>NC_054867.1:16397354-17647354 GCF_018320785.1 Cheilinus undulatus
GCAAATATTGACACACTATAAAATCATGTTTTAAGGACTGAAATGTGTTAGTTTGCTGATTCTAAAACTTAACATCGTGTGTTTGAGGGTAAGTTTGAGGTTTGAACTACATCTAAATAATGATATTGGTATTGGTATTGGCTTGAATTGTTTGGTAAGTATCAGAATATTGGATATCCACAAAAATCCATTATTGTGCATCCCCAATCTTTTTGTACAATAAATCTCCAGATCTAAGAATTAGCAGGGGAAATATATTACATGTGGCCTTTCCCTTGTTAATTGAATATCACTGGCTCAAGCACAAAGCAGATTATCCATGTGTTTCCAAAAAACGGCATTAACGTCTAACAGTCTCAGCAAATTGTGCATATTTTTCCTATACTGAGAGATTAAAGAAACACTGATAAAAATAAGAGTGAAGGAAAAATCTCTGCAGTTAAACTAGAACATAGGTTATGCTGAAAGTTAAGGAAACATTAGAGGGGTACAAATGCTGAAAAAAATTACTCAAATCAACAACCAATGCCTTACACAGCAAGTGCAATTTCTATCTGAATGAAGAATAGTGGCATAAAGATCTGTTTAACTGTCCCCTGTGACATGCAAAGCAATGGGCTGTCTTGGAAACAAGCTTTTTAATCAGGACATTTGTCTTTTAATCTGACAGGGAATCTCACAGCGAATTCACAAGTATGACTCTGCAAAACTGAATGTCTTTGCAGAAAGACCCATTAAAATTCAAACGGATTACACAAGCCTTGATTCTCACTTTGGCTCTCTTTTGAATATCTTTCTCTATCGGGCATGAGGATACCCACAGCTGTACTTCAAACTGCATTAAAAGATGGCTCGAGGGAAATCTAGGGTGTTCTTTTGTCGCTTTAAAGCGTCCTCTGGTTTGTATAAATCAACACAGCAGAACAATAAGGCCACAACGAGAAAAATGAAACTCAGAGAGTTGCAGGAAATGACATAATGGAAAGTGATCAAGCATGCAGGAGGTGGCAAAGACAACTTCTCGACTTTATTAAGAATCATAGCATTCTTCTGCATACAAACACAAAGACATAAACACACCTCAAGGTCAGCATGGCATGGTGCAGCATACAAGGGTAGTCATGATGGAGCTACTACATGTGTGTTTTGCACGAATAAGGAGCAGCAGGCGGGGCCCAGCACTCCCCTGGTCTCAAGGCCCTCTGGTCATCAATAATAAAGCGAGTAAACCTGGGCAGATGAGACGTAGGTTACGTCTGACAGACACAGAGGGAGCAGGACTCTGAATGTTCATGCTGCTGTTTGCCCTCCTGAGCTCCCACTGCAGGCATGTGGTTGATGGAAATGTGTCACTATCTTTTTAGAGGGGATGAAGGTTAATTCTCAAGGACAAGGCTGCAGTAATTTGCATCTACAATCCTTAATAGACACGGGAGGGAAACTTCTCCTCCTGTCAGAAATGGAGCAAGATAACTTTGCTTGTGTAGGAGTTGGTACAAAGATTAGACTGTCACAACAAACATGAAAACTATGCACAAAAACAGCAACATGCCACTCTCAGTGACTGTGTGCTACAAGATAGTAACTATAACCTCCTTTCCTGAGATGGAATAAACCCTGAACAGAGACTCTTGCTGACAAGAAGCGGTGAACTCATCAGAGGCCTTTCCACAGATAATGAAATGATTCTGCAACCTTGGCCTGGTGGTGCGGGGCAGAACAACCTGTTATAGACTGACAGGAAACTCTTCATGGCTGTGTTGCAGTGTAATTTTCATTTTTAGACAAGGACAGAGTCAAGGACACTCAGTGTAGTAGGAGATGCTCTGCTTGGGGAAGTAGGAAATCACACTTTTCAAATGCCTGCTGTCTGTCATGTGTGGTACTGTACACGCAGCAGAAAAGTGGCCATATATGACCCAGTATTTACAGGAAATAAAAACAGTGATGGAAACACTGTGATGGAAAACAGAATGAGGATGCGATAGATTGCACATGAGACAGAAAGAGTCTAGAGAAGGATGGGATGAAATAGAGCGTGAAAGCAGGCAGGAACAGAGTGACGGAGACAGGAGAAGAGAGAAATGACTCTGGGAGTCCTGTATGACTAACAGAAGCCTCTGCCTTAAAACAGAAGGGGTGCAGTGCCTAAATTTATCATGCCTTTCCAGCCATGTCCTGGCACAGACAAGGGTTGAACATAATGGAGAAAATGGCTGTGGAGAGGGAGTGAAGGAGAGGACCTTTTATCTCTTCATTTGGCTCTTGGCAAGGTTTGAAACCATATTGATTTGGCAGCTCTGCCACTTGCAATGTTCTTTCACACACATGTATGGGTATAAATGCGTGCACATATATGTAAACAGAAGGAAGGCTGTCAAGAAAACAGACATGGGGTGGGGCTTCAAGCCAGGACAGCTCGAGGGGAAACAGAAGGGAAACACTGCAATGGCAGCAGCCCTTTTTCTCTTTTTAATGCATTCATGGGGGTTAGTAGTTGGACAATTATGTGTTGCAAGTGCGTGTGAGACAGGAATACTGAGTTGGGGTTTGCTTTAAGGAGAGGGGCTTCAGAGGGTTGCCTTGGGAGGCATGGGTGAGCAGTATGTCATGCTGTTCCTGTTCCCGCAATTACTCTCTTATCAATCCCTCCCCCCGCCCTGCCAGGAACAGCATCAATCACCTCTGAAAGCAGCATTACAGGGCAGAAACACAAGCATCCTATAAATGACTTTACAGTCAAATAAATGCATACATACTCGTGTACGCATCCATGTTCTCCAGTGGGATCGTCCTAGGTACATGCCACCCTGCCTGCAGCGCAGCTCACGTGTTGAAAATACGAACTCAAGGTCTCTGCAGGGGAGGGACGGAGCACTACAGTGGATTTGGTGTGTTGCTGCTACAGTGTGTGGGGGGTGAGTGACCTCCCTGGCTGTTGTCAGTGAACTATAAGTAATATAATGTACGATGCAGCAGCCACAGCCAGAACAGTTCACTAGAAAACATGGTTCCCTGCAGTAATGGGTTAACAAAATACTCATTAAGATACACAGAGACACACAAATACCAACCACACACATAGAGAGAGGCACGTACAGTCTCACAGTTAGGGCACTGACAGTGTCAGAGACAGCGAAGCCCAATACCACATGAAAAATGCTTCTTTTATATCATCTAATTGAAAGGATCACTGATCTGTGAGCATGATCAGGCTGTGCAGCCTGCAAACATTGGCTCTGCGTGACCTGTAGCCATGCACACAAACACAAATACACAAGACAAATGTTCACCCCAAACCAGCCGCCAAGGAAAAAAGTCTGAAGTGTCTCAATGGTCTGCTGAGATTGGTGACATGCTATCCAGGAACAATTCCCTGCAGGTTTTCCTCCTTAAAGCCAGCTGCTGTCTCCCTCTCTTTAAGGAAACTGCTCTACAACCTCCCCCTAATCTGAACCAGAACCCCCTGCTGCAAGGACACAGCAAGGTGTGTCAAGACACATTTGTCACTCACCACTCCATTCCCAGAGCATGCAATCTGGTCCAGGTCCAGAATAGCTGACATGTTTTCCCACGCAGGAGAGGAGTGTGTTATGCTATGAGCAAGTGTGTGCTGGTCAGCTTTGAAGATCTCCAAAAGGAGGAGAAGGCGGAGGGAGGCAGCGTTGGTGGGAAGGGAGGGATGTAGGGTGAGGCAGCTAGAGCAGCGGCGACAACAGAGAGGAGAAGAGGGAGGAGAGAGACACGGCAGAAGGAGTAAGCAGGAGATGGCTAAATAATCTGAATGAAAGCAGAAAGAGGAGGGGTGCAGAGAGAACAAGAGAGAGAGACAAGAGACAAGAGGTGGGAAAGAGAGCAGGAGGAAGAGACAGAGGGGGAGGAGAGTGAGACTGCAGTTTGTGCTTGGTAGTCACAGCGCGTCCATACATCCAGTCACCGCTGCTCTAATTGGATTGCGGAGGGTCAGGTGGGTAGAGGGAGAGGGTGGGGCTTGTAGGGGAAAAGGAGGGAGGGAATGGGAAGGAGAGAGGATGGGATGTGTTTTGTGGAAGAGAAGTGATGGGGTGCAAAGGATGCTGAGGCAGACCTGGAAAATGTGCAGGCTGCTGACGTCACACGGTGATAGTGATAAAGTAAAAAGAGAGGAGAGGAAAAGGAGGAGGGGAGACTGACTTTGACAGCTCACCCTGGGCTGTGTTCTGCATCAGCAAAATGGCTGCTAATCACTGAGATTCACCAACAATCGCCCCTGGATTCACTTCAGATTCAGCTTTCCAGGGAAGATCCACCTTGGCCTCCCAATCAGAGGTATTTAGACATGACTACCCAGAAAATAAGACTATTTTAATGACTTTGAACTGTAAGAATGAGTCAAACTGCAGGTCTAATTCTGACAGCTGATCAGCATCAACAACTCATCTGTACTGGGGTATTGCTCAATCAAAGAAACCTGCTGTCAGAGCTCCTGCATTTATTCATTCCGGATGTTTTAAAGAGAACCCAAATTCAAAACCATGAACCCAGTACTATTTGCTATTTTTAGTCATCATTCACAACCTGACATGGACAGATCCATTCCTCCTAAATGGGCCTTTGAGTTATTTGATCCACATAGTTTATTGATTTCTCCTTCCTACTCTCCTCTGTCATCTGAACAGCTACCAGTATGTAGTGCCATGCCTCTGTTTTAGAGGTTTCTTTTTGCAGCCAATAGTATTGATGCATAGTACAACGAGGGCGGGATTACAAAGATAAATTGTTCTTTATTGGTTAGTAAATGTGGCAGCATGTTTGGTTGCAAACTAATGTCTCTCCTTGACATTTTCCCCATTTTCCCCACAGAGGGTGCCACTGACACACATGTAGTTTGTTCACATTTTGAGATTAACATTTAGAATAAAGATAAAAAATAAGGTGCTACAAGAGAGCTAAATCTGTGAAATTGAAAACAATTTTTTGTTCCATAAAAGCCAATTAGTTACATCAGAAATGCTGACAAAAATAAAAGAGCTAAGCTCATGAACATCGTGTATGTGGCTGAACACGTTTCCTCGACAGAACAGGTGCCTCTTTGTGTCATACACTGAGTCATTGTGTTTCTCAGCAGGACTCTGCAGTCCGAGGACACACCATGATGCTCTTACTGCACACTTCAGGGAAATGAGACGCACTAGAGATGCATTGACTGAGAAACTTAGGACCAATAAAGATGTTTTGAAATAAAAATCAAGCCAATACCACTAATGATTTCAAGGTTTTTTTTAACACATCTTTTAGTGCAAGACTCAAAATATGCTAACATTTTCTATTATCAGCCGTGAAATCAGATCAGCATGGAAGCCCATTTCTATAACTTAAGTAAAAAAAAACAAAAATAAAAACTTTTGAAATCTACTCAAAAAGAACAAAATAACAACAATAACTACAAAGTCTTAGTTGAATAATGAGTTAAAAACAATCAAAAATGAGAAAAAAGAAAAATGATGAGATGGTAAGTCATAATTATGAGATAAAATGTGCACCTGTGACAGTAATGTTCCTGCATTCACACTTATCTTACAATTTCACCTTGTCTCATAGTTATGAACAACTCTCTTATAATTGTTCCTTCTATGACTAAAAATTAAATTGGCCGTAGGTGTGAGTGTGCCTGGTTGTTTGTCTCTATATGTCAGCCCTGTGATTAATTAGTGACCAGTCCAGGGTGTAACCCCCGCCCCCCGCCTCTCGCCAATGATAGCCAAGGTAGGCTCCAGCCCCCACGACCCCAAAACAGGATAAGTGGTGTAGAAGATGAATGGATGGATTATGACTACGTTACACATACATTTGACTTTTTTCATAATTCTGATTTTTTTTTTAAACCCATAATCTTGCCTCTCTATCACCTAATTATGACCTATCTCATAATTTTGATATTTTATTCAAAATTTCAACTTTTAAGTTCATAATTTTGACTTTTTATCGCATAAATATCAGTATCGGATTGTCTTTATTGTCATCATTAAAGCATGACAAAATTGAAACATTCTGCATGTATTGCACAATTCTGTCATATTGCAAAAGAATAAAGATCAAGTTTGTTTTTTCAATACAAGAACTTTCCCTCCAAATCTTACTTTTTACCTTATATGTTTTCTTTTAATTTCTTAAAAAGAACCCTGCATGATCAGACAAGTTCATCTTGTTGGATCGATAGTTGTATCTCTAGTATGTAAATTGAACTGAAAAATTCACTAGATATCTTCATTTCGAGTAAATTTCAGCTTATAAACTCACCAGGAGGCCGCCATGTTTTGGTCCGCGCTGTGACGTCACAGTTCCATAGCGCTCCTCACCGTTTTTATGCAGTAACCCTGTTTTAGACTGGCAGCCAGTGTTAGAGCTGCTTCTCAGATATACAGCACGTCTCATGCACAGAGAATTTTAAAATTTGAGATCTCTTCTATTTTCTATTTGCACCATGAGCGGTTATCTGTCCATTAAACAGGTAAATAATAAACACAGAGCCATGTTTACTTTGTTGTAGCAAATATTTACGACCACATCTGCGGAATATGTTTGAAATCCGTTTCTTGATGAACCAGATTAAGGCCACGAGCTAAAATGCGCCCGTTTAATAAAGCTGTTCCCCAAACTTCTACTCTTTAAAAATATGCCATTTCCACACGGTTCAGGTAAAGGTAAACACAGTGTGAAAGCACTTTCGGTTTGCGCTGTTAAAGGTAAAAGTCCATTTTAGCATTTCTTTAGAGAAACTCCCTTCATATGTACATACTGCTTTTATTTTGAAAAGCTCCTCTCATGCTTCCACTATACACTGAATCCAGTCACTTGTAGGGAGGTTTACTGAGTTAAAACTTAGGAGGAATGACAGAGCTTTGGCAGCAGGTAGAAACCAACACACAGCAAACTCGTGTCTGGTATGAAAGCTGTTATGGCAGCAACAGCTGCAAGCAGAAATCTGTCTGAAAAACAGTTACTGCATAACGGTGGAGGAGCACTACGGAACTGTGACGTCACAGTACGAGCACGGACCAAAACATTGCGGCATCCTGGTGAGTTTAAACTTAAATTACTCAAAATGCAGATATCTGGGGAGCAGGTGGCCTAGTGGTTAAAGGCGCTCCCCATGTACACGGGCGGCCAGGATTCGAATCCGGCCTGAGGTCCTTTACCGCATGTCTCTCCCCCACTCTTGACCCTGTTTCCGACTGTATCCACTGTCGTCCCCTATCTAATGAAGGCACAAAAATGCCCAAAAATAAATCTTTAAAGAAAAAAAAAAAAGGGCAGATATCTAGTGAGTTTTTTAGTTCAGTATGCATTTGAGAGATACAAATATCTATCCAACAAGATGAACTTGTCTGATCATACAGGGTTCTTTTTAAAAGTGAACCATCTCAAAATTTTATCACAGAATTAATACATTTTATCACATAATTCAAACTTTTTATTTCATAGTCATGACTTACAACCTCAAATATTAATTTTCTAATTCTAGAATTATAACTTACTTTCTAATAATTTCAACTTTATCTCATCATTTTCACCTAAGATAATTTCTTAAATAATTGCCTTACTTTCATAGCTAGCCCTGTTAAAAATCTCTCATTTGACTCAGTAGCTAGACATACCTGATACCACCATAAAATTGATTGAATATCATCTGTCCAAAGTCATTAAATAAGCAAAAGCCTATAAAGCATTTCCTATTAAATTGTCAACCTAGTGACATGGTCTGTTTCAGCATTTTCTTAACGATAATTTAGGATCACCTTTAAAATCCATTGTTTCTGTGATACAGAGGACTTTTCTTTAGGACAACAAAAAGGAAAACAAAGTGCTCTTGCACACATCACAGAAGCCCCTGAGCCATACAATAAAAAGGCTTATGGCGCCCTCTGCTGTGCTACATGAGATGGTGAGGTTTTTAGTCAAAAACATGTCTGACGGCTGTTTGTCTGAAGGAGAAGAAGTGACAAGTTCTTCAGGTCATTATGATTCAATGTTTCAAGGTCAGGGAAGAATATTAAAAACGGGCAAAACTATTAAACTATACAAGTAAAGATACAGTGCAGACGATACTGTGAAAATGTACAGTAGGGAAACATTTGAAAAATGTAAAAAACATCTCATGCAGTCATCCACCAGGAATAGCATCTTTTCTTTCTGCTCTCCACAGTGAGTACCACCAGCCCTGAGATGTTCTATTTTTAAAGTGTACAGTCAGGTCTTTCCATGCCCATGAAGTAACTCAGTGTTCTTAAGTATGCACAGCAGGTCCCATGGGTGGAGGAGGCTGACTCACACCTCCCTTTCTTCTCTTGCTTCACAGAGGTGTAAGGAGGACATCATAAGGGAAACATGAGTCTACAGCACCGCATCATCTTGGCTTTCCAATCCCTCTTAGCATCCAGTTTCCATCCTGGTCTGCTGCTGCAGGTGCATAAACATGACGGCTGCAGTACCTCTGCACCGCCTGTGGAAGGAGCTTTGGTAGCAGGAATACGGGGGAGAGAGCAGCTGGATTTGTCCTCCAGCTGCAGGAATGTCACATTGGCTGTTCAGAGTGATGGTGCAGCGGTGAGGACCCCTCCCCCACTCACAGGCGGTATTCATGGGAAGTCTGCTGCTAATGCCTTGTACTACATGTGGGCTCCATTTATAGAGTATTATACACAGAGGTTGTCTGGGACAGTGGAATTATATATCTTGTTTTAAATGAGCAGGATGCTTTTCCTTTGCAAACATATGGATAGAAAGTGAAAAAAAATCTGAAAAAACACACGAATTAACACTTCGTCCCACCAGCATGCTGTCACAGTTTTGCTTAGATACAAAAGTTGCTTGCTAAGACTCTGGTAAGCTAGATAATTTTCATTAAATTTCTCTCTTTCTACTAATACCTTGTGTAACAGAAAAACAGAAACTCAGAGTTTTCATTAATGGAGTTGTCCAGATGTGATTAAGGTCCATAGTAAGTGGGAGGGGGGTTAACGCAACTAATTGCATGCATTGACCCTTTCAGCACAGGTGAAGCCACTGCAGCCCCTCCCTGCAGCCACCATGAAGTGAAATAAGTACACCACTAGTCCTTAACGCCTCATTTCAGTTAAGAAAACTCACAGACAGCTCAGTGTACAAGT
This sequence comes from Cheilinus undulatus, assembly GCF_018320785.1. Classification (NCBI taxonomy): domain Eukaryota; kingdom Metazoa; phylum Chordata; class Actinopteri; order Labriformes; family Labridae; genus Cheilinus; species Cheilinus undulatus. Next base: position 16,406,504 of record NC_054867.1, read on the forward strand.
CAAAAGTCATCTGCACCTTGTGATAGCCAACATTTCACTTTTCACTGTTCTCTTATTTCTTTTTCAATCCATAACAAGTTCCTTTTTCTGTGGTTGTGTCCCAAATCACATACTTCAGTTAGCCTACTATATTTCAGTACACTAAAATTTAGTACAGAGCCCTTAATCTTCTGTAATTGCACATACAAGCTCATCACTCCACTAGCAGCCATTATACACACTGATTCACACTGTAACCATGCCCCTCCTCCCGCATAACTCTAACAAACTCATGCCGAAGCAAGTCAGCAAAAGAGCAAGAAGCTTTCCCGTCATGAAACACTTTCAGTGTGGTTCTTTGCTCTGTATTGCAAACAACACCAAGTGTCTCCACTTCAACAAGAGTCTGAGTCAAGTGGGGAGCAGGGAAGTAAACTGTGTAGTAGTTGTTTTACTTTCGGGGGCTTTGTTTAAAATGTTCACAGCTAGCAGCCACCACCCTGAGTGTGTGGTGCATTAAACAACCACCTATACCTGATGGCAAATTTTTATATTTAACCAATATTTAAGGCTGATATAAGATTTACACTGTTAATATGTGCAGCCGATATATCGCCTGTAAATATCAGGAGAAATGTTCATATCTGCAAATACTGATGACATGCCGATATCAGCATGCATCAGCCTGTGTGGGTATAGCATGTTCAGTAACGGTATGTGAATTTGAATTCCCCAGTGAGAGATTAAAAAAGTATATCTTCTTCCTCTTTTTGACTCTTAAGAACATTCAGCACAAAACTGGACCAGCGTTTACATAAAACTACACCACATCTGAAGCAACTGAAGAGAATTCAGAATTGTAGTACATTTCTTTTGACTGTTGCAACTGACTGTGATTTTTCTGCTTTAATGAGTTCAAAACAGTTATCACTTTATTTTTGAAGGGCATTGCTTTTGAGGAACACCTTTAAATATAGTTCAAAAAGTCAGACTGTGAGGTCAAAATGGCAGCCATCAAATGAGGTCAAATATGCTTAAGACTGGCTCAGTACCACTGAGACAGGGAAAATTACTCTATTAAAAGAACAACCACAAGATGTTCCTAAATCCCTAGGTGATGAGTGTGGAGAAAAAGGCCGGTGAAAAAATGAGCTAAGTGAGTGTGGGGTTTTGTGCATGTTAGTGTATGAATGCAACTGGATGCAGGCATAAGCTGATGCTGAGTGTGGAGCATGGAGCATGCTTGCCCCAGCTAACATGCTTTACTCTCCTCCCCTGCCTGCAGCAGCTATATTTAGATCGGGTGGGATGCTGGGAGCAGGCGTGACTGCAGAAAGTGAGAGAGGGATGAAAGGTTTAACCCTTTAATGCCACAATGCTCATGAAACACAGGAGAGTGTGTGCCTGTAGAGAAAACCCCCTTGTGTGAAGAGAATCCTTGCAAGAAAATATTAATTGCACAGCACAAAGGCAGAGGGTAGCTCTCCCACTTCTCAGGGAAGATGCCATCAAAGACAGAAATCTGGAACAGTGCCTGCTTAGGGACAAGATCACCTTTTTCATTAATGATAACTATTCTTACATTATCATATAAAAGAACCAGACTGTGGCTGAGATCTTAATTGTGAAAAGGTGGGCACATACATATTTTCCAGTAGAAAACTACATGTACCACAAAAAAAAGACATCTACAATTATACCAAAGCAAATTTTCATCTCAATAAAAAAGCATGATGCCTGATACCACAAAAGGCACAGTCAAAAAGTCAAGAAGAAATTTCTGAAAAAAAAAAAGCCTTTAAATTGTATTTTTTGTCTACTGCGAGGACTGGAAGATTTTGAGAACAGAGGCTGCAAAGACATGTGATGCAGGCTTGCGGTTAGGTTTTTTATTTCAGACCTGGCAAATGTGGTCCTGCAGACACTCTCACATGCATTTTTTAGATATTACTCAAAACCAAATACTTACTAAAGTAAATAGGTCACCAGTGTGATTGTGTGTAGGATCTTCACATTGTAAAGTACCCATCCAAGGAAGAAAAAGAGAACCTAAGCCAACTGGCTTACAGTACTGCGAAAAAGTGTTTGCTTACTTCCTGATTTCTTATTTTTGCATGTTTATCACACCTTAATGGTTCAGATCATCAAACAAGTTTTAATATTACACACATATGACCCAATATGATGTCTGGAAAGGGTAACAAAGCAATTTTTAAGGCTTTGGGACTACAGCAGACCACTGTGAGAGCCATTGTCCACAAATGGAGAAAATTTGAACTGTGGTGAACCTTCCCTGGAGTTGCTGGCCTACCAAAATTACTCAAAGTGCACTGGTGCACCAGGTTAGTTTGGATGGCTTTCTTCCCTTGATAAATGAAATCATCATTTGAAAACTACATTTTGGAATTACACCAGTTATATTTGTCTAATATCAAAACCTTTTTTAAGGATCTGAAACATTTAAGTGTGACAAATGTGCAAAAAAAAAAAAAAAAAAGAGGAAGGGGCAAATACTTTTTCACAGCACTGTCAAAAGCCGCTTAGTTATCAGTTTGGATATGGACGGATCATCTTCTCCACACAATCCTACCTCTGAGCAATACACATGTATCCTTGCAAAACAGATGGATACACCTGTTTCTGTGTTTCCCATTGGCGAATCCATCTTGCAAAGCTCCCATCTGAACCGTCTGGGCCCGGTTAGAAAGTGACAGGACCAATCAGCGAGGGGCAATACTTTTAGGCACAGCAGAGTCAAGACGTAAGCAATTATGCAGTTATGGCAGAAGAGGTTAGTGTGGATGCTGCTGAAGTGCCAGTTGTATCAGAACTCGCTGACATTTCTTCGTTAAAAGAAAAACAAAGAATAGCATTGAGTTGTTTTCTTTTCTAAAACGACAAAAGTCATGTACTGACATGTCTACAGTCACCATGGTTCACGGCGTTATGCAGTTCTCTATGGATTTTACTCCTCGGTAGAGGTGCATCTCAGTAGCAGCTACGTCGCATGTTTTGTTGCTCTGACTGGCCCTGAAAGCTGTGACAGACAGAATGTTCATCTAATCACCCTCTTGAGTTTTTTTCAAAGGCTCTGCCCTTTCCCAAACGCTGTCTATGAGTGGTTTAGCAGATGGATGTGTGAAACAAATCCATCTGGCGTGCCAGATTAATACACATGGCAAACAAGGCAAAAGTGTTCCTCCTTCAATGTCAGTCTGTAAGTGCAAACAGACAGCCATACATAACCCTGTTACAGCATCAAGAATATGTAAGGCACCATGGCGGTATGGTGGAGTGAAGCCATCACAGAAGTAGAAACCAGGGTCCGACATTAATGGTTGCCCAAATGCCCAGGGCAACTTCAAAAAGCCAACGGGTAAGCATGACTTTGAGCTTTTCTATTCATTAATTTCATTATTTTCCTCTCTCATTTCTGTTACTACGGAGCCCCCGAGCAGCCAGATGCAGTGTGTTGCGGCCTCCATAAGCTAAGCGTGTCTGCTGACGTGCAGACAGCTGAACAAACTTTAACTAAAAACCTTTATGAAGGTAAACACTGTCATCAGTAAAGATTCACGGTAGGTCACATCAATAAATCTGTTACCCACATAAAGAAGACAGGCTGTAACTTAAAACATAAAAATTGAGTCACAAGGTTTTAGCCTGATGTCAGTGATAAATAAAATAAATAAATGCTCATTATCAGTGACATATTGGTTCTTCTGACACTATGCAGACATTTGTATCCCATTTAACCTCATAATTATCCACCAATCCACTGTTTTATTTCATTTCAACTACAGATTTACTGATCTATTATCTACCTTACATTCCCAGTTTGAATTGTGAATCTCACATAAGTATTTTTTTAGACAATGTGGCTCTTTGCTTGAATAAGGTTGAGTACCACTGGTCTAACTGTTACAGTTACAGGGTGGAACTGTGAAATAGCACTTTAAAGGTGCACTACGTAGTTTTTGGGAAGACATTTTTAATCTAACCAGAAAAATCTTAATTGGTTGATTTTAACATGTCGGCAAAATTTCTTCAGTTTCCTGGTGAATAAACCAAATAAAAACTGAAGAAAAGCACCATTTTATTATTGGTTCATATGTAGCAGACCCCGCCACCTCTCTAGTGTCAGTGTTTTGCTGAGCTCATTTTCCTCTGAGAATAGTTGGTTTCATCAGTTATGAAAAAAATATTTCTGAGTTTGTATTATTACCTTATTAGTATTGTAAATATTATGAAATTCCTCAGTTTGAATTTCTTCGGAAAACAACCTGGTGCAGCTTTCACATTGCACTGATTTGTACAAAGTTAGTTTTCAGTGGGCTAACACATAGCTAATAAATACAGTTTTCTTAAGAAACACGTGTTGTTTATTGCTTTCCACAGTTGACAGGCAATGGATTTTAGTTCTAAGTATGTTGTGAACAAAATGTATGCACTTGACAGCCAGAAAAAGTACCTCCTAGACAGGGCAAATAGGAATTTAGATGGGGCAAGAAGATTTGGGAAGCACAAGCCCTGAAGGGTAAGTAGGCAAAAACCTTAACGTCGGACCCTGACAAACTGACGTGTTATGGGGAAAAATCAATGGTAATGTGTAACTTCACAGCCAGCAGGTCGGAACAGCGTTGTGTGACGTGCGCCTGAGCAATAGTTCACTTGAAGCTCCAAATGTTTGCTCACATGCTGTGCCTCTTATGCTTCTGCAATGCCGTAATGCAATGTGAGTTCACACTCTTAACATGCACATGAAAGCCAAGCTATGCTTACAGCTTTAATCATCTAGACTACTGTCCTTTTCCCAGTATACATGCACAGTAAGAGAATCCTTTAACTGAGCACACCCGGTTTATCCCCGTTTAGCTCTTTACTATGGACCTTCTTCCTGCTGACTGTGCTAACAAGTTAGAAAGCAGCTGACTGGCTGAATGCATAACAGCTAAAACATGGACAGACTCTACAGCTCCATACATTTCATACTCAATCTATGATTTATTAGTGGTACAAATATTAATTGTAAGATCTGAAGATAGGTGTGACTCCTGCTAAGCTCAGCATTTATGCTTTTTAACTTTTGGTCAAAACCTGAAGCGAAGGCAGTGGAGAATGTGCAGAATGCCTTGTCAAGTTTGGGTCTGACTGAGGTTTACATGCAGGAGTCAATCAACTTGAACTACATTACCTACTGTAGGTGTGTTAGTCCATTTAGAGAAAAAATATATTTTGTATGATTTCAGTCTTACTTGAAATAAAATTACTGCATGTAAACGTACTGGTGGGGCACCTAGAACACACCATTAAAGATTAAAGTAAAACAGTGTAATGACCACAGAAACTCATTGCAGCGCTGATGTGGTACCAATCTGTCAGCAATTAATATCTGTAATCAAGCTGCTGGTTCACCTTACTCAAGTAATAAAACAGGCAAGACCTCATATTATTCCAACAACTACAGTACATAACTCCTCTTTGCCAGCTTTCCTCCGAGCATTTTTTGTATAATTCTATAGACCATAAGATTATACAAATCTCATGCATTCTACTAGTAATATGAATTTAAAAATTAGAATAAACACTGTTACAGGGTTCATCAGAGACATTGCAAACAGACCTTACTCCTTCCTTCTCCCAACACACTGCAAAGAACCAACTAAAGGACAGAAAGCTGGCAAAAGACTCTGTATGCCAAACACATTAAAAGGCTGTCACCTCAGAAATTAAAGGCAAGTGTTGCAGTGGGCCTTATTGATTTATCCATAATAAATCCTACATTCATTAAAATGTGGTTTGTAGTAAATTGGATGTTGCCTGTGATGTAGGGCAAACAAACTAATGGGATCTGTTGTAGTGATGTGAGAGTGGGACCATGTCCCAATATTCCTGCCCCCCCCCAGTGTAACCATGGTATCACAGTGCTTAGTGTAGCAGAGTATTACTGACCTGGCAGTCGAAATCTTGAAAGTTGCGTGCATTCTGCAAAAAAAAAAAACAAGGTAAAAGATTACAGTTAAAGTATAGAAACAGTTGTGTCTTTGGTTTGAGCACATTTTGACAGTTGATTGCTGAAAAGTTTGCACAGCAGACATAGCATAAGTTATCAGTATCCCAAAATGTGTTTTTAATAGATTGTTTGGTGTGTTTTTATTAAAACCAATTATGATTTAGGCACAGATAGTCAAGCAGTAAGGTCACACCCTGTGTACGTAGGCAGCCTGGGTTTGAGTCAGTCCTGTGTCTCACTTCTTGCATGTCTTTTCCCTTCTCTCTCATCCCTCTTTCGGACTCTGTGATTACAAAACATAATGATTTTATGGGAAGAAAATCTGTGATGTTACAAAGAGGACAGGTCTAGACCATTGATGATGCGTTTGATATACATAGAGCTCACAGTGCTGGGAAAAAAGTATTCAGCCCCTGTGATGTTTTTTCCTTTTATTGAATTTATAAATCAACCATGGTCTACATAATTTGGCTTTTTGACTTTTTTTTTTTTACATTAAAACCTATTTAATGCCAAAGCAAAAACTGATTCCTAAAAATGTATGTCAATTAAATAAATATATGTAATATTAAATAAGTGACTGCATTTATATTCACCCCTTCAAGTCAGTATTTAGTAGATGTGCCTTTGGCTGCAATCACAGCGCTGAGTCTGTGTGGATAGGTCTTAATCAGGCTTGCACATTTGGACACTGAAATTTTACTCCATTCTTCTTTACAAAATTGCTCAAGCTTTGTCAGGTTGCACAGGGGTTGGGCATGGCCAGCCCATTTCAAATCCAGCCACAAATTCTGTAGTGGATTGAGGTCTCCATCTTGTTGTCTTTGAACCATTTCTGTGTAGCTTTTGCTGTATGCTTTAGGTCATCGTCTTGACGGGAAATAAATATTCTTTCAAGCCCAGGTTCTCTTGTACACTGAATAAGATTATCCAGGGTTAGCTGCCGAGAAGCATCCCCACAGCATGATGCTGCCACTACCATGCTTCACAGAGGGGATGGTGTGTTTGTGGTGATGTGCAGTGTTTGGTGTCCGCCAAACATAGCGTCTTGTCTGATGGCCAAAAAGCATCTTTTTGGTCTTATAATATCTTGGAATGTTTTTGTATTCATCCCCTGACTTAGATTTTTCAATAACCTTTTCTCTGAGTTGCATGAAGTGTTTTTTTTTTCTTTATGGTGTAATGGAAGCCAGGAAAACTGATTAACCAGTGACTGGACATTCCAGACAGTTTTCTTTATTCTACAATCACTTGAGACACATTCATTGCACTAATGTGATCACCAATTTACTTAATGTGAAACTAATTGTAACACTAAATCTGTGTCAAATCTGTTTTCCCTTCAACATTAAAGAGATTTTTTTGTATATCTATATTTTGTTTTAGAAAGCCAATTTATTCTGACCATGACTGGTTTTTAAAATCAACTGTATTAGTAAGAAGGTTGCAGTTCTTATGTCTTTCTGAAATCTGGATGTTGCATGTTTTAAAAACTTTTAAATGCTGCATGTTTTAAAAACTTGTATTTGTAACCTCAATATAAAATGCCGTTATTCAAATAGCAGAAATTGTGTTCATTTTCATCACAGGAGCTTAGTTAACAACTTATTCTCACTTTTTTCTCTTTCTAGCTAAACTAATCTAGTAGTTGTCAGGTTCCTGTAGTTGTAGATGCTAAAGTCTTTGTGGGGTTTAAGTTATTTGGCAAAAAGTTGTAAATATATAGCCCATGTGTACAGGGCTCCAATGGGTCAACTATGGGCATTTTGAATGTGAATGAATGGCATGTGTATATAAAAATATGTTATTTCTATCTATTACTGCAGCTAAGGAAGCCTTCTGTCATGTATTTATTGGGTGGGCTCATACTGTGATGAATATGACTTAACAATAGATTCTGTAGCCCTAATTTAGACTTGAAACTACAGACAACAAAGAATGAGACGTTAAAGTCGTTTTCACTATTATAACATAATTTTAGCAGAGAATTGTCCCAGTTTGTGCTTTGCATATTCTCAGGCAGTAGGTAGCTTCAGGACAAACAGGCAGTGATATGAGGGTGGGCAGCAACAACAGAAAAGATTCAGCTGGGATTCAGTTGTAGGCCAGACCAGTGGGGTGCATATGGGTGCAGAGACAGATGGTGCCCAATGCCTATAATGCTCTCCAATTCTTCTATTTAAGAAGCTATGCAGCATAAATAACAGGGAAAACAGGTTTATGTCCAAAGCCCATTCACCATTCCTTTGGTGTAATAAAGCTCTCATGCAGCAGAAACACTGTGGAGACATGATGGATGTACACGAAGGGCCTACATTTGTTTTTAAGTGCACTGAAACATGTTGGCAACAGTTCAGTGAAGTCATATAGAGGATTGTTGCTTACCCATTTTCAGGTATATTTCCAAATTGTTAATTTACAGTTTAAATTATTCAGCTTTGCCTTTAGATGTATTCCACTGGCAAAAGATGTTAAACTTTTTGTACATGTTTAATTTGCTGTTATGCAAAACACTGCACCAGGGAAGGAGTTTTTATTACCTATTTCCTGTTTTTTCTGCTCATGCATACATACGCTCGTGTATACATTGACTTTCATGCACATAGTATATGTGTATTTAAGTCAATTGTAATGCATTGTTCACCTTTGTTGATAAGGTTTTCTTTTGTCCACAAACACTTCTGTGCCAGGGTGCAACTTTCGTTAATGTATTATCTCAACGGACATCATTCAAAGAATAATCACCTCCAAATATGATTAGAGACAAAATGAGGATACTCTGTCATCACTGTTATCATGTCATTATCTCCATGTGCTTCAAGACTCCTGCTTTTTATAATGTGCTGCCCACTAGGTGGCATAAGAGGTCAGTTGCAGCATCCTTCATTCAGATGGTTTTAAGAATTATATTCCTTACCCTGTCAGTCTACACTAGGCATCTTTATTACCCAGCATGCAGCCAACAAGACGAGATATGCTCCTTTACTTTCCCCAAACCCCCCACTGAAGTGACGCAATCCCTTCAGACTCCCCTCGACCTGATACATCAACTCACTCTTCCTCTGAGGCACTGTACCCTCCTGACTGTCTGTGACAGTCACCTTTGAGGGGGAACAAACACTCTCCACGCTCATTATAATCAGCTAATCAGCTGTAGAGATGGCAAAGTGCAGAGGAAGACGAGGACAAAGAGGAGGCCAGAAGATGCAGAGGAGCCTTGATCTGCCCGTTTTTTTTTTTCAACTCCACACTTTGTTCTGTTTTTGTCGTTTCTCACCTCTCAGATTCTTTCAAGCTCGTAAAAATAAAGAGATGAGTTTCTTCCGGCGTCTCCTTTGATCTCTTCTCGTTCCTGCTTGGCTGTTTTCTCTGACTCTCTGGATTTCTTACGCTATAAAGTCTGCATTTCTTCTTCTCTCTTGCCTCATTCCGTCTACAACCTTTTTTTTCTCTTGACTTGCTCTCGCCCCTCTTTTCTTTTTCCTCTCAACAGTCAAGCAGATATGAATAATTCACTTTGATGAACGGGACTGCAGAGTCTGCATGCCTCGTGTATTAGCGTATGTATTTGCCTGCTGAGACCGTATGGGGTGCTCTTTCATTCACTTTGAGTGTGCACAACATGTCTGTTTGGTTTACATGATTGATTCTTCATGTTGTGTTAAGTGCACAGTTGTGTGCCTGTTGCCTTGGCAGCTTGTCATGCAATGTCCCTCTCTCAACTCACCTTATTGGTCAGCAAAGGCTTGATCTCAGTCAGCTGTACATCCTGCAGCTCATCCATCTTTCTGTCTCTTCACTGAAAACCACTCTAAGAAGAAAAAGAGAGAACATTAGGTTCTCAGATAAAAACATCAGCAGTTACAAAAGCAAAGGAGTACATCGCCAGAGCACAGCATAAACACCACTGTAGGCAAAAATAATAATGAGAAGAGAAAGACATTAAAATGAATAATGTTGCTCTTTCTCTGAGCTATTAAAAGTGAATGAATAAAATCCATATAACCAGGATGTCTGAAGAAGATTAACATCTCAATCATGCTTGATGGGGGTTCTGTTTGCTGCTCCTTTACCTTTTTTATGATCAATCAATATGTATGGTTATGATTCGATTTACTGTTTGGAAAAGTGGCTTTCAAGGTAGGGGATACAAAGAAACTGCAAGTTGGTGAGCTCACCTAAAGCATCTGCTGTTTAGAAAATAAAATATCTGATTATGGTAAAACAATGACGATGACAAGTAAGTAAATTTATTTAGTCAAAGCACCCAGAACTGGGCGATAAAGCCTTAAATTAATGGATTTTTTTTTTTTGCTCTATGTGGTTAGAGTATTACATTGTGGTATTACAAAATCAGAAGACATAATACATTCAAATGCATACTCAGGTGTTACAAACCACCTTCTACCCCTAAAATAAACCTGTGGCACACTAAACTCATGTCTAAGCACAGTATCACATATTTTATGAGTCTTTCTGTGTTCACTTCTTTGCAACTGCACCTGTAGTTTTACATTTCTCTTCCCCTGCTCACAATGAAAGTGCTCTAAGAAAATAACTACCAACTCTTATTGTGAAGAAACTGCCAAACATAAACATCTTTATCATTGATTTAACTTAGCTTTACCAGAGGCACTGGTGAGTGTACAGTGCTCAAGATTTTTTTAGCTGTTTCTCTGACCTCATTAATAGCCATAGCAAGCTTTTTTTTGAGTATTCATTCTCTTAAAACAGGCAAGTCATGACACACCTTTAAACACTTGTTTAAGCCATTATTATACAAGTTAATTCAGTGCAGATCTCAAGTCAAACAGAGTTGCTTTGTTCCAGCACCAAGCTTATGTGAAAGCTCCATACAGGCCGGCAGGGATGCTTTGCAAAGTGAGTACACTAACTACATGTTGCTATCGTTACAGACATCAAACTTTGAGAGTCAAAGAACATGTTTTATATAATTGCTGTGCTTCACATTGATTACACTAACACAACTGGGTGACATTTGAGTTGTTACCCAGCTGCTCTTTAAGTATCAGAGAAAAACAAGCTAGTAGGTGGACTTAAGCAGAGCTGTTGTCTGTCATATATTCTGCTGCACTTCTTTTATCCATCCACAACCTTGGCTGGTAGTTTGAGGTATTGATGATGTTTTTCCCAATACATACGTTTAAACCAGTGATGAAAGTGTTGCAAAAATATTTTTTTGTGGCAGAAATCAGACAGAAATTAGAACTAGGGATAGGTATTTGGTATTGTAATCTGGTATAGTAACACCATGACACCCCAATGCAACCCCCCACCACACCAAATGAAAGGCACAACATACACACATGGGCTGCAAGCAGCACTGAAGGCCCTCGCACCCTGGCACATGTCTTCCTGTTTGGATTTGGCCATGGGTTCAAGAGGCTTTTTTGTAGGTCAGATGATGACACATATGCAGACCAAAAATCAGAAGCCTAGGCTGAATGGTGTGTGTGGGCTGAATAAATTCCAAAATTTAGGGGCAGAATTGATCAATTGCCAGAAAGGGGCGCTGTGACAAAGTACTGACATTGATGTATGAATGTATTCAGGATAAATGTGTGGTCATCCCTGTGAAGTTTGGTGATGTTTGACGTAAGGATTAAAAACTTAAAAGGCATTGTTGGTGAATTTTTACTGCAAAAAAAAGTTGAAAAAAATCAGTTTAGGTTTGGGCTCTCATAACGAACCCACCCTGCGGTGAAAACTCACAGTTCGCACAACTTTAGATCTCCAGGTTGTCTAGTTTGAGGACAAAAATTCTGAAGTCAAACAGATGAAATCCCTCAGAGGAGAAAAACGCCAAGAAAATGCCAAAATTTGACCTTCAACTGTTTTTAGTACGGTTCCTGTACTTTTCAGAGGGTGGCACCAACAGACTTTTTTTCCATCTAATCATGATACATATGTATACCAATTTTCATGCACCTAGCTCTTATCCAGTGCCCTATCTCACTTTTGGCGCCCCCCCAGGGGCCACTGTGTGATGGGATTGTACAGTTCCACCAGATGTCTGTTTCCGCTGGGGGACAATTTGGTGGGAAGTTTGGTGAGTTTTGGGGCATGTTAAGGCCCCCAAAACAAGCCACAAGTTGCTGAAAAGAGCAGATACAATGGGGGCTTTACCGACCATAGGTTGGTGCCCACTCGGGCCCTAATTATGATATTTGTGTGATTTATGCACACTCACTTTATTTCAGCTGAGCATGAACGTCTTTGGATTGTTTTGTTTTCTGCAGTAATGTCTCTGCTCTGCTTGCATTCTCCTATCAAGGAAATAATTACACTGGCTGGCACGATGGCACCTTATTGTTTGTCTTTAACGCAAAGACAGTACATGAATTTTGCTTGAGCCTCTTAAAGAAGTTATACCAGTTTCCTTTTCTTATTTCATGTTCTGCCATCTTTTTAAGATATTTCTGTGAATCATTTACAGACAGCTTTTATTCTCCTGCCAACTTTCAGCTCCCTTTTTCTTTTTAAGTATAGATTCAGTCACTGTTTAGGCACCAGCACTGTATAAGGAGCATCAATTTTGCACCAGCATCGGAAAAACCCCAGATGATACCCAACCCTAACTGTAACACTAAAAGCACCTTTTGCAGAAGAAAGTCACAATAAAATAATGTCTCTACAGGACAAGCTATATTCAGAGTCTTTGCTCAAAGTGCCAAAAAAAGCATGCAAAGTTTTATGATTTTCCACCATACATGGATTATATTAATAATCAACAAGTAAATTAAATAACATACTGTCAGTACAGGTGCAGTTCATGGCATCACAACCCATGCATCCTATATTAGTGGGGTTTCAGGACAGGTGGCTAAGTCATGAGTCTCGCCAAGACCCCAACCCCCACACATCTTCTTGACTTCACATTGGGATATGCATGATGATACAAGAGCCGCCCAGCGTGGAACAGAGGGCGTATTCTCAGGGAAAGGTCACTCTTCTCATCCACACAGATGGTGTTTAAACATGTACACGGACAGAGAGGAATCAGGCAAGGTTTAACAAGAAGCTCTAGAGCTACCTCATTTGTTTTCTCCTTGAAACAACCCGTTTGTCCCTTCACATAATTACTGAACAAGATGCCTGCCCCCTGCGCTTTTCTTGAAATGGTACATCTCAGGTCTTGCCTGTTTGCACAAGGTGAGGACAGGAAGTGGTATTGAATTACCTGGCTCTTCCCAGAGAGTGGCTCATGTTGCACATAACAGCAGATGGAGCCTCTGCCTCTTCTAGGTCAAGCTTACAGCTGGAAGACAAAGCCAACCTGCCTGCACCACCAGCGGAAAGATAGCATTTAGCATCTAACAGATTCATCTAATGCTTCATACAAGCAAGAGGCAAGGGCAAAACAATTCTCACAAAGACCAGGAAAAACGGAGGAGAAGCGACAATCACTTTCTGACTTAGACTGGTCCACCTTGAACGACCTTGAGATGCAGCCTACAGGGTTGGTCATGATTTCCCCTACAAAAAGCGGGAAGAAACAGAAATTAAAGTCATGTCTTTTTCCAGCAGTTTCATCCTCTGACGGTCTGACATAGGTTCAAACAGACAGCTGTCTAATGACGCATGAACAAGGTCAAAGGTCGTCCTACTTTGGCAATGGATTGCATCTTGCTCGGAAACAGGCATGAAGCAGATGGGAACAACTGAGCTCAATCCTCAAATTACATAAAACAGGGAAAAAAATGCAGAAACATGGAGTGAGGGAAGTACTAAGCCATCAGCATGGAGAGTGAAAACATGCCCGGCAAAATCCCTGCTGACAAATCCGGCTCAGTGGTGGAACTAAATAATATTTAGACAAGAGAACAAGGAGAAAAGAAAAACAAATACTCTGCATGCTTGACCGTATTGGCCGGATCAATCCAACACTTCCTCAGGCTGTCACAGAAAGTGGAGGAGAGGCAAAAGCAGCTTTAATTGTAGTCGGCTAGCCGGGTAATCGAGGTGTTAAGGGAGACGGGGTCAGGTTGAGCTTAAATAGAGTGACAGACTGACTGGGGGGCTTTCATGGCCCAACCCCACTGACCCCTTTTACTGGGTAACCAAGTCATCTAACAGCTATCATTCCCTCTACATCTTTCATTCTTCTTCCTTTGGTTTCCTTGGAGAAAGATGCATTCCTCAGGGGCTGCTGTAGATCTTAGACCCCCTTAACCTTACATCAAATCACCTGAAAGAACACCAGGTACCATTCAGCAACATCTACCACCTTCCCTACCCTCTCCTACCTACTCCATGCCTGTTCTATCATTCAGCATGAGCAGCTGTTGCCATAGAGACAAAGCTGGTTGCTGGTGTTTATTCTAAACTGGGCTATCCCCAAGGGACAGATATGAAGCAAGGAGACATGGGGAAAAGATAGTGGTAGAAGACTTTGAGCAGCATTTAGCCCTTACAATAATCAGGACTGAAATAAGCCATGCTGGCTCAATGGATATGACAGCAAAGCTTAGTGTAACTCTAATAGAGAATCAGGAAAAGTAGTCCCAAATGACAGGAGAGAAATTCCATTTGCAGTCTGTGCAGATTGCAGGCTTGATCCCATATTCACACCATGTCACTAATGTGGATAACGATGGGGGATGGATTGACGGAGCTGATGATGTAGAGCATGTCCCTCTAGCCTCCACAGTAGGAGTGCTGGATTGCTCTCCCAAATGGTCTCCAGTACCAGAAGCTGTTTTACTCAGCTCTCCAGCTTCCAGATGAGTAACACAAGCGTAACATGCTGGCTCTTACACATGATTTCCCTCATCTATTCTTCAGTTCCATCTCTCCGTGGGGCGTGTAGCCGCCAACTGAGCCTCATCTTAGCGCTAAATATCATGTCATGCAGTGAGGGACAAGGGAGCTGTGCTGGGCGGACAAATGACAGCAGAAACAAATCGTGTCAGAGGAAAACCACACGAGGCCTTTTCTGTGCAGCAAAGGTCAGCTTTCAGTATTGCTTAGTGTCAGTGCTGTCTCTTGGAGGCTCCAGAGTTTTCAATTCTGACACAATTACTTTATAAAAGATTAGCCAGGACATGTTGGAGTCTGTCAGTTTCATTTTAGATAACTTATTTAGCAACTCCATGTTTCTCCTCACGATGGCAAACACAAGTACCTCACACTCATCACTCCACAGTGTTTCCCATCAATTACCTAGACCACTCATTCCAAAAGTCTGGGTCAGGACCCACAGGTGGGTCACAGGATATATTTTTTGGGTCATGTTACATTTTCATAAACTAAACCCACTAAACTTGTGGGCCTGATCATGTGGGTCAAACTTAACTTTGAATGTTGTTAGAAATGTTTGATGACATTTAAGGAACATACTAATGAGTTCATTTGTAAAGCTGATAAGGGAATGAGTCTCATTCAGCCTCATCAGTCTCCTCCTCCCTCTGTGTCTGTGTGTCAGAGCTGCAGTGGCTGCATACTGTGATATCTGAAATCAGAGTATGACAAACAGCAAGTAACAAAATAATCTATTTTTTAATCTTAATTTGAGGAACGGTCATCTAAGGTACTTATTTCTTTTTGACAATATAAATCACAGACAGAAAAACTAATAGCAATATCTGTTTTTCTCCAATATTGTTAGCCCCAGTTCTAGCTGAGTGAAACTCTCTGATTTTAGTTATTTGTTGGATAATTCATAAATCTTTCAGGAGTTACAGAGAAAACAGCTGATTTAAACTTCTCTCTTTCTGTGATTTGATTAATCCTGAGTTAAATTAACAAGGGGGGAGGAAGTGAATGTTAATAATGACAAATTATTCTTCTCTAGAATGTAAACGTAACACAGAAATTTAACCCCTGTATCATTTCAGTAGTTTAACAAACAAAAAGTACTAACTCTGCCATAAATTTTGGAACAAAAATAAACAATTCAACAGGAAATAAAGGCTGTGACAATGTTCAGGTAGAGATTTGTTTTGGTTAAACTCAGACATGGTCATGTGACCTTTAAAAAAAACATTTATCAACAAGGTAAAAACCAATCTTTAGATGTGAATAACAGATTTTTTAAGAAAAGAAAATCTATATCATCTAAAATCTTTATCTTTGGGTCAGACAAGGAAAAAAGCTGAAAACTGGAATCGGCAAATCAAATTATAACAACATTGTTTAAAGAAAACAAAATTTCCAAAGATAAAGCCTCTTCATTTTTGCTCTAAAAATGCAAAAGAGTAGTCTATTTCACTTCAAAAAGTCCAAATTGGCAGGTGACACCCCCCCCCCCCCCCCCCCCCAAGCTTCCTAAAATCCTGTGAGCAACACTGCTCCATCTCCAAGAAGAGAGAGGACGTGCCTTTACCTTTAAGCTAACCTGCAGGGGCTGGATTGCATTAGTGCCAAAATACCTACTGTAAATATAGGGTGTCGCTGCCAACATAAAGAAGCCCTGTAGCTGCCATGTCAGCAGACGGCAAGGAGTGATCGATGAACACATCCCCAATGCCTCCTCCCTCATCTTCGTCGTCCTCTTCCAGTCTATGCACACTCTCTCTCTATGTTTTTGTCCATCAATCTTCATCTTGACGTGGGCAGTCAGGAGGTCTATGCAGGCCAGGCTGCATGATGGACAACTGGGAACCCAGCAGTGATGGTGACCCTACTTCTAGTCCATTTAATTAGGTCTATTGCCTCAGTATTGCCATGACAACCAAGACTTGAGGTTTACTCATGTCATCATCATTCACATCATGGCCACGCTTTTACTGCGACCTCTTGGGATTTAAGTTGACTGAAGTGGACGTCATTGTGTTGACCTTGTATTAACCCACCTCTGGGAGACCCTGACGCAACCTTTGGTTATATTACCATGGTGACAGGAAGCAGAAACCCTAAGAAGGCCATATAGGGAATGTTGGCGGATGGATAGGTTTACAGCAGAGATAAATATAGAATATAGTAAATCATTTAATCATTTAAATCATTTATTGAATAAAATTAAAAGGTTTCTAATCCTTAATTTGTTTTCTTCAGGGGGAAATTTCAGATAATAATATTTCTTTAAAAAACAAAATGACAAAGATAAATCAATTAATCAGACTATGAATTTTACATTCTTTGTCATTCTGTCAGGTTTGTAAACCAGGGTTCCTAACACACTTCTGAAAATCAAAGTCAATTCTTTTTAAGCCCTCTTTAGACCTGAACTGAGAAAAATTTAAACTACATTTTGAATGGCAAACCGTCACAAATGCAAGACACGTGAGATTCCTCGCTACACTGGACCAGGACTGAATTTTCTGATTTAAAGTACTGGTTATGAAATGTCAAGTGGTGTAGGACAAAGACACTCCAAATCTGATGATTTCTGGCTCATTTAATACATCTATTCTATTACTATACTATATGATATGATACTTAATAGGGCTGAACAATTTTGGAAAATCATCTTATTGCAATTTTTTTCCCTGATATTGCGGTTGTGATTTGATATGCAATTATTCCTTCACTTTCTTTCATTCCCAAACAAGGGCTTAACAATTCTTTAAAAACATCTAATTCTGATGATTTTGACTCATATTTCAAATTGGATAGAAATTGTTGCATTGAAGGGTTTTTATCATTCTCATATTTAAAAAGAAACGTACAAAAATGAGATAATTTTTGTAGACTCTTCTAAAAAAATGGCACTTGAATTATTGCATAATATCATGCACAACTTCTCTGCTGCAAGAAAAAAGTTTAAAACTTCTATTTTGACATGAAGTTCAGGTCGAAGAAATATTGCACCACCTACGATTTGAAAATTGCAGCAGGCCTAATTGTGTTTGAATCTAATTTTCAACTAATTGCCCTGCCCCAGTACTTAACATATCTTTAGGTGAGTTAACCTGATGTGAAAGTTTTGGTATAAAAAATTAAATTTTACACAAGTTGTTAGCAAAAAGCCACTTAAAATTTAAAACCTCTGAAAAGTAAAAATCTGACTTTTTAAGACTTTTTATGGCCTCAAATTTCAAAAGTCCGGTTTAAGATTCTTTAAGACTTTTCAAGGATCAAGAACCCTTTCAAGGATCAAGGAACCCTGGTAAACAGTCAAGCCTTTAATGATCAGCAGGCCACACAGTAAAGGGCTAAGTTCATTAAAAAAATCCAATCCCAATCAGATCCCTTTGTTAGTGGGAAACAGCTATTATCAATTACCAACTTATTTCCAGCCAGAGGAAGCCATGTCACCTGGCTGACAGTCTCTCTAGGAAACAAATTATTTTAATGGCAGATCCTATCACAGTGGAACACAAGCGTGTCTGTCCTCAGCTAGAGCCTCATCCCTCAGTCTGCACTTCACCGGGCATCACATCACAATAGAAAATAGGCCAGCACAAATTCCAGAGATCATTTAACAGCCAAACCTCTATGTCTGCTCTTCTTCATGTGTCACAGTGCTGTGCACTGAGGCCTGCGAACTGGGGGAAAAAATGTATCCCTGCACAGTCACCACTGACGTGATGCCTTACTCATGGACTGAAAGACTTAGGGAGGGGAAGGGTACTAGAAATTTCTCCTCATAAACAGGCCAATCCTGTGGTTAAAGTTCTCAGTGTGCTGGAGGAGAAATCCTCCCGGAGCAAAGCTAATGGTCTATGACAAGGCTCAGTCTTCTTACCTGGGCTGTTTGGTAAGAGAATTATGTGAGGGGAATTCATTTGTTTGGTGTTTCAGCCTCCCCCTACCCTCCTACACATCCACTCCTGACAGACTGATAACAACCCGGTTACAGAAAGGATGGTTGAATTATAACAATTAAGAAGGTAACTTGATCTTGAGTTTGTTATCCGTCATATAAAAGCTGTTCTATAGCACGGAACATCATTGCTGATACTGTCAGCAAACACACATTAGCACACGAAGCCTAACACGCTCACATGTACTCTGCTTCCCTCGTTTCATGAGCTTAATTAAATGACAGTGTGCTCCCCTGAGGATTGAGCATCCTCCTCACTGATCAAATGATTCTTCTGGAACAGCTGACAGATCTTTTCTTTTATTCCCCTTGACAATAAAACAAAACAATGATGAGACATCTCATCAGGATTCTATCAAAACAGTCTCCTGGTCCTATCAAATTTCCACCTCAAAATGTGGAACAACGCCCACGTCTGCTTTTGAAACCACACCAAAAATCTAGTAAAGAAAGCTTTAAGACATTATACCGTTCATGAGTAAGATAATGGTTGACAGAGATGTGCACAATCACAGGATACATGACAAGGCAAAAAAAGTCTTTCTCTGGCAGCAAACACAAAAGGAACTGAAGATAAGCAACTCGATCTGACAGGAAGGCTATTTTAGGACAGCTATCTCCCTCCTCAAATATCCACATCCTTGTTTGATCCTTCAAGAATTAAAAAGGTCTAATAAATTCTAAATACTGCATTACTATAATTGACTCGTCCCCTCTTTGGAAATCTGAAGGCAGACTCACTCAGTCACTATTACATGTAATATCCTGAGCCTCCAGCCAGCCATAACTCAAATGCAAGTGATAAAAATGTTGTAGAGGTTTGGATGGAGGTGGCATAAAAAACACACACACACACACACACAGTACTGCTGTGAAGCTTCAAAACACACACCAACGATAGCATTTGTGTGTAGGAGGAGACTCATCACCTTGTTTCCTAGGTTGTTATTTTCATTCATAGCATGCACGTCTCTTCAAACATCTGCTTAATGAACTGCACAACTGCATCTTTTAAAAGAGGAAATCCTTAGCTGGTGGTTCATCACTTGTTCTCTGAGTGAGTGTGTGTGTGTGTAAGTGGGAGGAATAGCCTGGTTCATCAGCAAAGATGCTCACTGGCACATAGCAGCAGCCACTCTTCTAATCTGCCTTCCAAAAAGGGAGTCCCCCTCTTCACTCACAAACCCTGACCCCTATATTCAGGCAGAATCCAGGACAGCCTTTGTTGCTAATTATTAGACATCCATGAAAACTAGGGCTAAAATATTAATCGAAATGTAGATGAAATCATGCACAAGAGATGCAATACTTATAACCAGAAATGCGTATCAAAATACCAGTTTAATTTTTTTTTTGCAGCCAAAGATGTTATGCTCCACACATCATGAAAACATTTAAGTGTCAATTCTTTCTAGAATAGTTTGCAAAAATCCGACTTTTTTATTTTTGTATGTTTTTCTTATTAATAGTGGGGATGACATAAAAATGATCAGTACAACAATTCCTACTGAATTTGCAATATCAGTCAAGATACTGACTGGATATCAGTGGGCTTAATTTATTATATTTCTATTTATTTATGTATAAAGACTGTCAACTAAAGTTCACAGACTGTTCAAAAGGAGCACTGTCTTTGTAGGTTCTCATTCATCCAGGTCATGGTGATCCAATTTGGGAAGTTGGGAGAAGCCAATTGGACGAGAGGCGAAACGTCTTCAACAACCTAAAGAAAGTCCAGTTGCTCTTTTGATGAAGAATTGGATAAAATGGCCAATCCACTATTCATATCTTGTGGTGCTTATCATGACTCGGTTTGAATTAGAGCCACACAATTAATGTAATTGCAACTGCAATGTCAGGCTGTACAATCACATCATAGTAAAAGGCAGCAATTATTTTTAAAATATAATATTCATAGAGTAGTACAACTTAAAACTTCTGGGCAATTAATCACAAATTAGATTAAATTGCAATATGGCCTGCAATTTTCAAAACACAGAAAATATTTCTTTAATCTGAAATTTGTGCCAAAATACCAGTTTACATGTTATTGTTTCAGCAGAGATCTCATACATTACATATCATGTAAGCATTCAAGTGACATTTTTTTTAGAATAATCTCCAAAAAATCCTTCTTTCATCATTTTTTCTTATTGAATATGAGAATGACATAAAAATAATCACTCCCTTCAATACAAGAATTCATATCCGATTTGCAACACGAGTCAAAATCAACACAGTAAGTTACCTTTTCATAATTGTTTAGCCCTCCTTTAATATTGTGTTGGTTATAGTATAGAAGGATTTATTGTTTTGTTGGAAGTAACAAAAGATGAGGTGCACATCACATTGCATATCAAATTGCAATTGCAACATTGGGGGAAACAAAAAAATCACAATTTGATTATTTTCCCAAATTTTCCCAGCCACTTGAGTCCTTAAAACACATTTGAACATTTAAAGAATAATGGTGACCAAAGAAAAAGACTTTAGCTAACAGGTTCTGTTGGTCCTTCAAACATTGGTCCAATGGAAAAGTTGATTTAGAAAGATACAGCCAATTAAGACTGATATTTAAACCAATATTTACAGCTGATTTAGACCATACTAACTTCCCATTGGACTGATATAGTTGATTCAATCCGTTACCTGAAGTTGATTTAGAATGATCGTTTTAGTGAATTTAGACAAACATTAAGAACTGATTTAAACTGATACTTATAGTCCATACAAATACATAAAAAGACACGATTTAGATGGATATTTGTGGCTGATTAGGGCCAAATGCTTATTTCTTGTAAAAAAAAAAAAAAAAAAAAAAACAATTATTAAACAATGTACATAAATATATATTTTGTAAGCAGTTCGGTAATAAGTTCAGGTTTTGTATAAACTTTTATTACTCTCTGCATTTTTCTTTATAATCAAGCAAGTAGGCCCAAGATACCATTTCATTTGTTTCTTAACTGCAATCATCATACACATTATATCCACATTACTCCCAAATTGTATTCAAACTGTCTCATTTGAATTATTGAAACATGACGAGGTAAGCCTGAGATTTGTTTAAATTGATTCTGCAATGCGTCTTTTAATTTGTGTGA
This sequence comes from Cheilinus undulatus, assembly GCF_018320785.1. NCBI lineage: Eukaryota > Metazoa > Chordata > Actinopteri > Labriformes > Labridae > Cheilinus > Cheilinus undulatus. The sequence goes on from NC_054867.1 coordinate 16,428,327, forward strand.
TTTCTTACTAACTTTTATCTCAATGTTTACACTTCACTTGTTTGGCCGAGCTTTGGTATGTTGTCATGAAGGCTTAAACAAATCAGTCAATTTACAACTGTTTAAGTGAACTGAAGTACATAAATAAGAATATGTAATTCATATTAATGCATGCATCATCTAATTTCATCCTAACATTAAGGTCTGGCCCACAGGAGAGAATAGTGTGTTTTTGATCTCTCTGATTGTGTTGGTTATAATTGAGAAATATTTATTCCTTGTGTTTGTTGATCAGGAACTTAAAAATAATGAAACATTAATTCACAATCTTTGGGAATAAAATTGCTGTCAGATTCTCTTCCCAAATTGTTAAGGCCCCAATGAAAACACAAATGTAAACAGAGACACAATCTGGCACAGTATTAAGCAATAATAGTGACACCTACAGTACAGCTACTCTCAGTGATCCTGCAGGTTCACTGTGACCAGAGCCTCTCTCATTACTGTCTCTAGGCTTTTAAAGAATTACATTATTCCTTGAGGGCCCACTTTATCTGCTAATGGTCTTATGAGATTGCAGAGCAGCATCTGGCTGTATTGATTTATAACCACACATCTATTGACCCCAGCATGCTTCACTTCTCACATGAAAATTCAAAAAAGACTCTTTGAGGATGGTTGACTAGATTTCTGCATACAGTGCGGTGCTTTTTAAAATTATTTGTCTTCCACTGGTGTCTAAAATTCGCGGCACCAGTACAAACCCAGCAAACTTACAGCAATATTTTCCCCCCTGTGAAGTCATGATTCAGCCCGCACACTGGAAACTCAGTTTCTGTGTCAAACAAAGGAAGTTTGTGCAGATGTTATGAATATTGTATGTGTATGAAATGTAAGTCTTTAAGTGTGTATGTATGGGTGTGTGTCCCAGTTGGTGGTGTGGATGTGAGTCATCCCTCCCATGTCTCTCCCAGCAGAGCCGAAGAGAAAAGGCAACAGAAAACTTTACAAAAAAACTAACAACACAGTCATCAAACTTCCCAAAAAATGTATCATCTTCAAACCAACAGTGGGATCTCTTCTGCTGTAGACTGAACCAGCCTGAGGGATGTTGGTGTGTTATTAATAAGTTTAATGTCTGTAAAGGCTGTTGTGTAAACCCCGCAATTCCGCCAGTCAACTCATTTAGCATATGTCTACGCCTAAAAACCTCAATTTATACTATTATAGGTGACAGAGCCGTGCTGTCCATAACAATATACAGTCAGGGGATCCAGTCCTGCAGAGCAGCTCATGCATCGGCTTTTGTTTGATGTCGTAGTAAAGAAGAAATGCTTTAACCAAGGGGTGGCCATTCACAATAATATCTGTATGATGTCGGTATCCACAGATATTTAATTAAAATGTTAATGATCAGTTCCGGCTAATCTGAAAATTTTTGCCAATGATTACAACCAAAATATCATCTGTATATATCGGTCTATATCAGCTGTAAATATTGGGCTAAATTGGCAGGAAATATAAGTCTGAATGAGCTGTAAATATTATTCTAAATCGCCTGTAATTATAAGTCTAAATTAGTGGTAAATATCAGTTTATATCACATGGAGTTGTGTGATAATATAACATACATATTATGTATTGCCTGTAAAATTAAACTATATCGGTTTCTCTGTTTTTCCTTAAACTTTAATGTGTGTTCAAAGGGCTGAAGTTTAAGTTCTGAACTACATTTATATATCATTGTCAATATTGTTTTTAGCTACAGAGAATTTAAAAATATGGGCATATTGGATATTGGCAAAAATTCAATATCATGCATCCCCAACTAGAAGGTCAGGATTTGATTCCCAGGTCCTGCTAGCCTTGTCGTAGTGTCCTTTGGCAAGCCACTGAGATTCAAACTGCTCTGCTGCTACATCAGCAGCATATTAGCTAAAACTGATGGACATTTTACATACCAGTGTGTGAATGTAGTGTGAAGGGGTGAATGTGACCTGCAGTGTATAGAGTGCTTTGTGCTACATAAGTTGAATCCGTTAACCATAAACTCTGTGATTTAATTGTGTTTTCACTCTTACCAGGTGTCTACAGTGAAAACAAGAGTAACCTTCAGCTGATGCTGACTGGGGCTTATAGCAGGCAGTAGTGGGATAATAATCTTGCTTGGCAGAGATAAAACCTCCATAAATTATAAATACCATTAACTCAAGAGCAGGGAACTGAGTTTGTAGCACCTTCCAATCTGACAGGTTTTTCATACAACAATGACTTCTTTTATCTACTCTGAAGTTAAGAATACAAAGGGATTAACATTTCATGATACACTAGTTTGTAACTTTACATAGACTCAGTGTTCACAACTCTAAAGGATCTTTAACATGGAGTGCAAACATAAGATATAATTCAATTTGTTGAAATGTCATTGTTTGATTTTATCTGAAAAGGCCTGTAAGCAGTGGCACAGGGTTTGAGATGACAAGAAAGACAAGAAGATTGAGAAGCTCAAACTTGCGAGCTGCCACAGAGAGAAAAAACTTGACTCCAGGCCTTGTTTGAGTGTCAAACATATAAATCTGTGTTGAACGAAACAACGCATGAGGAATACTTCTCATGCATAAACTGTAAAAACTATGAAGCCTGAGTGACAACATTGTCAAGATCTGCTTGAAGATTACTGGAGTCAGGCTATGAGATGTGTGTTTCCTCTAAGAGATTCAGGCAATAAAAGGCAAAAAACATTATCATTGTATTTTGTCTGATGAATTCATGGTAACACCTTCAGGTCACCATTATTCTGAGTAAAACAAAAATCTCTGCTGTCAGATTTCTGAACTCAGATAGCAGTCATTTCACAATTGACCTTTTCAACAATTGGGGCTTCTGTTAATTGTCTATTTATTGTAATTCATGCATTCATCTTATGTTACTTATCTTGTATCATGTGGTCCTTCTCCGATCTCTGCTTGTTCATCTGTCAGTGTTGAAATGTTACACTTGAATGTTGTTTATTGTTGACACTGGTGGGCTGCAAATGAATTGCTGTCTTGGGATCAATAAAGTTGTCTGAATCTGAATTAGTAATTTGATTACTGAGGAGGGCTTTTGAGTCCAATTTGTGGTGGCTGCTAGATTGAAAACATTATCTCACACTAACTTTAGATCAACCCAGTGAGAAGACAGAAGTAGAGATGAAGCAGATCTTAAGACTCATGACAAACAGCTACAATGAGTTGGCTTTCAGTTACATCAGCCATGCAATTAATTATGAATAAATATCTCTAAATATCTCTATCCACACCAATCCTAAGTATTCATTCTTGTACTGATATACAGCCGTGAAACTGTATTCACCCCCTTTATGATTCCTGATTTTTTTTTTTTTTTTTTGCATATTTATCACATTTAAATGTTACAGATCATCAAGCCGATTTTTAATATCTCACAAAGACAACCCAAGTAAATACAAAATGCAGTTTCTAAATAATGATTTTATTCACCTATTTTATTAACCTTTCTGGCCCTATTGAAAAAGTAATTGCCCCCTTTTAAATCATGAGTTAACTGTAATTAACCAATGCTCTTGGAAAGCTGAGTTCAGTTTCACTGGCCACATCCAGGCCTGATTACCACCAGATTTGTTAAATGAAGAAATCATTTAAATAGAAGCTGTCAGACAAAGTGAGGTAGGCTACAAGATCCCAAAAAGAAACACATAATGCCCTGATCCAAAGAAATTCAAGAACAAATGAGAAACAAAATGATTGAAATCTATCAGTCTGGAAAAGGTTACAAAGCCACTTCCAAGGCATTGGAACTCCAGCTAACCACGGTCAGAGCCATTATCCACAAATGGAGAAATCTCGGAACAGTGGTGAACCTTCCCAGGAGTGGTTGGCCAACCAAAATGATGACTCATCCAGGAGGTCATAAAAGAACCCAGAACCACATCCAAAGAACTGCAGGCCTCACTGGCCTCAGTTAAGGTCGGAGTTCATGACTCAACAATAAGAAAGACACTGGGCAAAAATGACATCATCGGAGAGTTCCAAGGCCAAAACCAGACAAAAAAGAACAAAAAGGTTCGTCTCACATTTTCCAAGAAACATCTTGATGATCCTCAAGACTTTTGGAGAAATATTCTGTGGACTGACAAGACAAAAGTTGAACTTTTTGGAAGGTGTGCGGCCCATTACATCTGGCGTAAAAATAATACAGCATTTGATAAAAAGAACATCATGCCAACAGTCAAATATGGTGGTGGCAGTGTGATGGTCTGGGGCTGCTTTGCTGCTTCAGGACCTGGATCAACTGCTGTGATTGATGGGACAATGAATTCTGCTGTCTACCAGAAAATCCTGAAGGCGAACGTCTGGCCATCAGTTCGTGCCCTCGAGCTCAAGTGCTCTTGGACTATACAGCAGGACAATGACCCGAAACATACCAGCAAGTCCACCTCTGAATGGCTCAAAATGAACAAAATGAAGGTTTTGGAGTGGACAAGTCAAAGTCCAGACTTAAATCTAATTGAGATGCTGTGGTGTGACCTTAAAGGGGCAATTCATACTTGAAAACCCTCAAATATGGCTCAATTAAAACAGAAGAGTGGGCCAAAATTCCTCCACAGTGATGCGAAAGACTCATCATCATTTATCACAAATGCTTGATTTCAGTTTTTGCTGCCAAGGGTGGCACAACCAGTTATTAGGTTCAGGGGGCAATTACCTTTTCACACAGGGCCAGACAGGTTTGGACCCCCCCCCCTTAAAAAATGTAAGAATCATTCAGACACTGCATTTTGTATTTACTTGGGTTGTCTTTGTGAAATATAAAAATTGGTTTGATGATCCGAAACATTTAAGTGTGATAAATATGCAAAAACATCAGAAACCAGAAAGGGGGCAAATACTTTTTCACAGCACTGTAGAATTACGCACCTCTACTTTCATCCCTTTTTGGAGTATATGACTATAGATATAAATATATTGTATAAAGGTTACATCATCAAAAGACCCTGAATAATACACTGTGATGGGTTTGAAAATATCAATATGCAGTAAATCCCTTTTCTGCTTGCCACACTGATACTCAAGAATACTGTTCTTCATCTTTCCTTCGACTCAACATAATAACCAGCAAGGCATCGCCACAGCTGATGCGCTCAAATGATGATAAATAGACTAATAAGAAAATAGCTATACAGACAGCACTTCAGATAGCTGTAGCTACATGACACACATCATCAATAAATCAATTCTCACAGGCTTAGACAGGTCTACACAAAAGAAGGCACAAAGGGAAGACACAGTGAAAGAGGGAAAAAATATTCAATACAAAGGGGGGGTCACTATGAGGCAAATGAATCCTGATAAATCTACTGTGATAGGTCAGAGAGAGGTGTGCGCCCGGCTCTCCCGGCTCAGCTCCTCCTAGTATCTGGCTATAAATAAGAGTGAATGGCCAGACCTGTCAGTCCTACAACCAGAGTACCTGCCCCTGCTCTGCCACGCTACACTAGCTGCTGCTCTGTTAGCAGGGATTTCCTCTGCCATGCTTGCTTGAGCCGACAGCACAAAGAAAGACTAAGTGCAAGATGGATTCTGTGTGAGTGCGTGGAGGCCCAGCAGGATCTGTAGACCACGGTCAGCCGGCCAAAGGGCAGCTGTGGAGGCGGCAGCAGCAGGACCATCTGTATAGCCTGAATACTATCCCTCACATACACACACTATCAGTTCAACAAGCTGGGCAGGGGGGAAACAAGAGAAACCGCTCCCATGAAACATTAACAGAGCACTGAGACATGGGATCTCTAAAGGCTGAGATAGTAAAGACGTCTGAATAGCTGAGGCCTCTGAATCACAGTGCTTGTCAGCGTGTTGCACTATATGAATCAGTGCGCAGAAGCCTGTTGCCTCACAGGAACACAGACTCCGCTAATAGAGCCATCCATGTGGTCAGCTAGCCTGTCACAATGACTGATTACTGACAACTCAATCTCCCACAGAAACACAGAGGTGGCTCCTGTGGCGCCTTCCCCTGTGAGTGCTAGCCGTTGAGGTCGGCGGTGTCCTTGGCAACCGCAGGAGCCCTCCCCCTGAGCCATCCTCAGCTCAGCTGGTGGCGCAGCTGAAATCGAATGACCTTTTCACCATCATTTACATGAAGTCATCTTTTTCTCATAACATAAAACAACTCAACGTGGACTTCTCCACCAGCCTGTGCAGCTTTACTTCACTCTCAGGATGCTAAAGGCATTGTCCTTTATGTTGAATGCATCAAATGAATCATAAAAAGGCAAATATAATTATCTCCTTTGTTCATATGCATCAACAGTGCCTGCGTAACACCTACAAGTCACGACTCATGCTGAGCTACATGCTCAAACTCACAGACCCAATCTTTCTAAATGAAATTCCAGCTTTTGGTGATTGGGGCTTTACCCATCTTCTCTGTCTGAATTGAGCTGCTTAGCAGGAACAAAGCCTGACGGGAGAGGATATTCAAACCACTTGGGCTGTCTGTATCTGCCATTTGCTCCTTCACAATAACAGCCACAACAGCATTTAACTTTCCTGGTTCTCCCCAGACCATTGAAGCTAGCCGAGTATGAAATGATTCATGCTGTGCACAGTCTATCGTGAGAGACTGGAAAATAAAGCATGCTGCTTACATGTTTATGAGCGCGTGTGTGAGTGTGTGCTTGTTATTTGTATCCATGACAAAATGGGATTTGTCTCAGCGGAGAGCTGAAACATCCTCGTCTTCGCTAACCATCTCTCACACGCACACATGAGCACAATGTGAACATAATGAGATTCAGTAGAAATAGTTTCTCTTCTTCAAGGAATAAAGATGAGCTTAGACGGCTGGAGTGAAATGGGAACCCTGAAAGACACAGATAGAGGAGAAGAAACTGATGCCTGATGTGATTTAAAGTGTGAAGCAAATGAAAAATAAATCTGAAGGTTTACAATATCAAATCTATACCCCTGAAGGACAGAGATGCTCTTATTGTGAAATTTAGGGCTGATACAGATGTTTTACAAAATAATTTAGCAAATGCTGATGTTTTTTTCATCACTTGTTTTGGTCTATGGCTCCTAGCATGCCCACATTTTCTCTTATGTTTGAGTTTGTCTAACTTCTCATATCTTTTTCCCTGTAGTAAATCCCTTTATGCCTGCATAAAGTTGATTGGATAAAACAGATAAACACTGATAGCTGATATCCTGATCATGCTAGGGCTAATCGATAATGGCAAAAATGATCCTCATGATTATGTTAATTGATGTGAAGATCATCAAACAGATAATCAAACATGAATATTCACTGAATTTTACATCTATATGGAATGTACTCACTGAACTTTAACAAGCAATGTATGAAAATTAAAAAGTTTTAAAAAATATTGCTATACAGTGGTTATCAGAAATATGTTTTAAGTATTGGTTATGTACTCTTGTCAAAAAAAATACAAAAAGAAACAAGCCCATGGCATGTGGCCCAGTAATCGTCTAGTCATGATAATCTTATTTCAATAATTGTTGGAAGCTATAATTGTAATTAAAAAAAAATGAAAATTGATGATTTTCCGTCTAATACTGCTGAACACAGCAACGGATGACTCTCTATGATCTATGCAAGTAAACAAGACCATTAGAAGAATGTCATACCAGAGCATTTTAACTGGGTCATCAGAGCTAACATAAAACTAACGTTTCTGACAGCTGCTTTTGGTATTATTATAGTGAAGTTTAAGAGAAAATCTTAATTTTCCAAATAACCCATTTCATCAATTAAAATCTAATTACTGTCCAGCCCTACGTTTTGTTTAACTTCATATTTTGCTTCATTTAGCCATGCTATACGTAAGTGTCATAAACCAGAAATCAAATCTTCTCCACTGCTTGAAAACACTGCTCCCATGAACTATACCAGTTTTGGAGCAACAAAGAAGTACCATTACCGTTTGGGAAAGGGCAGAGCCTTTGAAAAAAACTCCTAGGGTGATTGGATGAACATTCTGCCCGTCACATCTTTACGGGCCAATCAGAGCAACAAAACACCTGAAGTCGTAGCTGCTACTGAGGAGTAAACTCCATACAGAACTGCATAACGCAAACAATGATGACTATACAGTACACGACTTTTGTCGTTTTTGAAAAGAAAACAACTCACTGCTGTTCTTTGTCCTCTTGTCACTGCTTGCTTAGGTCACGACTCCACCGCGCCCAAATGTACTGCCCCTCGACGCTGAGTGGTCCTGTCACTTTCTAACCGGGCCCACACGGTTCAGACGGGAGCTTTGCAACATAGATTTGCCAGTGAGAAACATGGAAACGGGCGAATCTATCTGCTTTGCAAGGTTAGAAGAACCACACATAGGAGAAAAAAAGGACCTACAGCAGCAGCAAAGTTTCCAGACAGAATGGCTTTCATTCATCTCCATGTCTTTGTTAAAAACCCGCCCAGACCTACGTTATTGTATACAGCAAAAAGTGACGCAGGTTGTTAAAACTTAAATAACTTTTGAACCATCAATTGTAGCCTCTTACTTTATTTTCCCCTCAAAGCTAGCTGTTGCGTCATTCCACTGATTCTATCTGTGCCCTCCATTCCTTTGCAGAAGCTTTTCTAGAGAGCCTGGAACTTGGGTGACCTTTCAAGGACTTAAGCGCTTAAATCCACACAGGTAGATCTGATATTCAGTCTTTCTGATCATTTATCGCCAATGATCTTAAGCAAACCACCACAGTGTTTTCCCAGAATGCTTCGTAAGTGGCTGTCAACTAATGACAGGATGCTCCATCAACACATTATGCTTTGTCAAACTGTGGAGATGGCTTGAACAGAGCATAATTGGAGAGAAAGAGAGTCTGTGATGTTGCTCTCTGTGTCATTGTAGTTTTAACATTTAGCAGTAAAACTCACAATAATTATCAGCAAAGACAACTTGAAGTATCACAGAGAGGCTGTCTTCTATTTGCTGCACCATGTTCTAAGTTCAATGTAGAGCTAAAATAATGTGCCAGCTTTCTACACTGCAGTCGGTCTAAAAAGTTTACATTGGTATCAGATGGGTACTCGGTACTGACCGACACCCAATGCTCTGGTATCAGAATTGTATCAGGAAGGAAATAAATGGTATTGGAACATCTCTAGTTATCAAGGAAAATGCAGAGAATAATGACAGTTTTTAAGAGTGTATTTCTAAACTAAAAATGTACAAATATTGAGAAGCATTTAAAAATACATGACCTGAAGTGTTCTTTTTCTTTATGTAAAAAACAGGGCACTTCTACAAATTGCATATAAATTTAAAGGCCTTTCTGCAGGTATTTTTGTAAACCTTTCAAGAACTACTTGATACAAAAATAATTGCAACCTTCTATATGTTTGTTATTGCACAGCCTGATACGGTGATGGCGATTAGATTAATTGTTGATTGGTGAATAATTGATACTGGTGTAAAACCGATGCATGGTTGCATCCCTACTAAATGAGCAGCAGCACTGAAGGACATTCGAGGGCATCCAGAGGTCCAGCTTGGCTTGTTTCCAACACTTTGGATCAACAAGCTAGCCACCTGTGCTGTTCCTTCCCTCATTGCCACCTGCTGATAGCCTTGCTGATGCTGATAAAGAAAATGGAGACAAACAGAACCCCTCTTCCAGCAGGGGCGATCTAGCAGACAAGTCAAGCTGAAGAGTGGGACGGTCACAAAGTCCCATATGAAAGCTACCAATGGCTCTTAGTTTGGTCATTCATTTGCTGGCTGTAAGTTTAATATCATAAATCAAATCCCTGCAGTGAGGACATATAGGGATGAGACAGATAGTTCCCTGCATATGCTGTCCAAGGAGAGATATGAGGAATTTAAGAAGTTAACCTGGAACAGCGGTGTGTATGCATCAGCTGTTTTTGGCCTGAAAGCTTGAAGCTGCTGTGCAGAGCTTTTGCTGTAACTCTAGGTCTGGTACAGCTTAAATTACAGATGCAGTTCAGTTACAAAAACAGCAGCAGAGCCCTAGGAGGGTCAGCCTGAGAGACAGAGACACAATACGGTGCCAACAAATTTTTCAAAAAACATCGTCTTTGTACCTACGACTAGAAAGAAAAAAGGGGAACTGTGACACCGATGCGGTGTTGACAACTCAGGTATTTCCAATGATGAGGAAATGTCCCAGTCAGTCCCAGGTGATGTTTTGCTCTCCGGGCCTGGCTAAATAAATAGACACAGTAATGCTGAGGTGAGACAGAACAAGAGGCAGACCGACTGTCAGCACAGTGGCTTAATTACTGTCTCCATCTCTCCAGAGAGCATTATTTCCTGACATTCATCCCTTCTTTTCCTGTAAGAAATCCTCTTCTCCACAAGAGCAAGGCTCACTTTTTATACGCTCTGTAATCCCTGTGATAAATTATGTTTATGTTGTAATCCATGCTCAAAGGCATTTTATGGTGTCACTCCTTGATGCTGACTTATTGAACACAGTTTTAAAGATTTACCAACAGTATTAATGCAATATAAAGCACAGCTCAGCTCCATTTGTTTTCCTCCTGAATGCTGAGATTAAAAACAACCCCCAAACACTGTCTACTTCATAACAAAGTGTTGTAATAAAGCGGGTACACCCTTTATAAATGATTTAAGAGTTTGGTAAGGGTGAAACCCAGAGAAAGAGAGAAGGAGGTGGTGTGACTTATTAACATCTCTGGACACTCCCATTAGTTAGGCGGTCAGTTTCTACTGTAATGATCAACCAGGTGTGGCAATAAATCCCACAGTGATGGCTATCTGATCTTTCTCCTGTTTTTGTTTGCAGTACAAATGAAGCTTCAGAAAGAAGCTTTCTGTCAATGGTTTATTATCTGCTGGCTTTCAGCACAAATAACAGTCTTTTACAACAATGTTGTAAGTGACAACAAATGCCCGGTTGTTGCTTGTTGTGTAAGCTTTATTCACTGACCACGTGACACTGTTGAGGGCATTGTGGGAGATAAAACACCTGGAGTTAATCCCACCAACATGAAACTAGAGCAAACTAAACTTTAATCTATTAGATGCCAAAATAAATGCCTTACTATATGTGTATTTCATCTGCGGTTATGAATACAAAGGTTTTAACGACCTCCTACCTCATGGTATTTTCAGATCTCTAACAATAAAAATACCCTAAAACCCCTTCTGTTTCTGATAGTTTGACTCTGCTATTGAAGAACATGGTGTCCTCTTAAATTAACCCCAAACATGACAGCGGCTATTTTTAGTAAGAGGAAACACCTGATGGCCATTCTTTTACTTCCCACCTGTGTGACCTTCGCATGGCCACTGGTGACATTGTCATCTATCATGTAGTGTCTAACACAGACCAGATGCTATTTCATTAGGGTGGATCAGTATTATAATGGTAGTTCTGCCAGGCCAGGAGCTGAACATAAAAATAAGCAGAATAACTCAGAAATATCTTGAGGCATCATGGAGGACTGACACACATTCAACACCTCGCTTTGTTTGATGTTAGCTAGCCTTATAGGTTTCAAACTCCATGCTGTCAATAGTATTACTTTTCCTCCAATAACCTACGACTACATGTTATATTTTACTTTTTCAAACATGACTTTATAAGCTAAACCTTGATTTAACAGAGTGGAGGCTTAACAACTACTCTTTTAGGGATTTTAGTCGTGAAATGTGAACTGAACCACTTAAAAAATTCAACAAGCTATAAGCTATCCGGCTAACACTTCTTTAGTTGGATTTACAATGTGATTTATGATGTAAGCACAACAACAGGCTCGATATTATAATACATAACGGGAACCTAAGAGTGATTAGCAGAAAACAGAGTACTAGAGACAGCCTACTGCTGCTAAAATGAATACAGTGTGATGTCGCATCACTGTTGAGAGGAGCAGCGATGAAGTCAATCCAACGGCTGCAGTTTTTTCTAACTGTGCCGCTTTGCTCGCGCTCATTGAAGTAGGAGTGTTAACTCCCCCGGTGTTACAACATGTTTTATCAGGCACAGTGACGATCATTTGTCGTGTCTTAAGGTGACAAGAGTAAACAAACGAGGGTATATATAGACAGCAACGTGAACAGGTTGGGGAATCCAGCGAGCTATGATAATCTCCTGTGGCATGGGGGAACATCTGCAAATGGTAAATGGGGAAATGCTAACACGACAAAACACGGATGAAACACTTACCTTGTCGGTAAAATTAAGTCTCCAGTGGGTCCAGTCAACTCCTATCCGGTTATTGTGTTCAACAAAGATGTTAAAATGAATATAGAAGTATACGGTACCCACGTCTCCTGTCTGCCGCTTCCTCTGCCTCAACTAGTATTTCGATGTGACTCTGGGCGGAACTACACGCTGCGTCGCAGACACCGCGAGGAGCCAATGAGAGGAGGCGGTGCACAGCACAGACAGGAGGGGGAGGCAGGAGGTCTCACTCTGCACTGAAATAATGAGAACGAGACTCCGCTCAGCAGAGACAGTGGGGAGGAAAGATTCCCACCGTCTTTACAGGAAAAATGGACTGTGGTCACGCCATCCGCGTTTCGGATGAGTGTGGGTTCGCCATCCGCACGTAAAAATCGACAGCGCGTCTGCTTCCCGATGTTACGGTAAAGTGCTTGAGGGCTGTGAGAGTCCCTGGTGCATTCAATTGCATCCAGTCAAAGCAGACATCATCACATAAAATGCCACAACATTTATTTCTGACGGGAAGGGTGTCCTTTTTCTAATTTTTCAGCGGATGGAATTTACGCTTTTTGCTATTACGGAATCTTTCATAGTTTTGTCTTGATTATTATATACATAGTTTATTATGGGAAAAAAAACAAACCCGTTTAAGTCACTCAAAGCATCTAACATATGTTTGTGTTCATTTGTAAAATGGTTGTGTTGACATTAAAATTCTGTACAGTCTAGGCAGGAAGCTTACTCTAATGAACTAAAGACATGCTGGAAAGAAAACCTGCTGTGATCAAATTTTGACCAACACACAACAAGAACATAACAATCCTGTTTAGCTGTTTCCACATGTATTCTCGTCTCAGGTGAGTCCAGGCACATGTCAAACACTGGATAAAGGACAACACGTTTTCCACAACAGCTGGCATAGTTTATCGTCATTCAAAGCATTTGTTTCCATAAACAGAACTAAAAGTGAGTGTACTTATACAAACACAGACTTGTATATGATCAGTTTCCTCCCCTGGCCTCATTTTCACTCTGTGCCTATGACTGGGAAAGGAGGGAGAGAGCTTCCACTGCCCTCCTGTGGTGAAAATGTGGTCATAGCTATTTGGTAAAGTCAGCAATAGAGGATAAGAAACACAAAGACAAAAGGAAATGATTCAACAGCTCATGTCGCTGTGTAAACTTCTAAAGAAAAGAATAAGCTGTAATTTCCTACATAGACTCAGAGTGTTTGGTGCAAGTTCTTTTAAAACATTATCCTGACATATTGTCTCTATTGCACATTCCTAAACTGTATGTATTGCTCCCAGTTTCATTCGTTCATGGTTCGTTTGTTCTTTCGTTCATTTTTAGTTCGTTCATTTTTTCTTTCGTTTGTTCTTTCCTGCATTTTGTGATCTTTTTTCATTCGTTTTTCATTCTTTTGTTCATTTGTTCTTTCGTTCTGTCGTTCGTTCTTTCATTTTTTTTTCTTTTGTTCCTTTTTCATTTTTGTCGTTCTTCTGTCCGTTCGTTCATTGGTTCATCCTTTTGTTTGTTTTTTGTTCCTTCGTACGTTTTTCTATGGTTCTTTCTTTCATTTTTCCTTCTTTTGTTTGTTCTTTCTTTAGTTATTTTTTTGTTCTTTCTTTTATTAGTTTTTCATTCTTTTGTTAATTTTTCGCCCATTCATAATTTGTCATTCATTCATTGGTTTATTCATTAGTTGTCGATCATGCGCCCGTGAATCCGTCTGTCCATCCGTTCCTTCTGTCTTTCTTTCGTTCGTTCATTCGTTCGTTCGTAGGTACGTTTGTTCGTTCGCGGGTCGTTGGGTGGTTGGTGGATGGCCACCATGTCCCTACAAGACTGCGATGTCAGCAAGGAGGTGTGTAGTTTATGTTTTGGGCCTGAATCATGGGGATAGTGCTGGTAGGCCCCTTTAAGGCCTTTGAAGGTGTGAAAATGAGTTCTTGACTGACCACTTTCTTCCATGGTACAAAAAGAAGAACAGTGCCTTCTGTAGCAAAATTATCTTCAGGCATGACAATGTACCATCTCATGCTGCAAAGAATACCTCTGTGTCATTGGCTGCTATGGGCATAAAAAGAGAGAAACTCATAGTGTGGCCCCCATCCTCCCCTGACCTCAACCCTATTGAGAACCTTTGGCGCTTCCTCAAGCTAAAGATCTATGAGGATGGGAGGCAGTTCATGTCAAAACAGCAGCTCTGGGAGGATATTCTGATATCATACAAAAAAATTCAAGCAGAAACTCTCCAAAAACTCACAAGTTCAATGGATGCAAGAATTGTGAAGGTGATATCAAAGAGGGGCTCCAATGTTAACATGTAACTTGGCCTGTTAAGATGTTTCTGAATGAAATAGCTTTTGATTTCAGTAAATATGACCTCCTAATGCTGCAAATTCAACAAATGACCATTCTCAGTTCTTTACAACCTATACAATGTTTTGAAACTCTGTTGTGTATAATTATTTGGCGCATTCTGACATTTTTTAGTTTTGAAAAGAAATTGTTATCATTGGGAGGTTTGTTCAATAAAATATGAATTTTGCTTCAACAGTTGATGACTTGAAAATTATACTGTCATTTGCATCAACTATTTTGGAAATTCAGAGAAAAATAGCGTTTGCATGATATTGCGGTGTATTACAGTTCAGTCCAAGACATTGTCAGCATTTTGCGAATTACAGCTTGATTTGATTCCTCGTAATCATCCAAAATCAGTTTTTTAGCGGCATGTGTATGTAATAATCAAGACAGTACTATGAAAGACTCCGTAATGGCAAAAAAAATGTGGATTCCATCCACTGATGATGTAGAAAAATTACACCCGTCCCGTCAGAAACACATGTTGTGGCATTTTATTTGACGATTTCCGCTCTGACTGGATGCACTTGAATGTACCAGGGACTCTCACGGCGCTCAAGCCCTTTACCGTAACTTATGGAAAAAGACGCGCAGTCGATTTTTAGGTGCCAGCGAGACAACACTTATCCGAAGCGCGGATGGCGTGACCGCAGAAAAAAAACGTCGTGTGTATTAAAACTGCGCTGTCAACTTAAAGTTTAAAAAAAGCCACTAGTGCTTAAAATTCCAGGTGAAATAAAAATCGCATGAATGGGCGCATGAATTAGATAAACGCCAACAAATTGAGAGGGAAATGTGGAAATATGTATTTATTCATGTTTATATCGAGGGGATTTCTCTTTCTTAAATTGAATATATTCTTTTAAAGCTTATATGTTGCTTTTTAAATCAAGAGATCCACATGCTGGTTTGACTATGCAGAAGTGAATTAAAATGTCACTCGCCCTATTCTGTCACATGATACTGGCTCGAATTTTAGAGAGATTAACCGATTAGAATTTCCATCATGTTTTTTTTTCAATCTGATTATGTAACACCCCAAATCGGCTATCCACTAAAAACATATTACATTCAAGTATTCACGCAATCTCTGTGTTGATGTTTTTTGCCCCAGAAAAGTCCCCTTTGATCACACAGGTGATCAAGTTACAGCTTTAAAGCTCTTCCCATCTTCCTGAGCTGGTCATTAACACAGAGTTTCTACAGGCTTTTAAAAATCAAAGTAGAGACTTTTTAAAGACCTGAGCTGTGAAAATTAACCCCTTTTTTGCACTGCAAACTGTCAAAAATAAGAAGCATGAGATTTGTCAGTGCACCTGACCAGGACTGAATTATCTGATATAACAAAGTTTTAAACACCTAAATTTTATTATTTTTGGCACATTGAATGCCTTTTTTCAATCAATATACAGCAGCGGTCATCAACTACATGTGTATAAGGGCCAGATTTTGTCTTGACATGCGTTTTTAGGGTCAGACTTTTAAACTTACTAAATTAAAGAAGTATTTTGGTCCAAATAAGAGATTGTTTTAGTCATTTCTTTAAAAAATTTAACTAGTTGTAAGCATGAACAGAGACATCAGTCCTAATTGCTTATGGGTAATATTTTAGCTATATATTTCTAGGACTTCCATGTGTTCCATGGCGAGGTCTGACACCATTATGCTGTGTCCTAAATGGTAAAAAACAAACGGGGGAAAGTTATTTTGTTTTGAATCCCAGGCAATAAAACCAGTTTTCAAGAGCCTGAACTCAAAGATAGAAAACTGCAGATTTAACCAGGACTGGACTGATACGTACGTGTTTATCATGCTTCATATTTACTTATAATAGCTGACAGGTGGATTTCTGTAAGCATAAATCAAACATGAAGTTACTCCTGATAAACTCCTTTTCAAGAATCGACAGGAAAACCCTAAAAGCTATATTAGGAAATATGAGCGTGTGTGATTTGTGCAGTCACACAAACAGTCAGACATTTCTGCAATCAAGTCAAAAGCTCATGCCTTTGACCTCCACCCTACAACTGACCCCCGTTTCCATCTGATTGTGTAAGAGCTTCATGAGTTGCAAAGGATACAAGTTACATCAAACTCTGAATGACACAACTGTTGACTCTGCTGTTTTTCCACCTAGATAAACAGACTAGGAAGGGCATTTTACGTGAAGTCCCAAATGCCACAAACACAATGAGGAAACAGCCAAAATGTCCAGGGTGAATAGTAACAATGAGTTTATTCATATACCAGCAAATGTTTGCATTGTTTTTTACACTTCCCTGCTTCTAAGCCGGACAGTTACAGTACAGAAGCATACAATATCTGAATCTGGAGAATGTTTTCAGTAAAGAAGAGCACATTTTTGATTAACATATTTACAACCAAAATAGAGTAAATAAAAAAACAAAGACAGAAAAGAATAAATTTATGAGTCTTTTAGGTATTATTTGTAACTTACAAAGTACAGGAAAACAAGGTTAAGGAAAGACAAGTCCAAGTTACAGTTTTCAGCCAAAAATAACTCAAGTGCTACAACAATAATGCAAAGAGTAAATTGAAGTAAAGGATACAGAAAGAAAACTGGTAAAACAGTACACTGATGAGGATGAATAGAATAAGACAAAACTGAAATCACACTTGACAACGCATGAAACTGAAATAAGGTTCCTTTGATTCCAGACAAAAATAACTTCACAGTGTAGTATAAAACAAACCAGTGAGTAGGTCAAATAAGGACAACTCATTTAAAGAGATTTGTACGGTCACGTTACATACAGGATGTCTTCAAGTTGCTGTCTGCTTTTAAAAGTGAAAGTTTTAATGCAGAGTGGCAGGACAAGTGACAAAAACTGAACTTTGGAACAATTTAACACAAAAACTGCAACACTATGAAAACAAAGAACTGTTGCAAAGAGGCTGTGTAGGTTAAGGAACTCGATTGCAATGTCGTATACAAAGCTTCTGCATATAAAGCACTGTGTACTAAGAGGGACAGAGCAACCCTTTGCAGTAGCTTCATACAGACGGTATTCATAAGTTGCATGGGAACCACAGAAGTGTTATCTGGTCCTAAGGATTTTTTCCTGCAAATTCGAGGTTACTTCTTGTGTTATATCCTGATTTAAGATGCTGTCATTTCAAACATTTTCATATACTAAATATGAATCTTTCTGGCTGCAGCATTGGATTTCATCACACTCAACTCTTTAAAGGACAATCAGCAGCAGATTTCAGGTCAGAGGGAACTTGCAGAACAATCAGAGTCTTGCACTAAGATTAACATCTTCTCCAGTGAGCTTCCTCCGCTTCACTCCCTCTGCAGCTGCATGGGGCCGAGGCTGCTGCTGTTCTCTGGCGCCCTCATGTGGAGCTGTACAGAGCAATCTGCTGCACCTTGCCCAGCTGTGTCAGCAGCCGTTTCATGCGGTGTTTGAGCTGAGGCAGACGAGCCAAGGGCTCAGGAGGTTCCAGCTCGCCGGTGTAATCCAGCCAGCTCTCCAGCACTGAAGACGACAAATAAGAGGAAAACCAAGAGGTGAGCTCATAGGTACCCCTGACATTTTCTGTTTTCTTTCTATAATGTATTCTCAAACAGAAACCATCTTGGGAGTTGGCTGGTTCAGGTCAGCTCAGGCTGGATGCATTCTCAAAACAATCTGTACACAACAACCTGCAGCCTAACAACGTGCAGGCTGTTGCCTAACTTAATGCATCAGTGAAAGCAAATGTGTTTACATTTAATGCTCAACACTTGGTACTGTCCCTGAACATAGAGGTCTTGTGCTTGGCCAGACTCAACAGGAATATAATCATGAACAATAGTGATTCAAGCCTTTAACTGTATTTCAGAGTATAGATGTAACACATTTTCACCATGCAGCCATGTTTACTGCCTTTAAGGTTTAAGGTAAGAGACTATGGCTATGAGGGTATAGTTTGACATTCAAAATGTTACCCCCTCTCTTTAGCCCATTCTGTCTGACTGCACACGTTCAATCTTTTCTCAGTTTCCCTTGTTGAATAGAAACTTAATATAGTTTTTCAATAATGAAACAGCTGACTGACAACATGTGATGCCAAAGTTACTGATAAACCACTGATATAAAAAGGCATCTAGCTATCTAAAACAGATGATTATGATCATTTGGGACAAGAACATTCTCCAGTTTAAGTCAAGGTCTCTAAAGGTCTTACCATCTAGTTCCCTCTCAATAAAGTCCATCCTGTGTGAGACCTCATCCTGGACTGCATCGATGTGATCCAGTAGGTTGATCTGCCTCTGCTGGTGCTGCTTGCTGTGATCTGCAGCCTCTTCAGAATCTCTCCCATCCTCTTCTTTTGTGTCAACCTGGGACCGAGAGCTACCCATCGATGCCTAGACAAATTTAGGGGAAGATTGACACACAAAGTTTTCATTTCAGTTAGGTAAGGCCAGGGATATCCTTGCTGTTCAACCTTGCTTGTAGGTCCCCCTGTGTCAAAAGGCTTTAGTAAATACACCAGTCTACATGCAATGTGTGTTACTGACACCGCTTGAGGGTTTACAAGAGAGCTTGGGCTGAGTAAAACAACCTGATCAGGGCATGTAATAACCTTGCAAAGCTGATGGATTTGCCCATTTCCTTGTTTCTCACTGGCGAATCCATCTTCCAAAGCTCCCGTCTTAACAGTTTGGGCCCGGTTAGAAAGTGACAGGACCAATCAGCAACAAGGGGCAGTACTTTTGGGTGTGACATAGTCATGACGTATGTAAGCAGCAACAAGAGGCAGGTGCAGATATGGTGGGAGACATTAGCAGCGATGCTGCTAAAGCATATGTTTTATCAGAACTTGACAACATTTCTTGGTTAAAAGAAGAACAAAGAACAGCAGTGAGTTGTTGGTTTTCTTTTTTCAAAAACGACAAAAGTCGTGTACTGACATGTCTATAGATGCCACGGTTCGCGTTAAGCAGTTCTCTATGGAGTTTACTGCTCAGTAGCTGCTACGTCACATGTTTTGTTGTTCTGATTGGCCCATTAAAGATGTGACAGACAGAATGTACATCTAATCACCCTCCAAGGCTCTGCCTTTTCCCAAATGCTGTGAATGAGAAGTTTTCCAGATAGATGTGTGAAACAAATCCATCTTGCGTGCCAGGTTGGGCATATACAGAATATCTGATAATTGAATCATTTTTTAGACCTTTTCAAGACCCTATACACTTTGAGACGCTATTGCATCTTCAATTTCTAACCTATCGCATGAACAAAAATAGCCTATAGTTTCCATACGGTGCTGGTGCCTAAATGGTACCTAAATCGATATTTTTGAGAGGAAAAAGTGTGATGAAAGTCAGGGGAAGACTAAAAGTTGTCTGGGTGTCATAAATGAGTCACAAAATATCTTTACACGATGCCAGTTGAATATGGGATAAGAAAAGGAAACCAGTGAACCTTAAAAAATAAATCACACAATTTCATAACGATTTTCTTGCTGTACATTTGGGGAGGCATGTGTTGGTAGTGGATTTCGATACCCATCCCTACTGAGAAGTCATAAGTTTGCTGTGTCATTTGTTAAACTGATACACTCATCTTATTTCCGCTACTTTATCAGGTTTAAACATCGAATTCTAAAAGAACAATTTTGTTGCCAGCTACTTTGATAAATGTTTGTCTCTGTATGATGACAATAACACATTGTTTAGATGTGGCTAACATGGACTTGGTTAATCAGTTTGTCATAAAAACTTTGGCACTGTTGTTCCTGCTGCTGTCTTCATCACATCCCCCCTGTCTCTACACTCCACCTTTTCTTAATGTGCACACTGCATCTCCTGTTTCAATTATTTTTCCCTTTTAATTTTCTCTCTCTACTAATGCACCATCCTCTTTAAAACAAACTACTGGCTGTATAGTCATGTGATAGGCAGCCAGGTGCTGCAAGGCATGTAGCCTGCTAGAAAACCCAGAAGAAGTCGTCACATGACACTGTCCCATCCAGTCCACTAAAACTTAAACATGGAGCTGATGGTGCAACGTGAGCAGCAGTTATTTTCTACTTTATATACACAAAGTATATAAATAGTATGAACAAAACATGTTTTGATTGTTTTTTTTTTTTTAAATCACCATAGATTTCTAATAAATCACATGTTCCTTTCAGTTATTTGTTTTCAAAATTATACAAATACCTACAGCACAACAGAGTCAGGGGCGTAATCGTTCATCAATTGTAATGGAGGTAAAAAGTTCAATTAATCTTGATTTAGATTTTTGCCATAATTGCCCAGCCCTGCCTTAGACCTTATCCTGTAAAAGCTAAGAGCACATGATTCTAGTGCTCTAGAGAAATACAACCAAAATAAAAAGTTACATCAAGAATAAAGTTTGAGCGATTGCTAAGACAAAACTTCTCAAAACTCTTGAACATCTCAGATATAATGCTGTCCAAAAAAATCTGCCTAATTTCTTTAAGATTTTTTGATGTTGAATATGTTGTCCAAAAATAAATACAAGTCACAAGGGAAAAAAAAAATCTGAGAAACAAATACCCCCAAAAAAGCGTTGCCTGTGACTAGGGATGTAACGGTATCGAAATCTTTCAGTGTGACAATAGTTCTGTAACAAGCCGGCGCTACGGTGTGTGTGTGTGTGTGTGTGTGTGTGTGTGTGTGTGTGTGTGTGTGTATATATATATATATATATACACACACACACACACAGGGTTTCCTCCAGGATTTCTTGAAACAGTGGGGGAGGGCTTTTTCTAAAACTAACAATACCACATCTCACATCTCTGCCGGTGACACTTAAAGTAGGACTGGCAGCTCAGAAGTTGGGGCGAGGTACTTGCTGGTACCAATTATCATCATTTATCCTTATTTCTACCTCTTTACATTGACGTAAGTATACAGTAATGTTAAAGCAGTGGATCTCAATGGGGGGGCTGCATAAAGTATGTATGTAAAAAGTGCTAGGTTGGTTTATAAAAGGTTGTATTAAAAAATTTGATTCTTCATACTCTGATCCCACTGTTACAAAAATCAGTCATGTAGCAGCAGTCATGTTAGTCAGAGATTCCATAAATGTAACCTGTGAGTCACTGGCTGCATGCTTATCATCTTGTACGGTCAAAGGCAGAGAAATTGCTGCTTATTTCTCAAATGGGTTTCTAATGGCAAGCAGACAGTAATTACTGCAAAGCCCTGTGTATTTTTAATTTAGATTAACAGTCCTGTGCTCTGAGGGGCTACCAGCAGCTATTGTTCAAAAGCACTATGACATGGCCTCACCTTTGTACCACTGCCAGCTGATTTGGGCTTGTCTGACTCCAGCAGGCTTCCGTAGCGCTGCTCCCGCTCCAACAGCTCCTCCGTGCTTCTCATGCTGTCCTCCAACTCTGACCCCTGTCTGGTCTCCACCACCAGCCTCTGCTCCACTGCAGGGTAGTACGCCCGTGGTTTCTGATAGCAATGTTCACTGGTAATGTAAGAGTCCTGAAAGGATGGGAACGGGGAGGAGGAGCATGACGAAGAGGAGGTGGTTGCCGTAGCGGCCCGGCTCAGCTTCTCCAGGGCATTGGACATTAAAATTTCGCCTCGACTCATGTCCTCATCAGGAGTCATGGGAGAAGGAACTGCGTCACCACTACGACCTGAGTCGGAGCTGATACGCGACCTCTCTAAATGTTTCCAGGGCTGCCTCCACAGCTGCAGGTCTGGGTGAGTACTGCTCCTGAGTATCAAGGGAGAAAATGAGACTGAAATCCCCTCCACAACCACTTTAACTTCAGTAGAACAGTTTCAAGCTTCATGAAATTGTTTTGTACTTACTGTAGAACACTCATCTTCAGCTGCAGCCCATTGAGAATCTCCACCACATGGTGCACATCTCCCAGCAGCTGGTGGGTGGTGGTGATCTTCTTTGCGTTTTGGTGAGAGTAGTTCTCTTCCAAGAAGGACAGGCCGTACATGTGACCATTGCTCAACCACTCACGATCATACCAGTAACGCAGACTCTGTCTCTGGCCTGGAATTATAAAAATTTGCAGCAAAATTTTACCAAATATGTAACCTGTAGACAAATTCTATGCAACAGGATTTGCAAATTAGGCTTTAATTGGGCAGTCACAAGTCAATCAGTAAGAAATAAGGTGTCTACCAGCTGTAAGGTCTTCTGAAATTAGATGGAACACTTATGGCTTAAAGGAATTGAGATTGCATTTGCTTGACAGGACTTCTCAAGCCTGCTCCTTCAGCTCCTTACCTGGTGGATCTCTGCAGATATAGCAGGTGTATCTGTCTGGGACGTTGTCTTCCAGCAGACCCATGCAGGTGCCATGTTGCCAGCATAAACAGTCTTCACACTGAGGGAAGGACAAATATGTTGTATTAATATTACTGCAACCCTAAGATTAAACAATTATTTCCCTCTGATAAAAAAAAAAAACCTTCTAACCTGAATCATGAAGTCATTTTCTTCCTCTACCTCGCAGATGCATCGAACGATCTCTTGGTCACTTGTGTCCACAGCACCTGAGTCAATACTCAGGGGAGGCGTTGTGACATCCAGATCAACCCCAAAGTCGTCATCGCTCCATCCACAGCTGTCAGTGGACCAGTCGCTGATGCTATCATCATCTACCATAACCGAGATAAACAGAATTATCAGCTTTTCATGTGAACATCTAGCCAAAATTTATTTTCTCCTTTGATCATTCAGACTGAGTCAGAACTAAATAGAAATTATTTATCTATAAATATTTTCATATCAAAAAAAGGTATGGCATTATGAGTCTTCATTCATTTGAATATATCATGAAGCAAGCCAAAAAGCAAAGAAAAGCTGAGGATTCAATCAACCAATGCTTGAAAAATGCTCTTGTCTGTGTGACTTAATTCATTTCTGCAGGTTATGATGATGTACTACAAAGCAAGGTTAGACAGCTTAGACTACACAGTTTTTTTTTTATCTTTTCAGGATGGTACCATGTCAGACTATGCAACACAAATCTTGTCCCATATTGGCCAACAGCCTGGCCACACTTCCGGTGTGATCCTGACTGCTTATCGTATGCTGACATCACAACTGTCCCTGCGTCTGTGTGCGAGTTCACAGATCAGGAGGGCTGGTTATTGAGAGGGAATCATAGCTTCAGCAGAAGTGCTCTTTGTTCTCTTTTGCTCTGACAAGAAAAAAACAAACAATTATGGATTCTTCACAATGTAATGAGAAGAGGACAATATGGACCAGCTCTCTGGAACTTGAGGTACTTCAAAGTATTTATACATTGAATCTGTACATGTCACACTAAAAGAGCATTTGGTGCTCCTGACACTCATAAATGGGCCTGATGTTTAACGATAAGCTACAACGATGTGGTTGGATCAAAATCTGGCTGAATTGGTGTAGTCTGAGCCGGCCTTTTGATTCAAAAAATTAATTTATGAACAACATTTGAAGAGTAAGAGTAGTTTTGACTGTATTTGTTAATTAAGTACTCATATACTTATTTGTAACTATTAGGGTGATAAGGTCAGTTTTAGACAATGGGAAACAAGGCGAACCGTACAAGTGCAAGGCTTTCCTGCTTCATTAGTCCTTGCTGTAGGGTGGCCCCACTATCTTATCAAAAACATTTCAGATAAAACCAAAGAGCTTAGCCAGTCACATTCTTGCCTTCCAGAGCAATCCTTTCAGGACATATTTAACAATTTGTGCTGCCACTTTTCAAGAGAATGCATGGTGCATTTGATCTCACAGGCTCTAGAAAAGTTCATGTAAGCGGTACAATTTTTCACAGCAATGAAGCCCTGTGAGAAGTAATTAAGTGTCACTGCCATATAAAACTCTGGGTGAAAGCTAAAGTAAACCAGCTAACTCCACACCTTGCTTTGTAGTACAGGGCTGAGGTCTGGTGCATCTTAAACTACACAAATAGCATGATGGACTGAATCCAGAAAGAGAAGAAAGATGGAGGGGAGAGGAAGCCATGTACAGTCACACGCCTAAGCTAAAACACTCACACCTACACACAGGCACAGAGATACCCACCATCCACATGTATCTGCTCTGAGTAGCTGTATCCGGGCCTGCTGGGGTAGGCCTCAGGCTTGTGATTGTGTGAGAGGGGGGATTTGAATGGCATATTCAATTTGGACTGAAGACCCAATACTGAGATGTCAATATTCTCCTCACTACCTGTGTAGTCTGTTAATACAGGGAGGGGGGGGAAGCAGACGTAAAACAAAATGTCAAATTTGGAAAAAGCTGAACAAAAGCCCATCAGGAGGTTAAAAATGTGGCACATCAGAATTGGACAAATAAAAGACTCAAGAACAGGCAGGGAAAATCAATTCGAACAAATTCATAATGGCCCGTGTTTTTGGCCTGTCAGTGTTGACCAATGTGGATGGTTCACCGGCACATTTGTGTGCTTACTGAACATAAATGTTGATTATTAACTGAAAGAAAAGTGCTGGATTCTTATTTGGACTAATCACTGAATAATAATATAGATTTGGATCACCAGCTCTGTCTCATGAGAGCAAATGCAAGCTATGAAGTACAAGAGATGAGTTGGAGCTGTTGGATTGACATAACACAGTGACAGAGACCAGCAACAGATGTGACACTTCTCCCACACACAAAGGCTCAGCCACCACACCAAGAGGAGTGAATGGAGTACTTTATGCTTTGCAGGCTAGTCATTTTCACATTGTCACATTAAGTGCACATGCAGAGCGGCAGATATGTGAGGGGGGGCCTGATGCCATGGCCCCCTTCTTACCAGACTTGGCCTTCTTTTTCTTCTTCTTCTTCTTTAGCTTAATGCGGAGGAAGTCCTTCTGTTTCGGTTTCTCTTTCAGTTTCTCTTTAAATGACCCTGGACACATTTAAGGGGGCAGAGTTAAAGCATGTCTGTTTACGGCTGAGAAAACAAGTTAGTTAACATTACATATAAAAAAGTTAACTGTAAGAGGCCATTTTATTGTCTGAAAAGAGATGCCTGCAACTTTATACTCCTGTCAGCCTACTAGTGAAGGTTGTGCATCGGACTGAGCCAGTGAGTGAGGGAAGCAGGTAATAGTATTTTACTGCAACATTTACGGCAAGCAAATGGGCAGATGCTGATGACGGTGTTCGAGTTGAGCAGAGTTTTGCCATTTTATACTCTTTACTACTTGCCTAAACTGTGAAAATATTGTTTTCCACGGTTGTATTTGCACTAAGGAAATGTCCTTGTACATGTCTAAATGAGGAACTCCAAAACAGTCACCGCTCCTGAAGACTACTAGTGCGGGTACTTCTCCTCTTCTGCACCCCCTTTACTTAACTTTGTAAGACATGAGAGTACTTCAGACAGATAGTCTCCGCCTGCTGGGTGGGTAAATGAGAGGCAAGGCACTGAAAATATCGGGTCATGAATGTTTAAAATGATTTAGAAAGTGTCCATTCATGTGTGAAATGAACCTGTAGAGTTAAGTAAATGAATCAATTATTCCATCTTCTAATGCAACAAACACCAACTACATACTGCCAAGTGTGGCTGTTGATACTTTATCCACACCACATGCTTAAATCAGTGGTTCTCAACTGGCGGGTCGAGACCCATAAGTAGAGCACAAAGCCATATCCAGTGAGTGGTGAATGTGTCCCAAGAAAAAAGAGGGCTCAAGGTCTATTAGACTTTTGCTGATATCTATTTTACATGCAATTTGGCAATGTAGACTTGTTTTCCCTTTCTGGGAAAAAGTAATAGAATCCATAGGAAAGTCTTTAGGTATAGCAATACCTATATCTCCTAGAATATGTATGCTTGGAGATCAAACAGAGGTACCCAATATATGTAAACATGATTTTGTAGTGATAAAGGTTGAGGTTGTAACAGATGCTAGAGTGATCCTCAGGTTATGGAAAAGTACAGCTATACCAGATATTTAAAAGTGGACAGAGCTCATGTTAGAAACAATATTATATGAACAAATGTCAGCTAGAATTAGTAATGAAAGTGAGAACTTTAAGATGTCCTGGGAGCGTTTTCTTGTGCAAAACCAGGTTAGTTTTTTTATTTTTTAAAATTCTATTTCACTTATATATAAATATATATGAATATATATTTTTTCTATTTTATTAATCTATTTAGCTGTTTTGTTTATTCTGTAGAGCGAAAGTGAAAATGCTGTCTGTCTGTGTAATTTTTTGTTGGAAGAGGAAAATAAAGACTTTAATAACAAAAAAGAATGACGATGAATAAAGACTTCAGCAGAAGTAGGTGTGTTGGTTCAGCCGACATATTTTGCAATATTTTTCATGAAATAAATCTATGCAGTTGATTTTTTTTCTTAATTTGGGACACAATTTTCATAAGGAACTGGTGGTGGGCCCTAATGCCTGACCAGTTGAGAACAGCTGCTTTAAAATAGCCTTAATTTCTATGTTTTTAAGTACCAAAGGTCCTGAAGTTCTGAAAAAAAAAACAAATACATATTTGCATTTCAACCCAAAGATGCCATGAGTGGAGAGAAATAGGGGGGCAGGGGATTCTGTCACAATGGTTATGCATCCCAAAACCTCTGCACTATGATGGAAAATTTGGGATAATGTTTGACTGATGCTAAAGACGTGCCTCTTCCTGCACACTCTGCTTCTCTGCTTTGCCCTCTGTCACAGCCTCTATCCTCACCAACTGTTTAATTTGGCTGTCAGCAATATCGTTTTTAATGTCTCTTAATTATGCATGCATTAAAATTAGTGTCTGTTACAGACAGATAAAGAACAGAGAGCAGAGACAGTGATGTCTCTTGGTTCCTAAAAGTCTTCTTTTACACCCTGACCTGTGGACTGATGACAGCTTCACAGGCCTGCACAATGTCCATTAAATTACCTAAATAAATTACAGAGGGCAGAATCACTGCATACGCTTGTTCCGGTTTATTATTGACTATTCAGAGGAAATCTCTCATTTAAAATAGGTCCTATACATACACATTTGCCTTTTATTAATAAAAATTAGTAATGCCAAATTTTGGACTGCATGTACTGTTTTAAATCAGCCTTTATGAATTCAGGTTTGAAATAAAACAATGACTAAATCAAGCAGTTTGGGGTATCCTGTAGGTGAGTTTTAATGCCATGGGATTAACACAGCTATTGATATTGTATGATTGCGACTAGTGTTGTAAGGAAATTCTAAATTCTGGTATCCTCTGTGTGATATTTTAGCCCGTGTAATATAATAAATCATACTGTCCTCTAGTTTAACAAACAACAAAGTCATACGGCCACATACTGACCAATGTCAAAGCCACTCCTGTCTAGGTCCTTGTCCAGCTGATGGCATCCATTCCTATCCAGCTGGTTCTCCTTGCTCTTCTCCCTCAGCAGCGCCCTCTGCTGATGGCCCTGAGTGTTGACGAGAGGTGGGGCTGATGTGCGTCTGCCAGCAGTCTTCACCTCACCACGGGGAGCTGAAGCAGCTCCAACAGAGTCTGGAAAAAAATCACAGAAGAATGCAGATATCACCCAAATGTCCTGATACTGAGCTTCAAGTGTTTCAGTCGCACTGCAGCTTTGTTTTGATAAATATTTGATGAGTAATAAAAGCCTATCAAAGTTTGGTTTTGATGTTGCAGACCATGTATATTTTTTCAGCATTGTAGGAATGTTATTTGGGAAAACAAGGGAAACTCACGCATAGAAGCAGAGATGGTCCGCCTTCTCTTAGGGCCCTCTATACCTGTAATCTGTTTGTCAGAGGCCCTGGTCTGGACACTTCGGGTGGGGCTACGCTCCCCCTCAAGAGGCTGCTCCTCGCCATGATAGTATTTCATATGATAGTGCAGCAGTTTGGCCTTACGGAATGACTTTGGACAGCCAGGAGCGCTGCACTTAAACGGATTGTGGTCAAGGTTGATGGACAGGACAGGGGGAGGTTGGTTTTTGATGACTCGGTACACTGAAACAAGGAAGAACATATAAGTGAATTGTGAAATGAAGTATATTGAAGAATACAGAACAAAGGAACACTTTTACTCACATGGTTCTCTGCTGAATCTGTTGGGGTTGTGAAAACCCTGTTTCCTCACCGCTGTCAAAGAGAGAAGGACTTTTACCACTATAGAAGTCAAGATTTTCACATATTTCATGAGTTTAATTGAACTATGCTCCACATTTTTACAACACTGCAGATCCCAAAGAAGCTTGCTAATTAAAGTCATTAACACTTACGTTTTACAGGTTGGGGAGGTGGTACCTCTGCTGAAGCCTGCGTGCTTTCTGATTGGACATTTGGCTTCTGCTCCACACTTCCATTAGATTCGCTGGTTGTCATAGTGACAGACACCTGCTCTGACTGTGCCGACAATGGAGTATGTGGGTCTTTGTATGGCTTGGGCAACTCTGTATATGGCTTTGTTTCACTCCCTTCTGTTTCTGTCTCCTCCTTCTTCACCTCTCCATTTATGTGGCTGCTTTCTTCATTTTTCTTACAGTCCTCTTCATCCTTCACCCCGTTTGTAAGCCCCGTCCCCTTTTGAACATCCCCGGGCTTCTTCTGCTCTGCTTCCTCTGAGGTTTCCTCCTCCTGTTTAATATTGGCTGTATCCTCTACCTCACCATTTGTTTTCTTGCTCTTCTCGTTCTCTACCGCTTCGTCCC
The DNA here is from genome assembly GCF_018320785.1 of Cheilinus undulatus. Classification (NCBI taxonomy): domain Eukaryota; kingdom Metazoa; phylum Chordata; class Actinopteri; order Labriformes; family Labridae; genus Cheilinus; species Cheilinus undulatus. Next base: position 16,457,530 of record NC_054867.1, read on the forward strand.
GCTCCTCATCTTCACTGTTGCTCTCTTCCTCCTGGTCAGAGGTGCTGCGTCTGGCTCGCTTGTTCTTTGGACCTCCATTCTCCTGAGGCCTCCTTTCTCTACGGTTTGGGGCCCTTCTAACCATGTTCCTGTCAGTGGAACGAGACTTCCCTCCACCTACACCACCTCTCTGTTAACAAGAGGGACGCAAGAGGAGAAAATGGCGCTCTAGACATGACTGATGTTGGGTTAAGAATAAACAGAGACAATACCACAGAGTACAGTATATAAGATAGGCAATGTGACAAACCTCTTTAATAAAAGGCTTCACGTGTATCCCCTTTACTGTCTGGACAACGCCATCATAAAACTTCACAGTGTAGGATGCTAAGGGGAGAAAAAGAGTTCTCATTAATTTAAGCTAGTGTGCCATATTTACACAGCGGCACTATTACCATAACAATGAGTGATAACAGCCTCAAAATTATGCAGTGGGTAAGAGGGGGGGATTCAGTACCTTTGCTTCATCTCTCTTTCATTCTTATGAGCTATTCTCCTATTAAGAGTTCTGTGTGCACAATCAGTGCTTATCTACTTTATTTTTGCTCTGCCAGTGAAACTGAAAGACATTCTGCTGTTATGAAATAGACCACAAAACAGTTTCCAAACTGAAAGCATGCACAGCCGTTTTACAACATACTTTTTTCCACATAATCCATGAATCTGTGCTAAGCCATTTAACTTTAACCATCAGATGATTCACTGAAATTTAAGAATGTGAACTTTCTGAATAGCTCTACTCAAAACTTAATCAAACAGAAAACAATTAAGTGAAGTGATACCCACCATCTTTATTGACAGAAATTACTTTAGCAGGGTAGAAACGGCAGTCAGACCAGCTGGCGAGGACCTTATCATTCACATGGAAGCCCTGGAGAAAGAAGGCTTATTTCATCAAAGATGTCATGGAGACCAATTGTTAAGCTCCAAAGCAAGGCTGTGTGGTTAAATGCTAGCAAAACTATCACTGATATTACATCCAACTACAGCCGAGGTTAGGAAGTGGGGGACAGGCATAAAGAATGCATGGGAACAGTGGCAACATATTTTACTGCACTAAAAATGGACCTGTGCGCAGCAATCATCAACCAAAATGTTTAACATACATTGGCTAGGTTCCCTACACTTTACAACAAAGTATTTTTTCCACAGTTTAACCAATTTACCTGGTGTGGAAGCAATCAATTACCTGATTTTGTACTGAGCTAAGAGGCTAACTGAGCCCCTTTAACATACAGAAAATTTGTAATGTTTTGTCCGGTTTTATTTTTTAAATGATGACAAGCCGGAATGTAAACAAGCTGAAATGAAACAGGAGTAAGGAGGCTATTTTTTTTAAATGTAAGGAGTAGAAAGTACAGATAATTGCTTGAAAATGTAAGGAGTAGAAGTAAAAAGTAGGCTGAAAAATAATTACTCCACTAAAGTATAGATACCCAAAATTTCTACTTAAGTAAGGTAACAAAGTATTTGTACTTAGTTACTTGACACCTCTGCTTTTAAGTTTCTTAGTTCTTCAGTGTTTCTCTATACGAGATCACTTCTTGCCCCTCATTGTGAGCTTGGCACTGTTGCGTGAAATCAAACGCTGAGTTGGTAATTAACTGACCTTACAGTTGTGGGGATTAAGGATCCCATGGCCTCAAAAACCTGTCATTTAATTTCATGTACTTCTACACCTCATGACCTCCCGTCAGAAAGTCTAGCATGTTTTATTTTTTGTCCTGCCCTCTATTATTTGTTAGGTGACGTCAGTGACGTTAACAATTAAAGAGTGCAGAGCACTCTGCATGCACAGCAGTCACAAATGTTTACAAACAAAAAACGGAAAAGAGAAAGAAGAAGGATGGTGCTGGTGCTGTGAGAAGAAACTATAAAACAGAGGATGAGTTTGTCAAGCTGCTGCACCAACATCCCTGCCTCCATGGTGTCGTAGAGGGAAGACAAAGACCAAATAAAATGAGAAAAGTTGGAGTTTAGCAACCCAGTGTGTCACTACTGTTAGCATTAGCATCAACCAAGCCAATTTTTCAGACATATACGGTATAGTATGGTAAATACAGTATGTTTGTTTACAGACTACTTTCTGGTTATAATCTCGCCCTGCCCTCCTACTTCCAACATCATCACATCAGTTGCAGTGAATGATCGTATAGTCTGACATGTCTGGCATAAATTTATGGCTCTGGGATTTGACGTTGCAGCCATCGTAACAAAAAGATCATGTAGTCTGACCTCGGCTTTAGAGGGACATGGCTTAAATTCTCCTCAAGGTAAAAAAGTTAATTTTCACTGAGATTTAGCAAATACAATGCAAGTATCATGTTTCAGCTTCTTCTCTCCATCAAAAAGACTGACACATAACCCTTCTGTCTGTAGAAAATACACTGTAAAACAAAGCATAGCAAAGCACAAAATAATCCATAACGGCGTCTTAAAAAAACATGCTTACAGGTACAGGAGCGTCTTCCTGCAGGCCCTGCCGCCTCAGCTGAACCCTCTCCACGGGTCTCAAGTAGGGACTTGTCCAGTCAAACCACTCGTCGTAACGGTGGCTCCACTGTCGGTAATGGATGAGTACTTTTTCACCGTCATAATCAATCTTCTCTATGGTGGCAGCATACCTATAGGACAAATGAAATACAGTATGTGTGTTTGTGGAGTAAAGGGTTATTTCAGACATATAGGGATGGTAACAAATCTGTAGAAGCTGAACTTGAGAAAACAAAAAATAAAAACCAATCTATCAAACTGCAAAACTTTAGTGAAAGATGCTTATATGGGGGCATTTGTAATTCCTGATACAGTTTTGAGCCTTGATTACCTTTATTAAATACAATTCATCATGATAACACAATCACTTTCATTAATACCTGTACATTTACTATATTTTAGGAGCTGAGCTTATTTGAAGCAAATGGGGCTTTTCCACTACATTTAGCAGCTTGGTGCTACTTGGTTTGACTTGGCAGGGGATTTTCTTTTCCACCAAAACCAAGCTACCTATTTGAGGGCTGAGCTAGAGCTGATGACACCGCGTTTTGAGTAGATTATGATAAATCGCTGCTCTTCAGTTTGCACTGTTTTATTACACCAGAAGAAGAAGTACAAATTGTTTCTACTTTAAAGTTTCTTCTTCTTCTATTTGTAGTCCAGCAGGAATTACAAAGCTTGGTGCAGCAGTTGCTTCTGAACACATCTAAGAATGATGATGAACCGCTGTGCTGTCAGCGAGATGGGCGCGCTTGGGCCATTCTGGGTGCTTAGTGTGGGCCAAACTGGTGATGGAAAATTAAATCAGCACGGCCTGGTTTGGATCGGCATGGCCCAAGTCATCGTGAAAAATAAACAAGAGACAAATAGGAGGAACGGCTTAGCTCCCTTCAAAACGGCTGCTAACACTGTTTCCAATGCAAGTGTCATTCTCACAGATTTCCCTTGAGAAACAATAGCTATGTTGTTTTCTTTCTTTAAAATAACATAGGCATTAAAAAAAAAACAATATAACTGAGCTTTTGTAGATCATTATTAATTCCTTCTTTATCGTTTCAGGTCAAAAGCCAGCCTGGGAGCACACACCTATCACATGTTGTTGTTTCCAGCCAAATGAGCAATGATACACTGAAATGTTTGAGTGGCTATCTTCAATCTTTCCTTAATCTATTGTTTAATAGAAAGAGAGAAGCTACACCAGGCTTACAGAGGAGAGAAGCAGACTTATGGAAGGGAGTGGTCAGTGGAATAGAGAGAAATGAGAAAGGCCATGACTCACCAGTTTTTGAGGCTGTCTCGGGCCTCAAGCTGAGCTCCAACCTCAAATGATATCCCTCTTCTTGTAGGGGGCGTCTTACTCATACTGCCCACATCAAGGCTCCCTTCCTGTAAACACCAAAATACACCACTATATGATATATGTATCAACAGTTTTAGGAATCTAGACTATAAAATGGCCTTAGATAGAGACAAGGGAATGCAAATGGTGTCTATTGAGATATGAGGATCTTAATGAACAACAATGCTCTTTGCTTGTTTCTTTTAGGTCATGATAACCCTTAGTCCACCAGAAGATTGTGAGGGATAAACAGTTTTGTGCCTGAGTAGCAATTTAGTGCCACTGCCAGTGTATTTAAGCACAGGACTGTTATTCAGCACACACTGAGAAAATGACCTGTGAAAGCAAATATAGTCTTCACAACACAATGTGACATATAGTGCAATACGGTTTAAGGCAGAAATTTTTGATATGACGAGCTTGGATCCCAAATTGATGTGAAATGTTTCATACTACAAGCTCAGTGACCATTTATTGGAACAATAAATAAAAATGACCTCTCAAAGATTATTATCAAACTGCAGGTTCGTTTCATTCTATTAAAAAAAAGACATGATAGCATTCATTTTGCATGATAGGATCTTTTTGTCCATAGCGTCCTGTTTTAAGCCTCCAACAGCACAGAGAAAATTATGCAATCATGCACCAGGCGAAGCTGAGACCTGACAGACACACAGAAAACTGTCGTTTGAATTGTGATCTTGTTTGCCCAGTCTCTTTTACCACAGTAGCATGGTCTGCTGGTGCCCAGCCCCTGGTTTTAGGGCTTGGTAGAGGGGTTAATCGTTTTGTCTTACATTTCCCACCCGCCAACGCCGCCTCTTAAATCATGCGTACAAAATCGAGAGGACAGATCAAGATATCTGCTGTTACAAACTAAGCGATAGCATCGTGTGTCAGAGCGTCTCTTACTTTGGTCCAGGTTTATGCTGAATCGGTTTACCATAGCGGAGACGGTCTACAGTTGTAGGTTTGCAGTGCAACCTACAAACCGGATGTCTCCACACTGCTCGGCCCACGTGTTTTCTTGTCAGCCGATCACACGTACAGACACAATAGAAGACAATGGCACAGACCCTTCGAAATACTCGTTCGTTGCATCCAGGTACCAAACACGACATTAAATCGCGCAAAAGCCTTTCGTTTAACACAGAAGTGAATTTTGAAGAACACTGGGCACAGTAGTTACCGGAAAACAGAGGGACGGACACCAACCAAGGCAAGGAAGGGCGCAGACCGAGAGTTGCTGATGCTAAAAACCAGGAAACGAAACGAAGTGATATTATCCAAACAAATGCGTTGTTTTAAAATACATTATTTAGAACAATTACGCGAGTTTTAGCTCATATTGAGAAAACACCAAGCTAAATAAAGCGTATATGGTTAGAAAAAAAGAGACACGTATACTTATAAATATATATTTTAAACAAAACCATATTTTTTAGACTGAAATTGCAACGACATCGTGTTGTCTCATTTCGTTTTGTTTCCCATTTTAACAACTTGTGCGATTTATGCCACTTCATTGTCCGGTGTTTTATAACCAGTGTGCGTAGCGCGAGTGAACCCATCACCAACGTCAGTGTTAAGGGAAATCTGATTGGTTAGAAGAAGCTGGTTCGGGTGGGTTCCTCGCATCGGATTGGCCGCTCAGTTGTCAGTCACAAAGATGTCCGGGGCCTCACGTTAGGCCTACTTTCATAGTTTTCCTACTGCGAACGAGCGGCGTGGAAATGCACAGCATTAAACTTCTCCAACTGGCGGGGACTACACAAATGTACCGGAGCAAACTGAACACCATACGGCAAAAATAACAACACACCGGCGTTTTAAGTAACAGAATGCCAAACTGCCGACAGGATACCACATAACCTTATTTCGTCACGTTTGTTTTGAACTAAAAAAGCCGACATGCGGCACCAAGCCATCTGCGCTGTTGATGCATCCACCAAACCTTCATAATTCACGATTTTACAAAGGGATTTAAACCTCTAAAGCAACCGTAGTAGTAAAATTTCGTCCTCATACCTGTTCTCCAGTCACTCTCGGTCCGGTTTGTAAATAGTTGTGCGATGTAATCCCTTTAAATTGCAGGTACTGCCGCCTCCGCCTGTCTGGTGGTCCAGCTCACGCAGTTGAATTTCTCCCACTTGCATTCACCACCGGCGCGGGCAGTGTGGTGATACACTACGCATGCGCGGACAACGTCTACAAGTATTTATTTACCATTTTACCACTAGACCCTTTTTTTCCCCTCTACATGGTTTTGCTTCAGTGTCACGTTTATGCATTTTCACAAACACGTTAATGTTTTAAAGCAGAAGCAACACTAAGATAATTTTATATAAACTCACATCACCATCTTTAACATATAAAACCAAAGTCTCCCAAGTAATTTCCCATAAATCTGAAGAATTTCTAATTTGAATTGACGTATCAATACAATAGGATCTAGTAAAAAAGAGCTCTGACTAAAGTACAAGGGTTTGTTTACAGCTATACACAGATCACTGGGCCTACAGCTCCACCCTCTGTCCATCATACACAACTACTGTTTGTTTACATGAGTAATGGTGACAAAGCTAAACTTTGCTCACTTGTTTCACTCTTTGTGTCATTTTGCTGACTCCTGGCCTGAATACCTTGATATAAACCTGGACCAAAACCCATTGTTATACCTAGGTCTCATATGTACCTCTTAATCTTCATTCATGCCTGTTGGAAAAAAGACTTCCTTATTTCTTGAAGATACACTTCCCAAAATGGAAACCACTTACTTACAAGTAGGCTAAATTCTCCTCTAAACACCAATCTTGCTGTCATATAAGGTGGATATGAAGAAGAACTCTGCATCTGAAAACATATTGGCCTATCTAGATCAGCATTAGTGTCTTGTACATTACACCTATTAAAACAGTCATACATTTAAGCATTGGCTGGGGCTGGCTTACAGGGCTAAAGCCCGCTGTTTTCTCAAAAGCCCCAAATCTTTCAGGCTAATAAGAAAACTAGAAAATTAGATGATTAAAACTTAATGGACAATTTAGAATAATTCTGGTGCCAAATTGACATCGGCATACACAACTCTTTCACTAATTCTTAACCCTACATATGTTATGTGGCCTTATTCAGAAGAACAAGAAATCAAGACATTGGCAGTTTTTGCCCATTTTTGAAAGGTAGGAGTGAAAATCCTTTACATCTAACACACTATATAGTGGTTTTAGACCAGGATTGTCAAACTCAAGGCCAAGTCTGGCACATCACAGTTATACCTGAATCGTATCATATATTTATTATGACAGACCCACTGGTATGAGATCTGTAGATTTTCTCCTGTATGAAATGTCCACTAAGCCTTGATGATTTGAAATATCCTTGTTAAGTCAGAAAATTTTTAAAAAGGGAAAGAGTAAAAATAATGAGATAAAAAGTCAGGAACTGGGTAAAAGAAATTAATATGTATTTTCATTATATATTTTCAATTTTCATCTCACAATCATGACTTGAACTTAGTACCTTTTCAATTCTTAATTTGACTTTTTATCCCACAATTTGAAATGTAAACTCATATTTAGACCTTTCAAATTCATGATTTCAATTTTTATCTCATTTTGAATTTTTAAACTCATTATTTTGAGTGTTATCTCATATTTTGACTGTTTAAAGTCATTATTTCACATTTTATCCCTCATTTCACATTTTTAAACTCAGGATTTTGAATTTTATCTTATTTTGACATGTTAAAGTCAAGATTTCAAAATTTATCTCATATTTTTATCTTATAAACTTATGATTTTGAAATTTATCTCATATTTTGACCCTATAAACTCATGGTTTAGAATTCTCTCTCATATTTTGACTTTTTAAACTCAAGATTTCAAATTTATCTCACATTTTGACCTCATAAACTTATGATTTAGAATTTTACAAAATATTCTGACCTTTTAAACCTTTGGTTTTGAATTTTATCTCATATTCTGACCTTTTAAATGCAAGATTTCAAATTTTATCTCACTTTTATTTTATTTTTATCCTGAATAACAACCTCTCTTATAAGAGAAGCAAAATTGATTTAATTTATTTATGCTGTAGTACAATATAGCCTTCATCAAACATGTAAACCTCCTTTCTTAAAACATAGATACCTTTTCTCTTGTAATGTTTACAATGTGGGGCTGCACGGCGGCACAGGGGTTAGCACTGTTGCCTCACAGCAAGAAGGTCCCTGGTTCCCTTCCCAGTCAGGGCCTTTCTGTGCGGAGTTTGCATGTTAGGAGTTTGCAAGTTCTCCCCGTGCATGCGTGGATTCTCTCCGGGTACTCCACCTTCCTCCCACCACCAAAGACATGCTCATTAGGTTAATTGGTGACTCTAAATTGGCCTTAGGTGTGAGTGTGCCTGGTTGTCTGTCTCTATATGTCAGCCCTGTGATTGACTGGCGACCAGTCCGCCTCTCTCCCACTGACAGCCGGGGTAGGCTCCAGCACACCCGCGACCCCCCACGGGATAAGCGGTATAGAAAATGGATGGATGGATGTTTACAATGTGAAAGGGCACATTGACAATAATTTGGAAAGTAATGTCAGATTTCAAAGCTAAGTCATGATCTACACAGAAGGAACTGAAACAACTGCAAGAAAAAAAATGAAAAAATTGCAACAAAAATGGGATGAAATTGTGAAAAGCAGTTAAAAACTGTGTCAAAAATGGGTCAAATGTGGCACAAATGGCAGAAAAAGTAGTGAAAAAAGGTAGCAGACTGGCAAAATTAGGTAAAGAAGTCAAAGAAAATGGGTTCAAAGAAACAAAAATGGGACAAAGGCAGCAAAAATTGGTCAAGAATGGAAAAGGGCCAAAATGGGCAAAAAATGCTGAAAAACATTTAAAAAGTGGAAAAAAATAATTTAAGGTGTCAAAGTGAGCAAAAAGTAGCAAAAATGTGTTAAAAATGGCAAAAAGTGGCAAAATGGGCAGATAAAATAGTAAAAAGCAGTTAAAAAGTAGCATAGTGGATTTAACAGGGCAAAAATGGGTCAAATGTGTTAGAAATGGGCAGAAACAGTAATTAAAAAGGGTCAGAAATTAGCAGGAATGAGTCATTTGAACACATGCATGGAAGCCGGTACCCAGAGAGAACCAAACCATGCACGGTGAGAACATGCCTGTACCCCAAAAAGGCCCTGACCAGTCAGGATTCGATTCAGGAGCCTTCTTGCAGTAGTACAAGGCACTGCACCACATCCTTTATTCAGATTTAGGTGTGGTTAAATTCTTAATTTTTTATGGTTCACAATCCCCCTATGAGGGAATCTGACTTTGCACTGTTATTAAGAGAGATGCTCAAACACATGAGCCTGAAATTACAACAGATAAATTCAATGTTTAAAAAAAAAGGCAATGGGGCCCCAAAGAAGACATAGACATTGATTTTACAATTAAACAAACCTTTATTTATGGACAGCCATTCCATATTATAACAAGAATGTCTGCAGACACACATATACACACATGGAAAGTGGTTTGAATCAGTCCTATGTCCAAAAGGCAGGCGGTTACAGCAGAGAATTAAACAGTTAATTACAAAAAAATAAACAAGAACCACATTTTTATTGCTATTTACAGCAACATTTACCGTCACCCTCAACACAGACCATTAGAATATACTCAAGGGGAGTTAAAACTATTTACATCTAGAATTTATTTACATGGGCAAAGCCTGAGACAGGACAAAATAGGTGCACTGACATTTTCAGTACACAGGTCTGTGGTTGATTGATGACGTACAGTTATCACATCCAACACCCGTTTATTATCAGAAGACCTGAGCCAGAGAAAATACAGACCGCAACAGAAGAGAACACTACTCCATGGAAAGACTTGTTATTGATAATAACGGGAGACGGCGTGATCAGCTAAATAGCTGTCTTCCCAATTCACTGTGACAAACTGAAACAACTTCACTTGAGTGTTTCTTGTGATTTTATTATCTTTGAAATGCCTCCATCAGTTACTTGGAGCTTTTTCATTTCAGCTTGTCATTTGAAATGATGGCTCTGTTTTCATATATTGTGCTGGTGATGCTAACCGTGTTGTTAAATTAAATACATAGAAACCAGTATACATACAACTACTGAAAACAGCACAGGCAAGCTTATTAATGGAACACAAATACAAAAGTTTTCATTAAGTCTCAAACATAGTCTTAAACTTTTTCTTACTTTTCATCTTTTCTGTACATTATAGATAAAGGCTGTCTTTTCGTTCACACCCAACAATCACACACCCACACAGCACACACTCTTGAATGAAACCAAAGATATTTAAAAGCAGAGCTTCACACACTACTGATTTACTTAAAATGTGCAGTGAATACTTGATAAGTAAATATCTCGAGACTCTCAGTTGAAACAGCCTTTTGTCCAATTCAACTATAATACTACTCATCTGGTAAGAAATGAAAAATTAACTGTTTTTACATGCAGCAGTTAGAAAACTCAGCCATACCTTTAACCACTGTATTTCAGTATCAAAAGTTACAGTGAAACTTTGCGTTTTGTATCATCTCTCAGTATGAAAGCATGTAAAAACACGAGACTAAAGTCCAAGCTGTGCTCTCACTCTCTGTGTTGTAAGAGGTGTTACATATCACCTCGTGAGTTTCCAGTGTGGTCTGAACAGAAGCAGTGTTAATGCCTGACTGTAAATGTGAAACTGGAGAATCTTGAGGGCCGATTCAGCACCCAGGGGTGAGCCCTGGGGTCTATAATGTCTACACAACCCCTTCGATGAAGCTGGTGTCCAGGTGAACAATGAGCATCCTCAGGAATGACATCTCCTTGCGTGTGTTCTCAAAGATGATCCGTGGATCATCAGATTGGCACCTAAGGCAGTTGGGGGCCATCACCATGGCCAGGTTGTTCACATCCATCTTGGTAATTGCCACGTTTGATGGCTGAGCGAATACCTAGAGATGATCAGGACAGAAAAGAGAGAAAGCTAAATAAAAAGACTAACCAGCAGTGAAGAATGTATAAGTCCTTTTTTAGTTTCTTGAGGGGTTAAACATATTTTTATTATATATCAGGCTACATGGTTGTTTGAATTACTCCAAAATTTAGAGTTTACTTAAGTTTTTGTTTTAAGCAATATGTTTATACTGGTTAAACATCAACTTGTTAACAAATCCCAGTTTAAAAAACATTGTGATGTTGTACAAAATGTGAATACAACAGAAATCAGTGATTTCTGTTCAACCTGTACTGAACTGAGTATAGTACAAAGACAACATACCCAGTATTTAATCTGATAAACTTTAGAGCTTTGTTTCCCCCTTTACATTCACAATCTCTGAATTTGAAGCTTTAAACATGTGCCAAAAAGTTGGGGCAGGCGCATGCTTACCTCTGTGTTACGTCACCTTTTCTCCTAAGCATCTGTTGTTGTATTTTGCGCTTCATAATGTGTCATACATTTTAAATGAGAGACAGATCTGGTCTGCAAGCATGCCAGTCTAGTGCCCGCACTCTTTTGTTGTGAAGCCATGCTGTTCTAACTATGTGGCTCTAGATTTTCTTGCTGTGATAAGCAGGGAAGGTCATTAAGAAGTTTTCATCTGGATGGAAGTATATGTTGCTCCTATATCTGTACCTCTCAGTAACAGAGTGCTTAACATATGTGCAAGTTGCCCATGTTTTGGGCATTAATACACCCCCACACCATCACAGATGCTGTCTTTTGAAACTGATAATTGAGGTCCTTTCCACTTTAGCCTGAAGGACTTAACAGTCATGAATTCTGAAAGCAACTGAAATGTGGGCTCATCAGACCACAGCACACTTTTCCACTTCAGGTCAGTCCATCTCAGATGAGCGTTGGCCTAGAGAAGTCAGTTGTGCTTAGGAATGTTGCTGATAAACGGCTTTCACTTTGTCTGGTAGATTTTTATTTAAATTTGTCGATGCAGAGACATACTGCATTGATGGACAATGGTTTTCCAAAGTGTTTTAATCCATCACAGAATATTGCTGGTTCTTAATGCAGAGCTGCTTGAGGAGTCAAAGGCCATGTGAATTCAGTGTTGTTTTTTGACCTTGCCCTTATTTGTAGAAATTTCTATTTTGATGATATTATAAACATTAGATGGGAAAATCTCTAAATTCCTTGCAATTGCATTTTTAGGAACTTTGTTAATAAACAGGTGGACTATTTGCTCATGTAGTTGTTCACAAAGTGGAGAACCTTGCACCATTGATAATTCATTAAGGAGTGCTCCTTTATTATCCAGTCATGGTACTATCACCTGTTACCTATTAACCTACTTACCTGTGGAATGTTCCAGGTGTTTTTCTAGAATTCCACAACTTCCCTAACCTTTCCTTGCACATGTTCCAATTTTTTTAGAAACCTTTGGAAGGCATCAAATTCAGAATGTGCATACATTTAGAAATAAACGTGATCAGTTTGAGCATTAAATATCTTGACTTTGAGCTGTATTCAATATAATATACAGTAGATTAAAAAAGATTTACAAATCACTGTTTTCTGTTTCTATTCACATTTTGCAAAGCTTCCCAATTTATTTCAATTGAGTTTTTGGATAAAAAGGTAAACAATACATATGTGTGCTTTGATGTATCTCTTTCTTTTATCTATTTTCCATTTTTATTATAATTTATATACTTTTTTTCCTCTTGATCTTTCATTGTCCCTCATGTCCTACTTGAATATCTCTAATCTGTTCTGCTATTTCTCACTGATAAAGGCAAAAAAGATAAATAATACAAATGAATAACATATTAAGAAGGTAATATTTCAAGGGCTGCACACATTTTGTAAAAATAGTGTGGCTATCTGTGTGAAAGGCAGGTAAAAAGATGGAAATATTTCAAAAGGAAAAGGTCATAAATCTATGTTGACATAGTCATGATAGTGTTGATATGGAGCCTTTACTGATAAATGCAGCGTTTGTGGAGATTATAAATCAATCTCAACATAGTGGTTACCTGCAGGAAGTGGATGAAGTAGCATAGCACCAGCCTGTTAAGATCAGGCAGAGACTGAACGACTGCAATAGCCGCTACTGGGTCGTCACAGTTACTGACACACTGCTTGTAAAAGGGCATCGGTATGAGAGGTTCCTCCAGCTCCCGGTACCAGAGCTTCATCAGAGAGGCTGAAAAAATAAGACACAGTCACAGTTTAATTATTCACATGCAGACACAATAACAATGAGCAAGACACTTTCATTAAAGCATTGTATTTCTCACCAGGAACGTTGGGGTCAGAGAGATTCTCTGGGATCCTCCACTGGTCGACTTGGAGCTTCAGTGCGTTCACTTCATCAATGTCTCCTGGCACTCTGAAATAAAATAAAACATGTCAGTCACACTTGTGGCCACAAGAGGGAACCCTAACTCTATCACTACAGATAGTTCATGCCCTGTGGCATTGCTGTTACTCATGCACACCCAATTGGCTTCAAATGTGGCCTGATGACTGAAAGTGCTCTGTTTCTTGTTGGTAATACTATTTCTATATAAGAAAACAGAAGCAGATTATTACAAGGATGTGTTCCGGAAAGCCCCTAAATGCTGCTGGAATTTTATGGGGAGATTCTTAGAAAGCAAACTTGACCATAGGGAGCACTCCTCTAAACAAACTTAGATGCTTTAGAATTAAATTTGCTGAAAAAAAGCCTACCAAAACACACAGTTGTGGCACTCCCACATGCTTGTAAGCCTAAGCAGTAATGTAAACACATATTATGAAGCACCAAATTAAACACTGCTGGTCTCAAGAGTACAGCAGGGCTGTGTTTGTTCTGCTGTCTGTTGTGTGTACTGAACACAGGGAGAGCCTACTTAGGGATACAGGGATACCAGAGACCACACACATTTGTTTATATAAACTCTATACAGCATAAACACATACATACAAGATTTCCTTACACTTGTCCTACACAAGTCATGGCATGTAAATGAAAGAGTTCCGACTATCTTACCTGAAGATGCCCTCTGTCTGAGCCCCACCTAGAGCAAGAACATACTGGGAGAGCTGAACTTGCACCCAAGGCAGTTTCCTGTCCGGGAACAGCTCACTCTGCCTCTCCATCACCTCTTCCAGGGAACTGCCGAACAGGGAGGGAGTAACGATGGCCCGCCTACTGTGGTCGATTTCTTCCAAGGTGGGCTTGCGTAGACCCTGGAGGGGTGAGAGAGAAAGAAAGGAGAGAGATTTACAACCAGGGTACGTCAGGGACTATGATACTAATGACGGCTGTGTCTGCAGCTGTGATACTATGACTGTGTCTATGTTTATGTCTCTACCTGCGACCGTCTTTACTGTGCCTGTAATTATGTCTCTCCATGACAGTATCTTGGATGACTCAGATGCAAATCATGACTCTCAAACCGATACTATTTATATCATGTGAGACTGAAATATTCTGATTTCAACTAAATGCATCATTTTTTTTCTTTTCCTTGTCTTATAGCTTACCTTTTTGCCCCCCGTGATTGCCACCTTCTGCAGTTTCCGATGGCAGAACTTGGCATAAGTGCTAATAGGTAGACCTAAAGGTTAAAAAAGAGGTAGAATGGGGGACTTAGACACAATAAAAACAACTCCAAAAGAGACAAGAAGCACATCCTTGTTATCAATGCAAGAGAAAGAAAAAAACAACAAACATCAGTCATCATCACTGAGCACTCAAAATAATAAATTATTTAAATTCTTTCACACAAACAAGAAAAAAGAGCTGTTTTTCCCACAGATGTCAAATAGTGTAAAGAGAAGCAGGCTGTGGTAATTGGAGAGACATGTTGACGGTGTGAATCTGGCATATGGGGATTAGAGCAGGCCCAGCTCAACTGTCAGGCTGAGGGAAGATTTACTGCTGTTGAACAAAAGCTTAAGAGACAGGATCCAGCCTACACATCCAACGTTCAGGTGATTCATCAGTGCTCACAGACATGAAGCGCTAGAATGAGAAACACAGAGGCTGCTTGTCGACTACCTGCTCTAAGTAGCTACTGTGGGACCTGGGTCTATTTCAAAAGTCAGTAGTGAATGGGGAACAAGGTTGTTTTTTGGGACTGGATGAACTAGAAGAGACACACTGCAGAGGAACTCAACAATTCTGACTATCTTAAATATTTTTTTTTAAAAAAGCCCTCTTGTGCAGTCAATAAATCACCCCCTTGTGTCCCTGCTTTAGAATCAGATTCATGCCAAACACAGAGCTCTTATGAGGTTTAATCCCATTCCCAAAATCTGCACTGTCAGCTAACCAAACCAAGGCCAGATGGAAAAAACAACCAATGGGATTTTAAAACACAACAAACACTTTGCAGCATCATGTTTTCTACAGTCAAAGAGCCCAGATTTATGGCAAACAGGTGACTCCCATGGATGTTTGCAACTGCTGCTGATCTGACCAAGTTCGACTATAATTAAGTCTAATTAGAGAGATCATACCAATAATTTGCCCTTGATCTTAGCAAAGACAGTTTATTTTTCCCAAGGCTCCAAACATAAAGGCTATGTACTCACTCAGAGAAAAGCAAGCATGCAGAGCCCCCATGTAGCACCGAGAGAGGGTTTAAACAAGACTGGTGGTCTATATTTACATCAGGTTGGATAGCATGAAAACAACAACAACCAGGCAACCAAAGCTCTGGAGAAATATGAGCTCATTAGGAGCTTGAGTGTACTGTACCAGACTGAGAACATAATGACACCTGTCTGCACAGGGGTTCAAACTAAACTTGACTTCAAAAACACAGACGTGTTCAAGGAGGTGAAGGAGACAACTTCAGTCTGGTCTTGGTTATTGTTTATGTGACAATCCAAGTGCTGACTGAAGCAAGCAATCCTGGGCCTCATGCCCAAAGAAGTCAACATCCAAGCCCAGATCAGGCAGGTCTGTGCTGACAAGAGGCTTCTAGTTCCCACATGTGACTCCTATGGCTGTATCTCACAGCTGCTCATAGCTTGGGTCACGCAGAACATGCGTGTTCAAGCCCTTCCATCCATCAAAGCAAACAGCAGCTCCTTTTCATGAGTACATGTGTGACTTCTTTCTTCTTCTTTGCTTCATTTCATCCTCTTACAACCTTCGGAGTTAGTCAGAAATGTTTAGTGGGCTCCTTCACTGACCTCTTAGTCACAGTTTTTACAGCATAAAGCACTGAGTCTGAGTCAATGGACTACAATGTTTGAGGCTACTGCTGTGGCGTCTGCTGTCAGATGATTGGGTTACTCTTTGGTGACTTTGTCATCAGAGCTGGCAGTGTGGGCTTCACTAATGAGGGCACGTGCCAATGAGGTGTCTCCTAAAATGGCTGTCTGACATGCAAGTGGTGAGAGACCCTAGTATGATTCACAGTGCGGTCCATTGTACACGTACAGAACATTCTGATATTCTCATCCTACATGTTTTTCTCTGCTCAACTTTCTGTGAATCCCATTCATTGTGCGAGGACATCAGAGTGCACTCAACTGACAAACACAACTCTGAACTTTCCATCCCACTCAGCGTGGTCACTCTACAAGGAGCAATATGTTAGGTTTTTACTGGCTTCATTTGTTAGAAACTCTAAACTTGGAGCTTTGGGATAAGTAGAAAAACATCTCTGGAGCCTTCTGACCTACTGTGCTCTGTCAAACAGATTAGCTTGTACGCTGCAATGGGAAATACGGAGAACCATGAGTTCTATCGGTATATTCCACTAATGAGCAATAAATGAACAGAGATTTACCCTCTTCCTCGTCTGTATTTTGTTTCCGCTTCTTTCTGGACTTTGAATTCTTCTTCAGCTTCAGTTCCTGCTGTTCCAGTATGAACTGAGTCACTATGAAACAAAAGATAACAGAGGTCAAATTTCTGTACCTCCGTTGATAAAAGGCCTACAAAATTGGTATCATAATTCTTCTCATGGTAAAAGTAGATCAGCTAAATTAGGTCACAAAGGAAATGGGAAGAGGGAAAAAGGACATGGAAATCTACTTCAAAAAAGTGAAACAAGTCTGGCCAAATAAGACAAAACAATCTATCAGACAACACAGGGAGGTAAAAAGAAAGAAAGGTGACCCACCCTGCTGCTCAGTCTGAGACTCACGTTTCTTGTCGCTGGTGGGCTCCGTGTGTCTCTGGATGTAGCCCTCCAGGTAGCAGCGAAACTTAGGTGAGGGAGCAAAGAACGCCAAGCTGACAGCCATCAGCTCCCATCCTGCCGCCAAGCTTCTAGGACTGGCATTACCCGTGGTCTGTCTAACCAGCTGTATGTACAGCTCGTCCCGCAGCCCCTGCATGTCCCAGCACTTGGTGACAATGAGCAGAGCAGAGTGACGTCGGTCCAGACGTGAAGGCCTGTCTCCCATGTAGGCCTGCACTAGCTTGAACATCTCACAGGCCTCCTTTCTGACGGCGCGGTTGCTGGTGACGAGCATAGGCTTTTTGATGGATCCGCGGTTCCAGGACAGCATGTTGGCGATGGAAACACGGCGACGGAACAGGCCTTGTGTGTGCATGTTGAGGTGCTTGCTGGCCCAGTCCTCCATGCCCATGGCAGGAGGTGAGGGCTGCCGCAGAGTGGCATAGGAGAGCTGGTAGGAGGATCCTCTTGCTCTGTCTCCTGCTCCATCACCTCCCTCTCTGTTGTCATGGCTTGCAGAACGGTGCGGCCCCAGGGAAGCTGTCCGACCATCGACCATGCCTTTCTTCCTGCTTTCCAGCTGGGCCTGCAGCTCTAGGGTGCCTGTCTGAAGGGAAATAAAAGGTGGACATGAGACATAAGTTCAACGAAGGGGAGGAGGAAGGAGACACAGATGGGTGAGGCTGGAGTGCAGCAGAGGTACAAACTGTATGTGTGTGCAGCTGCAGAGTCCTCTCTGTGTCACACAAGCAGCTGGGCTGCCTTACGCCTACTGTGCTCTGCAGTGCTTGTGCTTGAGGGCGAATTCTGGCAGTCTTAATGCTAGAAAAGAATTGTGCTGGAAAACAAATCTCCCCGAATCCTTATGAACTCTGGCCTCAGCAACAGAAAAAACAGATAGTGGCATTACAGTCCAAATGCCTGCCCTCTTATTGCACCAGACTCACCTACGCTACCAGACTAGACCTGAGATCAACATAATACCTCCCTGTGATCCCTGAGGTGAAGCTCATGATTGAAACGAGTTCCTAACCTGTTTGAATAGAGAAATCCAACTTCCCAAAGAATTATGGAGAAAGAGCCAGGAACAATATGCAATATCAGCCAGTATCCAAGCTTAAATTAACAAATGGAACATAAAATTTATTGACATGTCTTTTCAACGGCACCCTGCTGTAATACAGAGGCAAAGAGCGCCAGACAAGCTGGACTTTAGATTTTGGTTTCAGTCAAATGGAGCAGACCTTAGGTTCAGTTCTGCATAAGAGGTCTATGTTTTGCTATAATTTGAGACATATGCTGTACAACTTAAGCTTACAGTTAATTATACTGTTGCACAGATAGCTTAAAGACGCATGACACAGAATGGTAATTTACTCATACACATGGATTTAGACAAAATATTAAAAATAGTGGTGAATACCACTTCAAAGAATATCATAAAATTTATTTGAAGAAATGGTCCATTTCAGTGCATCCTTTGAATAAGCTGCTCACAGTGAGCCGTAACCTGCATGTACTAGTGCGTGTGATATAACAGAAAGCCTGAAAAACATTCCAGGGCAGACTTAGGGGGCCCGCTCAGTGCTTCTTGGCTGTTGTCTAACATGCTAAAGCTACAGCAGTACCAATAAGCCTGGGTACCAGCTTGCCTCTACTTCCTCCTCAGCTATCTGCCAAAGACCATATGGCCCACAGTGGTCTTCCTTCCTGACCAGGGGAAGTCATGTCCTGAATCTCTCTTGCCTGGCATGGACCCCAGATGCCCAAACACAGAGTTGGCATACGAGTATACAGCACCTGCAGCGCCTGGCAGATGGAGGGAGGATAGAGGATGACAGGTAATGCTGGAACATTAACTGTAATAGTCAGTGGAGACCAGCCTGCCCACTGTTTAATGTCCCAGGTACATTTAAGCATTAGAAAGTGTATTTGAGAGGTATTACTTAAAAAAAGCTAGGAGATCTTTTCAAAGAGATAGATTAGCCTTGACATTTTCATCACAGAGCTCCATGTTGGATCAAAGATTCATTATTATTGTTGCAAAGCTCTAGAAAACAAGGCTTTAATGTATGGAGGCAGTACTTCTGTTGCGTGAGGGGATTTGGAGATTAGAAGAATTAGATCTTGAAAAGGGTTCCACATGCTGCTTATTATATAACCACTTTCAGAAGTCAAATTGTTGTTTTTTAAATCTCGGATCATGTGCACCTTTTGTAAGGACTGCTGACGTCAATATAAGCTGTATCATGGAAAACAAACATATGTCGGATCTGAGAGGTCAAAATATGGCAAGATCTTTTGTGTTATCAAGGCTTAACAAAATCCTCCTCCTTAATTTTAAAAAGGAATATTTTCACTTTAACAATCCACATCTAAATGATAGACTAGACACAATAAAGCATACCAAAGCCCCAGCTGAAAATTCCCATGATACACAGATGCTTTACTCAGCCATGAGTCGGCCTCATTTGTCATAGTGAGACTGAATTTTTCTTTAATCTGATCGCACATCTGGAGAGGCATAAGTTTAAGAATCATGTCCAGACCAAACAAAGTTGAAACCAAACAAACCTGCTGAGGTACACAGACCACACAATAACACACACTGGAGCTCTTAATCAGACAGCAAAGTATCATAACACTGAATTAGCTCAGATGAAATCACAATCAATCTCTGTTTTCCTCGTTAACAGAACATAACCCTCTGGCTGTTTGAATCACATACAACATAGTCACAACAAACATGATCCTTATTGGGTTTACCTGTGAGGGTGGTCCTGGGGTCTCTGGTGAGGACAGGCTGGCCTGGCTATTTACACTCATTTCCAAGGTGTCTACCTTCTCATAGGTCCTTTTCTGTCTGCCTGGTATCTCCAGAGGGGTCAGGGCTGGGTTGCTTTGGGTACCTGCCCTGCTCAGTGACCGAGACGCTCCGCTGATGTCCTCTCGTGATGCACACCTGCCTGCTGACCCAGCTCCCCCTCCTCCTCCTCCGTACCATCTCAGTGCGTCCACAGGGGAGCGCGTCCGAGGGATGGCGACCCTCTCCCCCATCTCTGGGTCCAGCCCTGCTCTCACCTCCCTCATGGTGTTAGAGCGACTCACCACCTCCCTCATCTCAGCCATCAGTCTTTCATTTAGGGCGCACAGCTCCCCGCTGCTGCCTACTGATCCTGGCCTACCACCTGCACCGCCACCAGCTCCCACCCTTCTCCTGCTCTTTCTTCTCAGGCTTGGCGAGGGGCCAGTCGAGTAACCAGAGTCTTGGTAGTTTGCTGTAGCCTGTGGGGTTGAGGAAGGGAAGTCCTGTGAGGCCTGGCTGCTCTGCCTGCTGTGCCGGGCCTCCATGGCTCGCTGGACAGTCGCCTCAAGAACCCGCCAGCTTTGCTTCTTGTCCAGTGTGCTTGGTCCAGGGGGACCTGGCTCTCTGTCCCTCATTTGACCTCGAATCTGGGGCAAAGAGTGGGCCTGGGGCTGTGGATGAGGCAGAGGTTGGGCCATGATAGGATCCTGCCTGGAGGTAGGGGAAGGGGCACGTGTGGATACTGGAGATCCTGATGGAAGCCCCTGTTTAGGGTCTACATTGACCATGTGCTTAATACACTCCAGACCAGCTGGACTATAGTCAGAGGCTGAGGGGTTCCTCCTGTGTCTGGACCCTGGATGAGATGGACCAGGATGCTGGAGGAGTCTGGGCTTTTGAAGGCTGTGAGTGGGTGTCAGGCGAGACAGAGGCTGTCCGTTGTACAGGTGTGCCCCCTCCACCTCCATGTCTATTGGGGGTTCGTCATATATAGGACACTCTGAAACTGGCTCGTCATAGATAGGGACAGTGCAACCGTACTGTGGAGAAACAGGGCGAGGTGTGCTGGTCTGTGACCTGTGCAGGAGCGGACTGGGATGGTTACTGTCCGATGTCACTAAACAGAAGCTACCATTGCTGGCTTTTCTCAGGTGATGGGCTTGACGTGTGTCAGCTGACATTTTCCCAGATGGTGCGGTTTTATATCCCTGAGTAGAACTTATTTGTCCTCCTTGGGCCTTGTTGCCAGAGGGGTACATGGTGAAGGTGTTGGCTTTTCCCTGTGCACTGTGCTGGGGGTACTGCTGCTGCTGCTGCTGCAAGGTTGAGCCAGGCTGGGCACGGCTCATGCTGTTCACCTTCACCAACATGGCTGCCTTAGAACCAGGCACAGGCTGCCATCTTTGAGAAGCATCCCTGAGGGAGAGAACACATTAACAGAGAGATTAGACAGTGGTCAAAGCAATAACGTTTTTTAAGTTTCTATAAATCACCCCAAAGTCTAGAGAGGTTAAATAAAAGCAGCATTATATAGAATAATGCGCAGGCATGGAGCCTTTGCTATATAACATCCATTTTAAAAAAGCCACAGATGACAGGGCTGGGAAAATCATCTGCAATCCACAAATTCTTCTAAACATTTTGCTGACCTCTAAAGACTTCGCTCCATTTTTAGACTGGCAGTCATAATAGCCTCGTCAAAGCCATGAGACAATAACTCCAGTGTGTAGTGCAAAACCAAGCTCCTAAAAATAAGGAGTGACTGAGCACAACACATCTCAAAAATCTATTCAGTTTCTTCTTAATTGCAGGACTCAAATGTCTGGGGGAGAACTACAGAGTAATGCTGGATTGTATGAAACTAATCAGGGTTCATACACACTTTAAAAAAGCAGGATTGAGACAATTTAAGACCTGAACTGGGAACAATTATACCAATATTTGCATGACAAACAGTCAAAAATAAGATGTGAGATTTTTCAGTACACTGGGCCAGGGCCTAAATTTGATGACTTCTGGCACATTTGGTGCCTTTATCATATCCATATACTGTCTACCATACAGGATGCACTGCTGTAAATGCTATAATTATAACATGGACAAACATAATACATAAAAATATCAGAATAAAATACATTTGGCTAGGACCTCTCAGACCTCTCTGTTATGGCCTTTCATTTCCAAGTCCAATTTAAGACTTAAAGACTTCTCAAGGATCTGCAGGAACCCGAATATTTAAGGTTATTTTTTTCTGAAACACTGAACACTGGGATAGGAAACCATCAGGCACCATGATAAGATGCTGAATAACTGCAGTGGTTCACAGCTGAGAAGATCTTCCCTTGGGTCTAAAGGTTAATAATTCTCCTTTCGGTTGAGCGGCTAGGCTAGCTTCAAACGCCACGACCCACTACTAATCCCAGTAATGTTAAACAATCTGCCATCAATCTGGTCACGCTGCTCTGGTCTACTGCCCTCGACTCTGCTGCCACCTCATAATCTTCCCCAGCAATCAGGACTTTTCATTCCTTAACTGATAGAGAACTTGCCCTCTTAAACCAATGTGTGTGTAAAGCAGGCATTATGGCACATCCACGGGCAAAGTTCACATTTAGCCTTAGTTACATGTGACGCAGTACAGAATACAACAACTCCATAGACTTCCTCTCTAGATTAGGTTCAGACAGGTAAATAACTTTGACAGCAGGCAAAGGACACTTACCTTCCCTCAATCCAGCCTCTACTTAACATTCAATGGGTTAATTAATTAGATTAAGAGCCGATCGCCCTCTGTCCTTGTTAATCCAAACATAAACACAGATCAGTGTGGAGTTTGAGCAAGCCTTTAAAGGCTTCCCTTTTCGAAAGCTCCCAGTTGAGAATTGGGCTCTAACGGCAGTAAGAGGACACAGAGGGAGGAGGGAAAGAGGCGGAGTGCCCCCCTCTCCTCCCCACATCCCACTGGAACAATGCTGAAACAATTCCCCTGAGGTCTCAGGCCAACGGCAAACTTCCTTTAGTCCTCCTAGCTACAGCCTCTCTCGCTCTCTCTCTCTCTCTCTCTCTCAGGACCTGGTGCCCCCCCCCCCCATGTCTATAGTGACTCACCCCGCCTCAGCAGTTTGAATGTAAACAGGCACTCATCTTCAAACGGTCTACGGATTCACCATCCAGCCAGGCCCCATAACAGCTGGATCACAGCCACCTGGCACAGCACCAGGACTGCCTGCCACAACCACTGTTGCTGGGAAGCCTCCAGGGCTCCCACCTCACTGAGACCAATCCAATCAGTTTACAGCCTAAATAACACATAACACACAGACAGACAGGCACGTGTGAAGACAAGAGCCTCTGATGGATAGGATTCACCCCAAACCACCACTGTGTAGTTGTTACAAGCTAGTGTGAGTGCGTGTGGTTATACATGGCAGAGAGGGGGGTTGATAGGCGACAGTTGTAAACATGAGAAGCCACTGTTTGTACTCTTTGAAGCAGTGTATGCTTTCTCACTCTGGTCTTGTCAAGCAGGAGGAGGTGATGCAAGTGCTACAAAATCATTCCCACCTCAGCAGCTGATCGTTAAGCACCGGCTCACTACGGCAAAAACAGCTCACACATGAAACATCAAGGCCTCTTCCTATGATGAGACATCGCAGCAGACCTCACAAGTAAAACCACAATAATCAAACTCTCCCTCTATTATCCACAAACAAATCAAACGCACACAAAATAATCAGTGAGGGTTCATGTGATGGCTGACTGTAAAATATCATGAATCTGTCTTCTGTGTTCTTGGTGGGTGGATGACGTACTTTATGGCATAGACCCTGAGATAGTAGAGACCACTACTTCCTGTCTGTGGAGGTCCTCTGAAAGGATGGAAAGAGGACTTCCCTACATGCAACACAAACAGGAAATGCCTAATGTAATATTCACACACTGTGGCCAGGGTGGAAGTATGGACTTATTCTCAATTATGAGGAGCTTATAAACAGATTTACAACATTTTCACTTATTACATGGGACATTTAAGGCAAGGAGTAAACCTGAGCACTACAACTGAGCCATGACTGAAAAATAAAAATGTTTTCTAAGTTATATTCACTTGATTTTCAGCTACTTTTCAAGAACTGAAATTAAACACATTCACCAGCGTGTGTTCTTTAAAAGAGCACACACTACAAGATTATTGAGATGATTACCCCCTTCTGACCAAAGTCCTCACAGGTCAGATAATTGGATGCCTCTAAAGATGATCTTGCCAAAGTTTCCTGTTGTATGATGCGTGTTAAAAGTTTTTACCCTCCCTGATCTGCTGATAAGATGATCAGGAGCACGGACATCATAAATAACAGGACTGTCAATGAATTTTAAAAATTCCTTCTGATGTCAGAATTTCTATAGTTACTGCGATTAATTTCTCTCTTTTTGACAAATTTTGTAATTCCACAATTTGCATTTGGATTTTGGATTTTTTACTGTCTCTAACTAAGGGTACCCAACGTCCTGTTTGGATACAAGCCTGTGGCCTTTCGCATCAGCTATGTATAAAAGCTGCTCTAAATTATGGCATAAAATACACACCATTACCTATGTTGAACTAAGTTAAGTAATGTGTTTTTTTGGTTGCATTAAGGATACAAAAGATCTGTCTTAACTAGTAGAGTACAATGTCCAGAAAAGCTAAAATACTGTCGCAGATATGACTTTTTCCCTTAATGTAATCAATCAGTGAAAGGACGCTTTTCAGGGATGCACCAATGATTTGGTTTTACATCAGTATCAGCAGATATCCCTTTTTAGAGACAACAGCCATCAGAAAATAACATGGGCATGAACAGATATCAGTTGCAGAAGTTTACCTGTTTAATTATGGTATTTAGCACACCTGACTGCTGATTTAAAGTATGATTGGGCAGAATATGTGACCTCATGGAAAACTCTAATCTGTTTTCATGGTTAAACATGAGAAAATGTTGGCATTGCAGGATGGTAACACCTTAAGAAGAAAACATTAACATCAGCCTGTGGCTAAATCAGTGGTTCCAAACATTTTATCCTTTGAGCCCACCCTTACTTCTGTTTAAGAAAATAAGAGACCAAAAACGACAAAAAAGTGATACACTACGATAAAAACCTTATACCAGTTTTAACTCTCTCTGTAGTTTAATTCCATACAAAAAGCCCAAAACACAAATTTTCTTACCAAAAGACACTATTTATAAATGTTTTATGGGGATTTTAGTTAGTATGTGCAAATCTTATTTTACAGCTTTAGAGCAGATGGAGGCTCACATCTCCCCTCTCTTGTAATGCAGTGTCTCTGCTAAGGTCCTCTAATCCTCAAACAGCACTGAAAGTGCATGCAAAATATGACAAAGCATCTTGATAAGTTGTTACCTAAAGCCTACAGCCTAAACTCAGAGCCAGTAACAAGAGTGAGCTCAAGTGGTGAAACTGTCAGTGACATAAGATAATTCAACAGTGCTTCATTGTTGGACAGTCAAAATGAGCTCAGCTCATGGAAACAAAAGTGTAGTGTAAATCCTCTGCTCCTTGTCATCCACAGTTATCCCACCTTTCATGGCTATCACCAATACAACCATATTTAACAGACGACTTCACATCTTTAAGGGGGTAGGTGTAAGACTTAAGTAAAAAATTTGAGCCTACGTTGAAACTATCTCAGCTACTGTAACACCATAAAAGTTAGCACAGCATCGTAAGTTTGAACTTATCCATAGCTGGTGCAGACCATGGCTGCTTTTATTTTGAAAGAAAACAAAGGAACTTCAAGTAGATTGAACATTATGACATGAAATTATGAGGTGCAGATAACTATTGAGCTGTCTACTGAGCTGTCTTTGAGTTTTAGGAGTGAAATGAGACATTCAAGTGGAGTAGATGGTAAATGGACATGAGCTTGTATAGCGCTTTTCTAGTTATCTGACAACTCAAGGTCCCTCCTACCCATTCAGTCCACATTCATATACTGATGGTGAAGGTTGCAATGGCCAGAATTGGCCATAAGTATTAGCTTATCCCATTCAAATGCATCTATACCCATTTATACGCCATCCACGAAGCAGTGGGAGCAAACTGGGGTTAAGTGTCTTGCCCAAGGACACACCTGGACGTGTGACTGCAGAGCTGAGGATCGAACTCACCAACTCTAACTACTGAGCCACAGTCGCCCCAAGGCTGAGATTGTTGATGAATGGAATCTGTTGGTATGTGGTTTGCTGTGCTGGTCATCTTGTTGCACATGACACACTTTAAGAACAAAACTGTTACTATTATTTGTCGTCATATGTCACATTTTCAAAATTGGTTAAGATTTAAAAAAAAAAAATAGGGATGTGTCAATTGTAAAATCAGGGCTAATGCTGATACAAATGTTTAAAGTAACAATTTAGCAGATGGCCAATACCAGTGCTGATGTTTTTTCATCACTTCTTTTGATGCAAGACTCATATAATGTCAACATTTTATCATATGTTTAACCATGAAAACAGATGAAAACAGGTCACATCTCATGCCTAATAATAAATCTCTCTGAATCAGCTTTTAGGTGAACTAAAAGACTAGAATGATATGTTACAAGAGGTAATCATCTGCCACTGGAATGGCCTTATGCCCACATTATTTGCAGATGGATGATGTTTGTCAATAAAGCTGACATTTGCTGACACTAGTGCTAAACCGATGCATCTGTGCATCCCTATTAAAAATCTTTTCATGTGTTCTAGCCTGTATTTGAGCTCATATCACTGAGAGAAAAGGAATCTGTCAGATTTTGTCTCAGTAAAGGTCTAGCGTGCCTTCCAGCTCTGGCAAATATGTTGATATCAGCAGGGAGTTTGGTGTCATGATCATCACAGTACCATGGGGGTTGTTATAGCCAAGTCCAACAGTTAGGCTCTCCAGTGTTTTTGATCTCTATCCAAAGCCTGTAATCCCGTTACACAGCTAGAACAACACTCGCATATCAGTTAACCCCAGGTCAACCAAATAAAGAATAATTACAAACCCTCAACTATAAGAGGGACAAAGATGGTACAATGGTGAGAAAATAAAAACCAGGGCTAGAATGGGGAGAGGATATTGTGGTGGGGGAGGCAGGGGAGAGACAAGAGAGGAGGGTGTGAGTGTGTGTAAAAGAGAAGGGGTGGGGATTAGTCGTGGGAGAGTGAAGCAAGGGAATGAGCGGGAAGGATGGCATTCCTCAGGGCTCATTCAGGGGCCTCTGTGGTAGTATGTGGAGCCTCACACAATGCATGGCTGTGCCATCGTCACGGAGACGCCTCCCTCAACGACGGCAATAGAACGCTAGGAGGGGGGAGAGAAAGTTGATAGGGAGGAGGCTGAACCTGAAAGAGCCATCTTCCTTCAGTAGAAGCAGAGAGGGAAACAGACAGGGTCTTATGTAACATCAAACAGGCCTGGACTTCATTCTGAAGGTTGTTTAGAAAGGGTGTGTTGCGTGCTGGTAGCCCGCCCGTCAGGTGTTTTGTTGAACGGTAGCTTAAGGTTGGGATTATGCACAGCTATTTATCACAGAGTTTAAAAGAGACACAATCATTATCACTTGGAGTTTGCACAAACTTCTCAGGTTTAGAGTCTCACTGTTTGCTCAGGGATAAGCTCTGGTAATTGTTTCTCTAGCACACATGACTAGAAAGCCACGGACATATAGGCTACAGCGACTTATGCTCTAACAATCCTTTTATTCAGAGCCAGGAGCTGGCATGAGAGACCCTAGTAATACAGAGAAATGTAAGACAAAACGAAGTTAGAGGCCACTTGGAAACCAACAGAGTAATGTGATTGGCCTGAAGAGTATCAAATCAACTTAAAGGTCAGCAAATTTCAATTAGTCTCAGCAATGCTGGTGCCTTCACTGTTGTGGATTTTGCTGTGGTCAGGTCGTCTCACTAACCAGCTAAATATAAGTTTGGGGACTCTGCTTTCAACAGATCTCGAGTCTCTCCTTTCTTTCCTGCCTGGAATAACCGTTGTTGGAAAAGTCATCATCTGAGTCACTTTGGCGGATGGAGATATGGATTTGGAAGTTCTTAAATATACCCCCTGGGAGTAGTGGGGGTCTGAAAAACAGGAGTTATTATTAACATTGGCTGGACAGGAAGAGGAAATGAGGTCGTATAGGCCAAGCTTTTGCTAAGCAAACACCTCAGAGCACAAACCAATCGGATCACTGCGATCAGTGCTGAGGAAGGAAGCGAAAAAGACAAAGAGGATTCACTGAGGACAATGTTGTACCCACTTTACCAACACTGGATGCTTATTTTTTCTTCCTTTTGAACAACCTGTCAAAAAAACGTCAAGCAAAAGCATAAAAGGGCTTGACACAGCATTGGTAGACCCCTATTTCCTATCAGACACCTCCAGAGAGACAGCTGTCCTCCAACAGCTGAGCTGACGCACCTCCCTCATCTGAGACAAGATGTCTACCAGTTGTGCATGTCTGTGGCTCCCACAGCCTGACCCCATGAGCGGTGGTGGGCTGGGCAAAAAAGCCACGAGGATCATGTCAAAGATACAGGATGAGGCCAAACCCAACTGAATTCCAGAGAGCGCGCCTCTAGATATTGTAAATGTATACCCAACTTTTTTTTTTGTGAGGACAGATCCATTTATAGTCCTTGGATGATGTGATCAAAACCAAAATCATCTTAAAAACAGTCCTGTAAGCGAAAAAGTCTCAGAGAAGTTGTAAAAATAAAAACAGGGCATAAAAATACTGCAATAAATATTAATGTTCCATTACAAATAGATGTACTAAGAAAAGTTATGAACCCTAAAAATGCATCTCTGCATGCTGCAAGTCAGCTGAGACAGTCACAGCAGCATGCCTGAGGCTAGATCACACTTCAAAGTATGGCAATTCAACTGTAAGCAGCGATTCAGTTGACATCTAAAATGACACAATAGTAGCTTCTGACATAGCCTCAGTGAGACACATAAAATCGTCTCTGTAATCTAGTTCTTGAGAAAGCTATAAACTTCATATTTTATGAGAACGACAGTTAAACGTGGGACTTGTAGAAAAAATGTTCAGGGATAAAAAAAGGATATTGTCACAGCTAACCAGACCAAAGCAATTTGGCACATACCACGATCAAAAGTTCACAGTACATTTTCCCAAAGGAGCAAAAAAAAAAAAAACATACTACTTTATTACTAAAGACATATTTAAAAAACATCTGAAAGGAGCAGAAAAATGAGCTTACCACACTAGGAGCGTAGAGATAAAACAAGCCTTTCCAGTGCTGTGGCTACAACTTCAGAGTGGCGGGAGATGAAACGATGAGGCTTGTGCTCGCCCAGTAAACATGCAGGCAATGTGTGACTCATTAGAACTTTATCTACTCTATCTAAAGCTCCTCCGTCTCCTAAATAAACACATGGGTGATTTCTCCTGAATGACTCAGAGCCAGACAGTGTAAGCATGTGAGGGGAACTTGTTCTGGCTGTTCGGTACTTTTGTTTTCAGGGAGAGGTTTGTCTAAAAATTCCCCAAATAGAAACTGAAATAGAAAGTAAATGTTTTCATTTCTTTTTTTCTTCTTAGACACAGTTAGGAAACTAACAAAGATGCTTGGTTCTGAATGGGCAGGTCTGGACCCATAAGTAGGGTTGGGTAACATTTGGGTTTTTCTGATACCGGAGCTAATTCGTTTTAAAGAGTGCCATAATGGTGTCTGAATATAGACTTTCGAGAGAAAAGTGTGTTGAAAGTCAGCAGGAGAGTAAAGCTGTCTGGATATCTTAAATGATATGCAGAAATAGCTTTCTAAGAGGCCAGTCAGACTTGGGATAACAAAAGGAAACCGGTGTAACATAACACATAAATCACACAAATTCCATGACCCATTTCTTGCCTTTCATTTGGGGTGGCAGAGGGTCGTATTGGCGTGGTGGGGTATTGACATGAAGCACTGATATCTGTGTTATAATTCGGTCTGGTAGGTACAAGATGTGTTTAAACCTGTTCCACATTGGTGCCAGATTTTGAAAATAGATATGCAAATTTATTTTCAGTGGGCGCAGATGTGTGCCTGGAAAAAATGTTGCAAAAAGTCTATGATGTGCTTTTACTTTGACAGGCATGTCTCTACAACTTTGTTCTGTCTGTCTGAAATTGGTGAAGATGGCTTTAAGCTGTATGATGTCATCACTGCTTTTGACATGGATGCCATGTTGAGAACAATCTACGCCCAGTTAGAGAACCTATTGAAGTTTGATCAAAATATCCTGGACACTGAGATTGTCCCAAAGTCGGATAATGAGGAGGAGACATCCTTACTGTGGAGGGCTCTCTACTTTACACCTATGAACCAATGATCGAGGTGCTGAACCAACGTTACTTTATGTCCAACTTGTACAAAGAATGCAAAAAGAAGAGGGTCCCTAGGAACAACACCGGGCCAGATCTACTTGGCCTGTTTGACGGCCAGATCTGGACCATCTAAGAAACGACTCTACGTTGCCGTGAATTCTGCATCAAATTTTCCAAACATCTGCAATGGCAGCAAGCTAACAAAAAGCTTTAAAAGCCCCTGGAGCTCAAGTGATGCTCAGGAAAACTGATGCAGACACCTACCAAGCATCCAGAACTCAATTTTCAACAGTGGTCAAATGTAACCACAAAAGCTGAAATAAAAAGGTTTATGTTGAAGGAAATGCTACCTACCGTGGCCTTTTCTTGACATATTTCTCTGTGAGGTGCTGGTCTGAGTATATTCTAATTTTCACAATTTTGCTGTCACCTTTATTTTTCCCCAATTGAGTGATGCTAGATGGAACATAACAAGTGAAGGACACTCACAGTATTTTGCAGAAACATGCATCAATACTACATCCAAACAATAAAGACAGTGAAAACAAAACAAGACAGAGATGAGCAGGAACTAATTCCATTATATTTTGTATTAAATAGCAGAAAAAAAATCATGTGTAAGTCCTCTTTAATAGAATACGGATTTTTCGCTATTTGTAGTGTGGATGCAGAGACTGTCTTTTATTGACTTTTGTTAGCATGACTTGACTGAACATTACACATGCACAGATGCACTCAACTGCTAATTAACTTCTCATTTACACTTAGTCTTGTCTTTTAACATCACTCACATACACCTTTAACTGCACAAATAGTGCTGTTACATGATATTACACTAATGCGGGGATATGCAAGGCAAGCATTGCATATTTAACTGGTAATTAAGTAACAGGATATCTCACGGGACATGGAATAAAGCAAAAACAATGTAACTAGTAGCGTAACTAAGGAGAGGTAATGGTTGGTTCTGATGCTAGACTATCTGAAAACCACTGCTTTACATGTATCCGACAAATATATTAAACATATTTCTAACAAATCATGTTGCATTTAAATTCATCTTTTCTGTTTACTCTTGGTGTGAAGAGGTGGACACAGCTTTGGTTACTTCAGTTTGAGATTTTCAAAGAATCTTAATTGAGTCAACAATCAGGAAAGACAAGTTTTAAGAGTCCAAACTTTGCTTGACTGCATTAGATAAATACTGTTTTGCCACCATATCATTACAGGGCTAACTGAGAGGAAGCATTCATGCTCTCCTTCATTCTTCTTCACCAAACCCTGACTTCTTGCTTAGAGAAAGCTCCCAGTTGACCTAGAGAGACAACTAGGTCTAAGTAGGGCCCTTTGTTCCTTTAGTGGTCTATTATATGCTCCAGGCCAACCCATGAGACAAAAGCAGTGCTGTGACCCTGATGTGAACCACCTTAGGTGACTTCTGGGTTGTTTTACACCACGCTGTCATGTGTCCTCAGCAGACTTTTAACATCCACTCAACCTCAGCAGGTCTCTTGTAACCTGAAAGCTCAGAGATATAGAGCCCACACACAGTGAATACGGGCAAACACATGCCATCCAAAGTCACATTCTCCACAACTATGTACGTGTATTTGAAGGTGGGTAAAACTCAATACAGGTGTTGATCTGTTACAGCTCTAAGCCCTTTATAAGCAAAAGAGATCAGTTTGGTTTGCTTCAATATGCTCATAACTACATGTGACTGACATGTTTACCCTTAGAGACTGCGGTACTTCCCTGATGAGCTTCACAGGCTCAAAGTACCCTTACATTCCCAGGAGATGTGATAAGACCTGGCCAATGAGTAACAGATTTGGCACACAAGTACGCTCATATGCCTTCATTTCCTACAAGTAAGAACACAGACAAGTACAAAGATATGAGCTTTACAAAGAGAGGGCGAGACAGACTGAGAAAGGAAGCGGTAGCTTACAACCAAGGCTTAGAATAACACAGAGGGTGTGTTGTGTGGAAACTTTGGAAGCTCTTCTATCTATTATGAACTGATTTATTAATAGCCTGAAAATAAGGAAACCAGTGTTGGAAGAACTGGGATTGTCCCATCTCTGCAAGGAATAGCATTGTCTTCCAAAGGTCATAAGCTAATAACATTTCATTTCTGCTGAGAGAAAAAGGAAGGAAAAATAAGTGAAGATATTTTTAAAACAGCAGTCATGTCCAGGCAGAACTTTGAGGAACTTCAAACGATGAAATACCCCATTAGTGTATGGAGCTAAAATAGTCAAGACGAGAAGTGGCGTGTCAAATACAGAAAAGAAAATCTAAGCTCTCATGAAAGCCACTCTGCTGCTCTGGATGGGACAAAACAATTAGCTCACCGTCAAACAACTGTGACCTTTGTAGCTGTTCATTTAAACTTTCTCCCTCGGTCCTCCCTGTTGATCCTTGTCATTATCAATAAGTCGGGCCCCTAACTGAAGACAAGCATGACTCAGAGTTTGTTTTCATCCATTTTGAGCTGTCACGTTCCACCCCCTCTGTGCATTTTGTGGTGGTTTCTAATTACCTGCTAAGGGATGGAGGATGGTGAGCACGTGAGGGGCCATATGGCTAAGTAGGGTATCAAGCCTCTCTGGACCAGAGAGTCCTCTGCTTTCTCTGAGAAACACAGCTGCTCATTGTTTTACAGGGAGACAGTTTAGGTTGGATCACTGGGGTAATAAGGGACTGTGGGGAGTTTAACACTCCCTGCACACACCAGAGGTTGTACACCCAGGCCTCCAGCCATGGCTGACCGATTTGTTCCCCCACCACATTTTTATAATCCCAAAGGAGCTGAAGGTCAGAGGACAGACCTTCAAATGCCCAAGGTTAGGCCAAAGAAGTGCCAAGAGGAACCGGAGAGCCAGAGTCGCTAGCAGAGCCTCTGAAAACCAGCAGGGTCCGCCTTGTTTATAGGCATCTGGAATGTAGCGGTTCTGCTTGTTATTAACCACAGACAACACTCTCTCACATGCCTCTCATGCATGCACATTTAAGCTCTCAACCATAAGAGGCATTACAGTCTTTGATGGCCTGGGGGCTAGATTTGTTTTAGGAAAATGTAATGAACATTGGAGCAGGATGGTGGTGGTGGTGCGCACAGAAGGACACTAAGACGGCCTTGATGGCCTCGTGCCAGGGGAAACAGAAGTGGCATGTTTGGAATCTAGCTTTGAGGGAAGAGATGGTGGTTTGGACAAGGCCACGACACGGAGCATGTGATGGGGTCTCTGAATGACTTACTGTTAAGGGCCGTTCTGCACCACTAACCCTAGCATGAGGGGGGGTGTCCTGCTCTGTAGAATAACTGACCGTTTTCCTCATTTGGTAGCGATTTGCTGAAATGGCTGAGCACAGTTCACAGGCAAAGGTATGGAAACATGGACCATATGGTATGTTCAGATAAGTGAGAATGAAAATAAAAAGGCAGTTTGAGCTTGGTCTCAGTGGTCAAAAGTCAAAATAATTCTGTGTGCTCTCATAGCTGGAGCATTTGAAAGTCATTACACCTCACCGTGCCACATACTGCGATGACTATCACATTTCCTCACTTTTCTCCTGGTAATATGATCCACTTATGATTAAGCACAAATCCGTTTCCAGACATACAGTAGAGGCTACTGAAGGTTAGTCATGCTTACCTCTGTGGATCTTTACTGCCCTCTGAGCTGTATTCACTGCTGCTTCCATCTCCCTGCACTCTGCTGTCCACTGAAGGATCCAGCTTGGCATCAGCAGCCTCTTCATTGGTCTCCAAAGGTCTGGGGAAGGGGATGTCTCCGTCCTGTTCAGGCTGAGGGGTGCAAGGCCCCTGGCTCCCTACACTGCTGATACTCCCTGTCGTTCCATGATGGTGCCTGTCCACACCTCCTCCGGCCCGTTTGGCCTCACTGCATCGCTTCATGGCCTGGAGCTGGGATAGAGGAACAATATCGGCTCCTTGGGGCCGATGCCAGACTGTGCGCCGCCCTGTGGAGTTGTAGTAGTAGAAGCGGCCACTGTGGGGGTCAAAAAGCTCCCACCACTGGTTACCGTCTGCCTGGCGGACAGGAACGCCTGAAGGGGGATCCCAGCCGCACTCGCCAGTGGTCAAATTCACATACATTCGCTCACGGGAGCGTGGTTCCAGGATCTCCACCCAATCAGAGCTAAACAAGAAGAAACAAGACATAGTGTTAGCTGAAAATGGCAACAGATTATTCTCACACAGGACATGATAAAACATTAGAGGCCACAGTCACGCCTGAGTACTAATCAACTCGACAAGCAGTAAACAACTCACACTGTTTGACAGACTGAGAGGCACAAAAATGCCCATTTGGCCATATGGAAAGACTGTCCATGCTTGTGTCCCCTACATGTATCCATCTGTATGTGTGCAAGCCTGAGTGTGGGTTCGCAATGATATCATCTTATTGGAAGGCAATGGAGCAGCAGGAGTGATGGTGTGAATAAGGAGACAGGTGGACATACTCAGTGAGACACCAGGCATGCAGTCAGCAGGGCCCAAAGAGAGCCATACGCTCTGAGTGCTACTATCGCAAAAACCAATGAGCTTAGCTACAATCACAGAGTGGCAACAGCCAGCTCAGCACAACACACACAGACAACAAAAAGGGACAGTGGATAGGGGAGGCACAAAAAGAGATAGAGGCAGAAAGAGAAACAGAGCACAAGACAACCTAGTTTACAGAAAAGTACACACGCACAGGGCACAGATAAGAGAGGCAACTAATTATATGCAATTAGAGCATGAACTGAATTTCAGAAAAATTATAGGATGCTCTATTTGTATTGAGCATGTTGTGAGTGAATTATATTAGCTATTAACAGGAGGAATGTGCTGTAGCCGCCTACATGAAATCAGGGACAATAAATGTCTGACAAATAAGCAATGACTGCAGTTTGCTGGTGTTATATATCCAGGTCATGCTACCCTTTAGCGGGCGCTTTTATGTCTCCTTTGATCTAGTTCCCTGATTCAGGACTTAGCTGTTCCAGCAAATCCATGTGGGAACAGGAACGCTGCAAACAGCCAGCAAGAGTTCT
The DNA here is from genome assembly GCF_018320785.1 of Cheilinus undulatus. NCBI lineage: Eukaryota > Metazoa > Chordata > Actinopteri > Labriformes > Labridae > Cheilinus > Cheilinus undulatus. The sequence continues at coordinate 16,492,794 of NC_054867.1, forward strand.
TTCCCAAGTCTCAGACACAGTAGATGTGATCAGAGCCAGAGGACTCACAACTCTTCTTTTAGAGTCTCTTAATGACCACTTCAGGGTACTGGCAAGGCTGGGCCATTTCTCTTCAGTATCCCACCCAACTCTAGTTTAGAGTTTCTGAGAGAAAAATGCTTTTGGGGACACTTTTGAGTCACAAAATCCAAAATAGGCTTGGCTCTTTTTCCAGCTTTTTATCTCTCTGTCGTAGTTTTTTTTCAGCGTGCACCCATCGGCCATGCTACCTGTGACGATCAGAAAGCTTAGCATGGATAGAATGCCCACAATTATTGCTCACGTGCCAGCCAAGTCCACCTCCGGCCACCGAAATAGACACGGAGCAGTTTGGTGCCAGTGAGGTCTGCCAGGGTCACAATGTCACCCTGTTGACTACAACAGCTGTTCTCAATTTTAACTGCAAGGCCTTGAGGTATTTGATGTACCTGATCATCCAAAATAAAGTAAAACATCCCTTTAATGTTAAGGGATTTGTACAGGCCAAATACTTACCATAAGTAAATTTAATAGCTAGTAAACAGTGCAAGAGTGTGGAGAGGATACAAGAACCTTCTACATACTGTAGTGCTCAGTGCTGGGAAGCCATCTGGTCCCTCGCACCAGGAAAAGAGACCCATATAGTGGACTTAACATGTATGTGTATCAATAGAGTATTTTTAACCCATTTGGATTTAAAAGGCAATGAAAAAACATGGTGTTAAAAACAGTAAAAAAGTGGTTTGGGTTGAGCATGTTTGTGGGGGCTGGATTCATTATCTCAGAGCTGAGTGACAGTCTGACTTCTTACAAAGAGAGGGGTCCCAGCAATCAGAAGATGACTTTCAGACTAATTAGATCGGCAACACTTCATGGGCGGGCAGCTTTGCAAATAATGGGGCATTCAAAGCCGAGGCCAAACAGTCAACACCACCCCACACATACCAGAGCCTTCATCCTTTTACTGCACCCAGTCTCCAAAAGAGGCCTTCCCACACTGAGAAACTGATCCCTCCATGCTGCATTCCTTGTTATTAAGCCCTGTGTTTGTCATCATTCTCTGTGTGCAGTGTTTGCATCTGAATCAAAATAAATCAATCCCCTATGAACATGCAGAGAAAGCAAGTGTGCTTCAGTGCATTTCTGAACCCTAGATTTCTAAAGCGGTGATGACTGACATCCGCACAAATTGTCCCAAAATAGATTGAATCCTGAACAACTCAACAGAACTTCAGGTTTGAGGGTCAACTGTGGAGGCCATGGCAGCATGGGGTATAGCGGTTGCATAAGGACTATTCCCTCTGGGTAAATAAACAGCAGTTAGAGTTGAGAGCGAGCCTGCTGGGCTCTGTTGACATGACCAGATAAGAAGGAAGTTGGGATGGTGTTCAGGTTCTGAAATTCCTGGAACATTACTTTTGGGAATATTAAAACATCATGAGAGAAGTGCATTACAAGGGCTTGTCTATTGTAAAGGAATAACTCAGGTTACTCTGATTTATCCTCATTTTAAACAGAAATTCACTTTCTTTCAGCACTAACAACCTATCCCTTGTTCTTAATAAATAAACAAGTGGTTCCCCTGGCCTAAGTGCATCTGGTGAAAAGTTAAGGCTGATAATACCGTGTAAATAAACCTCAGACTTTTTAGCTTTAGGCAATTCCTTAATTTGAGAAGCAGACATAAAAGTAAAGTGCATGACTCCAAACAACCAGGCAGTCTGCCTCATGCTGCAAATGTTCATAAATGGTTTGGAATGCGGTCTGCAGCGGCACGACGAAGTTTAACCCTAACTGAAATGTTTTATATTGAACTAAAATTAACTTACACACATGATCCTGTGACTGAAGGGCACAGCACCTGATTTACCTCTGGAGAAACTCAATCTAATCAAAGCAGACTTGTGTGAGCAGAGACCTGTTAGGAGCTTGTATGGTTTTTAAACAGCCCTGACTTCCTTCACTAAACATGTGGAAATGGACACAGTTAAGGAGATGAATTTTACAGATTCTGTCAGAAATAGAAACTTCTACTTGACACAAGACTTTCTTTGTGTAACTAGATTCTTTGAAAGCTTGCTAAACCACTGAAAACTTATGTACATGAGTATTTAAGTAACGGCGCTAATTTTGGTCCAAAGCTTGACAGCTGATTACAAAGTATTGAAATTTGACATTTTGTGTGTATGCAGCTGCTCTCCACAGGTTCAAACCTGCCTACTGCGTCTGAATTTTTCTATTCGCTGTTTTGGGTGCAAAAGCCGTACCACATAATTTCCAAAAAGGTTGGGACATGGTGTAAAATGTTAATAAAACCAGAATGCCATGATTTGCAAATCTCATATACCCGAAATTTATTCATAATGGAACATAAACAACACACCAGATGTTGAAAGTGAGACATTTTACCATTTCATGTAAAATATTAGCTCATTTTGAATTTTATGGTAGTAACACATCTCAAAAAAGAAGGGACAGGGACATATGTAAACATGATGCAGAAACACTGCCGTCTTCTGGGGCTAAAGCTCATTTAAAATGGACTGAGGCAAAACGGAAAACTGTTTTGTGGTCAGATGAATCAAAATGTGAAAATCTTTTGAAAACCAAGGACGCCGTTTCCTGCTGAATAACGAGGAGAGGGCTCATCCTGCTTGTTATCAGCACACAGTTAAACGTCTGCATTTCTGATGGTATTGGATTATATTAGTGCGTAGTATGGCGTGGGCAGCCTACACATCTGGAAAGGCTCTATCAATTATCAATACTGAGGGGTATATAGAGGTTTTAGAGCAACATATGCTCCTATCCAGACAATGTCTCTTTCAGGGAAGGCCTTGCTTACTTCAGCAAGACAATGCTAAACCACATAGCACATCCATCACAGTAGCATGGCCTTGCAGTAGAAGATTCTCGGTGCGGAACTGGCCTGCCTGCAGTCCAAACCTTTCACCAATAGAAAACTTTTAGTACATCTTCAGAAGAAAATCTGGCAAAAAGACCCAGGAGTGTTGAGCAGCAAGAACAAACATCAGACAAGAATGGAGCAACATTCCTCCCCCAATACTCCAGCAACTCACTCCCAAGATGTTTACAGACTGTTGTTAAAAGAATAGGGGATGCTACACAATGGTAAATATGACCCCACCCCTACTTATTCAGATGTAATGCTGCCATCAAATTCAAAATGAGCTAATATTTTTTCATCAGACAGTAAAAGTCTAAGTTACAACATCTGATATGATAATACAGAGCTCAACAGTCAGTTATTGTTGGCTGTGGTTTCAGATGCAAATTTTTCCATCCAAATCCTGTCATGAAAAAGAGCTGCAAGCTGACAAACCTTAAGGGAAACAGCGGGCTCTACTAATCAGAGACATTGCTGTGGCAGAGTAGATAGAGTAATTTTTCTCCTCAAGATCACAAATAAACCATGTTTTTTTTCTTTAAACAAGGTTGATATACCAGGTTGTGACTTCTACAGGAGCCAATACCATCATTTTACACTCTAATTTATGGTAAGTCCACCTTGAATTGAAAAGCAGCAGACTGTATGATGTGGCTGATGGGGGTGACTTAAAGAAGTGAGCTGGAGTTTCTTATCTCTTCCCCCCTAACTGTCCTGCCTTTCAGGGCCGATACTGATAGAGGTCACTGGTAGTCAATGAGAGCAATAACCAATATTTGGTACCGATATGCATTTACAGTAAAAAAATAGCCATGGGAGTGACTAATTTCCATTTTATGTTTGCAACAACACAGATTATAATAGGATGTAAACTTGTCATAAAAGACTTATTCATTACCAAGTATCAAAAAGATGAATAGGGCTAATATTTGCATGCAGATAACCAATCAAATAGTGTTGTGGGTGGGCCAACAATTGAGCAACCCCTTGCATTTTTTGAGATTCTTAGGGAAATGCACCTCAGCTGAAAATCTGGGGTTTACTTCATCTTAAAGGAACCTCTATATTTTCTTATTGACAATTATCCTAGCTTGATAGAAATATTTGTCTGTGGATCTATGGTTTGTTTAGTAATATTACACAACTCCATGTCTAAAAAATCTCCACAGCTTTCAAAGGACTGACATAAAATCTTGTGCCCTTTAAAATCCTGTGTGAAATAACACCCTCTGCTTTGCCTTACACACGAGATCGTTCGTCTCCCATTTGGGTCAAGGAGACGCTTCAGCAGCCTGTGGTTATTCCACAGAGACTAAAAATATAGCTTGTAAATCTGCAAAAAAAAAAAAACCCATGTAAACAGAACCTCCCCGAGACCAAATCTGACACATGGCCACTCTCAAAGATGTGCACACCTTCTTATCGATCTACTTCTTTCAGTGCTGACATTGTCAGAGGAGAAATACCCCATCAGTCAGCCGCCATTTATATTATAGTCAGCTCCCAAAATAACTGGAACTTAGAGCTGTTTCCCAGAGTCAGGGAAACAACAGAATATAGCTCATGGAATCTGCCCCATTGTTTCAAGCGAACGCCAAAGTGTAAATGGCACTTTTCCCAGCAGCTGTAAACATAGAGGACTGGACAATACGTTCACTATAAATAGGGCAACAAGCAGCTTTGTGTCATTGTCCTGCTTTGCATTTCAAACAAACTGAAAAACCAGTACAGTTGTTGATGTTGTCATAAAAGATAGGATACAGAGAGGAAATATTGTTTTCTCTTAGCATAAAGATTTGACCAAACAGAAGAGGCACTGGTTGATCAGATAATCTGGTAATGGCTGAAATGAAGCTTTATGCGTTGCTGCCATTGTGACATTTCTGATGAACAGATAGCATACTCCCAGACACTGAGCCAAATGAGTGTATAACTACATTCACTTGTCCGTGAACTAGTCATAGGAAGGTAACAAACAAACCCAGTCAGCCAGCTAAGCTCCATTTTAACAGTGAAGATGTTTGTAAAGTAACCTTTCCCAACAACAGACTAGACTGAGCTGGTTTTAGTGACTGTCCCTCATAGACCTGCCTTTAGTTCCCTTACAGTAGGAAACCTTAGCACTCTGTTCAGAGAGCAAAACAAGCACCAAGGTTTGCCCTGGCATGTTTATTTACAGATCTGCTATTTCCTATTCAGAGACCCAAAATGTTTTTCCACCTTGAACACTCACAATTATAAAAGTTGTTGCTGAGCCAAGAGAAAGGACAGCAAACATACAAAAGCATTACAAGGAGCAATAATAAGAATTGCAACAGATTTGCACACGGAGCAAGCAGAGTCATGTACCTCAGAATAATAGAGGGAGTGATGGAACAGAAGCAGACTTCTGTTTGATTTTGTATTAATGCATAAAGTCTATTCAGCGTGGCTGCTAGGTAACCTGCTTATTTAAATATTGTAAAACAGGAGCAGGGACACACACTGACTATTGAGAGCGTGGCTTCAGTTACAGTCACTGTGTCTAAAGAAAAGGCTGATCAGAAGTCTGGCATACTGAGTGCTGTGGCCACTTCATGCCAAAAATGTTGGTTCATTGTGTGGGATTTGTGCATGTAGCTTCATGTGGATCACAAGATGGCATACAAGCATTTTCAAAGGCATCTGTGGCCGGTTACTCTGAAGTTCTGGTGTATAATCCACACTAAACCCTACATTGAAAATAGTTGAGTTGTAGCTTAAGATGTGTCATTGTTTGGTTGCACCTCTCAGACATAAATTTAATCTTTACTAGAAGATTTCATCATTCAGACTCACTAAAATATTTTCACTTATTGAGATTCTGAATCTTTTTTTAAATACAGTGCTTAAATTTATTAGACCACCTGTCATATTCGTCTCAGAGACTATCCAGCATCATGAAGTGCTTTAATGCAGACTCTTTCATTTTCAGTGAGCTCTCCACATTTTACCATTTTGAACAGGAATGAGGAATTTCAAACTGAATTCACCCAAATTTGAGCCGGCTCACTGGGCTTCTCTGAGAAGTCAGAAATGAATCAAGCATAACATTCAACCACTAAAACAAATTTTTCTATTCAGGAATGCAAGTAAATAACTATAATTTGACGTATTAATCAAGAATAATAATGTGCTTTACTAGGTTTTCAGTTTTTTTGTAAATCAGTGAATTTGAAAATTCATGGATAACAATAATAACTATATTTTAGCATTAAAAATATCATTTGGGTTAAAGAGTTTCAACATATTGGTGTATTAACCATTGCAGAAAACATAAAAAATGATTTTGGTAATTACCAATGCTGTTAATTTAGGGCTGCTGTGGCATAAAACTTACTTTGGTTAGGGTTAGGGTGGTCTAATAAGTTTGTTAGGCACTGTGGTATTTTCAATTCATTTGTCCAGTAAATGAGTATCCTTTTTGTAGGGATGCACAGTACTAGAGTTTTTCTGATATTCAATATATTGATGTTTTACTTATTTTAGCTGATACTGATACAGTATATAGATGCTGTAAAGAACAGAGTCCTTTATATTTTCAATCTACAATAAATGATAGATGTATTCTTTATCAGATGTTGCCATTCAGTAATAAAACAACCTAAAGTCATCTATAAGGATTACAGGTATGTAGAATGTACTTTCATCAGTAAAACCAAGCTTCAGCTACTGTTTTAGAGCTACAAACAGCACTGTAGCAACCTGCTGATAGTCAGCTCTGTAGAGCACTAAATGAAAAATATTCCCCTTTTATATCCAGCACATATTAAACAATGAAAAATAAAACTAAAGATTAAACAATAGGAGTGCATGCATGAAAAGGGCTAGCTATCCAAATTTTTAAAACAATAAATCAACATGACAACTTTATTTTATGCAGGATTTTGCATTTACTGGGAATTATGTGTAAATTTCAATCTTAGCCGGTGCAACACCCTAAAAGTTGGTGAAGGATAAACTCCACTGAAAGTTAGAACTTTCTTTCAAACTTTGCATAGCTGGTCAAACCAATATCTATTTCTTCACCTCATTAAACCCAATAATATTTCAGTTTGAAACAGATCTTGGCTGAGACATATTTGTTGTTCTGTGCTCTCCACCCATGTGTCCAGAAACATCCCAGGGAGAGTGCACGTTTCAGATGACAGAAAAAAGCCCTGCACCTGTCATGCACACATTCTTTGGTCCTTTTGTTTAACACCTCCCGTTCCTGCCCTGTCACAAGGGTTAGAGGTCGCTAAAACTCGTGGCACAATTGAGCCCCTGTTTGTGTGTAAGTGTGTGTTGCAATTTACTAACAAACAAACCGCTGTACAGACTGCTGAGTCTGTAACATGGTAATGGACTTCTGAGAGGCAGCTTGGCATTCATCCCCACAGAAACCCTCATAAAGTTAGTGCTCGGGGCAAGGATGCAGTGTATCTATCTTGCCCTCTGACTTAACAGTGATGTGATTTGTTCACCGGACCCACATGGCTACACACCGCCTGTGTTGTTTGTTCTTTTGTCCCTCATCAGACGTAGAATTATTTGTTTTTCTGTTGACTCTGCTAAGCCAACATGCAATGTCTTCGCCTTCAGGATACTGCTTTTGTCTGCATATCTGTGCAGGAGGGGTGCTCTGTCTTGTAGCCAAAGGTTAGACTTATTCACTTCATGCACAGTCAATGAAGGATTTGAAATGATGCAAAGATTAAGGAAAAATAGTGATAACAGTTAGACATCCTATGGATGACTGAGTCCATATAATCGGATAAACTTTCCAGGCCAGGTTAACATAAATGCAAAATTAATATGATATGAAAATAATGCATTCTCCCTCTGCCAATCTGACGAGATACAATTACATTTTGTTCTAACTTTGAAGAAAAGTAATCAGAAGATCCCATATTGCAGGAATTTAGAAAACTGTCCTGCCATGCTAACTTTACTCACAAGTTTTATAGGCGATGTATTTCTAGTCTGACAAACAGGTAAACGCTCTTGTTAATACTATTTTTGTGTTGTCAGACAACTCCGTTAAAATGAGCATTTCTCATGTATTTCTGCATTTGAGTTTGGAGAAAAACCCCAAGAAAATGTGCATTCTGTGCATATGAACAGCATCTAAAATAGGACCATACTGGTGAGGATATGAACTCAAAAAGGTTTAAACCACTCTCTTCTTCACCCCTCCTCCCCTTTTCCCTTCAGCTCAGCAACAGTTGTCAGTGTCTATTCCTCACTCATCGTGTGCTGACATTTGCAAACAAGTTTGGGGGTCGTCTTTCACTGAAAGACACGTCAGGCATGATTGAGCTAGCCTCATGCGAGTCATCCCAGGGACCAGAGAGGCAGGTTTCCAAGGTGAGGCAAAGCACTTTAATACCAAACAGCTCGGCATCCACATGTCTGGCAGAGAGAGCAAGGCTGGGAAGGCGGATAAAGATGAAGAGATGGAGACTCCTCAACTCACCTGAGTCACCTGAAAAACCCCATGAAGACTTAACACAGACAGCTTACTTGGACAAGCTGTCAATAATGGGGTGGTGCACACTGCCTCTCCACTCTCCACAAGGAGAGTTACTGACTTTCAGTTCACTGGATAAAATGTTAAAACAGCAAAAAATTAAAGAGTGACTTGCCAGATTATTTGCAAATCTAGTCCATAGTAGAAACGGCAGTCAAAAGTGAAAATCGGAGACACTTTGATGCGATTAAAATCTTACATTAACCAGATATGTTTACACGTTTCAACTCACCATGAGTGCTCATCAGGACATAATAGATAAAGAACAGGTGTTTAAATACAAGCAAGGTGTCATGACACTTCACCAAAAATTAACCCCCCTTTTTAAAACATAACCCAAAGACATCCCTAGTTAAAGGATTTGTATCACAACAGAGTGCCTTGGATTTTCAGTTTTGACTGCTGTTTCTGCTACAGACTATATATCGTTAGCCTCATAGCATAATTGCCTAAGTCATATTTTAGGTTTTCCAAAAAAAAATAAAAAATAAGGCACAAGGAATCAGCAGCATAAGGAGAGTACAGTTAGGCAGAAATCCCAATTTGGCCAAAAAATGGCATAGGCAGTTATGCTATGAGGCTAACAATTTGCAAAGCATTTGGAAAGTCACTATAATTTTGCTGTTTAAAGTTTGTCGACCCATCCTGAGGGGAACCTGATCCCGGTTACAATTTACCAACATTTTTGACCCTTTGTAGCACTTATCCTCCTCTCTCTAAATTGTACCATTTGTTTAATTTCCATTAATCTACAAAAAGTGGTATGATCAGGTTGGAGAGCAAAATGTGAAAAAAAATATTTGTCACATCTGGCTTGGAGTGCACAGATCTGCACCGGCCTTTCACTGACACTGAATATTAAAGTTAACATGCACAGTTGCTCCTCTTCAAAAGCAGAAATAAGCTTCATGAATGCAGAGAAACCGCGCCTGCAAGCGCATTACAGACCACCTGCCAGTGGGTGGCAGCAGAACGGGAGCATCCTATGATTACGGCTGTTTCCCTGGCACATACCCCCCCCACCCTTCTCTTATGCTGGGAGGGCCCATGCACACTTGTGTATGTTCATTGAAATCACTGTCTGCTACAATGGTATCAGGTGGTGGTAGGCTTATAGCTGGGTACCTCCGGTCCTAAAAAAATGAAGCCAATGTGGAAGTGCAAAAAATTACAATACAGAGAGTGTCTGCTTGAGGCTGGCTGCAGGAACATCAGAAGTCCCGTCTGGACACATGTTAAAACAGTCGGTTTTTACACTAGAGACTAACTGGTTTACAGCCTGGTTCAGAAAAACCAAACATGTCTCATTAGCTAATGTCTTCATGTGCTCTCACCATACGAAACCTCACTGCGGACTGATCGGTGCGTCTCATTTGATTGACAGATAGCTCGGCAGGCAGAAGCTACATTTCTGTCAACCAGAATGCTAGCTAGATAGCTGACAGGAAGTCACGGATAGTGGGCGGGCAATCAGGTTGATCCAAAGTTTGGTTGAGACCGAATTTTCAATATGGAAGCCGCAACAGATTGGCTTCAAGAGCTGTTTGAGTCCGCCAATAGTAAGCAGACGGCTGATGTCACACAGGGTTTGTCCAACTCTTTCTACAGTCTATGGTAGCAAGCCAGGCAAGACAGAGAAAGAAGAAGAAGAAGCAACCATGGCAACCATGTTGGTCAATAACTGACTATTATTTATGTGTAATGTGGGTGATGAAGCCCATCCTCCTGCTTTATTTTCTTTTAAATCATATGTGAGATCCAAATGTTAAAACTCAAAGAACCAGGGTCCTGTTTTATGTGCTCAAAGCTTGGCTTGTATCAATGATTGCCCTTGACCAGGGCCTTGTCCTGTAATCTAACAAATGCAAATTCGTCCTTATGTTGAAGTTTTCTGCTAAATGCATACCTCTAGTCTGTCATCAGACAAAAGAAATACAAAGATAGGTCTATTTATTGTGTGCTTGTTAGTGAAAGACACTCACATAGAAACACTGGTCGGGTTAAGGAGAAGTCATAAATAGAGCTTATTCCTTTTTTCTGCAGTCAACTGGCAGTTTCTTATGAATTTTCAGCCCCTGGACTCTCTGAATAGAAAAAAAAGGGTTACCTAGTTGACAAGAATGTCCTGTGATGACTCATTGCCATATGCATTACAAAGCCTGTGAAATGCACCCTATTCTGCTGCCTGTGATGGTTCAAACAATGCAGACTATTGTCAAATCAACAGGCAGACTTTATTCAGCGAGAGCCCACAGTGTTGCCTCTACACAGGGGGGCCCAGCCAATCAGAGCTGCAGCAGGGAGGAGCCTGGGACATGTATACGAGGTCTTGGGTGACCTCCTTCAACAGCTGCCCTAATCCAGAACTAGAGACAGTTTCCCCTTTCCATTGGCACCGGATTAGACTAGATCTCTCAAGATCGTTCGGCCATTTCAGTAAGACCTGTCTTTCCCATGCTGCTTTCCAACTAGCGATTTTACATGGCCTTAGTGAATTCATTCCCTGTTCACTGCAACAAACTGATTCTTCATGAGATTTCTGATAACAGTGCCTACCTCACCACCAGATCCAGCAGAACATTTTTGTGTTGGCAGTCTTCAATGCAACTTCAGATACCCTCGCTGTAATCCACCTACAAAGGAACTCCAGAGAAGCGGCGTCCTGTGATTTCTGTATGGAGAGTATTGTCGTGTCCCGCCATCCTCTCTTCTCCCACGAATGCTGCAACTTTCAGCAGAAATGCTGGGAGCTTCCGGCCCCCTTACCGCCCTACTAAACAGTCACTATCTGTCTGAGACACTACTTGCCAAGAGGGTCAATAAATTGCCTTTTATAGGGGTAAGCCTGACCAAACAGAAGTCCTTGTCCTCCCTTAAATCCACCCCTTTCCTTAGTTGAAGACCACATGGAGGTTTTCAGGTCAGATAAGAGCCTGGACGAGAGTGAACATGTGCAGGGGAGGCTGAGGCAGGATCAGGGTGTTTACCACTGACAGGCCACCCTTTCTGTCCAGTACACCAGCTGTCAGAGATTCAACAATGGGGTCATTTGTCCAAACAACAAAAAAGAATAGCCTATTAGACACGTAATTGTGCTTAATAACACTCTAAATGACCCGTCCAGACTTGTCGGATCTTTCAGGTTCATACACACTATAAATGAAAATATTCCATCTGTGCCATCACCGTGCTACCAAAAAATCATTTTATTCAGACTTGTTTGCCCAGTTTATAAGTTCATTTTGAGCTGGACCACAGCAGCCCCCTGAATCCTCCCCTGCTGACATGACAAATGAGGCCAGCGTCTAATCCCAGGGCAGAGTTACAGGGTGAGTGGGGGGTCAGGGGCTGGCCAAGGAGCCACACAGGAAAGAAACGTCCGGATTGTCTTCTACAGGAAGTGAAGGTGCAGACAACGGGCCCTCCAGGCTTCAGAAAGCAGAGCAGCCTGGTGAAGATGTTAAAGCTGGGTCAGACTGGGCCCCAGGGGTGCGCTGAGGGGGATTATGATTTAAGAGGCCATCGAGGCCTGTGGATCAACTACGTACGCACAGATTAATATTTTCTAATAAGAACCCAAGTCTGAGATTGTCGTAGAAGGAGATAACCATGATTCTGCATTTAAGTAGCAAAAGCATTTCAATTTTGTAAGACTTTAGGCATGTTTCTGTTTTGCATTTATGACTACTGTGATTGAATTTTTTATAGTTTCGTATTTACTGTGCAGAGCTCCATTAAGACACTCAACACACTTTTCATAGACATGTTGAAATCCTTAAAGGAGAGGACTTGTTCGTCCAGACAGCTGGGTTCTGAGTGCATGAAGGTTCAGCAAGTTATTATCCCCTGTAATGCTAGAGAGTGATGATCAGCACTCTGTGCATCATACTCAAGCTAGTGAGACAGGAGTTTAACCCAGATTTTAATCCCTGCAGAGGAAAGGTCTGAAATGTCAGAGGTTGAACAGGTACAGATAAATGTGTTTGGGCCAATCACCTTAACCGCATAATGGAGTTACTTTGGCAGGCTGAGGAGAATTAAAGTCAGATAAAATGCTTGTTTGGGTTCACATGGATGTGGATTACAGTGCAGAAAGCCAGAGAGTAAGAAGTGAGAGCTGGAAAATATGATTTGAAGCTTTATGTTGCAAAAATGATCCACAAGTAGTTGTAAGAGAGGCATGAGCTTAAAAATCAATATCTCTCGACACATTTGTCCACTCTGTCAGATCATCTCAAGAATTGACATCCTGCCTTGTCCTTGACTTTGACTCACTTTGCCACAGAAATACATAGGTTGTTTACTTGTGAGGTCAAACAGGTGGACATCATCTCACTGTCATTTCTGCTCACATTGTCAAGCTGCTATAGCCAGATATAGTTTGACAGGAAGCAACGCCAATTGTTGCACCGCCCCGCCTGCTCTACCTGTCATGTGGTGCTGGACAGATAAAGATGTAGTGCAAGACAGATAAAGAGGTTAACATGTCTGTAAAAACCAACACCTCACGGTCATGGATGAGCACCAGCTGGCAGGTGGTAAAACTGCTGCACACAGGAAATCAGGCTGGCAGCTTCAGGCTGTATAAATTACATCTGACTGGTTTGCATGGTTGTCGAAGGGATCCAAGTTACAGTATTCCACATGAGGTACAGACAGGACAGGGAGAAGGCATAGCAACACATCAAAGATTCACATAACTTCAACTAAACCATCAAATCTGGACCTCATATAGTCAGAGAAAGCGACTAAAAAGCATGTGTAGGCTATCATGACAAAACAGTTGAAGGGAAATTTAAAGGAAACCAAAATAGCTTATCCTGTGTCTAGATCTCAGTAGCTTTAAATAAGACTAAAGCAAACCATCTGTCTCAATGAAACGATGAAAGCTGAACATTTTGACGCACATCTGCACTTGAAGCAGATGTTGAATAAATTCAACATGTGGAGATCAAACCAGTATAGCTGAACCTCAGAGCCCCAGTTACCATAAACCAGTAAAAACTGCAGCAACAAACAAGCTTTGGAAACTTTGCCTTCCGTTTAGGTTATTGCTCTCTTCACCACAGCAAACGACTACAGTCAAATGAGCACAGACAATTTATGGACTGAGGAAAATCAAATGTCGGGCTGGTCATAAACGCTGAAAGTATGCCCAGTATGCCCCACTGCTGCACATTAGCCAATTCAATTGTCATGTTAATGCTACATTGAGGTAAAGTTAATTTAAACGTTGAAACTTTCACAAAGTTATTACTCGAAACTTCATGATGGATCATCAACTATCAGCCGCTGTATGCTGTAAATAAGGCAGCAACAGTGACTCTGAACAGCAATTTCCCTTTTTAAAGTAAACCTTTAAACCATTGCCAAGTAGTTCAAGCCACATACTATATTTTCTCACAATTTCAGCAGACAGTATTGCTTTAAAACTTAAAACATAGGCTGTAAAGCTCAAACAATGTAAGTATCCACAGGGTAGCGTGGTTTTCACTGTCTGTTGGCAGCCCTGAGGAAAGCTGTCGGCGCGGGGAGATAGCGAGGCAACTGAGCTAAGTTAGCCTCGAAAGTTTCCCCACTTTAGTTTGCATAACTTTAAATTGAAATAAAAGTTAACTCACCTTGTCCCGGCCATTTTCTTCACATTGTAAGGAATGCGTAAAGAATTGGGAGATAATATTCAGTTGGTATAGGTGTAACGTTGGTTTTCACGGCGGTCTGTGGAGTGAGTACGGGACGGTCCTCCTCCTGGTGAATCCGATATGGAGTCTCCGCCTCCGCACGTGAGTCATAGGTCGGGAAGAGGGTCGCCCAGTCTGCACCCCAACCCTTTCACCCCCGCTGCACCACACCCCCACACCCTGTCCCATCCACAGACTGACTGGAAAGAGTAGACCATTACATTTCTGGGAGCCGTTGGCTGAGTGGAGACTGATAAAAGTTACGCTCACGTGAACAGTACCATCACATTGTAGGTACTGGAAAAACTGTGATGCAGGAATAGTTCTCCACCCTTTCTTAAGGCTAATTTAAGAGGTCCAGACAAGTTACGACCAGTCAAAATTGTTCTTCCCCGTCAAACTTATTTTTAATTCTATTATTAGTTCATATCTGTAAAATATGGAGCCTGCTTTAAACAAAGGCAGCTCCTAGTCAAAAACGTTAGTCTCTGCGGTTGCTAACACGAGAAATAACTCTTTTTTTATCACGTCAGGAGCGTGATATGAATTATTCACAATTTAAATGTACTTGGCTCAGACCTAAACTACTTTTTAATGAGGACAAAAAGCTTCATCTCCTCTTTTTATTGTCGTGAGCTGTAAACTACCCATAGGTACTACCATGTTCTGTTAGCTCGTAGACATGCAGACAGAGACCCCTGCTGGACAAAACTACGAACAACATGAGGCCTCATTCACAACCCGCTCTAAAGAAGAATTCTGATCTTAAAATCCTTTAACAGTTTTCAAGAGGATGTAGAAATTCACCAAAGTTTCGTTGTTAGCTAAGACTAAAATCTGTGCTGATATGACAGGACAAAATGTTCAATTTTCCACTCATTCGCACTTTAATTGTGCTGGACTAAGCACGACAAAATAAAATTGAAATTTTAAATCCTATTTTACGGTCTTTTTTTTTTTTTTTAACTTTCATATACAATTAGTGTTCACAGAACTACCCACAGAATTGGCTGAGCCCCTGAAAAACCCGGAAACTGGGTCCTCCCCAGTTTTGAAGCTGACAACGGTGCCAAGCTTGGGGTATAATGTTGAAATGTACTTTTGGTTCCACTGTTTAACACCTTTTCAACACTGTTTCTGTCCATTATTCCCAAACGCATTTTTGCCTTGTTTAACCAATGTTGCCACATTTTTTTTTTTTTTTTACCCCTTTTTAAGCCTTTTCTGTCTTTTTTTTAAAACTATGTTGTAACTTTTCACCCCCCCCAAAATGCCACTTTTAAGCCAAATTTTTTACCCATTTTTGCCTCTTTTTTGCAATTATCAAATTATTTCTTCCTTAAAGTTATTTCAGCTCCTTCTACTTTATTCTCTGGCACCCAGACATTTTTGCAAATTATGGCTTTGCGATGGAGTCTGACATTAATTTCCAAATGGTTTAGTCAATAGGTCCAATCCAAATGATAAAACCAGCAAAAAAAGGAACTCTGCTCTCAGAAAAGAGGTTTAAATCTCCAAAAGGCTATTTTGTACCACAGATAAATAAATAAAATTCATTTTTGTGTCTTTGATAAGAGTGATTATTATTCAGGTTAAAAATAAAATCTGCTTATCCCAGCTTAATTTAGAAACAGACCATGTTTTGCTGTCCTCCATGGGCCCCCATTTAGCGAGAGGGACCCAACTGCAGTCAAGATGGCCGACATGGGCGTTGTGATACATCCAATCCATGCCGGAAGTCCCAGGCGGAAATTTCTTCTTTTTGTTAAACTCAGCTGCCAGCGCCTAAGCCTAATTCTTGGTACTGGATCTCAAATATATCACCTTCCCCACTGCCTTACCCTGAACCTAACCACTTGGGTTTTAATGCCTAAGCCTGACCTTAGACGTATGGACTTCCGGTTGAGACTTCCGGTAAGGATTGGATGTATGTCAGCCATCTTGCCTGCATCAAGGTACT
Organism: Cheilinus undulatus; assembly: GCF_018320785.1. Lineage (NCBI taxonomy): Eukaryota > Metazoa > Chordata > Actinopteri > Labriformes > Labridae > Cheilinus > Cheilinus undulatus. The sequence continues at coordinate 16,508,891 of NC_054867.1, forward strand.
CTTGCATTTTGCTGGCCCCAGAAAACCCTCCCCTTTATTCCTCCCTATGGACAGCCTTGTATAGGCCAAAGTTGGCCCCCCTTTTGCAGCTAAAACAGCCCTCGCTCCTCTTGGAAGGCTTACAGCAAGATTTTGGAGCGTTTCTGTAGAGCATTTATGAGGTCAGGCACTGACGTTGGACATGAAGGCCTGGCTCATAATCTCTGTTCCAGTTCATCCAAAAGGTGATTAAGTTGGTTGAGGTCAGGGCTCTGTGCATTTTAGTCAAGTTCTTCCACACCAGTCTCATAAAACCATGTCTTTATAGACCTTGCTTTGTCCACTAGGACACAGTCATGTTGGACTAGAAAAGGCGTTCCCAAAACTGATGCCACAAAGTTGGAAGCATAGCATTGTCCTAAATGTCTTGGCATGCTGAAGCATTAAGTTCGCCCTTCACTGGAGATAAGGGGTCTGGCTCAAACCCTGAAAAACAGCCCCATACCATTATCTCTCCTTCACCAAACTTCACAGTTGGCACTATGCTGTTGGGAAGGTAATGTTCATCCACCAAACCTAGACTCACCTGTGTGACTGCCGAACAGAGAGGTGTGATTCCTCACTCCATTGAACCTGTTTCAACTTCTTCATAGTCCAGTCTTGGTGTGCTTTAACACCATTTCAGCTGACGCTTGGAATTGGACTTGGTGAGATGAGGCTTGCATGTAACTGCTTGGCCACAGAAACCCATACAATGAAGCTCCTGCCACACAGTTTTTGTGCTTTCATTAATGCCTGTGGAAGATCTGAACTTTTCAGCTGTGGAACAGCAGAGCACTGGTGACTTTTATGGACCATGTGCTCCAGCAGTTGTTGACCACACTCAGTGATTTTATGTGGTTTTCCACTTTGTGGCTGCTGTTCCTAAATGCTTCCGCTTTATAATAACGTGACTTACAGTTGACTGTTGAATGTTCAGCAGGGACAAAATTTCAATTGTCTTACAGCAAAGGTGGCATCGATCCCAGTACCACTCTTGAAGTCATTGAGCTCTTCAGAACGACCCATTTTGTATCACAAATGTTTGTAAATGGAGACTGCATGGCTAGGTGTTTGATTTTATACACTGATTTTCTGAATTCAATAATTAAAAGGTGGCCAAATACTTTTGTCTATATAGTGTAATAAAATATGGACATACACATGACTTAAATATCGTCCGTTATTGATTTAAACATGCAGTGTTAAGCTGATTAAATTATGATTTTAAATTTAGCATGTGTAGGAGTTCTATTGTTAGACACTCATGTAAAACAAACACCTACCTTTACACTGGATGGGCCCCAACTGCATGCTTTTGTTAGTACAGCGTAATGCATGTCATTTCTGATATCATTTGATGAAGCAATGATTTCATTCAGTAAATGTTTTTTGGTGTAATTAGGAGCATTTTAATTTGGACATTATAGAACTCTGCTTCCCCTCTCACTCCCGTTGCCTTCTGTGTTTGCACACTGTCCTGCAGTCTTAAAGGGGCATCTCTCTATGCTAATAAGGAGAAGTGTGCATGTGCTTCCAGCTTATGAGCACCTGGCATTCATCAACTTAAGAATACAGGTGCAAACAATTCAGCAGCTCAAGAACATGCCATGAATTCCACATGGGTTTCTCTTAGAAACTATCTAAATAACAAATTTAAGAAAAATCTTTGGTGGATACTGGTACATAAGGCCCAATAAACATGTAGAATAACTGCCAGGCCACGTTTATGGTCAAATGACACTTTATTCACAATCACTATCAGCACTCAGGTCTACGGAAATACTGGCTAAAAAAATCAAAGAAGCTTACAAAGGCAGGTAGCTGAAATCACACCAATAAGTATTACACTGCTGTGTTGTTCCTCTGGCACACAGTAAACAATATTTCCATTACATGTACATGGCGCATATGTTCACAGTGAACCCTTTAAGTGCTTTTCTGATGTAAATAAGAAAAGGACAAACATACAACCGCGGGCAATACAAGTTCCCAAGCTACATTTCTCCCCATAAGTCCATTCTGAGGTCTTCTTCTTCTTCTTCTTCTTCGTCTTCTGTATTATAAAAAATATTGTAAACATTTATATTAATTGCACAACATACATTCAAATACATACTGTACTGTACAGCAAGAGTTTACTTCTGTATTGTTATCCTGTAGCACCATGTATAGGAAGCTGGACAAACTATTTGGTAATCCTACAGAGTGGTATCAACAATACAAAGGAGGAAAATGGCATTCACTAGTGGCATATTCTGCCAGTGGTCAAGAGATCTGAGAGGTTTTCATTGTGAGACAGTGGTTAGTGTAGTCCTTTTCAAGTGCGACTGACAGGAGAGGGGACTGGGTCAAGGCAGGTAGTCTCTACCCACATGTCACAGCTTTCAGGAAGATGATGTGTCATGAAGGACATTCATTAGAGTTAAATCAACTATATTACAGATAATTATGATGAAGAGTCTGTTACAATTGGCTTTTTGAAGTCCATACCACTCTCATGTGCAGACATATTGGTGAGGAAGAAAATATGTCTTGTGTTATTTTAATCAGCTTGTGCCACAGAGATGTCATTAGGTGATGACATCCTTTTGTAGCAGCAGAGGTGACATGTTACAGGCCATGTTTTCTTTAAGTCCAATGCAATATGAAAGGAAGCTGATTAAAACAGGCATATAAACTATGTACAAGCAAACAGTTAGACTCAGTGGCTTGTGTACACCAGGCAGTCCCACTTGATGCACAGCATCCCGTTTATGCTAATGCTCCTTGTAGATTCTGGTTACAGAATTTTGAAATGAAGACGAAACAGGAGTGAAAGTTGGAGTGATAACAAGAGTCTTTACACTTCCTCTCAGTCCCAGCATCTCCTCTGTTTGGGAGAGTTACAGAGCAGCCTTCTCAGGAATTAAAACCTAAATTACAGTAAGGTAATGTCTCAGGTTATGGTCCATCCAAGTGTGGTCAAGGTCCTCAGACACAAGTTCACTCCCCCTTCTCTTTTCTTTGCTGGAGGAGGCCAGTGTGGTGGATTGTGGGATGCAGGTGGTTAACCTACCCACCCTTCCCAAATCTGCCCTCTGTGTAAAGAAAACAAAGAATGTTAGTTCAATATGCTACCTGAGGCATTCACTGGAAACCATGGCACCAGTTGTAGCCTGTTCCTACAAAGGAGAGCAAGAAATGACAGTAACAACACTAAAACACAACATGTGGAGACAATGTTCATCTGCATTGCTTTACTGAATTTGACTTGAGTCAGTGAATACTAAGGAAGATGATGCAGCTTTGCAATGCAGGCAAGTGATTTACTGTAAGTATAGAGGACAGGATTACAGTAATGGAGGAGAGGGGGACATGCTGCTTGGTCATCTGACCAAAATGAAAAAAATCTGGATGGAGATAGAAGGAGAGCTTGGCTGACTACAAGGGAACAGATGGGTTATGACAAACTCACAGCGATTTGGAGGAAGGCTTCTTCACTTTTGGCCTCTTTCGACGGTGAACTGGCCTGAAGCATGCACAGCACGTTTACACGTGCAGGGCAAATGCACGTGCATGGAGACAAACAGGTATAAACACACACAAAACACACACACACATACACCCACACAGGTACACCCATACATGCACACGCACACACACCCAAATAGACACACACGCACACAGGAACAGTAGAGACAAGCAATTAGGCCTCATCACAAAGGGGAACAGCAGAAGCTTAAAAGCAGGCTGGTGTTTTGGCCCTCTTTGGCTTCTGCTTCTCCATGATGTGAAGACTTTGATCACAACAGAAAGGAGCCATGACAGTTTGAAGAGGTTCAGTTTTAGCACAACATCACAGTATTTTATTTTCTTGACTCCCCTGATGATTTGCAGTGAGAAGAAACACAGCCAAAGACACCCTGGGGAGGTTGTAACCTCCTAGAGTTCAAACACTAACATGAAACCCATCTGTAGAGTTTGTAAAAGTAATCAGCTGTGCTGTAAAGAGAAGAATAAAATACCTGTATTCACTGAAGTAGTTTCGTTCTTTTCCTCCTGAAAAGGAAGCAGGGGTAACATTAGTCGCACTGGTGGATCCACTATCGTTAATCATGTTTGCCTTGGAGACTTTTTACTGACCCTTCTCTGGGTTACATTGCTTGTGTCCTTTACAGCCCCGTAAGTCCATGAGCTGTTGATGCATTGAATTCAGAGCATTGCGGTCCAGGGTGCTGACAGCATTTATCAGCTACAGGAGCAATGAGAACAGCATGTCAGTAAATGCAAGGAAAGCTCTGGAAAATCTCTGAAAACAATGGAATTTGTCTACCCACAGCATACAATACATCATTTTATGGTTATTATCTATGAGCTATTTATACTGGATAGTACAATGTGTGTGAATGACTGAAATACCTGGTATGGGTCAGTGTTGAGGTCAAAATACTCCAGGAAACCGGTAGCAAATTCACAGAACAGGAAGTTGTGTGTGTCATTGATGGTCCTTAGGCACCAGTAAGTGTTATTGTTGGCACTGGTGCATGCACAGAATGGACCCACTGTGGAAGGGAGTGGGTGAGGAAGGGAGTGGTAAAAGTGGAAAACAAAGGATATATCATAACAGTGTTCCAAAAAACTTGTTTTCTTCATACCTATTTTGGAAATTATTTTAAAGTTCATCAACAAGTTCTTCCTATTGCTTAGTAAAGCTACATGCTACTCCTCACTTGTCCAGAAGGGGGCTGTCTGCCAGTGGTGGTTGTCATGGGTGAAGCATGTGAGGCCAGGCATGCTGCAGGTGTCGTTGTTCTGGAGCCTCTTCAGGAATTTACGCAATTTTTTTCTGCGCTTCTGCTCTTTCTGCAACCACTGACTCTTCTGCTTTGAGGACATTCTGAAGAAAACAAATTAAAAAAACGTGCAGTGAGACTGAAAGGGAAAATACAAATGTATTCATTGTGAAGATGTAAAGTTACTGAACCCTGGGGGTGCTTTTTTCATACGAAAATGTATCCGTATGAGGATCTAGTAGTACTGTTTTTCAGTTCGGATACAAATCTTAACATTTTAGCTTAAAGAATGTAAATTCTACATTTTGTGTGAAAAAAAGCACATACCAACTGCCCGGTACAGGTTGTAACAATCCACTGCAACCTAATTTTTTAGAAAAATCCCTTCTGGCTGATTTAGTGTCAAGTGTGACAATCTTTCATCACCAAAGAGCTCAATTATAATTGTCCACTTTTTCCACAACTTTTAACTTTGCCAGTCAAAATTAGAGGCTCAACCAATGAAAGATGTTGTTGTGACACTCTTGAATTGTGGGTAATGTAGTTCTGCTGGCGGAGATCAGAATAAACCATGTTTTTCTTAAACTGAAGTGGATAATATACAGCCTTGTTTTGTACATGATTATCTCTGTAACCCCAACTAAATCCTCTTTTGTTGAAAAGCGACTGTTAAATTCACTTGTAACAGCAGAATCAGACAGAACGCAGAAATTTCATGCGTAAAGGGGGAACAGCCATTCAGAGATACATTACCATACAGAGCTGATGAAGTGCTGTTGACATAAAATCGCACAAAAAAAAATTCCATACACAGAGTCAGCAACATACAAAATTGTGTTCTCTACATGCCCATATATCCTCACTTCACACAAGGTAGCTTGTTGTTAGCCCCCCTTGAGTGGCTATGACGTTATGGCTAATAATCAAATCTAAAGGCAGCATGGACTGAATGATGTTGTGGCGGATAAGGGACAGTAGGAAGGATGGACTGGGTATGTCTTATGCACCTCAGCTGAAACTGGTGATTAAATGCTCACCTGAGTGAATGCATGCGTCCTGCATTGAGCCTAAAAGTGTCCTTATTCTTGAACAGATAACTGTAAAGACAAAAAACCGTTACACATGTAATCAGATTTATATGCAAGTTACAGTATGGTCAGACACAGTCTTACCTAGGGGTGTCACAATGACATTCCTCAGGCCGCACCTTTTTCAGGTGATCTTTGACTTCCCGCAGGTTCTTGATTTTGGTCTGCAATGTTTCAATCTAACAGGGAACAAGAATAAAGACACCCAAAAGTTATATTAACATAATAAGTATTCAGACCCTTTGAAAGAACACTTGAAATTTAGCTCAAGTGCCTCTCGCTAAGCTCGCTTAGTTTTCAACGTGGAGTTTTTTGCAAATGCCAAGTGGATTTTTATGTGTTTTGTACTGAGGAGAGGCTTCTGTCAAACCATTCTGACACAAACCCAGATCAGAGGAGGATGACAGCTAAGTTTGTCCTTCTGGAACTTTGTTTAATCTCCACACATGATCTCTGGAGCTCAGTCAGAGTGACCATCGGGTTCTTGGTCACCCCTTCTTCCCCAATTGCTCAGCTTGGCTGGGTGACCAGCTCTTGGGAGTGTCCTGATTGTCCCTGGTTGTACTTTACATACAATCTGACACTACAAAAAGGTAAAAAATGTTAAAAATCAATCTTTATGCCAATCTTTGACACTCCTGGGCTCAGACAATTCCACATTAAAAAAAAAACAATTTTGCATGTATGTGATGGAAAATAATTAACTTAAGTTTTATATGGGAGTCTTCAGTGGAAGGTATTCTTTTTACCCTTAGGGACATGGGTGTCCCACTTTTTTAAGGGATGCAGGAGGGTTAATGAGAATAAGAATTATTTTTTTGACCATAGCATCAGGCTGCAACACAACACAGTAGAAAAAATGAAGGGGGTCTGAATACTTTCCAAATGCGCTGTATTTTAAAAAGGAGGAGAATATAGCTTTACCTCGTGCTCAATGTGCAGTTTGTGATCTTTCCATGCTTGAAGAGACTTGTAGAGACCTCCATCACATTTAACAGTGTCATTCATGAGAATAGAACACCTGGTAGGATATTTAGCAAAGATAGATCAACAAAAATCTTTAAAACACATCAAAATATTTGATCTAAAACACTGAAAATTTAAAGTAGAAAAATGTCCAAAGTAGCACCTGTAGGTGACTTTCAGGGCAGCAGGTGGCGTGAGTTGATTACTGGTTGTGGGTTTGGCTGTGACTCCCATTCCGCTGAACTCCTCATTGTCCTCCTCATTCTCCCCTACTGCAGTCCTGCCCCAGGTCCAACTGCTGTTCCTGGAGCCCAGGGGCCGATAGCCCTCCTCTAGATCTACTGCATATAGATCTCCATCCAGCTCAAATGACACAGAGCGGGCCCAGCGCTTCCTAGAGACAGTCTTACTCGATTTCATCTCTGGGTAAGCGGGGACAGAAAACCTGAGATTTAATGTTTTAGGTTTATGACATTGACAGCAAGAGAAGACCGGCACATGAAAATTTTAAATGATAATCAGTGCTCAGATAGAGTGGTGTCCTACTCATCAAATGATCTGTACATATTTATTTATTTTTTAAACTTTCAATGGTATTCAATAAAAGGCTAACTTGTCTACTGATATCCACCACTTGATGGCAGCACAGACACACACTCCTCTTTTCATGAATACTTCAAAAGCTGGTTATTTTAGTTTTGAGATGAATGGCCCTGTTTTGCAAGGCTTTGTAGGGTACTGCAAGGACATTTCAAAGTGTCTTTTTCGACCAAAATCCAATCTATTAATAACTGAAAGAAAGATGCTATAAGTGTTAGTGACAGTGGAAACTAACTCTTCTTGGTGAGAAGCTTCTTCCTCTTCATGACTGATGCTTTCAAGCCCACATCAGCGCAGTTACAGGTTCCTGAGTTCATGGTAGAAGACAGCGGTGAGGCACCTCTGGCCATCAGAGCCTGCATACGTGGGGCATAGAGACTAGCCATACCCTTGCACTTATACAGCCTCAGCTTGCCAGTCGGGTCCTCCACACACTGCCACTTCTGAAACAAGACACAGGGGCATTTCATGAGGTTGGATCTTTTTGCTTTACAACTGCATATCATTTTGATATACCTAAACATATTGATGCTTTAATTCCAGAGCAAAACATGATTTAAAAAAGAAGCACGACATATTCCTAGAGGACAAGTCTTTTAATCCATGTTGTCTAATAAATCTGAAGGCTCTTTCTGAACTACTAACACTTCATTATGACAGTTTTAACAAGAGGCTTTGAAGTCAAAAGGAGCCCTAAGAGGAGAGTACAATGCCTGAATATGACAGTAATAAATAATCAGTATTTCTTGGCTCTTGCTGGTCAGGTACCTGTCCTGGCTGCTGGCAGGAGGTTTGGTACTCCGCTTTTTGGCACAGGTCCTTTACTCGCTGGTATTTTGGCAGGAAGTTCTCCTCCTGGGCCATTTCCTTCCCATCAGCTCTCTTGTGTGGAGGCTTCCTGAAAGAACATGAAAACATATCAAATTTTTCAACCAATCAAAGACAAGGAGACAGATGTCATGAGAAGACAATGCCTAGAATGAGGACATTTCCTGCAAAAGGTCAATCAATAATACATACCCTCTCTCCACCAGAAAAGAGTCTCTCCAAGTCTTAGTCTTTCTGTTCAACTGGAACCTGGAAAATGAGTACAGCAAAACAAAATCCTGTCAGACCACCCTGAAACATGAACACAGGACAAACCTTGAATCCCCTTAAAAATCTTTTTGGCTTTTTTCCTAATCTGCAAAGTGTGATTCTCAAAGTGTCTGTTAAATGAGAGGACACTGAGTGTAATAATGGATGTGAGTGTGCTCACCTATTGACTGGCTTGTCTGTGTCCAGCAGCTTGAGGATAGACTTTCCATCCATTTCAGCAGGGATATCAACACCAGCCATGTCCAGCAGAGTTGGTGCTAAGTCTACGTTTAACACTATGTGAGGGTTACTGCAGGGAAGCCAGAATAAGATATATTAATCTCACGTACAACATAATAAAACTAAAGCAGAACGTCTCTAATATGACAGAAAGCTAATAGTGACTCACATTGCACCTTGCTCCACATTAGGTCCTCTCACATAGAAGGGAACTCGGATATCAAACTCATACGGCATTGATTTGCCCTTGACCAGACCAAACTGGCCGATGTGGTATCCGTGGTCTGAGGTGTAAATGAGGTAGGTGTTGTCCAGCTCCCCTGTCTCCACCAGCATGTTGTACACCTTCAGAAGAGGATATGATTCATTAAGCACTCACATGGCGTAAAAAGTTATACTTTAGGTTTGATAACTCAAGTCTCCTGTGCCAGTTTCAAGGAAAAGCAATTGAACAATTCACCAAGTGTGTCAGTGAATACATTACAGAGTCCCAGTCAGAACAAGAACAGATCTCTCAGGACTTGAGTCTGTCAGATGAAAAGTGTGTGGGTGTGTGTGTGTGTATGTGAGAGAGGGATAGAGAGAGTTTTTTTGTGTTTTTGTTTAATCATATGTCCACCTGTCTCTATTACCCACTTTCCACCAAGCGTCTTTCAAAGTAATCTAGCACCAGTGCTTAAATTTTCAATAGTTTAATAACTGACTATGGGTCGAAAAGAACTGGTTCCAGCATGGCGCCATCACCTTATTGGTCCAGGGGAAAGAAACTGTTTACATCAGGACCTGTGTGCTTATTTTGATGCAGTGTTCATCTGGTCAACTAAAATTATGACTAAAATTGTTAGTTGACTCACTTTTCTCTAAGACTTGCCAAACATAGATCTCTGATGACAAAAACACTGATAAAAGTAAGTTTAGTTTTTGTCAAGGAGACTAAAATGGGACTAAAATATAATTTAGTTTTTCTCACACATTCAAAATCTGTGATATTTCTCGAATTAAGTGCGTTAATTCCGGCAGGCCATGGAGTCGAGTGCTGCCGTTTAATGGAGATCAGCTGATCTCACGCAAGCCCTTATCAGCTGACAGCCAGCTGATTCACTCTATGCAGCTATTGGCTAATTGCACTCATGCTGGCATATTTAAACTGCTTTAGCCTGGCTATGCTTTGCTGCTCCTTCTGCAAGCTGCTTCCTCCACCCCAGTGCCTCCTTTATGTTATATCTTGTTTAATCAATGCCATTCTGTTGCCACTGATGCCGGCTCTGCTCTGGGTTTATTGCTGCTTCTCTTCCTGCCTCAGGGTTTCCTTGAAGGCACAGGAAGAGCAGGAATGTGTGCTGTTCCTGCTCGATGTTTTCCACAACCACGACCACAAATAAAAATAACAGCAATAAAAGAAATTTAATAACTGCAAATAAAAAGAAAAAAATATTACTGCAAATCCTACGTGTTTCTTGACAAAGTGGTCCTGACTGAAATGTGGTTAAATCTGTCAAAACACAACATATTTGTAGCTCTCTTCCCTCTCAACTGTAGAAAGCATGGGGAACAAAGGTTTTGCAGGATGCATAGAGCACACAAGTATGATTTGGCACCAGATTCAAGCAAAGAGAATAAATATTTGGACTAAAATGTATTCACTTTCTATGGACTAAAACTGGACCAAAAAGTTTCTTAGTTTTTTGTTGACTGAAACTAGACTATAACTATGAAGGGTAGAAATGACAAAAATGTGACTAAACTAATAAACATTTCTTCTTAAGACTAAGGATGAATTTTAAAAAAGCTTTCAAAATTGACACTGTGTTGGTTGCTACTTGCCCACAGTTGTGGTAAGGAGTGGGATTGGAATGTACAAATAACCAGGAAGAGTGCCATTTGCCATTTGAGTCTGAATGCAACAGAAAGACAACCAGGCAAAAAAAAAGTGGATGTACAAGCAAAGCAGTGGTAGTCAAGGAGGGGATGAGCTGCCTCCTGGCTGTGTGGATTTCTGCTGAAGTGCAAAAAACACTGGAGAAAATGGAGATGCACACTTATGTTTACAGTACATAATGATAGGACTCTGTGGTCAGTCCCAGCCTATGGAAAAGCAAGCCAGTTCTAAGACTGAACAAACTGTGATCCAGCCTCAGCTCTAGCCCAGCACTAGTCCTAGAACTGGTTTGATGGTAAAGGGATATATCTTGACCTACCTTCTCCACACTGTCATCCACAGACAGCAGGGTCTGCATCCTGCGGCGCTGCAGCATGTTGGTGAACTGCATGTGGACAGGCTTCATAGGTCCTGTGTAGCGTAGGATCCAGTGTTTGTCTGGGTTAGGGGCATAGTTGTAGCTGGGGGTTCTGAAAGACAAACAGAAGAGAAAAATGTACAACTAAGCTTCAAAAAGTGATTGTGTTGCACTTTTATTTGATTTTGTAGCCTATTTTGCATCATAAAGAAACCAGCAAAGCATGGAGCTTGTTCTAGTAAATGTCGCATTAATTTAGCAAACAGTTTTGTCCAGCTGCTTTATCCAGCTGTATAGATTTAGTTTTCATATTCTGCAGCTGCAAATTGGATTATAGCAAACTGCCAACGTCAGAACAGTTAACACTGTGCATTAGCCCCAATATTTTCTGCCTGTGTTTGCTGATATCTTCCATCCTTTTCCCTCTAAAGAAGCCAGAAAGTGTTTATGCTTTGCTAAACCAGAAATTAAACAAACTGTGGAAAATGCAAAGCAATGCAATCGATAGGCTTGCACACAATGAGCACAGTTTGATCAATAATTAACCAACAGGCACGTGGAACTTTAATTATTTGAAAAAAAATCCTGCTAAATAGCTAATGGGAACAAAGAAGAAAATATATTTAACATTTAGAGCTAATCGATTTGACTTTTACAAATGCTAATGTCTCACAGATTGCTCCACGGTGGCAACTCTAATGCAATGTGAAGATGTGTGTGCGAGGTGCAAAGGTAAAAAGAAGTTTTAACACCAGAGGAGAGCAGGACTTTTACAGCCTCTCTCTCTTTATGTGGTTGATAAGGGCAGAGGGAGATGGAGTGAGAAAAATAGCCAGAGAAGCGCTCTCAGAAACGTCACCCCAGGGAGAGCAAATATATGGAGAAAGAGCAATTAAAAGTTTGTACAAAGACACTGGGGCTGAATTTTGAGAATATTCCATGTATAAAGTCTGCGTGGCACAGGTTAATGATGCTGGGGGGGATTAGATGGAGCAAGAGGAGGATGTGTTGGAGTTGGAGGGAGGGGGCAGTAACTGCAGTCTCATTACTTTCCTTGGATCAGTCTCTGGAGGGTAATAGCAGGTCTACCATTAGCCAACAGCAGTAGTCAGCCATTGAGGAGCGTGGTGGGTCAGGGAGACAAAGGCTTTTGTAAATGTGTGCATGCCTCTTAATCTTTCCCTATGCATTAAACATATGTGATTTATGCCTCTCTGGTCATGACTAATAAATTAGTACAAATTAGCAGAATTCATTAAAGCAGCAACACTAATGTGAACAACACATGAGCCAAGCAAACTGGAGCAAACACTGGCTGTGTGTGAGAGTGCTCAGCTGCCAACAGCACACTGCAGGCAGTGGGAGATAAGATCCAGCTAAGATTATGGAATTTGTGTCATTCTGGGTCAAATGAAAGGACGCGTCAATGTGTCGATGACTCATGTGAAAAAAGACATGGATGTGAAAATAAAGAAAATGTGTGACTGCGGTGCAAAAAATTCAATGGGAAAGTCAAGTCCAGTTCAGACCGTCTACTGTAACAGAATAACCCTAAATCCGAAATAATCTTAGGGCTTATTCCTTGGCTGATCATAAAATGTGGCGTGGAGTCATTAATCATCTTACATGTGCTGGGAGGCGTTGGGGAAGGCAGAGCTGTACTGTGGGGCGGAGTCCTCTGGACCGTGCGGAGCAACATGGCTCAGGACCATCATGACTGGACGGTGAGGGTACATTTTCTTTGACATACGGAAGTAGCTGATGCTGTCATTGGTTATGATGTCTGTCAGGTAGTCCTGTGGAGCCAGCAGACATTGTCCATCAGGTACTCAGTAAGTGACAAAGCAAAAGAGCATATTTCAAAGCTGTCATTATTTCAGCAGCTGGAAGGCCATTATCGACCACAATGAAAGATTCCTGAGCATGACTATTCAACACTTTGAACCTAGATTTTTCCAATAAAACAAAAAAAACATTATATTTCTTTGAAAAATAATTATCACTGCTCTGACACAAGAAGCTCACATTAGATAAGTAGTGAAACTTAAAACCCCATGTTTTATTTCATTACATAAAAATAATCTGAATTTTTTATACATCCCATTTCACTTCCATGCACACGGTCAGACTGTGAAAATAACTGTGACATCTCTCTAATGGACTGTAAAAATACCTTTGGGTAGTCGCTGCTGTGCTTCTCTCGCACTCCATTCCTGCAGAGGGTATAGTTGTAAAAGCGTGAGTTCTTAACCAGTGCTACCCATTCCTTCCAGCCAGGGGGCACATAGGAGCCGTTGTACTCATTCAGATACTTTCCAAAGAAGGCTGGAAGAGGAAAAAGGGGGCAGGACATTAATTTTGGTCCCAGAGATTCATGCATTGGTTTACCTGACTGAACGTACTTTTACATTCATGAGCTAAACTTGCGGTGCTCACCTGTCCTGTAGCCAGAATTGTTGAGATGCACAGCAAAGGTGTGTGGCTCATGGTGGGCCTGCCAGGAGGGTGAGGAGCAGTTCTCATTGTTGGTGTAGGTATGATGGTTGTGCACGTACTTTCCTGTCAGGATGGAGGAACGGGAGGGGCAGCACATCGGTGTAGTGGAGAAGGCATTGGAGAAATGTGTGCCGCCTTTCTCCATGATGTGCCGGGTTTTGTTCATGGCCTGCATTGAGCCTGGGAGAAAGCAGAGGGAGAATGAGAGAAGAGAGGGGCAAAGAGGGGAGGGAGCAGTATGAGGGTGAGAGGAGATTCAAAGACCAAGGACAGGATAGAAATGAAAGGGCCACAAAGGGACACAGATGGAGGAGAAAAGAAACATATGATATTGAGGAAGCCAGTGGGGGAAATGTATAAATATGGACATGAGGGGGGAAAGAGTAGAGTACATACTACTGGAGGCTTTGAGGAGAAAAAGAAGGGGAAAAAATAAAAGAGGGAACAAATCTTGTTGGTAAAGTGTGACTCATTTGGATTCCTGTGTACTAAAAGCTTTTCAGGCTGATGGCGATTGTTTGGGAAAACAGATGCTTGACCATAAATTCCTGCTTTTCAATGGGAGTCCTCTCACTAGCGATCACAGGAGGACAAAGGGTGTCACCGAGGCCATTATGCTGCCACTTCAGTCCAATACGCCGCTAAAGGACTTAAGCTGGAAGGGAGATGGCCAAGGTTTGGCACTCAGACAATGGAAGCCATAGGCCGCCCTCATTTCATGCCAGCAATAGAGGGGTTGGCGAGGGGGGCACATGACTTCGAGAGGGCCAGTTGTTATGGTGCCAGGAGGAAGCATTAGGCTGACTTTCCCTTGCTGATGCTGTTGGATACACACAGAGTGAATACCCATACCCATGGGATATGGACACAAAGCAAACAGAAAGAGCCAGATGCACAAACAAACAGTGTACACACATACAGAAAAGGATTACTGAGAGAAAATATCTCACCCAGCTCTATGTCCTGATCATCTGTGAGAATGAGTATGATGTTGGGTCGGATATTGCGGAAGTGGCGGTCCCTCTGCAGTCGAGACCTCTGGCGATATCCAGAAAGGTAGCCAGAGCCATGGGCCACAGGAAGGATCCCCATCAAAAGGAGGAGGAGAGGAAGAAGAGGGAGAGGGGCGGAAAGCCCCCGCCCTGCCATCACACTACCTTGCAGTCACCCTTCAGTCCTTCACTGCTCACACGGACGTCTGCAGCTCTTTCACTCAGCCTTAGAGAGGTGACACAAAGGGAGACCGATAAGAGCGAAGTACACACAGGCACACACAACATAGTGAAAAATAGCAGATGTAAGCCTTGCACAGCCATTACAGGGTGCTCTTCCGTACAAATGCACCCGTTTGGGCTGAGCTCAACTCGTTAATCAATCATTAATGATGCATTAGAGTGGTGTCATTGCTGGGTGTAATGATCTCTGGTGATGAGCACATGGCTGCCAGGCTGGGGCTAATGGGCCTGGGCCCAGGGCCAGCTCAGGACTCACCACCCCCTGAGAGGGTTAGGCTGGATATGAGGGATGTGGGGTGGGGGTAGTTTGAGGGGCAGAGGTGAAGGAGAGAGAGGAAGAAAGAGAAGGGGATTAAAGTAGGGGGGACAACATTAAGGGACAGCTAGACTGTTTTTTTTTAGACTAGAGATCACTGACCAGTTAACACGCAACATGCAACAAAAAATACCCACCCACAACAGGGAAAAAGAAAATTAAAGGAATAGAGACTAGTATGTAGACTGCCTCTACAAATTCTGCTGTCCTCATTTTACTTTAACATAACAATTATAGAGACGGCTGTGTTGCAAAGAGCTGTTTGTTAATTAATCATAACATGTAGTTTGCCAAAATTGCACTAAAATCCTTTAAAATCCTATTAGTCTTTTAGCAGCCCTGCCTCATTAACAGTATATCTCCTGAGTTTGCCATGGCAACTGTTTGCAATTTCTTGCTCTTAGCAGCAGTGCCTGACTATCTTGACTGAGTGTAAAATACACAGTGAATTAAGTAATAGATTTTAGAGCTCTGTTACTCAATAAGATACACTATTTGTTCAGATGTGCTAAGAATTAAAAATATGCAGAATGTGAGCCTGATTTTAAAATATGTCTTTGAGAAGAACTCATTGATATAGATAAATATCAGATGCGCATGGATAAATTCCACCTTTGAATTCTATGATGGACTTAAATAAAATCACTTTCATTTTTCTACTTCCCCCTCATTGATATGTTTTAACAGAGTCATATGAAGCTGGACTTGTGCAAGTATTTAATAAAGACACAATAAGAGCATTAACACAGAGCAGTGACCATAATCATAAACACAGTTTACGAGCTGCTGCATCAGTGCACCCACAAGGAGTAGGTGGCCGGAGCAATTTCCCACTTGACAGTGAAAAAAACAATGGCAGCAGCAGCACTCTTTCTCTCTCCTGAGACGGCAACTCCTTAACAACACTGATTGGAATATTGCACAATGTGGGGCTAAGCAGGAACAAATGAACAGATGGCACACAACTTTGCCTGGATGCAAACATACACTATTGACAAATATATCAAAGACAGGGTGACGTCTACTAAAGCAACACATAAAATGCCTTAAATGTTTTAGGGAGGGGATGACTACATCTTTAGTCTTGTACAGGCATAGCATGGAGCAGCTGTGTTTGCTCCTCTTTCATGCTGCCGGGGTTGTGTGGTTCTCCCTAGAGTAGCACGTGAGCTCTGACCCTGAACACTGTGCTGTTTGAATCATCCCTGCTCCTCTCTGGTGCTCTCTTACTGCCTGAACCCCTCTTTCATTTATAACATGAGATGAAAAAGGCATCGGCAATGTGGAAATCCACAAGAAATGAAAAACCCTGATGAAGGAAAGACAAATTTAAACCTCTCTGTCTGCTACCGGCAGTGAATAGCCTGTCACTAAAATGGATTCTGGGACATCTACAGTGAATAAAGAATAGACTCAATGCGCTCAAATTAAGATGGTCCTTCACCATTGGCTCCTCTTCTAGAGTGCTGCTTTGTATGGAAGGAACAGTTCTTCCTTTTGAAAGTTGTTTATCTGTTGAGCAGGCAAACCCGTCAGGGAGAAGAACCAAATATAGTCCTGATTTACGGGAAAACAGCCAGCTCGATTTTACTCGCTGATATATCAATAGCCAAGTATGTAAATGTTGTGCTATTGACATGCTGCAATGGTGGATATTTTCTGACATTACCCCAACAAGGCCTCCCTCTTCCCCGGATAGTAAGGACTAATTGGATTTTCAGGCTTTTATCAGCTCTAACTGACACATACAGTCCCTTCATTGCAGTTTGTTGTCTCCTGCTCTCTTTTATCAACATGTATTGTTTATCTCTCCGGGTGGCAGATGCTACATGAAACCGCAAAGAAAAAAGGCACTGGAGACCATGACGTCCGAACAGACAAGGGATTATATGTTGAAAATGTTTGAATCAACATGAATGGACAACCAATAAAAAAACAACATTGCCTAGCCAATTTATCCTCAGTCTAAACAACATGACCAATGTGATGGTTTGTTTGCATTGATAAAATAAGGCATGCCATGTTGTTTCAGTAAACTGGGCTGATTTAAAACTTGTTTCCTGACAGAGCTCTGCCAACATCAGCATTTTTCCACTAAGTGAGATGCGAAACGACATTGCTGATTCAGCCTGACAACACAGAATGAATTTTTGCCATTTAGACAGAAGCAGAAGACAACATGAGTAAATATAACTCTCAGCAAAACTCATTAAAGGCTTGGGGCTTAGAGAGGAAGGACTGGGGTGTACGCAAGCAGAATATGAGATCATAGGGAATAAGAATCTAAAAGCATGTTGAAGGAACAAGGATCATCTCGGGTTATACTAATGCCAAGTGATGCCTGGAAGTCAGAACAGAGAAGGAAAGTTTTGCTCATCAGTCATTCGCTTGTAAAGAGGCTCTAAGAGACAGCAGCACTGCATCATCGGATAAAAACTTAATGCTGTCCATCTTTTATTGATATGACTGAATTATAAATGCAGTGACAACAGAGTTAGCCATGTCACAGCATGGGCATGATGGTTAAGACGGTGGCAAGAGTGCAGGGATGAAAACACACACCGTAACGACAGACGGATATGTTACACTGCCCAACAACACACATCTGTACCTCAAATATCACAGTTGAGGTGAGGCAGAAAGGAAGCTGGGAGAGTGCTTGATAAATCTTCAAAAGACTTCAGAGAGGCATTAATGCACTTTTTTTTCCCTATAAATAAAACACCTTGGGCTTTAAAACAGGCAGGAAAGTCTGATTCATCCAATCTGGAGCCCAGAGAAGGCACGAAACACAGACAGAATATGAGAAAACCAAGGCAAAAATCAGACATTTATTACATATTGAAGAAGGACGAGTCATGGCATACACTTGCAATTTAATCAGCTGTGTCTTGTAATGCATATAAAATATGGAGGCGAGAGCACACAATCTTGCAGCCAGACTCCTGGATTCCCTATAACCACTGCACTGAGACAGAGTCAGATAAAGAAAAAGGATATGGAGAAAGTGAGAGAGAAAAAGTACCTCTAGGCATAGTGTGGGGAGAACAGAGCCTGAGCACATCCACTGTAGATGGATTTTTCCCAAACATGGAAACTAGATTCACAGACCAAGGCTACCATATAGAGGAGATGAAAATAAAGCAGAATGTGGAAGCAGAGAGCCTCCAAATCTATTTTGCATCAATCTCAATGCAGGAATTTGCCGTCATCTGTATTCCAGTGCTGGAAAACACAAAGTAAGTGGCCAGGAAAGTTTAAATGGACACATCCAGCCCTGAATGTGGCTCCCTGCAACACTATCAAGCCAATCCCTTTGGTCATAATTGAGGCTGGCAGGGCTTTGCTAATGTGTGACTTTGTTCCCATTGGCCTGCCTCGCTCTGAACAGAATGTGCAAAACCTCCAAGGACCCTTGAATTTAACAACAAAAGTTTGCATTCAGATGCAAATTCGTCAACGGCATGCATCTATGTGAGAGCAACTTTCTCTAAGGGAAGTTTGTCCTTCACCGTGTATTTGTGTGTGCATCGATGTGTATGTGTTGACAGAAGATGGGCTGTTAAATCCTCAATACAGGATGGAATGCTTTTTTAATGATAATATAAAGCCATAGTTTGCCATGTCGCAGCTATTCATCATCTATCTTTCTCTGCTTGCACCATCCTATACCATCAGAATCTATAAAAATACTTTAGGCTCATCAATCACAAAGCTAAAATATGAGATTTGATGTGTGACAGGGCCCTCGAGTTATGCCTCATACCAGTCATTTCTCATTACTCCTATATAGGTATTTTTAATGCATGATTGATCTGTTTGAAGCAAGTAATCTGATGGACAGGAGGCACTACCAGTATTTCCTGTTTGTAGATCTGTTGAATAAATGCAACTTGACATTTCAAGATGACACTGATGTGCTAACTGGTTACAAGATGCAATTATCTTAAGAGCTTTGTCTACTGCCTCGTGCCTTTTGCAGGCTCCATGCTGGATGAATTTCAAATCTCAGATGATTTTAAAAGCATGGAGATCACACACACACACACACACACACACACACACACACACACACGAGGACAGTTTTAAATGATTTTTTTTTTCATATAATCCTTCAAGTGCACGCACCAGACAAGTGGTTCTCAACGTTGGGGTAATGATTTTGGATTGTATAATTCACCCATTTATAAAAAAATGTGAATAAAATTATTTAAACGTAAAAAAATATGTTCTGGTGACATTTATGCTGAAATCAATGTAAACATCTAAAAAATCCTTAAAATGTAAGTCTGCACATGATCGCTCTTGAATGTGCACAGCTATGTTCAACTATGCTTCAACCACCTTCAGGTACAGTGGGAGTCCCAGGTCTCCGGCATATTTATTTTGGGGGTCCCAGGCTGAAAAATGTCCGTGAAGATTCCCCACACTCAAGATCTTGCAGACACTTGCGTGATTAAACATGGCTTAAGAAAATCAAACATGAAGGACAATCAGAATCCTTAGGTAGTTGTCCTGGAGCATGTGAAGCGGTACTGAAAAAATACTACTAATAAAAAAAGGTGAAAAGTAAAAGAAAGGATTAAATCCTGCCTGAGAGAAAGGTAGAGTTGTGTTTATGTTTTTGAGCTGTAAAACTACACAACATCTGGCTGGTGAGCTTCCTGGTCTGCTTACTCTAATTGGTTGTTGTGGGTATTCTATCAGAGGCAGTGTGTTTGATATTCACGACTCAAGGTCAGAAGGCTCAAACATGGTAGGAAGCAGTAAAACAATCATCACAACACCACACACAAATAATCATCTGTGACAAAGGCTGGCCACACACTACATGATTTTAAGTCAGATTTGCCTCTTATGGAGCTTTTCCACTATGACTTTTGGTGCACTGATCCAGTTCAAGACGTGCTGGTTTACTTTTCCATCACATGTCTGGCTGTGCCGGACCACACAGAGCCGTACCAAGAATGGTCCTTCTCTGGAGCAGGGCCCAAGTGTGTACCTCGCCTCTAAGTGTACCGTGGTGACATCACAGTGGATTGTCATCATTCAAGGACACCATGCAGATGTGTTTGAATAGCGACTTCTGCACCAAACGAATACCTTGGGACAACAGCATGGACCTTGTTAAGTCTTTGACTCAGTTACAGCTGTGCTGCTATTCAGATCATGATAATAGTAAGAATAATAGTAATAACTTTATTTGTATAACACCAAAAACTGAATGTCACTCCATCTTGTGGGATATTTCTTAAAGCTTACATTCCCATAATTGAGTCTATACAGAGAAATTGCAAACAAAAAGTTTCTTATTTAAGCAACAAGCAGTTAAAGAGCAATATTCTAACTCATTTGGAGTTGTCTGCAACTTGAAGTCCAACACCACTCTCTTTCAGACTCCCAGGGGAGAAACTTGGCTCTTAAGCTATTAAATTCTCCCGTGTTCACCAGCTTGTTGCTACAGTATGTGTCTGTCTTGTGTTTGATGCTGAGCAGGTAATGAACCAAGGTTTTTTTAGAGCCTTCTGTAAAAACAGCTGTGGCTGAAAACATAACCATTTAAGAGAGAGTGAACAAAGAAACAGTAAAAGGATGTGCAAACAGCCAAACAACGTGCTTAAACTTAGTTGAAGCTCCACAAAAACCCAAAGCCCATCAATTGTTGACTGTTCTAAGTTTACCATTAGGGACTCTAAAACTTTTAATGAATTGTTATTGTAAAAGTATTAATTACTGAAATCTTATGTCAAGGCAAATACAGCTAGATTTTAAGAATTTATCAAGGAAAAAATCTATTGTAATAATATTTGACGTAAATTATGGTATTGTATGTCCTCTATATGTTTTTTTTAATTCATTTATTCATTTAAACATGGCCATATTCAAAGGTTTAAATTGCAGGATGCCTCAGTACATTATTTCAGCCAGCAGCAGCAAACCGACTGTTATCCATCTATCCATTCATTTTCTATAATGCTTATCCCATGGGGGTTGTGGGGGGCTGGAGCCTCAAACCGACTATTATCTTTTCATTTATTTCTTGTAGCATCTGTGTTTGACGAAATACGCAGTTGTGATGCCACTAACAGGCTTTGAGGTTCAATATAATGTATGATAACACTAAGGCAAGGATCCCTACTGAGAAAGGGCTTTTTATTAAAAGGAAATACACTAAGAATCCTTCGTTGGCAAAAATCAGCCTTTAATTGGGTGTACTTTGATTTGTGCATCTGCCATTATAGCCTTTTTGTGGCATCTAACTGATACAGAGGGGGATAAAAACACTTTGTACATTAAAATCTTTAAAACTTAGTGTATAAGTCAATCATCTCTCTTTATTTGTGGACATAATTAGAGATGGAGTAGAGATGGACAAAATTAATTTTTATTGATTATGATACCTTTACCTATACTCCTCAATCTGACTTTTAAGAGAAAGTGGCATAAGTTGAATAGAGCTTGAGATAACAGGTTAAAATGTCATAATTACATCTGTCATACTTTTTTTTATATAGCTGAAATAAAAAGCATGTCTCTTTATATTTATTCAAGTTTCTCACCAAAACAGATTGTTTTTTTTTTTTTACTTGACGTTACATTAGAACACATCATGACATGTTTTATTCAGTGGCCTGGGAGTCATTTTACAAGATGACCTTGAAGACATCATAATATAATAACCTGTAAGCTTGTTAGGTATGCTTATTCAATTTTACTTGCCAATTTTAACATGGATTCCAACACTAGAACAATATTTTGTGCTGATGTGCTTTGAGCCCATGCTCCCCCTTGTAAGAACTGATGTTTGTTTTTTTGCACAAGTGGTTGGATAAAAATGATACCAGTACTAAAACATCTATAATTTTCAGGTTTAAAAAATACAGAACCGGGTTCTTGCAGAGCCGGGTTTCCATCTCTATCCCTAGCACCAAGTCATAACAAATATCTAAAGATACTGTACAAATAGTGAACCTCTAGACCATACTCTTGTTGTATTACTATTCACAAAGACCCAACATTATTCCACCATGGGAACAGCACTTAGCACCATTTAGTTAAGTCAAAGAGACAGGGAAAAACCTCTTTTTAATTGGCAGAAAACTCAAGCAGAGCCAGACTCATGTTGAACAGCTATCTGCTGAAACTGTGTTGGGTGTAGGGATAGAGGAAAGTGTAATGAAGAAAGAGAGAGATGGGTAAAGACTAGCATGGGATATACAGTAAGTTTATGGCTACAACTTTTTCATTTCTTGTTTTGTTGTTTCTCTTGTCCCTCTCATCTTCCTTCTTTTCTTGCACCCCCTCCCACTAGCCCTTTCTAACCCCAGTGCAGCTTCGGCAGGAGGCTGCCAACATGAGTCTGTTCTGTTCAACATTCCTGCCTGTTAAAGGGAATGGTTTGCTGCCACTATAACAGGGCTAAATAATGCTATTGCTGTGCTCATGGTAATTACCGCTGGTCTCTATTACAATAGGATACAATAGAGAGTACAGTCTAGACCTGCCCTCTTTAAGTGTCCTGAGATAACTTTAGTTATGAATTGGCACTATACAAAGATTGATAATGATGAATCAAACAATGATGTGTATGATAGATCAATGGCTTGCCTGGCCATAAATCTGCATGGCTATAATGCCAGTAATAATGGTAACATTATGTGTAGTATTAGCAGTAATAACCATTTATGATAATAGACTGTACATTGTAATATTCACATTAGCAACAATGATGATAATTCACATGAGCTGCTCTTGGATTGACTTTAACATTTATGATAATAACATAAGACTGATGTTGATAGTTGAAGCAATTGCTGCCAGGTGGTCCACAGCAGGAGGTCATCCATGCCAATAATGACGACAAAAATAGGTTTGGTATTTGCAGGAACAACCATGTTTGACTCTGGGTATTGCTTTGGTTTAAAAACATTAAGATCACAGCAGTAAAGCTGAAGAGATAAAACACTAGGTTAGCTCACTGAAAGACTGCCATCATGGCACCAAAATAAATTGTTGCAATTTAGAGAAAACAACCCTGACTACGTGGTTCAAATGCTTTGTGAGCTTGTCAACTACCTTGGCTTCAAGCTCCATGCTTCTATCTTTGCTGTGCAAAAGTTCCAGCCTTGGTATGAATTTCATATTGATATTTAATAATAAAAGCTGCAAGTTCTTTCATTTCTCTTCAGAGGGAAGTCTTCTCACAGCTGTGAAAAAACCAAAGCACCATACATTGCCACTAATAGACAAGCTCCTTAATGATTCCATTACAACTGAAACAATGACTCCTTTAGCAGGTCAGCATGGCTGATCCAAACTCTACAGTTCCTGCTTGATAAGCCTGAAAACATACTCTGATTGTACAGCAGCTCTTTGGTTGAGAACCGTACTTTCACCGTCTTTTGACAAATTTGCCTTTACTTCCTACTAACTAACTTTAATAGTTGAGGATGACAAGAGATAATACAGAGGCTGATCCCATTCACCGGGAAGATTTAATTTAGATTTCCCTGAGGTTTAGATAAGCTCAGCACTCTGCAGACATTTTAAGATGACAGTCAGAACCTGCACAGCAATTTTCTGTTTGAATACACCGACACAAAGAGCAGTGGTTCGGCTTTAGAAGTGAGGAAATGAGATTTCTTCTCCAATGAGAATTCTCAAGTGTGAAATATTTATTTCTGCAGTCACTTTTCAACTGTTTTCCTCCACATTCATGAGTCTTTTCTTGTTTATATTCTTCCCTAACCTTTAATAACACATGGAATGTGCTGCTCAGACAGTAAAATATGAATGAGTATAATTTTAGCACTTAACACTTCATTAATCCTGCAGTGAGTCTGTTGCCCTGAGTAGAAGGGTGAAGCTGTGATGTGTGCTGGCTGGAAAACTCTCAAACTGACACCCATATACACACTTACTTTCACACACTGCAATTTACCTTGATGTAGGTTCCATTTGTGAAATAAAGACTTTTCATGGCCCATAGCTGTATCTCATTTGAAGTGTAAAAGGGTGTTGTATCTCTTGGTATGGAACTTTTAAAATGATATTTAACCCATGTCGATTCAGGGAGGTTTTCTGCAGTCTCTTTTGGAAAAACCTATGTGAAGCCTTGACCTGAGCCCTCTTAAAAGCCTTTGAAATAAGCTGGACACAAGCTGTGAGCCAGGCTTTAATGACAGACATCACCGTCTGATCTCACTACTGCTTCTGTAAATCTCTGATCAGAAGCATATTCCCGCAGCAGTTTCCAAACCTTATGAAGAACCTTCACACGAGGGTGGAGACAGCTTACTGATGGGGGGTGCAGTAGCTGCAGCAGGGACCCGAGATGGGAACCAGAGGGTTAGTGGATCAAATAGTGGTGAGGAGTAATATAGAAATATGGCTGGTAGCAGCTGAAAGACACAGATCTTTCCTGTGTAATGAGTGGTTTGTTTGTAATCTTTTGATCACTTCCAGTCTTTCTTTTCTTTCCCTGGTGTTTCTATTTGTATTCATTGTGTGCTTTTTATATTGATATTTCACCCTGTCATGTTTCTAGTGTTATTTAGGTTCTCTTTTTGTATTCATTATTCCTTGTGTGTTTATAGTAATTCCCTAGTTCATTTTTTGGTATTTAGTGTGTTATTTTGTAATCCTTGTCCCTCCCCTGAGTTTGCACGTGTTTCCGTGTCGTTGTCTTGTTCAGTTTCCTTAGTTTTCCACTGTATTTTGTATTCATTGTCCCTTGTGTTTCATGTCTAGTTTAACTTCCTGGCATTTTCCCTCCACTGTGATTGTGCTGTTAGTCTCACCTGTGCTTGATTGTCTGAGCCTTGCCTGTGTCCAATTATCCTTGTGTGTATTTTCTGTCCCTCTGTGTCAGATCATCAGAAGTTTTTTGCCTGTGTTGCTCCCTGTGTTCCCAGAATACTTTTTTCATGCACTTTTGGACTCTGAACTTGTCATCAAGGATTTTGTGTCATTTTTTGAAGTAAGCATTTTGTTTTCCTTTTGGATCCTTTGTTTGAATAAATCCCTTAGTTTTATCGACACCTGGGTCCTCCTTTTTGTTCTGTTTTCGCCAGTGAGACATCTAGTGCAATCCCTCACTCTAAGAGAGTTCAACAGCATAAAATCCTCATTCCTTTCTCCATAACAGATAGCCATAATGTCAGAAATATTCAAGTTAGACCTATCACAAACTAGTGTGAAACATTTATCTTCTCCCATAGAAGACAAAAGTTAATTAGAGTGTCTATTTTAAAGAAATCTCCGCTAAAAATACACCATCATCCACAATTGTTGAGTGTCACAATGTTTCTCATTTGACCCACCAAAATTTGCTGAACTGTCTCTTTATCACTGAAGACCATGTCTGCTATCATTCTTATACCAAGTCATTAATAATTTCAAACGATTTGTTTAATTTGTAGAATGTTTTCAGAAGTTTTGATGTGCAAGGGCACCCAGAACGTTTATCATCATGGACATCCTCTCTGCCTGACTAAATCTTTTGTGTCATTCAAACACATGTGCACCAAAACTTGTACCAACAGTGTACCAAAAGATCCGGCTGCTGTTTTGTTCAATTTCACCAAAAACTTCAATTTCATGCTTTCCTCAGCCTTTAAACTAATCATTTTCCAACACCTTAGCAAGAACATGTAGCTAGTCAGCGGTGAACTAAAGACGTCACTTAATGGAAACTTACAGCAGTTGTGTGTGAATAGCCAACCTCTAATATAAAACACTCAGTGTGACTGTGAACCACATGGTTTTATCCTTATAAGCAAGCACAGTCTCATTATTTTATAGCCATATCATGTATGTGCAAACTATGCTATATTACTGCTAGGGCTGTCAAACCATCATAATTCTTAGTCATAATTAATTCCAGAATTTCTGTTGTTAATCAGATTAATCTCCCTTTTGTCACATTTTAAAATTCCACGATTTGCATTTAAACTTTTTGTTTTATTTTGGACTGTCTTAAATTAGGGTAATTGATGTTCTGTTTGGTTACATAACTGATTTTGTTGTGAAAGAAAATAAGGAACTTGTTATGGAATGAAAACGAAATAAGGGAATAGTAAAAAGGTAAATGCTTGATTACACATAGTGCAGATGAGGTTTGACTTATGCAGTGAGCTGTCAGTGGGTTTTTGAAATGTTAAAAAGTCTGTTTACACATTTGAAAGTTTTAAAACCCATCATTTACAATGAATGAAAGGGATTGCAATAGATGGTGGGAAACGTAGTTCCTCTATCCTCCCTAAAAATACAGTATGCACAGTCTTTAACCTTTGCCCTTTTCTCCATTTTTCAATACTGCTTGTGCCAAATCAGATGTTTGACAGTCTTGAGTACAGAGATAGCTGGTTTGCTTTGTTGCTAGATTAATGCAGGTATAAGAATTTTGAGCCATGTCTTTATAAGACAAATAGATTTGAATGGCAATTTTTCTTTAGAAACCACAGCCATTGAGAAAGTGGGTGAACACTGATTAGCTCTACATCCCTCTGTAAGAGCCTGTTTACAGTATCCTGTTGGTGCATTTGTGTGGTTCATTCTAGATGTTAGTTTATTTTAATTTAAATGCCCCACAGTATGTATATGGCCTTCTTCTTCATGCCCATAATGTTAACGAGACATTCCCATATACTTTTACCAGGAAATGTACTCTTTTGAGGTTGCGATTTTAAATTTAGTGTACGGATATGTACATGGTAGTAGGTTGATAAACACACTGATAAATTATGAATGCAGAGCAAACATTCTCCTCAGAAGTCATCTTCCAGTTGTCACGCTATACTCTGGAAGTCTTCCTCATAAAGTAAGAGCATGGTCTGTACCCAGCCAGGGGGAAAAAAGTCATCTCTATCTCTGCAACTCCATAATTCACAGGGCACATTATGTTTAAAATGGTTTCATCAAGAGAGGGAGTGATGGGATGTCGGATGAATAGCTTGGTGGAAAAATTAAGGGGTGAGGAAGAGAGAGTGGTAGAAAATGAAAGACGGCATGATGGTGTCAGTTCAGACAAAAGGGCCAGTCATGATGTGTTTTTGCTGGAGAACAAAGAAGGGTGACAGACTCCTCATGTCTGCTCTTTTCACTGTTAATGTACACCACATATAAACACACAAACAAACACGCATGCAGGCATAGTGACAGATAGATGCATAAACACACCCACACAGCAGATCTGACTTCAAACTTCTCTCAACAACAAGACGACATAAAAAAGGAGAACAACAGTAAGGATAATTATCTCTGAATCTGAAGGAGATCAACTGCTATGTCTTCTTCTATTGTTCTCAAACTGTTTTGCCCCAGCTGCACTAGAAGGACATCACACAGATACTGCCTGTCTTTTTGTCTCCTCCAGGTCTAACAAACTAACTCACTGAAGATATTCCACATAATGAGCATGGATTTCAGCAACGCAACAAATAAAAACATCAAACAAGCTGCAGAGAGGATGTTTTTGTGACTTAAGTCAGGCTTCCTCTCTTAAGTAGCAGGTTTCTCTTATGCTCATAACATCTACCATTCTCCTGCGCTCTGTTTCCAGCAGCAACGGTGTGGCATGTGAGGCTAGCGTGGTGGTCTACAGGTTTTTTTAAGGAGCTTCAGTCAGGGTCCACAGCAGGGTCAAGGCATTTACCCCTCCTCCTCTGCAGCCTGTGGTACGCTCCAAGAGAGCCCAAAAAGAACAGAGGTGTTAACGAAAACACAAACAGAGCCTCGATTGTCCCTGACTTGGGTTCAACCCCCACAGCTCCACCTCTAGGGGTTTAAGACTGAGAGAATGAGCAACTGTCAATGGTGTTTTGTAAATACGTGGCTGTTTTCACTTGGGATGGGTTTATTCAGATGGCCGAGGGAAATGAGCCTGCTTTGCAGTCTACCAATGTCCTTGCCTTTCCTGTCTTTTTGAGGTTTGAATAAGAAAGCCATTTGTGGCGTGTCCGAAAGAGCCGCACAATTGCCAGCTCCTTTGAGACAGGGGTTGACAGCTGAAACAAGTGAGCAAGCTGGTGGACAGGGCAGCCCGCTGAGTGATGGCTGTTTCTTATTGGCACTTATTGACCAGAGGCAAAGCCCCCCTGTAGTGTGTCACATCTCAGCTAAATGGATTACAGACAAATCAGTCGGGGCCAATTGTTCCACCAACCTAACTACCTCACTGAGACCTCGGGGCAGCCAAATGACTTCTGCATGACATTCAGTTCCTGCCGCACAAATGAGAGATCAAACATCACTCAAAATACGATCTGCTAAAAACTGCATGATACAGAAAAGGTTTGATGAGAGGAGCATTATTGCGATGCACACAGTGATATTTATCTGGCCAGGATGAGGCAATAATCCCCTCAAACAATGCTGTCTGCCTCTGATACAGAAGCTGCACACATGCTGGGTGAAATTAGATCCTGTTCCAGAGGACTCTTAGAGGTTTTATTTGCTGTGTTTTAATTATATGCTATTTCTCTCCCATCATCACGTTAGCACCTGCAATGGGGACAGCCTCTAATGGCCTTGACTTAATGATGATTATAGACGATATCAGTTTCAACTTACAGTCAACAGCTGCCACTCACCCAGTGAATAATCTACAGACAGCCCAGATAAATCAATACACTCTCAAAAAGTTACAGTCCAACTGCTGTAGGATGGTCAGATCTCTAGTGTTGGGTTCTTTCGCTCAGCCGATAAACAATGGCTCTTGAATACTAAAAAGGGCCCTCATAGCAGGGGTATGCCATACCCTTGAAAAGCAAAGGTCTGTGGGTGCTGTGAAGACCATCATCCCTGATGTTAAGCACACCCTTGGGGGCTGGAGAGGCAACAACCTCTTCTTTACTTCTTCACTCCTCCCATTCTCTGTCCTAGCCCCCCCCACCCTCCCTCACTGGCTTTCTCCTGGCCTTTTTGTTGGCGGATTACTTGGGGTTTAGAGACGCACACACTGATCCCTCCCTCCCCTATCCAAACCACACAGGGGGTTAAGGCCAGAGCGCAGAGGGGAGACCTCCACACAATGATATGAATTACAGAGACTTCTATGTATGTCCACTTAAATTCCCCCCATTTGCTTCCCTCAGAAATTACCACAGAGTGCTATTCAGAGCCTGCGGTTTTCCCAGCAGGAATTTTTGGATATTTGCCAAACCCAGGGCAGATTTTTGAGTTCCTACAAAAATAAAAACTTTATAGACTATGTCTTTTTAAACTCTTTTGTTTTTGTTCAGTTTAAACACAAACATGTGAGATGGTCTACGTAATTATCTGCTCTAAAATGCCGAAAATACCCACAATAAACAAACAAGCCTCAGGTGAAACCGCAGCAAACACATCCCACATCCTCAGTCCTCATTGTGAGAGAGCTCAGGCTGTCTCCTCTTCTACAGGTCCGTATCCATCTCTCTCTGCTGTCCCCGGGACAGCTGCCCAGACAGCCCATCTGTCTGCACTGACCTGTGTTTGGGACCATGAGGGGAGCCTAAGTGGCCCACGAAGGGGGTCTCTGGCACGCTGCCCACCCAGTAATGACAGTTAAGCATGCCAGCAGCTTGCCTAACAGCTCCTGAGGTCCCTCTGTGGTGCTACAGTATTGATATTGTATCAGGTTGCAAAGGGCTTGGCAGGCTTTTAATGAGAGCTCAGATTGATCAGGTGATAGTGGCTCTCCCTTTACTGTGGACAGTGCTCATTGGCTGTCCCTGCAGGCTTGACCTCCCTTTGATCTGTATCACTGATAGAGAGGGGACACAAACATACTTGTGTCTACAGTACATCATCCCAAAAACAAACACCCAAATGAGCCTGCATATGCAAACTGACATACACATATCTGGCTTAAGTGAATTATGACTAAACAGTCAGAGATAAAGTAAGATTGAGTGACAAATTCATCCACCTTCAGCATCATGAAGGTTCAGATATTCATGGTGGGGGAGTCTGTGTGCAACAGCTGAGAAGTTTTGACATTAATGTCTGTCAAACAATGACATTTTAATTGCAAATTAATTGTACCATCTTAAACTAAGGGTCATTGACTCCCTGTTTGGATGCAGACCAGCTTTTATTTTTTTTAACTTAACCACAGAAAAAGAAGCTTGTTAAAGAGAGTAAAAGAGTAAAAAGGTAAATGTTTGATAACACAAAATACAGATGACTTTTGACTTGTCTAATGAGCTGTCTATGGTTTTTTTTAAACTGAAATGAGGCATTAAAAAGCAGCAGTACACTTATTTCATGTCACTGTGGCTACAGAGAGACATTGCAGTGACTTTACCATGGAGTGCTGAAAGAGATTAAGCATGAATTAAATTGCAAAACAAAAAATGAATGCACTAATTACAGGGTCATGGTTTAGTACTGTTTTGGTTCATTGGTAAAAAAGGAAAATAAAGCACCAGATGTGTAATTTTAGGTTTTCTCGTCTGATTATTTTTCTGTTTATTTAATTTTTCAATTGAAAGTTTTTTCATTTAGAGTTATTTAGGACTACCTGAGATAGCTGAGCACCAATTGCAGTTTATTAAACAGGCGACAACAAGACGACAACAAAACAAAACGAATAGCCTAATGTCTTCTGATTTGAAATTATTATGTAAATATAACATAAAATGCACATTAAAAGGCATGCATTTTAGTGCAATGTATCCTAGACATTTTGGAATTTAAGAAGATTGTCGTGACACCATCTCATGGTTGTCAATAAAAAGCCGGTGCAAGGGCTGCTCTTGCAAAATCACAACTAGTATACGTCAGTGCCAGACTACAGACGAGTTGACGAAAACACAGGATGGGAGGTTGCAACAGAGTCTGAGCAGAGAACTTAAATACACGCTCGTAACTGCTATTCTCTACTTCTACATGTCACGCATAGCCTTTAAAATATATTAGCATTTGGAGGCTTCTTCCTCGTCTTTGTTGGTTGTTAAAAAGCATTTAGCAAAACCCTACAAGCATTACTGCCAGCTAGATTGGTCTAGAAATACGGTCACATTTGTTTGCTTTTTTAAATGGCTTGGAAATATTCATCATGTGACTACATGACGGACGGTGACCCCCAACTAGGACTTTTAGGGACAAATACAAGTATTGTTACGCCCCTACAATACAGTAAACCAACTTTTTGTTTTTAGAAAGATGGAGAAAAGCTGTTAAAAGTTCCTTTCCTAGTTATGCTGTGTTCTACTTGCAAAACATTCCTGGATCACTTGAAACGTTAACCAGTAAGG
Source organism: Cheilinus undulatus (assembly GCF_018320785.1). Classification (NCBI taxonomy): domain Eukaryota; kingdom Metazoa; phylum Chordata; class Actinopteri; order Labriformes; family Labridae; genus Cheilinus; species Cheilinus undulatus. The sequence goes on from NC_054867.1 coordinate 16,540,180, forward strand.
CTACTTTTAACACCTTTTCTGCATAAAACAAGGTTGAGATACAGCAACATAAGGGCAGCTTCCAGTACCAGTTCCCACTGCCAGTCATAACAATATACAGTACATCATGTTACAATCTTAAAAATTTTGAATTTCCCTGGCTCTATAAACGTTTTAAAATATTTGAGGTAATACAAGAAATCAACGAAAAAGGTATATGACGTAGGAATAATCATTTTTCAATAAATAGGGACACCTCAATGCAAAAATTCTACATATTTTAACTTTTACTAGACTATGAAAAAAGGAACTTGTTATGGTCTTAAAAGGGAATAAATGAACAGTACAAAGTGAAGTGTTTGATATCATAAGGTGCAGATGACTTTTGACTTGTCCTCTGAGCTGTTGCTGAATTTTTAAGCTAAAATAAGATGTTTAGGAACAATGGTGGACTTATTTGACCTCACTGTGGCTGCAGGGAGATATTACAGTGGCATAACCAAAGCAGGATGAAAAGGACAATAACGTGTGTGACTGTCATTTAAAAAAAAAAGAAAAATGCACCAATAATGGACCTTAATCATGTTTCAGTTAATGCATTAATGCTGACAGCACTATTTCAAGCATTTTTCGTAGTAGCAAACTTCTTAAATAATAACCAGTTGAAGTTAGAAAATAACTGTAAATATAAAGTTAGGAAAATAGAACTTTGAAGAAAAATGATAACACAACACCAAAATGTCTTGTCACATCACATACCCATGCCTATACACACTAATCTGACTCATTAAGCCAGACTTTTGCAGACAAAGCAGGGAAAGCAGAATCTTTTCCCCTTTAGCTGAAGTTTTCTGTGTGTTAGTAACGGGTCATTGAAGGTTAGTAAAAATAACCCTGCCTGTCATCCACTTTTATGGATTTTTACCTTTTCAAACCATTCCCCTCCTCTCTTTCTGCCTCAAAAGGCTTGTGTAAAGGCTGCAGCAGTGGTGTCTTGAACTTGACTCTCCCCTATCAGCCTTGGATAAAGCTCCTGACAGACAGGCAGCCAGCTGTCAGCCCCCCTGTGGTTGTGCTCATGACCCCCTCTCAGTCTTTGTACCCCCCTGGGATCTACACCATGGAAGCAACAGGAAGGAGGTAGAAATTAAACCCTGCTTGAGTCTCAGGGGAGAGGACATTGTGATTACTTTCAGTGGCCTTTACAATTGAAGCAGCTGACAGACCATTCCTCCTGACTGTGGTGCTGATCAGTCACACTAAAATGTGATGCAAAATATTCAGGTGGAGAATGCACTGGATTTGTACGGTCAGAAAAAGGCCCATGTTGTGAATAGATCTCTCTGCTACCTGATGGCACCCTGCTCATCCTGTCTGTTGTTTTTGGTCTTTATTCTTCCTCTCCCTCTTCTATTTAACCTGAATTAGCAGCAGCTTGATCAAGTTCATCACCCTTGTGCTGTAATTAGTGCAGTGTCAGAGCACAAACACAGCTCTTTTTTCTCTAATAGAGTAATTACAGCACCATTGGCCACTCTCTGACCTCATCCCACCCCCACACACCTTCAACCTTCCCCTCAGCTCAGATGGGATGTAAAGGAAGGAGATATACCAAGCTTTTCAACCAGGGGAGGATTAATAGGCACCAATAACCTTTTACCATGGATCACAAGGACCAAAAAGGTCAATCAGATTCATGAGAAAAGAGTCGCGGATGAATGTCTGCATTTAATGAGCATTGTGTTGCACCATGATGACTATCACACTCTCCTACAGTAAAGTAGAAAGACATTAAAAATAAATAGGGAGTGCAGCCCCATTCAAGACACACATAAATCTGGCCGTAAATTCATGGGGTAAGCAGACAAGAAGGGCACAAGGTACACTGCATCTGTCTGAAGAGAGAAAGAGAGAGACTGTTTTTACTGCAGCAGAGATTCAATTAATTATCCTCTCATTGCAGTTAAGGGAGAGTAAAACAATACAATCAAAAGATGTGCACCAGATGTCCTGCTTTTTTTACAGGGTGAACACTGATGACATACTTGGTGTCATCCTGCACTCGGTAAGCTCCTTGTTAAACGTGGCTGAGATTAAAAGCTATTAAAGCAATTATCTTAACGGCAGGAGAGCTGAAGATCGGAGGAGAATAAGATAGTCTTTTGTGGAATTCAGATGAAACCTCCTTTCAGCACCGTCGCCCCAGATAGCTTAAGTTAGCTGAGTGGTTACGCAAGTGGGCAGAAGAGATTTTTTCAAGTGTAGATGCACACACATTCACACAGTTATTTCACAGCCAGCCACTTTCTTACAAACAGAAAACCGACTTCCCAGCCAACCGATGGGAGCTGACACACCGCAAAAGAACGAGCTGCTTCTGTGTTGTTACTATAAAGCTTGGCTCGAGAGCAGAGTGGCCTCTCTGTGTGTGGCGCCGCAGGTTGGCACACTCACATGGGGCTTTATTGGGGTGCCGTCCTGAGCGTCAGGCAGCATGCCCGATGTTGACAAAGCCTGGTATCGCCTGCTGTCAGCCCATTCTGTGTGCACCCGGCGGAAAGAATCAATTAGGCCAAGCTCACAACAGAGCACTTTAATATTTGACTTTTAATCATTGGGCTGAAGGCAGGCTGGGGCATGGAATCAAGCTAGCAGTCCCATCTTGCTGATGTGGAAAATGAGGGTCAGGAAAACACTCACAGAGCTTCACAATGTGCATTGCATACCCCAGGGACAATCTGAGGAAGCAGACTGAGGAGAAAGTGCCACTAACAAAAGGCTAATCCGAGTGTTAGGAGAAAAGTATCCCGTTGTCTCTCACAAGATATCAAAAGTACCTTACGCAACCAGCTGCAAAGAGCAGGAAAATATCACATAACTTTTCATAAACAACCAGGACTGGATGGAGGGGACAGTGCTAAAGAGAAGAAAACTCAACTGATGAGGTGTTCACCCCGTAGATGAACTGCGCCTTTGAAGAGTTTTTCTTGAAGGCTTTAGGTTTTTATCCAGCACTGCCGAAGGAAGAGGAGGAAGAAAGAGAGAGGTGAATGCTGTCCTCACGCTGGGGTTTTGAAGTGGAGATCAGTCCTCAAACAGAATAGCTTACCAAAGGCACATCATTCACCTGTCTGCTGTTGGTGGTTTCACCCAGACAAGGAGGAATATCAAAGTTCAGCTCCCTCAAATCATCCGCAAAGAAAAGTTATGTAGCCAGGAAGATTTTTTTTCACAAACAGAATACTAAACTTCATCGTTACATTAGGAGCCATTTGTAAGGAGCCGTTTATTACTCTTAAAAGGAGAGCTGATTACATTCAAGTTCTGATGCTTTTGCAAGTGATAATGAGTAAGCTGTGCACAGCTGTGTACATAATTTGGCCACATGTGCTGAGAGCTGCTTCCTCTGCTGCTATCCAACTGTTCGCACAGGATGACTCTGATCACAGCAGCATCACAAGGATGTTACTGGTAAACAGCCAACACGGCAGTTACACTGCAGTGACAAAGTGTCCAAATCATGCAGATTTATTGCCTCTGTAAACAGAACTTGCACACTAGCATTTCCATTTTTTAAAAGTCAGTGCATCAAACAAGCTAGTTCACAGGAAGAGGCCACAGGGGGCGATGGCATTTTTCAGTTTCTGACATCATCATTCAGATTAGTGCAGCTCATTCATTATATCTCATGACTATTCCCCCAGCCTTACCTCACCCTACTGCTGGCATTTATTATTTCCCTCTTTTTTCTTCTCTTCATTAATACCTAGTTGGACTGAAAGTCACAAAGGGTGAATCTGCTGTGGACACAACACTACTGCAACACCCACGGATTTCTTTGATCATCAAATCCATCTCAGTGGGGCCAACAAATAACCCTCCTCCTTCGCCGCTCCTATTGGTGCAGAATGTAATGCTAATGACTAGCAGGCAGATCAAATGAGGTGATGTGATTTTGATACTAACTGAAGCAATGTGATGCATGAGTTGCCTCTGGAGGTTATGAATCTATCCACTGCGGTAAATATAGTGTTGACAATAACTGTGGCCTGCTGTGTTGTTTGTTTCCTCTGAGGTCTACAGAATCCATGGAAACAGGAAAAATAATCAGAACCTGACTTGTTTCTCGAGTGGAGGAGTGATAGGAGAAATGATAAATAGATAGGCTGTTCTGTGATGGCATTTTAATGATGAGACATGAATGCTCAGCCTTGCACTTAAACAAAAGTGTAGCAAAATACGCAAAGAAAAAAACTCAGACAGTATGGTTGGTGTCGCAATGAAACAACCATAAAACCACAAAATCCGTTTAAGGGTGCTTTAACACCAACAACCCATTTGCTTTGTTTGAATCAGATGATTGAATGATGCATGGCTGCATTTTTCCCTTGGGTTGTTTTGTGTTTCTACACATTGCAATATCATGAACCAGGCCAAAGCATATCCCAATGATTGGCTGGCCTTACATCATCACGCCACAGCCTCGACTCAAACTGCATATGTTGACAAATGCCATGCATCGCCTACTAGACATTGCAGTCAATTCACCAGTTATCCTACCGACAAAATGAGTTGTGGGCTGACTTGGAGCAGCTGAGCAGGAATAATCATGAGATATAATGAGTGAGCTGCACTAATCTGAATGATCATGTCAGAAACTGAAAAATGCCATCGCACCCTGTGGCCTCTTCCTGTGAACTAGCTTGTTTGAGCAGATGAGCTAATTTCCAAAAAGTTTGACACCACTCAAAAAAATATAAAAGTAAACAAACTCACTAACAAATGAAGAGGAGAAGCTGTCAGAGTTCTGCCAATGTCACAATCCAACTCATAACTATGTTAAATGATATTCAATAGTGTTTTTTTGTGAATATTACTTTGTTTAGTTTTCATTAAAGAGATATCTGGTGAGCTTGTTGTGATATTATGAGGAACAAATAAACAACTTTGGCATTTTTAACACCTGTTTAAAACCTTGGCAGCAAAGACAAGTGGGTAAAGGCTACCAATGGGCATGACAACTTAAACTGCAACACATGCAAACAGTGTTTGTAGAGAAATTCAAACAGTATAAGGAAAAAGTGGAGACCAGCTTGCTAAAAGTGGAGACTCTAATGATAAGGACGATTTCCCCCGGTTCCATGAACTGCATAGAATTCTGGAAACTTACTGAACCAGTTGATGATGTTGATTTTTGTGACACTCTGCCGAGGTGACTAATTTTATGCTTACAAGTGCCCAAGCACTAAAAGCAAAATAATTACTATTATTTCTATTTTCTTTAATCAGATGGAATTAAATGTGCCTGGAAGTCACATTACTGCTGCTTTAACTACTACTGGAGTGTAATGAAACCAGTTATTTGTTCTGGTTGTTGGGTGGATCTCATCCTCATTGCAGACACTGGGTTTCATTAAAAGCAAGTAGAGACCATCTCTTCAAAGCAAACCATAGTTTGATTCTTGTGTTCACATTTGTCTGGTGAAGTGGGACAAAAAAGGAAAGCCCATTTGCTTCTGAACTTCTTCTAATGATCCAAGTGTGAAAGCAACCTAACTTTCTTTATGTTTGTGTGAGAGATAAGGCAGGGCAGAAGGAGATTTTAATTGCACCATGTAAGAGGTGAGCTGTCTTACCTTCCTCTCTAAACAAGCTGTCTCTGATGTTCACCGCTCCCACAGGAATCAGCCTCTGACTGCCAAGCTCTGTAGGTAAGCACAAAGTCCAAAGTGCATGAATACTTGGAACATCTGCAGCATTTTAGTTTAAAGCTCAAAAGACTGTCATGAATCATTCTGGATTAAATCCTTGTTCAGTCTAAAAATAATGCACATTCCCGGTCATTTCTACTCAGTGCTTGCCTTCTAGACTCAATCAACCTCACCAGATAACACAGGAAGAATCCAGAAGCCACCCCTCATCACCATTGCTCCCTTATATGCACACACACCCTGAGGATGGTGACACATCTATTCATGAAAGAAAAAAACACTGCAGAAAGCTGTAGGATAAGGAGATAAACAACCTTATAGGCCACACTGCTTCACAGCAAATCACACAAGATAAAATCCTGCTGTGATGCCGGAGGAAGCAGGCAGTGGTTTGGGAGGTGCTTCAGTAGACTTGTTCTGGATTCATGTAACAGTGTGAAAATGATCTAATTCAAACATAATTACTTCCAACCCTTGAGGACTTTTTGAGTGATTGTGATGATAATTGCTTTCTGTTTGTCTGCTTCATAAGCACCGCTCATCAGGCAGATGACTAAATCTTTTTACAACTAAAACTAGAGGTGCAGAACTGAAAAGTAGCTGTTTCACTGAGCTCTTTCCTGAATTCTGTCCCAACATCTTTAGCAGCTTCTAGTTCTAATTTGGCAAGGCCTAGTTCTGTTCTGTTCTCTTATATTGTGACATAATCAACAATACGTTCAAGCTGCTCCACGACTTGACAAGACTAGCGTGTGAATCCTGATCCCTACCAATAGGACCACATTTGCTCTTATCTGTGTATCATCATTTACCAGAGTGGCACTGAACTAGCCTGCACTTTTTCTCCCTCCAGTGATTTATATATTTACATACGTGATTTTCTTGGCATTTTTATCACACTCATACCTGAGAGCCAGCCATATTGTCCTCCTCTGTATGGAAGAGTCCATAATTGTTTTTTTTCTTCTTGTCAGAGCAAAAAGACAGCTTGTGTCACAAGAACACTTCTGATGTAGCTCTGATTCATTCTCTTTGACCTGCCCCTCCAAAGACCTGGGACTTAGCACTCAGTCGTGGAGACAGTGGTGACATCAGCTTACAATGAGTGGTTTGGATCACACTTGTAGTGTGCCCCAGCTGTCGGCAAATACGGGTCAAGTTTTTTGTGGCATAGTCTGACATGGCCCAAAAAATTGTGCAATCTGAGCCAATCTGAACTGACTTCCAGTCTGGATATAGACCAGCTTTTATTTTCAAAGACAATTGGAACTCCGGATAGATCCAACATTACATGACATGAACTTAAACCAAGGAAAAAGGGACTAGATAAGGACTGAAAAGGAAAATAAGGGTATGGTAAAAAAGATACAAGTTTGAAAGTGAAGAAAGTGAAGTGAAGAAAGTGAATTTGACTTGTTTTGATTTGTCTACTGAGCTGTCTGTGAGTTTTTAAAGTGAAATGAGACATTAAGGTGCAGTGTATTTTTCATCACTGTAGCTCCAGGTAGATGTCGCAGTGAGTTAGCCCATTTTTAACTAGTGCGTCGCCAATTATGTGTTTGGGCAAGCACATTTACAATTACCATAACTGGTTTGTTCAATCAGAAAAATTCAAAAGGTTACTGAAAGCTGAGAAGTTGTGCTTCACAACCTACATTTGGTTTTTATGGTTATTTCAGCTTTTCTCACTAAAACTCAAAATCAGATTCCCTTTTTGTTGTTTTTCTTCATTTTAAACTGTTAGAAGCACTTACTCATGAGACATTTTCTGGGCCTGATGTGGTTGAAATAAGAAAAAGACTCTGGACAGACATTTTGAGGCAATGGTGTTAAAGGATGAACCAAGTATGTTGAAAGGGGTGATAAAGGATACGATAAATGCAAATTTCAAAAATTGACATACTAATTACAGACCTTAAGTCCATTGCATTTAGCACATCATTGCTTACAGCCCTACCCCCAGCTCAGTTGGACCAGACTAGACTAAGTGTTCAGCTCCTGCTTCATAATTTCCACACTAGGCTTTGACCTGAAGGTAGATAAGCATGACTTCTAACCATAGAAGTTGTGCTGTCACCTTCCTTGGATTTCTGCCAAAAGATAAGCAAAGTGTACAAAATATTGTGAACACTTTAAATGTGTCCAAGTTTTCAACATTTGATGAAAATGGTTTACAGATTGTTATCCGGTCAGCAACTAGGAAGACTCCCCATGGCAACTAGCAGAAAGGGGACTTATTGCCCTCAACTAAAGCACAGGCGGACATGCTCCTTTCAATAAACCGAGTCTATCACAGTGCATGTTACCAAGACGAAGGCATTCCAGTTAAATAGCCTAATCAAGATATAACCATAGCTCAACTTCCAGTAGCTCTGCATGGAAATGTACTGTGTGTCCAGCATGCAAACAACAGAGCAGAGCATTACCGCTCTGACATCTCCATAACTACTCTGTAAAAACTCTCACTAATCTCTCTACTGATGAAGCCTCTAATATTTCATTTGAGTCTCTGGTGAATTGCTTTGCACCCAACAATTGTGGTGAACAACACACACACATATGCACAGGATTATAGACTGCATGCTAAGAATAAACTGGAGAACCTTATAAGCCCACATGCATCTCCCCGCCAAAGCACGTCTCTGACCTCAGCTGCTCTCTACTCATGGGCATCAAAGAGAATGGGACACCTGTGCCTTTCTGTCTGTCTGTCTGTCCATCTGGAGCAGTGAAAAACTGTTTGATACCGCTGTCAAGGCTGCTTTGCATTGTGAATATTATTCCTGGATAGCTTAACACAAAACTGACAGACATTTGATGCCAAGGACACAATGAGGAGGAGGAATTTCAGCTATGTGACAACAATACAGCACAGAATATATATCATTTATTTTGACAGGGCTTTCTTTAGCCAACTATGGCATTCGCATAAACTTGTAGCATTCAGAAGACACCGCAGGCAGAGAATGGCAAAAGTGATATACTTTCCTTTTGTCTAGCTGAAAATAAAGGAGTGACAGATTTAATATAAATAAGCAGAGAGGGGGAGGAAGAAGGGAGGAGATCGGAACAGGCTGTGGGTGACAAGGCAGTGAGACAAGCGTGGCAACTCAGAGAAAATGCGACACCTGGCCTTGTCCTTGATGTGAGTAAGAGGATGATACATCAAAAAAGTGACAAGGCAGAAAGATGGCTATTACCCAGAAGAAGATAAAGAGGAAGAAGAGGAGAAAGTGACTATTTTTAGAGATGGTGTAAAAATATGCCAGGGGTTCATTTAATATTCCTTTCTATAAAACTCTCCTGTGTTAATGAATCATGTTTTATTAGTTAGAATGATCTTCTGTTCTTGGCAGTCCCATTAAAACTGTAAGACATTTCAAAGTATGCCAGAAGTAAGATCAAATGATCCTTTAACAAATAAAAACTGTTGGGACACTCCCTCCTGGTCTGATAGAGATGAGTAGGGATGAGCTTTCTGTCTGTTGATCTTGATAAAGTGTGATGGAGACGGTAAATGAGCAGGAGTCTGAGGAGTTTTTTTTTTTTTTTTGACTGGCTACACTCTCCTTGTGGGGCTTGAGGCTGATTGATTTCAGTGGGCTGAAACCCCGGCTCTGCCCCTATTGATCCCCTATCCTAGGCCTGTCTCTTCCCCAATTAAGAGTTCACCAAACCGCCACTATGGACCACTACTAATGAATACCCCTTCCTCCCAGTGTCTCAGTGCTGCATTCACTACCTGTCTCCGGTGCTTTCTCACCTCATTTCTCACTTTCGTCTTCTGAAACCCCTCTTATCGAGCTGTAGTTAATGCTCAGTCACATCTGAACAATAATGTTGGAATTGATCTGGCTTTGTGATAAGGTAGCTTTTCGGGGGTCTGGGGGATCAGTGTGAGTGAAAGAATCCCACAGTTCATTAAACATAAGCAGGAGGTAGACAGTCCAAATCTCCGTACATCACTGAGAATCCCTTGCCTCACCAGCAGCCAGATTTTAAGGATTAGAACTAATTGAGCTACTCTGGCTGTAGAAAACTTGCAATGTGTCTGGGTGTCAGGCAAAGGAGATCAAAAGATTCATTAGATTAGAATTAGATCAAACACAGTGAAAAGTTGTGAGGACAGACGGAGGAGGAGTGTGTGAGAGTGGTCGACATGAGAGGAATCCACACTTAGCCAAAAAACCTCTCTGACTCAATATTCATTTAATTGCCAGGTACATGCACAGATACAAGGAATATGCCTGTCTTTCTGTCTTTCTCCAGAGCTGTTAACACATCAGTCTCTTGATCTGCCCCTCTTTGAGGTTGCAGTGGGAAAAAGGCAGTTCAGTAACAGGTCAGTGTTGCACCCTGCCTTAAACCTGTAATCCTACTGCTTTGGTAGAGTGAAAAAATTCAATTTCAGAGATCTGTAATTCCATAAAAGTTATTAGGCACCACAATAGCAGCTATACCCTGAGGGAGAGGCATGAAGGAGGGGCGCCGCTACCAAGGAGATGGGTAGCTGAGGTTGTAACATGGCTAAAGGGACAAGCAAAGGTGTGAAAATCACAGATTTCGTAAATCGTTTGCACAGGGCTTGTGACTAAGGATGTCCCATAGACTCAGGGATGATGCAAAATGTGATATGAATGGACAACACTAATATTGGACAATTTGGCAAAGGAATTTTTTAAACATGTTAGAACTATATCTTAAAAAATTACAAAGTGAACGACCAAATCTTCATAGTTAATTAACTGTTACATCTTAAGATCACCTTTCATTCAATTAGATAAGAACACCTACAATATATCAACTGGAGAGGCTAAATTACAGAGAGAAACTGATTTTAAAAACATGGTCAAAATTCACTCAAGATTGCATAATTGTGAAAGGCAAAATTAGGTTCAGCTGTCGTAAAAGTTATTTTTTTAAAGCAGCCAGTGTTGGTTTTCTGCAGGACAGTTCAATTTTTAAGCCTTACCATTAGGAATCCATTAGGGATGCATAGATGCACCAGCTACATCAGACCTTTTGACGGACATTAGCCATGAGCAAGTAATGTGGACATACACCAGTGCCAGTAGCAGATGTTTAAACACTTTTTTGTATCAAGTTAATGCTGGCATCTTGCACATCTAATGGCTGAATCAGAGAACTTTTTTTACAATTGCTGCATCTGTAGTTACCAGTTTAAAGGCAGCATTTAGGCCAAAAATTCTAAGTGGCAAACTAAATAAAGATGCAGCTATTTTAGGCTGACGAGGTACACTGACTCCCTGATAGCATCATGTTTTTTGAAAGATTCAGGGATGGTGACAGAAAAAGTTAGACTGGAGCCCTGGATTGCAACCAACCATCTTAAGATCCCCCTTCATTTAACCGCATCAGGATACCTAAAATATATCAACCGAAGAGGCTACATTAAAGAAACTGACAAAAGAATGGTCAAAACTTCATGCTCAATGATTGCATGATTGTACAAGGCAATCATGGTGTCTAAAATTCAGTCGCTGTCATAAAAGTCATTGAGCTGGTGCAACAACATGGCTTGACAATTTCCATTTTTAAGTGTTACAATTAGGGATGCATGATATTGGATTTCTGCTGGTTTCTGATATGCTGATATTTACAGATTCATTTAAGCCCTCCGATATCAAAAACATTTAAATGCTTTTCAGACTCCAAACTTCAGTTCTCTTAACACACTTTTAGGTTTAAGGATGAGCAAATAAACAAATTTTAGTCCTTAAAACACACTTTAAAGTTTAAAGAATGAGGATAGATAAAGAAAAAGACCTAGACTAGCATTGGACTGTTGGTCCAGCCTAAAACTCCACTAATTTATAAGTATATACGGCCAATATTTACAGTTGTTATATGCTGAGATTCACAATGAAAATATCCAACATAAATATGAGCCGAAATTTTGATGTCTGCCGATACCAACGTTTTGCAAGTTAATATCTCTAGATGTATATTATCAGGCTGGTAATATCATGCATCCCTAGTTACTATGCATCAGTTAAACATCAGTACCAGACAACATCGGCCCTTTTGACTAACACCAGCCATCAGCAAACATAAACATAAACTGATGTCAGTAGCACATGTGTATCCATTGTGATGTAACAAGTAAAGCTGGCACATTGCACATCTAAAGGCTAGTTCAGACAAGAGATTTATTATTAGGCAGATGATGTGGAATGTTGGAAAAACACTGATCTGTTTTCATGTAAGAAAATGTTGGCATTGCTAAGAGTGTTACACCAAGAGTGGTTAAACAACATCAGTATCCTCCATCATCTAAATTGTTGTTCTAAACCTGGGCATCAGCACTGATTTTTTGCAGTTGGTACATAGTTACCATTTCAAAGGCAGCATTTAGGGAAAAACTTCAGTGGCAAACTGAATAAAGATGCAACTTTTCAGGCAGACTGTTTAGATGGATTCTTCAAATTCATTTGGAGGTGGTTCAGGGATGGTGACACAGAAAGTTACTCTGGAGCTCTGGTTTGCAGCTAATCAGGTGAGTGAAGAAGTTAGTTTTTGTACACTATCATCATATAATCAAATACTATCACACACAAAGATACACAGGGTAAAAGGGTCAGACTGCCTGTTATAATTTCATGTTGTCTTTAAATTTTTATTGCTGTTTTTATTCTTCCAGGGAGGTTGTGTTTATGTTTCTGATTCAGAACATTATTTCACAACAGAAAATAATACTTTATATGGTTGGGGTTGAGTGTGAAGTCATCACCATTGCATCCTGTATTCATTTAATCACAACATCAATGGGCCACTTAGACTGCTGTTATGAGAGTGCTCTCATTGATTGTTTGCCTAAATCCAGAGTGTGTTTGTTTGTTTCATGTACTAATGGACAACTCTGCACACACCTTAGTGAAAGCAGAGCCAGTAGCATCAGTAGGGAGAAATGGTCATAAAAGAAAAAAGGACAGATGAGATGCAGGAAAAGCAGACTGATCAGTTAAAAATCACCAGACTAATACCCGAAGGACTCAGGTGGTTTAAATGTAGATGAGAGGAATGATTGTGTTAATTACATCCATGGTGTTGAGACTTTGCTTATCAGACAGAAAAGTGTTTGAGAAAACTGGCTTTGAACTTGAGTCAGATTTTGGCTATGTTTCAAAATCTCCCAATCACTGCTCTTAGCTAGCACAGTTAATTCGGTCATAAATAATTCACAACTGTAACAAAACTGTAGCATAAGGCCACAGATAACCCCGGGATCTAAACGCTGATTAGAGGAGGAGATTGGAGGAAGGATTTAGTACAAATTTGAGAGATATGGTATCGTGGCTGTTTGATATTGCAAGTGAGAAGGGGCCTCTATAGCCTCTGCTTCTCCTGAGACAGATAGGGCAGTGAAGCCCGTACTCTGTGGCCAGCAGGATATAATTACTTTTCTCCATAGGGCACCTCCACTGCACAAGCTCAGCAGCATAGAGGGATGAGATTGAAATCGGATTGTATAACAGCTGTTCAAACGTGAACACTGGGAATCATACGTCTACACAATGTGCATACTGAGCTGATAAGGCACTGGAACAAACACATAGACACAAGACATGAGAACATATGCAGAATCATGTTCACCCATAAACATGCACTGCAATGTGCTTCTTCTTATGCACTCCTATCAGCCGCAGACTGGTGCTGTTGAGAAAGGAGTGTTTTAACACCATCGTCAAAGTGCCTCCGTGCCTTTCCATCATTAGAGACGAGCAGCAGCGCTGAGATTTACGCACTGCTCTCCTGATGCCGACTCGTCTCAGGACCTGTTAACAGCAGCTCATACATAGAGATGAACAGGGACTCAGAAGGAACACCAGAGAGCTTCTTACTGCCAGGCTACTTTTAATGTATTCTAAAGCAGCCCCATGTGTGGGTGAAAAGTAATGGAACGTAAGTTATGTTTGCAAGTTTTAAGATGAATTTCAGCAAAATAAAATATGAATTCATTTATGTCCATAAACTAGATTTAAATGTGAATCTGTTTATTGCAGCAAAAATGTATAATGACTTGAGCATTGGTTGACCTGAGAGGCCACCATTTTTTTTATTACAGATTATCTTATTAGATGGCACTCTGTGTTTTATCATAAGCCAGCAGCAGTTTTGTTCTGCCACCTCTTCTTAGATTCAAGCTGTAGTAAAGCTGTGTCTAAGGTAAATGGTATTGCACAATCTGTGGTGCCTGCAAAAGTGAGTAAACTCTTAATTTTTCCCTGATGCTTTTAGCGACACATGCAGCACAGGACAATGATCATTAGACTGCTCTTACATAGTTGGCACTAAAAGACACTCTTGTATTTGAACATCAACTAACAACTTCTGCTGCCTGGTTTTAGGCAGTAGGGATACTTATAAAATCATGATGAGGGAAGTAAACAGACGCAAAGCAGTGCCTCCAGCTCCATTTGCTTCACTTGGGGCAACGGTGGTTTTGTAAGGAGAGCTGGTCGTTTTGAAACTGGAGGGTCATGGGTTTGATCCTCAGTTCCCGCAGTCACATGTCAGTGTGTCCCTGGGCAAGACACTTAACCCCAATTTGCACCCACTTCTGTGTCAGTGGCATGCAAAAGTGTATGGAAGCATATGAGGGCATTCGTTAATACTGATGGCCACTCTTTGTAGCAGCCTACGCCATCAGTGTGTTAATGTGAGGGGAATGGATGTGAATCTGTCAGTATGACCTGAGGTGTAAAAAGCATTTTGAGTAGTCAGACCATTAGTAAAGTGCTATACAAGCTCAAGCCCATTTATAAATCAAAGAGAACTGCAAAATATGACCAACCCTACTCTGCCTCTGCTTGGCTTACCCTGATTTTCTTACCCAGCAACGTAAAAAAAGGTAATAACAAGCCCTGGCCAATATGAGGTGGAGTAAAGCAGCATACTGCTGAAAGGTGTGCATCAGAGGGGGCTGAGAAGGGGCTATATGTAAACTAAGAAAGAAGAGGATATACTTCATACACCTATGTGTACACATCATTGAGAATGGTTTTCTTGTTTTAGGATAGACTAAGAACAGATTGAGGAGCATCTGAATAACTTGGAAAATTCAGATTCCATTTAATTAGATCTTTTTGTGCCACTTCCACCAAAACTACATTTTTAAAATTACATAACTTAATGGGAAAACTGAAAAACAAGCCATGCAGATAGTAAGAAACAGGTGTTTTAATTAATGGTAGACATCAGCTGGAAGAAGCTGTAACCCTGAGAGGGACCAACAAAGCTAATTGAGGACATTAGCTTAAGGCCCCTTCTTTGTAACCTTGCTGTGTCTAACCACAAAAGGTCACAGTGTGGGTAAAGCAGGCACACTGGTGCTGCCCAGGCTGCCTGCAGGCCCACAGAGACAGTCAAGCAGTGTCACCTTGGCTGCTGTCACAGATATCTGCCACCTGTCACCATCCTGCCCCTGTGGCCAGAGATGTGGCTGCGTGGACAATGGGTTTGTCGATAGCTCTGCCTCTTAAGTGAGGATGGGGGAACATGTCCTCTGCTTTCATCAACAGCTTGAGTCAAGAGTCTCAGCGTGTGGCATTAGCATACAATACATATTCATGCCGTAGTCTCCCTTCAACTGCATCGCCAGCCCTTCTGCACATTTTCCGCTCATTTTTACAAACGGCATGTGAAGCGCCCCATTTTCGCCGGGAGTCCCACATGGCCTCTTATGTATTCACCGCACGGCCACAGCAAACAACATCAACAGGTCTCAAGGTCGTCACTCCCACTGATTGTGTTTGTGTCTTTGTCTGCTTATGTTGTTAACATGGCTTAAAAGGAGCTGTGCGACCAGCTCATCATAAATAGGTTAAAAAACTTAAAAAACAAAATAGTTAGGGAAACGTGAACTATATGAGAATGAGCACAAATCTGTGAGGTGTGCGTGGACCTACTCCATGTTTGAGTTCATTTAATTTTTAATGTTTGTTACTTTGTTTACATTCCCATTTACATTAGGGGATTCAAACATGCATTTTCAGCTGTACAGCATGTTAATATGAACCCAAACAAAATACAATCTTGACATGAGTGTGGAGCATGTGTCTGCAGTCTTAACATGCTGAGGGACTAGCTGACAGGTAGACTCAGTAGGAGCATCCTCCCTCAGTCCACTGGCATCTCAGCGAGAAAAGAGGCCAGTTGATGTGGGGGTTAGAGCTTCCATGGCAGAGTGCGTTGTGATAAATAATAAATGCTTAAAAGAACAGATCTTTCAAGCTTCTTTACTTTCCCTCAATCCCTCCATCCTTTCATTCATCCATCCACCCATATCGCTACAAACAGCACAGAGCGTTCAGCTGTCTCCGTCATAAATATTTCAGCCTCTAGGTCAGTGCCCACACCCCCCTCCACTCTGCTGCTCTTAACTGCCACCACTTGGTGATGACACAGCCTTTTGACCCATGAAGCTATTGACAAAACACTGATAGTGAGTACATTCACTGGGACCAGCCTCAAAGACTTAAGCCGTACAGGCTTCTATAGGAGCGGCAGCAACTGTGGAAATGGCGACTCTTGAATGACTCCTGTGGGTCATATCTCTTTGGTTTCAAAAAAGGTCCCTTCAAGGTAAAAAAACAAAACAAAACAAAACAAAAAAACTATTTGTAAAGCACTGGTTCTTTCTTTGGTAAAACAAATGTTTCCCCTGTTGCAGATGTTTGTGTTTCTCTTTTTTTTATTCCAACCACAACTCTCTACTCAAAAAACTCAGAATTATGAGTAGAGGTTCTGATAATACAGAATGCTTTTATGATTTAAAAACACCATCAACAGTGAATCTATGAGATAAAGGGAGCCAACAAAAATTGGATTCAACACTAAGATAAAAACACTCAAAGAGCTTTACTGCCAAGCTTTACAGAGCTGCAAAGATTCACAAGTATTCTAAAAAATATAGCGTGTCCTACTTAAAGATACTTTATCATAACAGTATTACATCACTTGGCAGACAGGCACTTAAAAAAGCAAAGTAAGAAGCACATGTCTACAGCATCCAGCTCGAATAACTGCCAACTTGTTCCTCCACATAAACAGCGTCTCGTCTCCACACTGTCCTGATTCAAACCTACTGTTCTCATTCAAAGCTGCACCCTCTGAAGAGTCCGGTGCACCCAGCAGCCAGAGGTTTTATCTTTCTTACCCTGATGAGCAGCGCTGTTAGCGACTCCATGCATAAATCTCAGAGGCAAACAGAACGGATCAGAGCATTCAAGTGTAAACTAGGGCAAAGCTCCAGCACTGTACCTTCTAGATACGCTACTCTGGAAGCAAGTCCTGTGGAGGAAACAGCAATCACACACTGAGGAATACATGCCTTCTTCTGTCACCTATCATAAACGCACACGTACAAATGCATGTCCACACACCTGTAATAGGAAGTCCAGTATCATTCAGTTCGTCCGGTCCGTTCAGATCCGGTGTTGGCTGAGTGAGGAGCTTGTCTCACCCCCCACGCAGCCCGGTGCAGACAGCTCACTGTTATAGATGCACTGACAAGTGAAAGGAGGGAGGCGTGGTTTCACATGAGATAAATAAAAGAGGGAGGGTAAAAGGGAGGAGAGAGGCTCCCTCAATCTACAATTCAATTCTGCCCACATTCCCTTTTTCAGCTGCGTTTCTCACTCACTCCATTTCTTTTAGTACACTCATCCTATCTTTTGCCCCTTCTTCTTTCTCCATAAATGTATTTTTCCTTCCTGTTTCTTTAGTTTTCTTCTCTAGTTTAGTTCTTTTCTCTGTGTCACATTTAACTCTGCCTCGTCCCTTCTTTCTCTCTGGACTCTCATTCATGAGGGAGTTGAATCTGTGTGAGTGTGAGCGAGAGAGACAGAGAGAGAAAGATAGAGTGAAACAGGGTAGCTCTGGCCATCTGTTGGAGCTTGTGAGCTTCACCTATTCACAGTCTCATAAAGGCAGAGGCACACAGAGGAGTGAGAGAGAAAGGAATGGGAGGGAACGAGGGATCAATCTTAATGCTGCACTGGTGGAGAGGGAAGGCACAGCCTGGCACATACACCATATCTATCAGGCTGGCACCTCTGGGGAGAGCTGGCGTGGGCATGACTGCTCTGTGGGTCTAGGATGCACAGGGGATTTGGTTCAGAGTGCATAAGCATGCTGATAGAGAATGCACATAATTCAATTTCTATACAAGCCCACAGAATGCATATAGATGAAGGAGTTCACACACACAGACACGCACTTTCACACAAATCCACAAAACCAATTTCCTCTTTGACAAAACAAACAGGATCTATCAAGACGGATAATCCTTCTAACTCAAAGAGACAAGAAGACTGGGGACAGGGGACGATTCTACAAACTAACACCAACGCACACGCAAAGCCTGCCCTGAATCTTTCCATCACAACAGCACTAAAGACAGCGTTTTCCTGCCCAGTTAAACCGAGGTATTTCTCCTGAGTGCCAGTGTCACTTCCTATCCCTGACCAGGAGGGAGAGGTGCGGCTGGGGGTGGCGGAGGGCGGAGGCATCCATCACTGTCTGCACCAGGCGTCCCATGATGGATGCGCCTGTTTATCCCTCTCTGCAGGTTATTTAGATGCAGTCACAGCCTGAGAGATTAGTGATGGAGAACCTCTGCACCTCCCCGCCTCTCCTCCCACCCCATCTAATCAATAACACTCTTATCTATTATCTGCATTTTGAGGTATTTCTCCATGGAAATTTGAGGCAGGGAGAGGAAGAGAGATTAATTGTCCAACTCGTCTCAGTGTTTTCAATTACAACGTCTGCAATGGATCATCTGTCTGTCAGCCTGGCACACTGTGGTATTTGTGTCACAATGAGATGAAACCATGCTGTTTTGAGAAAATCAAACAGCATTTTGTGGACATGACTATCCCTTTCAGACCCAAAACAAAACTATTCAAAATAGAGGATTAGCATGGCATTTGAGGATAAAGACAATTATATTTGCTGCTTTAACGTCAGGTGCATTCAACACTAATCCTTGAAAAAAGCTTTATCACTCAAGCCTATTGGAGCCATGAGCCCTTTGTAAGACTGGATTAGCCTGTTCTAACAATATTCATAATCATCTTAAAACAAAATATACCGCTGTATAATTATTTATTCCTCACTGCATGAATATCAGATGACGTCTGAGACTTTGGGACTGCGTACAATAAAGGAGACATCTAGCAGCTCTTACATGCTGGATTACAGACAATGCCCCAGAGACAGCCATGTTTTTCTTGAGCGATGCCGACATGCCAACACTGCAGCCCAGTGACACCACTTTTATCCATGGTTTATTCATGCTACTATTCTCTCTCTCTCTTACCTGCTCTCACGCACACTTTTGCTGTATCATCCTACTGACCTCTGATTGGTTATACATCAACAAATGTATTCATCAATTGGGCAAATTCATATTCATATATTCACTGCAGGATATCTTAAAATCTTACTGGCTTCTGAGTGACCCCAACAAAAAGACACAGACATGACGGAACATTAACAACAAAATAAGATGCAAAAAATGCTCTTTGGAAAGCAAAAGGTCGTTCCAGATTTGAAATGTTATGAAATTAAAGTTGTAAGTCATGATTATAGCAAGCTGAAATATCACACTTCTCATTGCTATCATAGTACTATTAGAATTTGCTACATTGTTTTATTTTTTAATTTTGCTCAAGAATTAAAACCTTTTTAACAGAGGTACTTTTCAATGTTGCTATTTTAATACCAAATGCTTTAAACCAGACAATATCCATTATTTCAATGCTTGAAAAGACTGTAAAGCATTAAAGTTACCAAAGAAAAAACAGATTTAAAATGTCATTTCAACCGAAAGCTTTTCATACACTATACTGCAAAAGTATTCAGTCACCCATCCAAATAAATGAAATCAGGTGTTTCAATCACTTCCATGGCCACAGGTTTATAAAATCAAGCACCTAGGCATGCAGACTGTTTCTACAAACATTTGTGAAAGAATGGGTCGCTCTCAGGAACTCAGTGAATTCCAGCGTGGTACTGTGATAGGATGGCACCTGTGCAACAAATCCAGTGGTGAAATGTCCTCGCTCCTAAATATTCCACAGTCAACTGTCAGTGGTATAATAACAAAGTGGAAGCAATTGGGAACGACAGCAACTCAGCCACAAAGTGGTAGGCTATGTAAAATGACAGAGTGGGGTCAGTGGATGCTGAGGCGCATAGTGGGCAGAGGTCGCCAACTTTCTGCAGAGTCAATCGCTACAGACCTCCAAACTTCATGTGGCCTTCAGATTAGCTCAAGAACAGTGCGTAGAGAGCTTCATGGAATGTGTTTCCATGGCCGAGCAGCTGCATCCAAGCCATACATCACCAAGTGCAATGCAAAGTGTCAGATGCAGTGGTGTAAAGCACGCCGTCAGTGAACTCTAGAGCAGTGGAGACATGTTCTCTGGAGTGACGAATCGCACTTCTCATCTGGCAATCTGATGGAGGAGTCTGGGTTTGGCGGTTGCCTGGAGAACAGTACTTATCCGACTGCATTGTGCCAAGTGTAAAGTTTGGTGGAGGGGGGATTATGGTGTGGGGTTGTTATCAGGAGCTGGGCTTGGCCCTTTAGTTCCAGTGAAAGGAACTCTGAATGCTTCAGCACACCAAGAGATTTTGGACAATTCCATGCTCCCAACTTTGTGGGAACAGTTTGGGGATGGCCCCTTCCTGTTCAAACATGACTGTGCACCAGTGCACAAAGCAAGGTCCATAAAGACATGGATGAGAGAGTTTGGTGTGGATGAACTTGACTGGCCTGCACAGAGTCCTGACCTCAACCCAATAGCACACCTTTGGGATGAATTAAAGCGGAGACTGAGAGCCAGGCCTTCTCGTCCAACATCAGTGCGTGACCTCACAAATGCGCCTCTGGAAGAATGGTCAAAAATTCCCATAAACACACTCCTAAACCTTGTGGAAAGCCTTCCCAGAAGAGTTGAAGCTGTTATAGCTGCAAAGGGTTCATGATGATCTGAGCAGATAAGAATCAGCTACTCTAACAGTCTGACGTTTTTTGTTTGTTTTTGTTTTTCAAGCCAACAGTTGACAGTTTGCTGTGGCAAAGTTGAGAGAGCAGAGGATGTCTCCCAACTAGACTTGTGTGCTTTATCCCCATCAGTAAACAAACCCATGTTACATGCTGTCTATTTGCTACAAACAGTTTTACTGATAATTTAAATTTGAACAGTATGATAACCCTAGAGAACTTTTTTTTTTTATCACAGTTATCCTGAGGTATGTATTTCTGGCACAACTTCACCAACTTCCAAGGTGCATAAAGGATGAAAAAGTCTTGAAGGAAACAGAGAGCTCCAGCAACTCTCCAGCTTTATTAGACCGACGTGTTTCAGCTTGTAGTCTTCATACAAACACCACAAGCCAAAGAGTTGCCGGGGCTTTCTGTTTCCTATCACATTTTGCCTGAAATGTTAACAGTTTCAGCCTAGTCTAGATATAAGGGATTAGATGTTTTCTTCTCCATTTTCTTGTTCCTTGAACAAAAAGTTGACGAGGCCTTGTATCCACCTTTGTATGATAGTGCTGAGACAAGTGCATAAATAAGAATGACTGATTTCTGATCTGATAATGCAGAGAGACAGCTATGTTGTATCCCACAGAGATCTTGTCCTTGGATGGGAGTGTGTTTTTACAAATGAATTTGTTCCTTTTCTGCACTCTGTGCCTGGCTGATAAAAATATACCCTGTCAGCTGGCTGCCTGATGAGGGGAGGACTCCAGTGCAAATGAGACAGACCCCTCACTATCTTTCTCCCCGTCATCTCTTCCTCTATCTCCTGGTGCACTTCTTCTATTATTCTCTTGGTTTAGGCTGGCTGGTTCAAAGCTGACTTCCCTCCAACACTAGCATCCACATGCACACACATCCCCTTCACCCTGCCCTCCATCCACTCTGTGATTCCCTGGCTGAATCTGTTTGTGTGACTGTGAAAGTGGGTCCTGTGCATTGAGACAGCACTACATCACCATGAAGAGAAACAGAGATAGGGAGAAGAACAGAGAGAAAAAGAATAGAAAATGAGCTGACGATGCTGCAGATGTGGTGACTCAAGGACACCGATTGAGAGTACTGAGGATGAGAAAAGTCCTTCCACCTTGAAACTGTTCTCCTGAAAATAGTATGAAGACTCAGGCTGCTGGAATAGTAAAAGGCAATCTCACTTCAGAGCATGTGGCTTCACAGGCAGACAGACATTACAACTACCTCATCCCCCTACCTCGTATAGATGGACATATTAAAGTGTTTCCACTGTGAGTTTAGAGACAAGCAACCAGCACAAACTTATGTCCAGAGGACCGCCTTCTTGGCTAATTACAAAAGCAAATAGTTGAATGAGTAACAGTCTGCTGTTGTGCTGGACTTGACTGAACTGGATTGGACTGGACTGTGCTTCTTTGACTTTCTCAGATACAAAATGTCGTCAGAATACCAGGCAAAGATTAGCTGAACACCCAATCATCATTACAACCAGATTCAAGCAACACACATCATCCTGTCATGTCTAATGCATTCTCCTCTTATTTATTTCGTCCCTCAGTCACCGTCACATCAAGCGCTCCCTTTGAAAGTATGAATAGTTAATAAGTCTGTTATGAGCGACCATCACTTTCCAGCAGTGTGTCCCATATCCCGAGGTGCTGTTATAATTCATTTATGAGTATCCCACAACTCTGAATAGTACAATTAAAGAGAATAGAAGCTTCAGCCAAGTTTCCTTCATCGCAGATTTCAAATTTAATTGCCAGGCTTTTGGTCATGGACATTTTTCATACTGATAAAAGTCTAAATACATCTCTCTGACTGACTGAAAGCTTTGCAATGTAACATTGAAAAAGCCTCCTTAATTGCACAGCAGACTGTAGATTTCCCCAAGGCACCTTTCTGAGACGGTTTGAAGTGGGAGGAAGTTTTCCTGGTTCTTATACAAGAACCCTGGAACCGGCATGGAAAATAAAAACAAAGACATATGAAGAGACAAAGCTGAGTATTTTGTGCATTGACAACAGCAACATCTCAAACTGAAGTGAACTCATGCTATGTATGCTAAAATTATAAAACAATGGTGTTAGGCACTGCTGTGCCCCAATACAGCTCAAAACAAAAATGGAAGATCAACAGCAGCTGGAGAGATATGAAAATATCCTTCTCATGGCCAACATTATACTGCGAAATCAGTGTAACTGACAGACTATCATCTGGTTTTCAACTTTTTACATTAAAACATAAGCTGTTTGAAAGACCAGGGCATACTGAATCGGTCCCAAAAAAGGTGCCCACATACACATACATGTGCAGCCAGCATTGCAGAGTTTGAGCAACCGTTACCAGACCGTGGGATCCACAGATCAAAGAGCGCCCCCCGTTGTGGTCTGCAGTCCCATGAAACACAAGCCGCTATGGGCCAAAGCCAGTATCACATCTCAAGCTAATTAACTAAAACCCCTTTGACGCAGCATTATTTGCATTACTAATGCTCACTTCTCAGTGCAAAATCTGACGCACATATTAAATAAGAAGCGCTTGTGGGTTTGTCTAACAAGGCACCCTGGTGTTCTAGCACAGATTCATTAGTAATCAATTTCAAACAATATGAACGAAGCTATTAAGAGGAGTTAAATTACTCTGGAGCAGCGGTAATTTTAAATATAACCATTTGAAGACGGAAACCTTCAACTGAACTCTGTATTTTAACAATGATTATCACAGGCATGTCTGTACCGATGCATTCTGTATGCAAACAAGTGTGCAAAGTCATACAGGACACATCCTTCCCCAGTGACGATTCAAGTGCCCTGAAGGGCAGCCTTTCAATCTACAAGCTCAACGAAGTGAAAGAAGAGCCTGAAATCCAAATCAAGGGGCTTTAAACCGCTGCGTAGATTAGTAAGCATTTGTGTTGGGTGTTGTCAATAATTAATCACCTGTTTGTACCAGAATGGACCTTGCTTTATTTTTGTAAGGCTGTCAGCGTCTGCGAACAAACACTCCTTGGCATGCAATCAGGAAGCTGTCAGGATTTGAAGAGGGCTCCTGAAGAGTCCGGTGAAAGGACTGACATCCCAAGCAAAAGGTCACAGCTGCAGGGGAGCATTTTTCGGAACATAATGTGTTATGTGTTGCATTTTTATCTTTGTATTTATGATTATTTATGTCAAGAAGGAATATAAACTTGAAATAAGATTTTTTTTGCTTTTCTACGGGGCTTCAAACTTTTTTTGAAGTTTAGCACGAGTTCATGCAGGAAGACTGTTTCATTTCCATTCATCCTTTCATTCATTAATAAGCCCTTACTCAAGTGTCTCTCTTTTCCTGCTTTGATAATTAGCTTGTTTGGGTGTCTACTCTCTTAAACTCAGAACCAATCCCTTTCTGCCTTAACCTCTCTAAATCCAATCACTCTGCTGCTGTTACATTTTAAAATGTATTCTTCCCTCCTCCACAGTCAGTCTGTTGTTTCAGTGGGACCACTGCAACCCTCCTCCACCCCAGCCACCTCCATTACATCTCATCAGTGTCAAGGCCAGCTCTTCTGTGCATCCCTTCATCGCTACCTCCAAGTCATCTCATTGGTGTCTTTGTCAAGTTTCTCAGAAGTTTCATCTTAACGGTCTATTCCTCATCTTACCCTATTCCTTCCATCACCACCACCAGTAAGTAGACTAGTAAGTAGGGGGGTATCTATCCTTCTGTCTGCCCCATTACCCCTTTAAGTTCATAGAGACATCACGATGGAGTCTATTCACAATTACAAACTTGTGATATAATGATTGTTCAACTCATTTTGAGTCTCTCCTTACTGAATTGTGTTTGTGTGGTTTCTGGTAAATGGTTTAGGGATGCATGATATTGGATCTGTACTGATATGCAGATATTTACAAATCAATCTTCGCCAATACTATTAACGGTACTGATATGTAAATGTATCTCAGACTATATGCAGCTTATTGGATTTTTACCAATATTTGACAAGCAGATATTTCCAAATTCCATTTAGCCAGTACCAACACCAACATCTATATATTCAAATGGTACACAACTAGAACTTCAGTCCTTAAAACACTAAGTTTGAGGATAAGCAAAGAAAAAAACTTCAGCTGACATTGGTCTGTTGGTTCTGTCTATATATCCGTAAACTTACAAGTACGTTCTGCTGATATTTACAGTTGATATATGAGAGGTAAATATCGGCACAAACTTTAATATCTACTGATATTGACTATTGACTTTATAGCCAATATCTGCTGATACATATACCTTTCTGATAAAACTGTGCATCCCTAGGTTAAGCATGAACAAAACTTCAGTCCTCAAAACACACTTTAAAAATGAAAGAATGAGGATTAAAAAGAAAAAGACTTTGGCTGACATAGATCCGCTGATCCTGCCAAAACTCCACAAACCTGTCTATATGTATGGCTGATATTTATAGCCAATATATTGGTTGGAAATATTGGCAAAGATTTTGTATATGTTGATACCACCATCATGCTGATATTACGCATCCCTGTTTTGGTGATATTAAACGTGTTTTTGTTCTGATCGATAAAAAAGTATCTGAGAAATCTTAGAGTTTCTGCGCTTTTGCAGCAAATAGGACTCTGCCAAAAAGTGATCTCTTCCAGCTGAGGCAGAAGTTGGAAATACGTCACAATGTGGCGGACAATATTGCCTCTTCATTGGTCCAAAAAATGAGATCTCCTTATCTCAGCCCTTTGGCCATCTCTCAGTGACTACCCTGAAACAGCCCCGTAAGCAGACCATAGACAAGTGGGAGGATGAAAAGCCTATCCCTCTCCCCTGTGAGGAGCAAAATGATGAATTGTGTAAAATGTTATTTGGCACCTCATATTAAAAAAAAAGTCAGAGATTAAGCCGGCAACACACAAAGCAGAAAAGAGCTGATGCAGGCAGAGCAGAGGAGGGCCCATTACAGAAATGCTCCTGTCTGTCTTTCTGTCCTGCTGTGTGACACCGCGCCTCTTAATGAGCTGTCTGAAGTCAAACAGGAGAAATACTACCACAATAAATTACCGGGCTCATCACTTCCTTTTTGCCTCCACTCAGATGCGGCTGAGTAATCTTTCTATCTGGCATCCCACCACCCAGAATGAGATTCTGTCAAATCACATCCTACAATCCAAGGGTCCATTTGCATAACTACATTGGATGTTTCTAGCCAAACTGGTGACATGTTTTTCTGCAGTTAATTAGATTTTTGAATTAGTTTTCGAATAAGAAAAAAAAGACAGAAAAAAACGCGACAATTTCTCCACTGCTTGGTCTTCTATTCCAATTTGGAAGTGACAAGATAAAATTGTGTACAAGGGTAATTGCTTGGAAGCATTGAAATTAAAGCTGCAGAAAGAAGGTATTTTTGCAGTTCAGGAGCTAATACTCAATTCCAATTTAGCCTGTTTAGCATGCAGGCTGTGAACTGTTCCCTCTGACAGGGCAAACCTCATTAAGATAGAGCAAACTAATTCACTTGAGAATGAAAGCTGTTTCTACTTTTTTTCTTCTTGGAGATATAGAGACAAATCAAAATTGGGTCTTAGGGGTATACACAGTTGAAGGTAGAGCTCTTCTCTATCTCTTACAACATATTAACTGTAGATTAAAGACAAGAAGGGAGAGGATGTAACCTCAAGCTACCTTTGAACCAGCTCTTAAAGAAATAAAGCCTTTGTACAGAAAGTGCTCTTTGAACAACAAAACAGTGAAAAGCCGTATGGGATCATTCAACTCGTGTGTCTATTCCTGCTGATGAAGCACAGCTAACCTTTTTGAGCACGGAAAAATGAGAGGGCAGAGAGAAGAGAGGAGGAAGGAAGAATGGAGGGACAGGAAAGAAGTAAAGACTGATGCTTGGCTGGCCATTAACCAAGCACTCAGCATGGGATATGGCATTTACAGAGAGCAGCCAAATGCCATGGCAATTAATCAGGGTCTTGAATGCCAGCTGTATCAATACGCCTTGTACATGGTCATGGGTGCCCTTGTGCACACAAATGAACACCCACACGAACACACACCTTAAAATAGACCTATGCAATTCTCTGTTTTCGTATTATGAGCACAGTGTGAATAGAGCACTGTGGCTTTTTCCTAACCTTAATATTACTTCTACGTCTCAAACTAGGACACACACAGTGAAATGGAATGAATACATCACTTACACAATCAGAGTCTAAGGCCTGGGAGATGGCACACATTTTACTCTGCAGGGAGTTGCAAATTGCTTTTGAATAACCAAGGTCTAATTGACAGGAAAAGAATGCGCTGTCATTTCACTAGCGCAAGTGTCATTAACACATTTTTCATTTTGTACATGCTCCAAGGCATTATTGTTTTGTTGGCCCCAATCCCTCCATGGTGCAGTGAATATGTTTTAAAATGATTGTGAGCAGAATGTTGTTAGCTACACAACGCTCCCCGAGGGAAACAAAACACAAGAACAATTGGCTCATTAGAAGCAGAAACACTTCAAACCACAATATGGCTGGAACGCACTCCGAGGAGAGACAAAGTCGGTGAGTGAGGAACACAGATGGATGGATAGGTGGGACATGTGAAAAGACAAAGGCACACAAACAGAAGAGAAGCAACTCGTGCTAAACACTCAGTGTGCACAAGAAATCTACCGTTAAGATGAGGCAAATATATAATTCTCCTGCGTATATAAAGGCTGCAGACCCATGTGTTACACATAATTAGATTATAGTAATCTGATTATAATTGGTGCTACCTGCAGCAACACACTGTGTACTTAAAATGTCAAACCCATTAAAGAATCACATTTTGTAATGATAAACTTTAATTTTGACTGTAAAGACACTTGTGCCCCACCAGAATAAGTGCTCAGTGAGGAAATCCCTAAACCCACTTATGCCCTCAATAGTGACCCCCACGATTCCACCATGCAGACCAACTGGCATTACAGAGCCAACACATTGTCTAGTGGGAAACCCTGTACTTAACTGTTCAGTTAGTCTTAACAGGGATCCAGAGCCAACCCCTTCCACACTAGCTCTCACAGCCCACCATGCCAAATAGACATTCTTTATTTAACCTGTTCCCCCACATTGCAATCATGGCCCAAACAGCATTGCTGCCTTCAACAGGCCAAGGCTTCGTACGTGCAAGGTCCAGGTAGTGACAAAGCTGATGCATCCTACTCTGGCTGTATGCATGTTTTAGAAATAAGATACGGTGCTGTGAAGAGGTAATTTCCCCCTTCCTGATTTGTTTTTTGCACATTTATCACACTGTAATGTTTCAAATCAAACAAATGTTTATTCTAGACAAAGATAACCCCGTAAACACAAAATGCAGTTTTTAAACAATGATTTCATTTATTATGGAGATAAGCCACCCAAACCTGCTTTGTGAGAAAGCCCCCCCCCCCAACCCAAATCCTCATCAGTGGTTGTGCCACCTCAGTATGATTTAGGTCCAGACTTTGACTAGACCACTTCAATGTTTTTTAAGCCTTTCAGAGATGGACTTGCTGGTGTGTTTTGGATCATTTTCCTGTTGCATAATCTAAGTGTGCTTGAGCTTGAGCACACAAACTGATGGCCAGACATTCTGCATCAGGATTTTTTGGTAAACAGCAGGATTGCTGGTCCCATCAAATACAGCAAGTCATCCAGGTCCTGAAGCAGCAAAACAGCCCCAGACCATGGCACTACCTTGTCGGTATGATGTTCTTTTTATGAAAAGCTGTTAGTTTTACTCCAGATGTATCAAAACGCACATCTTCCAAAAAGTTCAGCCTTTGTCTCGTCAGTCCACAGAATATTTTCCCAAAAGTCTTCTGGATCATCAAGATGTTTGGGGGCAAGTGTGAGATGAGCCTTTGTCTTCCTTTTGTTCAGCAGTGGTTTTTGTCTAGGAACTCTCCCACAGATGCCATTTTTGCCCAGTCTCTTTCTTATTGTTGAATCATAAACACTGACCTTAAAGGGAAAATGTTATGCAAAAATAACTTTTTCAGGTTTTTCTCATAAAAATATGTGCCCCTGGCCTGTCCACAATCCCCTGATATACCAGAAAAATCTATTCCGTCTTACTTTCTCTTTCTCCACCTTTCAGAAAATGTGTTTTGAAACGAGCCGTCTGGATTTCCCCTCATGACCTCATGTGGAGAGTAAGCACCGCCCCCAGGTTTGGTCGGCCCTCCCCGCTTTGAGGAAAGTTCCGCCCTCCTCTCCTGATCTTACTCTCAGCTGCCAGCTGGGATGCTGGATAGCTCAATGGGTTACCCCGCTGACTTTGATCTGGGAGACTGATGGTTTGAATCCCAGTCAGGTCCTTTGTTTGGATTAAAGTGTCTGTAACATTGTAACATCAGGAGTGCCACATCCATTTCCTGAGAGGGGTGTGGTCAGGGGCGGAGCCAGACAGCTCATTAACACTCAAAGCCACAGACACAGAAACGGCTTGTTCTGAGAAGGGCTGAAACAGAGGGGTTTTTAGACATGCAAAAATCGTATACAAGAGTGTCTTTTCAGCAACAAACTTCACAGGCATGTTTTGGGAACCTCTGAGACCAATATAAACTTGTCTTAAAAGGGTAAAATATGTCCCCTTTAACTGAATCGAGTGAAGCCTGCAGGTGTTCAGATGTTGTGGGCTCTTTTGTGACCTCCTGGATTAGTCGTCAACGCACACTCATTTTGGTAGGCTGGTTGATTCTTGTAAGGTTCACCACAGTTCCAGTACTGTGGTTTGCTGGAGTCCCAAAGTCTTAGAAATGGCTTTATAACCCTTCCCAGACCAAAAGATGGCAATGACTTTGTTTCTCATCTGTTTTAGAATTTCTTTAGATTGTGGCAAAAAATGTGGTTAATCACTGTTGATTCATGATAAAATCAGGGGTACTTTTCACACAGGGCTAGATAGGTTTGGATGTTTTTTTCCCTTAATAAATGAGATCAAAATCCCAAAACTGTATTTTGTATTTACTTGGGTCATCTTTGTCTACTATTAAAATTTGTTTCAAGATCTGAAACATTGAAGTGAGACACATACGCAAAAAAAAATAGGAAGGGTGCAAATATTTTATAAATATTGATAGCAGCACTTCTTGAGACTTTACACTTTATAATATATAAATGAACGATGTGATAGTGAGCTAGAATGAACAAAATCAGGAACCCAACCCTTACCAGATCAAACTAGTTACAAGTTACCCGTCACCTGACTGTGACACTCAATATGCTTACACTAAATTAAGAAAAAAGTAATCAAATTATTGTGTTAAACCAAGTCCAAACTACACCCTTTCCAGCCCGATCAGCCAGTCACAGGATTTTTAGGACCATTCAGCCCCATCTGAATGATCATCTCTTGTAGTGGGTCATAGTGAGCAACAATCAACAGCACATCCAAGACAGCTCAAGACCCCTTGATGTTTGTTATTTGTCCTACCTGCTACGATTTTTCCTGTGATGTCAGTGACGCTGACCAATGAGAGCACAAAGCATTCATCTTAGTGGCAAAGAGAAAGAAGGGTAATAAAGTTGGTGCTGTGAGATGGAACTATGAGACAGAGGAAAAAATTTGCTGAGCTCTGACAAAAACATCCTTGTTTTAATGGTGTGTCATAGAGGGACTATCATGACCACCTGAAAAATAGAGAAATGCTTTACAGAAATAACAAGCGGAAAGTAGCTGTCATTTGCATCAACATCAAGCAAGTGTTTCATTCATCATAATGTCTGGACAGACTGACAAAGAAACACAGTCAATACAGTGTGTATTTGGAGGCAGGTATTGTGTAGTCCAGCCTCTCATGCCTCCAAAATCACCACATCACAACATGACACGCAAAAACATGATATCTTGACTGAAATCATAATAAATCTAAATTCTTAAAGTTGGATTTACATATCTAGATAATGCAGTTGTAGAGCAATATATGCATGTATGCACTTCAATCAGCCCAGGCTGACCATAGCATTCTGCATAACAATCCAGTCTCTGCACTGGGCTTTGACTTTGACATGAAAGCTAGCTGTAGCATGAGCCACGCTGTTGTCTGCCTTCATATCACTATAAGCTATAGGTCCACAGCAATTAGCTGAAAGGGGGTATGTTTCCACCAACTGTAGCAGAGGTAGTCATGCTCTTGTCAAATCAATTTTTTTCACTGTGCATGTCCACTGTGATAAGGGCAGTAGTCCAGTTAAATAGCCTAGGCAAGCTGTAGCTAGACTTGACTATGTATATAAATGTACCTACAGTACACATGAATCTGAGATAATCATAGCTATCAAATTATTTACATGCACATATTACAAGGAATGGAAACTGAGTGCAGTCAAGTTAGTACTATAGTTTGAGGTCCAGGAACATTATAGAGTTTTTTTCTTAAATTTGTGGAGATTAATATTTCTTTGTATACATGTTTCTCTAAAAAACATGAAACAATAATACAAATTGACATAGCCTAGTCCCACAATAGCATTAAGCATCTGTCTCCTCTTATTCTCTACACTTAAAGGGTCACTGGCAAATGACATTTTCTTTATCTTCTTTCTAATTCATCTATACTTTGGTCATTGAAAAAGAGGACATGGTCAAGACGACAGCACTTGAAATCAATAATCAGATGTCTTCTACCTTGCATGTTTATAACATTTGCAGCACAGTTTCAGGTCTCTGGTCTCTGGTTGAGGAGGAGATCTGGATCCCACAGCGCTGCTTCACTACTGCACTGTCACAGGACGTCTATAAAAAGAAAAACTGAGAATAATTCAGTAAGTCAATGACCTGACTGTGACAGCCATACTGAGACACAGCTGTCCCAAATACACTCTACACCTGGCTGAGCCATAGCTGTGTGTGTCACTCAAGGGCTACCAATGTATTGCTTTATGTTATTAGTACATATTGCCTTATTCCATTTTCTATGCATCTGGCAATTATTATACATTCCTTGTCATCCAGGTTTCAACTGAAAAATGGTGGTTGAGAAAACACTAGTCTATCATCAGACCATGAAGCAATTCCCAATATTTCCCCTAAAAAGTGCAATAACTGATTTTAAAAATACTCAAAGGTACACATTTACAACAACTTCACCTACGTTTAGTAACAAGAATACATGTATTTCATTTCTTTCCATCCCCTGGTTACAATAACATATCTAATCCAATCTACCTATTCACCAAACATTACTGACAATCCTGCAAGCATGAACGAGTAGGTTTTATCTATAACTGTGATAATGCATGGATTAAAGATTCAGTTTTTGCCTATTTTTGTTACATTTCATAGAGGTTGACACTTTTGCCGTGACCTTAACTTTTAAAATGCCATAAAACACAGACAACAAACGCATATGCAGTGTAATTTAGTCATAGTTGGTCACATGAGGTTTTTGTGTTAACAGGCGTCTTTCACAGGTGTCTTATTAAGCATACTACTGAGGCATAAACATAAATGTAGCCCTTTATGAGGTTCCCAAAAGTCTAAGCAACTCGTATGCAGGGAAAGTGATAAACAAACACAACAAACATCTCAGCATATCCTACCTTCACTGTGTCCCTAAAACTTTTTCGGGTCCTACCTCCCATTGTTTCACAGCGACCTCTTCCGGTTACCGTAATATTCTCTGTACCCTAAATTATAAAGTAAAACTGCTGCTGTAAGTGAGCCAACTGACAAAAGACGGGATATATTTTTCAACAAAAGCCGATGAAATCTTCAAAGAAAGACAAAGGACTTTATAATTAACCAATCTGACAAGCTGTGTCTTCGAGAGAAAGGTAGGCTAACAGATCAAGGGCGCATTGATACTTGATGTTGTGAGGCCACAGGTGCTGGCTGTTTAACCGTTGATTAGTGACGTGGTTAACGATAGGGCAAATTTTCTGGTAAAGGAAGGCCATACTCCGAGTGGCAGTCAGGTTAATAGCAAGGGTAAGTTAAAAATAATTTCATATTTACTTACAGTTGTAGTTTGAATTTCCGCCTTGTGTGGGCACATGATACATATACGTAGACACGATAGGCTATTGATTCACAGCAGATGAGACATTTCTGCAGTCCTGAAGATGTAACTCCGTAGTTTTTGGAGGAAAATGTGATTTGCGGGCATTTTTGAATTTTTTAAAATTAATATAGCCTAACCTAACCTCATGATTAGCCTACTGACGTTAGTAGCCTACAGATCAAGGCGAAAGTGAGCATAATCTTTACACAATCCAGGTAGACCTATTTGTCCTGTGACCAGGTTTCACTCACATGACCTGGTTATTGAAGCTAAACTTCTGCTTTTCCTACTGATGTAGCTCAATAAATGGAGCATCATGGGGATTCACATTACATTTTAAAACAATAAATTTATTGTTGATACAAACTTATAAAGCATATAACAAGTATGATGCTTTTTTGTTATCATTATTATCATATTTTTACACTGCTTTGGCAGCGCAAAGTTATTTTTTTCAATGCCAATAAAGCTTGCTAAATTGAATTTAACAAATAATTTTATATTCAGGTAAATCATAATAAGCCTGTTTTTAAATTGTTATTATAATTATTACTTTTAAAGCGATCAGTGCCCCCTTTTGTTGTAAAACATCGTTAACATTTTTGAGGGGAGAATGCAAACATTCATCACGTTGTTTTTATTTGCCCATTTTGAACACAAGAGGGCGCCATCACCTGCCTTTTATTTTCACAAGCAGGTCAATCCAAGCAGACTGGCAAAAATGGCCCCAGTTCGTTTCAAGTTAGGCCTGTGTGGGCTAATTACAAAGTTATTTGACATTTAAAAAACATAACACCACAGATTATTTGTGACTGTTTAACTTAACTGCTGAATTTTGAGCTTCATATTACTTATCCAAAAACGTAATACAGTGTGTAACTTATGGATATATTGTTTGCAAATTGATGTTTGTATAACTGGAAGGAAATCATCCAGTACTTTTGTTCATTTATTC
Source organism: Cheilinus undulatus (assembly GCF_018320785.1). Lineage (NCBI taxonomy): Eukaryota > Metazoa > Chordata > Actinopteri > Labriformes > Labridae > Cheilinus > Cheilinus undulatus. The sequence continues at coordinate 16,573,896 of NC_054867.1, forward strand.
AAAGGCAAGACAACTTTGTCAGTAGCGTACTATTCATTCATTCATTCAGCCAGCAATTCAGCGATTCAAAGCGCTTTACAGAGCCAAAAAAACAACATTCAATTCAATTCAACTAAAAAAGACAATATTGGCAAAATTCTCTCCAAAATCACAGTTAGAATTATAATATATAATCAAGTGTAAGAATAAATGTGTTATCCAATATATATACAGTGTATGTATGTCTATTAAAAAATATAAACAGTATGAACTGTATAATTTTAAATGATAAATATAGTCTTAGAGTTTTGACCAATGACAGTGGTTAAATATGTGAGAAGAGCTGCAGATTTAGAATACGATTAGATGACAGGATTTGTTATTGTTATAAGTCCAAGATTGTAAAGAAGAATAAGTATATAAATATATAATAGGAGTTTTCGGATATGGACTTAGATGACTTAGTAAGCAGGTGGTTATAATGCAATAGGACCAAAAATACAACAGCTATAAATTATTATTAACAGGGCTATATGAAATGAACCAATACTGTATAAATAAGTGGTCGTAGTGCAATAAGGACCAGAAAAATACACAATAGACAATAGATGTATAAACCAAGGTATATGACATATATAAAATACAATATAAATATAAATACAAATATATCAGAAACATGACATGGCATTAAATTAGATACAATATATATAAAAACACAAGATTAAGACTAAATTTATTATCATTTAGATTAGTCAAGATAGCAATAAAAGGTCGGCTGCAAAGTTTAGTAAAATATAAGATCAATGAAAGAATAAGTATTTAATTGAAAGAAGTGTTTAAAAGAAGATAGGATAATATTGAACTTAAGACAGGATAATATTGCAAGTATTTTAAGACCTGTTTTTAAAAGAGCTAATGAATGTATAAAGCCTCAGCCTCTCTTGTTGTCCACAGGTGAGGAGGATAGAAACTATGGGCTGCCTCAACCTGCTTGGTTCTGGTCCTGGGAACAGTCAGAAAGCACGCCCTAGAGGACCATAGATGTCTGGATGTCTCATAACAGACTCAAAGAGCATACAGGTATTTTGCCCCAAGACCATTTCACACAAGGTGGTGAATTTCAAAATCGATCCTTTGACTCACAGGAAGCCAGTGTAGAGATCTGAGGACTGGTGTAATGTGCAGCAGCGTTCTGGATGACCTGGTGGACTTTTTAAAAGTCAGACCTGTGAGAAAAATGTAACACTGATCTGTCCTACTAAAGATTAAAGCAGAAACAGGTTCTTTTTGTCTTCTTTGGACAGATGTCCTTTGATTTTTGCTTTATTTTTAACATTTAAGATCAGACTCCATGAATACACCAAGATTTCTGGCTTGATTTTTACATTTAGGTGTCCTGGAGTCAACGTAAGAACTGACTTTTAAAAAATCTTCTGTAGGGCCAAAGATGAGTGTTCAGGGGTTTTTTTCTTTATGTAGCTGTAGGAAAATTTGGCCCATCTGCTCATTGATTCCTTCAGTACACTCACTCAATGAGTGTAAAAGACTGTATGTGATGACACTGAAGTGTACAGTTATGTGTCATCTGCGTAGGCATAGTTGGAGATGTTTTGAATCTGAGCAAGTATCAGCATGTAGATATTAAATCAATGGGACAAAGGATTGACAGAAGTAAAAATTTAGAAAGATTTAGCCCACCTAGAAGATTTTTTAAAACTTATGGTACATTTTTAAGGATTCTGGGCCATTTAAAGAGTAGGATTTGTTAAAAGCTAGAACCAAAGACCTTCTCAGACAAGAAAGGAAATCCCACTCTCTATTCAATCCTTTGGGAGGTGGTTTTGCTTCTCAGACAGACATGTTAAAAGGATGTTATCACCACAATCAATGGAAAGTGGATTAATCCAGTTTATGGTTAGTATTGATCACATTAACTTAATTGATCCTGGAGATTTGTGAGAAATCTCAGCAGCTCAAGATGATAAGTGCCATAAACAATCTCAGTCTATTCATTACAGCTGCAGAGTAAAAGGTGTAAATGAGACATGACAGCAGTGTTTGACATCCATCGCCCTAGAGGCCAAAGAGGGTGTGTGTGTGTGTGTGTGTGGAGGAGGCTGCTTGGATTACATAAACTCATCCAAGAGCCATGGGAGAGCAGCAGAGAGAGGAGCGCAGTAATAACCTGTGGATCACTTCTCTCTGAGTCAACATCAAGGCTCTGTGTTTATTTTTCATTATTTCCCAAAGGCCCTGAGCTCCTGGAAGGGAGGCCTCATACACATGAACAGAGTCTCATCCAAACTACAAGACCTACCTTAACATTCTTATTTTTAGTCATGAAAACGGCCTTAACTGTGAGGAACAAGTGATGGCTTCACTCGCCGTGACTGTGTGTTTTCTTGAGGTGATGGTGGAGCCTTTGCAGGTGAAACAACAGATCACACCAGGGAGAGGTGCCCATAATCTGTTTAAATATGTCCTTGGGAATTGTTGTTGTCATTACCAGTAGAGTTGTTATTACAGGCTTAACTGTGAGCCTGACAAGTATCTCCTGGAAATTGTTTGGTTTGCTGTCACAGGCGGGGTGAGATCACTGACAATAATGGCTAAATAATAGACGACTGATAGATGGTGCCTCGTATCGTTTGGATTTTTTAAAAAGCGAGAGGGAACAACCTTTAGGAGGGGTAGGGTGGGGGGTACAGTTGGAGAGAGAAGGTGAGTGAAAGGTTAAGAGCCACCTGCAGAAAGCAGGACGTCTTAAGACAACCATAAAAACCTCTAAAGGTAGTTTGTTACAAACCAGTTTAACACACTGGAACAGTTTACAGCTGGAGCAAAAACATAGTAAAGCACTTTATGCAGTCAGTGTGACTGACTGGTTTGACAGACGTGCATTCACATGAATGCACAGAGGCTCAGACTCTGAAACAACAATCTTTATTTAGATACGACACTGCTGGATGAGTGCTACAGTAGCATGTTGTCTTTTTCGATCCTGCCAGTGAGGATGTTGTGATCTATGGCTGAACACGACAGGACATGCTCTCATTTTCCTCCACTCATAGTACTGATACAGAGATTTAAAATTTCAATGAATCCCCAAATATATGGAGAATGTCTGGTTGGTCCAAACTTAACTACAATTAAGAAATTCTTAGGCAAAATTCCTACAGTATTAAATAACCTGCCTTTCCATTTTGTTCAAGTTTGGATTTGAAAATACTAAAATATTCAAATGTACAAGTTTATTCCAAAAAGAGAGATGTGGCAGGCCAAAAAATTTGCAAGTTGTCAGATTCCCTTACTGGTTTGAAAATGTTCAAAATAAATATAAATATACAGTGGGTCTATGTAGATACAGAGACAGTGCCTATGAAAAATATTTAGCCCCTTGGATGTTTTACCCCTATTGATTTTATAAATCACTCATGGTCGATAAAATGTGGCTTTTCGGACAAATGATATTTTAACAAACCTGTTTAATGTGAAAGTGAAGACAGACTTCTACAAAGTAATATCAACTGAAGAAAGATATGTAATGTAAATTAAAGGACTCCATAAATATTCACCCTTTTCAAGTCAGTATTTAGTACATGTACTGAGTATGTGTGGATAGGTCTCAATCAGGCTTGCACATCTGGACTCGGCATTTTTACTCCATTCTTCTTTGCTCAAGCTCTGTCAAGTTGCACTGAGATCAGGTATGAACACTCCTTTTTAAGTCCAGCCACAAATTCCCTGTTGGATTGAGATCTGGACATTGACTCGGCCACCCCAGAAAATTCACCTTGTTTTCTTTAAGCTATTTTTGTGAAGCTTTCATTGTATGCTTCTGGTCCTTGTTTAGCTGGAAATAAATCTTCTGAGCCGTAGTTCTCTTAAAGACTAAGTAAGATTCTCCTCCAGGATTTTCCTTTAATAATTTTACCCCCTACCTTTACAAGTCTTCCAGGGCCATCTGCTGAGAACCATCCCCACAGTATGATGCTGCCACCACAGTGCTTTACAGCAGGGATGGTGCGTTGGAGCATGAGGCCTCAGGCAAAATCGCCTATGCCAAAGTCATAAACAAGGCTTAGGTCCTGAAGGCAGTAGGGGACTGATAGAGCTGGAAAACTTCTTTTCAACAGCATTATTACCTCCGCCAAGGAGATTATGTGATCGGCAGGGTTTGTTAGTTTCTTTGTTAGCAACATAACTCAAAAAGTTATGGACGGTTTTTGATGAAATTTTTTAGGAAATGTCAGAAATGGCATAAGGAAGAACTGATTAAATTTTGGGACTGATCCGGATCACCGTCTGGATCCAGGAATTTTTGAAAGGATTCTGTAGCATTGGGAGATAGGGCTAATGGCGGAGGTCTGCGCTCTCCGAGTGCTTTTCTAGTTTTACTCTTTTTATTTAAGTATGACCACTTTGATTTTGTGTACAACAATGAGACGGATGGATGTGGGCCCAATAACAGGCACTGGTTGACAACTCTGTTGTTGACTGTGCTGTTAATTGTATGTGGAAGGAGGCTGACTTGTTTACTGTAAACAAACTTTATATGTATGAATTAAGTTATGTTGTCTTATATTGTCCCACTCTATCCTCTGCCCTGTCTGCAAAATAAAGGCATGAAATCCATTTATAAATCTTTTAAAGAAGAATAATTATGAGACTTTTAAGAGATGTGAATTAAGTGCAAAATCAAGGTCAGCCACAGTTTTCTCTCCTGTTAACTCAATAAAAAGACTAAAAATGGGCATTAAAAAAATACAACTGATTGCAGATGAAGTCAGTTTTTCCTTCATGACAAATTTCAAACAAAAAAAAATTGTACAGACTGATATCCTGTTCTCTTAAGGTGCAGTATGCAAATATATTCAGTCCACTAATAGCCAGATTCTGTTAATATTTTATGATATCCTGCCACCTGTCTGTTCTGTGTACGCTATAAACAAATCCAGTGTTTGCACACAGACCCAGGATAGCAGCTGTGTACTCTCTCTTGGTTTGTGTGATGAACCAGACATAAACTTTCATTTTTGGCACCAATACGCTGTTTGTTCTGATAACAGGGGCCTATTAGCTCTACAGCCATTCTTGCAGTAATAAGCTCTAAACAAGCACAGGGACATAAAGACGAAAATTGGAAGGTTTTCATCCCGCTAAGCTGTCAAAATAAAAGTATTCAGGTGCTCAACTGTGACCTAATAAAAGGAAGTGGGAAAAGTAATTTATTGTGAGTTACACCATTGAGTGGCCTTAATGAGCTCAATAATATAGAGAAGTACCTGCATGTATGGAAATTAGCAGGTTCCTTTCAACCACTTTTTGGCACTTTTAGGAAAGATGAAAATACTTGATGGGTTAAATAATATCTGTTCTTTTTCCAAACCAAGCATGTGACACTATAAAATTACAGTTACCCTCTGCGGCTGTCTGCTTGCTTTTCATCATACCTGACTTCATCACTAGGCAGAGTTTATTCTAAGCCTCAGAATAACACATTGCTCCGGTGTTTGCCTAACTCTGAGCACACACACAGATAATGCCCGCTTCTGTGCATCACCACTACTGCTGAGCCTCTCCCAGTGGGGTGTTGGGCAGGCCTGTGTTGACAGTGGTGTTGTCCCAGTAAGCCCGATGATTCACATAACAAGCTTGTGCCAATGTACAGGTCTCAGCACACATCGATGCTGCAAACACCCAGCTTATTGTGCAATGACAGGGAACCTAAAACTTTCCTCAGCTCTGTAGAGTCATGAGTTGTAAAGGCTCTCACCCTGTCTTGGATGAACATGCAGTTATTTTGCAATAAAAGGCTCTGAGAAGGACATTATGATTCAGGGTTTAGTCTTGAAATAACTGAATCAAATCAGCTGCATCTCAGTCTGGTATCAGAATTAAGGTTTCAGTTTGCTGGGAAAACACATTTGAGTGGTATTGACCATTCCTGCATTTTTAATAAGAAAACATTTGCAGCCACTTGATTAGTGGCCAGTGAGAAATATTTCATGATATCAATGCATAGATAAAAATCCAGATTCACCCCCAAAAATGGAACAATGTGTCAAATTTGGATAAGAACAAAATATTGCAAACATTGGTTTGCAGATCCTATATTTAACTGAATACAGTGCAAAGAAAAGCTATTAAATGGTAAACTTTATTTTTCATACACATTTTTTTTAGATTTAATGCTGGCAACATGTTCCAAAAAAGCTGGGACAGTAGTGGGTTTCATCACCTTTTCTTCTATCAGCGCTCAGTAAGTGTCTCGGGACTGGAGTCACTTATTGTTGAAGTTCTGAAACTGAAATTCTGCCATTTCTGCTTGATGTACATCTTAGTTTCTCAACAGTGTAGAGTTTCTGTTGTCATATTTTGTGCTTCATAATGCACATAGATTTTCAGCTGGAGACAGGTCTGAACCGCATGCAGGCTGGTCTCGTACCTGCACACTTTTGCTGTGAAGCCATGCAGTTGTAACTCATGAAGAATGTGACTATACATCATCTTGCTGAAACATACAGGGACATGCCTGAAAAAGTCGTCTGAATGGAAGCATGCTGCTCCAAAACTTCAATGTACCTCTCAGTGTCACTGATACAATCACAGATGTGCAAGTTACCCTGGCACTAATACACCCCCACACTATCACAGACACTAACTTTGGAGCGTTGCACTGATAACAATTAAGATGGTGATTTTCCTCTTTGGCCTGGAGGACTTGATAGCCATTATTTCCAATAACATTTTGAAATGTGGGTGCATTAAATCACAGTACACTTTACCGCTTTAGATCAGTCCATCTCAGATGAATCTGGGCCTAGAGAAGTTTGCAGTACTGCTGGATGTAGTTGAGTAATGTTTGTTTCTTTGCATGGTAGAGTTTTATCTAGCATATCTAAGTTTATATTGTGCATTAATGGATAATTTTCATTAGCTTGTTGGCTACTTGCTTGTGCTGTCTTAAAGTGGAGAACCTCACACCATTATTGACTGTGAATAACTGAACCTTTCAGGGGTGTTTATTTTATACTCAATCATGGTACTAACACCTTTTATCAGTTAACCTACTTACAATGCTTTCAGAAGGTTCAGACCCCTTTACTTTTTTGAGTTTAGATTTGTTATGATATAGCCTGATGCTACAGTTGGATAAAATCATTTTTGCTGTCATTGATCTAACATTTGTTCACCATCATGACAAAGTGGAAACAGAATTTTAGAATTTTTTTGAAAATTTATAAAAAATAAACTGAAATATCAAATTGGCATAGGTGTTCTGACCCTTCGCAACAACACTTGAAAATTTAGTTCAGGTGCCTCCAATTCTTGTGGTCTTTGCTCAGATGTGTTTTTCCTTGATTGAAGTTCACCTGTAGTAAATTAAATTAAATTGGACATTATTTGGGAAGGCACACACTATAGAATGTGTCACCACTGGCAGTTTACAGTGCCATGAATAAGTATTTGCCCCCTTTCTGATTCCTGTTTCTTTTTTTTTTCTTTTTTTTTTTTTTTTGCACATTTATCACATTTAAATGTTTTGGCTTATCAAACCAATTATAATATCTCACAAAGACAACCCAAGGAAATAGAAAATGCAGTTTTAAATGATGATTTTATGAAGAAGGAGAAAAAAATCCAAACCTATCTGGCGCTATGTGAAAAAGTAATTGCCTCCCCTTGTTAAATAATGAGTTAACTGTGATAAACCACAGTCCTTGGAAAGCTGAGTTCAATTTTACTGGCCACACCCAGGCCTGAATACAGCCAGATTTGTTGAATGAAGAAATCACTTAAATAGAAGCTGTCAGACAAAAGGAAGCAGGCTACAAGATCTCAAAAAGAAACGCATCGTGCCTAACCTTGCAAAGCAGATGGATTTGCCTGTTTTCTGTGTTTCTTACTGGCAAATCCATCTTGCAAAGCTCCCATCTGAATGGTTTGGGCCCTGTTAGAAAGTCACAGGACAAATCAGCATCAAGGGGCAGTACTTTCAGGCGCAGCAGAGTTGTGACATATGCTATCAGTGAGAAGAGGCCGGTGCAGTTATGGCAGAAAACAACAGCATGGATGCTGCTAAAGCATAAGTTTTATCAGAAGTTGACGACATTTCTTTGTTAAAAGAAGAACAAATAACAGCATTGAGTTGTTTTCTTTCCAAAAATGACAGAAGTCATGCACTGACATGTCTAAAGTCTCCATGTTTTGCATTATGCAGCTCTCTGTGGTGCGCACCTCGGTTTAGGACAACGTCACATGTTTTGTTGCTCTGATTGGCCCGTAAAGATGTGACAGGCAGAACGTTCATCCAATCACCCGAGTTTTTTTTTCAAAGGCTCTGCTGTTTCCCAAACACTGCATATGAGAGGTTTTCCAGATGGATGTGTTTCACACATCCATCTGGTGTGTCAGGTTACATCATGCCACAATCCAAAGAAATTCAAATACAAATGAGAAACAAAGTGATTGAAATCCATCAGCCTCGAAAAGGTTACAAAGCCATTCCCAAGACTCCAGTGAACCATGGTCAGAGCTATTATCCACAAATGGAGAAAACTTGGAACAGTGATGAAACTTCCCAGGAGTAGTTGGCCAACCAAAATTACTTACACAGAGTGTTCATGACTCAACGATAAGAAAGACACAGGGCAACAACGGCATCCATGGGAGACCAAAACCACTCCTGGCAAAAAGAACACAAAGGCTCATCTCACATTTGCCAAAAAACATTTTGATGATCCCCAAGACTTTTGGAGAAATATTCTGTGGACTGACGAGACAAAAGTTGAACTTTTTGGAAGGTGTGCGGCCCGTTACATCTGGCGTAAAAATAACAGCATTTGATAAAAAGAACATCATGCCAACATGGTGGTGGCAGTGTGATGGTCTGGGGCTGCTTTGCTGCTTCAGGACCTGGACCACTTGCTGTGATTGATGGAACAATAAATTCTGCTGTCTACCAGAAAATCCTGAAGGCGAACGTCCAGCTATCAGTTCATGCCCTCAAGCACAAGCGCTCTTGGATTATACAGCAGGAAAACAACCCGAAACATACCAGCAAGACCACCTCTGAATGGTTAAAAAAAACAAAATGAAGGTTTTGGAGTGGCAAAGTCAAAGTCCGGACTTAAATCCAATTGAGATGCTGTGGTGTGACCTCAAACGGGCAGTTCATGCTCGAAAACCCTCCAATATGGCTGAGTTAAAAAATTTCTGTGAAGAAGAGGGGGGCAAAATTTCTCCACAGCGATGCCAAAGACTCATCATCAGTTATCACAAATGCTTGATTTCAGTTATTGCTGCCAAGGGTGGCACAACCAGTTATTAGGTTCACGGGGCAATTACTTTTTCGCATGAATTTAACACAGGTGGACTCCAAGCAAGGCATGGAAACATGCCAGTGTTTCTTGAAAGAAATGGGAGCAGCCTGAGCTAGATTTCTGAATGTACTGTACCTGCAGAATGTTCCAGGTGTTTTTTAAGCCTTCCACAAACAGTACTCTCTTGCCCCTGTCCCAACATTTTTGTAACCTGTTGCATGCATCAAATTCTGAATGTGTATGTATATCTCCCAAAACCATAAAGTTTATCAGTTAGAGCATTGAATATCTTTTTTTATGGGCTGTCTTAAATATCTGAGTTTGAAAGAATTTGCAGATGACTGTATTCTGTTTTAATCAATACATAACAGCTAAACTTTTGTTTGTACTTTAAGTCATGATTTGCGCTTGAGGAGGATTTGGAGCCTTGTTCCTCTCACAGACTAGCACAGATGGAGCTAGGGTTATCATAATCACTCGGAACTACTTATTCTTTTTGACTTTTACAACAGATCCTCCCTTTGTTGTATTTGGTGTCGTCCTCCCTCTTCTCACCTCCAGTATCTGTCCTGTGACAGAAAACAAGGGTGGGAACCAGAGCTGATCCAGGTGGCGAGAGGATGTGCGAGGTTGAGAGTGAAACGTGAGAGAGGAACACTGTTTGTTTTAATTGCTTCCAGATAAGGCAAACAGTAACCAGCTCTACCCAGATGTTTTCTTTACTTCTTTAGTACTTTTTTTCTTGACTACTTTCTAAAATGAATATTACCTTGTTTTACCTTGTAGCTGGATAATTTGTTCCATTTGAGGTGAGAATGGTGGGGGCAGTTAGGCGACAGTCCGGCGAGCAGCCTCACAGGTTCAGGCCTTGTTCGAAGGGTATCGTGTAGCCGCCTTTTACGACCTGTTTAACACTGCGGAGTTGAACACGGCCATTTATCCCGCAGTGTATGACACAGTGTGAACGTGATAGGGTGAAACATGGCAGTAAAAGGGGAAGAAATCAGGCAACATGGAAAGATAGAGAGGTCCCTGTTTGTCTGCAGTAAATTACACTGACGCCTGCCTCTCTGGATCCACACAAAGCTGTTTAACAACAACTTTCCACTATTTAAAAGGGAGACACTATTGTGTGATGCTCATGTGCCAAGGGGGAAACCCTGACGAATGCTGTTTACTGACAAAGTAGTTAGAACATTTAAAACAGCCTCCGTTTTTGCAGTCACAGTGGAGAATTTGCATAACAATTCATGTCTCAGCTAGAAAATAGTGGTTTGTAACTGCCCCTGAAGACTGCCCGACCTACTAAAAACATATTTATCTCATAAATCTGAGAGCTACATCCATCATGCTGCTGCTGAGGGAGATAACACATATGTCTCTGTTTACACAACACAGGCTCCTACGCTAATGTGCGCTCCCTTATGTGAGAAAGTTGGAAAAAAACAACATCAGCATTAGAGGCTTTGTCCCATAGGAGAGAAAGAGGAGATAAATGGAGGAGTGTCACATCAGATGGAAAGCTTCATCTCTGCTCAGTACTCTGAACAAAGATCATTGGCCCATCAGCAATAACAAGGCTAAGTGTGAGGGAGTTAACATGTGAGGTATCATGTTTATCACTGTTTATTATGTACGTCAGAGCCAATCTGTTTCATGACCGCACTTCAACCAGGATGTCTGATCTTCAATTCTATGTAAGATCACTGGAGGGCCCCCTATGAACATTTTGGCCCTGGTGTTTTAAAGGGAGAGGAATAACAACCCCCTCTATGATATCTTCCACATGTGAAGTTTAGTAACTCTTTTTTGACTGCTTTGTCCTTCATCAGATGTGTTAGAGCCTGGGTAAGACAGAGAGAAAGTAAGAGAGACAAGGGTAAAGGAAAGTGAGTGGGAGAGAGGAAAAAGTGAGAGCTGATCTTAAATTTCAGTTGAGCTCCGGCAGCTACACAAACAGTGGATGAAGGTGGGCGGGGGAGACAGCAGCTGAGGCAGAGGGAGGGATGGATGGATGTGAAGAGAGAAGAAGAAGAAGAAGAAGGGAGGGAGGGAGAGAGTGAGGCGCTCGGCAGAGCCACTCAGTCTAGACTCCAGATGTGCAGGCAGCAGCAGTGTGGCTGTTTTGGCCCCCACCAGGCTGCTCTGGGAGTATCCCCAGCACATGTCCTGTAAATCAGCCCAGCCAGGCCTCAGGCAGCACCACAGCCACAAAACCCCTCCGCCCGGACCCCCAAAACAGGCCGGCCAGCGACAGACGGACGCCGATGAGCCCGCTGTGTCGTGTTAAGCCTATAATAGCCTCCCTGACTGCTTATATGAGATAAACTGGGCCCTGAGTTTTAAAAGTTACCTCCCTTTTCCATGTTCACATTTGGACCTCTACTTTTCTTAAAGAGACAATATGCAGGAATTTGATTTGGTGTTCTTTGCTGCACAATTAGGGTCTCTGAGTGCAACCGCACTGTCATAAAACACAGCGTGCTGATGCCTCTCCCTCCTAAACAACCTGCATTTGTTGAGGGTGGCATAGATGCAGATGTGGAATAAGTACGAGAACATCATACTCGAGTAAAAGTACAATTACATTAGTTAAAGTTTACTGAAGTAGAAGTAAAATTACTGGTTGATAAATCTACTTGAGTAAAAATAAAAAGTAATTGATTCAAAGTTTACTCAAAGTACTGCATAGCTACTGAGGAGTTGTACAGTAAAATATATTCTTTCTCAGGTTGTTTAGGTAAATTCACACATTTGTAATAAAGGGAAAATATACTGCTGTTTTTGGATGTAATCTGGAATCATTGGTGAGGGGTCAGGCTGTAGACCATACATCTCTGTGACACCATTTATCTCCCAGTTTTAGATTTTTTTAGATTTTTTTTCAATTCAGCTTTATTCATAAACAATGTCTGGCCGTTACATTCATGAAATAACCCCATTATAAACATTACAGACATTTTATAAATGAAACAGAGAAAAAGGTCAGAGGTCATATATAAATAGACGAGTTTTAGAAGCTACATTATTGACATTACTACGAGTCAGTGTAACTAAGACAGCTTCAGTAGCATGAGCTTTAGCAAATGGAACTAAAGCTGACAAAGAAACAAAGCAAACGAGTCTACTTATCCACAAAGCTGCTTAAGATCCTTGTTATATAACTAAGCTAGCTTTGGCAAGATGAGCTTTAGCAAACATAGCTAAAGCTAGCTGAGCTACGAAGTTAATGTAGATATGTAGCTTACATAGCTTCTATGTGAGCTTAGCTTTAGCTACATTAGCTATGTAGCTATGTTAGCTGCATAGCTATATAGCTATCTTAGCTCGGAATCTTACTCAGCTAATGGAATAACATAAGCTATGACAGTCTCCCCCAGCTGTATGTCTTCCTGAACTTTCAAACAAAGCAGTGCTAACAGTTGCTATCAAATTTTAGAGGATAAAGAGGATATCCACTCCTCTCTCAGATTTGTGGACATTCAATATATAGACAAAAGTATTTCGCTGCTTGATCAGTTCACCAACAGGGACTGTGGTGACATTGTGTTTCAATTACATGCACTTTAATGTGAAGTTGGACACCCGTTTGCAGCTTTAGCAGCCCCCACTCTTCTTGAAAGGCTTTCCACAAGATTTTGTGGGCTTTTGTGCCCACTCTTTCTGTAGAGCATTTATGAGTTCGGGCACTGATGTAAGACAAGAAGATCCAAACTGAACTCATCTAACCATGTCTTTATAGTCCTCATTTTGTTGCACAGTCATGTTGGAATAGAAATGGGCCTTCTCCAAAATGTTGCTACAAAGTTGGAAGTAAAGCAAAATGTCTTGGTATGCTGAAGCAATAATTTTGCCATTTACTGGAGATAAGTGGCCTAGCCCAAACTCTGAAAAACAGCCCCATACCATTATCTCTCCTACACCAAACTTCACAGCTGGCACAATGAAGTCAGGAAGGTGGTGTTCTCCTGGCATTGGCAAAACCCAGACTTGCCCATCCCATTGCCAGAAAAGCATGATCTGTCACTCCATTGAGCACATTTCCACTGCTCCACAGTCCAGTGCCAGTGTGCTTTACACCACTCCATGTGAAGCTGGGCAGTGGACTTGGTGATGTGAGGCTTGCATGCAGCTGCTTGGGCATCGAAACCCATTCCATGAACCTCCTGTTGTACAGTTTTTGTGCTTACATTAATGCCTGTGGAAGTTCAGAACTCTTAGCTGTGGAATCAGTAGAGCGTTGGTGACTCTTACGCACCATGCACCTTAGCAGTTGTGATTTTACGTGGTCTTCTGCTTCATGGCTGAGTTGCTGTTGTTCCTAAATGCTTCCACTTTCTAATAATATCACTTACAGTGGACTGTGAAATATCCAGCGCGGATGGAATTTCACAAACTATCTTTTTGCAAAGGCGGCATCCGTCACAGCACTGTGCTTGAAGTCACTAAACTCTTCAGAGCGACCCATTTTGTATCACAAATGTTTGTAAATAGAGACTGCATGATTAGGTGCCTGATGTTATACACCTAGGGTTGCATATACGGGCCACCCAGACCCCAACCCAAAGGCCCCAAGGCCCCTTGCCCAGGTGTTACTGTTAGGGTTAGGGTCGGCTAGGGTTAGGGTTAGCAAAACAGAGCGCTCACAAACTACATAAAGGGCTGGGATCTTCCCCGATCACTCCCCTCATATATACAGGCCACCCAGACCCCACCCCCAAGGTCCTGGGGCCCCTTGCCCAGTTGTTACAGTTAGGGTTAGGGTTAGGGTCGGCTGGGGTTAGGTTAGGGTTACCAAAATGGAGCGCTCGCAAACTACGTGAAGGGCTGGGATCTTCCCCGACCACTTCCCTCATGTATAGTGGTGTAGCAATAGTGGTGTATGCCACTTTTCCCCTTAAGTCCTATTATTCTTATATTGACTTTTAAACTACTATTTTATGTTGGAAACATTGCATGGTGTTGCTTTAAGCGTGTGACTGCATGCATGCTCAGTCGTTCCCCTAAAACAGATGATGTCCATCCATGTACAGCTGCCTATAGATCAGAGAGGAATGCAGCCCAGTGTCATAAACTCGTCGTTTTTCCTCATTTAGCTCCACCACAGCTTGTCTCCCTCTCAGTTCCCCAGTCTCACTGGCACCAGGGCATTCCTTCAATAGCTTCCCTGCTTCCCATACTTCACATCCACTCCAACATCCACAGCGTACATTCACACAATTACAGATTCCTGCTGGATGTGAGTGTGTGTGTAATCCTTTCCCATCAGAGCTCAACACATAATTAGATGTTGGACTGGGAGGCCTGGCCCATATATAGTAAGCAATGCAGACCACAAACATGCGCTTAAAACCAGATTTCTTATTGTACTCCATCACACCAGAGTGAGCTATTTTAAAGAGAGGGTGAAAGTCTTTCACTGGGTCATCGAGCGGCCTTTGAAACACCAAAGTCTGCACAAGCAGAAGGAGCACATGAGGAGGTGGAGAGGGGGCTGCCTGTGTGGGTATCTGTTTGTGTCTCTAAACCAATCCTGTGCTATTGTGCAAAGTGCTAAAGTCAATGCTTCACTCAGCTGTTCAAACAGGTAGCGTGGAAACATCGGAGCTGTGTTTAAGTTGATCAGACTGCAGGGACAAAAATGTGGAGGTCGATGTGTTGTCTTTGTGTCTGTTTGTGCGTACACTCAGCCGTGACTGTGGCCCTGGGAAAAAAAAGACACAACATCCCTTTCTGTCTACTGTGTGAACAGGTGAGCAAGCCACCATGTTTTTGTCCAGACACAAACAGTAACTGAAACTCACAAATACACCTATTCACACACTCTCTCTTACACACACACATTACTCATAATCCCAGCTGATCCTCCTAAACATACCTACACCTGCTGATGGGGAGATTCCAGTAGTCACAGCCTCCTCCTGCTCTTGCAACCGTATATGCACAAACACCCTGAATGTGTTGTTTCTTCTTGTAAGGATTCAGAGGGAGGTTTCCTATCATCAAGGCATGGACTCTGCATGGGACGCTGCAGGAAAAAACAGCTGACAGTCTCTGGAATGCTCCTGGACGTACGAGGTTAACTGGGATTTAACCTTTACATGGTGGGAGGGGAGTGCTGCTAAAACACAGCAGCGACCTCTGACTGGACTGTCGTCATTAGACAATGAAAGAACAAGTTAGTCATCTTGTTGAGATAAGTCCAGCGTAAAACAGCATCAAAACATGATTTTTAGGAAATAGTTCAAACTTGTTTATCAAGACAAAATGAGAACATTTCAGCGATTGTGATTCTAGGAAAAACAGCTTTTACCTGATTATCAGGCATTACACTGAACATCTTTGGTCTTAACTGAAACTGTGACAAAACATTTTAATTATAATAAATGTCAGAAGTTAATCACCCATAATGAATTTTGCATTATTTACTATTTCATTTTAGATTTATTTTTCTGTCCTAAATCCAGGTTAACTGTCTTTGGGTTTTTGGAAGTGGCATTCATTTTGAAAGAAAACAATATCCATTGGGTCCTTATCAAAGAGTATGACATTAATTTAACCATTTAAAAGGATCTTGTTATGGATTGAAAAGGAATTAAAGGAACAATTACTTGGTATAGCATAAGGAGTAATGACTTTTAACTTAACTAGTGGCTTAACCAAATTATGCAGAAAGGGACAATGAAGCACTCATGGATTTTTTTCCACTGGTCTTTACATTTTAGCTGAAAATAAGTGGCAAAGTTTACCAAGACAGTGTCTATAGAGTGTAACTCCTGTAGATCGTTACTGTGAGACGCCACATCTGTCAGAACAGAAATACATGCAAAAACTTAAAACTTAAACTTTCAGTTAGGTTAGGTTAAGAGTTAAGGTAAGGGTTAGGATACCAGAAGCTAAAAATTCATATACCTGACCTGTCAAACCTAATCATGAAAAAATGTAAAAAGCCATGTACATGTTAACACAACAAACATAGTTTACAAAGCTTCATTAGCTGTATAAGCTACATTAATAATGTAGTTGATATAGCTAAAGCTATGCAACAAGAAGTGGCCTAAGCTACGTAGCTATGTTAGCTTTAGATTTGATTGGTAAAGCTCCGGTTGCCATAACTAGTTTAGCTACATTGTCTTATGTAGTAGCATTTATTAGGTAACGAAGCTAAAGCTAAGCTCACAAAGCAGCTATGTAGCAACATTAGCTTTACTAATGTTTTCTTAAGCTAATTTTGCAAAATCAAATTGCAGAATGTTTAATAAAGGCACAGAAACAGTCTACTCACAGGAAGGCTTGTCTTCGATGAAAACATTCCAACATAGCAAATGTAGCAAACAAAGCTAAAGCTAGCTTCAAAAGCTATGTCATCCAAATAGCTTAGGTAGTTATCTTAGTTTTAATGCATTTGCTAAAGCTCACATTCCTAAAGCTAACTTTGCTACATTTGCTTACATAGTTATGTTAACTATGTAGCTAGCATAGCTAGAGCTAACAAAACTAACATGAGCCACCGTTCGTATCTACTTTTACAACGGGTCTATATTTAAATTACTCTTGGGTTATACCTCTCACCTTTTAGTTTTACAGATAAAATGTTGCTTAGCTTGTGATGTTTGCAGTAACGTTATATCATGAATTTAACTGCAAGGCTTTGTTTATGAACAAAGTTGGATTAATGAAAAAAATCTAAAACTGGAAATTTGTTTACCAGAAAATGATGGCACTTCAGGTCTGACAGCCATGGCGTCTCAGTAAAAGTCTGCGAGTAGGGGCATCTGAGATCTATGGTTGGCAGCCAGACCCCTCTCAAGTGTTTGACACTGACATGTTTTGTTCATTAAATGAACACTTACTTTTATCACTTTTGAAGTGTAAACAATTGGTGAAAGTAAAAAGATCATGTGGAGTGATTTTAATGTCAGCCACACTAACCTTCCCTTCCTTTTATTTCATGCTCTTACCTTCTAAGACTTTTTTATTTAGTATGACTAACAACTTGATCAGTCAGAGTAGATTTGATACAAGACACATACTGGGTGAAAGGCACATTTGATGGGTTTACATGTTCAGATGTTTAATGACCCCAACAAACTCTGTAGTCCTAGTTAGCCACTTGCTAAAATGCTGACACATTTCCAGGTTTTAGGGCTCATAAGTGCAGAACTTTATAAGCTTGGCTTGGTATGTAAATGAACTTAAATCCTAAAGTGTATCAAAAGTTTTGAGCATTTTACTTTTCACTAACTAATTATTCTATTTAACTGTTAGCAGTTAGTTGCTAACTGTTTGAAATATTAGTTTAGCATGAAGTGGAGTAAAACTTTGAACACCTAAGCAGTCAGTTTTAAACCGTCAATCTCTTCCATGTTTTAATTTGGCATTTAGAATGCAGGCTTTTTACTGTAGATATTAGCTTTCTTGCCAATTACCATTTTATACAATGCTAACAGTTTAAGCTGCTTTCGCGAGCTAATGATTTCTGATGATGGACCACAGGAACGTGTTTAAGCCAAGTATGAACTAAATTCCCTCTAAAAGATCTTGGAAAATTTACTTTATCATATTTCAGATTTTCTGAACGTAAAAAAGCAAATTTCGTCCAACAGTTTTAATCAAATTCCCCAAAACTTACCGATAAATTCCCCTCAAATTTCATGAAAAATTATGGAAAATTTCCAAACAAATTTTCTAAAATATCCAAACAAATTCTTATGAATTTTCATTTAAAAAAAAACAGGATATTTTCCTGCAAATTCCCATGAAAGTACCAAAAACATTTCAAAGCAAAATCCTGCTCCATTTTATGCCAATTGCTGAAAATTTCAGACTTATCCAAAAAATATCTAATATCAAACTGTCTTACTGTGTTGTAGGAAAGCCAGTGTCCTCATATGTGCATGCAGGGTCTCAGGGGGTTAAAAAACTTGTCATGTTAATGTTGACAGTTGGCTGCAGCCTTAGGTAGCATAGTGCCCATAATTTTGCCTTGATATTACTTTTGTGATCAACCTTAAAGGTTGTAGGAGACTTGTGGAGAAAAATAGCAATTTCACCCCATTCTAGCCTCAGTTTGTACCACAAGAGGGCCACCTCCACCATCTCAGATCCTCCAGGGGTCCACAACAGATAGGAGTCTATGTGTCCATGTGTGTATTTGCGTGAGTGTCTATTAACATGCATGCATGAGCATTCCTAAATGGCGGGGATTGCAGTAGACAAGGCAGTCAGTCAGAGGGCCCTGGGCTCTCCCAGTTAATTAGTAGCAGGACTGTGGCACAAACAGGCCAGCAGAGCAGCCGCCTGGCCGGCAGTCATCATGTGAAACGGCTGAAGGGGAGAACGTCTCCCTGACGCAGCAGATAGAGCCGTTCAAAGAGCTTATCTGAGGCTGTCTGGCCTCGTCTTATCTGATCTGACCCCAGCTCATATGCCTCCTGTTACACTATGTTTCATCTGGTGCAGAGGGTGGTTCCTGTGTGAGTGCGTGCATGCGTAGAAGGCCAGTGTGTGTGCTGAAATCTGGTTATAATGTTAAATGTTTTGATTGGATGTCAACCAGGCCAGTGTGAGGTCACCATCAGTTGTAACACAGTAAAATCAGGGGGTGTAGGGGTGGGGGCTGTATATCAAATCAGCCACAGGTAATGTTACTGTTATGAAGCAATCTGAAATCATTTAAGCGTACATTTGTGCAGTGATTTATGAAGTGATTTATGGGAAAGTTACTCAGGCAAGCTCTGTGGCCTGAGCTGGGTACGTTCAGAAGTGTGTTTTTGTTTAAAGACCGCAGCTCAACTAGTACCAGAACTCACTGAGAGGAGTCCATCATCGTCATGTGTGAAAGTTAATCAGTAATCTGTGCAGAATCACAGTCTTCAAACAGCCCTCTGGGCTTCACATGAGTGTGTGCTCATCCTGCAGGTGATCATTTATTTTCCATTATATGCTAATAAGCAGTGTTGCATCTTTCAAACAAGCCACTGCTCAGTAATTATGTACCCACTCCAAGCTTTTCTCTGCTGGCACCGGCTGGCTGTGGGCCGGGACCAACAATTCAGACACAATTTAGCTACAATGCAGCAGTAATTGTTGTTGCCCACTGTCTCCCTCAGAGGTGACCCCTCACTTCCCGAAATACAAACACATGCAGATACAGATGCACATACTCACACACATTAACACACAGTGTTGACACAGCTTCAGCAGGGACAACCCCCCCCACTACACCATGACAATTCCCCCTTCTCCTCCTCCCCCCTTTTTGCCTTCTTGATCCCTCATCCCAACGTCCCTCCCTACACGCACACATACACACAGAGTGCTGTTTGGTAGAGATCAGAAGCCCAGCTCAGAGGCCCCACACCTGGGCATGTTTGCGGAGGAAGCGGGCCCTGGGCGGGCTGCGCTCCATGCGCCTGTCGACTGGCTCCACCAAGTCTGGCCAGCTGTGCTCCTGGCCTGGCCTCGCGCTGTGGGGGCTGTGCAGCTGGGAAAGGCATGTTTCCCAAAAGAGGAGAAAAAAAGACAGAGAGGGGAGGAGGGAGGGAGGACACAGAGAAGAGAAAAAGAGAGAAAAAAGGGCTTTAGGTTATTTCGAGCTCATTACACATTCATCCCTGAGCTCTCCTAAAGCATCTCTTTTCATATGAAAAAATCACTCTGGTTAAGCCGGTTAATACCTCAGAAATATTTGATTAAATATTATCGTTCTTATTTTCTAGTGGAAATAACAAGCCTTAGCCTGTCCCTGAAATTTAAAGACAAACAGTTTGCAGCTCTTTTGTTAAGCATACCACTCTGTTGAAGGGAACTTGTTCCATGATTTATAGTTATTAGTTATTATCAAACATCTGTATGTTGTAATAACAGAGCTAAGAAATATTTGTTAAACTAGGCAAATACATCAGTACTGTGGGTAGACTTTGATGTAAAATGAGCATACTGTCATTGATCTTGTTTCAAATCAGATTGAATCATGGTGCACATCAATTAAGGAAGATTCATTTTTTAAATTCTATAGTTTTTGTATCTAATTTTACTTTTATTGTGTTTTTCATTCTCTTAGTTTTCTTTTCATTTGTCACTTTTACTTTCATTTTTATGCAAGGCTTCCCATTAGGGAGTAAACAGGGAAAGCTTTCTGGGGTGGGGGGCAAAAAAAGATGGCAAAAACAGAGTCAATCCTAAATAAAAACCATTAATATTTTAACAAAATACTTTAAATTACTTATCAACCCTCTGAGACAGATGTCATATACCACAAGAGGAGGCACTGGTCATTTTAAAGCTAAATAGCTTTGGAACCATAAATCGTTGCCGCTTTTTTTTCCCCCTGTGAAAGCCCCCAAATTTGCCGTTTGATGCTATCCACACGCCTGGAACTTGGGTGACTTTCCGGGATCTAAAAAGATTAAATCCACGCTAGTTAACTCTGATATTGAACATCTTTTAATACAGTTTTTAATCTATTTTTCTGATTATTTCTGCCGCAGTTGGCTAATGCCTCCATATTGTCTGTTTTGTATCCCGCAATGCATTGTGAATGGACTGTGACAATGGCAGGCTGTCCTGTCTTCACGTCATACTTTGTCAATCTGCAAATGTACATCCTCGAGGAGAAGTGCCAGAATAGCTCAAAAGACAGAGTGATGAGGCCCTCTGTGTCACTGCAGACAGGAGCTGCTTTGAACACAAATGGAGCTAACAGAGAAGCACAAGGGCTTTTTGTAAATACGTGAATATTTTGATAACTTTATGGCAAATGATAATTTTTTCCCCACTTTTTGGTCCCCAAGAGATGGGAGAACAAGAGTAGTTCTTTTTCACCTTCACACCTTTCTGCAGTTCTGATAGAAGGCTAACTTCTCTCTGTGTTGCAAGAATTTTTGCCTCTAGTCTTCTTTTCCATGGAGGGTGCCCCTGCTTCTCGCTACTGCTGTTCACCTTGTAGCCAAGCATCTTTAGGATTACTGTTGATATATGCCGATTGTTCACATCCTGGAGTAGAGTAGTTTATACATAATGTAAATTTAAAGGACTTTTTTTAACAAAAATGTGACATGTTCTACAGCCTACTAATATAAATAATACTATTCATAAAAAATGAAGAAATAGCACATTTGTAACACATTTATGCCAGCTGATAATGTGGCTGTTATGCAGCGATTTAAAAGTTATCTCATAATCAATATTATAACAACACAGAATATATTTCATGTATGGGGTTATTTTCCCCCCAGTAGCTTCAGACAGACTAGAAAGGCCTTAATTTTGCAGTCATTTTGCAGTAGTTTCATGAAACAAAAGGCCGTGTTTAAATCACCTCAAATATGTATTATGAAACTTGCTATTTGGCAGATGCTCAAGTGTTATGAAATGGCACTTGGCACAAGCTTAAAACTTTCACCTGCTTAGAGACACGACAAACAAACAGTGGCATCATTTGCTGTTTTAGATGTCACCTCTTCCTGTGTATGTACTTAGCCTGCAGCCATGTAGTGCTCCTGAGGGCTGTTGGGCCCGGCAATAGCTCAGGACAACATGTGGAGAGGTCGCCATGTCCTCCTGTCACTCTGTTCTTCTGGGAACAGCCAGTCAGACCAGGCCAGGCGGACTACGGCCAGACAACTACAGACCTCGTTCTGAGCAGGAGCCACCGCAGCCTTCATTTAATCTGTCCCTGAAGATGAGTCCTGCACACAACATTTACATAATTATGATGGAGTGGGAAAAAGATTATACTACTGATGCTGTTAAATGAAAGTGAATCAGCCAGAGGATCCAGCTGTTATCTCATCAAAGTCTTCAAAGTTATCTCTTTAAGTCACTGCTTTGAGCTCTCAGATTTAGAGACCTTGATAGCATCTTTGTAGATGTTGATGGAGGCAATAGAAACCGTAGACAGCTGTACACTTCAATAGGTTTCCCTTTGGGCTTGTTTAACTACAGGTTGAGTGTTCAGGTGAAACAACACCAGTTATCCAGCCCAGCTATTTATTACCCCTGCCAGGCTGTTCCCCTTCAGAGAACCTCAAACATACGAGAGCAGCCGAGCAAACAGAAGAGAAGCACACTACTCCCATTTGTCCATTACAGAAAACTCTGACACACAACTCCTCTGTTTGTGAGGAGCCCATATGGGAACCACAACCCTCAAAGGAGGCTCTCACAGCTTGGCCTCTTAGCTGCGATGGCATACTGGCTTTCAGTGGCCCGTAGCCACTCTTCAGGTTAAGCTGGATGGCACTCCAGGATCTTAGCCTCTTTCCTCAGGCTAGAGCTGCTCCCTGCTGCCCTCTCTCCTCTGCCCTGACCCTGGACCTGCCACCCTGCTGTCACCATTGGCCCAGGTGGCCAGATGGATGTACAGAGAGGAGGCAGCATAAGGTGAACATATGCTGGAGGAATAAGTGGACGCTTTTGCCAGAGTTTACCTGTGCCTTTTGAGCAACCCACAAATGATGAGCAAGGCCGCACATAAGGGGGGATAAAGGGAGAGCTTTCTGGGGCTTAGCCAAACTGGGGGCCCATGAGGGTCAGCAAAATCATGATCAGTTGTTAAGATAAGCTGTGATAACCACATTTTATATTCAACCTGTATAATAACCACTCTTATCAAAGCAACAATGAGTTTTATTAATTTATGCTTTGGTACAAATTGGCCTTCTTAATAAAGTAAACTCCCATTCTTAAAACAGAATAATCACTGAACTAAAGCATTAGGAAAGTAATGTTAACTCCATAGCTAGGTCATGATGCGAAGAAACATCAGGATTTTAGATAATAAAGTAGAAAAACTTAGACAAATTTAATAGAAAAGTACTGAATAACTGTTAAAAAAAGAGACAAAAAATGGACAAAACGTGGTAATAAGGCATATAAAGTGGCAGAATGGGTTAAAATTGGCAAAAAGAAGTGGTTAAAAGTGCAAAAACAGCAAAAATTGGTTGAAATGGCAAAAAGAAGAAGCAAAATGGGCCACCATTGGCAACCAAAAGTGTTTAAAATTGGCAAACATGGTGGAAATTAGTTGAGAGTGGCAAAAAAACCTGTGGCAATACGTGGTTAAACAAGAGCAATAAAGCAGCAAAAAATTGGGTCAAATGGCCAAAAACAAGTGGAAGAAAATGGCTGCATTTGGTAAAGAAAAATATTGGAAGTGGTAAAAATTTGCAAAAACGGGTAAAAAGCAGCAGAAATGGGACAAATGTGTCAAGAAAAAGTTTCAAAAGGGGCAAAATTGGTTAAAACTGGCAAAAATGGGCAATGGGGCAGAATTTTAACATTGTAGAATTGGAATAAAAGTGGCAAAATTAGGCAAACAGTGTCTTCATTGACTAGAGCTGGCAATAAGAAAATTGGCTCATAATTGTCAAAAAATTTTAAAAGGTGGCAAATGGAGTTAAAAGGCAACAGCAGGGGAGAAATGGGCAGAACTGTAACATTGAAGAATTGGATTTAAAATGAGAAAAATAAGCCGAAAATGGTAAAAAAAAAAAAAAAAAAGGCAAAAATGAGTTAAATTTGACCAAAAAGTTCCATAATATGGTAAAGTGCTGAAACCAGGGAAGCAAAAAAGGGTTGGAAGTGGCTAAAAAGGTGGGAAAATGGGTGGAGATGTGTTAGGAAGCAGCACAAATGAACCATTCCAACATCAGACCCAATAACAGTTTGACATAACCTGATGCGCCAGGTGGATTCGTTACACGCATCCATCTGGAAAACCTCCCATAGACAGTGTTTGGGAAAGGGCAGAGCCTTTGGAAAAAAAAACTCAGGTGATGATTGGATGAACGTTCTGTCTGTCACATCTTTACAGGCCAATCAGAGCAATAAAAGATATGACCATTAGACTCGTGCCAAAGCCGGTCAGGAGAAGGGCAAAAACATTGTTTCTGCCAAAAAAAAAAAACTCAGTGCTGTTTTTTGCTTTTATTATAACAAAGAAACATCAAGCTCTGATAAAACTGACGTTATAGCAGCATCCACGCTAATCTCTTCTGCCATAATTGCACCGGCCTCTCGTTGCTGCTCATTTATGTCACCACTTCACCTCGCTCGGAAGTACTGCCTCTTACTCCTGATTGGTCTTACAGGGCCCAATCTGTCCAAATGGGACCTCTGCAAGATGGATTCGCTAGTGAGAAACATGGAAGAAACACGGTGAATCCATCTGCTTTGCAATGTTAAGTTTGACATTCTTTAGCTCCAAAATGCCAGGACACCAGTATCAATACTGATCCAACATAAATGCATTGATACCATCAGTAAATCACAACTGGGGAGGGCCCATTCTCTGGGTTTGTCAGGGGTCCAGCCAATGGGCAGGGCTTAAGATAAGAGATAGAAAATAGTACATGGTGGGATACACAAGAAATGGCAACAGAAAAGAATCAAACTCTATTCTTGTAAACACATCCTGCACACTAGGTCAGCATCTTTCCTCTGGTTCATTCTCTTTTCAGGCCTGCACTTTCTCATCCACCCGGGCCTCCTCCTTGCAGGTTATCTGTGCTCTGCCCTGCCTGAACCACCACCGCTCTCCTGTTCTCAGTCTTGGCGTACCGACTAGAGCCAGTCTCTGCTCGCTACCAGGCCCACACACCCACTGCATTCCTCCACTCCCAGCCAGAGGGAAGGGTGAGGTGCTGGAAGAGGTGAACATCAGTCCAAATAGATGGGACATCCTGACATGATATTGCAGGATATTTTCTCCAGATCAGCAGGTATGAGCTGCTCTCTGTGTCTTGATCTGATATCATTAGGTTTGTATCGTATCTGTTAGGTTCATTTTTCTGTATAGCAGCCGTTTAAAGGTCAGCCTTTTCAGGAGATGATCCATCTCCAGGGGATCAAATTTGCTTTGCTTTGTATCAAAATAAACCTGCAGCTTAGCAGAGTAAATGGAAAAACAGTACAGGGGGAACAGAAGACCTCTGGAGACACCGAAAGAGAGATAGAAAAAACCCTGACAAAAGCAGAAAGTGAGGATTATCTCCCCAGCTGTCTGTGCATCAGGAAGTTCTCTCCCAGAGAGTCAGATCTGGCCAGCCTGATCACAGAGGCAGCACAGGAAGTCCCACAAAAAGAAGAGGAAGTGAGCACCAGCTCCAGGAAGTGAGTTTTTGCAGCTTCGGCTCCACGAAGTCTGGACCCTGAAGGGAGGAGGTGGGGAGGAGGAAGGGAGGGAGCCCAGCTGAACACTAGAGTGTGAGAGAGGAGGAAAGAGAGGGAAAGATAGAGAGAGGGAGAGACAGATGAGGGCGTAGTGACGGCAGTGACAGCTGTCTCCATGCCGCCAGCTGTGTGTCATTTACTGAGTGCTTATAAAAATGAGCCTGGCACCAGGGAGTGATGTTTCTGATGCTGTGGCGCCAGGCGCTCCGCTTCAAATGACATTGGGTGCCACCACTGACTTCCTCTCAACCTACACACATGCTTATATATATTCACACAAATGAAAGAGCGCTAACACTAGATTCAGCACGAGTAAATGCAGGCCTGTGTTTGTGCTACATATTTTCAGCTTCTTCTGTCCTTCTTCAGCCGCCTCCTACAATAGACTGTGCTCTCTCAAAGCATGTAATTACACAATAGTGTGATTCAATAACATCAGAGCAAACAGGACAGTGTCAGGACAAACAGATTTGTGGCTCCACTGACAACATCCCCACCACGGCCCACTCACGCACACCTGTGTTCACACGTTTTCTGACTAAGCCGGCATTTTGCATGTAAATAGAGTGTGTCACTGCACTGAGGAGGTGCTAACCTCCTCTGTGCTGCACCTGGGCTGACTGTTCATCTGCATAAAGAGGGAGGGGGAGAGAGGGAGGGAGAGCTGCAATGACACAGAGAAAGAAGGGGGGATAGCAGAGGTGTTAATGGGTTAAAACCTGGTAATTGGGGGGTACTTAGTTGACTATTGTCATTGTGAGGCCTCAGGGAGAACAGATGAGGGCTCATTTAGATATCTTAGAGTTCACACGTAACTTGAAGTTCCTCTCAAGTCATATCACTTAGTGCCCTTTTGTCATTTATCTTTGACACTTGCTGTAAATGTCATTCTATTTCTTATGTGACTTCCCTGATTTCTACTCTGCTTCCTTCTTAGTCCAGAGCACTGATGGACTGACCATCTGGACCTTGGGTAATGCCAGAAAGGCCGCCTCACTATAAGCCTTTTGAGCTGATCAGAAAGACTAATCACTTACTGGAAATCATTGAAAAAAGAATGATTTTCTCAGTAATGCAGTGATGCATTATAATCAGAAAATATTGCCGATGAAGCCATTAAACATTTCATACACAGTTTACCATCCCCTAGTGATAGCAAGAGTAGAAAGGTAGGAAAGTTCACCAGCAGGGCTGAAATCTTCTGAAGTGCTGCCCAGGGACCACAGATATGAATTAGCTTTATAGGAAACTCTGACCCAGCAGTTGTGTTGTGCATTGCCCCTCTAAAATTGTGTTTTCTTTGTTTGGTTCACGTTTGTCGTTCAGATTTGACCCACACTCTTTCGCTGTTTTTATAGTCTCATAGCATTAAGTGTCTTATCTGTGTGTTTCTGTGTCTGGGTTTGCTAATTAACACACGTTTTCCACTTTTTTCCTCACATTTGTGTCTGTTATGCCTCATTCACATGTGATTATCCCTCATTTTAAAGTTTTGAAATATTAACAATTTAGAATTTTCCTACTCTAGTTATGTTTAGAGACATAGATGGTGCATGCTCTTTTATGGTTGGAAATTTTGGTAACTTTCTATGCCCCCCTCATTATAATGCATAATAACAAATCATAAGTGTACTTACGATGTGTTATAACCCACCTTTAATGCTGTATAATCATAATTACAAGTATACTTGTAATATGTTATAATTCATTACAGAGAGGGGGCATAGACAGTGTTACTGAAATTTTTGATCACTTTTTCAAAATCTTTTAAAGGTTTGTAAAAGTTGCTAATAATCAGACTTGTTGTCCTTATTGGTCAAGAATGACCCGGTTTGATTTGCTTCACCATAAAGCAAATGCACAATCTATTGCCCATTTCCGTGGTTAGACTTTTTAACCGGCTATATTCCAAGTCATTCACACAAATTTTCAACCTTTTTAAATAACTTATAGTCTTTGTAATTCTTTATCCTTAGTAACAGGGAAAAAAAAACATTTTTAGTGTCAAATTTGACAGAAACATTTAAATATTTTGATTATAGTAATGAACATTTGAGGATGAATTATCACCAACAGGTCCATTTCAAAGTGATATTAAAAATATTATTTTTGAAAAGGTCATGTTTCTTTCAGTGACAGCACATAATAACCATTTTTTCCTCAAAGGCCAAAAATGACCCTGTCCAGTTTTGTGTTAAAAAGCATGAGATGTAATATATAATTATATGTTACATCTTTGTAGCTGACTTAAATCCAAGTTTTGCTCTTATTTTTGGAATTATTGATCAATTATCTGGTTTTTATTTAGATCCAGCCCCAATTTTTGTGTGAAATAAGCAGAAATTCAGGATTAATTTGGATCATTATAAACTATTACATGGCAGTTAGATGCCGGGATAATCACAGGTCATATCTGACTGATCTAAACTATTCAGAACAAAAAAAGACAAGAAAATAGAAAGACAAAAGGAAAAACATCAAAAAATAAAGGGGGAAAACCTTACTTGTGAGAATACTGTGAATTCATTTCAGATGGTATTCAAAAACAGAAAAACCGCTGAAGTTGTGGGTGTGTTTCTGTGTGGGTTTGTGTGTGTTTACATCTGCTGGGTGACCTATCCCTCCAAAATACCCCTAGGTCAAAAATGGCCCAAAGACGACAAATGCTATAAATTATTATGAAACACCCACAATTTTTTGTAAGGATTACATGTATTTGCAAAGTGTGTGGTAAGGAACCATCTTTATTTTTAGGCAACCACATTAAGTAAACCCATATTTATTCAATAAAACAGCTCAAAAATGAACTGAGGACAACAGCAAAGGTTAATAAACAAAAACTAAACCAAGGCTGGCCTCATACAAGACCATTTCTAAGTTTGCGCCATTGTTGAAATTGTTAGAGACCATAGACATGAGGTCAGTTTCAAATAATTTTGCATCTTATAATCCTCTGAATGCACAAACTAGATGGCTGCAGGAGGTCACACACCTCAGAACCACGTAGTAGTAACAATCACACAATGAGGTTTCCAGGATCTCCAAGAAACTCACACGATCAAACTTGACGTCAGAACAAAAAACAACCATGGAGGACGACTGAAATTCTAGGCTGGCTGTCTTGGCGGACCAAAAAAACCCATAAAGGAGGGATAGAAAAGGGTGAAACTATGCAACATCTAGTTGGTGACACTGGTCTGCTTGTTCTCATTGGTTGTTGTTGGTATTCTGTCAGAGGTAATTCAACCCAGAATCACAAAAATCAAACATGTTTGACATTTACAGTCAGAGGTCAGAGAGCAGTGATATAATCTTTGTGACACCAAACACTTGAGGATGATTGGGGCCTTGAAGTCAGGTCTAAAATCATGTACTGTGTGGCCTGCTTAAACTACTCATAGACACTTTTTTGCGGTGTTTAAAAGCAATTCATGTGATCTTTGTCATAGCACAGAACAAGTGCACATCTCCTTTTAAGCCTAAATTCCCTCTTAATGCTCTCCTATGTGAATATTTTCATGTGCGTCCATGTTGTAAACACATAGTCTTTAAACACCAGTGAGCTGTGAAACCACATCTCAAAATGTGCTCTGTGAGATCCCTCCAGATTCCTTAGAACCCCTTCAGCAGGGAGGTAGAAAATGAAATGTCCTCTAGTGAGGGGAACATTTAGACAACACACAAACATAGATATATAGGAGTCATCATATCTTGATGCAGCCAGTGTGACCTGGACATGTCTTTGTGTCCTCCTGCATGTCCTTTATCCTCCATCCTGTTCATTCTTTCTTGATGAGTGATAAAGAGGAACACCATATGTTCTCCTTCTGCTATCAGAGGCTATCAGAGCCTCGCCTCGGTATCTACCAGAGCCCCGCAAGGTCAGAACCCTTCATCTAAAACTCTCCAGGCTCATAACTGCTTTCTTAGAAGGGACTCCGGCGTCATGGAGTCATCACGGCACACACAGTCATAACATTTGGATTGGAGTCTTCCAACAGACATAATTCAGCACAGCTTTGAAAGCAAAAGCTGATAATATTCAAAATGACTGCTGTCATCATACTTTGGAGAGTGAGAGCTCTGGCTCAGGGCCAGCCAACTCACGGCTCTATATTTGGTCATTCTCCTACTATTCAGTGACTTCACCGGCGCAATTTCAGCCCGGGCCCGTGTGTTGTTTCAGTCTCATTTTCAGTAAACTCTGTGATCACCTTGCCTTTGCGTTCCACAGGCCTTTCACTGGGAGCACAAAGAAAGAGAGGGGCATTAGTCCACAAGAAAAGCCCAGCTTTGGCTTCTTAAAGAAAGCAGAGGTTTAGCTCTTTCACTTCCACTGCATTGTTATGCTAAGGCCCAGCTTGGGAATAAGAGTGAACCATTAGCATCTGAAGAAGAGCCAACATCTGAGGGAAACATGTCTTTAAGGCCCCAATGAAAAGAATCCATGCTGTCTCTCCCTCTCATTTTCTCATTCTCTTACTCACTTGTTCTTCAACTGAACTCTCATTCCTCGCCATTCGGAGAGCTATTCTCTTTTCTTCTACTTTCTCCTGTGGGCTCTTTTGGCGCTAAGAGGGATAAGAGGTGTACATGTGTGTGTGGGTGGGTGGAGGAGAGGATTAGAAATGGAAATGCTCCATCAAACAACAAATTAAGCTCTTAAAAGATCCCATGTATATTTATCAAACAGCATAAAGTACAGTGCCTATAAAAAGTGTTCACCCCTTTAGATGGTTTACCTCTTAATTGATTTTATAAATCAATCATGGTCAATATGGTTGGGATTTTTTATTTTTCCTCACAAAAAAGACTCTTTAATGTCACAGTGAAAAACAGTTTTCTGCACAGTGATGCCATCAAAATAATGTAAGATAAAGTAAATGACTGCATAAAAAGTCACCCCATCAAGTCAGTATTTAGTAGAGTCCCCATTGGCTGCAATCACAGCACTGAGTCTGCGTGGATAGGTCTCAATCAGGCTTGCACACTGCAATTTAACTCCATCCTTCTTTGCAAAACCGCTCAAGCTCTGTCAGGTTCTCTGTTAGATTGAGGTCTTAGCTTTGACTTGGCCACTCCAGAACATTCACCTTGCTGTCTTTAAACAACTTCTGTGCAGCTTTCGCTGTATGCTTCAGCTGTCACCACAGTGCTTTACAGTGGGGATGGTGTGTTTGTGGTGATGTGCAGTGTTTGGTGTCGGCCAAACATAGCGTCTTGGCTGATGAAAGCACCATTTTGGTCTCATCAGACCAAAGAACATTCTTACACTTGACGATGTAGTCTCCCACATGCCTTTTGATGAGCTCTAGTTGAGATTAAACACGAGTTTTATTCAACAGTGGCTTTCTCTGTGGGGTCTCTCCCAGCTGCTGAAGATTATAACTCCTTCAGAGCAGTCATAGGTGTCTTGGTGGTCTCTCTCACTAGTCTCCGTCTTGCATAGTCACTCAGTTTGAGAGCCCGGCCTGATCTAGGCAGAATTACACATGTGCTATTTCCTTCCAATTCTTAATGATGGATTTAACTGAACTCTAGGGGATGTTCAGTGCTGTGGAATTTTTAATATCCTTACTTTTCAATAACCTTTTCTCTGAGTTCCTTGGAGAGTTCTTTTACCTTCATGGTGTAATGGTAGCCAGGAATACTGATTAACCAGTGACTGGACCTTCCAGACACAGGTGTCTTAATACTTCAATCCCTTGACACACATTCACTGCACACTGGTGATCCCCATTTCTCTAAATGTGAGACTACTAGCACCAATTAGCTGGACCTCTGTTGAATTAGGTCAGTCACTTTAAAGGGGGTGAATATTTATGCAGTCACTTATTTTATCTTACATATCTATATTTAATTGACATTTCTTTGTAGATTTTTTTAAATGTGACATCACAGTTGTTTTTGTCAAAAAAGCTGCATTATATTGACCACAATTAATTTATAAAATCAAAAAAGGGTCCCTTGTGCACATAGAATCTTCCTGATTGTCTGAATCCTTTTATGATATGACGTGCTGTAGATGATGGGATATTCAAAGTCGTCACACATTTACATTAAGGAACATTTTTCTGAAATTGTTGCACATTTGAAAGACATTTTTTTCAGAAATTGGGGAACTTCTGCACATCTTTACTCCTGAGAGAGTCTGCCTCTCTAAATATGCTCCTTTTATATCCAGTCATGTTGCTGACCTGTTGCCAATTAATCTAATTAGTTTCAAAATGCTCCTCCAGCTGTTTTTATAAGTATCTCTTATATTTCCATTTAATTTTTTGTGACGTGTTGCTGCCATCAAATTCTAATGTTTCAACATCTAATATTGTATGTTCTAGTGTGAATAGAATATGGGTTTATGAGATTTGCAGATCATTGCATTCTGTTTTTACTTACATTTTACACAGTGCCCCAACATTTTTGGTAGCAGGGTTGTATTTTTCTCTTCTAGAAACTAACTACAATCAGCTAAGACAAAAGCCTGTTGCACCCAAATCCATATCACAGTAAATTTCTAAACTGAATGACAAAAATCTCTGGACAAAGTCAATGAATTCATGACAGCAAACGTTTTCACCATTTTGTTTCCAGACTTCTTAATTTTCCTCACTGCTGTACTCATGGGTTTGCTGAGCCTTAGCTCTGATGCTCCTTCAGTACTGGAGACAGTCACAGGCCCAACATACGTCATCCTGGGTGTAAACCCACCCTGGGGTCAATACTGGACACAGGGTGGACTGAGTCCTGGAGAGGGAGAGAGTGATACTATACAGACAAACAAACATTCGGTGTTTGGTGAAAAAGCAGGAACCGAAACCTAGAAGTGCTGAGTCACGGAGGTTAGTGGACTGTTGTGCGCCCAGCTGGCTGCTGACAGCTAAGGGGGAAAGGATGAGCTGAGTGATAACAACAACACCATCACCAGCAGCACTGTGGAGCTACTGTCTGATAAACACATGACTCTGACAGAGCTTTTTGGTCAGGCCCTTCAAGCTGACTAAAACCTCGGTGAAGCACAAACCCTTTCGGGGAAGAGAAGAATGACTAAGTGATGCACCTGCTTCTCTGTCAGGCTCACACCGCCGGCACACTGACAGGAGGGAAGGGGGTGAGAGGGCTGCTTGAAAAAAAGGAATTTCCAAGGACAGGAAAGATGTTGTGAAATCATATTGCGCATGTGGTCTGCACAGCTGCAGAGGGAGTAAATCGCTCCATGTGTAACAGCATGAATCACCAGTAGAGTTCCTCAGAAGTCAGATCACACTTTCAGCTCTTTTCTCTCTCTCTCTTAATTCCTTTTTCACCTCTCTCTCCCTCTAAAGCACACTCCTCCTTTTGACCCTCCCTATTTGGCTCTCTTCTGTTTCCATACCTTGCCTTCTTTGCCACAGGTGCCTCTGAAAAGTCGTCATTCTCCTCATATGTTATATACCCTTAACACATGTGCAGACCCATAAATACATACACCTCTGTTTAATCACAATGAACAATGCTGGAGCCATCCAGAGTCTCTTCATCAGCATGAGATCATGTGGCATATATAACACACATCGCTCACACACTTCCTCCTCCCCTCTGTAATGCAGGTGGCTGGTTGCAGCAGCCGGAGCAGCATTCCTACTCTGTTGTTAAGTGACATCTCCTCTGTAGAAGTGTCCTCATCCTCATCCAGGAAAACCAGATGACTCACAAGGTTGTTTACCTCAATGGATCTCACTGGGATTTTTATTTCACTGCTAATGTATCTGGAATGCTCATGGGTGGCTCCATGGGGTGATTTCATCTTTAGTATACTGCCACAGGTGTAAATGTAACCCTATTCACATATGAATGAAATTAATTTTAAAAATCATGTCATTTTCTTGGTGAGCTGCATGCATGACTGCAAACAGCAGAATTTACACTGAGGCTCTGCCTAGATTTTCTTTACTGTCATCCCTGGAGTTTATTTTTCAGGTGAATTCCCTGTGGGCATAGGGGTTCGACTGAAGACCATACATTTCTGACAGCCCCTCTCACAGACCATTCATCTCACACACCATGTCTGTCACAATGGAAATACACCCTAAAACTTTAAAAATAAAATCTAAATAAACTTCCCTTTAGAGTTAGATTAAGAGTTTAGGTGAGGGTTATGGTACAAAAAGTTAAAAGTCCAAACCCTGACATGAAAACATAATCCCAAAACTTTTTATAGGGCAGAGTCTGCTTACAGAAAAAGGCTTGTCCTCCATGAAAACACTCGAATGTAGCATACATGGCTATGCTGATAATGTAGCTAAAGCTAAGCTCACAAAGCAGCTACCTAAGCTATGTAGCTATGTCAGATATGGCTATTTGCTGAAGCTCAGGCTGCCAAGGCTAATTTAACTAAATTAGCTCATGTAGTAAAGTTAATTACATAACTAATGCTACAACCATAAAGCAGCTACGTAAGTTACATAGCTACGTTTACTTTACATTCATTTCATGCTAGAGTTAAAATCAAGGTAGCTATATTGGCTTATGTAGTAACATTAATTACATAGCTACATAGCTATGTTAGCTTGAGCTAAAGATAATGAAGCAGAAGTAAGCCCCTGTTTGTATATCTACTATTAAAACCTTTTGAATTATAATTTTTTTTTTTTTTAAGATTTATTTTTGGGCTTTTTCATGCCTTTATTTGACAGAGGAAGGACAGTGGATGGATTCAGAAACAGGGAAAAGAGTGGGGAGAGACATGAGGTAAAGGATCAGAGGCCTGATTTGAACCCGGGCCGCCTGCGTACATGGGTAGCGCCTTAAACCACTGTGATTTTATCCCAGATTAGACCTCTGACCTTTATCCTCTGTTTTATTCATTAATGTTCAGACCGTCACTGTGACATTCCATCTCTGTAAGGACAGATAAAAACACTAACTTTTTTAGCATGAAATTGGATTATACTACCAGTTAGGGTTAGGCTAAGGGTTAAGGTAAGGACAGGAAAAATGCTCATCTTCATGTCAACACTCAAACATAGCTAATGTTGCTAAGACTAAAGCTAACAAAGCTACATAGCTAATGTAGCTAAAGCTAGCTTACATAGCTAATGTTGGCTACATAAGCTATAAAGCTATTTTAGATTTAGCTACATTAGCTATGTTATCTATGTAGATAACATAGCAACAAAACAAATCAACAGAATAGACCAGAAATCTCTTGGGATTTTATTATCTACCCTGACTCAGAGGAGGCATGGTCACACACAAATTGGCAAATATCAGACAAATCATCGTATTCTATTGGGGATTTCACCCAAATTATGCTAATTTGTGCTGTTCACCATTACTTTTTTGCTATTTTGCACAGAAATGCTGTTTTTTTTATGCCAGAGTAATTAAATGTGCTGCCCAAAGAAGTTATGTTGTTTGCAGCAACACAGCAACCTGTCTTGTTCCTTTTGAGACTTATCTTTGCCTCTGCATTAAAACATTGCTATAGCCAATGCTGTAGGTCCGTGTAGCCCTGAAACCTATGCAGAGGCCTATGCACATAGCTGATGTGCACCTCTTCAAAAACATTGAATAAAATATGTGTCTATAAGGAATGGTGTGTGTGTATCTGCTGTGAGATAAATAACTGCAGAAGGCGAAATGGCCAGTCAGATCTACTTCAGCTGACTCAGCTGTTCTATGGTCCATCTATTCTGATGTCTCCACTCTTTTCTTATTTGCCATGACTGCAGTATAGTCTACAGTTTCTTAGTATTTATCAACTTTTACTCCAGCATTACACCTTTGTTTTCACCAGTCATGTCTCCCTGTACACAACAAGCAGGAAATGTGATGGTAGGACAAGGATGAGCATAAATATCACACTGCCAACATTTGGGCTGAGTATTGCAAAGGGACGCGGAAACATCAATGCACAAGTATGTAGCGCTTAAAGCCTTAGGCTAGACTTGATGCAGAAGCAAAACCTGGCTTGAGCAACCAACTACCAAGTTTGAATAGTTATAATAATCATTAAGTGACTGTTATAGTAAAGACTAACCTGACACGCCAGATTGATTGTTTTCACACATCCATCTGGAAAACCACTCATACACGGTGTTTGAGAAAGGGCAGAGGCTTTGAAAAAAACTCGGAGGGTGACTGGATGAACGATCTGTCACATCTTTATGGCCAATCAGAGCAACAAAACACCGCTTCCGGGGAGTAAATCCATAGAGAACGGCATAACATGAACCATGGCAACTGTAGACAAACTACTTTTGTCATTTTTGAAAAGAAAACAACTCACTGCTGTTGTTTGTTCTTCCTTTATCGAAGAAATGTTGTGAAGTTCTGATAAAACTTACACTTTAGCAGCATCCAATGTCTTCTGCCATAATTGCACCGGCCTCTTGTTGCTGCTTGCTTATGTCACGACTCCGCCGCACCTTAAAGTACTGCCCCTCGTCGCTGATTGGTCCTGTCACTTTCTAACCAGGCCCAAACGGTTCAGATGGGAGCTTTGCAAGATGGATTCGCCAGTATTCATCTGTTTTGCAAGGTTAAGTAAAGACCAGATTTGAATAAATAACTGTTTTATACATTTACTGTATAAATATACAGTGCTTAACAAATTTATTAGACCACCACCCAAAGTAAGGTTTATTCCACAGCTGCCCTAAATTAACAGCAGTGGTAAAAATTGGTAAAACCAAAATCATTTTTTATGTTTCTGTAATGGTTAATACACCAATATGTAGAAACTCTTTAAACCATATGATATTTTTAATGCTAGAATATGATTATTATTGTTATCCATGAATTTTTAAATGTACTGATTTACAAAAAAACTGAAAAAATAGTCAAGCACATTATTATTTCTTGATTAATATGTCAAATTATAGTTATTTACTTGCATTCCTGAAGTGAAAAATTAGTTTTAGTGGTTGAATGTTATGCTTAATTAATTTCTGACTTCTCAGAGAAGCCCAGTGAGCTGGCTCAAATTTGGGTGAATTCAGTTTGAAATTCCTCATTCCTGTTCAAAATGGTAAAATGTGGAGAGCTCACTGAAAATGAAAGAGTCCGCATTAAAGCACTTCATGATCCTGGATGGTCTTTGAGACAAATATGACAGGTGGTCTAATAAATTTGTTAAGCACTGTATATTGCAACCATCTGGGAAATTTCACATACAAAGTATTTGGGAAGGGCAGGGCTTTTAAAAAATCCTTGGAAGGTGATTGGACGAATGCTCTATCACATTTATTATGGGCCAATCAGAGCGACAAGACGCATGCGCAGCTCCAGTCGTTACCTGAG
The DNA here is from genome assembly GCF_018320785.1 of Cheilinus undulatus. Classification (NCBI taxonomy): domain Eukaryota; kingdom Metazoa; phylum Chordata; class Actinopteri; order Labriformes; family Labridae; genus Cheilinus; species Cheilinus undulatus. The sequence continues at coordinate 16,610,657 of NC_054867.1, forward strand.
CTCAACAGGCTAGTACTGCTGTATTTGTATTTAAAACCCATGCCGAGGTCATCTGAGAGAAGTGCAAAAACATCTTCTTCACCAAGAGAAGCGTTCAGTGCTGTCCTTTGCTCTTTACTTAATAAAGAAATGTGGTCCACTTCTGATAAAACTGCTGCTATACTAAAGCTTCGTTCGAGTTTATCACTGCACCGGTGGCAGCCATTGTGTACACTTTCTTACCGTGCAATTAAACCCCACCTGTAAGTATCTACTGCCTCATTCTCCTCAAATGATGTTGATTGGTCAAATCTGTTTTCAGACCTAGCACATTTGTTTCAGACTGAAGCTTTGCAAAATGGATCTGCCTCATTACAGGGATGGAATCCGGCCAATACTTCTGTTTGCAAAGTTAAATGCAACTAACTTGGATCGTTATGTTACTACTAGCTAGCTCAGCTAGCTTTTCAATTACAGAACAAGCTAGTCCTGATAACAGACACTCAGTATGTTTGCATGATGTGAAATAAAGTTGATTTATTGCATTAGTCTGACCTCAACTGGACTTTAAAATGCATGTAAACATGTTATTTTGACTAGTTATTCCTAAGTATTCTGCACTTGGTCCAAAAAATGTCATGCTGGGTTTGTGACCCAAAGGTCAAACATCATCAACCCACTGAAGACAGCCAGGGATTGACAAGGGTGTCAAAATGGGAAGTCCTAGAGAGAGCTAAAAGGTGACAGTTTATGTTGTGTAAGCTGAAGGAGTTAAACATATGTATTCACACTAATAAGACTGAATGGAGATCTTTTCAAGACAGTTTAACAGGTCAAACTGAGGAGTTGAAGGGGGCTTATGGTCGCCTACCGTAGCAGTCAGAAACTTCCATAAATGAATTAATTCTCCCACAGTGATAAGGACAGTAGGCAGATAAAATGGTCTAATCAAACTAAATTCTCCTAACTTTTCTGAGACGTACCATGTAAATGGTGTGTGTGTTGTGTAATAGTTTGACACTGATAAGAGGAGGCTGTATGAAGTGGAGAGGGTGTCGACATCTTCATCTGTCAAAGCTTTCACTCTGATGCAACATTGACAGCTCTGGAATGTGTCTTAAATGCTAATTCATTGGCTAAATCCACCCAGAGTCAGCCTTTGCTGTAGTGCCCTGTGGGGCAACAATGTTATCCAGGGTCCCTAAGGACTGTCCGACGCTCCTCTGTGTGGTCCGAGCCCCCCCAGGAGAGGGCTGCGGCTGGGGGCTCTGGGCCTCTGCCTCCCTCTTCTCCTTATCCTCCTTTGATATCAGGAGTGTTGGAATGGAGGAGTAGCACTGGAGAGGAGAGGGGGGGTGCCGGGTCTCCCTAGTTGCCAAGCGAACGCCATATGGGCAGCTCACTGGTGTTACTGGGGGCCCGGGGCAGTTCCCAGAATTCACATGATAATGAAGCCTGAGGCCATTCAGAGTGCTGGCCTAAAGCTGGGTCTAAGAGCTTTTGATAGCCCCCAGCAGCCTGTAGGCCTGCCCACCCTGGGCCCAGCCAGCTTTCCTGCCAGGCCCAAACCACCTGTTTGATTTTCCCAGGGTCCTGCCACAGCCGAGGGAGAGGAGAGAAAGAGGGAGCAGAGAGGAGGAGGGGAGGGCCAGCAAAGGAATGTCTCCCTCTTATTTTGTCACTGAGTGTGTACTTCCCATTCACTTCCTCTTTATAATCCTGCAGCCCTCCCCTCACGTGCACTCACACATACACACCGTTGCATAAACACAGGCGTGCACACGAACACATGCTACCAAGTATAACCTAGATGCACATACGCACACACCCCTGCTGACCCACACACAGGCTCTTTAGCCTTTTGTTACAGCGCCTGAAACAATCCGAGGGAGAAGAATGAAGTTTAAAAGTAGGGCACCTTCTGCCGCATCGAAGTTTCACACAAGCAGATTCCTGGAAGTGGGTCCTGGGTGAAAAGCAGGGCGCTTGTCTTCTTAGCTGTGTGTCCCTCAGCTCTACGTGGGAAACAGGGGAAGATCGGGGCAGCTGAGGGGACTGAGAGACTGGCAGGAGAGGGGCGTATGGGGCTGGATGGGTAGGTGATGGAGACTGGGGTGGATGAGGGGACACAAGAGGGAGGGGAGGGAAGCAATGGGAAAGAGAGTGGCAGTTATGGAGCTCAAAGGGGTCGATGTGTGTTTACTAGAAAGGTGCATTCCTTCATCGTGAGAATGGCTGGTTAATGCAGGACAGACAAACAGGGCAGATGGCACCAGGTGCTCCTCACTGTAGCAACAGTACATGACATCAAGTGATAAATCCTCCATTTAAATCACTGCCCATCACCCTCTTGGATGCCCCCTATGGTGGATAAACACAATAATGTGGCCTCTAGGGGCCCTATAAGTGACAAAAATGGCATTCCTTGGTGCCATCTAAGAAGACAAAATTTGATAAATTTGACCCCCAAGGTGTCCTGCTAGTGGAGAATATATTGTATGATTCAATGCCCTCCAGGTCGCCCGCTTTGTAGATAAAATTTGGCAAAGTGCCCCCTTTGGTGCCCTCTTGGATGACAAAATTGAGAAAGTTAACTTGAGGCTTGACCTCAAGTAAAACAAATTTTAAGAAGTGCTCTCTTTGATGACCTTTTAAGTGGACAAAATTTGAAAATGTGCCCTTGCTGATGCCCTTCAAATGGAAGAAATTTGATAGAGTGCAACCTAGGTTGTCCTCTTAGTAGACAAAATTTGAAGGTGTCCTCTTACATCGTTTTTATTGCACTCCCTTTCGATTGTAAAGGCTCGGGTTAAAAGACACACCAGATGGGCACGCCAGTAGTCAAGTGGTCAAGGCGCGCGCCATGTACGCAGGCGACCTGGGTTTGAATCTGGCCCGTGGCACTATTCCCTGCATGTCTCTCCCTGCTCTCTTCCCTGTTTCCGACTCGATCCACTGTCCTATCTAAAAAAAGGCCAAAAATAAATCTTAAAAAAAAAAAAAGACACACCAGATTGCTGAAAATCGAATCTGAGGAAGGTCATTTATTGCCTGTTTTATGGTCCTTTGACAGGGTACAAGAATTTTGGGACAAAATACATAACAATATAAGTGAGATTACAAGGATTCAAATCCCTTTCTGTCCCAGACTATTTTCTTAGGTGATGACTCAGTTTTAAATGGATGTGAAAAACATGTTAAAAGTTGGATTCAAACAAGTGTCACGATAGGCAAACAGGTTCTGATCAGAGGGTGTAGGAAGGTGTGCCCTCATTCCAAGAATAGACTGCTGAAATGACCCGAGTGGCAGCATTTGAAAGGATGTCCTATAAGCAGTTTGGAAGGTGAGAAGTGTACCATCGAAAATGGGGAAAATATTTGACATTTGTGGGGGTGTATAATGATGGTCACAGTCCATGAGATGTCTTCATTTATTAAGTTATTAATTTATTTTTGATTAAATAATAATAATTATTATTACATAACTTGTGTACTTTTTCTATTTGTTTTTACTTTAAATACTACTGTACAGACAGAGATAAATATGAAGGGAACATTTTCCTTTTCTTTTTTTTTTCTTTAAGACTTTATTTTATTATGATCATTATTGGTATAACATTACTGTTATTGTTTTATTGGAGTATGGTCTGAATCTGCACTTTATATTTAGATAATCTAACATGTCTATGTTTAAGATGCAATGTTGTTGAGGCTTACAACCTAGACTGACTGTATTTATGGTGATGACCAGGGGTAGGCAATGGGGAAGGGTTCTGCATGTTTGGATTCAATATTAATTGAAAACCAGTAAAAATTGTTAATCATAAAAAAAGAAAATGTGTCCTCTTTGTTGCTCTTAAAGTGGACAAAATTTCACAAGTGCTCTCTTTTTTTGCCTTCTAAATTGAAAAAAGAAAATAAAATGTGCCCTCTTTAGATCCCTTTAAATTTGCAAAACTTGACAGAGTGCCCCCCAGGTTGCCCACATGGACAAAATTGGCCACATGTCCTCTTTGGTGCACTCATAGCTGACTGAATTTGACAAATTTAATTCAAGGTCACACTCCAAGTAAAACAAATTTACAAGTGTTCTGTTTGATCCCATCTTAGTGGACAAAATTAGAACATTTGCCCTATTTGGTGCCATTTAAGCAGACAAAATTTAACAGAGTGAAACCTAGGTTACCATCATAGAAAACTAAATTTGGCAAAGTGCCCTCTTTGATGCCCTTTAAGTGAGCAAAATTTGATGCCATCTAGGTGGACTAAATTAGAAAATACTCCCTCTTTGGTGCCACAGAAGTGGACAAAATTTAATAAATGTCTCTCTAGTGAAGAATATGTGATTAAGTGGCCTCTAAGTGGTTTAAACCTGATAAAGTGCACTATAGATCATTTGTCCAGTGCTAAATGCTAAAGAAAGTGCCATAAGCTCCTCAGTATGAAGCTTATTTTCATTGGCATCCTCACTGATGTATCTTTGAGAAATAAATGATTGAATAGTTCAGAATTACTCATCTGTTTTATAACAAAGGTGTGGCAGGTATACTCAAATAAAATGAGTATGAGTCTGCTGCTGGTTTCTATATCAAACAGTCAAATATTGAACAGTTAGGGGAAATTATTTTAATCGTTTACATTTTATTCCAGTTGAACTCAGCTGTGGAGTACAGTAATTAACATGTGATCTCTCCTCTAAAAAAAGGAAAAATCTGGTGAAATATTTCCACTTGTGACATCATGTGATATGATTACAGAAGTGAAACATGCAATGAGTGCACAGGTGTGCAGGTGTGACGCTGTGTACTCTGCGGCCACTTCTAGTTTCCCGGTGTGAAGGCGGGGCAGCGTTCCTACAGTTTAACCTGAAATGCAGCCTTGCTGGGGGCTAAACACCTGCGCTGCACTCACAGGGTTACACAGAAAAGGTAAGGGGGGGTTGTACTCCCAAGCTGCTTGTGTTTACCCCATCCCTTACCTAACAGGGTCTCTGGTTACTGTAGTCCCCTGGCTGAGCTATTCTTTTAACATTACTCAGGTACAGTGTAAAAGGGACATCTGCATAGAAAACATAACAATAACACCTCTGTCGGCCTATTGTGTGTGACAAGAATACACACACCTACACCTGTTGCACCTGCACTGCCTTCTGTAGAGCTCATGAATAGATAGGCAGATTCCCACACCCAAGCAAATTAACTTCCTCTTGCTGTTGTGCCCTCTATACAGCTTTGATAAATAGAAACAACAAACAGGAGGGGAAACTTGAGCACACTCAGATCACAGCTGAGCCAGCAGTGACTGTTAAGGTGGGACTTAAGTGTCAAGAGCATCAGGAGAGAGAAACAAAAACTCCCCGAGGCCCAAATAACTTGATTATACCCGCTCCACAATCAAAACAAAAGTGGCAGGCCCAATCTGTTCACTGTCAATGGCGGCTCTCATTTGTCAAGCTCATCCAAGAGGTTGGTTCTCAGGCGACTCGCACAATGCCCAGTGACAAACAGGAGGGCTCTCCTTTTAGCCCTGCCTGCCACCGGGAAGCCCATCTGAAGTATTAATCTTTGGGTGGAAGAGTGGAGGAGAGGGCTCAGCCTGGCCCAGCCATTGTCCCCAGGCCTGGGCCTTCTGAATGGGGCTTTGTCAGCTCCCCAGCTGCCACTGTCCATGCTCCATCTTTGGGCTTTGGCTCCCATGTCCCCTGGCCGTGCTGACTGGACGCCTCTGTGCAGCTGTGGGGATGTGCTGGTCTGTATGTGTGTTTGTGTGTGTGCGTTCAGTGTGGGATGACAGAGAGGTTAGGTGACAGACCATTTGTCTCATGCTCGCTCACACGCACACGGACACAAATATGTGGCTTAACATAGGGTCTTGTCGTTTCAAAGCAGGGCATTCAGTTGTCATGGAATCTAAAAATAACTGGCATCCTGTGCTTTTTTCCTTTTTGCCTTAGTTCAGTTTCCTACGTATTAGAAATGTACCAGTAATTTATTTTTGGCTTGTAAAAAAGAGAAAGTAAAAGAAAAAGGGAATTGCTGCTTTTGGTTTCAACCTTGATGGACTAAAAAATAAATCAAGAAACACTTTTATTTGTTGGTGATTACCTGAGACTCCCCAGTCTAGCATTTTCAGCTGTGGTTCAATTTTTGTAAATCTTTTTCTACTCTCTTTATCTACCCAGTCAAATCAGCATTAATGCATTGATCACAATGTGGTTACAGTCCATAATTAGTGCACTACTTTTTTTTATCACATATTTTTAACATACTTCAGTTAAGCCACTGCAATGTCTACCTGCAGCCACGATGATGTATGATATGTACACCACTGGATTTTAATTTTTTAATTTCAGTTTTTAAAACCCACAAAGCCAGAAGTCATCTGCCCCTTCTTTCATTAAATATTTCACTTTTTACTGCTCTTATGTCCTTTTCAATCCATAACAAGTTCCTTTCCAGGGTGAAAGTGTCGTTATATTCGATATATACCTGAAGTTTCTTATTTTATTTTAAAATAAAGCAGCTCTGTATTCAAACAGGAAGTCAAGTACTCTACTGCAGAGTCATGCAGCATTACACACTCACCGCCCACACCAAGACAGTCTGGCTGCAGCTCTTGCAGACTCCTGTGAGACCCGCCTCTGTCCAAACAGAAATATACACTAAAACTTTCAGAATAAAATTCAGATTAAACTTCAAGTAAGGGTTAGGATGCCAAAAGGACAAAGTCAAAACCTGACCTGCAAAACCTCTGCTTTTAATAAAGCAGAATACATATTCTACTCACATGGAAAAAAAGCATGTCCTTGATGAAAACACTTTAACCCAGCTAATGTAGCCAAGGCTAACAAAGCTACATAGCTTAAATAGCTAAAGCCAGCTAATGTAGAGAATGCTAGCAATGTTAGTTTTTCAGCTACATTAGTTTTATATCTAGCTACTTCATCTGTTACCTACATAGCTTATTCACCTTATGTAATGAAACACGGACTGTGAGAAGGACCTCCGTTTTGTCCGTTGACTTCCGGTTGTAGCGCTAAATCGCCTGATAGCTGGTTAGAAGCACTAGTTTTGGGGCTGTTATTTTGTACCAAATTCCAGTGAGCCGGTTTTAATTCCAAAAATAGTTTATTGTGGTGCCTTGTTTCAAAATAACACGTTTAATGTGTTGAAATAAAGAATAACAGAAAATTTGACAAACGGGATTTTCTCATTCAAAGCTAGCATGGTGGATATGCCTTGAGAATCGTTTGTGCGAATGTAGTTCAGCCGTAAACAGCTGCATTTGTGCTCTTTACACTTTATTGGAAGCAAAACTACTAGTGACCACCTGTTACTGGAGAAGAGAGAGGGCTACCATTAAACGCCAGGATGATAGGTAATTAGGTCATCTTTGCTAGATGATGTTTACTGTTATTAGAATAATTGATTTTCATTGTTATCAATATTGTCCAACTGTCATCAGTTTACCCCTGCTATGCGTACTGTGCCATGCATAGAATACATTAACATGACATGCATATTATATTTTAATTCTATTAACTACAAGAAATATAGATCTTGAGCTTGATATATTAGCTTGCATCTACATATCTGTCAGTACTTTGAATGCTAAAATTTCTGCGGTCTGTTTGGCAGATAGAGGACGTTGTGATGCTTCACTGTAAATGTCACTGATGTACAGAGATGGCCAGACTCAGTGACTGATGGACCACAGCCACACAGCTGGAGAAAATGTGCTTCAGCCTTTACAAGTCTGCAGTCACAGAGGCAGTGGTCTGATGATGTTCTCAGCACACAGAGGATATCAGGTGTTTGCTTACATGTGAGGAGCCTCATCATGAGGCTAAAGATGTTTAAAATAATCTCAATGAATGAACCTGTCCATTTAACACACACAGTATAGACACAACATCAAAATCTAAATGACCATGCAGGGGGAGATAACTTATAAATATGCCCCCACTATTGGATTATTTTCCAATGCTGGATGAATAATTGCATTGTGTTGTATAAATAAAATTTAATGTTTAACTAATACAGACAATTTGGGAGTTCATTCAGTTGTATTTATATACATGAGTTTCATTATCTTGGTTTTTGTGCATTTTCATCTTGATTATCATCAGTGATTTTGTGGCTGGTTACAAAATTGACAACGTGGAATGAAAAAAGTGAATAAGTAAAAACAATAAAACATAAGATGTGTTAGAATCAATACATTTACTGGAGTCTTCACATTTAATTACATAGTAACAAAATGGTTTAATTTAAAAAAGGTTTAATGATAAAAAAGGTACATCTTCAACATCAGCTCATGTTTACAGGAGCAGGAAACTATATAAACACAGGTCTAGTCGAGGTGAAGTTCTACCTCACTAATGCAAGTGATTTAAATAAAATTAAAAAGCAATAGCTACACAGAATCAACAGCTGTCAAGTTTGGATCAGAAGTTCTGCTCTTCAGACACCCCAGTCAGCCCTCGGGACACCAAACTGCACCTTTGTAAAACAAAGATTACAACAGCCATTCATTTATGAGGTATAACATAACTTAGTTTCAAGCATTAAGATAGAAAAGACCATTGGCAGCTTTTTGAAAAATTTACCTTAATAATGTACCTTAATAAACCATAATTTGTAAGACTTAAATCACAGCAGCTGTCATACATTTCGGAAACAAATTGATAGTGGTTACATGTTTGGTCTGGATGTGTTCTGGTCTACAACCTTTTTATAGGATGAGTTTCAAGTTATAAAACAATGCTCGTTCCTCTGCCATGTAACAAGACATATGGGCTGTGGCAGCTAATATGACACATGTATTACTGTGTCTGCTATGTTTAATTTTCTCAGTTTTCCCAGTTTGATAATGCTCTTCAAAGATTTCTCAAGCCTTAGCCTCAGGTGAAAAAGGGCAACAGTATGTAGTACTCAATGGCTCACCACAGGACGAAATAACTTCAGAAACAGGTAGAAGTAGGCTATCGAAAGAATGTGTGTAGATCTAACCACCTGTGGTAAAACACAAGATGATAGCTACCAACCCTTTTAGTTTAATATTCATCCCTACAGTGGCTATAAATGTTTTTATAATGGAGGTGCACCAGAGATCATTAACTTTGATGAAAAACTGTATGTACTCCTCATGTGTCATGTGCATTAATAAAGGGGAGTTGATATATTCATTACCATGTAGGAAAATACATATTTTAAGACCCTACTGTGTTGACTGCTGAAAATTTTTTTATTCAAAAAGCATCACACCATGATCATCCTGAAAAAACAAACACCATGGGCTGATTCTCAAAGAACAGGGGCGATATTTCCAGCTTTAATGTTAAAATGTATAATAAGAAAAATATATTGCACAGCATCACATGTTGCTACACATCAGTTTTTAAAGGTAGCACAAGTATTAAATACATTAAATTAAATTGAATAAATTGAATACTACAAAACAATTATGATTGTACCTTCAGACGATCGCCTCTGTGTGACTGTAGGACTGGACTTCTGATGGAAAGTAGTTCATAAAAAGTCTTTGTATGTAAAATAAAGGCTCTTCTTCATAATACTTATTAAATGTTTTATTGTATAATATTTCGGTAACCATTAGTATAAAAATTGCCATTTTTTATTAAAAAAGACGATAAATTACCAATTTGTTTACACTGCCTGATGCACTTCCTCATTTTGCCGGCGCTTGACTGGAAGGCAAGGGACAAAGTGATCAAAACGGAAGCGAGCGTAAAGGGCGGGGCTACATAAGGTGAATATGGCTATGTTAGCTTTAGCTACATTTGCTAAAGCTAACATCGCTACCTTGGCTTATATACAGTGCGTCTCAAACCACAAACTTCTGTCGGTATACAGTATTACAGTACACTTGAATGCAATGCAGTGTACTACGTTAGTATCATCTCAAATCACACACTCTCTTTTTGCACTAACAGAAAGTGACAACGGTTTATCTGCGTCTGTTTTGCCTCTGTTTAAAGTCAAAATTTAACAGCCATTTTTCACTCACTATCGAAATCATCTAGTGTGTATTTTATGTCAGCATGGGTTGCTTCAGTAAAACAACCTTATTTTGCCTTCAGTGCCTTTTACTTGATTGAAATGTACTGCCATTGCTAAATACACGTTAGCTAGTGGTTGCTAACGTTAGCTGGCTGGCTAACAGTACAACATCCACTATGACATCAGTATGGCAGTCATTGATGGTGTGACGTGTCCAGCGTTTCACACTTAAATGTTGGATGTTTTTGAGTGCAGCAGTAGTACACTGCATTTGAGTATACTTCTCAATATGAATGCACTATGTGCACTTAAGTACTCAATAAATGTAGAATTTAGGCAGAAGTTTGTTATTTGGGATACACTGATAGTAATGTTGACTATGTTGCCATTGTAGCAATATTAGCTTTAGCTAAAGCTTATGTAGCTAAGACAAGCTACTTCTAAAACAGGTCTATAGATAGTTTTAGTCCAAATTATTCCTGACCTTTTTTCTGTTTTCTTTATGAAATGTTGCTTTGTCTGTGCTGTTAGCAATTTCATGAATGAATTTCTCTTGTCCACTCTGCATCCTTTAAAACTTTAACTCTTTATTTCCCCCATGTAGAACATATGACATCTGGTCCTTTTATTTTGAGTGTGGAAAAATGCAAATGTGGTGCTTTGTATTGACAAGTTTGTGACAGGAACAGTTTTGCCTCTAAAACATTTCGAACAGAGAGATAGAGATCAGTAATGCACCACTATCTCCACTTTGTAAAGCCAGCTAACAAGCTCTGCTGGGTGAGGAAAGTGAAAGAAAACCAAGGAAATATTCCTGTTAGACATTCCTGATTCCTTGTCATATACCTTTTTCCTTGTTCCTTGCCTGTCTCAACATGAGCGACAGAGGAAAATAAGAATGGGGTGGCAGGGCAAAAATGTTGTGATTTCACAATGTATTGCTGGCACGCTGTCACAATACTAAAATAGGAATCCATGTAACCAAACAGATTTTGTCACCAATGCTTGGTTCTGCTTGTAGATGTTAGCTCAAGACAATTAAAAAATCCAAAATGAATTCAGAATCATTTAAATGAAAACCATGGAATTTCAAAATGTGACAAAAACAAGATTCATCATGATTATCTTTATAAGTTTAGAGATTAATTGGATCTTTTTAAAAGTCTGACAGCACTGATATACGTATGTATAACTTGACCTACAAAGTCAATGCTCTCTGAGGTCTACAGAAATAAATCGTGGACACAGAGTGAGTAAATCACTGGAGGTGACCTGACGGTTTCCCAGGAGCAGTTATTTGTTTGTTCTCCTTTTCCCTCCAAAAGCAGGGAGCAGCTGGCCAGCAGCATTCAGGCCGGTCCCCCCGCAGCATCCTCTGGCTACCAGCTGGGAACAGCTGGTCCCTCCTTCTGCTACCAGCAGACCAGTGCTCTGCTGGAAGTCCCGGAAAAGACAAGGCCTTATAGGATCTGACAAACAGGCTGCATTCACACATCGACAGATTCTGCTAATGAAGAGGCCTCATTAGGCTACATTTACAGTTTCTATGGAGGTGCATCTATTGTCCAAGTCCAAGAAAGGAGCAGTAGCCACAGGGCTTCTTGGGACAATGGAGCACCTCTTCAGGTTGTGTTGTAGTTTTTATGTCTGCATAAAGTCAGATTTCACTTACTGACCATCCTCTGGAAGATTTTAGCAGCAAATTGTTGCTAAAGTGAAAGAAAAAGAAGAGGAGGGGGGAGTGGGTGGGATGCCGCTGCTGGTGGGTGGAGTGGGCTTGGTGGTGGCGGGGGTGATGATGACCAGTGGACGGAAAAGGGACTTTAGCGTTATTAGATTTGCAACAAGCCGTAACACTGTCTCCCATTGTGTATCCCTCCACCCCTGCCCTCCCCCTCACCTCTGACTGTGGAGAACCTTACCCAGCATCCCTTCCTCCCCCTTCTTCTCCTTCTCACCCCCTCCTCACCCAGCCCCACCCCAGCAACCCCCAACTAAAGCTCTCTCTCCAGGCAATTGCCACTGGAGTGGAAAGTATTCCAGAGCACAATGCCTATGCTCTCAATGGGTGCTTTAGCATGCCACCAGTGCGCTGTCACCAGCAGATGGGGAGCTAATTAGAAGCCATTAAAGGGCTTTGATAGTGTGTGTGGGAACCAGGCACAGGGAGATGGCCACAGGGGTGTAAAGGAGGGGTGGGCTTTGGGTCCGGTGAATGCACACACACATGTACATGAGAGAGAAAGAGATAGAGAGAGACCAAGCTGTCCCTGCGAGTCCTCCTGGGCCAAGGACATAGAGCAGAGGACACCTGCGGAGCTTCAAGGATCTCTGTGAGGCTTCCCGCAAACCAGCTATCAGATGGAGATAGTGTTCCTGTTACCCACCCCTGGCTGTGTCTCAGAGAAGGGCATCCATCTACCCACCCAGTCTGCTGTCTGCACACAGGAAAAACACCAACAGGCAGCCAGGCTCCAGCCGGTCTGCCCTGCTGATGACACATCTCTGAACCAGGATTCCCACAGGAAGTGACTCCCAACCACGGGCCCTCAGTCATTATAGAGGCCGGGCTGTCCAGGGAAGTGCCATGCCACGCCGGGACTCTTAAGAATCCAGGCGGAAATGTACACATCACACACCCACAGAGTCCCAAACTCTCACATTCAGCAAAAAACAGGGGCGGTTTTTAATGAGCCATTTTAACCCTGCATATCAACAAAGTCTGGAATGATGGATATTTTTACATTTTATCTCTACTCTGTAATATTACTACTTTTCTATTGTAAGTTATACAAGTCCTTTAACCAATAATTCATTTACACAACTTTAAGTTAAAGGGCCTAAAACAAATATAATCTCACCAAATACTTACCTTTCTTGTAATTAACCTTGAGTTTTTCTAAAATTGTTATGGAAAGGACCAATTTTCCTAGTTGAATCGTCTTTTAGATTTTTGTGTTTTGCTTGTGAAAATGTAAGGTTTAGATATTTGCTGAAGGGGCACTTACTCCAGTTATAATTACGATATGATACATTACATGATATGATACAATATGAAACGTTACCATATGATACAAAATTATTTGGTTCAGTTTGATATGATACAATATGATACAGTAGAATACAATACCATACAATACATTACTATACCACCTGTTACAATACAATACCATACCTTACCATGATATATAAAAATACATGATAAAGTTGATAGGATAAGATAAATAATATGATACAATACGATACCATATGATACGAAATGATACGATACAATAAAAAAAAACACTTTATGTTAAAGTACGATACAATATAAAACAATTCTATATGAAATGATAATATATATGGTTTTACGCAATATGATAAATACAATACCATACAATATGATACAATACCATATAATAAGATAGAAAATGAAACAATATCAAACAATTCGTGATTTGATACAATATGTTATGATACATTACATTACAATATAATACCATATAATGTGATACAATATGGTACCTTATAATAAGATACAATACCATATAATACGATATATGATACGATACAATAGAATAAGATACCATATGATACAATTCAGTTCAATATTAAATGATTCAATATGAAACCATATAATACAGTTTGATTTATGGCATGATATGATACAGTATGAGACTATATGATACCATATGATACAACAAGAAACTATACAAAACAATGTATAATAGGACATGGCATGATACGATACAATGCAGTAAGATGATATGATACGATACAATACGATACAATACAATATATGGTACAAAATGATATAATACCACATAGAACAATACAATATGATATGTATGTAACAATACAGCACACTATGCTAAGATATGATATGATATGATCCGATACAATACATGATAAGATACGGTACGACATGATACAGTATGATTTGATATGATAAGATATGGTATGGTACGATACAATACAATACCATAAGATACAATATGATACAGGATATGGTATGATACGATACCATGTGATATGATGAAATACAACATATTATATGATAGTATATGATAGTACATGACAGTGTTGATTTTGACAGCCATTTTCAATTTTAGACTCAGTCTTAGTCTTTTGATCAAAGGCTTTTTAGTTTTGGTTACATTTTAGTCATGTCTACTGTTTAAAGTTTTAGTGTAGTTTTAGTCCATAAAACGTCCCTACTGTACATTCCATTCTTAAGTTTTAGTCCAAGCATTAATTCTCTTGCCTGAATCTGGTACCATGTCATGGTAGTGTGTTCACTACTATTCACTCAGCCAAACCTGGGGTCCCTGCTTTCTACAGCTGAGAGGCAGAAGAGATACAGATGCAATGTATTTTGACAGATATGATGGTTTTTGGATGTCTGACAAAAACTAAATAACATTTTGGTCTAGTTTTGGTCATGTTGATAAAAACTAAATGCAGTTCTACTCAGTTTTAGTCATCAAAAATCTGCTTTGCCTAGTCTTAGTCTAGTGTTTCTCATGGAAAAAAGGCAGTTGACGAACAATTTTTGTCAGTTTTAGTCAACAAAATGAACACTGGTACATGATAAACTTTATTGTCCTCTTGGGGAAATGTGTCTTGGACTCCAAGTGCTGCACACAAACAGCTGCCATCACAGTAATGTCAGAACAATAACAACAATCATGTAAACACAAATCCAGAAGTACATGAGTAACACACCCCTATAAAGAAGCACATACCAATGAAAACACACAGGGGACGTGTATACTCATGTTACACAAAATAGCCTAGAAACATAAAAAAGTAATATTTCATCACTCTGAGGAATAAAACACGCAAAGATAAATTAAATAGTGAAATATAAAAAGGTAAAAATAAGAAAGAGTTAAGTTAGCAGCTTTAGAATTATATTATGTTTAAGTTAAAGTTTAAAAAGGTCTGAAATCCTGAATGAGCACAGACTTCCTGTGCTTCTATGTGAGACTGATGAGTCCTGAGTGCCACCTATCACTTATCACTACGCTGTAAGATGACGCGACAATGTGGTGTGGTAAAAGTTCTTGTATCTGACACTAAACTCACCCCTCCCAGTCACATATGAGCCTCTCCACACACCTGCACACAGGTGTGATCATTATCAAGCAAACAGGAAGAGTGAGACTGGGAACTGGAAACTAATCCCACAGCTGCACAGAGATGGCTTACGTGTGTGTGTGCATGTGTGTGTGTTTGTAAGTAAAAATTGTTGAAAAGTTGCTTCTTGCTTCTTCTGTTCTTTCATAATAAAATTCTTCATCATTTCTTTTCAACAGAGTATCTCAGTAATCATCCTGAAGTCCAATCCCCCCCTATCTAAGAAAGCATTTCTACTGGCCTCACTACTATTGTGCTTTGGTCACTTTCATGTTTCAGGAAGTAGTCCACACACTACTCATTGTCCCCACAGTAATAATAACATCAGCAAAAGTGCGAGAGCATTGCTGGAATGTCCTATTTCCTCTGAGTGCGTACACGCACCAGCTTTTCCCCTCACGGCTTCCTGTAGTGTGCTTTTGTAGATCTATTTACTGTAGCGATAGAGAGGGCGTATTAGCTAATATGTTTCCCTTTTATTCCAAATGGAACAGTTTCTCCCGAGACATGCTTCTGGGAAAAAGGCCTGTTTGCTGGCTCAAATTTAGCCACGAGACACAATGTCCTGAAGCAAAAAAAAAAAAGACAAGTGTTGCCTTTTGGCTGTTTGATGGATGCAAAGTGTTGCAACAGCACTGACAAAAACAGTAGCTTGTCCTAGAAATAAAATGTGATGTGATAATGGGCTCTCATGTAAAGAGTCCACTGGGAAATGAAGTCTGTGTCAGCAATCAAGGCGGGAAGAAGAAGAAGTGAAGGGGAGTTAGAAGAGGGCACCGGCGTTCTGTCAGTTAAAATCAGGAGCTAATATGTTTCAGTTTTCTCTCCCCTCCTCTGCCTCTTCCCTCTGTCTTCTCTCTCCCCTCGCCTTGATGTGCTGTAAACAGGCTAAAAAGGGCCCAGCTGTGTGGAGTTATTGTTGGTGTCAGTAGGAAGTGCTGATAGCTTTTGCAGCTGAACAAAAGCTGGATGAGGGGAGTGGAGGGGCGCTCCAGACACTGTGGCTCCAGCCTAGATTCTCTCCCACAATCCCTGCACCGCACTCCCATTGTTCTGCCCACCCGGCCCTCCCTCCGCCCCGTCAGCTGCGACCTAGGACAGAGGGCAAAAAAAAAAAAAAGAAAAAAAAAGAAAGTTTTTTAAAAAGTTTTTACAGGCTACTGCAACAGCTAGAAGAAACAGTCCTGATGGTGGTTAACTTTGTTACAAGACAGCAGAGCAACACTGACACTATGTCTGGTCTAAAATCACATCTGTACTGATAAAAGAAGTAGATCTTTAAATAGCATCCATATTAAGATCTGAAGAGCTAAGCTGTTTTTAATTACTTCAAGACTATGCAAATGTATTTCAGACTGGATTAAAAAAATGTGCTATGTGCCAGGCTGTGCAGTTAAAAGGCGATCAATGACATTTAAGAATACCTTTAACATGAAATAACATTTATAATCTGATGAAACTAATGGAATCAGTGAATCTGAAACCATGACGTATCATCATGCGATGCAGTGTTACATAGATTATTAAAAAAAGATTTAAAAAAAGAAGTATTCTGACTAAATACTTGATTTTTTAAAAGCCTATTTAACTCCAACCTATTGCAGCTACTATATTTCTCTGCACACTTATTTAAGTGAAATGCACCGTTACAGACTTAGTTTACCAATAATATATATAAAAAAGCAAAATAGATAAGAACACGTTGTAGCCTCATTTTGTAGTAGTCAAAATCACTTGTTTTTAAGAAATGAAAAAAGTCTTTTGGGAGATGGTTTGCTTCAGTTTGTGGAGCAGATGCAGTCCTTGAAGTGTTGGGCACTGGTTCGAATCCTGACCCCGATGTATGTTGGGTGCATGTCTTCCTCCACTTTTTTCTCCCCATACTTCATGTCTCTCTTCAGCTGTCCTGTCAAAAAAAGGTAAAAAGCCATAATAAAGCTTTTTTAAAACCCAAACACAGCCTTGTCCAAGTCTGGACTTTACCTTTTGATATTGTTGACCACCGCGCTGAGCTAAAATGTGGGTACAAGGCATTAAACGAGTAACAATTGACAGAATCTCAAATCAAAAGGAGTCCCAGGGTTTAGACACAAGCTCTTTTAACACTTTACATTGGTTTTAAATGCTTAAACCCCAATGAAAGATATATAGGGTGACCAATAGAAATGATTTTTTGAATAACAAGAAATCTATAGGAAAAAAAAGAGATAGGTTTCCCCCTGACAGTGTTGACATTTCAGGTTGCATCTGCTATGCTCTTTGTTGTGCTCCAGAGAAAGTGCTGTAACTTAAAAATGTCACTGACAGGTCAAAAGAAGTAAAAACATCATATCTGCAAATATGTTTTGCTTAATGATGACACTGTGCTCTACTAGTAAAGACAAACCTAATGTTTCTGTGCTACACCCAAACAATCACACAACTTTATTTACATCTTTACTTGTTTCAACGTTGGCTTTGGTGTGGCCCTTACGCTATGACTTATGACATAACTCATGCATAGTTGGTGCAACAGGTCACAAGTGTTGACAGTTATCAAATTTCCTCAAAATAATGTCAGGCAAAGGCACTTTTATGAGTATTAATACAAACAGTAAAATATTTGCTTGTAACAGATTTTCAAACATACACTTTTTAATAGAGGTAAATGGTCCAGTTGTATGATTTTTCTCAGGCTGGCTGCAGGCTGAATGGGTGCATCTCTAAGTCATCCCCTCTAATAGACCTCTACTGTATGCTGACATCTCTGTCAGGGTGGAAGTGCCATAACTTGCCGATACAACATATTTCCAGTTTTAGATTTTTTTTTTTTTTTTTTAATAAATTCAGCATCATTCATCAGAGTCTGGCTACATTCATGAAATAACTAAATTTAAAAAATGACAGTGTAAGCAATATTTCATAAATGAAACAGAGTTAGAAGATCAAAGCTTTAAACTGGGGATTATCTTCTTAGAAGTCGAAATACTTTAGCTCCATCAGCTTTAGCTAATGCTAACATATTTACAGTATGCTTGCTAGTTAATGCTACTATATATGCAAATGTAGCTAAGTTAGTTTTCAGTGTGAGTTTTACCAAATGCAGCTTAAGCTAACCTAGATACTCAAGCTGCATAAATATCGTAGCTAACGTCAGCTTCATAGCTTTGTTGGTACAACCATGAGTTTTGGCTATGTTAGCTACTTTAGCTAAGTTAGCTATTTGCTTAGATTACACAGGTAACAGAGCTAAGTAAGCTAGGTTTGCTGCTTTAGAGTTTTCTCATGGAGGGCAAACGTTCTTCCTGTAAGCAGACACTTCAGTCAGCTTTATTACACATTTTGTAATCAGGTTTTGCACGTCAGGTTTTTGACTTTAATGCATTGAAAATGTATTAATGTTATATTGGATACTTTTGTGACTTTTGGCACAAACACTGACTTTTTGTTAGTACCAGCACTTTCGCTTTAAATTGAAAAGGCTCAGCTTTTAAACTCTGGGAACTGAACTTTTCGTGACGTTTTTTTTTTGTTTTACAACTTTTTTTTTTGGAAACTTTTACTAAATTGTCAAAATATATCATTGCACTGACTGTAGTTGCTGCATCTTGTGATATTCATGAACTCTGCTATAAATGTTTTTAAAAAGTTACATCAAATATCTTGACTTTTTCTCAAACACTAGGAAGTAAAAAGAAACTTTTTTTACAGGAAGAAAGTCTGAAAAAGCAGCTATAAATATTTTGACTAAAACGAGTTTAATGCTTGAACCAGGGACTTACATTTGTTAAAAGTAGGCTCTGTGAAGGAATGCAGCATTTGTTTTGTGTTAAAACGCAGTAACATCATAATGCAGAGCCTTCCCCCTCCCGTCTCTCTGTTAACGGGCTGACAGCGGGGCTCTGCAGGTGCGCGGGGCGGTAATCTCATCCCGCTGCTTAAAGGTGATAAATGAACGACAAAGGCTCCAGAGCCGGTTTGTTCTCAGGGCTCCGCGCGCCACGCAGGTGAATGGAGGAGTGCGGAGTGCGAGCTCTCTTGTTTGACGTCTCCATGGAGACCGCCCGAGCGGCGCCAGGCTGACAGGCGTCAAGGCTCGGATGAATGGGTGACGTCAGCGCGCTGGCGCCTGCCAGTCTGCTCGGGCTTGTTTGGACAATCTGGGGGGAAGATTCAGAACAGAGCGATGCGATCTGAGTGTGCACACAAGGCTGAGCACACACTGCAGAAACATGTGAAGGAATCCGTGAAGCTGCTGCTCACACTGGGCTGATTTCAACAGAAAGGAAGGGAAAAGGAAGAGAGAAGTTTGACTTGTGAGCTTATAGAAAACTTTGACTTTACGCGGAGTGATTTTGCCCACGGAGAAGATGTGTGAGAATGAGTATTTTCTTTTGCAAAAGGCAACTAAATAGTTCTGCTACTACTTTACCAATAATAACACTCAATGAATAAATGACTAACTTATTTATTATGCGTTACACACTGAAAACAAGAACAACACAAGTTTTATCACCCAGAACAATAAAGGCTGAAAAAAGTGACTTTCTCCCACGGTCGTGTGCTCGTTCTTTGTAACCAGTTGTCTTACTTTACTGTACTATTATAATCCACATCTGCAGAGCTATATTCAACAGTGAGAGGCAAATCTAGGGCACTATGGCAGCCTAATTATCATTTGCCATTCATTCTATTCACGGTGTCCTATCCCACACACATTCTCACAGCACATACCCACGCATTCACCACCCCTTGACTGTCCCCAGGCTATCTACACCTGCAGAGTCCCCAAGCCATGGACAGCTGGATTCCCACATATTACCCATAAAAGACACACATTTGTTTCCATTTGTAACGCCATCCCTCAAACAGATTGTAAATCCTGATAACCAGGCGGGTCAGAGCGCAGGCATTGGCTCAGAGTGCTTTTGTGTACCAACCCATCAATACAAACGCAGCCACGCCATTGGCTGACTCTCTTCAAACAGGACGACTCTGACCCGCCCTCAGCTCCTGCTCCGCTATAAATAAGAGGAGGTTTGTCCATGTGGATGTTGCGAACTGTCAACATTGCCTTACTAACATCTCCAAGAGGAGAAGACGCCTTCTTTGCGTAATCTCTCTTATCCCTTTGGACTCTACACTAATCATCATGAAGGTTGTCGGATCTACCTGCGCCCTGAAGAGCAAGGTCGGCGGTGAGGACATGGTGCGCTGCCTGTCCGACCAGAGCCTGACCATCTCCAAGTGCAAGATCCCGCTGCTGGATGAGCAGATGAGCGTCTTCCTTCAGGACATGAACAGCTGCTACAGCAAGCTGAAGGAACTTGTGCCCACTCTGCCCACCAACAAGAAGGCCAGCAAAGTGGAGATCCTGCAGCATGTCATTGACTACATCTGGGACCTGCAGGTCGAGCTGGATGAGCCGGAGAAGAGTCGCCAACTCTCCACCGGCACCGTCCCTCGCACGCCGCTGACCACCCTGAACGCAGAGCTCGCCAGCATCACAGTAGAGGTAAATATCTTATCACATATACTGCTCTTTCAATCTAAGAATAGTGAAGTGTCACCAGAGCTGACTGTACTACAATAAGATTGATATTTGAATGTTGAAAGGGCGTGCGTAAAGTTACAGAGTCCGTGCGTAAAAGTTACCATTGCGCACCAGTTTGCTTACTGCTGACACACACTCCATGTTTACAGCTTAACTCATCAACTTTTTCTTTCTCTCTCCCGCAGAATGGATGCTCGGATGACAGGATAATGTGCCGTTAAGAGGTCGTGGAGCGTCGCACCATCACTCTGCAACGAGCACCGCAAAGAACAAACAAGGCTACCTGATGTGATTCTCCAACACATCATTAAAAAAACCTTGAACTGAGTAGGGACGTTTCAAACTCCCAATGCTAGAAAACGTGGACATCCTCCGGCAGTGAGGATCTCTGTCACTCAGAGCTCTCGATTCATCAGAGGGCCCCGAGAGAAGAAGAAGAAGACCGCTGGTGTCCAGAAATAGACTGGGTTAGCCGGGGACCAAGACAAGTTCAGCAGCGAGAATCACTTGTTGCTCGTAGAGTTTTTAAAGAAAGCTAATTTCTGTTACACTCTTTGTATCTTGTAAACCATATAGAAAAATCGGAAAAGATTAAATCTCTCAGATTCCTGAGCGACAAACTGTATTGTATATTACAATGCCATATTATGTGAAGATATTGTTTTCTTACAATGTACCTTATTGGTGTTTTTATTAAAACAAGACAATTATTTTTCAACAAGAATTCCTCTGTGGTTTTGTGTGAGTCTGATTGTGAGTAAGAGTGGGGAAAAATGAGATCACATTTAGTATTAGTGGAGTATTTGCAAGCAACCACTTTCAAACGTGACTTTCTGCTGATTCATAGGGCAAAATAGCTCTCAATCCAAGATTTTAAAAGCCAGTATCCAGCTAAGACTCACCTTTTTTTTAACTGGGGTGCTGGGAGATAGTAAAGTGGTTGTTTTAACTTTGTTACACCTTAAAGAAGCTGTTAAGTCATTTAGGTAACATAAGAGCAAACCTGTGGTCAAAATAATGGCTCTAAGCCAGTTAAACTGGTCATTTGTTTCTGTTAGGGTCATTAACATATCAGATTACAAGAGGAACTCTCAGGTTAAAACATCAAACCTGAACATCTTCAGAATCAAAGATGGTCTTGGAAAAAACTAAATTCTCTAAGTCATGACTAATGTGTTTCTTAGGATCTCAGGGTTGACAGTTTTACAGGTTTTATCAACTTAAAATAACCAGGAATGTGGCTTAGAGTTGTTAGAAATTGTCATGGGAAAAACCAGCTGGTGCTGTAAAATTAAAGGACTGCATCAAAATTAAGTCATTTAAATAATGACACTTAAATTCATCAGTAAAGAGGCCAAGATCTGTCATAAAGTGTCATGGGATAATTTGTTGTAGCCTAATTTATGCTATAGAATAAAAAGCATGCATTGAAATTAAATAAATATCAATAAAGACACTTAAAATCATCAGATATGTAGCCAATCTCTGTCATAAAGTATCAGTAGATGACTTGCTGTTGCCTAACTGGTGGGACAGAATAAAAAGCATGCATTGAAAATTAAGTAAATCTCAAAAATGACACTTAAATAATCAAATAAGTGGCCAAAACTGTTTAAAAGTATCAGGCTAGATGACTTGCTGTATCCCGATTGGTGCTTTAAAATAAAAGAATGCATTCAAATGACATAAATATAATAGAAACTGTGTTTAACACTTGGTCATGGTAAAGTGAAAGGAGGTGGTTTGGGAGAAAATACAAAAAAACCCATGTATTTAAATATGCTGTTTCAATGTGTTCTCGTATAAATCAGCAGTATTCATCTCTCCCGGCACTGCAGGGGTTAAACTGGCTTTGGCGAGGCGATTCGTTATAAGATTTATTCTGTCTCCCTGGTGCAATGTTTTTCCCATTTCCCTGCGGTGCGATGCGCACAGCTGCAGCCCCGGCGTGGCCAGTGTGTGATTGTGTTTGTGTGATAGCTTTGTGCCAAGGGCAGGGGAGGGCGGCGGGGCCCAGACTGAGCGGCGCCTCGGCACACCTGGGGAAGTTCAGGTTAAATAGCTCCACATTCCTCAACACACAGCTGATTGAAACATTAACAAACAGTAATCCACGGGCCAGGCCACAGATGGGCCGGGAACCACGCCAACACTCAGAGAGAGAGAGAGAGAGAGAGAGAGCGAGCTGCTCCGGGGGAGAGATTCCCACAGTACACTCCTATGTTACACATTTACTATTTATACATACGCTTTATTTTGATAAAGAAACTTTGAGCGCTTCAGCTGTTAGAGAAGAGCCTAAAATATTGATCATAATTGTTTCACATTAATACCTGTTATTTTTCCCCATTGTACTTTGAACATTTCTTTTCCTTTTCCTCTCTATATTTATAAGCACTGATAATAATCTTTATGCCAGATTTAAATCTTTTTTTATTAGTTAATTAAGCAGAGGACAAAAGGAGGACCTGGCTGTTGTTGTGTGGATAATCAGAGCTATTTGATTATCATTTAATCTAATGAGACCTCTGTCTGGGAATTTATATTTGTTTACTTCCTAATTAATCTTCTTTCAGTCCTTTGGTTTGTTAATCAAACCTCGTGGCCCATCTTCCAGGCTCTCAGCGCCCTCCTGCGGCCTTGAGTAGAACCTCAGTCGTGTGTCGCTGCCTGGTGTTACATCCACGCATGACCACGGACAACAGCGCCCCCCTGTGTTCAAATGTCTCATTATACACAGATTTGCTTGTTTTCCTCACAATAAATGACTCATAAATATGATGGAATAAATTTTAACTTGTGAAAATTATTTAAAATAATTCATTTGATCATGCTCACCCATAAATAAATAATATTATTGAAAGTGTAATTAAACTAAATTAACACACCCATTGAATTTATTACTTCTTCCTGCAGTTGATTTTCTTTATTTATTACTGTTGTTAAATGTTTTTGAATTAATTAACTTATTTTTTTGTAGCTGTTAAAAAATTCGGTTTTTATTGCTGGTTCTCTGCAGTATGTGGAACAAAAAACACCCACATTTATCTGAAGGAATCCTTTAACTTGTAATGTTAATATCATTTTCTTTGATTTGTAGCATCGTGGGCATCATGTTATTCACAATACCTTAAGAAGACTAAAACTGGAGACATTTTTGTTATTCAGATGCTTATTTTGGAATGGTAATATCCAATTTAAATGACTATTTAAAGGACTAACTGAGTAGGGTTTTTCTGGGCCTTGCACTTTTTGAGTACAATTTTGAGCTATCTAGCATCTGAGAGTAAGAGCAGGAGAGGAGGGCAGAACTTTTTTCCAGGTGGGGAGTGCCAACCAAACCTGGGGCCGATGTTCACGCCCCACATGAGGTCATGAGGGTAAAATCTGAGAACGGCTTGTTTCAGCACACATTTTCTGAAAGGTGAAGAAAGTGGAAGGAAGGGAATGGATTTTTCTGGTACTTAAGTGGATTTTATGACAGGCCAGGGCAACATATTTTTGTTAAAAAAGCCTAAAAAGTGATTTTTGCACAATATTTCCCCTTTAAACCAGTCAGTACATTTTCTACTGTTATCAAAGTAGATAAATAAAGATCTGTTATTCCTATCCACTCATGCATCATGTTAGCCAGATGTGTTAGATATCAGGGGCTAAGCCTAAGTGAAGGAGAGGAGACCACTTCCCCTGATTTTTTTATATATTGTGATATATATTTGATATATTGTGCAAAAATCACTTTTTCAGGCTTTTCTAGCATAAATATGTGCCCCTGGGCTGTCTACAATCCCCTTAAGTACCAGAAATATCCATTCCCTCTCCCCCTATTTTTCTCCACCTTTCAGAAAACGTGTACTGGAACAAGCCGTTCTCAGATGTTCCCCTCATGATGTCATGTGGGGAGTGAGCTCTGCCCCCAGGATCGGTTGGAGCTGAGAGTAGGATCAGACAGCTCATTAACATTTAAAGCCACAGACACAGAAACAGCTCGTTCTGAGCAGGGCTGAAACAGAGGGGTTTTCTAGACATGCAAAAATTCTATACTGGAGTGTTTTTTTCAGCAACAAACTTCACAGGCATGTTGAAGGGAACTCTGAGACGGATATATATGTGTCTTTAAAAGGCAGGAATATATCCTATGTAAAAGGAGTTTTAAACTCATGTTCAGATTTAACATTACAACAGAAAAAAAATCATTTGGACAAAATGATTTAAGTTTAACAGCTAACATTTCTTAAAAATCTAATTGTTGTCAAGTTTCAGTATTATAAAAATCATAATAAATTATGTTGAAGATCTTTTTTGTTCACTTATGCTTCCTATAAATGTCTGTTTATTTTTGAAATACATTACATAGTAGGACTGTATAAAGACTGATTGACAAAAATCCTTACAATTAAAACATTTAGAGCAATGATAAAAGTAGTTTTTATATGGTTTAAGATCTAAATGGTAAAGAAAAAATGTTCAAAATTGGGTTTTTATTCAAGAATTAAATGACCATGTTATGATCTTTAAGGCCTAGTTGTTTATCTAAGTTTTCCTTTTGCAGTTTTCTATCAGAGCATCATAAGTAACAACCACCCTGAAAAGATTCAGGGCTTTTGTGCTCTGATCTGCTCTGTCAGCTGTGAGGACTTTCCAAATCATGTTCAATCAGTTTATTTTACCACAGGTGGACTCCACTCAAGGTGTAGAAACATCTCAGCAAAGATCAAGAAAAATGGGGGAATCTGAACATAATTTCAGGTGATTTTGCAATAGGTCTAAATACTTTTGTCAATGTGATTTTTTTTTTAAATACTGTGCAAAAAAAATCAGTTTTCACTTTGTCATGACAGGGTGCTGAGTGTAGATTCATGAGAATAAACATGATTTTTTTTAACTGTAACAACATAAAACTGTCAAAACTGAAGCAGGTCTGAAAACTTTTTGACTGCACTGTTAACCCTGATCACTTTAAGCTGAAGTGAGAAAATCTGATTTTATTGAGTTAAAATGTTGATTTAACCAGATAATCCCAATCATACGGAAGTTAATTGGCTTCAATCTTTTCACCAACCAGCTTTAGTGCTTTATTTGAAGCCATTTTTCATTAAAATTAAGAATCTTAATATTCCTTCCATCACCATCTTCGAGGGCCACACTGCAGGAGCTTTATATTTCTCTACAAACAGGCAATTAAATCCACATGAAGCTTCCTTAATAAGTATGCTGAACACTGTAGACAGAAGCAAATCACCTTTCAGAATCTCAGCACTAAAATAACTCCTCATTAGTTTCAGTTTGTTTCTGTAATCTGACAAAAGCAGCCCTCATCAGCTGTTTGATCTAAGTTATTACTCTGTCAGTGCAATAAAGCGTCTGATATTCACTGTTACTGAAGTCAGACTCTTTGAACTGCATGGAGACATCACTGCTGATAATGAAAACACCAGACTCAGGAGTGTTTAAATAGAAATTTGTATTTACATCAATATCAACATCAACAGAATAAATCTGTAATATACATCCTGTAAAATGACAGCTTATCTTACCTCCAAACAAAGAAAAACAAAAACAAACCGCATGATCACTTGCCACTTTTTGCACTTCATTCAAACTTTAGAAAACTCCTTTTTCATGAAGTAACAAAATCTGGACATAAAATGAAGTTGTTTCCTGAAAAAATAGATAAATATTGATATGTCTTAAAGTGGATTTCATTCCATTGGTGTTTCTCTTTCACAGCGAAACGTGTTTTTTTTATCCGGATGGTAAAACTGTCTGCTCTAAGGTTTTGTGTCCAGTCCTCTCACTGCAGCGACAGATGAACACTGGAACGACCCAACCTTATGCCTTTTATGCTTCCAGTACATAATATGCTTTTACAGATCCATGATATGTACCCATTTACCATCAGACTATTAGAACTCATAGCATTAAACATGTACACCTGAAAACTCAGAAAGTATACACAGACATGGAAAAGTATCTTTGGATTGCGCATGTTGAAAAGGTAGATTCAGCGAGATGACAGTCAAAAAGACGACGGTGTTAGTAAAAACGCACTCAAAGGGAGCTGCTAGGAGGGGGAGAACACTGCGAGAGCCAGGCATGTCGGTAAACTGAGGAGTGTGCGTTACTGTCTTCACTGTACGGGAGAGGAAAAAAAAAAAAGCTCACACAGAACCCAACAAAGTGAAATCTTCCACCACCCTCCAATAAAACCTCTGACAGTGTGAAAGCTCAAACCTTCAATTCATCAGATACAGGGAAAAAAAAGTGCCTCGCTAAAACATGAAATACATGAGTTTTTGGAAAATTTAAAAATACAGCATTTGAAAAATGACAAACAAGAAAAATAAAAACCCAAACGTGCCTGCTACAGTTGCAAAGGCATACAAAAGCAAATGAACCAAATCAGTATTATTGACCTATGGGACACAAAAATACAACCAGGTCTCATACTTTGTGCAATAATGGGCCTTTAAAAAGCACGTTTGATATATTTTGTAGAATATTTACAATTCATATTCACAGAGGACATTTGAGACATCTAATACTGCAGTACCATTTGTTTGCTAATAAAAGGGGTTATGATGCTCAGTTACAGTCTAAAGCATAGAGGCAAGACTTATTGCTCCAATCTGCATAACATAGGAAAAAACTGTGCTTATAGCTTCCAATGACTTCAAGAATGAGGCGCATCCAAAGGATAAGAGAGAAAACAGAAACCCATTGTTATGAAGGCATTGAATCTCTAGTAAGGCTGTAATGATGAAGAAATATTGCATCAATCTTTATTCCGCTCAGAAGCCTCCAGGTAAAGTGCCGCCACAGCCAGATGTACCATAGTCCTGTTCTGTAGCCCAGCTGTGACACTGAATACTGCCGGGCAGCTCCAGGTCGTTTACAAGAACACACACAATGTGCACAGGCACACACGGATGTGAGTGTTTGTGCAGCACCTCAACAAGGTGACAGTATGTGTGGTGTCAGTTGGAGATGAAGGCCAGCGCGTTTTTTTTTTCCTCCAGGATGAGCTGTGGGTTTTTCTGTCTCTTCTGCATCAAGGTTTAGTTCTGAAGAACGCCTCCTAGGTTTGTGTTAGAGTCCAGGTCCAGCTCTTCTCAGGGCTCAGACCACTCTGCTACAGCTGTCAGGCTCCAGATTCTGCCCTCAGCTACAGATTATCAGCAATACTTCTGCAGAGACGGAAAAAATAATGACATGGATTAACCCTTTATGGGGCAAGGGACCTTATCTGATCACTTCAACTACCCAACTCTCAGTAGAACCAGAATTTTCACAGTCAATCAGTGAGTATCTGTCAATGTCAGCCCAATCAGCAGTTGCCCAGAGCATCTCAAACTTCCTGTTTCCACCAGAACATGCAAAATACAGTTTAACAGGTCTTTTGGTCTCCAACAAATGGCCCTAACATCCTAACTAAACTTGATAAGCTGACAAAACTCACAAATCATAAATGTGAATAGTAGAGCTAAATGTCATGATAGGTTTTGTTTGTGCAGGATTTGTAGCAATTACTGAAATTCTAGTGTGAAAAATGGAGGCATCATATTTGGAAATTTGCCTGTTTAAGGTTATAAAACATAAAATACTCTTTAGTATAGTTAGATGTTGCCACAGATTTATAAAGAGTGATCCTTTGGCACATTCTACAAATTCAAATAAATTTTCAAGTAATAAATGGAAAAATAGATGGGATTTTTTAAACCAGTTTAACAACATTGTAATAGTTTCACTATACCCAAGTGGTTTATTTCAGGTTTTATTTTCACGTGAAACCTAATTTCAGCTTTAATTAATTTAGACATTCAATATTTGTGGGTTTTATTTAGTTCTTCCAATAGAATTATAAAATAATATAAATGGTATAAATGGTGAAAATGAGATTTTAGTCAGTTTTACAACAGGAAAACACAGTTTCATACTTAAATAACATAAATACAGTGAGCCTCATCACTGCTAAAATCCACTTGGTAATTCAAGATTGGCGATTATCATTGGTCTCCTGTAGGTAAACTGGTGGTACCACCATTACTTGTACAGTATTCTGAAGCCAGTCTCGTATTTTCTCTGAAAGACATCAAAATCTAAAGAAAACCTCACTAACTCTGATGTCTTTGTCAGGAGACACTGCTGCCACTTTGAAGTTTTATCATAAACCTCTAAAATGGTTACATAAATAAAATAAATATTTTTTATTGAAATAAACCTTTAATTTGTAAGCAAATACACATTTAACTTCATATGGGATTTTTTTTACATTATTAACATTTTAGCATGTATACACTTTATGGATCTTTTTATTTTTTAAAACTGAGAAAGTCAGCACTCAGAATGTCCTTTAAAGCAGTTTATTAAGGCTTATGGCACAACGGACGCATTTTGACTCGTGGTTGTCAATGCTGAACGCTGAAGAAGACCACGAGTTGAAACGTGTCCGTTGTGCCGTAAGCATTACTAAACTGCTCTAAAGGACATTCTGAGTGCTGACTTTCTCAATTTTAGTTGATCTTTTTTTGTCGTGAACCATCAAGAAGTTTAGTATTGGGAGAGTGCTCCTTTTTTTTTTTTTTTTTTTTTTTTAACCATAAAAGGGCAAGGAACCATATATAGTATGGTCACTTTGTTGAACTTGATTTTCACCATAATAATGAAAGAAAATATATGAGTGACAAAAGTGAAAAAGTCTTGGGATGTCCAACAGTAAATGGTTTAAATTTAGAATTCCCAGTATGTCAATGAGTATCCTATAAAGGGTTAAACTCTAGTGGTTACAAATCAGGAATTTCTTTTAAAGTTCTGTTGATGTATTTTTTACTGTGATCTGGAATATCTAATGGCTCTCATTTAAAGCCTGTGTACTCCTGCATGTTAAAGTGTTATTCACCTGATCCGGTCCCATTGGCATCCTTCCCATCCCCATGGGGTTCATGCCCATTTGGCCTTGCATCTGGCCCTGCCTCTGTCCTGGCATCTGACCCATCTGTCCAGCACCAGGCCCACTGACTGGCCCAGGTCCGCCCATTGCATTATTCATCATCATGGGTCCAAACTGGCCCTGGTTGCCTTGCTGGGGGAACTGCTGCTGAGGGTATGAGCTAGAAAAACAGAGAAATAAACACAGTTTTGATGAAACCATTAAACCATGAGACTTTAAGATGTAGTCCACAAGAATGAGGGGGTACAACATGGCTCAGTACTGGGCCCTCTGTTAATTACTATCATTTATTGCCCTGGACAGAATATTCCTGATACTTCTTTTCATTTCTATGCTGAAGATACCATTATTTCTCTAAGTGCACCTTCGCCTGCATCTTATATCTTGGAATAATCATAGACTCCACACTGACCTTCGAGAGCAATTGTGAGGCAGTTTGCTAAAAGCCACATCCCCGTCTATTTTATCTTAGGAAACACACTTCTTTTCAAATCAGAAAAAAACAATTTTATTCTATCAAGCTAATTTTTAATCAGTCTTTTTGCCTTGTTTCGGTAACCTGTCTTTCAAAAGCAAAAATGCTTTGAGGGCTAACAAGCTTATAGGTGAACAACAACTTTATTCTTAATAGCTAGAGAGTAAGGTGAGCTCTGTTCTCCATGATTGTTCCCATTATTTAAATTCTGAGTTTCAGCTTCTTTGTTTTGCTGTTGCTGTTTTTTTCTGCACAGAAAAAAGTCCTGTTTCTCCTTGAATATCAAAAAGAGGCTAGTCCAGTCCACTTTTTTACCTGTTCTTGATTATGGTGATGTATTATACATAAATACTTCTGCTCCTAGACTTCAGATGTTGAATGGGCAGTTCACTATGATGCATTTTTTTATTTATCATGAGTGGTGGACATCTCAATAAACCTTCGCACTTGAATTCTAAAGTCAACTGGATTGCTTTAAGTACACATCAGCATGCACATTTGTACTGGGAATTTTAAACCCAGCTTTTCCAAACATCTTAGTTTTATTAGATGATTCCATATTTTACTATTTTACACAGAAACAAAATTATTTCACAGGTTTAAAATTGTCACCCCTCTTTAGAACTGACTTTTTTTTAGCCAAGCACAATCTTCCAAGTTATTCACAGTATAAAAACTTTGGCAAGGATTGGAGAAGCCATAGTGGCAAAAACAAAAGAAATCAGTTTAGACTTGAGGAAAATAATTGTTGATGTTCATAAAGCAGGAGAGGGATAAGTTAGATAAGGGATAAGACTTATAATTTAGACCCATGTAGTTTATATTTCTGTACACAAAGTAAAATAATGTAAGATTTCAAAATAAACTAGGATGTTTGGAAATGCTGTCTTAAAAATTCATTGCTTTTTTTAACAGCACTTGGGAAATAACTTAAAAAATGACATGGGGGACTATAATTTCATCCTTATCTGTGTATCTTCATTAATTAGGCTATTTTAGGGCAAAATTCAGGCACAAACCTTCCCTATATTTGATCTTGGATGGCATGCAAAAATGTTATGTAATTTGTCATTTCGAAAGACTAGAGTCGGGATAAAAGTGTTTTAGGTTTTCTGCACTTTTTGATTAGACTATCTACCAACTGAATCCAAATTGCAAAACTTGGTGACCCTTAAATCCTTGTAAAAAGTCTTGAAATCAAACTTCCTTCATGCAACTGTTTGAGCTGATCTTTACTTAGAATTTTACATACTGTTGGTCTACCGTATGAGCTTGAGTGTTTTGTGATATGTGAATCTGTATATTGTTGCTCTTCTTGGTCAGGTCTTCCCTGTAAAAGAGATCTATGATCTCATTGGGACTAACCTGGGTGAATAAAGGTTAAACAAAGAAAAATAAGCCCCTCAAGGAATGGTGTTAAAATCTTTCCAGTGTCACTACTTCCTACACTAGGTAACTTAAATAAATATTAAATCGTGTGGTCAGTGAAGCAGGCTGTTACATACTTGTTGCGCTGCATGCCGCCCTGTGGCCAGCCTTTCATGTCTCCTGATGGGTACATGGGCCCTCCCTGTGGATTTCCCTGCATCCCCTGCATCATGGTGTTCTGTGGAGGGCCTCCCATTCGTGCTTGCATCATGTTTCCTGGTGGGCTACTACCCGGAGCCATGAATGATGGATCCCCCTGCTGGTTCATGCCTGCAAGTGCAACAATACAAGAGAAGAGTCATGAGTGTGATCAAGGATCCAGTAGGCAGATAATTGGTGCTCTCTCTCAGTTAACTCACCATAATTTCCTCCGTAGTTGAAGCCTTGCTGTCCTGGTTGGTTCATGGGGGGGCCACCCATGGAGCTCTCCATGCCCCCTGGTGCGGTGACGTTTGGAGGAGGGCTGAAGCCTCTCGCTGCCCCCTGCTCCTGCCTCTGTTGCATCAGCATCATCATCCGCTGCCTTCTCATCTGCATAGTCATCATCTCCCGGCTTCGTTGAGCCATCATCTGGGCATTCAGGAAACCAGGCTGCAGAAAAACGTCACAGCTTTAGCATTCCACAAAGGAAGTCCTGAGTCATGTTATTAAAGGGGCAAGTAGTTTTACACAACACTCAGTGTGAAGAGTGATGCCTCCATACCTGACCGCTCATGCCTGTAGGCTGCATGCCAGGCTGCATACCAGGCTGCATGCCTGGATGCATCGCAGGGTTTCCTCCAGGGGCGTGTTCCATCTTCATGCCTTGTCGGGTCTGATTCATAAACTGTTGGATAAGAAAGAAACTACGGTCAATATCCCAGTATTGTTTCTATGCTCACTATAACCTATACAGCTGCCTACGTCTCAAATGGCACAAGTGAACCTGCTGTGCTTTTGAAACAACTATTTGGAAGTTCACCTTTAGTTTGAATTTTATGATTGTATGATCACCTGCTGTCCTTGCAGTCTCTGCTGCAGCTGGAGTCGCAGAGGCTTGGTGGCAGTCATCATGCGAGGTCGCATCATGTTTGCACGAGGGTTGCCCATGTTGTTCATGCCAGGGAAGCCCCCTGTCTGGCCCATCTGATTCATCATTGGGTTGAAGCTTCCAGGAGACTGGCCTTGCATTGTGTTGCCCCCATAACCAGGCTGCATCGCCATGGAGGAGGGCCCTGGAGGCCCAGGATAGCCTTGGTTAAAATTAGGTTTTTGGTCCATACCTAAGGAGGAGTCTGGCCCTGAGAAAGACTCTGATGGTGGGCACTGACCCTGGCCTTGGTCAGGGCCTTGCTGATGGCCTTCAGGTCCCTGGGTCTATAGTAAAGAAAAAATGTATTTAATAGTTGTTGGAGAGAATAAATAACTTTACAGCAATATTTACACAAAGTTGAGGTGGGGTATTGTGTAATCAAAATGAATTGCAATCTCATTTAAATGGCGACCTTCATAACTGAATCCCAATTATAACTAGAGTCAAATTAGAAAAGCAATTAAATCTAAATTCTTACAGCCAAGCCCCTGAGCAATTGCTGCTTTTTCTAAAGCTCTTTGAATCAGTTACACCAATTGTAATTATTATGCATTTCAAATTTCCATCCATAGAACTTATGAAACATAAATTTAACTACAGTCAAGGGCATCCTTTCCTATTTTATAACCAAATATATTACTTTGTAACTGAAATACTTTGAGGGGAACTGAATTGCTTTAAGGAAAATGCAACATTGGAGTAAACACTTGCAGTGTGTGTCTATTTCCTGTTCACGAAATTTGTATGTGCAGAAAAAGTTGTACTTTAGTGTGATCTCTACCTGTCCTACTATTTCAGGGATGCCAAGGGCTCGGTCTATTTCCTGGAGAGCAATGACATCAGCAGTATTTAGCAGAGAATCCAACTGGTCAAGAAGGGTCCGTTCATCACTCGGGCCCTCACTGCTAGACAGGGGCCCAAACAGCTCCTCCAGAGGGTGTCCAAACTGATCCCTATAAACACAGGATGTGTTTGGTCAGCTTTAAAAAAGAGAGACTGAGATCACTGACACTATGCTAAGATTGGTTTTCTGCTGAAAGACAACCAGCGCCTGACCTCTGCTGAGACTAGAAAGAGGCCTAGAAGTGGCTAGAGAGGTTTACCTGTTTGTGGTGCCCTGTGGTCTTTCCATTCCCATGGCTGAGTCTGGCCAGGAGGGGGACTGAGGTAGAGGTCCATGTCCTCCAAACTGATTTATACCTATATTACCTTCATTGGGACCTGGTGGGTTTAATGGCAGTGTATGATCATTAGTATGAGTAATCAATCATACATGACTCACAATCAAATATTTACTTGAGACTGTAGGAATTAGACTCTTCAGGATAGGCATGCAACATACCCATATCCATTAGCTGTTGCTGCAATATGGACTGGGTGTTTCCAGGCACACTGTTGGAGCGGTTGATCATTGACCCACCCATTGGACCAGAGCGACCCATGCCAGGATGTCCTGGTCCAGTGACAGGACTGCTGCCGGACCTTGGCATACCCCAGTCTCCTGGTGCTGACATTGGGGGGCGCTGAGGCATTCCCATTCCCCTGCCCATACCCCCTGAGGAGCAAAGAGACCACATGGAGTGCATTACAGCAATGGTTCCCAAACTTTTCAGCCCATGACCCCCAAAGTAACACCATCTGTCACTGCAGACCCCACAACTGTTCCTGGAGTTGGTTAAAGCATCTAAACTACACAAAGAATCATATGTAAAATAACATTTTACACATTTTTTTTTTCTTTTTACAAACTACCTCTATTTCAGTAAAAATGTTACTTAAAACATCCTGCACCTGTTGTATTCAAAAATCTCTAATCAACTCACTAATTAGATTTCCTCGTGGCGTACATGCGTTCATTCCTCCTGGAAATCCATTTGGAACAGCTCCTGGTCTGATCAAGGCATCCATGTTCTCCTGTTTAATCAGTGTGGGACACGGCACATTCCTTCTACCGGCCAGCCCTCCTCCCACTGCCACCTCTCCACCCATGGGCTTGGCATCCATGGACAGGGCTCTCTGGTAGGCACCCCGCTGAGCTGGAGGCATGGGGCCTCTCTCCCCATCTGAAATGTGCAAATGATATTAGTAACTGAGGACATAAGCTTGCAAATTTACATCAAAACTGATTCATAAATGGAAAGATCGAAAACATAACACCTTGTACCGGTACACCTGAACATATTACCCTGATCCTGGCTTGTCACCACTTGCTCCCTGTTCATTTTAGAATTTGTTTTTCGTTTTCTGAGCTGGCACCTAAATTGTGGAACAAACTACCTCTTGAAAAAAATGTCTCCCACTTTACTATGAGAGTTGTATGATCAGTGCCCTTTTGTGTGTGACAATTTTCTTAATCCCTGTAATTTTAAGGCTTTTATTTGGTTTTAAGCTTTGATTGTGTTTTTTGTTACTTCCTTGGATTGGATAAAATGCAAACATTGTCACGGAAACACATCAGCTTACAGATTTAGCAGCTGCCTGACTTACCATGTAAACTGTCTGGCATATTCCCCTGTTTGTTTCCCACTTCCTTCCCCGCTCTGGAGTCAGGTTCAGGGTAGAAGCCTGTGTTATTCCTTGGTACTCCCAGAATGGTCTCTAAGGTCTCCGTCTGAACCATCAAAACAAGAAAAATGATTTAAAAAAAATGCTCAACAAGGTATTTTAACTTGCATCTCAAAATACTCTGGACAGAAGCCTTACGTCATCAGACGGTTCCAACTTGACCTTCCCATCCAGGCAGTGGGGATCTGAGCTGCTGACCCCTGCACCCTGGGCCCCTCTCCCCTCCAGATCCTCCAGTTTTGGTTTGGTATCGCCTCCTTCCTTAGAGTCGTCCTTGTTGAGGAGGTAGTGAAGAAGAGCGTGAGGCTTCTCCTTCTTAGGGCTGTGCTGCTCCTGCTTTGACTCTGATCCCTTTGCCCCTCCCATGGCTGCAGGTCCTGGCTCTGGCACTCCTGAGTCCAGGCTGCTTTTCCCAGTAGCCTCAGCAGTGATGCGAGCCACCTCGTCCGGAGTGTTTCCATTCTGCAGGAGCTTGTGGAGGATCTTGTGCTTCTCCTGCAGTGACTGGCTTGATAAATGCCCTGGGCCACCAGAGGATGAAACAGAACTCTGATTTCCACCTGTGGAGGAGGACACTCCTGTTGTAGACGAGGGGCTAGTGACGCTAGCTGTTCCGTCTTTAGCTTCAGGGGTGGAGCTTGATGCTGCGCTGGTGTGATTTGGTGGCACCAGTTCATCGGTGGGGGAGGTGAGGAGCTGCAGAAGCTTTTTGTGGCACTTGTTGTCAGGAACACGTCGGTTGGCTTCTCCTCCAGCTTGTCCTGCTTCTCTGCTGACCTGGCTGTCCGGTTTGTCAGGGGGGCCTTCGCTTGTTGGGGTGTGCGGGTGCTGTTGAGACTGCTGCTCCCCTCCGGCCCCCAGTGAGCTACCTGGGCTCTTGGAGTCAGAGTAGGCTGGGAGGCCTGGTTTACAGGGGCCACCTGCTGCCTGGTTGGTGGAGTTGATACTTGGGGAGCTGTCAGGCTTGTGGGGAGGGGGAGAGGTGAGGGGGGAGGGCATGGGATTACCCACGCCCTCACTAATGGCTTGGAGGGCATTCAAAGAGCTGCTGGAGAAGGTGGTACCTCCTCCTCCAGCTCCAGAGTTACCAGGGTGACTGGAGCTCATAGGAGAGTTCATGCCTGTAATGGATACAACAGCTAATATGTAAACGATCCACCAAGTTAACAACAGACATGTCAGAATAGTTATCTATGAAGTTGTAACTAATAACGTCAGGGGTCTCATTTATACGCTGGCATGTTCCACTTCCATGTAGAGTCTGTAACGTATAAAAAACAGACTTGACAGTAAAATGTGCACACCTGTAAGCAAACTCTGACCCATATGCACAAACGTGTGGAGGCAGAGGTAAACTGGTAACACCCATGACGAGATGATGAATTGAAGCAGGCTTGGATATAAATTATTGTTGGTAATGATTAAAAAAATCAAGTTAATCATATAAATATGCTGTGGTTAATCATGATTATTCTTATATTTAAAATTCTACTATTTATTTGCATTGTGGTTTGAGATAAAATGAGTACAAATGTAAACTGTAGTTTGACAGGGGTCACGCACCCATCTAAAGACTCGGGGTGATAGAGCTTTTGAAGCCATTGGCCCTATAATGTGGAATGAGCTGCCCCTGTCTTTGCGCTCGGCAAGCTCTGTCAATGACTGAACTTTCTTTAATGTAATGTGAACTGTTTTACTGTGTTGTTATATTGTTGCTATGACTATTGGGTCATGTGGTGATCACAAAATCATCACTTTTACTCGCTGTATTTTTGTCTGTGTAAAGCACTTTGTGACTGCTGTCTGTGAGAAGTGCTATATAAATAAACTTTACTTACTTACTCACTTTACTTACTTTTTAAAAACTTTTTAACATCTCAGCTTAGTTGTAAGGGTTGGTAAATAACAATATCTTAATTTGCTGAGCAATATTAGCATAGACTGCAAACTTAATCTGCAGACAAGCACATCAAGTATAAAATAACTTCAGCTGCAAAGTCAATGTAATCAAGGTTTAAGGGGCTGTAGTCTTTGGGGACCCATTTAAGGATTGCATTAATCATCTTAGTCCTTTTCCCCCTGTTGACAAATCCAGGTCTGCTTCTCTCTGCCAGTGTTGCTTGATGGCCATGGCTTAATCTCGCGTTGATGTTAGTGTCTTTGCCAACACACAACTTGGGTTATATCTAAACTTCCATTTGGCAGCTTCTAAAATTGAAATTTACAATTAAGCAGACCTTGGTCTGTTTCCTCACTTTCAGCTTTTCACCCCCAGGCACATAAAAATCTATGCTGGAGGACTATGGGAGGAAGTTGTGGTTAAACTTGGTGGTCATATGATTAATTTACATTATCATTTGTTCAACACATGAAGGTTTCTAGATTAAACATGAGCGATAAGAAGTTAATGTTTTCAATGCATTTTAAACCATTAATTTCACTAAATACTAAACTTGATTCCACTATCCACGTCATCATTAGCAGACAGTTTCATTTTCACGCATGCCTAGTGAGCATTTTTAACATTATAATATGAAATATTTCTCAAAGAAACTGCCATATTTTATTATTAATATAATAATAATATCTACAAATGAAAGAGAGATCTGACATTATATGAAGAAATCAGCGTGGGCTCTGTAAACAAGTAAAAACTCCTGTGAAAATTGTGTTTTGCTACTGTAAGAGGAGCATGTGAATGCAGCACCAGCGTGGTGTCAGTCTTTTTTTTTTTCCTTTTGTTTGTGACCATTCTCGCTGTGGCAAAATACCAACACCTCAGTTGTGGTGTCAGAAATGTATTTTCATTGCTGTTCTGGTTCACCATCAAAAATCCTTTGATTGGTCAGCTTGTTTTTATGCATTTTCATTTATCAAAAGCAATGCTATGACCATTTAAGGGAGAAAGTAGGCATGTAAAAGGCAGAATATGCATCGGATCTACTTGTACATATTTCAGGGTGGATCAGGATTTAAAAAGAGACTTTTAAGGAGATGTGCATATGCAAAGTTTTAAATATGAACCATTTTTTGGTATGGATTCTATGCACTGTTTTATAAATGAGACCCCAGAACGTTCTGTGCATTGAAGTTACTCATTGTTCATACCTCCAGGTGAAAAAGGGCTGGCACCCATCTTGGGGCTTCCTCTGACCCTTGGTGAGCCCATGACGTTGTGTGGAGGGCCGTTTATCCCTGGACTGACCTGTGGAGGACTGGTCATTCCGATCCCATACCCTCCAGGTCCTCCTCCACCTCCATGGAACTGACCCATCTGCTGATGCTGCTGCTGGTGCATGCCGTGATGACCCATCTGATTCATGGGCCCCATCTGATTCATGGAGTTCATGGGGGAGTTCATGGGATGCATGGAATTCATCTGATTCATCTGACCCATGTTGTTCATTTGATGCATTGAATTCATTTGATGCATGGAATTCATCTGATTCATGGGATTCATTTGATTCATCTGGTTCATGGGATTCATGCGGTTGCCCCCAGTGTAGGGGGGGACTCCTCTTTGAGCCATGTTGCCCTGTTCAGCCATGCCATAGCCCCTGTTCATGCCCATGCCTCCTCCTGGGCCCATGTTCATCTGCTGATTCGGATTGTTCCCCATGTTAGGAGGTCTTAAACCTCCACCCTGGTTCCCACGATAGCCATTCTGTTCCCTACAAAGAAACATGATAAAAAAATGATTTAACTTGCACCAAAAATGATACAATCATTAAAGTTAGGAGAAGTTATTATTGCACTCTGTAAATGTTAGATTATCTGTACCTCTGAAGCAAATGTGTGGAGAGGAAAGAGTGGGGTTCATTGGTGTTGGGGTTCCTGCAGAGGTCACTTCTGGTCTGGGCTGTGACCGGGGTGCCGTCAGAGAGCGAAAAGCGGTAAAGTGGGGTCTCAGCCTGGCCGTTATGGAAAGCTGGAGAAGAGAAAAACGGATAAAATCCCTTTCAAAACCAGCTAACAATGGGGCAATAGCACACAAACTAAAAAATTAAAGAAAAGACAAAAAATGCTGGTAAACAAACCTGGCAGGATGTCGGTTTGAGCTCAGTTTTAAGTTGCGAATTTACACATGCTGTCCAGTGATTACAACAAATATAACTGCTGTGAGGCTGGCCCACATTCAAAGCCTTTTTAGAGATCTTCAAGAGAACGTGGCTGAACTAGCACACCATTTACAGAGTGATCAAGTACTCTGGGCAGCCAGCTGTGTTTAAGCCCAGTTTAGACCAAAGATTCTCAATGAGATAAGTTACTAGCAACTGCAAATGACAGGCTGCTCTGCCACATTCTACCTTCAGTTCACACCTCTGTGACTGGAGGAGACAATGCAACAACTCTCACAATCAATTAAAAGTGATTTAGAAGGAGGACAGCACATTCAATGTTTTTTTCATACATGGTTAATTTCAGCTACTACATCCTTGAATTTCTTATGTATTAGCTCATAAAA
Organism: Cheilinus undulatus; assembly: GCF_018320785.1. Lineage (NCBI taxonomy): Eukaryota > Metazoa > Chordata > Actinopteri > Labriformes > Labridae > Cheilinus > Cheilinus undulatus. Next base: position 16,650,264 of record NC_054867.1, read on the forward strand.
TGCCATGTGTCCTGCTTTCACAGCTGATGAAGGTGACAGGTTCAATTTCCATGTGAAAAGTAAAAAAGAAATGTAATAAATTCCAAAATTCACAGCATAATGTTATCAAATAAAATATTCTGTTTTGAATAAATATTTGTTGGCATTCACAGCCTAACAAAACTAGGTTTCCATGTTGCATTTCTCTATTATCTGCTTGCAACATTCAAAAACAAGCCATTTGTACCTTGACAAACTGAATTAAAGTCAATAATCATCAGATGGCCTGATCTGAGCCAAAATGGCTCAGTTCTGACAAATGCAACCATCACCAGAGACGTTCTACACACAGAGACAAATCTAGGAGAGTCTGCAAAAGTTTTTGTGAATACTCAGAATGTTACAGGTGTTTTGGGAGCCCGAAATAGCTACTTTCTGAAAGCGGGTCCTGGAGTGAACAAATGCAAATATGCCAGCTCTTGTGTCCCAGTGAACACAAACAAGTGCATCTTTTCGCAAATGATCACGTCCCCTAAACCCACATGTGCTAACCCCGCCAAAGACAACATCAATGGCAGATTACATGATTGTGTTTGTGCTGCAGAAGCTTCTGAGCTTATTAAGGCTCTTACTCCAGAATCTTAGGCTCCTCTACTACCACCATGAGTAACAAATGGTCCAGCATGAGCTACGTGTTCTTAGAGCCACAGCGGAGTGCAAACAGAAGGGCAGCCAGGAGAAAGTCGGGGTAAGAGAAAAGTTTTGGGTGTGGGTACAAGCCTGAAGTATTTGCTCCAGTGTTTTCAGCCGTTTTAAGTGCTCACAGACATTTCTTGAAACAAAGCCATGCTTACGGGAAACTTTTTTTTTTTTTTTTAAACAAAAAAAAAAAAAAAAGAAATAGATGGTTTTCATCTCTGAATGGACAAGGCCTCAAACAAACTGATTGTATTACAAATCTTTGATCTGATCTAAGGAGGAGGAGAAACAATGGAACAAAAACAGTCAAAATCTAGCCTTGTGTTCAACCGTCTCATGAAACTCATGAGAGCTGAGAGCAGCAGATTGACTGTTCTGATAAGACTATGTACCCAGCAAATTTAGTCTCTTTATTATATAATGTCAAGAGTTCTGTTAATTATGTTTTAAAAATGCTGAATCAGCTCCTATTGTGATTGAGATCACTCTTAACTGGTTTAAGCTGATCATTTATCTACCAAAGGTCATGTCTCATACACCAAAAGTTTATATAAGGTGACTCATTCTTCTTATTCACATTCCTTGTGTACTTCAGTGATAGCTGCTTTCTTTGCAAAGCTTAACCAGCTCTTCTTAGACTAATCATGACAGATGATGCCTTTGTTAGGAAAGGATTACACAGACTTAGAGCATGTTCACCTTTACATAAAATATGTTAAGAATGTCAGCGCATGCCCCTGTGTGACTGTGATGGAAAGCAAGGTTAGCAGTGATGAAAGATTATGTACCATCTTGATAGTGGCGTTTGTAGGACCATGGTTGTCCCTCACTTCGATGGAGGAACATCTGCATGCAGCGCCTCACAAGGTCCTCCCAGCCTGGACGCATGGTGGTGTGAGGAGAGCTCTGCTGTTCAATCTCAATCAGTTTACCTGCAAAAAGAAGATGTCCTAAGGATATTACAGGCAGGATAATGGCTGGAAAAACAAAAAAACTTTGAGTGTTTCTATGATACATCATGTACACTTATGGAATTCAGTGGGCCATTATTATTATCATTATAACAAAAACAAGTTGGAGTTGAAATATTTAAACTTCTTAAAAGAAAACATATGCAGAATTGAAAAAACATGCCACAACACATCACTTCAACCCCTCTGTTCTATATAAAAGGGGGCACTTACCAGAGAGTTCATGACGAGTGCTAAACCTCTCCATCCTCTCTACTGCAATGATTCGCCGTGCCACACAAATCATACAGGACTGCAAGTCTAAGTAAAGAAATAACAAAGTTTGTATTTGTCATAAATATCTGGAGAAAAACACCGCAATTTAAAAAAAATAATAATCATGTGAATTATTTAACTGTTTTAGTTGAAATAAGCCTGAAACACAAGTAGAAAAAAAGACACCACAAACAAACCACACTGTTAACTGTTGTAACACATTTATATTTTTGATTTATTTTCCCATCTTTTCTTTTTTGTCCTTAGAAAATGCCAACAAAGCCTGTACCTTCTCCCTCCTCCATCATTGCTCGGGGCTGAGTGAGGGCGAAACACTGCATGGTCTCGTAGCGTTGGCCTCCAGGCCTCTCCTCTGACATCCCATGAACACAGTTCACCAGCATACGACAGTTGAAGGTGTGGCTCTTCTGCCGTGGTGCATCTGCACCCCATGATGCCCCGTTTGGTGCTATGGAGAGTAAGTTAAGAAGTGACTGTGGATATGTGTTTTAAGGTCTACAGGTGTCCTAATAGCATGCAAGCATCAGATATCATACTACATTGCAGTTTCGCATGCTTACTTTCCATACAACAGCCATTAATATTTGATTCTCTGCCTTGTAATTTTGATTTTCCCCTTGTAAATAGGAGGAAATCTAGACCTTTATTTTGAAAGCACCATTGTATTGATGAGCATTTGACAGAGGTGAGCAAACCCTTTTTGAGTTGACATAGCTCAAATCAAAGCACATCTCAATCCTGGCTGTGGATAGGATTAGTGCAAAATATCTCCACTTTTTAAAACAAACTGTTAAGCTCTGCTGAGTGAGAAAAGTGAAACAAAACTTATGTTGTCTTTCCCTCTTTCCTTTCTCCTCGCCCAACCTTAATCAGCGTCAGAAAGGGAAATAGGAATGGGGCAAAAATGTGCTCTGGTTGCGCTGCATCACCCTCAGCTGTCAGGACACTGCAGCAGAAACCAATGTAATCAAGCTGGTTTTGTCCCTGATGCTCGCGCCCATGCTGTTAGGACATACTGTAAAGCAGTTGTTCTCAACAGGTGGGTCGGGACCCAAAAGTGTGTCATGAACTGCTGCCTTGAAAAAAAAAAACAATATGACAAAAATATCTAGGCCCTAGGCAGAAATGTAATTGTTGATTTAGTTTTACCCTGTTTAGGTGGACAAGGGGTAAGTTCTGGTTATTTTCTTGAGATGCTGTCTGATTTTTCCTGTTACCTTGGTTTTCCTATGATAATGTCTTTATTTCTTGAGACCTTTAAAAAAAACAATCAAAATTTACATTCTAATGGCAAAACAGAGTGAAATAAAATGTTTGCATGCTGATCCTCCCAAAACTTTGGTCAGTCTTTTCGTTCAGTCATGTGTTGTTCCCTCTAACAACTGAAATAGTTCATTCAGTTAATTTTGGTGTTTGAAAATGCGGAAATTTGAGTCCCAGTTTCACTGGGGGTGGTTGTGGGTTCCAGGACCGGACCAGTTGAGAACCACTGCTGTAAAGTATTCATGTGAAAACATGTGTCATGTATGGATGTATGTCTCACCATTGGACTTGGGCAGATTCTTGTGAAACTCCTCCCTGTCCTCTTCATGGATGATGTTGTACACACTGGTGTTGATCAGCTCCTCCTGTTTGTACTGCAGGTACTGCGTCACGTTGTCTGACACAAATACAATGCTGCCCTCGCGATTAACCACAAAGAGGAAGCCATCCAGTGCCTGCCAACAGCAAGAGGACAAAATGAAAACATATGCCACTGAAAGTGTTCTGAACCTGATGGGGTTAAATTTTCTGCCATACTAGAAACCTGCTTAATTCCATCAAATCTAGGTGAGAATAAAAGCAAATCACGCAGATGGATCAGTAGCTTATTAACATTGTTTTTTTTCAACAGTGATGATCCGCAGGCTGACCTGTAGGAGCAGTGGTCCCAAATGATCCTTGTCAATGACCCCTTGACCAGTGGAGGACACATCAGCCTTCTGCACATCATCGTCACTGCAAGAGCTCTTTCCTGAGGACAGATCGAACACATCTCAAACTTATGAAGAGACATGATCATTTATCAACTAATTCATTTGATTTAAATACTAGTGATGATTATGTCCATGCTTTAACTCCAAAGATATAGCCTCTCCGTTGATGCCAGTGGCATTAATTTTAATTAATTAATTTTAAAAACAAAGTTCCTTTTTAAATTTAAGACCACTCCATGGTAAAAATAAGACTTTTTAAGGCCATAAATTTAAAATGTTCAATTTAAGACTTTTTTCCAGACTTTCCAAAGATCTGAAGGAACTCTTTGTTCATGGACATAATGCACCTTTTGTCCAGCAGGTGGCAGCATGAGTCATGAATGCGTGGTTAACATGCCTTTCTATTTTTAAAATCAGCATGTGTTTGAGGCTTTGTTAGATACCACTTTATATAGCCGGGTCATCGGTGGCGCCAAGCTCGACAACAAATTATGTGACATTTCTGACTGAATTAGATAAGACATGAAAAAGCTGTGACTAACACATAACCAGACATATCTATTTCAACACAGGAGCATAGTTAAGAATCACCACTGGTTATGAAAAGTGTGAAGACAAACAGAGAAAAAATATAAGAGAAAAGTCTCCCGTTGTTCCACTCGGTAACTGTGGCAACCTGACTCCAGCAGTAGCCAGCTGTGGCCCTCTGGGTAGATCCCAATGTGATTGCTCTCTCTCTTCCTTTCCCACTTAACCTCACAAATTTAATCTTCTCTGACATAAAACAGGTGGAAGAAAATCTGCTCCTCTGTGATTCCAAACATGTCAGATCTGCACGATAGCAGCAAAGTCTAATTTCTGAGAGTCACCCACAAGTCTCCCAGAAAGAGGCAGGTTTTGGCACCGACAGATACACGCCGTCAGTCACAGCCTTGAGCCATGACCACCCAGTACTGCTCTCAATTACTGGTGTTCATTTACCCCAAGCAATACAATTGGCCAAACTGGCTGTTGGTGTGAGACAGCCTGGCCATGAACCAAATGCACCACTTCATCACCGGCATCATCTGTCCTGCAGCAGGGTACCTCACAACATCCAGCCTGATTTTCCTCAGATTACTCCTCAGACACAGAGGATAAATCTATGATGTGGCTTTGTGAATGACCAGGAGTGTATGGGTTTAGTACCTTGCTCTTTGATTTGTCGGATCTGTCTCACTGTCTCCTTCAGGATGGCACATTTGTCAGGCTTGACGTTGAAGCTGTCGATGTTGGAGAGGTTGGCAGAGATGAGCTCAGCCAGCTCCTCAATGTACTTGCTCTCCTGTTCCCTCCGACGCTTGTCACACCTGCCAGGGCGCCAAGGGGATTAGACAAGTTGCCATGACAACCTCACCTCCCCATGCCCCGTCCGTATGCAGGCCATACGGCTCAGGCCCAGATGCTTTACAAATATTTCTTAGCAGCATACATTTGAACCTGGGGTAGGGATGTTTACACGGGGCCAGCAGGAAGAAACTGGCCTTATGTTCTTACTGACATCCACACTACCACAAACAGCAGCAGACAAAATGAACTGGTATGTGACCAGCATTTGACAGAGGTAACTGTACTTACCCTAAGCCTGGTGTGTCACAGGTGGACAGTTTACGTTTGCGGTCGGAGCACAGCGGCTCCAACGAGTTGTCTCCTATGCCACTCATCTTCAGCGCATATCAGCACCTGAAAGCATAAATATCAAACATGCATGTTAGCTCAAATAAGAGGCGGAGCAAAAGAATCAGAGCGAATGAACTACATGTATGGCTCTCTTTTCCTCATATATGTGTGGTAGAGACTATTCAATGGATTTACATAGATTGAAAAAGTGCCCCAAGCTGTTGTTTCTTTGCCAAGTCCACCAAGAAATTACCACAAGCTTAGTGTCAACTTTGGAAAGAAAATCCACAAAATCCTCGAGCCTTAAAGGTTATAAATGAAGTGACTTTAAAGGAGAGAGCAGATTGTTGATGCCTACAGATTTATTAAGGGAGACTATGCAGTTAGTAAAGCAGCCTTGGTTCCTGCTTAGTGCTTGATGGGAGTGAAATCTCATCTGTTCCACTGCGAGGAGCGACTGATGATGATGTAGTGATTTGGAGCCTCAGGGGAGATGGGTCATCCTGCGTTCAGGCAGCCTGCCCGCAAGAAGGATACCACTTTGCTAGCAGCGGCAACACACGTTCAAACTGCCTTTTCAAACAATTTCCAGCACACTTGCATGTTCAGGCATGCTGCAGCAAAGACTGTTAGAGAGATGAGTCCTTGGAGCTACTGTACCAGCGAAGCACATTCACCAGCCTGCCTCTTTGTCTAACTGCCTGGGACTGAACACATACACACACATGCACGACACAAAAAAAAACAAAACTGCTGAGCGTTGTGGAGCCTGGATACAATCCAGACAGACTCCACAGTGTATTTCAGGGAATAGTAAGAACTTTTCCACATTCTCTTTCTCTCTATTCTCCATACTAGGCGACATCCGCTCTTTCTTCCACTGGGTTTTTACTGCCGTTTCCCCCCTACCATCCTGAGGCAACCCCTCCCTTCTCTCCCTCTCTATGGGTGTAGCTGTACTGGACTGGGGACCCTGCCCTTGTTTTCTTGCTCTGGCATTGCCCTGTGAGTGACCCCTCAGAGTTCACGTTAGAGGAAACCTCTGTAGTCGCTGTCTAAGGTCACTGCTCTTTCCTATTCCCTCCCAGAGACGCTCACAAAGCTGTAGCGTGCGGCCGTAACACCAGACTTTCCTACTATCCTGGACTTTGTGTCTGCACACGAGCCTTCTTAAATACAGAGTGAGCTCATTCCAGAGTGGAAAAGTGTAGAACCGATGGAAGCCATTATGCAACTCCTGCTCTGAAACTGCAGGCTAGGACATGCAGCCCCTTCACCCACCGCTGCCACTACTACAAGAAGACACCAAGTCTCAGACACTCTGCTTCATAAATCTGCATCGCATGCTTCTTGTCTGTCCACCTTTCAACGCCACACTCTAAATTTGCTCGTCCTGCTCTGGCTGCGACTCTCTCTGCCCAGCCTTCTCTCCTTCCTGGTTTCTGTCCTAAGGCTCACCTCTGCAGTAGCGGAGAAAGATGACATCAGCTCTCAGTCAGCCTCACATCCTGAAATGGACAAACAGCAGAGCCCGGGGCTGCTGGGGGTCTTTTTGAAAAGGGGATGGATAGCCACAGAGCACTGTTTCTTTTCGCTACTGAAAAACTGAATACTGAAATCAAAGTATGTTGAGTTTCTACAATAAGGAGGTTTTTACTCCATGTGTATTAGGAAAGAGAATCAATAACTATAGATGTATGGCCAAGAATGATAGAATCATAGAAAGTGTGCACTATGAGACAGTCATATGAAAATAAGTCATTACTCTGACTGACTCAAGCTAATGAGCATGAAAGGTAAAGTTGAGGATAAATATCTTTATTCACTGAAATTTAGTCTGAGTACTTCTATCATCATTATTTTTCTCTTGACGTCTTTCCAGCAGTGCTGACAGTATCCTGCTGTTTGCTTCTTTTTAGGCCAGCTAGCTCGCGTTTCTCTCATTCAGGTCATAAGCAATACTTTCAGAGGTCCTTAAGTGGTGATGCAATGAGTCAAATTCACAGAGAAATCTGTTCGGGGTGCTGAGATTCAAGTATACATCATATATATAGAGAGAGAATTACATATATGTATATATCAATATCACAGGTCAGGACCATCATCTACCACCATGCAGGTATTTCATGACAAAAAAAAAAAAATTTAATATGGATGCCTGGCTGATTATTGGGGCCCATATTCTGCATTCTGCTGATTATCTGTATCTGTGTTTTATATCACCAGCCAGACATGTCAGATAGACTGCTGCATGAATGTATTTCACATTCATCTGGGCAACGGCCCATAGTCTGTGCTTGGAATGGGCCGAACTTCTGAAAAAAACTTTAAGGGTGTAAACATCCTATTTGTCACAATCATTACAATCAATATCATATTTCATGTGTTTCATTTTTTAATTTATTCAAATATAAAAATATATAACACAGAAAACTGAGAATCTAGAGTACAGTGAAAGAGTGCACTCAGCAGCACACCAAAACCACAGATGAGTCTCAACAGGCCTGGCAGTTTGCCACTGGCCTGACTCCTCATCTTTTGACAACGTGAGACTTGCTCAGGGACTAAATCAGATAAGTTTCACCATCCAGCAGGTACACAAACAGCAGATGTGTGAAATACAACATCTTATAGTTAAAACCAAAGTGGACAGGTCTGTTTTTTATGAGATTGCCCATAAAGTGTGCGAGTGTCTGCAGTGTGGGTGTGTTTCTGTGCATATTCCACTGTCTCACCTTAACCAGAACAAGCCCCAGACAAGCTCCATCCAGGGTCTTCAATGTCTCAACATCTCCTAAAAACAGACAGAGGAAATAAAGAGGTCAGGTTCTCTGGCCTTCTCTCAAAGCCTGGATATCTAAACATGACTTGATAATGGAACTGCTCTCCTTTGGAAAAAAAACAGGCAGGGAGCTTTGCATGCTTTGCTTTCACAGAATTTCATGGGAAAACTATATTTGTAAAATTGCACAGGAAGCCAAAGCAGATAGCATCCTGTTTGTGTCCTCCCTCAGCCTGTTCCCCCGCGTCATCACTTCCCTTTCCTGGAAATGTGGCCACTCATCCATGCAATTTACATATTCTGCTTATCATTGTGCTCCTGTGTCCTCCTGGTTCCTGCACACACCTTGTTTGACAGAAGGTGTCCACCAGAGGCGTCATGAAGCTTGGCTAGAGGAGCATTAGCAGAAAAAATCTGCAAGTTCCCCTTTTTTTTTTACAAAACATAAATGCCTGCAAAGTAAATCAAAAGTGCATCCTGTTTCTTTGCAAGCAGGCAGTACGGTATCAGTAGCAGTATTTCATTATCTGTGGTATCATTGCAATTATTTTGTGTTTTCTCATCAAAGCAGCAGAAATGATTCTTTGAAGCTGGTCACCGGCATCTATGCAGGATAATTTCCCTTTTAAAAAAGCAATGATATGCAATATCAGGTTAAAGCAAGTTTTTGTCTATTTGTGATAAAGCCGCATTTTTATATTCAGAGGATTTTTCGAAGAAGACCAGATGGTCTGCATTTTGGGTACAAAGTGCTTCCAAAACAACCGACCTTTAGGACCATCCCACTGCCACAGATGACTCCATCAGATGTTCTTTCCTAAATGAAATCTAAAAATACTCCTGCTGCTCTAAGCTTAAAGTCTTTGAAAAAAAAAGCTAAGACATACTAGGGATTAAAATAGATGTCATCCAGGTTAAGTCTTATTAGCCATCAGACAAACTCACAATCATCACAGGCACACATGGACGACAGAAGTAACACAGCTGCAGCCCACTCTGCCCACAGTGTGTGTGCATGTGCGATGCTACACCACAGACCACTGATCACATCAGCCCTAAATGCCGAGCTGCCACTGAGCTAATGCTGCAGCTGAATTATTTAACACAGGGAAAGAGAGAAAGCGCTTCCTTTCTGTCGACCTTCTGAGCAAGGTCTGATCATTTTAAGTGGGCACTTGCTACAGCAAAACAAAACGGCAACAATCCGTTAAAGGCGGAATGAGAAAGCAGTGTGGGAACTAACACTTTATTTCTATGTGTGCACGCTCATCATGAATTCATGTTCATACCAATACCTCAAGAGGCTACAACACACATTTCAGTGTGTAACATGACAAATAAACTACAGTGAAGTAGTTAAATAGTGATGAGCAAAAAAAAAAGCTGTATGTGTTTCACTTGAACTGTGACATTATGTGATGTTAATCCTTCAACAAATTAAAATTCCATGATTTCTCTTTCTATTCTGGGAATAAAATTCAGTTCAAGATTGATTTTTGTTCTTAACCGACTCCTGATCCACACTTCTTTCACTATTTGATAGCTTATTTCAGGATTCACTCCAGTCTGCTGGGCATTAAGAAGCTCCACATTAAAATCTGACACTAAAAATCACTATGAACAGTTAAAGATACTGCAGCTTTAACATACATTATGTTTTCATCAGCTGATTGTAATAACATAAAAACATAGATGAAAACCTGAAACAAAGATATCTCTTCATGCTTAACTTTCAAAATACTTTCTGGTGGTTCCATGATGTGAGCTCAGGCATTTGAATAGCTCCTGAGTTCTTCACTTTCATCTAGCAGACATTATATGTTGAACATGTCGTGTCAAGCTTCCTCTTAGAATCCAAAGTGCACTCTAACCTTTATTTTCCATTAGGCTGTGACTAGCTGAATGTCTTTCTGCTCCAAAGACAGTTCAGGCAGTATGTTAGTATGTCAGAACCATAAGACAGCCACCAATACTAAGAGCTAGTTAACGTTAGCAGTCAGACTGACTAGCCAAGACCTCGCTGCATGATCAGTGTACCAAAGAAGGTGGAGAGCGTTCAAGGGAGAAAATGCCAGCATTGGTTTTGTTATGCTCAAACCAGATGCTGGTAAAAACTTACTCAGCACACAGGAAATCATGTCTAAAATATCATTTTTTTTTTATCCATTAAAAATGACAGAAATTTGCTAATGTGATTTAGATGTGAACCAGTCCTACTTAGCATGAGGGATATTTGCCACTTTAAAGAATTTACTGCAAGATAAACTTATGTTTTACAGAACAGCAAAAAACCTGCAAACTATAAGTGGTAATTTATGTATGTTTGAAATGACTTAATAATCTGTTTATCTTGTAAAAGACAAAGAATACTGATGTAGAATTATTGCTCAAACTGTGAGATTTGAACTGTGCGCTGAGAAACACACTGTTCTAAAAGTTGATAAGACGTTGGCATTATTGCCTGATTAAAATAGGATTTGCCAATTAATGCCTTCTTATTCAGTATAGAAGTGTTGGTTCAATGGTCAAAACGTCGGAGTTTGTTGGTACAGTTTGGCCATTTTAAAACTTACTTTACATGACTGGCTGAGTGTGGGCAGTTCATTTAAAAAAACTATATTTCCACAAGGAAAATCCCCACAGACTGAATGATAATGTTAGACAGCTTTGATGGTTCTGAGATCTTTTACAAAAACTAAAATAAAAATATGAATGAACTACTAATTCCAAACTGTACCAGTCCTCAAAATGTAATATTTGAAAGGAAAGCATCTCACAAGCTGAGTGCTGATTGGATAACTTAAATTAAGGATACATGATACTGGATATTTGCCAGTATCTGATATGCCAGTATCTTTACCATTTTTAAACTCATTTGAACTCAATGAGCTGATATTAATTCAGCACTCTTTTTAAAAGAACACCAAGTCCAAATCCTGAAAAAGTGCTTTAAAAACACACAAAAAAACCCATTCTTCTCAAGTATTGAAACTTAAAGAGTAACTAAACCCTTAGACCACTTTTTTCAGACCAAGATCTATGTAAAGGGATTAAGTAATACTGCTGATCAGTAGGGGGACAGATCTTGACATTTGAGTACCAAGTAACTACATTACATGTCAAAAATGTGCACAGCAACTGTCTTCTACTAGGGATGTTCCTATGCGTCTATTTCCCCATTCTGCTAAACATTAACCTGTTTCACAGATCCATCTGGAAAACCTTCAATAGATGGCGTTTGGTAAAGGGCAGAGCCTTTGGAAAAAAAGACTCGGAGGGGGACTGGATGAACGTTCTGTCTGTCACATCTTCACTGACCAATCAGAGCAACAAAACAGGTGATGTAGCTGTTACCTACGTTGACACTACAGAGGAGTAAACTCTATAGAGAGCTGCATAACACAACTGTAGACATGTCAGTACACGACTTTTGTCGTTTTTGAAAAGAAAACAACTCAATGCTGTTCTTTGTTCTACTTTTAACAAAGAAATGCCAAGTTCTGATAAGCAGCATCCACGCTAATGACTTCAGCCATAATTGCACCAGCCTCTTGCTGCTGCTTGCTTACGTCACAACTCCGCCACGCCCAAAAGTACTGCCCCTCATCGCTGATTGGTCCCATCACTTTCTAACCGGACCCAAACGGTTCAAATGGGAGCTTTGCACAATGGATTTGCCAGTGAGAAAAACGGAAACTGGCATATCCATCTGCTTTGCAAGGTTAGCTAAACACTTATTTTTAACTGCATTTAACCAACTAGTCTAAGAGAAGAAAGCACTTAGAAAACAGTCAAGTATATCAAGCTCACGTCACACTGGCTTACATTAGCAGCTAGCTCCGCCAGCCTTTGTTCCTCTATGCAGATTAATGTAGTGCTCTGATATGTGGCCTCTTCACTACAGTTGAGTAGTTATACATGAGCGCAGCTCTGGACAGCCTACATACCTCTTTATTTTCATTAATAACTTAAAATACTGCCATATTACACTGTTCTACATGCTAACTGCTTCACATATCTACATATGGTGAAGTGCTGGGGGAAAGCTAAGACAGGAAGGCAGCATCCCTTCACTGAAGGTACAGCGGCCTCTAGTGGCAGGAGGTTCATCACAGTTTAAGAGAGCATTACAGACTGGGATTTCAAGCCTATGTTTATGAAAAAATGATAGGTAATTTGTCTAATTAACTCCTAAATCTTGCGCCAGCTAATGTGATAAACAAGTTTTACCATTTTACCACCTAACCACACACATCCCTATCCTCTACAGGTTGAAAGCAGGATTGCACGATATAACCGTCATGATATTGGTATCAGTAGATAGCTCAAAAAGTGAATTATGGGTTGTACGAACAATTAATCAGTGGAGTATTAGGGATGCAATCCACCTACATAAGATTAAGTCTTTTTTTCTTTATTCATCTTAAATCATCACACTTCAAAGTGTGTTTGAAATTTGTTTCTTTATTCATCCTTAAACTGGAAAGTGTTTTTAAAACTAGATGATTTAGGTCTGAAATACATGCAAGTAGTGGTATCTATAAAGAAATTAATTTGCAGCTATCGGAAAATCTAATATCGTGCATCCCTTGTTGAAAACATCTGGTTCAAGTCAGTTTTCGGAAAGTTTTCTACTGGCTGATCTGGTGCCAACTTTCGTCACCAAAGAGTTCAACAGTTATTGCCGAACTTTTTCTATAACCGTCACTTGAAGCAGCAGAAATGGCTCAACCAATCAAAATGCTACTGTGAAACTCTAGGATTGTGGGTAAGGGAGTGCTGTTGCCCTTAAACAAAGTAAACAATATACTACCTTGTGTGTTCTGCGTGAATTGTTTCAAACTCAGGTAGCTTTGGTAAGTCCACCTTGAATACTAACAACATAATAGCAGTCAATGGCATTCAATCTGAAAAGCAGCATGCTGAATGACACTGTGGCTAATGAGGGACAGCAGGAAGGAGGGATCAGGTGTGTCTAATCCCTCCCTCCCAATCCTTTCCCTGATGTTCTAAAGGCATGTTTTGCAGTTCCAGGGTAGATGCACCTCAGCTGAAACTCTGCTGTTTACACTGTATACTCTTAGGCCTAAAACTTCAGTCCTGAAAACCTGCTTGGAAGTTTGAGAAACAAGGATGACAAAAAGAAAACTTCAGCTGAGGTGGGTCAGTTAGTTTTACTTAAAACCCACAAATATTACATCTGGCTGATATTTGCAGCCAATATCTGGAGAAATTTTTACATCTGCCAATATGGATAATACATTTTTTTAAGCTCATATCTTCTGATACCACTATCATAATAGTAAGATAATAATATTGCGCATTACTAACCTAAATAAACCTGATAATAAAGTAAACCTAATTTTCCTTATCTCAGAAAAAAAAAAAATAGTGGGTAGATAAAATGGAAACTTTTGGGAGTCTCAGGGTTTTGGCTGGAGGCCAGGATGGTAGCAGTGTCAGCCGTTGATCAGTCAGGACCAGAATAGTGAGGAGGACATTCCTTCTTGGCCTTTAAATAAAGCCTGCAATCTGAGCTCCTTGAGACAATGAGTGGCAGGCCCAACAATACACACAGGCCAATCTAAAACAATGATCTGACAAACTGGGGCACACAAACCACTTTTACAGACCCCAAATCACACTCAAGGAAACTCCTTACTCACTACAAAACAGTGCTAAAAATATATTTTCTTCATAGTCATTACAGGCAGCAGCTACAAGAACCGCAGCATCATCCCCCCACTGCCCTCAAACATAAACACGAACACAGACGCCACGGAGCAAAGGTAATAAAGCAACAAAAGGTGTCTACTTGAGTTTGAAACATCAAGAGCAAAAAGGAAACAAAAGGGCAGAATGACTTCCTGTTTTTCTTCAAAGAACGTCTCCACCTCCTGCCAAGCACACACCCGGCTTTATCCTGGGTGAAGTGCAATTGGAGCTCACACCAACCCAGTCCACAGTGCCTTTACTCCAGAAAAAAAATCCTGCAGTTTGGAAACCATGCTTTAATAAATCTACTGGTTGACCTTTCAGTCTTGTAAACTTTTGTACTTTGGTCATTACATAATAATTCAATTAGTATGAAAAAGTGAGACAGTTTAGAGTTTTAGTTAACTGAACTTTTGGAACACAAATGTAGTATTTTCCCCTCTTTCGAAAGGAACCCAGTGAAATTTGATGTGAATCTCTACTGATTATTCAATTTCCTCAGTTGTGCGTTCTCTCAATCAGTTTGGGAAAACTTTATTTCTGCTGACCTTAAAAGTGGAAACTCTTCATATCAAACAGTGAAGAATAAGACCCTTAGAAACAAAAAAGAAAAACCCCAACCTAGCCAAACTGTTTGCTGTTGTAATGTGAGCTACAATGTCTCTGGTCAGGCTTAAGGATCAACTTCCCATTAGCGAAGTATGGATGAATAACAGGCTGGGAGCTGAGCTGTTTACTACAACACCTGATGTGAATTAAATTTAAAAACAAAACAAACAAAAAAAACACTATCCATGAGAAGTAAACTCTGAGCACTTAATGAAGATTTTTTTTAACAGTGACCACCTGAATGAATCATGTGCAACTACAGGTGGTTTCACATCAGGACTCAGGCCCAGATCCAAGTAATCTAACGCCAATGGCTGCTTGAGGAGATGTGAATGCAACTATGCTTGAGTCCGGGGTACTTGTCAGTGAGAAGAATTATAAGAAGAATTTTAAATGTGAAATCAACACAGGCCAGTTTCATTTTGAGCTGGATGGCAAAAGCAAAAGTAGGCAGAGGGTCATTGTTGGCATCTCAAAAATAATAACATCTGAAGTGGCAGTAGGGATGTTCCTAGACGTGGGTATAACTTGACGTAGCCTCTGGCAAACTTTTTCCTAATTTTCTAGACCAAAATAGTGTTAAAATGTACTGTTACAATGAGATGCTGTCTCTGCTATCATTTAGCAGCTGTTTACATCAGATAAAAGAGCATGGTAACAGCAAGAAATTAGTCAGTACAGTTTACATCGAGTGTTTGACTGGAACTGTTGGCCTGAAATGATAAAGAGATGTTTAACTGACTCATTATTCTGATGGCAACTCTTAAAGGATTCAACATAAACCATTTCAACACCTAATCCCTTAGTAGCCGAGGTTGCATCTTCTTTCTTTTTCCTGGCTTGTTAGCAATTTAACCATGTACATATTGACACCAATCGCATTGGACTATGTCATAGCACAAATGTACTTGGGCATTGATGATACTATTAATGTGAAAGCAGACCCGCAAGGGGGGACGGATTGCACTCAGGAACCTGAAACAATGATGCCTAATGTGAGAACATACTCCAAAGACTCCAAAGTCTGGTTTATTTGATCAGTATGAACATAAGCATATCCAAGCCTGAGGAGGTGGTCTTTATATACACCTGAGCACAGTCCACAGGCGATGTGAACTGGGACTGAATGATACTGGAAGGAACGGACATATTGATAATTTTTCTCTCCACAACATATGTACTGTTTTTTTTTTAATAAAAAAACTGAAGTGGCCTTTTATGTACATTTATTAAAAATCAAAATTCCTTTTTTCTTATTGGGTCTTTCAGTTATTTTCAGATTTGGAACATCACCCTGTGCAGCCCTCTGATGGCAGCTCTTTCCCACAGATGGAGGATGAGGATAAAAAGAGGCAGAGCAGGTGGACAGAGAGACTTGTTTATTCATCAGCTGTACAAATAAAATTATACCAGTGACAAACTGGTAAAAAATAAACTTATACTTCATTTATACCCGTGAAGTGTTACCTGTAGCCTGATGTAAAGGGGAGACACAGACCTCACTTCTCTGACTTCTGATGGTGACTTCAGGCAGACTTAAATGCAAGGTCATCATGAAATGAGAAAACATGCAAATTTGGCAAAAATCAAAAAGCACTGACTGGGCAGTGTGAATGGCACCAGGTCATCTGATTTCACACCCTTGCGATGTGCACATGTGCACACTGCAATGGTGGCAAAAATACAATATATAGTTCAGCACTAATGTGAATGCAACCATGTTAGAGTAGGGGTACTTGCCAGTGAGAAGATTGCCCCACTGATGATGCTAGTGGCTGTCATGATCGCTTCTTCTTCTTTCTTCTTCATGGCAGATTTGAAAAATAAGTACGTGCATATCCTTACCTACTATACTGAACTGTGAACATGCACAAATGTGCTCATGCATGGACACTTTTACTAATGTGAAAGTAGACCAGTGGAGTATAGTCAAAGGGGGAACAATCATGCCCTCTGGCAGAGTAAGAAACCATCATGCCTATTGTGAAAACAGTTTAACCTGTCAAACTTAAATAAATATAAATCAATCAATAAAACAGATCTAAAAGATAGGTAAGGAGATACATGTTAATGATGTAGAAAACAAAGTCACACAACACTGTTCTTTACATACTGTAGAAGTCCCCCTTGGAGAGATATGAGACACTCAGGCATATTCCAAAGGTATGCTGCGTATTTTTGGTAAATTTAAGTTTTACATCTGTCTGCAGTTAAAAGACTGTTAGTGAATTAAAGCTTGAAGCACTGCAAAAATAAATATAAAGGATGCCAAACTGCTGAAATTGATTAATATTAGGGATGGGTATTCAAGCACTCAATGTGGCTGAAATTACTTAATGTGTTACTCATGCACTGTGCTCATGCTGTTTTAAGCTGCAGAGTTCGACTGACTTATAATAACATGAACTCAAGTTTCCAGGTTCATTAAAGTGAATAAACTTGGCAAAAAATAATAAGTAGTAAGAAACAAGCTGTACACAAAGGCGTAACCTATTAGGCCATCGCTCTAGCTCTATCAGCAGAGTGAGCCGGTTAAGAATTACAACAGCTTTATAACAGCTACAGTAACTCTGAAGGGATAATGACACAAAAGGCAAACAAACATGAACCTGTTAGAACCGGTTATCAGTTAATTTATGATGATACCAGAGTGGCAGGACACATGCTTAAATTATATATTGTGGAAGAAGGCGGCTTCAAATCTGTCCATTGGGGGTGTAACGGTTCAAAGAGGTCACGGTTCAGTTCGTACCTCGGATTTGGGGTCACAGTTTGTGACTAAGTGTGAGCAGAGCACTTAAATACACATT
Source organism: Cheilinus undulatus (assembly GCF_018320785.1). NCBI lineage: Eukaryota > Metazoa > Chordata > Actinopteri > Labriformes > Labridae > Cheilinus > Cheilinus undulatus. The sequence continues at coordinate 16,667,740 of NC_054867.1, forward strand.
TGTCGCCACTGTTCTCTACTTCTACTGAACCATGTATTGTCTTTAGAATTTATAAGCAGTGGTGATATTTCTGCTTTCACATCCAAATGTTTTTTATAAACAGCGCGGAGATGAGCAGAGGGAGAGATGGGCAGTGGGCCTCTCTCATAGACTGTGGTCTCACTATTCTACCGCTCTTGCAGCAGAAGCCGGGATTGGACTTTTCTTCTTCATGTGTTTTAATATGCCGGCTACTTTCTCTTCTTTGTTGGTGGTTTAATAGTGGTTAGCAACCACAATTACCAGCATTACTGCCGCAAAGATCGGCGGATAAATACTGTAAGTATTGTTTTCTTACAATTTGTTAATGGCTCAGGCTAAAGCTGGACAATTAAATGCAAACTAAATTAAATCACAATATGGCCTGCTGCAATTTACAAATCGCAAAAGGTGCAATATTTCTTTAACTTGAAATGTGTCGAAATACGGGTTTGATATAATTACTTTTTACAGCCGCGGAGACTTAATGCACATTATGCAACCATTCAAGTGTCAACAAAGAGGGCCATTAAGATATGAGGTACTTCTCACTAATCCTTGCACCATGCTGCTACTGGCAAGACTTCACCTCCTCCACCCCAGCCTCCTCCTTTATAGCGAGAAGCTTGTTACACACCTTCTCCGCCAAGTAAAACTGCATATCCATTTTGCAATAAAATGGTAAAATGTAAGATGACCGTGTTCTGGACTGAATGTGAATATAATGTAGAACGATTTATTCCTTGAATGTGTTGAAAAATACATAAGATGAGGAACCTAATAATCACATATTAAATTGTATTTGCAATACTGGGGGGAAAGATCGCAGTTAAGATTTTTTTTTTAACAATTTTTATTGAATTTTGATTTGAACACATCATACATTGTTTTGCAGCAAACATCGCAAGCAAAAGTGTATTTAAACATAGAGCAGCTGCTGCTTTAAGGTAGTTACAGCATTTTAAGTTCCCTTTCCCTTATTCCACAATAACCCACCCAACCCTCCTTCAGTCCCACCCATCCTACTTCCCACCCTGCTGTCCCCTGAAGTCAAGATCCTATACATCAGAACACATCAATGTTTCTAAATTACTATATGAGTTACTAAGGGTTGTAAACACAGTCAAGAATGTTTGCAGTTAAGATTACTTTTGCAAATGTTCAGGCCTAGTTTGGACGTATTCGTCATGGGACTACTTGCACCGAACCGGGACCCCTGAACCGTCATAAACAGGACAAATACAAAAACTGTTACACCCTACTGCCCATGGATTATTATGTGAGTTGTTTATTGCCTGATTAGCATGTTTAGGCCCATGGGAAAATCACAGCAGCGACAGAATAAAGTTTGGAGCATCTTGTTCAGACTACAAAGCTCGGTGATGTTTTCCTTATATTTATAAAATTAATAACTCAAGCCAGTGTGTTCAGTATCTGACATCTTTTAGTTAATATTATGATGGCGATTAATTCAGCATTCATTCATTAGGTCATATAGTATTCAAGTACAGAAATTACTGTTAAATCCCATCTCAATATTTATAAAATTTGGTTTAAAAAAGGTAAAAGAAATGACTGGTCTTTACACTCCTCTGCTGAATTGTCAGTATTTTCCTCGCCGTTAACTCCTTCCTGTAACCAATAAGCAGTCATACTTCTGCCCTTGTTAAATAGCAGGACAAACAAAGCCACCATTGACTGTATCACTGTTTGTGCTTTGTATAATTAAGAGCCAAATTTGACTTTGTGGAGCCGCCATTTATCATTTAGACATTTTGGGGATTCCCCTTCAGTTTTAGAGGGAAGACAATTTCCAGAAGTAAACATTTTTCATGGAGCTGAATGAAGGCTTGTTGTTGATGATCATTGCTCGCTTCTCTCTGCCAACATTACACATGATTTTAATGAAGCATGGACTAGTGGGATTCAACTGGAGTCAGAGGGCTTGATGGCATGATGGAGGGAGCTTCCACATATAATAAGATTCAGGGAAGGGTGACATATGTTGAGCACGTGTGCAAGAATGGATTTTAAAATGTAAAGATGAGCAGAGAAAGCCTCCATAATGTAACGAAGTGACTCAGGAGCTCCTGTAAAGCTGGCTGAAAATACAGGGGGAGTCTCTTTTGTAAAACTCAAGTGCATAATCTGGTGCAGCAGGAAGTTTGTGTGCCTTTTTTCTCCTAATACTTCAGATATGAAGTTCCTTTTAACCTTGTCTGAGTTATGAATCGACACTGACATTTAAAAAAAAGGATTATTTGTTCCATTTCCTTTTTATCAAGATGAGTCTTTCAAATCGGAAGCCTGCATGAGCATCAGTGATTTTAGAAGTAAACAGCAGTAACACAAGAAGCACTTCACAGTGGAATAAAGCACACCTTTGAAATCTGTGGTAGTGACGCAAATGTGAGAGAAGAGGACAGGGAGGAGGAGCTGGGGAGGCAGATAGAAAAACTCCTTCACAGAAGCATTTTTGAGTTTATGTAGCAGAAAGAAGTCTGCATCTTTCAGAAATCCTGGTTTAAAATGATTCAGCGTTCATAGACCAATATATGTTCAGTTTATAGAGTTTATCTGTAATATGTTTGACTCATCTAAGGCTTTCCTAATCCACTTGTGTGGGGTTGAAATCAATACATTTAGTTCTTCTTTTGCCATATACGACCCACAAGGACTGCGAAATAACTCACTGTAAATGTGATCAATTCTTGAGATTTATTCAAAAAGAACAAACAAAACGGTACAAATGCGTTAAAGACAAAACAGCTATTTGTCCTGATGGCTTTTTACTTAAACTTGTCATTTGCATGATGCCCATAGATTAACGTGTCAGAGAGAGAAGGTTGTTAAAAGCAGAGAGAAACTGTGTTCACAGGATTGGTTTTTCTCACAGGAAAAACATCCCCCATCCACACCCAGCGCACACAACACACAGAGCTCACACAGACTGAGCGCATCTCCCCATTTTTCTCACACAAACTGCAATGTGTAGAGAAACCGGGGAAATAAATGAAGGTGGAAACAAAGGGATGGCAGATTCCACTGAGTGTGTGTGTCACACATGCATCTCCTGCTACTATCCATCATTAATATGGACAAAGAACAGAGAGGGAAGGAGCGACGCCGGCAGAGATGCACCCAGCAAACTCCTCACATAGTACCGATTCTCTCCATCCTTTGGTTTTCTATAAGCTCAACGTGTTTGTGTTTATGAACAGTTGTTAAAAGGGAGAGCACGACAGCATCCAAAAGAGACCACAGCAACCAAACAAAATGCGGGCGGCTGTGATCACACAAGGCTAATATTATGGAAATGAGTTCATTAATCAATGGCTAACCAGCCTTTTATCTGGAGAACCAGAGCCCCATGGCCTGATCAGCCTCCATGCTGCCTGCTCTGATAACACACATATCTTCTCCTGCAACCAAAGAAGACACACTGGAGGAAAAATCACACACAGCCATTTATAATTGAGAAAGAAGATATGTCAACCATTGTAATTACTTTTTTCAAATGAAGTCAAGCTCCTTTGACATAGCCTGAGTGTGGTTTTAACTTTGTTTTTCAGAGTATGAGTTTGTGTACACGTTTCAGCTGTGCCACTCAGTAAAAAACTGCTATTCATTTTCAGACCGCAGCACAGCTCTGACGATTTTCTCTCTTCCCTTCCTCCCTCCCTCCCTCTCGCTCTCGTGTGTCTTTCTCTCCTCCCTCTCTGCGCTCCCTCTCCCCTCCCCCTCTCCTCTCCGTCCCTGTTGGATTGGTGGAGTAAACACAGGAAGAGAGCGGGCTCTGTTCCACCACGCCAGAGCTGGGGCTGGGCGTTCCTGCAGAGCTCCTGCGCCGGGGTCAAAAGTTTACCGTGGTTTTCATTTCACCTTTCCTCAGCCAATCACAGCGCCACATTGCAGCACCTGAACTCTGACCCCTGCAAAGAATTCCGCTCAAAAGATGGTCTTACGCCAGTTTCACAACTGCGCTCCCTCCCATCTCCTATTTTTCCCCTACTACTCCTTTTCCTTTCTTTCAACTGGCCAGTTTCACGTGTTGACAGAGCCTAGGTGAAAAAGATTCCAGAAATGAGGTACGAGGGGAAACAGAGGGAAGGAGCAGAGTTGGGGGTTTTAATCCTATGCTTTAGAAAACTATCCATCTACTTTTTTTTCTAAACTCTGTGGGTTGTAAACAATCCATCATTACAAAATACAAAATAAAGATTCTGTGAATTTAAGGTTTGTGAATAAAAAAATCACGCATTATAAAAAGGTACAATAATTACCTTGAAAACTCCATGAATACTCCAACTTTTTGATGTTTTATACTTTTCTTTATGAACAATTCTTTACAGAGCTGTCCACATAGTGTCCACCACATGCTGCTCAGTTTCAGGTTAACACTATTAAAAGTGTGTTTAAATGACTTATGAGGACAGCTGGGATACAGGGGTCACAAGGACCAAGTGTTGAGAGACAGACAAAGAAAAGGAGGACCGGAGGAAAGCAGCCGTTCTGCTCTGCTGGTAGCACAACACTCAGGAATCTGTTCAGGAATCAAATCAAAGTAGCTCTGTCTTACTGGACACAAACACACGTGTACACCGACTCTCGCACGCTGAGCCGTAATCCAACTGTGGGTTTGTTTTTGTCTTGGTGACACTGCACTCTGTTCCCATCTGCTGAGTGATTAAGCTTGTACTGCTAATCAAGTCTCTAACACTGGAAGGGAGCAGGCAAAGCACGAAACAGGCAAAACATACCAGTCCCTGCTTTAAACTGACCTCTTGGTCATGAAAAAGTTCAGGCTCAACATTCCTGTTGTGAATCAAATCTTATGGGTTTACAGGAAAGTGAAACTAAAAGTTTAAACAAAAGAGAACTTTTAAAGTCTTTTCATCTGACGGTGTCTTTAAGATCAGCATTGGAATAAACTTTCACCACTTATTGGCCAATAGACACTTTTATATCTGATAACCAAAGTGAAACTTTTAGAAGTGTTTTAAGCAAGGAGCCTGCATCAAAAGGCAGCATACACACTGTGGGATAACCAGGTCAGTTAGGGCCAAAGTCAGCAAAGGCCCGATTACCTGATGGTTCTAAAGATTATCTCGCCAGATTCTGCTGTGGTGTCAGGTGTGTTCAGAGTGATCTCCTCTCTGATCTGCTCAGAAGATCATCAAAGCTGCCCTGATCTGAAATCATACATATCAAGCATGATCAATATTGATAAACACAAATCCTGTGTGTTGGGGATACATTGAGGCCAGATGAGCATGTATTTTATGGATTGAACAGGATGACAGCCAATCAGAACACAAGCTGACAGAAAAAGGAAGCACAACAGACACAGCCATGGCAATGACAGAGAACGTGAAGCATTACGATAGATGGAGGTCAGAAACTGAGGACCAACTTGTTGATTTGTGGCAAAAACAAGGTAGGGCTGCTCGATTATGGCTAAAATCATAATCACAATTAGGGCTGCAAAAACAAATCCATATATCGATAAAAACTGATAATTTAAAGTGCTAGCAATGAATTTATTTAAAGATTTATTGTGTCGCTCAATTATGGCTAAAATCATAATATCAAAATCATAAATCATGATTATAAAACAGGATTATTTAATGATTTTACATAACTACTTAACATGCATTCATCAGATTAAACGACTAAAAACTTTGATGTGCAATAAATTTAAATAGTAACAAAAATAAACAGAGCTGTCAAAAGATTACAATTTTTTTATCATGATTAATCTCAGAATTTCTGTGGTTAGTTGCGATTAATTTCACCCTTCTTAATGCATTTTAAAATTCAGCTATTTTGCCTTTTTAACTGTTTCTGACATTTTTTATTTTTCCACTGTCTTAAAAAATGGCTAACTGACTTTGATACCAGACCTTTAAAATAACACTGACATCAAGTATTGATCATCAATAATAATTGGGATAATTCAATGGTGGATGACAGAAATCATCTCTGCTCATGGAAAACGACAGTGTATCTAATGATGGAGAATGCACTGCTGACACCAAATTGCCAGTAAAAACCTCAGCTTTTCATCATCCTTCAAGTTGTCCTACCTTTAAAAACTATCATCATGACAGCCATATTCTGTGGAGCACTTTACACCTAGGAGGTAGATGTAATATTTAAATTATAACTTAACCTTACACTGAAACTATCCTTGCTGGTGCAACAACTTAAATGTGCTGATGCAACCCATAGCTGGCTCTAGATTTGGTTGTAAGTCACCCAAAAAATGTATCAGACCTGAATTAACTATTTTCTGTCCAAGGTAAATCTTTATTTTTAGAAAGCCCCTTTTGTTTAACTTAACACTTGGGCGTTAATCAGAGTATCAGTAAATAGGGCTGCCAAGAATAACTGCAATCATCAGTCAAGAAGATCCCAAGTTGGCTCAAATGTTGTCAGTGGAATCTCTGCTCTTTTAAAAGTAGTGCTGAAAGAAGACCAGTGCAGGAGCTAAGACATAAACTCTACTAACCAGGACTTAATAACACTTCAGTATTATCCACATTAAAAAAAATAAATAAATAAAGGTAGCCAATATATCAACCAGGTCTCCTCCTCTTAAATAAACAGTTCTACATTCACTGCAACATGTAAAAAAATAAAAATAAAAGCAGCTTCAGAGTAAATATCAAAACTCTTATGACTCTTGGATTAAAAAAAAAAAAAGAAGCTTAAAAAATCCAACAAAAACATGCATTCAAAGTTATCTAAGCTTTACAAGGAACTATTACCATTCAAACCAGAAACTAGATGGAAAAACTGCTGTCTCCTTGTTTTTAGGCTGTAAGGAGCATCAATGTTTTATTGTTTCTCACTGAAAGTCAACTGTATGTCACTCACAATGCTGCTTTGTGTGCCAAGTTAAAAAAAAAATACAGCTGACTTCCAATTCTTGCTAAAACTAAAACCTTAAATGGAACTTGAATATTTTAGTAAACACAGAGCATCACTATTGGCCTGATTAACTTTAAATATGGAGGTTAAAACCAGGATCCCAGTTCTAAAACAACTTAATATGCAGTATCAATCTGTACTGCTTTTTAAGTCATGGACAAAAATGCTACAAAAAAGTGCTGACATATTTATTGCCAATATAAAGTTTAGTGTTCACACATGTTGTCTGTGCTAGTGCCATGGAACCATCAGCACAAATTAGATGTAGTGATACAACATATTACATTGAGTTGATGTGACCAAATCCATCAGATCAATGAGTATCACAGCTCAGTCAAGCTACAGTTGTAACTCATTTAGGAACTGAACTACAGTCATTTTCCCAGGGATGAATCATTCGCTGATAGGAGCATTTCCACCTCTACGCTGTGATTCGCCTCCTTTCAGCTGACCTCTTTCCCGTTGACTTGCATACAAGTTGTATGTTAAACAGCAAAAACTTGAACAGTTTCAGAGCATTTCATAAACATTCAATGCTTTACTTTGGTACAAGTATGATAAACACTATCCCTCTAGTTTACGGTGAAAACCGAAGCCAGATGACAGTGTGATACCGCTATGGCTATGCTTCCTGACTTCAAGTCAAAGACCGTGGAGCATGCAAAGTCTAGACTAGCCTGGTTCAACTGAGATGTACAAGAGATAACTGATCTCCCACCACATTTTCATGGTGCATTGGTCTGATTTTGAGGAATTCGATTTAGTAGGATTTTAGCTGGACTACCATTTTTCCAATCAAACTGCATGTTAATGTACAGAGTGTATTTAACTGACCCATCAGCAGGGAAGAAGTCATGTACCCTACAACTTAATAGTTCACTGCTTTTGATAAGAAAAGGCCTCACACTGTTTGCACACAGTGCAGATTAGTATCAAACTCAGACTGTCTTTGCAGCTGTTCCTGATTAGTTACTGCAAAACGATTTCTTCAGTAAAGCTTTATGCTGTTTTGGATTTAAAAAAAACAGGGAATGCACAATATTGACAGATAAAACAATATCTGGAAATATTTTCAAACAATATATTTGCTGTAAATACTGGCCATGTGTACAAATAAGTTTGTGGAGTCTCAGGCAAGATCAACAGACCTATAGCAGCTGAAGACTTTTTCTTAGTTCAGCCTCATTCTGTAAATTTACAAGTGTGTTCTAGTGACTTAAGTCTGCTTCTGTGAGGGTTGACTGATATTATTTTTCAGGGCTGAAACCAACACTGATTATTAATAGTCCTGAGTGAGACTAGTTAGACTGATAACCAATATTTCTTAACCGATTATGACATTCATTATGACGTACAAGATGTACTCATTATGGCAAAAGTAAAATTGTATGATCAAGAGGGAAAATAAAAAATTTAGCTCATGGTCTTTCTGCATGAGAAACTGCATAGAGCAACACAGCAGTAGCAGGAAAACAGGAAGTGATGCTAACGCTCACTGTGTAAGTGCCACCCAGGATTACGTGTTGTGAGACTGTGGAGAGTGAGAAAAAAGCCAGAGGGAAAGACAGACTTTTCAGTGGAACCCAAGTAACACATTATTTGAGTTATTTATCGATTATCTGTAAAATACTCATACCGATAAACAGCAAAATGCCAAATATCGGCTTTGATAATTGGCCGGGCCAATAATCGGTCTACCCCTCATTTCTTTGTTCATCCTTAAACGTATTTTAGGGACATACAATTCTGCTTTGTACAAAATTTATATGTGTCTGCCAAAATGAACGTGTAAATATCAGCATATCAGATATCGGAAAAAATCGAATATCATGTATCCCTTGAAAGAACGGATTTGGGAAATTCTTTGATTTTTGTAATCACATTTTCCATAAGAAAACTAGAAACACTAAGACTGTTGTTTTAACGCCTGGTGTCTAATATTGAGCAAGAATCTTGTCTTATCAGCTTTCCCTGCACTGCCTGTGTTATCACACTACTTGAGATTTCTTTTCCATCACAGGAAATTTACTGAAGCCAATAAAACCATATTGGTTACTAATAAAATCCTGTAGTTAACCTTAATTAGGTTTAAATCAGCCAAATTGTATGATGGCCATGTGGAATAAGTTATAACAGCAGTAGCTATGACTTTGACTGTTTTAGTCATGCCATCATAAATGGAAGTGTAAGTATGGAAATAATAATAAACATTGTGAAAAAATGCAAAAACTTAAAGCAACTTTTCTAAATGCTATCATGGCCAACCTTCAAGTGTTCTTTGTAGTACAAACTGCTGCATCTGTACAGACCTTGTGGCAATGTCAGGAGGCTGGAGGCTGGTTTTGGCTCGACTATTCTGGGGACAACAGTAAGCTCCAGAGCAGCAACCTTTTGATTGGAGTGTTGCCGTAACGACAAGCCACATACACAGCAGTGATGTCACCAGGCACAGCGAGGAGCAGAAAGGAACATTTTCCACTTTATCCAGAAAGGAGAGGAGGGAAAAAATCAGTCCAATTAAGAAATGAGTGATGGTGAAAAAATGGACGGTAATAAATTGTCTGGCGCATGCCTTGCCAGTGTTGACATGCTGTAGTAAGTCTGGAGCCTGTAACGATAACTTGGAAGTCTATCATTCACAACTTGACTTTTCCTTGAACTCACGGATGTAAAAATCTCACTCGTGGAAAATCTAAAGGCCGTCTAGCATGGTGCTGTGAGCTGAAGTTCTTTTGATTGACGGAAAATTTTGAAGGTGAGCTTCAAGTTGTAGACACTCAGTGCCCTCACTATCCTTGCTTACACAGTCACATCTGTATGAAGTATTATTTTAAATCCTGCAATATGATGCGTGATGCCAGCCACAGCTGCCTCCCAAACCAGGCAGACCCCAGATACCCCACCCAACAGCCAAATGAGTCCAACATCAAACTGTTTGATCTTAAAGATGGAGACAGAAAAAGGGGCACACAGTGTAAACAAAAGGAATACAACTACCAACCATTTAACAAAGTTAAATAGCAGGGGATGGAGTCTTGGAGACAGTGAAAGTAAGCTTTGTGGCACAGAGAACATGTACATTTTGCATTAGTCAAAGCCAAATTTCCTTGCAGTTTGCTTTAAAAGTAATAAATATTTCTGTTCCAGGGCACAGTTGTAAATTTTGATATGTTTGATGAAGGCAGAGTAAACATAGGATGAGGGAAAGGATGGACTATTTTCCTGCCGAAGTTTAAAAGTTCACCCATGACAGTGTGTCTTTTCTCTTCCCCTCTTTACCAGCCTCTCTTTCTTCATCTCTTTACGTTGTATAACAGACGGCGGGAGCATCTGGTAGCAGTTATCTCACAAACCAAACTTTTTTTTTTCACCCTTGCTGTCTCTCCCCCACAGCATTTTTTATAAAAGGGGGCCCTAAACAAAACACAAACAAGGTCTTGCTAACATTTTACAATGGTAACAAAACTGGGCCAGGGAGCTACCCTCCCACTGGCTTGTTCAGGTGAACCCGTTTTACGAGCATTCTTCAGCTGGGGGAGCGAAAGTTAAAGGGGGAGTTGAAGTTAAAGAGGAAGGGCAAGGGGGGTTGGGGGACAAAGCTCTTGGCACCCCCTTCCCCAATAAACTCTTGCCTTCGTCCAATCAACGAAGACTACAGAGAGAGAACTGTTCCAAATCCTTGCTGGTTATAAACTGGAATTGGGTGCAATGATTGCTTCAGGCTGCCCGTTTGGCTTGCAGAAGTGTGCATGGCTCACATATGGCTCTGCTAGCCTAACACTTGGGTATTACCTCAGAGTTGAGGAAGAGGGGACTGAGGGGATGAATGAGATGTGACTTCAAATAGAGTCAGAGTGCAAACTTCACCGTTTGACTTGGGACTCAGCTGTCTGGCTTCCTCTGAATTGTGAATAAAAATCTGGTTTCAGCAGCCCTCGTCTCACATTCTGACTCTCACTTGTTTGGGCGAAGTAGCTGTAAATATTTTAGCAGTGGAAACACGACTGTCTTGTTGAGCAGTTTTCTATATTTAGCTCCGCAAAGGTAGGCATACAAAGCAAACCTACCTGTTGAGTGCCACCACACCAACACATCAGCGTGAGGAATGCGCACTTTATGAAACAAATACAGATCCCTGCCACTGCATGAGTGACCTTGAGATGTGAGGACTTAACAGGATGTTTTACACAGCTTGAGCTGACCACAGGAAACTTTTGTGTTCTTAAACCTTGGTTGTAAAACAGCCACCAATGAAAAGTCACAGTCAAGTCTAAATAGGACAGAGCAGAGCGCCACTAAATGAGAAAAACTAAACTCCAACTTCGCCTGGAAACAAGGAACACTGAATTAGCATTTACTAGCATACATTTTCACAGAAAATAACTATACTTTTTCTGTAGATTACAAGTACTTGGCAAAAGATTGTGAGTCAGCAACTCCTGTGTTTTTCTTGACCAGTACTTCTTGTGCTGCTGCAAAGGTATGAAGACAGTGGTGTCATATTTCAATTAAAGGAAACAATAAGGCTTTCCTTTCAACTCTATATGTCAACAAGAGTCCTCTCAGAGCCACTGCTCACCCACACAGCTATTAATCTTGTACTGAACCCAAACCACATGAGCGATTGCAAGTTACTTGAAACGAAACTTGTTACGTCTGTCTCTCAGTTTCTCTCGAGGCTGACAAAGCACTTAAAGAATGTCATGTATTCAGATATCAGAGATGCAAAAATGCAGCTTGACAAAGACGAATCACGGAGGGTTATCGAAGTGTCTCTGACTCATGACAGCAGCAAGCTGCACGCCTATTAGTGGAAAAAAGCACCCCTTAACACTGAGACCATGTTATAAAACTGAAGCTATAAAAGATTTTGAAAATTTCAGTTTTAGATGATCAACTATTACAAACAAAGTTTTAACAAAGATTAAAAGGTGAAATATGCAGAATCATAACTTGAATGACACAAACCCTTAACCCACCTCACTGTTAGAAAGAGATGCCACTGAACTCGGCATCATCCAAATATTGTGTTATATTTGGGGCTGCACAATATCAATATCAATAGATTAAAAAAAAAAGAATACAGCCAATATTTCCCATCTGTAAATATCCACTTTTGTATGAATATATTTATGGAGTTTCAGGCAGGACAAACACACCTACATCAGCTAAAGCTTCTTTAATTTCTCAAACTTTAAAGTGTGCTCTAAGGCCTGAAGTTTCTTTCTTCATCCTTCGACTTTAAAGGATGCTCTAAGGACTAAAGTTTTATGTCTGAACTACATTCATACAGTACTGTGCAGAAGTTTTAGGCATGTTTGGGCCGAAATTTGAGGCTGAGGTAAGGCGTGTAACGGCAAGTACGCCCACCTGAGGGCCCCATCGGGTGGGAAGGAGGATTGACACAACCCAGGTCATGCTCTGGATGTATTTGTACATTACCAAGGGTATGGAAAAATAATCTGATGAAAACATAACAAAAACCACAGCTTTAGGGTGGAGTTATGGGTAGATGTGGCGCTTAAACATAGCCTAGGGTACTGTTAGGGCGGGTAAAAGGGGTGCCACAACCCCCTGGTTGTCGTGTGTATGTTCTAAGCACCTGAAAACTGTTGGTGGTTGCTGGGCGTACTACCAGGGGTGCAAAGGCCCGGACAAAAGAAATGCTGTTAAGCGCGATCTTGGCTGCTGAGTGACACATGTACATGTCGAATTGGTCTGACCACCCTCCCTCCTCTCTTCAGCCCAGGGTTGTGGAACATCAAGACCTGTGAAGAACCGTTAGCGCTCTTCATGCCTAAAACGTGTGCACAGTACTGTATATCAGTAGCAGGAAAAATTAATTTGTAAATATGGGCGTATCAGATATTTTCAAGATTCCACTATTGCGCATCCTTTTATTATTGCACAGATCTGTTATCTGCTCTCAATGCTAGGTGGACTTAACCCATTTCACAGAAACTAACTAAGTTTTAAGGGGGCAACACATGAAAGTATTCCGCATAAAAAGTAAATTCTATTAGTGTATCTGCTGTACCACTCAATGTACAACAGTTCCCACTATCAATCAGGTGATTTGATGTAACCACACAATCTGCCACCACACAGAGACTTCTCCCAGTCCCATGAGAAAAAAAGTGATAAGTTAATGAATTATTGAGAGCACAGGGGCCAGCAGACAAAGAGCGAAAGCCAAGCATCCCAGTCACTCTTCACCCCATCTGCAGTCAAAGAATCCCCCCAAAGATTGATTCATTGTTAACGCAGCCTGACACCCTGTGTGAGGGAGAAAGAAAGATGTAGATAAAGGGAAAGAGAATGGGGGACAGGGAGCTCCATTTGCCAAGAATATGAGCAGAAGCACTCCATTGGACAGGTTCCCACAGTGGTCATTCTACCACTTACAAAAATACCACATATGTGGGCTTGAGAAATGGCATTCCATCAGCCTCAAAATAAAGACAAGTTAGCTCATCTGACTGCAGATGACTGCCAGAAGCCCCGATCTCACATGCTCATTGGCAGATGTTTAAATGCACTTATTTTGACTTATTGCAGACTACCTTAATGAATGGCTGGATTTGGATCTATGTGCAGGGACACTACTGCATATTAACAACATTGCAATATTGTAAAGATATCTTGAAAATGTCAGACACTCACGTGGAAATGCGCATTCAGCTGTAAATACCTGCAAGTATTGGCAGGGATGGCCCCAGGCGATGAGAGCGACAGCACACCTAAACCTCGACCATTTCAGTGGAATGACTAACTTACATTCTCATTGTCTGCCTACACATGAGCACGTTCTCCAAGAATGTCCTCTGGCCACCTCAAACACTGAGCTCAGCATACACCTTTTCAAGACCACAGAAAGCCAGCCTGGACTCTACCTGAACCCTGAGTGTTCATCTTCCCCTGCACTAAAGCACATCCATCTTCCTCCTCTGTCTCTCACACGCACACAGAAACTAAATATGATTTATCAGCTATGAAAACCAACATTTATCATAACGTGATGGGCCATTATACCAACCATAACAATCACAGATAGGTGATCTCACTGCAGAGATACAATAAATAACAGATGCTGCTGGTTCTGCTAAGCGGTCAGTTCAAGTTTGGTATTCAGCAGGGGAGGGACAGGGATGTCCACATGACCTGCAGCTAGTTAACATCGAAAATTAAACTACCGCCAAGACAAGGACACCTCTTTCCAGAAAGTTTCTTTTATCAATTTACATTTTTAACCTCAGTTGGCTTAGTACTCTGTCAATGTTTTGTGCTGTTGCAAATTAAAGTCACAATAGTACAAATGGTAGACTGCAATGAGATTCACGGTTTAACTACAGAACTGAGATTCAGAATACGAGCAAACCCCAATTTTATTTTGTTTTTGTCCCGAGACAACAACTGCGGTGTAACTCATGTTAGCTGTGAATACAGAACATTCCTGCAGCCCCAGTGGCAGCGAAACTATAAGCAAGCCAGACCGTCTGGTGAAAAATAAAGTATCCAAAGCAATTCAGCTGTATTGTAAGCAATTAACGCGGACTAGTGGCGCTTCAAAGTTGACGTTAACGTTTGAGACACACAAACGAGTTCCCTCATATGCAGCACTGAGTCTGAAGTGCTATGCTACTGCACACAAGCGAGCCAGAGAGCCCGTATCTCGTAAACTTTGCAGCTAGCGGATAATGGAAACACCAACAAACACAGAGATCGACAGGAACTGCTCATTATTCAGCCAAGCTTTGCGTTGTTATCACCCCACTTGCTGTTTCTAAGTCAGTACTATCACAGAAACATCTCATAACAAATAGACAGCGGTAATGTGGTTCATTGTATCACGGTAGCTTAAAACCACAGCCTGCTCGGAAGCGGAGAAACACCAACTGCTCCTGAGACAAATTTGAACCTTTTAACACACACGAACATTTGTTTAAAACTTCGGGTACAACTGGACCTTAAATCAAGACAAGAAAACTCACCGGTTCCGCCGCTTTCATTGAGTAGAGCAGTTTTCTTTTACGCCTCTACAAACTCTCCGCCATCTTCGTCAGGACCGTGTTTGTTTAAATGCGAAACACTCCCAGAGCGGAGGGAGCCAGCTTGTAGCAGGGCGAAAGGGCTTCTGGGTAGTGTAGTTGCTCCAGGTTTCAAGCCGTGTCAAACTGTCAGAGACGTTCAGCAAAGAAACTACACGGACACCAATACCCATAGGTGAAATGAGCAGCAGTCACTGATATTATTAGTGTAGAGATTTAAAAATGTATTTATAGGCTGGCAGAAAACCAGCTTTATGCAGAGGACTTACCATGCTCATAAAACATTAAATCAATACGCCATTCATTACTTCCATTGTTATGCATAATAATAATAATAATAATAATAGGAGCTGTCAGTCGTTTACAAAAACTATTTAATTGTAGGTTCATATGCTTAATAATAAAGATGATAACAACAATAATAAAAATAATGAACACATTAGTATCATTGTTATCATTATCAATAATGGTTGCAATAATAATCAAGATAATATAATAGATGCTGTCAGTCAACAATAAAAAATTATTTAATTATAGGCCTAATAATAATAATAATAATAAACAAAGGTCTTTGTGTTGGAATTACAGTAAGGAAATATGTTCAATCTGTGTCATGAGTTAAAAACGTTTACACATTTCCCCTAACATGTATCTTGAAATTTAGATTGGTCATGTTAATTAAGGAGATTGAATATTAGAGCTTTTTGAACAGCGGCTTGAACTGAGCAACAAGGTACAACTTAGTATCTACATGCCTTATCAGAGGACTGACAAGGCTCAGATATATGCTAAGTTGGTAATGCCTTATTAATATAACGCCTTATCAAAATTCCCCAATTTGGGATCAGTAAAGTGTAGCTATCTATTTATTATATGTGTCCTGAATCAGTGATATAAACGTGGCACCTAAGTGGCTGTGTAGTCTCAATTGGTGAAAACCTCAGAAACACTATTTTCTTATACTTAACGGGCCAAAGAGTGAGGACCAAAGTTAGAGGAAGAACATTACAGAGGGTGAAGAGAGAGAAAAAACTCTTAAATTAGGGTATGAGCTCCTGACCTGGTCTTTTAAAGATGTAAATATCCAAATTCCAAGTATCCAAATATCCTACAAGAAGAATTTTACCTCCAGATTGCAAAAGAAAAGATATGTAGGCCTTACTGTTATGTCAATTCAGTTAAGTAAAGCAGCTGCATGATCATGTGAAGTTCATTAACATGTGACAGCATTTATTACGCTGCTTATTATCAAAATTTCACTCTGCTGAAACAGCTGACAAGATAGAGAGTTCGAAATGTTACACAATCAGTAAGTAGGCTTATGAATAATATTTAACCCCTTCTTCCACAGTATTTCACAGTAGCAATGCAAAAATGTGATTACACAAGACGTAGGCTGGTGTTTTCAGAAGGATGTATTGCTTCATAATACAAAGCTATCAAAAAATATGTGTGCATTTTAAAAAATGTTTATACACTGTTTGCGCATTTGCCTGAGTGACAGAGCCTCAATTACATTCCATGGAGACCTAAAGAGGGGCCCGGTGGCCCTCTGTTTGTGCCCCTTCCCCCACAAAACATGGCAAACTGACCTCCCCCCTCAGCGAGTGTGAGACACTTTATCCCATCCCCCCCTCCCTGCTTTGCCTCTCCACTTTGAAAGGACAGGAGATAACAGTTTGAAAGGACAGGAGATAGCCCCATAATCATTGATGTATTTAGATTGGTTTACCTGCAAACAGCTAACAGCATGCCTGACTCTGCTCTGCAACAACTCCCATCCCCCAGTTTCCTAACACTATGCAAATGTATTAAAAGGACATAACATCTTGAGAACCCACTTATTTAACCATTTTTTTTACAGTGCATTTTTAAATATGTAATTTTCCGTTAAGATAGAAGATCAAAATGTCCTCAATGATTATCCAATAAATCATTGACCAATTAACATTTTATATTTTTTGATAGCTAAATAACAAGGCAGCTTAAATAAATATCAAACATGTTAGAGGAAATTCTTAAGGGGCATCTGCTGTTTTTTTTTTATGATCAGCATGATTCATCTAATAATGCCACTTCAACACTGTGATGATAAATGTTAAGGTGAACTCAGTTAAGGGCGGTGTTTGTCATCCACATGATTATTCCCATAGTCACAATTAATAGAGTCACAGCGGAGATGTAAAACAACACAAACTTTATAACCTTTACACTGCTTAAAAATAATTTTTTAAACCACTGGAGTCAATCACATAAGAAATGATTTGACATTAACATACAGCATAGGCTCATTTATTATGCTTCTTAATAGACCTCTTAAGAACTGTTGCATGTTACTGCTCGCAAGTTAAGTGCAGTGACTGAATAAAAAATTTTCTCCACAGACATTTTTGTTGTTTCAAATCTTCTTAATATCTAAAACAAACGCAGAAGTCGACGAACAGCCAGGAAATTAACGAGTGATTTTCAAACTATGTGAAAGGGTTTGAACGACTGAAAAGCTTTGTAGAAGCACATTTGTCACTATATTGCATCCTTGAATATAACTGAAAATGTGATGGCTATTTCAGGACGGTCCTGAAGAAGTCTTCCTCGGGTGCCATCTTGTGGACTGCAGTGCTTTTTACAGGACGGCCACTGGTCAAGCTCGCCTGTAAGTACACTAAAAGGTGCTGTAAATACTGACAAAGGTGCGGAAAAACACAAAAAAGAATATCTGAATACAATATTTTATAGGCGTTGCTGAAGGAATACAAAAATATATTTAAATGGACGTGCAACGTTTTTTCCCCAACGCATTGTCAGCTAAGTTATCCGTGTTAGTTGGTTAGTTAGCTAACTTTAGGTTAAACTAAATTTATATTTTCAACCAAATTGAATTTTCATATCAAAAGGAGATGGCGAGAGATAACCCAGAAAAAACCCAGGAAACCCAGAATTTCGCGAAGTAGTCTTAGTTTAAATTGTTTATGCAGAATTATACCACAACTAAGCACATTTTAAGTGCACGAGCTGTGTTAAATATTACAGGTGTTACGGTGATTTCTGCTGCTGTGTAGAAAGTGCTGACGCCGTCTAGCCTCACCCTAACCCTAACGCAAAGTAGCGATAGAACACCTGTTATACCAGTTAGCTAAGTAAGCTACCCTCAACTGTTTACATGCAATGTGGGCCAAAAAGGATAGTCCTACTGTGCAAACCATAACCACTGACTTTTTCCATGTCCAGTTCCCAACGTTTTAAATCGATGTATAACGATTTAAACCTAGTATCTTTGGTTAACACTTCTGTCCATCATTTATACCTCTCTTACAATGTACCATACGTGTTCAGTCAAGCCTGCACTGAAATTTTAAGGACTCTAGCTGTCAAGTCTAAAAGCAGATGAAACCTTAAAACAGTAAAACTCCCCTCTGACGGTCCTGAAGGTTCACATGATAGTGATAATTATAATAACTTTATTTGTATAGTACCTTCAAAAACATAGATTTACAAAGTGCTTTGACAATAAGCAGAAGCTCTAAAAAACAAAGTATCCAGTATTCAGTATCCAGGGTTGACCAGTAATGGGCCAATTATTTGGGCCACTATATGGTGTTTGTAAGACGTAAGATGTGAGAGCAGACAAGATATTAAGAAGGGACAGAATACAATAGAATTACTACAATAAGAATAGAAAGTAGAAATGGGAAGAGATAATGAAATCATTCATGTTACAAAAAGTAGAAAGCTAGCAACTGTAAAATAATAATAACAATTATAATCCGGTAAAACAAATTCAGTGCAAAAACAGGTAAAAACAATGTTAATTTCTTTTTATCCAATTTTAATTACTTCCCTTACTTGACTTGTATCAGTTAATTTGAATTCAAATTAGTTCAATTAGATTCAATTCAGTGAGTTTATTGGCATAGAAAACACATGTCAGCACAAACAGTACACATGTCAAACAGTAAGGAAATTTGTGTTTTAGTAGATTATTTCTTCATTGTAACAATGCTTCTTGGCAGTAAATTTTATGCTGTTGGAAAGCCTGTTTATTTCCCTTTTAAATGGTGCCACATTTGTATGGAACATACATTTGTGGGATGAGCAGCAAAGCTGAGTATGTGGGTTGCGCCCATGAAAAATTTGCCAGATCTTCTCTGCCAATGCCAAACAGCTTATCTTGCCATTGACTCTTGTTTGGTGTTTGGTGGATTGGATGATGGAAATTTGAAGTAACAAGTATATTGGCAATTTAACAATTTATTCATTTAACAAACAGGAGCCTCAGTAGCGTGTGGAAGAACCATACACAGCCACAACAGCCTGGCATCTCCTCCTCATGCTGGTCACCAGCCTGGTCACACACTGCTGTGGGATGGCATCCCATTCTTCAATCAGCATTTGTCGCAAGTCAGCTGACGTGGCTGTGTTGTTCACTGTAGCACGAACAGCACGCCCAAGCTGATCCCACAAGTGTTCAATGGGGTTGAGGTCAGGACTGCTGGCAGGCCATTCCATCCTCTCCACTCCCAAATTCTGGAGGTAGTCTCTGATAAACCCTGCTCTGTGGGGGCGCGCGTTGTCATCTTGGAGGATAGAGTTTGGTCCCAGACTATGGAGATATGGGATTGCCAGTGACTGCAGAATCTCATGTTGATAGCTCTCTGCATGAGATTGCCTCCAGTGATGACAAGCCTAATTTTTCCGGTGAGGGAGATCTCCACATTTTCTCCACACTTTGACCCCACAATCCAACTGCTGTAGGCAGAATCTGGACTCATCACTGAACATAACATCCCTTCACATGTTCAGGTTCCAGTGCATGTGTTGCTGACACCAGCGCAAATGGGCCTGCTGGTGAAGGGCAGTCATGGCAGGCCTCTTGGCTGCCCTATGAGACCAGAGATTGGCTGCGTGCAGTCTGTTCTGGATTGTCTGGGCAGAAAGCTGTCGGCCATATCGTCCTGCAAACCTTGACTGCAAATCAGTAGAAGACAGCCTATGGTATCTAAGTGCTGATAGGGTAAGGAAACTTCTTGGGGTGTCTTCTTTTTGGGATGCCCACTTTGCAGCCTGTGTCTGACATTCCCCATTATATGGAACTTTACCTTCAGTTTGGAGATGGTACTAGGGCTCACTCCAAACAATGGTTTTGTGGAACACCGGCTTGAAGTTGCCCTATCCCACGGGCCCTATCCAGATCAGTCAAAAGTGGCATGCTGATTCTTGGAGCAGACACCTACTGACCACTGTAGCAGGGCCCATGCTCACAGGTGCTGCCAATCAGGCACCTGGATGGCAGCACCTGGGGCACCAGAAGCTCAAAACAAGTCAATAGCAACAGCAAGTTAAGCTGTTTGGCATTGGAAGAGAAGATCTGGCAAATTTTTCATGGGTGCAACCCACATACTCAGCTTTGCTACTCATCCCACAAATGCATGATCCTTACAAATCTTGCACCAAAAGTGAAATAAACAGGCTTTCCAACGGTATAAGATTTATTGCCAAGAAGCATTGTTACAACAAAGAAATAATCTACCAAACACAAATTTCCTTACTTTTTGTGCTAAGTTTATATATCTTACCTTATTCCTGGGGTCGCTACTGTAAATCTGAATGTGGGCGAACCTTTCGGTGCAAAAGCAGAAGTACATTAAATACATGTATTCTAGTACAGCAGCTAACGATAGATGCTAACAAACAACAGTTGTTTTGATATGAATTCACCTTGAATTTTTAAATATTGATATACAGTAACAATGATAGCAAAACGCAATTCTTCCAAGGGCTTACTGAAGTGATTTAGCGTTAGTGGTTGTTCTGAAATAAATATTTGCTGCAATGAATACTGCTTAATTTTTGTTAAATCAATATGAGCTGAAAGGTTTAAATTATATTTTCTGTAAGGCTCAGTACCTGTTGCCACGTTCGTGGTACTAATTGTGACAAAGTTAAATATGTCTCTCACAACAGTGTTTTAAACATGCCGTTCACTGTCTAAGTCCATTGGGGATGTGATTTTTTAAAATATTAATTTATCATTAATTCTTAATACAAAACTTGACATTTACCAAACTGAAGAGCTGGCAGCTTGACTCATGGATAGTTTTATAAATTTAATTCCCACATTTTAAGAGCTATTAGTTGGTGAAATAAGAATTTTAGCAATCCCAAAAACTAGGACTTTACCCGAAGGTGGTGTCTAAACTCCTTGAACAAAACGTGATCTTCTATTTCTATTCTAATATGAAGCTGATAAAGTTAGCTGAATATGCTTGTCTAGGTTATCTGAGGTAAGGTCGTCACTTTGTACTCTTTAGTAGGGGGCGGAGAAATAATAATGTTATCTTGTTTGAGGTGAAGCAGTTGAAGTTTCATATTTTGGTCTCAAAATTGCTCTAATAATCACTTTAAACGTCACGTTTCTATACAAGTCCCATTTAGATAGAACAGACCAAAAGTTACGCCCATATTTCACGCAAAGAGTATTGGGGGCTACAAATAAGGTGGATAAATGTTTACAATAACAGAAAAAGGTTGTACTGTTATAATTGGTGTTTATTTTTAAAATCTAGATTTAACTTGACAATTATAGATTGAAGTTAAACATTTTCACTCAAAGTATTTATAGATCACAGTATAAAGTAGTATTATTAAGGAGTATTATCCATCCTTAATAATATATTCATATTTATATATTTTTTATTTAAATTAAATTTGTATGTGTACATTTTTTACGTATTTCACCTTATGTTTTAGGAATGTATTTCTAGTTTGTTGTTGTGCTTTGAGAGGACTTGCCACAAGAGGTTGCTGCTGTTTACTTGTAGAGAGAGAGGATGTGGCTCAGTGAAAAGAGCAGGCAGCTGTTTATGGAAGCCAAGCTAAATATACTACTTGTAATAGTTTATATATTTAAACTATTACAAGTAGAGTATTGCCACCTGCAAAACTAGTGAAAATGTTCAAAGGTGTCAACATTTGCTTTCACCCTAAAAACCCCCTAACCCTATGTGTTGTTATTTTGATACACACCGTGTGACATATTTGATTGATCCAAATAACCGCAGTTTTGATGGATTGCTTTATGTTCAGTCTAGTCACTATTTCCATCTTGTCATTGCTATCGGTTGCAAAATGAGCCTATAAGTGCATCAAATCACATAAAAGCTGCAAGGGGACAATCTTCTAGAGTAGCAGTTCTCAAGTGGTCTATTCTCAGAACTTATCATAACCTTATTTAAATGAGAATTTTCAGTCCAGATTCAGAACCTTTTTAACTGATTAGATTTATTTGATAAAAATTGTTACAGTTTGAAACAAATCACAGTTGAATGAAAAAACAGGACAAAATAGTCATATTTAAAAAGTAACCATTGCTGAAGTCCGGGGAAAACATGCAGGCTATATACATTCTACTTTGATTCCCCGTGATAACTTGCAAGTTAGGATTATTTTCCAGGGATCTCAAGTAGGGATGCACGATAGTGGATTTTTGCTAAAACACACTTAAAGTTCAAAGAATGAGGATGAATAAAGAAAAAGATATCGACTTACAAATGTTTGTTGGTCCGGCCTAAAAATCCAATAATTTATTTGTATATATGGCCAAACTTTACAGTTGATATGATATTCGCAGCCAAAATAACGGATGTAAGATATCAAAATTTCTTCTGATACCAATATTTACCTTTTTTAGCTAATATCTGCCGCTACTGATATCAGGCCAATAAAATTGTACATCCCAAATCTCAAGAAATTAACACATTATCACAGGAAAACTAGCTTTTTTTCAAAGATAAGGAGACAATAAGTTGAGAGCTTGAGAAAACAACCCAAATATACTTGTTATCCTGGCAAAACTGAAAATAAGATACATTTTATCACTGTCTTTCCACTCAGGGCTTCTGTACATCATAGAATTATTTCACATTTTTTTCAGGCACAGATTCCTGACACACTTTTGGATCAAGACCGCCATTGGTGAACCACTTTTGGTGGAGTGGTGTCCCAAATCAATAGTTTTATTGAGAACAGATTTAGTGATTGTGAACCACTGTGACAGCCTGCTGGATGCCAGGTTTGATTTTTGAGAAACACCTCTCAGACTACAAGTAAAGTCAGTGTTATTGTTGCTGTTTTATCATTGTATTTACTTGATATATTGAAGAACTTCTACAGCAGAGGTTACAGGGGGTTCAAGATATTGAGAGGTCAAAATATAACAAGAGACACTTAAACCTTAGACCAAACAAGAGCAAGACCAGATTTGTGGTAAAGATAAGGTCAACATAGAGAGACCAAGGATGCAAAACACATTTATAGCAGACTAAAGGATAAGTACGTTTTAATAACCCGTTTATATCTTTATTTACCCTTTTTAAAGGTTCACAATAACATGTTTGTGCTTTTTAATCAGGTTATGAAGTTTATTCTTTTGAAAGTTATGCGGCAGTGATCCCCAAATGATGGCACATGTGCTAGATCCGGCCTGCCAGCACTGGTTATCTGGCCTGGATTGGCCCTTTTCAAAATTCTTCACAAAAATGTATTGGTCATAGTTTTATACAGAGTGAAATAATGCATTTTGAATTACTTTAATAACATCTCCTACTTATGATTATAAAATAATGGTACTCAAAGCAAAAATAATAATAATAATAATAATCCATGGTATTTGCTATTCTGTGTACGTGTGGATAGTGTGTTTACATGTGGATTGCTGTTGCTTCTGTAACTTATTTTCATTACTCTGGTTCCAGCTGTATGTTTGCTGCACTTGGAGTCCGAGACATCGTATTGTATTGCATTCTATCATACCATATTCTATCTTATCATATAGCATAGCATTATGTCATATCGTATCTTATCATACATGCTGTGTCATATCCCATCAAATTGCAATGTATCATATTTTTGGGTTGTATGGAATCTTACTGTATTGAATTTTATCTTTCCATTTTGTACAGTGTCTTATCGCATCAGATCACATCATATTATTTATTTATTTATTTATATAAAAGGGACAGGACACTTTAATTAACATAAGCTCTGAGAAAAATGAAAACCAGAGTTAGCAAAACTGCTTATTTACATCCGTTGTACCCTGGCAGGTAACAAAACCAGAGACAGAATAACACTACTAACAGTGTGCAATCATGCAACAACAAGATCAATTTTAACTGCTGTATAGAGTGCGTGTTAGAAAGTGCTATTTTAAGTGCAAGAGTCGTTTTTCACCTGTGTGTGTTGCAGACACAGGTCAAGTAACACAACTTACAGTATATTAAACAGGGAGCTTATAGCAGCAATTATAACAGGTGTAAAACAGGTAAATAACACATTCTAGTTGATTCCTCCCACTCCTGCTGCTGGCCAAGACAACAAAAAATGCTAAATAAAAAGGTACGTTAACACATATATGCCCACACATGTGTACGACAATAAAATCATCCATACAGACAAAACAATAGTCACAAATACATATAGCAGTTATAATTTACAAATGTAGGCTGGTGCAATGCATACATACATATATGTGAGTATGCATTGCAAAACAAAGATAAATATAAAGTGCAATGTCGGGCAGATATGTATAGTACAAACAAACGTATGTACAGTATTGACATTCTTCAGATCCTATAGTACTGCAGGGGCTTCCAGAAGTGTTGAATACTTAGCCCAAACTTGTTTTTGTTTTCAGGCGGTTACATGCACTCATTTCAAGAAATTTGAAATACAAATTTAGATTTGAAATACCAAGAAATCTATGCATCATTTGAGCAAAAATGATGCAGTTCCATCTAGAAATGTCTTCAATCATCCTTTACAGCAAACATTTTTTTAAATTCACTTGTTCCCAAAGTGTCCTTGTCAGTCTTAAAGCATAATACAACAGAATGAAAATCAAAAAATTCTCTCACCTAAAAAGGAGCAGAAACTGCCTGATTTTTATTTTTTAAGCCACATAATGTAAGGTAGAGTAGAAAGTTTGTGTTATTTCAGAGTTTAGAAGTTGAGTTATTCAAAAGTGAACTGTAGGCCAGAGGTTTTCAGTGTTTTCACCCACGGCACACCTAATATTCCACCAAAATCATAAGGCACACCATATTCATATCCATGCAAAATATCCCACTGTAAAACACACTGCAGTATGTTTATTTTTCGTACAGTTGTAGTAATACATACTGTTGTACAAATTCTCAAGGCACACCTAGACCTGCCTAAAGGCACACAAGTGTTTCTTGCAACACCATTTGAGAACCACTGTTGTAGGGTACTAGATATAGAGTTATCCAAGATAATGCAGAGATTTTCATGTTTAATACAATGTTAAAAACAATTTTATGCTGCAACTGTGTATATAGGCTTACAAGTAAAGAAATATTTTTTTCAGCCTAGCTACAAGAAGGAAATGTCCATGCTGCGATCAGCAGTGCACATTTGATTGATCTTCTCTTGCAGCATTTCTCTCTCAAAACTCTCATCAGTGCCATACTTCTACTAATCTGAACGATTTGAGGCTTTCGAGAAAGTATTTGGGTTTAGGCCCTGTGAGCCACCCAATGCTCTGGCCTTGTGGTACGGTATTTTATGGTATTGTATTGCGTTGTATTGTATCATATTGTGTCCTTTCTCATAGCTCTTTATTTACAAACATCTAGCCTAATTATTTCAGGAAAATATTGTTAAAATGAGAAATAGTTTTAGTTCTCTCAGACATATTTTAAACAGTTGTGCAAGAAACAGGAAAAGATATTTAAGGTGAGTAAAAAGTTTATTACAGAAAGGAATTTCAAAATAAGAGACCAAAGCTGTAGTAACATTACTAATATCCCTCATGTCTTTCCAGTGAGGATAGAAGCGACTAAAATCTGAACATCCTCGTGAGTTTGGTGAGGCAAAATACATTTTCCTGTTGGTTGCTGATAATCTTGTCAGCACTGTTGTATTTTGCTCTTAGGTTGATTAACAGAAGTGAAACTGAAAACCATTACTTGTTAACAGTATAATTTTTGCTTATCTGAAAACTGCATTGTAGCATGATAAAAACAGTTGCCAATGTCCAGCTATTCACACATTGCTGGTACATGACAGGATTTACATTATTGTCATTAATTACAGCTCAGTCAGTGCTAGTTTTCTGATGCCTTTGTTTATATGGCAGTTTTTGGTTTTTCTTGTGATAGTTGGTTTATCTTTAGGGTGGGAACTTGTGAAACAGATTCCTCCTTGAGAACACAGCCACAGGCCTATTCTTTATGTACACATCTGCTTACTAGCCTTCACTCTAGGACCTATGTCCTACTTTATGGCAAGTTAAAGAAACAAAAACTGCTGTGTTTACTCCCCTCTGTAGCTGATAGGTGTGCAGTGGCTGATTATTTGGTTTTGGGCCTTGCTCTTCTTGCTCTGAGTACTGCGTTTCAGCTTGCCTGGGCTAAACAAAAGACAAGCAGCCAGGAAATGCATCAGCCAATCAGCAGCAGCCTTACATGTGGCCTGCGTGCGTGGCCAGTCTCAGAGTGCCTTATATCCATCAGCAGCAGAGTGTAGGACAGCTTGGAGAGCCGTGGCTGTGCTCTGGGCAGGGTGAGGGCTGACAGGGCCGTCCTCCATGTTTTAATAAGCATTGACATATCACACTGAGTTTTTTAGCCATGCATCCACAGAGGTAAGCCTTATTTTCATTCTTTCACATATAATACTCTGTTGATAAGGCACCAGCCACTGTGTGATCTGTGCCTGAGTTATAATACAGGTTTGTCAGACTGACTGGGGGAGGGGGAGGAGTATTTGTCACCCCACAACATATGAGTGGAGCCTTTAAGGAGGGCATAGCATGGTACAGTGCAACAGTCTGCCTGGCTGACTGGGTAGATGTCTGGACACATACAGTAGGAGATCAAAGGTCAAGTGTTAGGTCACTGTGCATTCCTAGTATTCTTCTAACTTTGAAATCCTGCTTCCCTTTGTCAAGATCAAAAAGGACTGAGATTTTGGGGCCGACTCTGGCCTATGCTGTCAAGACGGCAGGCCTGGTGAGGGATCCAGACAGGATGGGAGAGCCAGGGAGCAGTGCAGAGGGAAGTCCCCGGAGGAATTAACAGATGGTAAACTGACAGCACAGCAAGTTTAATTTAGGCCTCAGACTGGCAGGAGAGCAAGGCAGCAGGGCACTGTTGATAATTGTTTGCCAGACTAACACGGCAGTGAAAAAACAGATTGTTTAGAGCCTGGGTGCCTAATTTTTTCTTCTCTTCACCCAGAACCCACCTCACCTTACCATAATGCCTTTACTTTACTCGGTGTATAAGAGAGCATGCTTTTAAGTACCCTAATCCTGTAAGCTGCTCCCCATTTTTAAAAAATACCAATTATCTTCTGACTAAATATGCTATAGCAGCTTATTTATCACAGGGTTTGAGGAATTGCCAGAGCTTGATAGTGTGCACTGCCTCCCAGTGTTGTTCTCTGCTGCTGAGTGTCAGCCATTTTAGAGAGCTTCCCCTTTCTGTCCCTCTGCTCCAAGCACACTGGGTATTTGTATGTAAGAGAGAAGGAAAGAAGAAGAGAAGACTTCCTCTGAAAAGGCTCTGCATAGAAACCTCATCTCTTCCTGAGTTGCTTGAAAACCTGTTTGAAGTCGACCAGGTTAGCTTCAGTCCTTTTTTTTGATCCAGTGATGTTGATGTTGTTGTTTTCTGTGTGCACGAATCAGATAAAATAGATACATTTGTTTCAAGGATGTATCATTTTCACTCATTTTATCTGTGTTAATCAATTGGTGCCAAACATTTAGTGTATTCCAGGTGGATTTTGTAATTTGTATTTGGTCATTTTTATTGAATCTTATCTGAAAAGAGCTCTTTTTTCGTATTGTAACAGGGGCTTTATGGCCTGGTGAAAATGGTGCACATAATGTTGCTTGACCAGGGCTCAGGACCAGTCTGCATTGACGGAAACAGCAAATCCCCCCTCAGTGTTTTGTGAATGGTGCTTGGTAATTCGTCTAATCCCTTCATTTCACAATGGAGAGAGGACTGGTGTAGGCAAACTTAATCCTACATTTCACAGATCCACATGGCATATTTAGTTTGGGTTTCTTTCTCTTAATTATCCAACAGTTGACCGTCTCAGAGCTGGGCAGATGATATAGTTGGCCTTGACATATCAGCCAGGGTGTGCTTCTTTTTGAAAGGATGGTATACAGTTGTGTAATGTATCTCTGTGTTTCAATTGCCTGAATTGATAGTACTGATGGTTAAATGAAATGCATACCTTTGGAAACCATTTCCATACAGTCTAAGTCAAATTTATTTGGATAGCACATTTAAAGCTAAATAAACATGTATCCATAAAACACTGGGTTAGGTTAGCAGACAGGCATATGAAAAACAGTCTAATTTGAATCAAAGGCCAGATTCAGATTGTCTTTATTGTCCCACAAAAGGAAATTAGTTGTGCAGCAGGAGCATATAAAAAGACAAGGTACACAAACACAACATTAGCAGTGAAATAAGACCCAGTTTAAAAGTCAGACATAATGAAATTACCACAATATTTAAAACAATGCTGAAATAACCCACACATACACAGAATCACTAATCAGTCCAGAGCTCATACCAAAAATTGAAAAAATTACTACCTAGTAAAGCAAAGTGCTATATGAAGATGTGCAAATAAGCAAGAATAGTGCAAGAAGAACAAGAGCTACCTAAAGTAAATTAATTGCACCGGGCATAAATGAGACCTGGAGTCATTTAGTCTTCCTCATAGGAGCCCTGAAACGATGGCCCAAGGGCAAAACTCAAACTTTCTCTGATGTGGATGATTGGGACAATCCAGTATAGCATTAGCCCTCCTCAGGACCTGCCTATTACAAATGGCTGTTAACCCAGCCTGCTCACTCCTGAGATTTTTCCAGCAGCTTTTTACAAGACTACCAAGACGATTCTTATTGGCCAAGTTTAGGTTTCCAAACCACACAAAAGGTTAAAACACACTCAATAAAACTTCTGAAAAAGAGAGTTATCATCTCAGAAGAAACATGGAAAAATTCTCATCTTCCTCAAAAAGAACAGTCTTTGCTGAACCTCTTTTGAGGTAGCGTCAACATGAGGTTTAAACACAGCTTATTATCAATTACCAAACCCAGATATTTGTGGCTCTCCACAATCTCAAAATCAGCTGCTTTGATAACAGTTGATTGTGGAAAAGAAGGCGACTTCCTAAAATAAATAATAATGTATTTTGTTTTGATACGTTCAACTCCAGACAAGGGAAAAGAAAAGTTTTGAGCTGTGATTTGAACAAACAAAGAAAGTTGGCAGGTCTAATGTTTAGAGGCAGTTGGCTCCTTGCAAGTGAAAAGACACGGTCACATCTGAGTTTCCTCTGAGTCTGAGGGATGACCAGGGGACAGGAAGTAGATTAAGCGTTGTTAATCGTGTTTTTTTTCAGCCTATCACTGCTATAATTCAGATCTCCTGTTAAGACATCAATCATGCTCAGATATTTCAGGGATGCACCCGTGCATCATTTTAACGTAGTGGGCTACAAGAGCCCTGCTTGCAAACAATGACCCTGCTTGCTGCCATTTTGTTCATCTGACCAATGCAGAGGTTTTATAGAGTCATAGTTAGGCAGAAGAGGTGACCTGTTAGACAAAGTCTGATTGGTTTTCATGGTCAAACATGAGAGAAATTGTTGGTCTAATGGTTGGCAGTTGGATAAACTGCTATTCTACTCGTTAGTATGGGCCCTCATTTTCAAAGTGGATACATCTTTAAGGTATACGCCAAGCATCGGGAATGCAGAGTAAAGGAGACAGGCTTATGTGTCATCCTAAGAGGCCTGTGACATTTTCAGCCCTGTCTTTGTGTTCAGCGTTTGGGCCCATGCTTTATTTCATCATGCAGGAGCAGATAATAAGCTGCATGTGGTCCTTTACAGCAGATTTGACTGGTGCCGTGCGTACGTGCTGTGTGTGCGGTGCGCACTGTGGTCAGAGAGAGAAGGAGAGAGAGAGAGAAAGAGAGAGAGTGTTCAAAATGGATGCCATACACACACTGGCTGAGAGCACAGCGAGGGAGGGAATGTGATCCTCTCCCTGTCAAGCCTGTAGAGCTGCATCTTACATGTCTGAGAGAAACCTGCAGCCACTAAATGTCTGCATGGCTTTAAATACACTGAGAACTTTGGTTTTCAGGAGGATTTTTAGCGGCAGTTAGGAGCAGTCCTCTCTGCATTGCAGCACTGTGGCTGAGGAGAGCGGGGAGAAGAGAGCCTGTGTGGCACACCGAGCTGAGCACCCAATCAGGCACCTCCGTGTGGTGCTCAAGCCAATCGGCAGCCTGCAGCTGAGGTTAAAGATTGACAATTGCAAGAGAGAGCAGCAGGGAGAGAAGGCCTTCTGGGAAACCTGGACCTATCTTTTCCCCTCATCCCCCAACGCCCTCAATAATTGAAAAGATTAAAGAATAGGCTGAAGAATCTGTATGTGAGAAAGGAACAAGGTATGCTGTTGATTTCCTACATTGGAGCATGGATGTTATGGCAGTGATGGGTGTGGAAATGGTTGTATCAGTAGGTTACAATAGTCTGTATTGTGTGCTCTGTGGTCTGTGATTTAAAATGTTTTTGTCAAAATGGGCAGCATTGCTTTTACTCCTTGTACATGCTCTTTTTATTCTGCTGTTGTATTTCCTGCTCTGGACAGGACAGGGTGTCTCTGGTGCTGATTGTCTGAGGATGTCCAGACAGGTTAGGTGAGGAGGCCAACACAGCCTTTTCACTGCACTCCTGTCTGTCTCTGCAGATGTGCTGTGCTCTCTTAGTTTATTCTTTGTAGAAATAGAAGAGGAGGAGGAGGAGGTTAGGGTGGGATAGTGAACAAGATTAGAGATGGAGGTGGTGTTTTTGTTCTAAGTGTATGCTTGTGTATTTTTCACTTAAGACATTCGAGAGAGACCATACTTTGGAGTAATGGTAATACAGATGAACAAACTGAAGCCATCTGAGCAGTGAGGCTGATGCATCTGCTGTAGCGTCAGAGTTAATGGCAACTATAATAGCATCGACAACAGGGTGCCTACAAACCAAGGTGAATCAGGTTGAACTGACACTGAGAAAAACCTGTTGGGCAGAGTTTGAATAAAAGGTGGTTCACTGTGGTGTGTGGGTTGCATTTCAAGGAAATGTTTCTTAGCAGAGCTGGGGCTGTGGTTATGCAATCTCATGATGTACTGTCTGTTGTAAGGCCACTTGATCAATGAATATAACATGCCTTTTTTAAAGCAAGGAAGTCTATTCACATGCCATGTGTGGGTGTTTTTTTTATCTTTATTTATAGACCTGTGACCAGCTGAAAAGAAATAATTGGACATGGAAAATGCACTACACAGACATCTTGTTACCAGTTTTAATGATTTTTTTACAGATATTTCAGGATATTTTCAGCATTCAAAAAATGCATGCAAGATGTCTCCTAGTGTCCATTTTCTCTCAGAGTCTAAAGTTTTGAACTGCTCTTAATTTTTAGTAAAAGTCAAATGGTGCAAATACCACAGGTGACTTTTCTGGCATTAGTGATTTGGCTAAGAGGCTTTTTAGTTTACACACTGCAGTGTAATTCCACATTTTTTATTTTGTACAGGTGTTCAAATTTCCTATTGAAATCACATGACCTTCAGCAGAGTAGAAAAATAGCTTTTGTTGTTGTGTTTGTCAGGAGCATGCCATTTTGGTGGAATCAGGACATCCAAATTCATTTTTAGGATGTTTAAAATCCAAGAAAAAAATCTTCTCAACTCTCCACTGGCTGGTAGAGACTTGACTGTACACCGACATGTCGTAACTACAGTTGCAACCATACAACCTGTTAGTTGTTAGAATTATATTTACTCAGTTAATCATTCATAGAAATCTACGCTTAACCCTTACCCCAGATACAGTTTGACATCAGGTTTTAATATAGATTTTTCCAATGAACTATGGTGTTTTTATTCCTGACTTCCCCAGATTTGATCAGATTTATATATACATTAAGTCATTGGGGAGTCTGTTTGCAGGACTGGCCTTTTTGAAGACGCCAGTATTTTGATTTTTTGCTGACAAGAAATGTGAAGGCAGTATTTTGACTTCCAAAAAAAGAAAAGAGAGCTGATTTGAGAAGTTTGAAATATTGATGAGATAAATAACAGATATAAGGGAGCCTTCAAACTTTGATGATACCTTACTCTTTATTAGTGTGGCAGAGGACGAGGGAAAATTTGAGACTGCTACAGAAGGAATGGAGATGTCAACACGGTCAAAAGGTAACTACACATGTTTATAGTTGATATATTATTATTTCTGTAATACAGGCAGTTGTATAAAAGTGTTTGGTTTGAAAGTCATTTTCTTAGATTTCACTGTGCCAACTTGTCTGAACTGACTCTTTTAATGCAATAAAACCAAAGCCTTCTTCTTCTGTACCGGTCCCCATTTTAAAGAGGCATTCACTGTGCCTTCTCGGTTTGCGTAATCTTTGACCTTTGTCTGCAGTTTCAGACGCGGGGTCAGCAGAGAAGATGACCCAAAAACGAAAGATGCCAAGTCCTTCTCACTCATCGAATGGTCACTCTTCTGCTGAAACCTCCCCATGCCCAGTGAAAAAGAAGAAGAAGCCAGGTGCTCTTAGCAGCAGCAAAGACCAGGTATACCTCAAAACAGGGAGTAAATCTTTGCTGCAAAATCTAAGAAAGATTTGAACAAACCTGCATGTTAGAAACAGTCACACCACCAAACACTAGCTTTATAGTTTTATCAAGGAGGGCTGACCCCAGCTAAAGATCTTGTTCATTGATATCTGGATGTTCATGCCTTTGGTTGAGTGGAAATTAGATATTTATGATGTCACGGTAATCATAAAAGATGTATTTTTGAGGGAGGCTTGGATTTCAGTGATAAAGAAAACCTTGTGACGGACATAACTTTAGTTGTGCTACATTACAGAGATATATAGATAAATTTTGCTAAGCTTCTTTGCTATACAATTTTAGAAGTTTGATTTTATTTATGGCCATGCTTAAAACCAGCAATTTGTTCCTTACACATTTGAAATGTTTATTCATGTTTTCTTCAGGCTTGACAGGGGCTTACCACTGGTCATATGCTGCCCAGAGAAACAGAGAAACAGAAATAAATATTTTAATTAAATGTTTAGTGACAGTGAAGGGAGTTAAAATTCTAAAGAAAAATTTAATAATAATAAAGACAAAACTATGTGTAAGTACAACTGCATAAAGTTTGGACCTATGTAATGATTTTGGTTATGAGTTGAAAAAAAGCACAAAAATAAATCAGTTTAAAAACCATACAAAAGAGGTATTTTGGCAGGTACATGTAGGAGAACAGGTTGTATGAGGAATGTTTGTGTGCTAGTTGTAAAGACATTGGAGGATTTCTTGAAATAGTTTGAGTTAAAAGAAGAAAATTGAGAAAAGGGCATATATGTTTCAATTCTATTAACTCCTTTTTGGACATTGTTTTTTTGTTTTATGTGTTTTTATGTTGTTTTGATTTTTGGTTTGAAATAAAGTCATTCATACATTCATTCTTCATTTATTCATTCAATAAAAATGCATAGACTTTGTTGCTTGCTTTGGCCTCAGTAACACTGTATTTCTCTGGAAGTCACTAATGAAATTAACTGGTTTTGTGAAATCAGACAATGGCAAGGCCCAAGTTCTAGCTTAACTTTTTTTTTTCAAGTTTACTATGATAGAAACTAATCTACTGCTAACTTCCTTGTTTTTGCCTTCAGCTATTTGTTCTGGTGTTATTTTTCTGAGCTAAATGTGCCAGATAGAAACATTGTTAATGTAAACGTCATTGATCACTGCCTGTTACCTAAAAGTAGAAAATAGAAATTTTTGATAGAAAGGTGTCAGTATTTAAAGCTTTTTTTATTCAGGTGGGGTTTAGATGTCCTGCATCACTGAAAGACGTAACATGTTGAACTGTGAAATCTAAATTTTTGGTAATTATGCACTTTATGAATATTATAAAACAATTCAATTCCCTGTCATACTGAGATAATGTGTGTAGACTTTCCCTTTCTTCTCATATGAATCTCTTTGGCCCAGAAATTTGACCAGCTGGAATTTGGCTTTGGATGAATCAAATTGGCATCAGTTGGTCTTAAAATACTGAGGCTTAGTATTTCTTTTTGTGATTATGCTTTTTATTTTGTTTTTACAGCATATAACATATACATCCTATTCACTGTTATACACGGATTTTCTAAATTTTAAAGTTATACAAGCAAAATAGTTGGAATGTACTCACTCGTATGTACAAAAAAAAACAACTAAATAAACCAGCAAACAAAAAACAAACCAGCAAAAAACCCTCATGACATTGACATTCATCTTGGCAGTGTTAACACATTATCGTCATGTCATGATAATAAATCTCATGTCAGGTTATAAGCCATTCGTACACCTCATAATCATCTACTCAGCACATTTTATTCTGCAACAAAAAAGAAGACAAAGCTACTGAGCATCAAATGTCTTCATGATCATCTCTCAAATGGCTTCCAAACAGGGACTCCAAATTGATCTGAATTCCTTTGTGTTGTTATTAAATCTGTAAATAAGCTCTTCAAAGGAAGTAGCCATTGCCAGCTCACCCTTCCACTCCCTGCAGCTGATTCTATCTCTTGGTTTCCAATGCCTCAGTGCAGTCCTGCTCTGTGTTAGAAGAGTCAGTCAGAGCAAGAGGCTGAAGTATTTCTTTGTTTTTGAATACATCTTTGGACTAACCAAACGGCCAAAGTTTAATCTTTGTAAAATTCTGGCTTTATAGCCCATTGTTAGTATCCACTTCCTTTTTATAAGTCCAATTTCAGTTTAATTAGGTGTTAATTACTTGGAAAGTATCACAGTGCATCTTAAGCTATCCTGGGATTTCCACTTCTAGTCTGGTCCACTGAGAGTCATTCAGTTTCACATTTTACTGTAAACTTATTCATAAATGTTTATCCTCATTAGATGTTTAATCTTAATTAACGATGTTGGCGTTGGCTCTTTCATTGACTTACAATGAGTACCACATTGTGATAAAAGGATATTAATGCACTTTTCATTTAAAAACACTCTTTAAACGACACCTTTTTAGAAAAATTCTCTGTAATCTGGAAAATCACTTTGCTATTGTTCACTTTTCATTGTTTTCAGTGTGCATGCTGTGCTGCTTCTGTGTTGAGAGTAGATCAAACATGGTCACTGGTATCTTACCTTGGCATGTTTGCCTTTCTAAATGACTATTACCCACTGTATCCCTCTGAGCTTTTGCCCATTTAATCCAGGCTGTCCACACTGTTTACCCTTGCGCACATTGATGATGGTTGTGTTCTGAAACACAGACTTAAATCATAAATATCACTATGTCGTATGATTTTTGTGGTCCATCACAAGGGAAACAGGTTATTAGTGTTAACATTTCTTATTCAGCAGCTAGCAGTGTATAATACTTGAGTTTATCGTTAAAAAGTCAGTCTGTGGTGTGGGATACAGCTGCTTTTGTAATTTCTAATGAGCGCTTTGTTGATGCATGTCTGCTTGGCTCCTCTAATCTCTGGCCTGATTTTGACCCTCCAAAACTTTGTGTTTCTTTTGCCCGCATTCCAGTCAGAACTAAGACATGGTCCCTTTTACTATGTGAAGCAGCCAGCACTCACCACAGACCCTGTTGATGTTGTACCGCAGGACGGCAGGAATGACTTCTACTGCTGGCTGTGCCACCGCGAGGGCCAGGTGCTCTGCTGTGAGCTCTGCCCCAGGGTGTACCACGCCAAGTGCCTCAAACTACCAGCCGAGCCCGAGGGCGACTGGTTCTGTCCGGAGTGTGAGGTACTCACCTAGGAATGTGTTAAGAGTAAAGGTCTTAAAGTGTATTCTAAAGAAGATTGTATTTCATAACTGTTATTGTATTTGTCGACATACGGAGGGCTTTCCAATCAATTTGATGCAACTGATGAAGCATGTTACTTCTACGTTCTGTGCAATAATGGGATGACAACAATATTTCAGCTTTTTTCCTCTTAATTTCTTCCAGAAAATAACAGTGGCTGAGTGTATAGAGACTCAGAGCAAAGCCATGATGATGCTAACTATAGACCAGCTGTCTTACCTTCTTAAGTTTGCCCTTCAGAAGATGAAACAACCAGGTGTAAGTACTCTGGTCCATTTGTCTTCTAAAGATTTCATGCTTTGAAACTGAACTGAATGTGTTGGGTCAGTGATTAAAGCTGAGTCAATGTTTTTTTTATCAATTTCACTTGAATACTGGCATGTGCTTTTTGTTCTGTCAATCTTAATTTTTAAACTACTAATGCAACCAAAAGACAAACTTTCCTATTAGTTGTACAAGGTGTTAAGATCTCCCTGAAATAATACCTGACCAAAAAATACTCCAGCATGATAAACATGTGATTGATCTGCATGTGCAAGTGATTTCTAATAATAGAACTAACAACCATTGTTCTATGATGGGCCTGTCATGGCTGGAAACCATGAAGGTAAACATGCTAGCTGGTGGTGAGGATACAGCTGCCCCTCTCACTCTCTTTCAGGATCATCCCCGCTTGTCATCTCGCTCTCCCCATGCAGCTTCCACGCAGAGAAAGACTTTTAATTGGGTAATCAACTGCACCACTAACAAGACCCCATCATGATTTTTTTCCTCCATGTGTTTTCCTCCTTTTGTTTGAAGCGGCTTCTGGTGTTTTTAGTAGAAGCATGTTGGTAGCATGTTCACATGCGATGAAGAGGAAGGTTGTACTGTAAGGTCAGCCTAAGAGTTCATCTGCCCTTGTTTTTTTTCTTCTGTGCACTCAATGCTATAGACCGAACCCTTCCAGAAACCTGTATCTCTTGAACAACATCCAGATTACGCAGAGTACATTTTTCACCCTATGGATCTTTGCACACTAGAGAAGGTAAATCATATTCTAAAATGTCTTCTTGAAAACATAAATGTATACAGTGCATTTGGATAGTATTCAGGTCCCCTTCACTTTTTCAGCTTTGTTACGTTGCAGCCTGATGCTACAGTCGAAAAAAAAAATTCTCATAGATCTACAATCAGTACCCGATCATGATGAAATAAAAACAGAATTTTAGAAATTTATAGTATAAAAAGTCAAGCGAACTTTTGTGTGTTTTGCACTGAGGAGATGTTTCTGTCTAGCTTCTCTGCCTAAAGCCCATATTGGTGGAGGGCTGCAGTGATGGTTGTCCTTCTGGAACTTTGTCCCATCTCCACAAAGGATCTCTGGGGATCAGAGAGAAGGTCCTTATCCCCAATTTCTCAGTTTGGCCAGACGACCAGCTCATGGAAGAGTCCTGGTCGTGCCAAACTTCTTCTGTTTGAGAATTTTGGAGGCCACTGTGCTCTTGGGAACCTTCAGTGCAGCAGATTTTTTTTTGGTAGCCTTCCCAAGATCTGTGCCTTGTAACAATCCTGCCTCTGAGCTCTGCAGGCAGTTCCTTTGGCCTCATGGCTTGGTTTTAGATCTGATATGCATTGTCAGCTTTGAGGCCTTCTAGATAGGTGAGTAGCTTTCCAAATCATGTCCAATCAATTTAATGTATCACAGGTGGACTCCAATCAAGGTGTAGAATTATCTCAGCAATGATCACAAGAAATGGGAGGGACCTGAGCAAAAATTTCAAGGGCTTTTGCAAAGATTCTAGATACTGATGTCAATGTCATATTTCAGTTTTTTTGTTTGCATAAATTTGCAAAAAAAAAAAAAAAAAACTAAAATTCTGTTTTCACTTTGTAATTATGGAGTACTGAGTGTAGATTTATGAAAATTTTAATGAGCAGGCATCAGGCTACAACAAAACAAAATTGAGAAAATCTTGTAGATACTTTCTGAATGCACTGTGAATGTACGCAAGTCTGACGTAACCTTTTCCTTTTGCATTACAGAATATCAAAAAGAAAATGTATGGCTGCACAGAGGCCTTCTTGGCAGATGCTAAATGGATTTTGCACAACTGTATTATATACAATGGAGGTATGTTTTGTTATATGCAATAATCAATCACTGTGATAGTCAAATGACAAGCCCTGTTCAGTCCAAGATTTGCAACACAACACGTCTTTTAGAACATCACTGGAGACAGGTGCAGCTGTGTGAACTGAGCTGTCGCAGCTCAAATCAGGCCATCTGATTATGTTGCTTGCAATCCAATTTGTCAAATCAGCAACAGATGATTTTTGGACACACAAATAAGTCAGGAAAACAGAAAACATTGTTTTTAAAACCAGATTAACATTTTCCAAAGTAGAATATTTCATTTGGTATAATCATGCTGTGAATCTTGGAAATGATGGCATTTCATTATTTAACTTTACAAACAGAAAATTTAGCATTCTTCTCCATCAGCTGTGCATGTTAGCAGCATGCACAGTGCTGTATTCCCTAACACATGATCAGGATTGTTGTACATGGTAAGACCGGACAGTTGAAGGTTGTTAAAACAATGAGTTGTGTTGACTTAAAAATCCAAAGTAGCAATTTCAGCTCAATTTTTCTGAGTTGATTGAAGACATTGTCAGTTTTTTAAGTAAACAGTAGTGAGTTTTCTCAGAATGCCTTTGGGAATTAGACACTTTAACACCATGGGGGAGGTAATGAGTCAGTGAGAGGAGCCCCGCCTGTGGTGATCTACCACAATTCACAATGGATGGTACACTGAGCATGATGGAAAACGATTTCTTGGTTCAGTGTGCACCTTTTAGTTATAGTCAATTGTAATAGAAATGTGGGAAAAGTGCAGTGGATGAATCAGTTTCAACAAAAATTCTGAGTATTTTCAACTTTTTTTGCTTTCACGGCATAGCTTAATTTGTCCATGACAAAAGATAAGATGTTAGCAGATATCTTAGTTACAACAAGACTGAGCTACCAAAGTATTTTTGAGTTTATATGTGCTGTGAAATTTTACAACACTGCAATGGAGGGAATTAGTGATGAGCAGAATCATACAGCCTGATGTTACTCATTATCAATGATAAAGATATGTAATACACTGTCCTTCTTGTAGAGGCAGATATATTGCACAATAGCTTAAATCACTTCAAAATAAATGACTGTAAAAGTCAATGCTACAGACATATTTTGAATACAAATTGCTCAAGTCGGATTCTTGACCAAGGATAATGTTGAACTTTTTCATTTATAAAATAAAATTTTGCTTAAAGGTACAATATGTGGAATTTTCACACTGAACTATATTTCAGAATGACTACTCATATTAAATATATTTTCATTAAACATCACAGACATTACCTCAAATCTTTCAAACAGTTTTCAAAGCCAGGCAAATTCCAAGTTTTTATAGTGTGAAACATCTGTGTCATGTTCTGGTGCCATTGCAGACTCAAACTCAGATAGGCTGCTCAGCTCCGTCCATCTCCTTGTTATCAGCTCGCTTGTTATTTTGTATTGGGACTCTTTTGACAAAGTACAACTACACTCCATAAGGTGTATTCCCTTGACAGTAAACCGCCATTGTTGTTTCATGGAGTAATTTCACAACACTTCGAGTGATCCCAGAGTGCTTTGTGATGACCTTGCAGCTTGAATCAGGAAAGCAACTTTTATTATTGCTTTGATTGAGAGCACCCTAGTGGAAGACTTTATTTACTTTCTGTGTAATATGCTTGCTGATATTGAAAGTTGACCCTGTCTAATTTTGTTTAAATTGTTTGTGTCCTACCTTCAGCAAATCACAAACTTACAGCAACAGCTAAAGTGATAGTGAAAATCTGTGAACATGAGGTGGGTTTGCAGGTTCAATCCAAAGCCATTTTAATCAACATTGTCTGTGAATTTTGATTTAATTGTTAACCTGTCAAAGCTTAACTGTCTTTTTATTCTGTTTTCTTTAGATGAATGAAATTGAAGTTTGTCCTGAATGTTATCTGTCTGCTTGCCAGAAGCGAGACAACTGGTTCTGTGAGCCTTGTGTAAGCTTGCTTAGTAAATTAAAGAATCTTTAGATGACTCATCATTGTTTACCCATGCAAACATAGCTCTAGGAATATAACGCTTAGATATAGTATTTTATTTTGTGTCTGCAGAGTAACCCACACCCTCTCGTGTGGGCCAAACTGAAAGGATTTCCGTTCTGGCCCGCTAAAGCTCTGAGAGACAAAGATGGACAGGTGGATGCTCGCTTTTTTGGCCAGCATGACAGGTATCAGACCATTTTCATTTACTCACTTGGACTATGAGTCACGTTTTAGTTTTGTTTTTTTTTTTTGTTTTTTTTTAGTGATGTAAATCTGTTTCTTCTAGGGCTTGGGTTCCACTAAACAATTGCTACCTCATGTCAAAAGAGATTCCTTTCTCTGTAAAGAAGACCAAAAGCATCTTTAACAGTGCCATGCAGGAGATGGAGGTCTACGTGGAAAACATGAGAAAGAAGTTTGGAGTCTTCAATTATGCCTCCTTCAGGACACCGTACACTCCTGACAATAACTTCCAGATGCTCCTGGATCCCTCAAACCCGTCATCAGCGCCCATCAAGCCTGAGAAACAGGAGAAGATCAAACTTAGTTTTGATATGACTGCATCACCCAAGATTGCTTTGTCCAGGACCATGCTGTCCGGAGCAGGGATGGGAGGGAGCACCACAGGCAGGCGACTTCCACTCAGTGAGATGCCTCGTTCTCCCATGAGCACTAACTCCTCTGCTCATACTGGTTCAGATGGGGAACAGGAGTCGGCAGACAAGTCCCAGTCAAAGGCTCCTAACAACAAGCACAGCATGGGAGAGGAGCCTGTAGACTCTGCAGGTATTTTACCAGCTGTATTTTAGTATAGCCACAACTGTGTGTAAATTATGAAGAAACTCATTAAATATCTCTTAGCAAAATCACCTGCCCTTTTCCAACCCACAGGAAGTTCCTTGGAAAGCCCCAAACCATTCCACTCTCCAGCTACCGGCAACCTAAAGCAGGAGAAAACGCCACCGACTGGCAGCATTTTGAACCTAAATCTAGGTGAATCTTTGATTCAGTTTGGTGATTTGTGTAAAATGTTCTCTGTATACAAAGACAAGTCACAAATCACAAGTCCTTGTCCAGTGCTACTACTGCTGATTTTATTTAACTACAAGTCCTAATGCTCCTTTCAGATCTGATTTTTCTGTTTTTGCTGTTCACATTACTTCTTAAAAATGTGGCCAGTGTCAGACTTCTATATTCTATATCTGTGAACTGTATAAAAAAGCTGCTCAAATCTGATTATTTCAATGTGACTTTTGCTGTTCAAATGGTCTCAAAAAATAAGGGATGCACAATATTGGATTTTTGCCAATATTTACATCTTAATTTAGACCTAAAACCTTATACCTTAAAGCACAAAATCTAAAGTTTAAGGATGAACAAATTAAAGAAATTCAGCCCTTAAAGGGGAAATATTTTACCCTTTTAAGACAAATTTATATCGGTCTCATAGGTCCCCAAAACATGCCTGTGAAGTTTGTTGCTGAAAAAACACTCCAGAATTGGATGATCTAAAAACCCCTCTGTTTCAGCCCTTCTCAGAATGAGTCATTTCTGTGTCTGTGGCTTTAAATGTTAATGTGCTGTCCGACTCTGTCCCTGACCACACTATTCTCAGGAAATGGATGTGGCACTCCTGATGTTACAATGTTACAGATGCTTTTATCCAAAGTTAAGGACCTGGCTGGGATTTGGACCATCAATCTCCCAGACCAAAGTCAGCAGGGTAAACCACTGAGCTATCCAGCATCTTAGCAGGCAGCTGAGAAAAGCTTGAAAATCTGATTTCTGCATAATATGTCCCTTTTAAAACACACTCTAAAAGGCAAAGAATGATGATGAATAAAGAAAGACTTCGGCTGATGTAAGTCTGTTGGTCCGGCCTAAAACTCCACAAACCTACTTGTTCATTTGGCCAACATTTACCTGATAAAGGCAGATTTTTATTGCCAAAATATTTTCATACCTGATGATACAGATATTAAACTTTTACATCTAGCATCAAGCTTACATCTAACGGTACTGATATGCTCATAATATCATGCAGCCCAAGAAAAAAAAAAGATATAAGCAAAAAACAAACAAAAAAAAAAAAAAATCAGATTCAGGTCACTTATACCAGCAGTGTGAATGCAGCCTTTATGTCCTTCCAGATAGGAGTAAAGCTGAAATGGACCTGAAGGAGCTGAGTGAAACAGTTCAGCAGAAACAAGAAGCCAAGCCTGTCCTCACCTCTCCCAAAAGACAGATCAAGAGCCGTTTCCAGCTGAACTTGGACAAAACAATTGAGAGTTGCAAGGCACAGCTTGGTAAGTAGAGTTTGCTGTGATATGGAATTGAAGAATTATTATTGTCTCCTTTAGCTGATTCCTGTAACATATTGAATGATTATGGGATATCCCCATATTCCTTTGTACTGCAGGTATAGAGGAGATTTCTGTTGATGCATATAAAGGTGTGGAACAGAGTGAATCGGACGACTCAGACAAATCTGACTCCAGTGACAGTGAATACGCCAGCGATGAGGAACAAAAGGCCAAGGATGGTCAGGATCTTGAACCCAGTGACGAAACAAAGAAGGAGCCGACAAAGAATAAAGTCAAAGAACATCATCCTCCAAACCAAGAGAAAGAGGGCAAGGCTGATTCATTGACAGCATCTGAGTCTGCAGCAGAAGACACCTCTGCAGCAGCACCAGATCTTTCAGTCAAAGTGAAAATAAGCAAAGATTCAGAAAAAGAGAGCTCAGAGAAGACCAAAGGAGCTCCAG
The DNA here is from genome assembly GCF_018320785.1 of Cheilinus undulatus. Classification (NCBI taxonomy): domain Eukaryota; kingdom Metazoa; phylum Chordata; class Actinopteri; order Labriformes; family Labridae; genus Cheilinus; species Cheilinus undulatus. Next base: position 16,710,571 of record NC_054867.1, read on the forward strand.
CATCTCCTGGTTCTAAAGAAAAGGCTCAGGTGAAAGAAGATGCAAAGCAGCCAGTACCAGTAGAGGACTCTGATTCAGAGAGAGAGCTGGTTATTGACCTTGGGGAGGAACAGGGAGGGAAGGACAGGAAGAGGAGCAGAAAAGACAGCAACGCTGTCAAGGAATCGTCAGCAAGTAAACTTGAAGGTGAGGGTCCTACTTTCCTTCACTGATCCCTTAAAATGTATCAAATGCAAATATAATGTGAAATGGTAGCATTTAATATACATGGAAATGTTTAGAACTTTAACAGTGGAAATGCAGAATAATAAAGATATATTTTCTTGTAGGTAAAGTCCAGACTCCATCAGCACTATCTTCTCAAAGCAGCACAGCCCCTTCCACACCCTCCAATGTTTCAACACAGTCCCCTATGGCCATCCCAGTTTCCATGGTCTCCTTCACTACTCCTTCTCCTGCCACCATTAGCCTTACAACTGTGTCCAGTGCCACTGCAAATACCCCCTCACCCTCCTCCCCTTCAGCCTCCACAACCCCAGCACTGAAGAAGCAGCGCCCTCTGCTGCCCAGAGAGACTGTGCCTGTTGTGCAGAGGGCTGTGGTGTGGAACACAACAGCTAAATTTCAGACCTCCTCTCAGAAGTGGCACATGCAGAAGGTGCAGCGTCAGCAACAGAACCAGCAACCAGTGGCAGCCACACAGGTGCAGACGTCGTCTCCCAGGCAAGGACAGGCTCAAGTGTTGACCCAGACACAAGCCACTGGGAACGGCTCAACAGCGGCACCCTCATCTTCATCACAGCAGTCTTCACAAAGCACACGCTATCAGACCAGACAGGCTGTTAAAGGTAGAAATCATAACAGTATGCAAGTATGAATCCTCTCAGTGTGTTGGCCAGTTATGTCAAAGTCCCTCATACAATTTTGATTAGTAGTTTAGTTTACAAATGCTTTATATCCTCTGAACACATATTAAAGGAATCATCTTCTGGAATGTTAGTTTACCTCTACTGTCACAAATGTCAGTTTTTGATCATTATTTTCAAATTCCAGCTGTGCAACAAAAAGACTCTCCACTCAGCACATCAACATCAGCAGTCACCCTTGTATCCAGTAGTCCAGCTTCTGCTGCCATGATGGCAGCCTCAAATTTAGGCACAGCAGCTACATCTTCACCAGTAGCAACAGACTTTTATATTCCCACTGCCTCAGCAGATGTGGCTGCAGATATTGCCAAGTACACCAATAAAGTGAGTATATTCTGTAATTTTTCATTTGCTTTGTTTGGAAACCGCTGAACTTGAGCACTTACTGCTCATTTGTAGGCAGTATAAATGAAAACAAGCATGCAGAGAACTGTTCTGAAGCAGTCTTATTTTTTTATCATTTAATTACATGAGACTCAAAGACAGGACAAGGGAACAAAATGGGAGTTTTTTTTAACCAGTGAAACATATCTATGTCCCATTTTTCAGATAATGGATGCAATAAAAGGTACAATGACAGAAATATATAATGACCTTTCTAAGAGCACTTCAGGGAATACAATAGCAGAGGTAAGTGTTTGCTTTCAGCCCTTTAGAAGCTCACTTTTATACACATCCTTTGCGTTGGCACTGCATGCAACCTTGTACTTCCACTAACCTTCCTGTTGGTTTTAAAATCAGATAAGACGACTAAGAATCGAAATAGAAAAACTACAGTGGCTACATCAACAAGAGCTGTCAGAAATGAAGCACAATCTTGGTAAGAACTAAAGGGGAGTCAGCAAAATGCTATCCGTATAGTCTTCTTTCCCAAAACTGTTCAATTGTATTAATGTTCCCCAATGTAGAGCTAACGATGGCAGAAATGAGGCAAAGTCTAGAGCAGGAGAGGGAGCGGTTGGTGACTGAGATCAAGAAACAGATGGAGGTGGAGAAGCAGCAGGCAGTGGATGAGACCAAGAAGAAACAGTGGTGTGCTAACTGCAGGAAAGAGGCCATCTTCTACTGCTGCTGGAACACCAGCTACTGTGATTACCCCTGTCAGCAGGCCCATTGGCCAGAACACATGAAGTCCTGCACTCAGTCAGGTAACTGTATGTGCCAGCATTAACACGCTGTGAATGGCATTGAAACAAAAGCATTATTTTCATTAAGGCTTATCTTAATTCTGTGTGGAAGTCTCCAGTCATTTGCCTTCCTGAACGATCATCACATTACTACTCACAATTTTTTAATGTGTGTCTTTTTTTCATTTTTTTCCTTTTTATTTGTAGCCACAGCTCCACAGCAAGAGCCTGAAGCTGAGCCAACAGCAGACCTCCCAAACAAAGGTCTAGGGCAGACTAACACTGGCCCTAATTCCCTCAGAGACACACCGGCCTCTGCACCCACTGACAAAGACTCTGACATGGAGAAGAGTACTGACGATGTTTCTGTAACTTTGTCCTAACCAAACCTACCATACTTGAAAATGTAAATGTTTTTTCTTTCCATTATGAAAATATGTATTTGTAAATAGTTTTATCCAAGAAGCTGTTATGGGAACAATCTAAATTCCAACTGTTTATATATTTTTTCTTTTGCCTGTCAGAGTTCATGTTATACCCCCAAACCATCAGGCACTTTAAATGTAGAAACAGATAGCACTTAGCTAGTGGCCACTAGAGGGGGCCGTTGAAAAAAAGGTCTGCTTTTGCAATCTATAAAGAGCTGTCAGAGTATTAGTGTGGTAGCATGCCTGTGAATCATAAAACATACACAAAGAAAAAAGGAAACAGGTAAACAGTTTAAAACTGCAAAAATGAAACCCATACTACTGGACCAAACCCACTTTAGATTAGAGGACTGTTGACAGAAATGTCTGTAAATTACTTATTTTGTATTCTGTGTTAATTTATTTGTTATTATAATGTTGCCTGTTGTATTCTACAAGGAAAATAACAATTTCAAGCATTTTAAACAAGTTGTTTTGATGGTTATATCGTGCTATAATTGCCAATGAAGCAGTCTAAGTCAAGGGTTCCACAATTTTCAGCCCACAACCCCCAAAATAACGATGCTGGACACCGAGGACCCTCACTGTAGCTGAAGGTGGTAGAGGCATAGTTGAACACAGTCTTGCTCATTCAAGAACAGTTCTGAGTAGCAATTTAAGGTTTTTTTTAAACATTACTTTGATTTCAGAATAAATCTAACCAAGTTCCATCCATCCATCCATTTTCTACACCCCCTATCCCGTTTGGAGTTGTGGGGTCTGGAGCTTATTGCAGCTGTCATTAGGCGATATCACCCTGGCCGTTTACCAGTGACTCAAAGCACTGACATACCAAAACAAATGACAAGGCACATGTATGGCCAATTTAGAATCACCAATTAACCTGGCAATTCAACCTGACACGCCAGATGGCTGTGTTTCACACATCCATCTGGGAAAGCTTCAATAGGAAACATGCCGACTATAGACATGTAAGTACTCTACTTCTTTCGTTTTTGAAAAGAAAACAACTCACTGCTGTTCTTTTTTTCTTCTTTTAACGAAGAATCGTTGTCAAGTTCTGATGAGACTTACGCTTTATCAGCATCCACGCTAAGCTCTTCCACGCATCATTGTACCCGCCTCTTGCTGCTTGTTTATCTCACGACTCTGCCGTGCCTGAAAGTACTGCCCCTCGTCACTGATTGGTCCTGTCACTTTCTAACCGGGCCCAAACGGTTCAGATGGGAGCTTAACAAGATGGATTCACCAGTGAAAAACAAGGAAATGGGTGTATCCATCTGCTTTGCAAGGTTACTGGCAATCAACATAACAGGCATTTTTTGGTGGTGTGAGGAAGCCGGAGTACCCAAAAAGAACCCATGCATGGACAGGGAGAACATGCAAACTCTGCACAGAAGGGCTCTGACCGGGAAGCAAACCAGGAACCTTCCTGGTGTGCAGGAACAGCGCAAACCCCTGTGCTGCCTTGCCCTTACCAAATTACCATGTTTTGTTTTAAGTTAAATCAATTATATGCAGAAATCGTTACAAAAATGCATAAAACGTACAATTTAGAATCATTTTTAATAATTTGTTTCTTGAACAGCATCTCAGTCCCCTCTTGCATCTTGCTGCACTTTGTTGCTACCTCTTAATGCTTCGGGACTCCTTGGGGGTTCCTGACCCCCAGTTTGAGACTCACTGGTCTAGGTGACCACATGTAATTGTTTCAACTGTTGGTTGAGCAGAACTAGGGTCAAGAAAAAGATATCTGGAAATCAAATTCAGATAACTTTTAGAAAATCTTAATCACATACAGGGCCCTCTTAATGTTTCACATTAAAATGGTTCAGTGGGATATTTTGTAAGGAATTTGGTTTTGGTATATGTTAGTTTATTTTGCCATTCCACTGTGGTACTTTGTTTTAGAAATGTAGACACTGTCACCAATTTAGATAGACTCTAGGACAAAATGGTTGGTACACTAGAAGAGAAACCCATAATGGTCACTGAAATAACTTGAAACTTGACTTGTAACTTGAAGTATCAATACAAAAAATATTGCACAATTCTCTGCAGGGATCCATCTTTACAGAACATATGTTTACTACCTGAATATATTGAATCAGACTTTCAACTTTTTTATTATCAGTTTTATGTTTGTATTTCCGTCTGGATTTCGGACTGATGGCCTTTTGAAACTGCCTCCAAAGAGAGACATGCTCCATCACCAGGGTTTTTAGGTCCAGCTTAGGTTTTTCTTTGGCTTGGCTGTTGTCCTCTCCTGTGTCTTACACTTCAGCGTACAGGATGCCATTTGCTCAAAGCAGCTACTCGTCTCCTTCGATCTAGGTCCCTCTTGCAGGATGGAGGACACCTCCTCTAAGTTTTGGGAGACATCTCCTCCACATGACACTCCTCAGGTTTGAAGGGTGCCTTCTTCAGACTGCATGTTTCAACTCTTTCCACAGATGTTCAATAGTAATTAGATCAGGGCTTACAGTATAGAAGGTCACTTCATAATAGTCCAATGTTTTGTTCTTTTCTTTTTATGCTTCTTTTTTGAATCTATGAACTTAGAGCTGATGTGACCTGCCAAAAACCTCCAATTTTGTCACTTTTCTCCAAAACAAATTCTCCCAGAAGCTTTGTGGCTTGTAAATGTGCATTTTCGTCAAATTCCATTCTGGATTTTTTATGATTTGTTTTCAACGGCGGAGTCTTCCTCGGTTGTCTTCCATTAAGTCCACTTTGGCTCATACAGCGACAGATGGTGTGTCCTGAGACCGATGTACCTTGACCTTGGCATTCACCTTTAATCTCTTTGGAAGTTCTGGGTTCTTTGGTTACCATTTGTATTACCCCTCTCTTCAATTTGTCATCAATTTTCCTCTTGCCACCACGTCCAGGGAGGTTGGATTCAGTCCTTAAACTTCTGAATAATATATGCAGCTGCAGTCACAGTAACATCAAACTGCTTGGAGATGGTCTTATAGCCTTTACCTTTAACATGCTTGTCTAAAATTTTCTTTATAAGCTCCTGGGATAACATTCTCCTTAGCTTTCTGTGGTCCATGCTCACGATACCAAACAGCACATGGACAACTTTTCACTCGTAAGCCAGACTCACTGATTATGCGTTTGAAGACACCTGTGATGCTAATTACAGGACAGTCTTTTCTAGGCATACCATCAATTTTGTCCAGGCCAGTTTCATTAGTTTTTTAATTATTCTGTTGAACCACAATTCAAAAGCAATGTCTGGTTTTCATGACTTAATTTTCAGTTAAAATGTATTTATATTACTTTTGTCAGTTTCAAGTTATTTCAGTGGCAATTGTGGGTTTTTCTTTCTTTAACAGAAGGGTACTATAAGGTTTGTCCACTATTTCATGACACTGCATGCCAGCTATACTGAATAAAATTTAGGGGGCAAAAGACGCAGATATGTCGTACAATTCAACACTGGTGCATGCATTGCTAAGGTAAACAACAGTCAAACATTTGTCAGCCAACAACTGATATTTATAAAATAATTCCAGATAAATGCGTGGTTGTTTAAAACATTGAAAATGAAGCCAGCAGATTGTTAAAATTGAAACCTGCATTGAAAACATTCTGTCAGATGCTTGTGTTAAAGATCATTATTTGTCAATGCATTGTTATTTACTTAATAGTATAAGACGAATGTAAAAATGCTGGAAGATTGCATATTTACCATACCTTGTAAAAGATTGCGTATTAATTGTTAAATGATCCGAGTCAAGCCAAACAAATAGACCACCGGCTTCTGTGACTGCTAGTCCTCCTCCTGGCCATTAGAAGCGCTAGAGATTCTTTGCGCATGTGTTGTAGACTGTCAGCCATCTGCCGCAGTCAGCTAGCTCCAGCGGGAATGGAAAATGGAGGATTGACCGACCAGCGAGGGCATATCATCGGTATTTAGTGTACAGAGGTGGGTAGGATACAACAATTATTTTAAAGATAACATTGATGTATGCGTTTTAATTCAGTGGGACGCTTTGATGTCACTATTTAGTGGACTTAATCTGGTTGTCCTCGTTGAAGTAATCGGGGGCAGTGTTGAATACGATGCGCCTGACGTAAAATGTAATCTCAAGTTGTATAAACTATTGAAGTTGACTCTTGTCATCCGTATTTGTTGGTTATTAGTCGGCTTTGCTGCAAATAAGCTTGTACTTGAATTTCGATTTTGGTAAGTTATGTTTTCACGTTTTGGGCGTCACCTTGATGCGTTTTAGGCTGCAGTTAGCTTGTGTTAGCAAGTCTCGCTAGCTGCGAGTGCACGTTTTGCAATGTGCAGTTCCTTATTGTATCGGAAGAATTCCTTTACAGATAAAAGGGTCAAAAGTACAAGGGTTTAGTTACTGTCATAAGACGAATTTCAAGTGTAGCATGTTTAGGTACGATTGCTATCTTAATGAGTTTCAGTGCTAACAGGTTTACGTTAGCTAACGGTTAAACAGTTGCTATTGAGCTCGTGCTCTGATAGAAGGCTGGGTTGTCGGCCAACGTTGGTGATGCAGTTAGCATGTTGACGCTGTTTGTCTTAATCTCATCCACCAAACACACCTCAACGTGTTTAATCAATATCAGCCAAATTCCTTTGACTATAAACATTACAACTATGCATGGTTGTAGCGGAATTTGAGTTTTTTTTTAAATCATTCGCCGACAGGCCCCATGAAGCTTCCGTTTTCAGTGTTCAAAGCAACAGCCGTTGTACCCTTGTTATTGATATATGCACGCATGTATGTATATATCATTGACGTGTAGTTACAAAGGCGATTCAATTGATTTTTAAGTATTCAGTGCTTGCGTTGAATTTTGATTTTCGCCCCGTGCCCCTCCCACCTACACAGCAACAGTTTTCCTCCCATTCACGTGGCACGGTACCGTGACCACAAGCACGCCTATGGAGGAATCCTGTTTCAGTCCCTCTCAGTCTCCGGTTGGATGTTATCTGTCGTTCCGTTGTGCAGTGCTTATCAATGCCTGAAGGCTTAAACAATAAAGATATGTGCTCTGGACACGAATTATTGCCATGCATGTATCTTATAATTCTTTATTCAAACGGAGTGACATGCTTACACTCAGCTGTGTTTGGTACAGACAGTACCATGTGATGGTTTCTCATTCATGTCAGTTGCTTTGATTAAAACTGCAAAATTATTTGCAATGTAAATAAAAACATTCATAGGAGATGTATTTTCGTCAGTCACATGCAGCTAAATGTTGATCTGTTTGGTTTTAGCATGGTTCCCCATTGATAATAATTCTGAATTATTCTGAGGATTGTGGAATACTTTGACCCTAACTTGTGTTTTCCTATTTTTGCAGATTATTCTACTGTGTACCAAGACCAATGACAACTGCTGCAGCAACTTGGTTGTGTTTTGAAAAGCACTCTGTTACTCATCACTGCTGACCTGCAGGTAAATACATGACCTGCTAGTTTTGAGAGTTAAAATAAAGTGGCACTTGGCTGTCTTGAATGAAGTACATGTGTTGAATGACTAAACTGTTTTTTTTGGTTGTTGTTTTTGGCACATGTTTTGACTTATTAATTATTTAATTTTTAATTTGATACAAACAGCAAATTAAACTATTAATATTCCGTTTGACTTCTCAGTGTTTTGCATTTTTAAATGCCTCATATAGAGTAAACATTTAATGTGGTTGTACCTGCAAACCTGCTCGTTTTAACATCTTAATCATGCAATTACGTTGTCAGTCTGAAAGGCATGTATTTACTAAATAAAGGGATGCACAGCATGATCAGGAAGGTACTAACTTAAAAAGTTGTTTTTCTGTGTTCTGTAGAATTGGAAAATTTCTGCTGATATTCACAAGTGATATATCAGCTGTATGTGCAAATAAATCTGTGCTGTTTTAGGCAGAATTAGCTACTGTTATCATCTGAACTCATTTTTCCTTTGTTTGGCATCATTCCTTTAACTTTAAATTGTTTTCTAAGCACTGAAGTGAACTTTGAAGTGCTCTTAGTTTGTGATATTTTATGCCTGAACTGCGTTTATATATCTGTATCAATAAAATATCTGTATCAATTTTGGCTAAAATAGGTTTATCTGCACAATCCACAATTTATGGGCAGAAATCCTATATCATGCATCACTTTTGAATATTTCTAACTGTTTACAGATATGTAAGTTATACCTCAGAACCTTTTACTCAGATATGACATAGTTGGTCTTGTGATAAATTTGTATTCTATTGTAGTTCCTGACAACTGTCTAGAATAGATTAATGTTGGGAAAGTGACTAAATCCTGCTTGTACAGTATAGCATAGTATTACAGCATGTGGGGGCCATCTTATAGATGAACTTGTGATGAATTCTATGGCTCTTACTTTCTATTTTCTATTTGAGTGTGTTGAAAACTCCTATTCAAACTGAAGACCTGTCTTCAAGGAAAAAGACTACTTAATTTTCTTGTGTTAAAACGCAAGGCTTTGACAAGATCTTTTGCATCCGATGATCTCCCATTTAACTATGTTTTTGTGTTTGCTTTGGAGACAGAAACACTAACCATTATTTGAAAGCATCTTGTAAATCATTCATATTCACAAGTCTTGTCAGTCCTTATGGACACATTGTTCCTAGACTGTAGAATGATAAACTGATGGCCAAGCACAGTGTGCATACTATTGTCAATGCATGTCTTTTGTGTTTTTGCTTTTATTTTTCTCCAGTCATAGGTGGCAATTTTTTTTACTACTTAGTAAAATTAGTAGATTAGTTGTAACAGTTTTGAAAGACTGGTAGAAACAAGCAAATGTTACTCATGATTAACACAAGACCTAGTACTTCTATTGAACAATATGCTTGGAGCCCTTTGTATTTTTCAAATAATTGATTGAAAGGAGTGACTCATAGCTTGTTTCTTGTGCTCCTCTATAGATATTCAGTTTGAAAGTAGTGATTGACTCCATCATCTATGGAGGAGACTGTGAGCCCTGTGCTCTCTCTAGCCCCTGAGCCAGAGCAAAGCCAGGAACATATGGATAGCTGCTGTCAAGGTACCATGGATGAGCTTCTTCTCTTCCATAATTTAGGGCTGGGGAAATTGAAGTGACACAAATTGTGGGCTTTGGTTCTTTGATCTTGGATGATTTTGTTTTAAATTTAAGGAAGTTGCAGGGTAAGTAAGATCGAAGTGAGAAAATCATTTTGAAAATAATCTAATCAGCTTGTTCACTTGATCCTAACATTTCCTTGGGATCACTGATATTGTATTTATCTAATATATCTAAATAACCTGTGCTTTCTTTGTGGTGTTGTATTTCTTTCTCATAACTTGCTTTGATAATTTTCTTTTGACCACAGCTGTTTTTGTTGTACATTCTCAGGTTTTGTAGGAGAATACAGCCAGCAGAAAGAACCTGAAAATGAGGATGTATCCAGTGAAGAAATAGCTGAGCTAGAAAAATCTTCCAAGGGCAGTGTAGTAAAAAAGACTTGGGGTTTCCGACAGTCCACCGTTGCAAAGAGAGAAATGCCAGTGGAGGCAGCTGTTGACAGCCCTGAGAACCGCTGCCCTGTCCGTCGCAGTGGCAGGCAGTCCAAGCGCACTGACAAACTAGAGGAGTTTCTTTTAAATGCCAAGAGAGGTTCAAGAAGGAGTGCCCCACCCAGCGTGGAAAGCGGAGATCCTCCTTCCCAAACCCCAACTGATGCAGAGACCGCGTCAGAAGCCAGCTTTGATGGAAGCGCTGACACCAAGGCAGCAGAAGACAAGGTAGAGTCTCCAGAGAGGAGGACGAGAAGCGGCACAAGGAAGCCAACCCAACGTAAAACTCAAGGTGGCAGACAGACCCGAGGAGGCAGTGGAGTAGCAGTCAAAGATGAGGGAAGTTCTGAGAATGAGGAAGATAACAAAGACCATTTACCAGAGAAAAAAGACCCTGAAGATGTAGGGAGTAGAAACACTGCACAGCCTCAGCCAGAGCAGGTCTCTGAGATGACAGGGGGCAATGAGCAGACAAAAGACATTGGAGAAAATGATGTCAAAGAGAAAACGGAGAAAGACACTGCTAAAGAGACTGTTGTGGACAGTGCAGAAAAGCCTTCAATGGCAGTTAAACGAGGACCAATACGAACTTACATCAACAAAAAGAGGGCTGTAAATAAGAACAATACAGCAGTTAAAGCTCCTCCTCCTGCCAACAAAAACACCACTTATTCCAAGAGGGAGGTAAAACCTAAAAGTTCTCCAGCTGTAGGGAAAGCACAGAAGCACCAGGCACAAGAGGATGAAGATGAGGACTCTTCAACATCATCGTCCTCATCATCCATTGAGTCTGATGATGGAGGTTATGACCCCAATGCCTTGTACTGCATTTGCCGCCAGAAACACAACAAAAGGTATCTTTTGAAATATCTTTTTCTTTTAATAATGGTATTATGATTATACTGATGGTTTTTTAATTCTAAGAGATTATGGAATTCACTTAGCTTTTCAAGCAACATGTGATTATGGCAGTTTTTGACTTGCAACTAATTAATGTTAGAGTGTTATTTTATGTCTCCCACGGTTGTCAAGCTATCAGTAAAACCATGATATACCTCAAGTTATCTTGTCAAAGAATGTGGAAAGCCACCTGAGCATTTCTTTGAAGAAGCGTGTCTGTTTGTCCTTTTTACCCTCAAGGTTCATGATCTGCTGTGACCGCTGCGAGGAGTGGTTCCATGGAGATTGTGTGGGCATCACTGAGGCCCGGGGGCGCCTGATGGAGAGAAATGGGGAAGACTACATCTGCCCCAACTGCACTGCTAAGAAAAACCAGGTGGTCAGACCTGCCACATCAAACCTCTATCCAGAGATCGGGAGGCCCAAAGCTGGTTTTCCACCGCCCGTTTCTGCTTCGACTCCCACTGCATCTGATGAGAAATCTAACACTAGTGGAGTAGAAGTCAGTCTGTCAGCGAGTCAGGCTGAAGCAGTACCTCAATCTTCAACATCTGCAACTGAGGAGAAGATAGTCGAGGACCAGGGCATCAAAGGCAGGATAGAGAAAGCTACTAATCCAACTGGGAAGAAGAAGATAAAAATATTTCAGCCGGTAGGTTACTACAGATGTGATATTTAAAATGTGTGAAATTGTGTTGTTATTAAATGATATCAGCATGTTGTTGAATAATTTATACCTTTTATTCTTTATTTTAATTGGCAAAGGATTCTATCATACTATGAGTAACTTTTTTGTTATGTAAATGATTTGCACTTAAACCACATTGAATTGAAATTGTTAATTTGTCAGTCTGTTTCTATGGCACATTGCCTCATACTCCTTGAGTTTTACATTGGTGGTGTTGGTAGTTTTAGAGAAGCCATTGAAAGAACCCAATATAGAGCCCAGTTGCCCCAGTCTCTTCAGCAATGTATTGACAAGCCTAAGATACCATATGCAGCATAATGCTAACAGCGAGTGGCTTGCCAGAGCTTTAAACTGAAAATATATCTTTGATTAATCATTGCTATTGATAAAATATAGTAGAGCTCTCTGAGCGCTTAAATTGTGAAAGAAATTTGCATAATGTACCATCGTTAGCTATTAATTTGATTGTGTACTGACTTGGAGCAGGCTGTACAGCAGCCAGTCGAACCAAAGGCAGACCAGAAATCAGCCCCCGGGGTGGAAAACAAAGCAGCAGCCACAACAGAGCAGAAAGAACCATCAGACACGGAGCAGAAAGTGGCGTCAAACGTGGAGGTTAAAACAACATCAACAGCTGAGGATCCAGAGGAGGAGGCTGGGCAGAGGGCTGAGGAGGATTCTTCCCTTCCCAAATGCATCGGGCCTGGCTGTGAGAATAACGCTCAGCCAGACTCGGTGTACTGTGGCAACGACTGCATCCTGAGACATGCTGCTGCTGCCATGAAGTCCATCACTGATGTCAAGGAGCCTAAGTCGAAGGAAAAGGCCAAGGGTGCGAAATCCAAGTCCACACCAAAGGTAACTTGGACCACTTGTAACGATGTCCTTTGCCTCTCCATGAAAATAATAAATGTCTTTGCCTTTGTTCTCAAGAGAAATGATGTGCTACTGAGACACTTAACTTTTTGTACATTGAATTTTTTTGACTGCTAAAGCACATCCCTAGGATTGTTTTATGCCTAACATGTCTCAGTAATGTTGAAATTACAATAATGATGTAAATTCTTATCGCAACATTGATATAATTCTAATGTTTGCTAAATGTTTGGCTTATTTTAATGTTTTGGAGATTGATACATTATACCTGGTGTTTTTGAGGATGCTCATTATAGTTTTGTAGTTGATAAATGACTAAAACAGTGTAATCGTGACATGGTTATTAAGGAATTGTTAGACATATAGATTATGTATGGTTACAACTGTACAGCTTTGGTTCAAATTTGGCTCCAAAGAAATGTGTGTTTGAATGCAAAAAAAAACCCAAACAAAAAAAAAACAATAACCTTGATGTTTTTGCACATTCAAATGTTACTAGATTCATTTTGTATTAAAAAAAATAACTGCTGCATCACATGTCACAAAGAAGTCAATTTGGGTGTTTAAATGGGCACAGATTGCTTTGCTGCTGCTCTTAACATGTTTTTATGTGTTGTTTTTAGTGGTTATCGGCAGCTATTATTTGTCCTAGGTTAGATGGGTCCCCATAAGGAAGTAAATGCAATTGGTTGGAAACCTCAATTTTGCTATGAAAGCGGTTGTCTCCTGATGATGACTCATTTTTAACAGAGCCAGATACCAGGGGCAACCATGGTGTAACCTGTGATGGTAAAAGCTAAGCTCAGTGGATGTGATAATCAGAAAGGGGTCCTATTACTGACTCGTCAGCTCATCAAAAGAATTGCAATTCTAGTTGTGTTTTTTATAGCAACAGTACTGCATGCAGACTTAAGTTATAATTCTATAGATCAATTTATCTGTGTGAATACCATTAAGTACTTTACAAGCTATTATGTTATATTAGTGTTAAATGGTATGTTAATAAGGCTGCTGATTTTCACAGCCCTGGAGAATGTGTAGTGACTCCATAAGGGGAACGTTTTTCTTTTCACACAACCCAAAGGGTTATATAAGATTTCTCAGTGCACCTGAAGAAAGGGGAATGAAAAGGCAGTCTGATCTAACCTGTGCATAAGTTTGAACTTATAAAGTCTCTAAATTTTTCAACTTAATGAAGATTTTTTTAGTACTGTTTATGTTCAGTTTTCTCGTGTTGTTACCTTGTCACCATTGCCAAGATCTTGTGTGTTAATTAAATGTTAAGTAACAGTTATTTGCAATAGCACAGTAGGAGAAATCTTAAGAGAAGAAGTGAAAATATGAATACTGTAAAACAGAATTACCTGCAGAACTTTCAGTTCTTTATGTAGTTAAATATTTTTGTTTAGGAATGGATTATAGTACATGCATAATATCAGTATCGGTAAAAGTTAGTTATCAGTATCTGACCATATGAATATGTACAAATAAATTTGTACAGTGAAAATGAGAATCAACAGATCTGCTTCAGATGAAGTTTGTTTATTATCTTAATTCCTTAAACTTTAAACCTGTTTTGAGGACTAAAGTTTTGGGCTTGATCATCAAGCATCAATCATTACCATTTTATTTTTCACACTTGGATGTTTTTTGTGTTATTTCAAGCACTTTGTCATGATTGTCCTAGGGAACTGCCCTGCAGACCTAATCAATTAGGAGTAGAGGCAAATTTTGTAACAGGTCACTTTTTATACAGGAGACCTAGTTTTATTCACAATTTTTTTTCATTTAGAGCAGTATCAGCAAAAATCCAAAATCACGTTTCCCTCGTCCTGCTAAGTCATTATCTCCAGTGTTGTCTTAATTCTGTCCTAAAAAACAAAAGATAGCGGTCAAACTTTCATTGGTTGCTGTTGAAGGTTATTGAATTTTGCCAGAGAAGTCTTGTGATTTCATCAGTCCAAAATAACTGGGGGTCTTAACTCTTAAAGCACTGGAAGAGAATGTCAACACTGATGCTTTCCAAATCAAGCATGCCCGATATGTATGGTCATGTACAGTAAGTAAAGGAACATTAATCATTGTGGAGTTTCAAACCTGGACTTTTACTTCGGAGAACTTCAACTTAAACAAAATGTCAGAACTTTGATTTTACTTAATCCTGAGTCATTCTCTCTGTATCTCTGACTCACAAAAACAAATCAGTACACAACAAGAGCAAACTGTTTATTTTTCAATACATTTAGTCTAGGTTTACAGCTGCTGCATACAGTACTGGATTAAAGGCTGCCAGTCCAAAGATGGGTTTGGATTTTCTATTAAAACCTCTGATTAGCATAAATAACCCTACAGTGATTACAAAGGGCAAAAGAGCTGAGAAATTTGAAATAAGATTTTCAGAACTTCATAGAGGGATGTATTTTTACAAAAACATTCTTATTTCTAGCTATGTTAGTCTTACTGTTAGTCTGCTGTGTTCTGTTTCTAAAATGCCTGAATGTATCTCTGTTCCCATCCATCTAGAAGAGCGGCGCTGGTGGAAAGAAGGCGCAGAAAAAGAGCCAAGAGGAGTCGGACAGCGAGGAAGATCACACCACTGATCCAGATGAGGATGATGAAGATGAGCATGCTGTGGAACATCCACCCCCGCCGGCAACTGCATCCTGGTCCAGCGACCATAATTACATTGCAGTAACACCAGAAAAGACTACACCCATATCTCCAACAGTGTTAAACAAAAAGTGTATGTATCTCTTTAAAGGTCTTGGCCTGTTGTTGAAACCACATTGTTGTTTTTCAGTGATAAATGTGGTTTGTATGTTTTTAACATAACTTAGAAATCCTCATATTTGGGGAAGAACATGAGTGTTTGGAGAAGAACTCAGCTGTATGCTAGACTCTAAAATGATTTGCACAGTGTTGATTTTATTTTGTTACTCAGTGAATTGGTGGCAGCTTTGGAAAAGGTAAGTTTTGCCTTTAGCTTTGGGTGAGTATCAAATCATCAAGAACATGTTTCTAAAAGGGGCACTCCACAGATTGCACTGATCAAGATAAGTTATTGTAAAGAGCTTTGAGAGCTTTGGAAGGCCACAGTGACTCATATTGATGTCAGACTAAATCATAACAAGTCTTTGTTACAAGAGAAAGATGTATCTACTGGGCAACAAAGTCCAAAAAAATTATACTCTTGCATTATAAGGCCTGTAGAATCAGGCTTGGGTTTTTGTGCTTGAAACAAGCAAACTATGCACTTTATAGCCCTATTGTATCAAATTTTATTGTAGCTTTTTAAATACCACTTCCTTGCTGCTACAACATTTTCAAAGTGTTATGTGGAGTAGCTGGAGTACCCCTTTTGAATACCTCAGTTAAATTTTAAGGCTGATACAGAAGAAGTAAGTGATTAAGTCAGAGCCATCAACAAGGTGGAGCTTAGCCTGGATATACATTTGTAGATATAATGAATTGGCTGGGGATACTTTGTTATGTGACCCAGATTACCTGCACTAGTTTCTCCATTTTCTGTATTTATCATCTCAGCTGCTTGACCCATTATGAGGTCCTTTCCTCCCTCTATTAAGCAGGTAGGTGTCTCAGAGCTCAGAGCTGGACTGATGAAGCTATCTTGGCTCATATTGAGCTGTGATATCAGTTGTTCCGCACAACCTTGATTTTTTTTTCTGCTATTAAGTTTGTGGACAACAGATTGACTTTTTCCAAAGTTTTGATTCATATTGAATATGATGCATATTTTTCTCGTGGGAACTGGCTTTTTAAATAAAAGGTGATATAAATATATTAGGATGCCTTGATTGATTATATAAGCAGTGTTGGTTTGGTGTAGGATTTTCTGACCAGTGCATCAAACAAGTGAATACAACTGATACATCTGCACACACCATGGAGACATGACACTCCAGTAGCTGCCAGATGGTGAATGGAAGGAAGAGAAAGAAGCTCTGCATAGAGACCAGACCACCTGGAGATAACTGCAATGAAGTTCTGAAGAGTCACGTAAAAGATGACCTTGGAAGAAGGTCTGCACTGAGCACACAGAATACAGAAGAAGGAGCCCCATGCAGAGTGCCTTTACACACCATTTGCAACGGATGACATCTGATGTTTAGAGAAAATTAGTTGAATTGACATGAAAAAATTAACTATTGCTATACTGGTATTGTGAAAGATTTGTTTTAAGTTTGTAAGTTCTTAAGTAAATGCAACACCTATAGATAGACTCAGTTTGAGAACAGTTTTACTTGCAGAAAGAGGATGTTATGGTTCCTTGAGTCTTGCCTGCATAGGCTGTATTTTGCTGTTTTTTTTAAATGAGTAATTGGTTTGACTGCTTAATCATAACTTTGTTGCTTGGAGTCTCAATATGTTGGTCTGCACTATATAACAGTATTTAAGAATCAAGTATCAAGTGGGTGTAATCTTTGCCTCGAAGTTGGGCAAATGCTATGTCAAATGCATCCTTGACATGCAACTATGGCTGTTCGATGAAGCACTTGGGTCTGCAGATGGCAATATTTAGTAGATAGTTTACATGCGTGTGTAGCTATTGGTGCACATTGGGGTTAACCCCTTCATATGAAACTATTGATTATGCAAAATTGTATTCTTTGTAAACATGCATAATTTATTCATATGAAAAAATAGAGTTGGTGTAGTTTAAAGGCTGGAGCATATTGCTTTGCCAACTGGTTATATTGTCACTGTTGAGGGTCTTTAGCTGCAGATAATAACAGTGAATGATTGAATTTACTGCTCAGTATTGATAACTATATGAAAATTACCATTACTCATTCACTTTTATTCTGATCCACATAGCCAATGCATGGAGATGAATCGAAGATTTATTAAGTAGTGTAACAGCTGGTCTGAACATGCTAGTGTAAAAGACCTGTGAAGCCATGTTTATTGAAATTAATTGAATGAGCTAGATAATTTTTATAACAGTAAATGTTGAAAGGATGTTGACAGAAGATTTGCTTGAGATCAATGAATCTGCTGGGCAATGAGGACATACAGACTATTATTATCACTGCCACTAAATTATGTTTGAGAGAAAGCCTATCTTTCTCAAATAGGCCTGTGTAAATGGTGCTGTATGTGCCAAAAATAAAAAGGGGCTTGTGTGCTACTCTGTTGCCCACTCCTGCATGTTTTAAATGTGATGCAGAATATGTGGATCTGAATAACTACACTTGGAAGGTCTTTATTGTCAATGTTTAACTTGAACTGTATATTTATTTAGAATGGTCATTTTAAAGGACTACATGGCTTTTTCTTCACTTCATCATAGAGTGAATTTAAAAAAAATGGCATGTGAAATACTGCCACACTGCATAGCTCATCTGCTGCTGAAACAAGTCAAGCCACAATTTAAAATGTTTGCTCTTGTGCTTGATTTCCAGCATCCCCCAAAGAAGACAAGCAGGGTGAGAAGGAACAGAATGAAAAGGAACCAGCCTCAACTCCTGAGAAACCTCAGCCAGAGTCAAAGTCAACACCAGCCAAACGAAACAAGAAGACCCCAACCACTAAAGCAGCTAAGGTTTCCCCTAAGGGCAAAAAGACCTCTTCTCAGGCTACAACACCTAAGGCATCCAAGAGACCTGTAACACCACCGAGTAAGACTTCGACAAGGTCAAAGAAACCAGGCACCTCTTCTGCCCCTGCTCCATCTCCATTCCCACCAGGTCCGATCCATGTCACTGGAGCGTTGAGAGTCACCAAGACCAACTTTACCATTCCCAAGAAGCAGCCACAGCAAAAGGATGCTTCATCCCATACCCAGCCGTTATCATCCCCCAGAGTCCCATCCTCTCCAGTTTCTTCAGGTCCCTCCCATCACTCCTCCTCGTCCAAACCTCCACACCCAGCTGCTTCAGCGCCCCCTGTGTCTCCAATGCCACCTCCACCCAACAACCAGATGAGGCAGAACATCCGCCGCTCACTGACTGACATCCTCTTTAAGAGGTAAGAGTGCCACAAAACCAGTGTTTTTTCCTACTTAGACTACTTGAAACACATTTTGTGTATCTCCCTTGCCACCAGGGTGAGCGACAGTGACGATCTGAAAATGACTGAAAGTGAGGTGGGAAGACTTGCAGTTGCCGTAGAAAAAGAAATGTTCAACCTTTGCCTTAGCACTGACAGCAAGTACAAGAACAAATACAGGTCCCTGATGTTCAACCTGAAAGATCCTAAAAACAAAGTGAGTAAACATACTTGTGCGTTTGTGTTCGGTCAAGTTAAAATATCTTTTATAGAGCTGTGTATAAAGAAGCAGCCCTTACAGCCTGTGTGTTTTTTTTCTGATGTCAGAATTTTTAAATATTGTGTTTAATGTTTGCTTCAGGGCTTGTTCTACAGGGTGATTGGTGGTGAGGTTAGTCCCTTCAGACTGGTGAGGCTAAGTGCTGAAGAGCTGCTATCTAAGGAGATATCTGAGTGGAGGAAGCCTGATGCTCCACAGGTACATTTTATTTCTCTATTGAATAATAAAAAAATCCAAATAGTTAAAAATAAAAATTGCTGAATGTTCAATGTGGTTGTCCTCCACAGGCCCATTCTCAAAGCTCCAGAGGTCATGCAGGACGTCATAAACTGGGCAACAGGCACGACTCGGGCTCACATAGCATGGACATTGAGGATGCTCCTCCAACATCTGATGCAGATGTATGTATCTCTACCGCCACTTCATCTACTCGCATGGCTTCTGCTGCAGTAAGTGGTGGCAAGCTGTCTTCCAACTTTCATGCTTTTCTTTTCACCTTTTTCTATGTGCTGTGTACACAGTTAAAAAATCAGACCCCTAAGATACGCCAAATTAGTCTTTCCAGCTGTCCTGTTACTCTTCTTACTGAGATGTTGTCTTTTATTCAAATTTACTTGCTTCTGCCTTTCACAAAAATGTAGTTAAGTACATAAAATGGCTCTAATGTGAATGATTGTCATCTCAAGTTCAGCTCAGTTTTAATGATAATGCTCCCTTCCTTCCCACAGGACCAAGAGGAGTTGGGCTCCAATCCTGCGGCTGGGTCTCAGGCCTCTGTTGTGGAGGGAAACAGTGGCAGCAGCATGCCAGACGTTTTCAGTAATATGCTGAAAGATACCACTTCTGAGCACAGGACTCATCTGTTTGACCTGAACTGTAAAATCTGCACAGGTAATTGAGAGGCTTACATATGGTGTCTGAGTTGCTTGAGTACAAGATGGATAGCTTCATTCATGTTTTCACATTTTACCCTATAGGTCAGAAGACAGAAGATGAGCCTGCAGCTAAAAAGGCCAAGCTGACAAAGAAACCAGAGCCCAAGTTGTCCAGATCAGGGGATGCCTCTCCTGCCAGCCAGTCACAGGTCCCAGCAGCTTACCAGCACCAAGAACCCTCAGCCTACCAACACCCTACCCCTCCATCCTACCAGTCCAATGTGGAGCCATCTGTCCCTGAATCACAGCAACAACTTTATCAGGAGGAGCTCCCACCCAAGGTTCCTGCAACCATTGTCCCCAGTGTGTCGTCAGTCACCATCACACGTAGGGACCCACGCATGGCCCGTCACAGCTCTGGCGTTACTGTAACCTACACTGCTCCAGAAAAAACTGCGAGCACAGCAGAACCACTCCCAGCTTCTGTTACTGCTTCTGTGGAGGTTGTACCCAAGACGTCATTGCCAATGCCCCCAGCTCCACCACCCTCAGCAGCTGTGACCAAATCTGCAAAAACCAGGTGCTCAGTCCAATCATGATTTTATCAGTTAGCTGTTTAAGGAAAATTGTTGCATAAACAATGTCAAAAGAATATAAGATCAGTTTTGTCTAAACATAAGATATCTTTACAGTACATCAGAGCCTCCCCCTGAGGGCGAGACTGCGATCTTTCTCCACAGTCAAGAGAAGATCTGGAAGGGATTTATCAACATGCAGGCTGTGGCTAAGTTTGTGACCAAGGCCTATCTGGTGTCAGGATCCTTTGAACACCTAAAAGAGGTTAGGACCTCTACCTTGTTAATGAGATCCTGCTACATCTAAAACTGTAAAATGTCCCTCAGAACATTTGGGCATACATAAAAGCAACAGACTAATGCAGAATTTTGTCCCTGTGCAGGATTTGCCAGACACTATTCATGTTGGTGGTCGCATATCTCCAAACACAGTGTGGGACTATGTTGGAAAACTGAAAACGTCCCTTTCCAAGGTTTGTTTGGAACAAAGTAAATTTGCATGAAAGAAGCTTCACATCTATTTAAAGGTCTTGCATCACTGAAATGCAGCTTTTCTTCTTGTTCTTTTTGTGTTTGTAGGAACTGTGTCTGATCCGTTTCCACCCAGCCACAGAAGAAGAGGAGGTGGCATATGTCTCTCTTTTTTCTTACTTTAGCAGCAGGAAAAGATTTGGCGTGGTCGCTAACAACAACCGTCGCATCAAAGACCTCTATCTCATCCCACTTGGCTCGAAGGATCCATTACCCTCCAAACTATTACCGTTTGATGGGCCAGGTAAGGATTTACAGGGAAACAATAATATAACTTTGTGTTTAGAAACTGTTTTTATAACCACAAAAAGGGTTTTTAAAAGCTGTGTTGTTTTTGGTCGTCCTTCATGTGGTGAGTATTATTAGCATCACCTTGTGCATGTAGACTGGTCCAAATGAGAGCATGTCATATTCATGGGTTTGTACTGTAGGGGGCACTCAGACTCCTTGTTGAGTCTCCTCTGCATATGACAGCATCTGTATTTTCTTTTGTGTATCTGACTCTGTATCATATTTCTAATAAAGAGAGTTTGCATCGCAGGTTGGTGCCATTTAAGTCCAGTCTCAGCCTGTTGTTTCTTAAGACCTGTTTAGTATCTAAAAATATTTTGACAACTGTGTGATCAGTTTCTGTGGGGAATACTGCAGAAAACTTACATTTTTGCAATGTGAGAAGTCAGATAATAGTCAAGTATTTCATCAGAAATTGCACAAAACTGTTAAGATTAGAAACATGGTTATGTAGGAAATATAACAGCCCTGCTCTCAAGGGTTGCAAACATCAGCAAAACTTCTTCACAAGTTATTTCAATGGAAAACCATACCAGGCATGAGATCTTTTCCCTGTTTGGTTGATGTAGAAAAAAATCTTGAACTGGATTTTTAGACAGAATGATACACTTGATTTGGGATATTGCTATTCTACATCAACATACATTGCAGTCTCTCCTTTGGCTATCAACCAGTGCAGTACAGTTAGGTCAGTGGAAGATTGGAGAGCTTTTTTCCTGATTGCCTGCATCTTTTTATATTTAAAAATTAGATGTACAAATAAATTTCAAATAGACTGATTAAAATGTTTCTCCACATTTTGAGCACATTTGTGTCTTACCTGTATTCGCTATGGCTTTTCATGAAAATTTGGATGACTACTGACTAATACCAAAACCTGTAGCAAGAAAACAGGCAAATGTACCAACCTTATTACAGTTTTGTAAAAAGGCACACTTTTGAGTTGAATGAACTTCACTGTTTCTGGATTTGACCATATACAAAATTTTAAGAGGGTGGTGGTTCTCTGAGTCAGAAATGCTTGACAAAAGATTTTGAATTCATTTGTAGAATGTCACTGTATTTTATGAAATTTTTTACAGTTTCAAATTAAGTGCTTCTAAGTTTCTTGTTTTGTCCATCTTGCAGGGCTTGAACCAGCTCGTCCAAACCTCCTCTTGGGTTTGCTGATCTGCCAGAAAGACCGAAAACGTGCTGGTGCCCCTCTGGAAACAGAAGAAAAACGGTCCAAAACTCAAACCAAAGATGCTGAGGACACTCTTCAGAAGCTTTCTCCTGCAGTCAGAGCAGACAGAAGCACTCGACAGAGCCTTGAAATCCCCTTTAGCACAACTCCTCCAGGGTCTCCTCCAGCCAGTTCCTCTGAGACCTCAAACAGCACTGTGACTGCCTCTTCCGTCCTCTCCCTGTTTTCCACTGTCAAAGCTCCAGCTACATCCTCTACTACTGGCAAGGACTCTCCACCCCAACCCAGCTCTTCCTCTGGAGCAGCTGCCACTCCCCTTCAAACCATCCTCAACACACTTTTTGCAAAGAAAAAGCATGACTCAGCTTCTAACTCTCCCTCTGATCACGGAGGGGAACTCACTGTCCCACACACTACAATGTTAGACCCCATTGTCCGGCAGTATGCACAAAGTTCAAAAGAAGAACAGGTAGAAGAGGATGAAGACGACCGACCTTATGATCCAGAAGAAGAGTATGACCCCAGTAGGAGCTACAGTGTGGCTAAAAAGCCTGTTGTAGTGGATAGCAAACCTGATATCTCTAAGAAGCCAGATGTGGATGAGAATGCTGGTGATGATGTGGCATATGACCCAGAGGATGACTCATTATTTGAAGATGTCAAAACTGTGGTTCCAAGCCAGGCCACATCTGAATCTATAGCAGATCCACAGAAGATCTTGGAGAACCTCAAAAAGTTTGGTGATCAGGCACTTCAGAAACAGGGAGAGCAGCAGACCATATCAACAGTGACGCCTGGAGCCTCATTGACACTTCCAACCACACTCCTAGCTCAACCTACCAAATCCCTTTTGGCCAACACTCAGCTAATGCAGCTTGGCAAAAAAGTTGAGGAGCTAGTTAAGTCGTCATCAGTTGCTCCCTTGATCAACCAGAGGAGAGATCCCAGACAGAGCAGGGATCCTCGACAGGCTGTGGCTGACAGGAGACAGAGTGATGAGACTGAAGAGAAAGAGGAGACATCTGCTCCATCGGTGGATTCTACATCTTCAACACAGCCTGCAGTACAAGAGCCTCAGCCGTCTAATGTAGTTGAACTCCCAGACTCCTCACAAGGCTCGGAGGCAGCATTGCCTGAAGAGGAAGTAGAAAATGAGATGCTACCCTTCATGGAGTCCAACAAGTCAGAGGTGTCTATTCCTTTGTTAGGGGAGGAGGTTGAACCTGATATGGAGGTCAACTACATGGATGACAGAGAAGTGGAAAGTAAGGAGGCTGAGCCAGTAAAGGTAGAAAAAGAAGTGGATAAGTTCAGTATTTGGCCAAATGCTGCCAGTATTTTGAGAGCTACAGAAGACTCTGACTATGATGAGAACAGCCAAGATACACCACCCTCAAGTTATTATAACGAGCCCCCAAACACCACTACAATAACCTCCACAATTCCAGTACTTACCCAGAGCACAGCACTGGTTGATACTCAGCCCCATCATGTGCCACATCACATGTCAGCATCAGGCTTCAACAATGAGTACAGACCTCCTTCTGATATTCCACCACCATCCAACTTTCCCCCACCCCACATGATGCAGGGACAGAACCTAACAATGAGGCCTCCACCTATGTCAATGCCACCACCAATGCAGGGTATTCCTCCGATATCAGGACCACCCCCCATGCAGGGGCCCCCTCCACCCATCCATGTCCCTCCTCCAGTGCGTGGCCCTCCCCCCATGCAAGGTGGCAACACACAGCAGTATGGCCCACCTCCAGCTACGTACCCTCCATATCAGAACCAGTGGGCAGGCACCCAAACACAACCACCACAGCAGCAGCCCCCACCTGGACCAGTTCCACAGAATATTATACCACCCAGAGGACCACCACCACCATTTCCTCCAATGGCCCAGAGAGCTCCTGCTCCTCAAATGTTTGATCCCTCCATTCCCCCTCAACACATGGTACAGCAGGGCCCCCCACCAGGCCTCCCCCCACCTCCTGCTTTTGATGGACAGGCCAGTTTACCTCCTCCAAGATTTACTGGACCTCCATTACCGTTTAATTTCTCTGCAAACAGAGGCCCTCCTCCAACTTTTGCAGGGCCACCTCCTGGTCACTTTGATAACAGACTCCCTCCTCCGTCCCACTTCCCAGGGCCAAGGGGTCCCCCACCAACTCAGTATGGTGACCATGGGGCTCAGCCCCCTATGGCAGACCCACCTCGAGGCCCTCCTGAACAGTATAATAAAGACAATTCTAACTCTTTCAATTTAAACGTGGATCAGAAACCAAACCCTCTTCATATGTACAAAGACAATCAGGGTCCCCCACCAGGTCAAGCATTCCGAGGACCTCCACCTAACCAGTATGAGGACAGAAGAGGTCCACCTTCCAGTAGTGAGATGAGTGGACAGCGCTTCAGTCCACATAACCAGTATGGGAGCTCCAGAACACACTCCCCTCCTCATCGTGGATCTTTTGATGAGCCAAGAGGTCCTCCCCCTCATGAGAGTAGACCCCATCCATCTCAACGCTTTGGAGGATCAGAGCGGTACCGCTTTGATAGGCACTCTGATGAGCCAAGGCCTATTCGCCACAGTGGTCCGCTGCTTCCAACTCCTTCAGACTCTCCTTTACCCCCTCCAAGTCGTATGGGAGCCCACAGTCCAGACCTGCACAGGGATGAACACCGGCGCCGCCACTCCCCTGAAATAAGGAGGAGAAGCAGCACCACTCGTGAGGACTCAGAACCTCGTGGTGGAGAGCGTTTTAGTCGCTTTGAAGTGGGGCACCGGGAACCGCCAGGTCCTTCACAACTCCCTGAGGAGAGACCAAGGGAAGTGTCAGAGGACCGGCGGCGGGACAGAGAGCGAGAAGTCCCTCACCCTGGCAGGCCATCTTGGGACAGAAACCAGGGCAAGCGGTGGAGCAGAGAGCAAGAAAGAGAGTGGGACAGAGGCAAAGAAAGGGACCGTGAACGGGAGCGTAGCCGGGAAAGAGAGCGCAGCAGAGGGAGGGAGAGTGAGAGGCACAGGGAGACAGACGGAGAGCGACATAGAGATCAAGACTCTGATAAGAGGAGAGACCGGGAGAGAGACAGGGAAAGAGATAGAACTAGGGATTCTGACAGGAGGGACCACGACCGGGATAGAGCTAGAAATCGCGACCGGGACAGAGAGCGTGATCGTGATAGAGAACGGGACAGGAGACGGGACAGATCCAGAAGCAGGGAGCGTGACAGGGACAGAGACCGTGGGAAAGATCGGGGTCGAGATAGAGACAGGGACAGAGACAGAGACAGGGACAGGGATCGCCGTGAAAGAAGCCGGAGTAGAGAAAAGAGAGAGGAGAAAAAGGACAGCAAACATGACACACCCAAGGAGAGCGTTAAAGCTGCAGAGAATGACAAGAACATGTCCTAGTCTCTGTTTTATGGACACTACATAATGGTTGAGAGACACTCAACAGTGTATATGAAGATGGACAGTGTTAAGTTCAACAGCTGTACTTTTTCTATCAAAAAGTTTGACATTTGTATTGTTTTTGTCACTCAATAGTTCTTTTACCATGTTTAAAAAAGACGGACACCTAAGGACAAACATTTATGTAGGAGGTTACGACCTATAACATGTAAGTTTCTTCAGTCAAATCTTTTTTTAAGAGAACAATAACTGATTAACACCTTTTCAGTATGTAAATATGAATGTACTTGTGTATATACTGATGTTTTTAATCATACTTTTCTAAGTAGAGAAATCATAAGCCATATATGGATAATGTGAAAGTTAAACAAACACTGTTTACACACAGAAGTGTGTTTAAATGCCCAGCAGGTTTGAACTTACAGGCTCCACTTGTCAACAGTCAACACCACATCTATGGTTGTTAATAAAATGTCCTGATTTTGTTTCAACCGAACTAATTAAACTAGTTTGATGATCTGTTTGTGTTTATGTTGCTTTTAAAACCTATATGCACATCATATAAAAGTATGAATTCAGTCTTAAAATTCAAATAAATACAAAATTGTTTAGTTTCTGCAGTACAAAGTTGCTCTTAAAAGTCTAAACATTCCTGTTAGAATGCAAAATTTTGTGATGTAAAATAATGAGGCAAAGATTTATCATTACAGTTTTTTTTAAACCTGTAATGTGACTCATAATATTAACAGTTTAATTGACAGCCAAGACATTTTTATTTCAGTTGAATTAAAAAAAAGAAAAACGATGGTCGCATAAATGTGAACAGCCCTAGATCAATACTGTAAGGACCTTTTAATCTTTTGGGGTAGGAGTCAATGAGCAAAGCCTATTTCACTTTTGCAAAATTGGTCTACTTCCTTTCAAAAGCATCAAAACATCCGTCAGATTACGAGTCGTTTCCTGTGCACTGCCCAAAAACTTTTATCTACTTCTCATTGAGCTATTCATTTGTAGATCTGGATGCATTCTTTGGGTAATTTTCACATTATAAGGTGGTATTCATCTTTATCTTGAGCTTTCTGGCAGATAGCTAAAGGTTTTGTGCCAAAATTACCTGGTGTAAGGCAATGTTTGTAATCCACTTGTAACTTAAACCTTATTTCCAGCAACAAATGCTACACTAATTTTGGTGATATGCAGTGTTTCAGACTTCTGTGGTTTTTATGTGTGTGTGTGTGAAATTAAGCTGACAGTTGATTTTCTGCACAATGAATGGCCTCCATCTTACCACCTCACCCCATAGCACAGCAGAATATGAGAAGACAAGAAAAAGAAGAACACGATACTAGTGATGGTGGCATCATGCTCTCAGGCTGATTTTGTTCAGTTGGAACTGGGTGTAGTGAGTTATGAGCTGTTTCAAATATCAGGTAAATTCAGGACAAAACCTTAAAGTATCTGCTAGAAAAGCTGGGCATAAAGATGAATTCCACCTTATTGTGTCACAAAAACCCCAAAATTACTCTGTTTATATAGCACTTGTAATATGTTAAAGCATGCAGCTGTAACTGCTTCACAAAAAAAGACAGGAAATAAAGAAATTGACAAAAAAATAGATTAAATCTTAAAAGGCTGAAGCAGGGAATGTGTAGTAAAATAATCAAAAAATAATAATGAATAAAGATTATAAAATATAATAAAACAAATTTTTAAAAAGGGCTGTAAAATAACTCAAAAATTAAAAATCAGATTGAGAAGATGCATCTAAAACACCCAGAGAGCTCGCCATTTTAATGTTGAAAGGCAGTGAGTTCCAAAGTTTTGGCACATAAAAATATCCAGACTTACAAAAGAATGTCTTCACCAGACAGAGAACAAAGTTTTGGAAAGGCCCAACTAGACCCAGGTAGTTGATCTTGTTTTGAGTACAGTTTGAAATCAGTGATTTTACTTTTACTTTAGTACGATTTAACCAGAGTAAATGCAATTTTACTTAAGTATAAAGCTCTACTTTTTCCACCTCAGTTGACTTGACAGTAGCACACAGAGAGAGAGAATGATTCTGCATCACAGCTTCTGTATCACAGCTGGTGTTTTTTTACGCCATTATAGGGGTGTGACTTTACCTGAAAACTGGTTCGAGATCTGCATTTTCATGTTGTTACTGCCAATAAGGAAACAAGGTTTTACTGTACAGCTTCTATGTAGCTAGATAGGTTGGGTAATTAAGAAAAATTTAATTATATCACAATACATCCTGCTTAAATTTTAAAATCAGAAGTTGCAATATTTCTTTGATCAGAAATGTGTATAAAAAACATTTTTTTTAACTTATAAAAGGTTAGAAAGCTAAAGTTAAAAAGGTTTAACTTTTTTTTGTAAATATTTTATTATTATCAGTTGTATTATAGTGATTGTCATTATTATTTGTTTTGTTTTGTTTATGTACTCTGCTTTGGCAACAAAGGTTTTAACCATTCATGCCATTAAAGCATATTTTGAACTTTGAACTTTTTTTGCAGCAGAGATGTTATGCTCTACACATTATGCAAAATGGAGGCATCAGTTTGCAAAAACATCTTTTCTTATTTTTGTAAATGTCTTTATTTAAAAGGATTAAAGTAATACATTTGATATTTTTTCAAATAGTTCATCCTTAGTTTTCATGATGATTACTACAAGGCTTTGAGTTAAAAAAATAGTAAATTTACTAATATGATCACAGTAGATATTTAGAGATATGTCATTCATACTAATTCATGCATAATGTCATCCTAACATATAGGCCAGGCCTATAGGAAAGAACAGTTTATGTTATTTATTTTTTGTTTTGAGACAAAATGATTTATTGCTTGTGTTTGTTAAAAACAAAACAAAACAAAAAAACCCAAAACAAAAACAAACCAAAAAAAAAAAAAACACAAGGAACTTGAAAAATAAATGTCAATCCACAAATGCAAAATTAGAGTGAAAACCACAATGAGCTTATTTTCTCAAATTGTTCAGCCTTGTAGCTACACAGTACTTAAAAGTAAATGTTACATTGAATTTCTCTTCAATTTTCTATAAGTAGATTTATAGATAAGTACTTTTACATCAATTTCACGCTCCTGACTAAAACATTTCCATCTTTC
Organism: Cheilinus undulatus; assembly: GCF_018320785.1. NCBI lineage: Eukaryota > Metazoa > Chordata > Actinopteri > Labriformes > Labridae > Cheilinus > Cheilinus undulatus. The sequence continues at coordinate 16,739,352 of NC_054867.1, forward strand.
CTTGTGGAAGGTTACAGTACCCAAGATAGTGAATCAACTGATCAAAGAATTTAAACTTTTAAATGATAACCAAGACTTGTTTTGATTTGAACAGTATTGCTTTATTAGTAAGAAAGAGATCACAGGTTCTTTAAGGCATTAATGTTAAAACAGGACATACAGAGGAAGAAACTAATAAAATTACCGAAGCAGAAATTGCCACATTTACAAACCACATCAAAATAACTTACATTCTTTTTCAATTAAACTAAAGGACTTAAAGCTGCATTTTTAAGGCAGAGACATTTGTTTATAGCAGTGCATCATTCATCTTTGTGAAAAGAAAGAAATAAGCAAACTAAACTGTTTATTAAAGAAAAAAAATAGCAAAAATAACAGCTTTTTTAATATAGTGTGGGAAACAACCATTAATGTATCTAAACCACTGATGAAAGTCACAGAGGAAAAACTAGTACAGTATCTCAGTGTGTCTCCATCAGTATATATTTCCTCATAATCCTCCCTTCCTTTACTTCCTTAACTGCCTCACATTCTTCTAGAGCTAAGTTTTTATCTGCTTTTATTTTGCAGACTTGCCTAAACTCCTTCAATCACCTCCTTCAGCTAAAGGTGAACGCTTTTGTGCTGTAACAGCTCTATGCTGTATTTCCCATGGCTGCAGAGTCAGTGTGATATTTTTTTTTTGCATACACAAGACATGGCATGTCCTAAATCCTGAATACATAGGCACTTTCCGGTAATAACACATTAGCACCTGAGAAGTGAACACTTAAAATACTCTAAAGTGATGGTGAGCATGTAAGAGGAGTTGGGTTTTGGGAGTGTTGTTCATACCTATTAAGTTTTAATACAAATTTAAGCAAAGGGTGGTACTGAACATTTTTAGATTTTTGAAAAACAAACAAAAAATGAGCAAAACATTTTCCAAGAATCACCTGATACTGGGGCTTCACAGTGGCTAGGTGTGGTTTGTGCTGTTCCCTCACAGTAAGGAGGTTCCTGGTTTAACAGCAAGTTTGTGTGTGGAGTTTGGATTTAGGACGCAGTGATGGATCCTTTATTGGCAACCTCATTTTCTCTTCATCTCTACTGTTCAGACTCGTACAATCCAACCATTCCCCTTTGAAGCCCTGACTCCACATGATGCGACCACTTCATCTGAATCTTCTTCGGGCACCAAACAAACTCATCTTCACGGTTATAGTTCATGTAGGCAAACTTGATGAGATGCCTGCGTTGTCTCTTGTTGCGGACAGAAAACATGAAGTAGCTGAGTGCACTGTCCTGGACGTTTGGGAGTTCTCCGTGGATCAGGGTCTGCTTTAGGAAGAAGCGGACCAGGGGGTATTGGTAGTGAGGAAACCCCAGGATCCCCAGGCACTTCAAGATGCGGGTGATGCGCAAGCTGTTATGAGTGTGTCTGTCAATATATCAATTAAAAAAGCATTAAAATGGGTATAAAAAATAAGTGACATTCTTTTATTGCTTTTAATGCTCATCACATTCAATCGGTGCTTTAGCAATAATCTAAATGTCACCTGTTGAGGTTGTCAAACCGCTCCTTCCAGTTTGGTGCTCTCTCCACTTCTCCTGTTGCCTTATTACGCAGCTTAATACCATAGAAGTCCAACATGAGCTCGTAGGACTTCAACAGGTTTTCTTTTGCAATGCTGCTTTCACAAAAACCCTAAAGAAAGAAACTTTGATCAGAATATACAAAGCACTTCATGTACCATTAACTTCTCTGCATTTGACTTCTTACATCAATTTCTTTTCTTGTCAGTGGAGTGGCCTCGTAGTTCATTCCTGGCTCTGGCAGTGGGAACAGCCTTTGACAGAAAATTGTAATAAACACAGAAACAGAAACTGAAAACTGTACACAAAAATAGCAAACAAAAATTACTTACTAACAAGTACTCTTATTTATTTAGTAACTGCAGCTAAAGCTACCACAGATTCTTTGGTATTTATCACACATCATATCATTATTATATTGAAAATGATTGAAATGCAACAAATTTATTTTCCCAAATAGTTTGGGCCTGAGGACAAAATAGATTTAAAAGTCCAAAATATTTAAGAAGGATCTGGCTGCAGACCGTACATTTCTGACAGCCACTCGGTGATCTAAGTCACCATACATCTCAGAAAGGGAATGCTGTGATTTGCTAGTACAACAGCTTTCCATTTTTATACTATTTGTTAAAATGCAACTTTTATTCATGTCTGGAAGTTACAATCATGAAGTTTCATGAATAAAACAGAGAAAATGGTAAGAGGTCTGTTTGGTGATTAAATTATGTATAGATCTGTTTTAGAAGTAGTTGCATGAAAGGTGGCTTGCGTTTGATTTGTTAGCTTTAGCTTAAGCTAACATAGCTACGTAATTAGCATTACTACATAAGCCAATAAAGCTAAGTTAGTTTTAGCAATGTGGGCTTAAGCAAACTAAAACTAATGTAGCTACATAGATAACATACCTGCGTAGCTTGCACAGCTGCTTTGAGCTTTGCTGCTGCTACATTAGCTACACAACTCCGTTATCTATAGCTAATTTAGCTTTAGCAAGGTGAGCATCAGCAAATGCAGCTAAAGCTTACCTATCTGCTTCGTGAGCTTAGCTATAGCTATGTAGCTCCATTATCCATGTAACTTACGCAGCCATGTACGCTACATTTGCTGTGTTAGAATGTTTTTATGTAGGAAGAGCTTTTTCCCTGTAAGAAGATTGTTTACTCTGCTTTATCAAACCTTTTCTAACCAGGTTTGTCACATCAGGTTTTTGATTTTAACTTCTGGTATCCTAATTGTTACCTTGACCTTTACCCTTACCCTAAACGGAAGTTTAATCTGATTTTAATTCTAAATGTGTATTTCCGTTATGAAATAAACGGCATCTTAGGTGAATGGTCCATAGCCTGACCGTCTTATAGAGATATTTAACTAATGAGAATCAAAGGCTAATTGCCCATATTTAAGCCTACAGAAGCTTTAGCATAATATCAAGCATTTTTCTCACTGTTTAATATACAGGAGAGAAATAAAAGATCACACACTTTTTTCCATTACTGTTCAGCTCCAGAGCATTGCTACAAATACAGTGTGTTGTCACTTATTTTAAAACTGGAAGAAGTTCTTTTTTGGGGTCTTTCTTATTAGGAAATTCCAGCAAAAATATGGGCCTAATCTATCTCACTTTATGCAAATATGACAGCTGGTTGTTAAAGCTGGGAAACTAGGATGTGAAATGGAATACACAAACACCAATTTTGATAACAAGCCACTTTGTTTAGAGTTCAGGTCCACGGATTACCCTCTTGATCCAACAGTAGTATCCACATTCTGTATTTTCAACAATGAGGGTCTTAGATCATTTAGAGAGCTCAGGGAAAACTATACTTGAAAAGGTGCTCTACCCACATATCCACCCACTAATTTACATGGCCCCTAATATGTATCAGACATTCATAAATGAAAAATGTCCATCAATGGATCTATATATATAACTACTAAATGTTAAATTCATCAAAAGATTTTATTGAAATTCAAGGAAATACCTCCTTTCATCTCTGTTTCACACAGGTTTGCAAACAATGTAAATGCATCATTAAAAAAACCTATTAGCATGATATGCAGGACTCTGCAGGTATCTCCTTAAAGTTTCACAGAAGACCCGGGCTTCTAGATCTGATAGCCACTGGGTAGCCGCCATTTTGGCTTGTCTCACTGGACAATTTTAGGTCTTTTTTTTGACCCATTGATTTTGATAAATCAGGAAAAAAATAGGGATGCACAGAATTACCAGCAAGGTATATCTGCAGATATTAGCTTAAAAAGTTATATATCGGTATGATAATAGCTTTGAAAGACAAATATCAGCAGAGATGAAAATTTCTGCTGATATATATGGCCAGTATATCAGCTGTGCATATCAGCAAATAAATCATATACTGGCCTTAAAAATTTGCAAAATGTACAACAGTACCATTAAGAATAGGTGGTGGACTAGGACATCACACACTCAAGGAGGCTCACCATGAACCATGAACATTTTGAATGAAACCCCAAATACCTGCATGTTGGATTTTGTTGGATTTTATGCACAAGTAGAAAAAAGACATGTTTATCATTAATACAGGTTATTACACTCTGAGATCACACTTAAAAAAGGTTACCTGTATTGTGTACACAGCATGTTTTTTTATTAATATAAGCCCATTCTGATAAGGGTTTTAGTTTAATTTTGTCTATCCATGAGAGGATGGATTACAATTTCAATATGTAAAGCATCCAACTGTAATGTTTTATACATTATTTATACATGTGATTAATTGTGATCAATTATCCTCAATAATATGCATCAATTGATTAAGGAATAGTTAAATGGACCCTCTGTATAAGAAAAAAAATTAAGTTATATGATGCAAGTGTGCAATACCATGACATCACACACTGTGTACAGTCCATACATTGTAAAATACAAGATTTGATTTTCTTTATATGGATTTGTAAGGCAGTGCAGCTGCAGATGGGCGGGGCTCAGGTAAAAGTGTGTCTGGGTGCAGGTGGGCTGCCTGGTTGAGAAGCACTGAGTCTGCTGTGAGGATTGCATGCGGTGAGCGCTGGCTGCTGGGCGTTTTGAGGCGGACATTTCTCTGATCTCTGGCTACTTAATGAGGTAGAAATACATTTTTAAATAATGTACTAGGGGGAAAAGAGCTACATAGTTTGATCAAATGTTGTTTCTATCTACGCTGTGCAGGTGCAGGGCAACTCGGGGGAAGTTGGAGCAAAGTTTTTTGTATCATATCTGAATCGGTATGTGATATTATGCATGAATGTGAAATTGGAATATCGGTTTTGTATGAAGTGGCTACTGTGATTACTGATTATTGATTTGTCTGAGTTATGGTTTTAAGGAAGAGTCAGGCAGAACAGAGTAAGGGGAAAACTTATGCCACTGTTTTTATTGTTTGTGTGTTAATGCTTCTGTGAACTGTGAATGATTTGACAGATAAAACTGTGTAGTGATAATCCGATCTTGTCCCAATTTTATTCTATCTTATTTAGGTTTGTAAACACAAAATTAAGTTAAGGTTTTTATTTTTATAAAGACTTGATAATTGATACCATTAATTTGATCAAGTTGTGCCTATGTGGATCTAGCTGGGTGGGGTATAAACAGGCTGATAATTTATTGAGAGATTTAATTAAATACCAGCTATTATCATATAAAATATTTGATCACATAAAGACTTAAATGAAAGAGTAACTTACCACTGAATGAAGGTGTGTACATACTCCAGTTTATCATACTGACCGGCCCATTCATCATGAAACGTGTTGATGTAGACACCTACAACACACGACTCATGTAAATAAACAAAAGCAAGTCAACTCATCAATATGATTTCATGCGTGAAGTCAACAAAAATGTTTATGTTACACATTAGTTTTATAGTTTTTCTATGATTGTTGCTGTTATCCAGAAAAATACTTCAAACATTTTTTTAATAGCACGAGAGGAACAAAAGATTTATTGATTGCTAAGTTAACTCTCAGATTTGGTCAAGAATGATTTTTTCCAATATCAATTTAGACTGATTTATTTATTAAAATCAGAATGTAGAGCCTATTTTACTTAAGCCCATTAAACATATCATACACCTTTTCACCCTGGTCTGGAGCCCCTTAGGGGGGGCATCAAGGACCTCTGGGGTGGTGGCCTTACGACAACTACCAAAAAACTTTTACAAGAAAAAAATTTTGTTTTTAAAATTTTGAGTTTAAAATTTTGCAAATTTTACCTTTTATTCTCAAAAAGTATTATGACTATGAATTGAATGACTCTATAGTAAATAGTATATATAATAGTATATATATATCTATAGCAAAAGTCACAAGTATTTTCTTATTGATATGATGAGAAGATTTGCCCTTCTTTTGGACAGAACCTATCAAGTAGGCAAATTATTTTTGGATTTTGTCAGTGAAAACAATTTAAATTAGGGCTGTCAAAAGATTAAAAATTCAACTGGGATTAATCTCAGAATTTCAGTAGTTAATCACAAAAAATCGCACCTTATTTATGACAACTGAATACTCAACTATTTTGCATTTTGACCTGTTTCTGTATCTTTCTGATTTTTTCTACTGCCCTAAACGAAAGGTAATATAAACATAACCACAGGTAAAGAATTTGGTATAGACAGAAGAGGATGTGAGGGGACACTAAATAGGTGAACTGGATAACACTAGGTTCAAATGACTTTGACTTTTCCACTGAACTGCCTGTGTTTTTTCCAATTTTAAAGTAAAATGAGACTTTAAGGAGCAGTCTTGGACTTACATTACATCATTGTGGCTGCAGAGAGACACTGATGTAGCTTAAACAAAGTGTGTTGAAAGGGGAAACAAATCTTGCAATTAATTAAATTAGTGCACTAATTGTGGATCTTGATTAATCAAGATTAACTTGATTAATCTTGACAGCCCTAATTGAAATTGATGTTAAATTTATTTCCATGTGGATCGTGGGAGGACTTAGCTTTTCATAGATACAAGTAGGGATGTCCTATGGAAAAATGGTTGGGAACCACTGGTCTTAATGAAACATCTGCGTGGCCAAAGATAATATGGATTAAGTCACAGAGGAGGCTATGTCTTAAATAAGCTCTAGTGTGCTTACACAAGCACAGCAATGTGCTACTACAGCTGTTGGTGAAGATCTATAGGTGGAGATACCAGGTAAGGGGTAGGTATACTTATATAAACTCAATATGATGTCACAGTACGCACAGAATCAGAACAGACTGTCCGATTCTGTGTTTTCAGGATATGAGAGCAATTAAAAAAACACTGGGTTGGCTTATTTCACATTTTGTGGGTCGATAGATACTCCAGATGCCCCCATATTCAGTGCATTCAGAAAGTCTTCAGAACCCCTTCACTTTATTTTATTTTTTTATACTGCAGCCTCATGCTAAATAAAAAAAACATTTTTATTGTCATTAGTGTACACTCCCTTACTAAGACAAGGAGAAATAGAAGGCATTTGAGCTAAATTTCAGGTGTTGTTACAAAGGGTCTGAATACTTATGTCAATGTAATATTTTGGTTATTCTTTTTTAATACATTTGCAAAAAAATTCTAAAATTCTGTTTTTGCTTTGTTATGACAGGGTACTGAGAGTAGATTAATGAGAATAAAAATGATTTTATTTAACAGTAGCATCAGACTGAAACATGACTAAACTGAACAAGGTCTGAATACTTTCTGATTGGACTGAATGTGCAAAATTACTAAAAGCGGATTTTCATGACGTGCCCCCTTTAGATTCTCACAGTGCACTGAAGACTTTACACCTACCATCAGGCAAAGAGGGCTTCTCTCCAAGATAGAAGTCCAGATTTGGATTTGCATCCTACACAATAAACAGAAATGCACTTGAACATAAGAAATAACAAAGTCATAGTATCATTTATGTCATGACACAGATATTACATGTACTTACTGCTTCATCCCAGCGTTGCCGGCTTGTCTGAGACTATGGAGAGTTAAAAAAGAACAGTATTTGCAGGGTTTAGATTTAGTAGGAGACAGGGTGTGTATTGTGTATTTGTGTGTAGCTTACAGGGTAGTCATGTCTGTAATTCCAGGTGTCCTTTGCAGCATTTTCAAACTTTCTGAACTTGAACTGGTTAAAGGAAAATAAAAGGTCAGTTTGAACTCATAACATCTGGTATGCTACTTAAAGGAAATTAACAGACTCTACAGGAAACGCTTCCAGATAGAGCTGCAAATGTGCAGTTATACCAGTTATACCAAGTACCCAACATAAGATGAGGGATATTCCAGTATACTCACCGATTTGGATGCCCCTGGTCCCCAGGTGCTCTTGTAGGGCCCTCCTTGAGACTCCTCTGTTTCCCAGCTTGAATCGTACTCGCAGTAAAACTTATCGGTGGTCTCTACTCGGTACTCGTCGCTGTCAAACTCGTCGTCCTCCTCCTCCTCCTCCTCGAAGACGGGCTCTCGGTCCAGACCTGCGGCCCTCTCCACGACCGCAGCCTCATTCTTACGGCAAGACTCCTCTTTGACCTCATCTGGGAGAAATTCTGGATCATCTTCGCAAGTTTCAAATCCATCTCTGGTACTTCCGCGATCGCTTAGCCATGCTATAGCCGTTGAGGTATATGTGACAAAGGTACGAAGAACTGGAGGAACCCAGCGAAGTAAGAAATACAAAGTCCTCCGGAAACATTCAAAAACAGGAGAAAGACGGCTAAAGTTAAACCAGGCCATCATGAAAACAACCTAGCACAAACAAAACGATACCTCCGACCCTCAACCGTCATCTGCTATTTATTTAGCCCACGGCAGGCTAAGTCATACGACGACTGTTTCACTTTCACTTTCTCTGAACTCCTCTGGCTTTACGGAAAACAGAAACTTACAACTGGTTCGGCAGATTCTTACCCTCATCTTATTAAGGTACTGACGCAGATACACGTGTTGTTGTCAGGGCTCAAAAAAACACCCAATTTAACCCCTTCTCAGTTTAAAATTTCCGACGACTCATGTAAGTCATTACACGTCGGTTGTTGGCACGGCCGCTCATAAGGGAGGGAATTCAAGAGCTTACTGGAGCCCTGTCAAACTGTGGGTCCATGGAGGTTAGCAAAATTATTGACAGTTGTATAGTTAAGCTGTGATAGCTATTTTTTTTTCTTAACCTAAATAATAATAATAATAGCATTTTTCAAAATGTAAACCCCTCCTATTAAAACAGAATCACCTTTTTACTAGTAATGTTAAAGACTGTAAAGTGAAATCCAAAGTTTTTGTCGTAACACACTAGATATGTTGGAATATGGTTGCTGAAAATTAGAAAAAAAATTGTAAAATTGTACAAAATCTGACAAAAAGCCGCTAATATAGGCAAAGAAATAATTGAAATGGGCAAAAAGTGGTAAAAGAGTGTCAAATGGGTAAAAAATGGATAAAAGTGGCATAAAATGACAAAAAAGAAGCAAGTAATGGGCAGAATTGGGCAAAAATGGGTGAAAAGCAGTTAAAAAACTGGCAAAAATGGGCAAAAACTGGCAAGATACAGCCAAAGTAGGCAAAAAGTTGCGAAAAGATGGCAGAAATGAGCAAAAACAAGAAAAGAAGTGGGTTAAAAGTGACAGAAATGGATGGACAAGGGCAACATCAGGATAAAAGTGGCAACATTTTGGAAAAAAATGCTTAATATGTAAAAAAGTGGCAAAAACTAGGCAGATATATGACAAAAGGCTGCTAAAGTAAGCAAAAAGTTGCAACATGGCAATAAATAAATGAAATTAATAACAACGATAGCTTCAACTCTCAGGTCGGTGCTAGGGCTCTGATAGAAAAGGACACCTGCTGCATGTTTAGGGGCATCCTTGCACAAAAAAATTGTCATACAGTTACAGTGGAAAGGTAAGAAACCCTGGTTAAGATGAAACATACACCTACCACACCAGTGTTTAAAAAAGAAACAAAGACAAGGAATATTTAACTGTTCAGCCATTTATTTTACAAAATTGAGGATGTCAGTAAGAAAGTAACTTTACATTAAGGAGTGTAGCCAAGGTATGGGTAGTCCAGCTGCTGAATCAGATGGATTTCCTCCTTGGCCATGTGCTTGGGGATATCAGAGATCTTGTTTTGGTCAACAGGGATGCTCCCTTTGATGAATAGCAGCGAAAGTTCAGAGAGCCTTTCTTCCCCACATCTTTTCCTGAGCTTGGTCTGGACCAGCTTTATTTTGATTATCTTAAGCACTAGTAATAATATTTATTTAATATGCCAGTCCCAGAGTGTGGTCTGGGGCCTGCTGGACTTAGGGTCTTAAATTAGACAGCTCAGACAGGTGAAAGCCGTACAGGCTCTGTGATTTAATCCACCATGAATCATGTAACTTATTGTGTGTAATAGTTTAATATTTTTTCCAGAAACACCTTGAAATCTTTCTTTGATTACTGATTACTGTCAGTAAAGTAGTAAACTGAAAAGTGATTCATTACTTTAGTCCTGCTGAATTTTATTACAACCACTAGAGGGCAGTGCCTTACAGACAACTCCTGTGTCTGATTTGATGCTCCTTTAATAAAACACTGCACAGTCACCTTCTAAGGAATGAATGATGCTGTTTATTCAGATTGACAAGACAATTTGAAAGGGACGCTAAGCGGACAAACACCCAGGCAGCATGCTTGGTTCCTGTCTGGGCCTCTACTAAGGGGATGCAAGACTCTGTCTAGAGGTCATCAATATTAGATTTACATCACCTATGATAAATACAAATGTAACAATAAATGTGGTGTTCAAAAGAAAACTGGATAAAAAATAGGTAAAACCACCAGGTTTGTCAGCCACACCTTAGTTTAGGTTTTACTGAAAAAATCAAACACTTTTATGGGCAATGTACAACTTTTTATCTATTAGGGTCTCTAAGGGACTCAGCTTTATTTTTTAGGTACAGGTGGGAGTGGGAGGCTTAAGGAAAAAGGTTGGAGCCCACTACTGTATGCAATCCCCCATCTCCCTCTCCTGATGGCTGTCTTTATGATAAATTTAATTGTACACCCATCAATAACAGGGATGCACGATACTGGATTTTTACCAATATCTGATACGTCCATATTTAGTCGATTCTGATAATGACACAGATAATTACATGCAGTATAGACTTCAAACTTCAGTCTGTAAAACCCACATTTTAAAGTTTAAGGAGGCACACATTAACAAGCATGATTCCTTTAAACCAGCTGTCTGGAACCTGCTAGCTGAATCGCAGGTGACTGCATCATTTAATACAAGCTGCAAAGCTCAGTTCTGACAGCTGCGACCGTCACCAGCAATGTTCTTAAACGGTCTCATTGCGCCACATATCCTTGGTCTGAACTGGGCCTAAGACATCCTACAATACTTCAGTTTGTATTTAAACTACACTCAAAGAAATTATTTGCTGGGTTTAATTAAAATATTTATGAAAATTTTTCGCTCATGTTATTTGCTTTCTTTCACCAAGAGATATTTTAAGCCAACATATCTGTTTTACATTGGGTAAACATAAAAGAAGTTATTGTCTCAATGTGAAACAGTTGGGCCAGCTATGTTGACTATCTTACATCGGCTCAGCACAGTTCTTTCGTGTTGAAAGAATCATTTAAACTGGGTGGAAAGAGTTCACATAAGTTAATCACTTTCAGTCAACAACACTGTTTCACTTCAGGTAACAAAATGTGTTTACCTTAAATGGGTGTAAATCTGAGGTATTTTAAATCATCTTCCCTTACATTCAATGATTGCCGCCTCACACTGAACAACTATGCCGCTGAAATGAAATTATCACAGGGTTAAAACGTTCCCTGAGTCTAAAATCTTCTGCCCTTTAACTGAACGGTTAAACAGAGAGCCAGTCAACAAATGACCAGTTTAGCAGTCAACACTTGTGCAGAAGTGTTTAACATCAAAAACAACACTTCACCAGAAATGTGAGCAAAGGAATCCCAGCAGTGATTCCTGTACAACAGGCAGATCTCTATATACACAGCTTAACATCTAAACAGATAAAACGTATCTAAAACACTCTGCACAAAGGCATGATGGGAAAACACTGCCCCATTGTTTCAAAATGGCAGGAGGTGGAGCTTGGATCAACTGACTCTTCTGAATGGATTAACACTGTCAGAAAACTCCAACACTTAAGGACTTTTACTCTAAATGGAGTTAAAATTGCACTTCTAGATTTCATCACTCAGATGTTTAACCCTTTCCTGCTTACCTGTCTTACATAAGTGGGCCATGCAGATTTGTGACTCATTACTGCCACCTTCTGCCCTGGAGCAAGTTGCAAAAATGATTTTCTTTACTGAGGTGGTATTATGTTGACTACACATAAAAGAAATGTGTAAATTTGAAGTTCTTGCATTTTATGTCAAATCAACATATCATGTTCAACCTCAAAACATGAATTAACTAAAATGGCCGTCTGAGGCGGCAGACCCACGCCTAAGCAGTGCCACTGAGGAACTCAAGCTCCCATTGATTACTATGGTGTTCAAAATTTCGAAGTCCGAGAAAAACCGAACGGGTGCGTGGATCATCACCAAAATCTAATCGATTCTTCCCTGTGGCTATCCCAAAATTCCCTGAAAGTTTGGTGAAGATCTGACTTTCCGTTCTCGAGTTATCTTGCACACAAACAAACAAACAAAGATACAAAACCCTTTACATAACCCCCTGCTGATTTCATTGGTGTGAGTAATTATGTAGAAACTACATGATGTTATCTTGTAAATGCAACAAACAGCTAGTTTGTTTACAAGTATTTCAGCCCTCTTTGGGATAACTGAATGTCAACAAAACATAAACATATTTCAAGTCGACAAGTGACAAATTTACATTTACTTTATTACAAAAATATATTTAAACTGAATAAATGCATACATTTTAACTTAACAGAAAATATTTATTTGTAAAGTAAACAATTCCTCTAGTTCATGTTTTGAGGGTACTTCAAGGTTAGCAAGTTAGCCTGCTCATTAGAGAGAGGTAGATTTGATAGCAAAGTTCCCATTAGGTATGGATGAATCTGGTTTAATAGCCCCTTTTTGCTTTGGTCAGCATACTTCCTAAAATAAACAAGAGTGTTTCTAAAAATCTTGGTTTTGTGGTTGGTTGAACATACTAGAAATATTCACAAATATTCATATTTGTATTTTATGAAATGTGTTTGCATTGAGTGAAATGTTTTTTAATCATGAAATATTTGTACAGTTGTCATTTTTCTGCATGTCTATGTTTGCCTTGCTATTGCTTTTTCATTGCATCTGTATTGTTGTCCATCTATGTTGGCTGTAATTTTCAGTCTTTTATGCCTATTTTATTTTGTTGCATCATTATTGCAACAGTTGCAATAAAATGCAATAATCAATATGTATTGTCCTTAACAAATAAACTGAGGCACAAAATTTAAAGTGAGAAATTTCCAAAAACACTGATATACTGTTTTTCTTTTTAAAATCAGATCTTTTTTTAAGTAACCCAATGGCTACAGTTTCCAAAAACAAAGACTGCAATCTGCGGCAATTTACTGTCATTTGAGAAAACAGCATCTGATCCTATAAAAAAAACACTTGTTTTCTTTCCTCATACCATGTGCTTTAACAGAATGAAGCTCCTCTCTGCCCTCTGGTTTATGAAGTTCGCCTTTATGACTCAAGATGCTGAGTGTTCTTTTGCACTAAATGATCATCATAATGACTGTCTTCATCCTCTCTGTTGTCACTTGCTGTCATCAGAGTGTAGATAGCATCATGTTTGCAGTATATTTTCCCCTCCTCTTCTTCGGGAATGGCACTTGGACAGATGAGTGCCTCGACTCCTTTCAGTGGACATCCTGCTCTTAATGTCTTCCTGTTTGAAGATAAAGGGATGTATGAGCTGTCCTGTGGAGCAGAAGGAGATATGAGACGAGTAAATCAGATAATGCAGCACCATTATTTCATGGCAGGAGAGTTGTTAAATCCTAGGATCCTCATTTTAAAACGTCACTAGTACTTGGCAGTGATTTTGAGATTAACTGTTGAATTTCAGTGAATGAATGAATTAATCAATGAGCTTGTTTGTGACTTTCAAAAACTATTTTGAGGGTTATTTTCTCTATAAATAATCAAAAAGAGACCATCGATGTTAGATAATAGTAATGCTAAATCTGTGTGCTCTCATTGAGTGGGCCCAGTGAGCCGGTTATCTCTCAGGGACTTCTTTCAAACGCAGATAATTGCTCTCAGGACCACTGGAGAAAATCAAGACTGTTAACATCTGTTCAGCTGGAGATTCATTTGTGCTTACTACAGCAGGATAAGGTTCTGTGCTGTTCCTGGAAGATAAAAACACAGCATGGAGATAGCCATATGCTCTATATGGAATAGAGGCAATAAATGGGGCCTCTAATGACACGTCTGAGGATCTTTACAGCCTGGTTTAGTGCATGAATAGGCCCCACAAATTGAAGCCCCCCTTGACATAGATGGAAACTTCATGCAGGATATGAAAGTGAAATAACTTGCAGCATGGATCTACAGTAGACAGCTTATTTTCTGGTTGCACTGCTGTGAACCCAATTAGCACAACAGTGAGCGAAAGCCCGGCAGATGCCAGTGGAACCTCAGAGAGGCTCCATGAAGTGGGCCTCTGAGCGGCTGCACTGATACACACAAATCATCCCTGCTGTCCCTCTTTCTCTCTCACTCTGCGTGTTGAACTTAGTTAATGATGGAGGCTCGCTGGATCACTCAGCGCCTAAGTGTGCTTGATAAAGGTCAGCGCTGCCAGCGACTAATGCTTCGTCGCTCAGAGTAATACTTTAGCCGAGCGTATTGTGAATACTCCGCACATGAACGCTTCACAGGGCAAAATAATCAAGAGAGTAAACTCTGGAAAGGCCAGCTGTTTCTGCTGAGCTTCTCTGTGGCTTTCACAGACACTCTCACACTTGTGTATCTGAAACCTCTGAAAACACTGAGTCAGTTAACAACAGCCAGCAGAGTCAGCCTAAGTCTGGGGAATACATCACATCATGAGGAGAAAGTCGAGGGACAGAAAGTGATGATTAATGCCAGCTAATAAATGGATTGACAGTAAGACAGCTTGGTAGAAGTCAGGACAAATTTCAACGCGTATGCCTTTATACTTGTAGTCCTATATCAACAAAGTTTAGAATGCAGGACTTGTTGTCACACCCTGTACTATGACTGCTTTAAATGACACAAGTCATTTTCTTAATGCTTAAAAGAATTATCCACTAAGTTTAAGAACTTGAAAAAAAATACAAGAATGGTCTGATGAAACAAAGATTGAACTCTCTGGCCTGAATGCAAGTGTAATGTCTAATATACCTACCCAACCCATCCCTACAGTGAAGTGTGGTGGTGGCAGCATCATGCTGTGGGGGTTTTCAGCAGCAGGAACTGGGAGACCAGTCGTGGTTGAGGGAAAGATGAATGCAGCAATGTACCAAGGCATCCTTGATCATATCCTGCTCCAGAGCGCTATGGACCTCAGACTGGGGCGAAGGTTCATCTTCAAACAGGACAACCACCTTAAGCATACAGCCAAGATAACAAAGGGATGGTGTGGGGACAACTCTGGCAATGTGCTAGAGGGGCCCAGCCAGAGCCCGCACTTAAACCCAGACTGAACATCTCTGGAGAGATCTGAAAAGGCTGTGCACCGACACTCCCCATCCAACCTGATGGAGCTTAAGAGGTTCTGGAAAGAAGAATGGAAGTCACTGCCCAAAAATGGGTGTGCCAAGCACAGCATCAGACTCAAAAAGAGTTGAGGCTGTCACTGCTGCCAAAGGTGCTTCAACAAAGTATTGAGCAAAGGCTGTATATACTTATGTAAATGTTCTGTTTTTGTTTTTTTATTTTTACTAAATTTGCCAAATTTTCCAACCATCTTTTTTCACTTTTTCATAATGGGGTATTTTGTGTAGAATTTTGAGGTAAAAAATTAACTCAATCCATGATGGGATAAGGCTTTAACATAAGAAAATGTGGAAGAAAGTGAAGCACTGTGATTACTTTCCGAATGCACTATAGATGACTTGGACTGATGCAAAAAAAGGGGAAAAAAATCAAACCTGTTCTGAAAAATATAATGACAGACGAAACTGTCGTCAAAAGTGTGAAAATATGAACAGAACAACCTGAGATTTATATTTACCTTTAAAAATTCAGATGAAAAAAACGGACTCAGTGTGCAAAGGCCTTACCTCTTAAAAATCTGTTGCTAACGGGTCTCCTCAGGCAAGAACATGACTCAACCTCATAGCAAGTTGATGATGAAGAGCATGCACTATACGTCCTTAAGAGAACCTAAAGTTACAGTAACTCTAACTCAGTGGATAACTTCACTCATGGTGCAAATGTGTCTAACAACAAAAACCAACAACAATCCACAAGAAACATGAAGAAAAGAACCTCAGCAAGGATCACTGCACGTCAGTCAACATCAGTAACAACTAAACATATAAAACACTTTTAAACACTCTGCCCAAAGGCATGATGGGTAACACCATCCACCCATCTCCCAGATTAGAAATCACACTGGGAGGAACTTATGAAGAGAAATATTTGCTTTAGTTTTTATCATTTATCTGCAAAAAAATCTATCATACCATAGTTTACAATATATGAAATGTAACACACATACAGAAAGATTAATCTGATTTTTAATATTCAATTAATTGAAATGTTTGTTATCGCATTAAGTTCAACTGCCAATCTATTCAACTTTTACTGTTGTTAGCCTTCAATTATCATGATTTTTGTCAGAAACTCGTTGTTCCATTTAGCAATTCTAGGTGTTGTTAAGTAGCAATTGTATTACTGACAGGTCACAAACTATCCTTTTCAATGCTATTTTCGTAGTACCCCACAGGTTTGATAGAAGGGTAAGGCAGCATTGAGTGGCACTGTCCCCTATAACTGACTGCAGTGAGGGGCTTCTCCCGAATGGAGTTACAGTTACATTTTGGGGGTTACTATCAACTCCAAGATGTTTAACCCTGAGATACCAACACTCAAGATTCTGCTGTGTACAACAGCTGTTTTAGGATGTGATGTGGAATTATTTCTTCTTTTTGCTACCGTGTATGCTACAGAAGCGGAAAGAGCAGTTACTTTGGTTAAAACTTACTTCAGAAATAGGAATACTGATTTTAAAGTGTACTCAAAAATATAAGCACACAAAAACTATTCAGTTACAGTCATAATTAGTTACTTTCCACCCCTGTTTAAAACTTATAAAACTTATAAACTCTGTTTGTAGGCTGGTAAGCTCCACTTCTAGACAGGCCGAGTCTGAAAACCACAAAGCATTGTGGGGTAGCGTGCTCATGTTTAAGCTAAAAAATGCTGACCACATATAGCCTTCATCCGGGGATTTCTCCAGTACACAAACTTGCATTCTGTGAATTTGGTGTCCTTTACTAGATGTGACGTCACATTTAGTCTGAATAGACCTGGAGTATGTTACTTCAGGCACAGCCCTGTCCCAAAGTGTTGCTAACAGGTGAGCATTGACAAGCTACTACACTACATAGAATAGTGGTCAGTGAGTGGGTCTGCTGTCTGAACAACACTCAAACTTACACTTAAAGGGGAATTAGGCCACATGCTTACCTTTAAGTAGGCTAAACCAGCATCCAATGGAAAGTCAAGGCATGATGCTCAGCTCAGGTAGCTCGTGGGTTTTGTGCCATTTCACCTGATGACACGAAAAGAGAACAGGCTAAAGTTTCAGCACTCATCCTATAGACTTATACTGTAATCCTATCTGGCTCAATGGGCCTCGGTCAGCACATGAGGTGTCTGTAGATGAATTTAGTTTATGGGGACAGTCCCTGGTCCTCTATGAGTCCGTCCCTCTCCGCAGCAGCACCCTCCCTCCCTCATTTCCTCCCTCCGCCTCGCGCGCTCTGTGGAGTTTGAGGATGAAGACGCAGAACATCAGGACCCTGTGTTTGATCCTCTCCATAGTTGTGTACCTGCTCATCGGGGCCGCCGTCTTTGACGCGCTGGAGTCGGACAGTGAGAGCTCCAAGAAAGAAGCGTTGGAGCAGAAGCTGACCGAGCTGAAGAAAAAGTACGGATTCACTGACGATGACTACAGAGAGATCGAGAGAGTGGTCCTCCTGTCTGAGCCGCACCGCGCAGGGAGGCAGTGGAAGTTCGCCGGATCCTTTTACTTTGCTATTACTGTTATCACCACCATCGGCAAGTAGAAAAACAGTTTTGTCTCACCGGCTGCTTTAAAGTAGGCCAACAGACTGTGACAAACTTAGGGGCAACAGGAGGTGGACAGGTGAAACTTCTATGGGGACATTATTCTTTCAACCAAACAAGGATTCCAGGATTCAAACTGATTAGCAAGTTAAGATAAAAATACAAGTTCTGACTCGTAGTATGACGCTACATTACGGTATTCACAATGATTTAAAGCAAAGAAGAATTGAAGAAAATGCCCTTTAATTGTCCTCAGGCAGGGGACAATATGAGACCCTTCCCAGTTCAGCTATAAAGCAATCATAGCAACTGAAGAAAATATTTAAAAACATCTGTTTTCTGGCAACAAAGCCAACCTACTGGACATAGCCAAATCTGGAATACTTCATCACCTCTCATATAAGCATAATAACTCAGATTTAACACATCTAAATCGTTTAGCATATTCCTATAGACTAGGTGTAACATTTTAAAAATATATGCTAATAATTACTGCATTATCTGCCATATAAATATTTTTTATTCATTTCATTCCAACCAATTAATTGTTTAGATATGTCTACAGTACTCTACCTAATTAGGATCCTCTTGATATGCGACAGATCTTTCTGAGGGGCTCTGACCCAGCTATAGGGACCATGCTTTTTTAGATAACCATTATCCATTGATACAGTTTTATTCACTCTTGGCCCCCTGTTTTTTCCCTTTTTATTGGTGAAATGTTAAGACAAAACAGTGACACTGACATCAATTATAGATACCAATACCAATGTTTGCTGTAATGATTTATGAGATCAATGTTGTACAGCTGAATGTAGACAGGTGGCAATATAAGGTAGAATATAAATAAAGATATGTAGTTTAATACCTAAATAAAATAAAAACATATTGATATAAGGGACAGTGAGAAAAAATGTAAGGAATCATTGGCGTTATCTAACTTAAATGAAAATATGTCAGGTAAAATAAGTGATGCATAAATATTTAAAGTGACTGATCTAATTCAACAGAGGTCCAGCCAGTTGGTGCTAGAAGTCTCACAATTAGTGAAAAGGGGATCACCAGGAAGGTCCAGTCACTGGTTAATCAGTATTCATTGCTACCATTACATCATGAAGACAAAAGAACACTCCAAGCAACTCAGAGGAAATGTTACTGAAAAGTTTAAGTCAGGGGGATGGGAACAAACAAAATTAACAAGGCTCTGAATTTCCCCCCGGAGATCAGTTAAACCCACCATCAAGAAATGGAAGGAATATGGCACATGTGTAAATCTAGATCAGGCCTTCCTCACAAACTGAGTGACGGTGCAAGAAGACCAATTAGAGAAGTAACAAAGACACCTATGACTACTCTGAAGGAGACCTCGTATCTACACAGACTCAGTGCTGTGAAAGGTGCATCTACTGAATACTGATTTTTGTCAAAAAATCCAAATCATATTGACCATGATTGATTTATAAAATCAATTAAAGAGGGAAATATCTAATGGGATGAATACTTTTTAATAGGCACTGTATGCCTGTGGTTGAAGCTGTGTATCTCATATTTGATAATGACTGAATTTTTAGGCACCTTGAAGCACAAGGCTCCATGCAGTTGCTTATCTTTGCTAATCCTACTATATTTACATGGTAAAGTAGAAGGGTCTCGTTTTGCTCTCAGTTATGGTTATTGTGCTTTTTCATGTGAACCAATCCAGAAATACTGCAATGAAAAAACATGAACAGAAATTAAATCCGTTTTTGAATCTACATTTCTTAAACCTTCTATTGCAGTTTCAAGAACTTCTCTGCTTTGCACACATACACACATGCACAAGCTGTTTATTCAAAATATGGAGTCTGTTATTGTCTAACAGCTCTTAACTTGTTAGCAGGCATCTGCAGCACCACTTCTGCCTAAACCTATCAGTGTTGAGGTGTCAGAATTTGAAGTCAAGATTGAGATGGTTACCTTTACACAGGCCTGCTAGTTTGGTTGAAATATGACCCAAACATAAAGTAAGCATTTAGCTGGAAGTTAGCACAGCATATTGTAATTTTGTAATGCAGGAAACATTTTGCAGAATGTGATTTCTTTTTCTTTGTGATAACAAACAAATATCACATGTTTTCCACCCCTGTTTGTTTCTTTAGTATGCGTAAGATGAACTTTTCATGGTGCTGCACATTCATGGTGAGCCTACTCAGGTGTTTTCACCTATTTATCCTGGATAAAGTATGTACTCAGAGCAATTAGCATATGTTTAACAACTCTTCACGGTGCAGCATAAATGTAGACTCTAAGTAGTTAGGCAGAATATAAAGGCTTTTCACATAAAGATATGCACTTTGGTCTGTTATCTTCCAGCTTTGTTTTGCAAATAAAGTCTTGTTTGGGTCCTTTTTTTGAGTTTGATTATGGGCCAACTTATTGCACTTTCCAGTTTTCTGTATAAAACACTTTTTTGCTTGTAGAGTGAACAAGCATTTTTGTCTTTAGAAATATCAACTCTACTCTATTTACCCCCCTGGAAATCAATCATGGTCAATAAATATGGCTTTGACCAGAAAAATTACAAAAAAGCTTTTTTAATGTCAAAGTGAAAAGAGATTTTTTCAAAGTAATGCCAATTAATCAAAACCTATGTAAGGTAAAATAAGTGACTGCATAATTATTCTCCCCTCTCAAGTCAGTTTTTAGTAGATTGGCTGCAATCACAGCATTTAGTCTGCGTGGATAGTTCTCAAGACTTGCACATCTGGGCATGCCAAATTTACTCTATTATTATTATTATTATTATTATTATTATTATTATTTTATTTTATTTTATTTTATTTTTGCAAAACTGCTCAAGCTCTGTGAGGTTGCAAAGGGATCAGGCATGAACACCCCTTTTGAAGTCCAGTCATGAATTCCGTATTGGATTGAGGTCTGGGCTTGACTTGGCCACTCCAGAACATTCACCTTGTTGTCTTTTAAGCATTTCTGTGTAGCATTTGCTGTGTGCTTCAGGTCATTGTCTTTCTGGAAAATAAATCTTCTCCTTATAAGATTCAGGGAGAAGATAAGGGTGAATAAAATTGTCCTTCAGGATTTTCCTAGATTTTGTCGGATTCATTATACACTCTACCTCACAAGCTTTAATTCTTTCGGCTGCTGAGAAGCACCCCCACAGCATGATGCTGCCACCACCATGCTTCACAGTGGGGATGGTGGGTTTATGGTGATGGTCTTGTCTGATGGCCAAAAAGCGCCATTTTGGTATGATCAGACCTAAGAACCTTCTTCCTCTTGACCATAGAGTCTCCCTTGTGCCTTTTGGTGAACTCTTGCTGAGATTTAATGTAAGTTTCCTTCAAAAGTAGCCTTCTCTTTGCCACTCTCCCATAAAGCTTTGACTGGTGAAGAACCTGGGAAACAGTTGTTGTATGCAGAGTCTCTCCCTCAGCTGCTGAAGCTTGTAACTCCTTCAGAGTAGTCATAGGTGTCTTGGTGGAAACTCTCACTGGTCTCCTTGCACAGTCACTCAGTTTGTGAGGACGGCCTGATCTAGGTAGATTTACACATGTTCCATATGCCTTCTATTTCTTGATGATGGATTTAACTGAACTCCAGGGGATGTTCAGTGCCTTGAATTTTTTTTGTGCAACTTTAATGATGAGAACAGTTTCATACCTTATTTATGCTGAATGCATGATTTTCTCCTAGCAGTGTTTGGATGAAATTTGACCTCCTTCTGTTTTGCTTACAAGTGAACACCCTTGCCATGCTGTGAACAGAGCAGTTATAACATTTAAAATCTACCAACAATAAGCAGAAGTATTTGCCTTTATTTGACATGTGATGGGCTTTGACTGTGCAGGTTATGGCCACGCTGCTCCCCGCACTGATGCTGGAAAGACCTTCTGTATGCTCTACGCTGTCTTGGGAATTCCTCTGACGCTGGTCATGTTCCAGAGCTTGGGCGAGAGAATCAACACCTTAGTCCGCTACCTCCTGCGCAGAGCCAAGCAGGGCCTGGGCTTACCGGAGACAGAGGTGTCCATGGGAAACATGGTCCTGGTGGGTCTCTTGTCATGCATGAGCACCCTGTGTATCGGAGCTGCAGCCTTCTCCCATTTTGAGGACTGGACGTTCTTCAATGCCTACTACTACTGTTTCATCACGCTCACCACCATTGGATTTGGGGATTTTGTTGCCTTGCAGAAGAAAGATGCTCTCCAGAAACGATCGCCCTATGTGGCATTTAGCTTCATGTACATTTTAGTGGGGCTGACAGTCATTGGAGCTTTTCTGAATCTGGTAGTCCTGAGGTTTCTCACTGTTAGCGCTGAAGAGCCTGGTGTGAAACCTGAGGCAGGTGGCCAGGAGGAACAGACGCAGCGTAAAGACACACAGGTTGATAAAGAGGTGTCTGTGGCTGAAGGGGAAACTGCTGATATTGGATACAGAGACGGTGCAGATGGACACAGCAGCCTGAACAACATGAGTCTTCCCATGGAGGGAGGCACCAGCTGCTTGAATCTCCTCCCCTCTCCTGTGGAGGAGCGCAGACTCGTTTTATCCGAGCACTGTGAGCTCTATGAACCCAGCAGACTCAGGACCTTTTTCTCCTGTTGCATGTGCTGTGACACTGACATTTACAGCAGCCCAGCTCAGTCTCATTGTGACCAGGATGGCGGCCACAGTAACCCCGTCTTTTACAACTCCATCTCCTACAGGGTGGACCGAGCCTCCTGCAGCTCCTGTACTGGGTCGTCACAGGGGTCCCCCAGCAGTGTAGCTCTGTGTCTGGGCAGCAACAACCATCAAAAGAGGAGGAAATCACTGTAACTCACTGAACCTGGGACTGATGTTTAAGAGACCTTTGATTTGGAGCTCAAGTTCAGACTACAGAAGAATAAAACCTTCAGATATTCTCGGTTGAGCAGTTTGTCCTGTGCTTATTGAACTGTTTTCACACATACAGTCCTGAACATTTCAAAGCAGGTTACTGTAAAATTTTACAAAATTGTTATTTACGTATGTCCCTAACAGTATATGGATTTTCCTGTGAGACGGGGGGTTTGATGGTACAGCCCCACTGAATCTGTCAAAGACACAGTGATGGACTGACACCCATTCAAGAGTCTTATTAAGGGCTGTCAATAATTTTTTTTATTGTGATTAATCTGAGATGCTCTGTAATCACATCCCTGTTGCATTGCATCAAAACTGTTTTTGTGGCATGGATTTTTGTACTGTCTTAAACTAAGGGCTGTTGATTTCCTCTGTGGATACAGACCTGCTTTTATAGGTAGATTGAAGCTTTAAAATGGACTTAGTTGTTGAAAAAGGAAATAAGAGAACAGTAAAAAGGTAAATGTTTGATAACTCAAGGTGCAGATAATTTTTGATTTGTCCACTGTTTCCTAAACTAAAATGAGACATTCAGCTCTAGCCGATCCATCAACTAGAGCAGTGGTTCTCAAATGGTCAGGCATCAGGACCCACCACCACTTGCTTAAAGGTCGCATAATAGGCAAAATGCATTTTTTTAGGTTTTTCTAACAAAATTATGTGCCCCTGGCCTGTCCACAATCCCCCCAAGAATCTGAAAAATCAATTCCCTCTCTTTCTCCACCTTTCAGAAAATGTGTGCTGAAACAAGCCATTTTTAGATTCTCCCCTCATGATGTCATGTGGGGAGTTTGCACCGCCCCCAGGTTCTGTTGGCCCTCCCCACTTGGACGAAAGTTCCGCCCTCCTCTCTTGATCCAGATCAGGAGAGCCACATCTATTTCCTGAGAGGAGCGGAGTCAGACTGCTCATTGAAGTTTAAAGCCCCAGACACAGAAACAGCTCATTCTGAGCAGGGCTCAAACAGAGGGTTTTTTTTTAGACATGGAAAAATCTGATGCTGGAGTGTTTTTTCTTCAAAATAGACTTCACAAGCATGTTTTGGAGACCTCTGTACTGTATTTTTGTATCTCATAGCCATGGTATAAAAAACATGAATTTGATTATATTAGGAATGCATCCTGGACTTATGCCTTCAAAGTTGTAGTTTTTAGGGTTTTTCGTCTAAATCACTCATTTCTGGTATGGTTGATGTGCAGAGACATTATATGGTATTTACAGTAGGTTACATGATACAGTGTGAAATGTTACTATTTGGATGAATTTAAAGGGTTAAAAACCAAGAGTATTAATTTGAAAATGGCCTCTTTGTATTCCTACGTTATTGAGCATTCAATGTAACTGCACATGCATGTGCACATGCATGTCTGTGTGTTTGCGTGCAGATGTGGTCTGTATAATCTATGGTTCTCACGGCATTTTCTTTGATTTGTGTCTTTGAAGTGAAAAGATAAAAGGTGATTAAAAATCCCCTTTCATCAACATGACCTTTGCAACCATGTCTGCACCATAAATTAAAAGTTTTGAAAACCAAGAAGCAGCCAATCTGCAGAGCAGAGTTTAAACAATACAGCCATGCGTGTCCACCGTTAATGCAGGTGCACCTGCTAAGAAGTGGCATTATGTAAATAAACTGGCATTTCTAGGGTTAAAATTATGAAAATGAAATGAATTCACATTTGCTATACATAATGAGGACTGAAGTTAAGGACCAAAAAAAAAAAAAAAAAGTTTTTCTTTTATATTTAATATTTTTAATGTATCCCATGTCCTGAAAGGGCTTCATGACGGAAAGTGTGTTTTTTTTTTTTTGTACATTTTGTAATTACACAAAAAATCAGTGTTGCTGCTAATCATTGACATATCCCAGATAGATAATCCCACAAATAAATCAACTTTGCATTTATCAAATAAAAAAATAATTCATTTTTGGTGTAAGAAAAAGTGGCATTATATAAATCAACAGGCATTTATAGTTAAAAATTATATACATATAAAAAAGAATTCACATTTGCTATACATGATGAGAACTGGAGATGAGGACCAAAACATTTTTTTCTTTATATTTAATATTTTTTAAAACATATCCGATGTCCTTAAAGGGCTTTAAGAGGGAGAGTGTGATTTTTTTCAAAGGAGGACCTGAGGGTTAAAAACAGTACAAAAATCCAAAATGAAACATAAATGCAAAAAAGTGCAATTTCAAAATGTAACAACAAAGGAAGATTAATCATGATTAAAACATGTATCCCCAGACAGCCCTCTTAAATTCACAATGGCAAGTGCAGCTTTTATTGAAAAGACTCCATAATTAAAAAAACAAGTAAGCAGTGTAAGTGGGCGGAGCTTATTGGTTCAGTTCTAAATAACTTAGACATATTCAGCGGGGCTATACCGTCAGGAGGCGGGTCATCAGGAGAAAGGGATGGTATGGTTGTCATGTTTACCAGATAAAATGTAGCAGCTCATAATGATCTTACACATTATGTATTTTTAGATAAATATTGAAGCTAAAGAAGCATGTAGAAAATGCTGAAGTTTGTAATGATGTAAATGAACCCATGTTTTCAAACATTACTGTTCCTGATTATGGTCCATGTGGTCCATGCTGTTGCCTCTCATTAAAAGGTTCCTGGTTTGATAGGTTGGACAGGTTTGTGTGGAGGTTGTTCTCCCTGGGTATTCTGAATTCCTCCCACAGTTCAAAGACATGCCCAATAGACTGATTAGCGACTCTAAATTGCATCTACGTGTGATTGTGAGCTTGATTGCTTGTCAGCCCTGTGACTGACTGGCGATCAGTCCAGGATGTGCCCTATCTCTTGCCCAGTAACAGCTGGAATCAGCTGAGCCCCTTGTGATCCCAAACAGGATAAGGAGTGTAGATAATGGATGGATTGAATACTGTGTTTGGCACCTAAAGAAAGTGTGTGATCAGCTAAAGATAAAGTGACTCATGTGCTGGGGTTATCTCCACTGATATTTAAGGTGACAGACTTTCTGCAGTCTAAGTCACCTGTGACCTTTCTGTTGTCTCCAGTCTGAATTTATCGGTGTCTTCTGATAGGAATGCAGTCTCCTTTCTCAGGCTGTTTCTCTGATAATGCCTACTCCTCATTGCCTTGTACAGATATGTGCAGAACAGTAAGTCTATCTCAAAATGTTATTTCCATACTACGTCCTCAGTTATACAAGTGTGTCAGCAAAGGACCTGGAAATGCACAGTTTGGAAATGTCTTTTTGGCTGAAGAGAGAGGAAATATGGGGAGAGAGAGACCAGGACTCAAGCTTTCAACCATCGAGTCTAGACTCTCTTTATGGGCACCTGCACGAGCCGCTGAGCTAAACTAGCTCACCTGCAAATGTCTTTCATTGTTGTGTGGTTTAATTACATGATGCCAAAACTCAAATCTCATATGTAATATTTACTCAAAGTCAAGTCTTTAGTGGTGTAATGTACTTATACAGAATTCCACTGGTTAAAGTTGATGCAGCATTAACTTTAAATTGCTGAGGTAAAGGGCCACTCTAATGATTTAAAACAAAATGTAATTAGTATTCAGCCCCTGAAATAGCTTCACAGTTTTCTCCTTGTCTTTTAGGA
This sequence comes from Cheilinus undulatus, assembly GCF_018320785.1. Taxonomy (NCBI): domain Eukaryota; kingdom Metazoa; phylum Chordata; class Actinopteri; order Labriformes; family Labridae; genus Cheilinus; species Cheilinus undulatus. The sequence goes on from NC_054867.1 coordinate 16,765,668, forward strand.
CAGTGGTTCTCAACTGGTCAGGCATCAGGACCCACCGCCGTCTTCTTAAGAAAAATCCCGACCCAAATTTAAAAGAAATTCTTCATTTATTTAATGAATTTGGTTAATCAGTATCCTTGGCTACCATTACACCATGTAGACAAAAGAACACTCCAAAAAATGGTGATGTTTGGATCCTAAATAGAAAAATCAGAAACCCAAGACAACATAAAGTCAGTGTTTTTTCATCGTTTATGTGTAAAAAACGACCGTTTTCTACGTCTCCTTTTCCTCTTCACCACTCTTTGTTTGGGATGACCGCTACAAATGTATGGTTTGGTTTGTTAAGGTGAATGTGAACCAAACCATTGGAAAGTGCAACACTGTTGCAATTTCAGTTCCAAAATGAACCGAACCGAGTCCCACGGACTATCAGGTGTGAAAACGACCTTATTGAACAATGAGACAAGGACCAAAATAAAGCGAAAAGTTCGAAAAGCACATCATCACTGAGGAATTTCAATGCATACATCTTATTTTGCTCTATTTTCCTGAGAGCATGAAAGTTTGGTAGTTTCTCGAAGAATTTTCTTGTTATCTTGGGTAAACCAGCTTTATTTCCCAATAAAACAGAGATAAATAGGTAGAAATCTTGAAAAATATTCTGAATTTTACTCGTAATCATAGGAAAACCTTAAAATTACATGTATAGAATTACTGTATGTCCACTGTGGGCTTCTTTAGATGGAGTTTTTGCCACTTTTTCCCCCTGGCACACATCCACGACCCACGAGAAAGAGCTTTGCCTCGTTTCAGTTTGGTATGGCATGGTACGCTTTTTTTGCATTTCCATGTTGCAAAAGTTGGAAAAGGTCCCAAAAAACTGACCCGTCCCACTTTTTGGTACCCTCCTGAAGAGGTCCCAATCCTCCCTATTCGTACCAAAAGGGTGGAGCTACAATATACAACCATAGGGGTTTGCATTGACGTCATGTCAGTGCACGACATGAACGCTTGGCTCTAGGCTGCGGATGGATGTGAAACTAAATTAATGCTGAAGTTTTATGAATACGAAGCTTTAGATCAGCTGATTCTTTTTATTGTAACTAGTTATTTATATACTTCTTACTTGAGGTAAGTTGTGAAAAGATCGCTCTGTGGCTGTTGAACGTTTTTGTAAAACTTCGGGCTGCAGCCTATTTTTAAACAAGATCAGCGCACCCAGGATTTCTTGTTTGATTTTAACACCAGTTAAACCTTTAGTTTATTTTTTAAGGTGACGAATTCTCATGGTACATCTCTAAATTTTTACATTATGTCGCATAAACTGTTCTAGACTAGATATATTCTCATAGTAATGTGCCGTTATGACTCCAAATGTTTATGCACACGTATTCCATCAGCTGAGGATCTGTACTGACCGCGGTTAACATAATTAAGATGTAGTAATTTTTTTAAAAAGCCCTCTCAGCTGAAATAAAGCTGTTTACTGCTTATTCACTACTGATTTCTGTCACTCAACCTTTCTAAAACTCAGCGACTGGACCAGCAGACTCGCGCTGAATGCAAAAGTGAGGGTACGGTTGTCTGTGAAAACTCAAACTATTTGGGTGTTTAGCGTACCGAATCATACCAAAGCGTACTCAATCAAAGCAGACCACCTGGTGGAAATGTGGCTATAGTGACCCACTTTTGGGTCCCGTCCCACCAGTTGAGAACCACTGTTTTAAGAGGCATACCATAACAAGATTAACCCCCAAGGCTAGGTTGATTTTGACTTTTGCAAGAAAATAATTAAAGGCCTGATCTTCAGTGTGTATAAAGATTTGATTTTTAAATCAATCATGTTTATAATTTGCTTCGGATTGATCCTTATGAGGAATAAAGACATAAAATGTTAACATCAGTTTTCCCATTTTTATTTTATTCTAATCTGTTTCTTATTGTACCTTCATATCCAGGTGAAAGTGCTATACCAAATCTCTGCAGTTGAATCTTTAATGTCACATGTTTGTTTATGCTAAACAAAAACAACACATGCAACAAAAGGAATATGCTGTTTATACTCTGATACCAGATCTGTCAGACTCTTATCCTCAGAGGCTGTCTATTCATATTCTTTTGCAGCTTCATGTTGTTTTCTGTATTTCTGCTTTGTCTCTGCAGGCTGGTGAAGTGCTGAGAAATCCTTGACTTCAATTACAACATCCTTGCATGCTTTCATTGTAGCATTCAAATCAACAAACAGTTTACACCTCACTTTTGACATTCTTGAGAAACTCTCGCAACTACCGAGTCAGTTGCACTCTCTCATAAGATGATGCAAATACCTGCCAAATCTTAAAGTGTGCAGCTGAATCAGAAAAAGATGACCAGGACTGGCATGTGAAATAATGTTTTTTTTTTTGATGATTAATTACAGCAGCAATATGTGTTAAGATCATACTCTCTGACTTCTTCCAGGAGGGTCAGCTTACCGTTTTTTATTAAGTCAATGAAAACATTTGTCACAGCAGAGGCTCACATTTAATTTCCTTCATGTTCCCCTTTCTCACTCTAGGGGGCAGCATTGCTCCATGTTATAGTAACTTCAATGGCACCTGCACCATAGGGCCATGCTGAGATATTTGCTTTATCATTTTTTTTAAATAAAGAGGGCAGCATTTAAATAGTCTGTTGTAGTCTTTACCAGTGTCAAACGCTTGTTTTTATCCCTGCAGCTTCAACATTGTTGGGGAGTTAAGATGTAAAATTAAGCATTTGTTGCTATTTGACATTGTACACTGCATCCATTGACTGTGTGTGGTATTCTCAATGACTATCAATGGTTGTAAAAAAAAGTAGATGCCCTTTTAAAAGCACTGTCAGTCATTCAAACTTAGTGCAGGTGTGGTGATGTTAAAAAGAATCAACTTGAAAAGAAATCAGAGGATTCACAGCACACAGGAGGGCTTTATATATTTTATTCTTTCTTTAGTTACATTTCACCCACGGCAAACCCATAGAAGCCACGGGCAAACCATGTTTGTTGTCAATGAAGAGTAAATAAAAGGAAAAAAGAAGCAATTCTTCTTATATGAGTTCTTTGCAACCATCTCAAATGTCTGTTGTGGATCATGAAGTGGGGGACTGCCATTAGGAATAAATGGGAATGGAGGAAAGTTTGTACTTTACAGCTCTATAAATGAAGCTCTTTGCTGTAGGTATCATCAGAAAATGTCCTCATACACTGAATATGATTCCTACGCTTTACAAAAGTGTTATTTTTTCCCACATTTTAGTAGATATACTGGTATAAAGGTGATCAATATCACAAATTATTTAGTCCCGCAGACCTCCTAGCATCATCTAGCCAAATGACAGGAAACAAGAGTCTTGAGGAGTCTTGTACTGAGCTTAGAGGCTAGTATGTGAATCTTTAACATATAAATAATCCTCAAATTTTCACAAACATGCTTTATATTGAAACCTTGATGTACTATCAGCTAAATAAACCTACTCAGATAAGCGGCTCAGGGATGATATGCTGTTCACAACTGAGCCCCTTGAATGAGAGCCATGCTTGCTAGCTCCTGTTTAGTGCTAGTTTCCTTTCCTCCATCCTTTGTTCTTAGTCCACATTTAAAAAGCCAAACTGTGGCCATATGAAGAGCCGTTTGGAAGGCGAACAACCAGCTTTACTGAGCTGAACCAAATGATCGAGATCTCTAAAAAGAGACATTTCCCATCACAGTGAGCGGGACTGGATAGACATCAGCTGGGGAAACATGGGTAAGCTCAAAGTTTAATGAGCTAAACCATAGCAAATCTGTACTGAATCAAACCAGAGCACTTTGTGGTACAGATCATACATAAGCATCGTGTGACATCACTCATGCAGGCTTTAGACTGAGGCTTTTTTAATTCCTGCCTGCTGCCATTTTTCTGTTAGTTCTTTTTTCCTTAATATTTCACTACTTTTGGAACACAAAAATAGCTAAAGAATTAAGAGGGTTTTTATTTCATGGTCTTTTTGGTAGCCTTTCTCTTTGCAGAAATTAGAACTTGCACTCCAGTGAGCCATACATTTTGAATGGGGAGAAAGGTTTATGCTGCAGGCAGGTCGGTCTGGTACCTGCACTCTTTCAATCTGAAGCCATGCTGTTGTAATTCTTATAACTTCTGTAGAATGTTGCTCTGCATGGGTAAAATTTGTGGTAAAATACAGTAATAGATGCTGATTAGAAATATGTTGTCTGGATGGAAGCATGGAGCTCAAAAACTGTACATGCCTCTCAGTGATGGGGCCTTCACAGACGTGCAAGCTACCCATGCCAAGGGCTCTTATACACCCCGTACAATTGACAACGGCTTTTGAACTTTTCGTTGGTAACAATCTGGATGGCCTTTCTCCTTTTCAGCCTGGAGGACTCGTGGACATTATTTCCAAAAACAGTTAGAGTGAAGCCATATCAGACCACAGTATACTTTTTCACTTTAGGTCAATCTCAGATGAGCTTGGGCATATAAGTCATTGGAGCAGTCTTCACTCCCATTAGCAGACAGTTATGTACTGTATTAACTAACAGTAGTTAGCTGACATGTTCCTGAGCCCTGAGTTGTAATATCCATCACAGAATAAAACCAATTTTTAATGCAGAGCTGCCTGAGGGATTGAAGGTCAAAGGCTTTCAGTGCTGGTTTTCAGCCTTGCCTCTTACTTGCAGAGATTTCTCAAGATTCTCTGAATCTTTTGATGATATTATGGAATGTTGATGGTAAAATCTCCGAGATCTTTGCATAAATTACACATTGAAAGTGAATAAACAGTTGGACAATTTTCCCATGCAGTCTTTCACAAAGTGGAGAAACTCACACAATTGTTGCTTTAAACAGATCCTTTTATGTCCAATCATGGTACTATCACCTGTTACCTGGTAGAAAGAGGGGCAGGGTACATTACCTATTCCACTTCTGTTGACTACACAGTAGCACATAGAGAGAGAATGATTCCACATGACACCATAAACTGGAGTGTTGAAATCTCAAGGTTAAACATTTCTGAGTTGATTTAACTTCATTTTGAGAGAAATGGTCTTCAGTATTTAAGTGATTTGATAGTGTTGATCCATCAGTGTTGGTTCAACTCTGTAAAGAGTCTAATCTCGGCCAGCTGTGCTTTCAACTGGGGATAAGGGCAGAGTTCCCCATCATGCACCTGGGCAGAGTGTTTGGTTGTTGCCAGTGAAGTTATCCACTGAGTTAGCATTTCCTCCTGTCACTTCAGGTGTTTTTATAAGATGTACAGTGGTGTGAAAAAGTATTTGCCCCCTTTCTGATTCCTGAGTTGTTTTTTTTTTTGTTGCATATTTATCACACTTAAATGTTTTGGATTATCAAACCAATTTATATGTTTCACAAAGACAACCCAGGTAAATAGAAAATGCAGTGTTTGAATGATTATCTAATTCTTAAGGGGGAGAAAAATCCAAACCTATCTGACCCTGTGTGAAACAGTAATTGCCCCCTGAACCAAACAACTTGTTGTGACACCCTTGGCAGCAATAACTGAAATCAAGCGTTTGCGATAACTGGTGATGAGTGTTTCTCATCACTGTGGAGGAATTTTGGCCCACTTTTCTTCACAGAATTGCTTTAACTCAGCCATAGTGGAGGGTTTTCCAGCATGAAATGCCGTTTAAGGTCACACCACAGCATCTCAGTTGGATTTAAGTCCAGACCCTGACTGGGCCACTCCAAAACCTATATTTAGTTTTTCATGAGCCATTGAGAGGTGGACTTGCAGGTGTATTTCGGGTCATTGCCCTGCTGCATAACCCAAGAGTGCTTGAGCTTGAGGGCACATACTGATGGCCGGATGTTTGCCTTCAGGATTTTCTGGTAGACAGCAGAATTCATTGTTCCATCAATCACAGCAAGTGGTCCAGGTCCTGAAGCAGCAAAGCAGCCCCAGACCATCACACTGCCACCAACATGTTTGACTGTTGGCATGATGTTCTTTTTATCAAATGCTGTATTATTTTAACTCCAGATGTAACGGGACTCAAACCTTCCAAAAATTTCAACTTTTGTCACGAGAGCCTTTTGTGAGAAGAACCTTTGTGCTCTTTTTGATCAGCAGTGGTTTTGGCCTTGGAACTCTCCCATGGGTGCCATTTTTTCCCAGTGTCTTTCTTATGGTTGAATCATGAACACTGACCTTAACTGAGGCCAGTGAGGCCTACAGGTCTTCAGATGTCATTCTAGGTTCTTTTGTGACCTACTGGATGAGTCGTGGTTGCACTCTTAGAGTGATTTTGGTTGGCTGACCACTCCTGAGAAGGTTCACCACTGTTCCTTGTTTTCTCCATTTGTGGATAATGGCTCTGACTGTGGTTTGCTGGAGTCCCAAAGCCTTGGAAATGGCTTTGTAACCTCTTCTAGACTGATAGATTCCAATCACTTTGTTTTTTCATTTGTTCTTGAATTTCTTTGGGTCGTGGCACGATGCGTTTCTTTTTGAGATCTTGTAGCCTACCTCACTTTGTCTAACAGTTTCTATTTAAGTCATTTTTTTGGTTCAACAAATCTGGCAGTAATCAGGCCTGGGTGTGGCCTGTGAAATTGAACTCAGCTTTCCAAAAACTGTGGTTAATCATAATTAACTCATGATTTAACAAGAGGGCAATTACTTTTTCACAGAGGGCCAGAGAGGTTTGGACCCCCCCCCCTTAAAAAATTAGATAATCATTCAAACACTGCATTTTCTATTGACCTGGGTTGTCTTTGTGAAATATATAAATTGGTTTGATAATCCAAAACATTTAAGTGTGATAAATATGCAAAAAAAAAACAAAAAAAAAAACAACTCAGGAATCAGAAAGGGGGCAAATACTTTTTCACACTACTGTATAGTGCTTATTGTTCATAAGAATACAATGTTCTTACAATGAGGTTGACTCTCTGCTTTGTTCTTGCCAGAGGAGACCCACCTTGCCACAGATTTCAAGAGTTACTGCAGTTCTGCCATATTGTAAAGTATTTAACACTGTCAATTTTGCTTTCTATTTTACTGTATTAATGGAGTACAACTCCTACTACTACTTCTGCTACTCAGTACTTAAGTAAACTTTAAATTGAAAACCTTTTACTTGAGTAGATCAGTGCTTTTGCTTATATACATTTTGATAACAGTAACTGTACTTTTACTTGAATACAATAGTTGTGTACTTTTTCCAACTCTACCTGTTACCGATTAACCTTCTTACCTGAATGAAAGAGTTGGAGTATTCTATAACTTTCAATAACTCTCCCAGTCTTTTTTTTAGCCAGTGTGCCAACTTATTTGGAAAGTGCTGTTGGAATCAAATTCATTAGTGTTTATGTTTAAAAACAATCAAATTTATACTTTTAAACTCTACACTGTACCCAACTGACTGCTCTAGGTCCAGACAGTGCTTTGCTTGCTGCAATGCCTCCTCCTGCCTGTGCAAGTGTCTGCTCCATAACTCTGAGCCTAAAAGCAACAAAAACCATCTACACAGAGGAGTGAACTTTACCGCAGCAAAGAAGAAGAAAATGACAGCATGAAAAGTAGTCTGACTCTGACTCTAAGACCCAAATTTGAAGATTTCCTGCCATTTTGCTATCTCATGCAGAACTATGGCAAAGAGCGTCACTGAGATGAACTTTTTCCAAGCTCCTTGTGTGGCTCAATGAGTGGCAATCCATTTAGTAGCTTCTTTTATGGATGATAAGAAAGGTTATGCTATATTTTATGTTCATATGATGGATGTTTTTACTGGCTGTTAGCTGCAGGTGGTGGTGGCGATCCATTATAAACACCTGCATCCTGAGTGTTGAACTCTCCATGCAAGCACAGTGCATGCACTTACTCCTGCATGCATGCTGATATTCACATCTGTTAACACTTATGAATGTATGATGTCCAGTCATTCTGGTATAATAGGTTTCTTTCTTTAGAGCCGTCCCATGTTCCTCAACAACCTCTGTTGAGTAAGTGGAACATTTTATTAAGCTCTGCCCGAGAAACAATCACTGCAAATCTATAAACTTGTAATTCAGAATGTTAATGACCTTGCAAAAGGCTTTAGCTCATTAAAAATATAAAAGTTACCCACAATTTACCTCACTGTTTATTGATTATTATGTTGAATTCCATTAGCAATGCACAAATACTAATCCTCTATTGAGCTAAAGTTGTTTTAAGGCGCTGAGAGTGGGTGAATAATTCATGATATTGTTAGATATTTCTTTTTGTGAACGCACCCTGTTAAGTCATTAATGTCCTGCATCGAAAGGTCTTTCATGCTCAGTGTTGGTGTAGGATGGCAGATTAAATCAGAAAAATGAGCCGTCAGTTCAAGCAGAGTGCAGCTCTTGTGTTTGTAAAGGGTAAACAGCTTTAACATGGCAGAAATATGAGCAGAAGGTTCATTATAGCAGCTGCATGCAAATATGGTGTTTATGAATGTTCAAATGAACTGAACCAATATTGGTTGCCATGTTTTGATTATGGGAGAATATGTTTGCCTGTGTACTCTGCATTCACAGTCTTTCAGAAAGAGCTCGGAGATTATGAGCTGTTTTCTTGGATGCGCATCAGAATGCAAAAGCCAGCCTCTGTGGCTCACTGTGAACACGATGAAAGATTAAGGAACTAAAAAGAAGTGTCATGTTTATCAGAGAGATTAAATAAGTAGAAATTAGGATTCAGTTGGAGAGCATTGAGAAAACAGACATTAATAGAGGTTCACTGGTGGGGTAATTGCTCATTAGTTTTAATTTCCAGCCAATTTGCTGCCTGTGTTGAGTGGTGTGAAAAGGCTGTTTTAACTCCCTGGTTGTCTTCTCCAATCAGATGCTTTGACACACTGTGTCTGTTTGACATTTTGTGTCAGAGAGATCACCCTGCTTGATTAATTGCAGTTTAAATTAAGTCTTAAAGGACAGTTTGAATTACCCCTTAATGAACGGCTACATCTCTGCAATAATGATCCAAACTTCAGAGTGGCAATCAAAAACTGGCAATCACATGAAAGTAACAACTCCACTCAGCGTGATAACCCTTTACACACATGCACTTCTGAAATTTTCGAGAAAATCAATAAACTGAATGAACCTATGCAGAAAATTTCCCGACTTCCTTGTACACACTTGTCCCTCACAGCAGGAGGCTTTCCTGCAGTCAGCCTGTCAGTCAGTGGAAGGGAGGGGGAGGGGGAAGGACCAGGGTGGGTGGAAAACTCCTGCTGCACCTGCTGTCATTGTGAGGCCCTGAACTGCTTATTTAAGTGATTCAGAGATTTTTTAAAATGTGTGGATGTCCTCTGTTACACCTCACATGAGATTATGTTATCATTAATTGTCGAGAGGAGTCAGGCAGGAGAACGTACATCTCAGAAGCCGCTCTTGCAGACTGTTACTGTAACAGTGTAATAATGGAAATACAAGCCAAAGCTTTCATAATAATGTGAATAACACTTCTGTGCAGGGTTAGGGTAAGGGTTAAGATTGCAAAAGTAAAAGTTAAAAACGTGACCTGCAAAATCTAATCACAAAACAGTCAATAAAGTAAACAGTCTGTGCACAGGAAAAAAAAGCTTGTCCTCTAGGGGTTCTCGAACTCTTCAGCTCGAGACCCCCAAACTAAAGATGCCAGATAGCGGTGACCCCACTGTGCCTGAAGGGAGTTGAAGCATAGTTTGACACAGCTGTGTAAATTTAAGAGCAGTTTTCAAAATTTTAAATGTTAATCTACAGGTAATAATAATAATACAAATACAATTTTAAGTAAAAAATGTTTTCAAAGGGCTGTACACAAAGTTAAAATAAAGAAAATAAACACTTGATAATAAGAACATTTAAAAATCTAAAAATTACTAAAACTAAAGAAATGCTGTGATTAATCATGGTTAATCACAGCATAGGGATGTGACTAACTTGATTAATTTTTTTAATCAGTTGACAGCACTACATAAAATACATCTGAAGCATGCCCCACCTTTGAATTGTGTATCTTTTCACGTCTTAATAAAGGCAATGGCTAAAAGACAGCTAAATAGGACAACAGCGTTTGTCGGGAAGGCTATACATCATCATCTGAAGCACGGCAGCTGAGCCTGCTGTTCACTTGTATCTGCAGGTGATGAAGTTAAATTTAGCTGACCGTGTTCAATATAGCATGATGTTAGCTTTTTACTTTTGTCTGTTAGATTAACAAACCAGATATGATTATATTATCAATTTTTGAAGATTATCTTTATGAACAAAACGTGTACGTTTCGTAAACTTTTATTGGACACAGATGGAAGGCATCCGCTGACCCCCTCTTGCAGCTGGTAGACAAGTACTCGTGTTATCTAATTAGCTACCTTAACTTCAGCTATGCTCAAGCTCATGTTGCTAAAGCTTACTGAGCAATTGATAACGTAGCTAACAGAGCTACATAGATAATATAGCTACAGCTAAGCTCATCAAAGCAGCTATGTAAGAAATGTAGATATGTTATCTACATAGCTACTATAGCTTTATCTATGTTTGCTAAAGCTCATGTTGCTAAAGCCTACTCAGCTATTGATAACGGAGCTAACAGGGCCTCATAGCTAATGTAGCTACAGCTAAGCCCACACAGCAGCTATGTCAGACATATAGATATGTTATCGATCTTGCTTAGACTGTAATGTTTGCAATGTGGGTATTTCATGAATGTAACTGCAAGACAAATATAATTGATTTTAAGACAACTCTATACAATGTACCTGCAAAATACAACACTTCAGTTCTGAGAGCCTCTCACATGAACAGTCTGCAAGAGGCGTCATCAGAGATTGTCTATCAAGGGAAAAGAGGACAACATGATGACATAATGACCATTGGGGTAACTGTGGCTCTGTAGGAAGAGTCGGTCATGTCACAACTGGAAGGTCGTGGGTTTGATTTCTATCTCCTGCAGCCACATGTTGATGCATTCTTTGTGCAAGACACTTAAGCATATTTTGCTCCGACTGCTTTGTCTGTGTTGTGTAAAAGGGGAAGAATATTTTTTAATAGGATTATCTAATACTAATGGGAATTTCTCAATAGCAACCTTTGCCATAAGTATGTGAATAGGTAGGAGTGACCTGCAGTGTAAAAGCAGCCATTACCAATTACCATATTTAGCCAACATTATTAGCTTTGCATCAGAATCTATTTAATGAGGCCGGTTAACTATGTTTGTTTAGGGAGGTGTAAGTCAACTGCACTCAGGTTAATTTTTGCTGTAACAAGTAATCTAACATCTAATAAAACACTATTTGTTGCTGTATTGTTGAATGCAATCTGTGGTTGAAAATCAGCAATATTTCTCTTTTCCTGTTGCTACCACACACATACAAAAATGGATAATCCCTGATGCTTCTAAACTATTTCTGTCCTACCTGTTGGCACACAGCTGCATAAAGGTAAACACAGCTGTGTCAGTGCAGGGTGAGATGATAGAGAGGGCCGCATTAGACTACAATATTATCACCATCATGTTGAATTTTGGGAACTGGAACAGCATCTTACGTACAAAAGCTTGTTTTTTTAATTACTGTTGCTATTGCGGTAACTTTTCTCTATCATGTGTTTTTACAGATAACCACGACTCATGTGGGTTAACACATTAGGTCAGTAAATGTTCACTTGGCTTTATTTACCCTCTGAGACTGACGTTGTCATATATGACAAAAAAAGGTTGCAGTTTATAAACATGTAGGTGTCTTTCATACTACGGTCCTGGATCCAAGTTCACTTGATCCCAAAGTCCAGTTGGTTTTTGTCGGTGTGAATGCAAACAAACCACACCCACTTGGGGAGGTGATCTTAGCTGAGATGTGAATGCAATATCAACCCGGATACGGGACAACATTCCCTGATGGGAGTTTGTTCGCATTTTTCCTCAGTAAAAGGCAGAAATCATCAGAATCAAGTCAACAAATGGTCTGTTATGATTTGCCTTATGGATGAGCTACACATAGATGTGTAGACAAGAGCAATGTTGCTGGCATCTTAAAAAGTGATATCAAAGACATCAGTGGTGGCATGGTGGCAATTTTTTATTTTTTTTTTGGCCAGGTTAAAACATAAACAGTCTTTGCTCAGGTCATGACCTGAGTGGCTGCCATAGAAGCTTCACTTCTTTGGTTTATAAATCAGTCATGTGCATACCGCCACCCGCTGTATCTTTTCTATTTGAATCAATGTAGCCTACTGTGAAAGCACCCTTAAATAACTTTTGAACCATTAATCCTTCTTGCTATGTTCCAATGACAGTTTCAATACCTTTGAATTCCTTTGAACTTTCTAGCTAGCCTAGAACTTGGGTAAGGGTCCAGGGTCATTTAAGATTAAATCCACAATAGTAAATTCAATATTGAACAACTTTTAATCAATTTTTTGGTCCATTTTTGACTGTTTCTGCCGCTAGAAGCTTATACAAATTGCCATTTTGTATCCCACAATGCTTTGTGGTTGTCACAACCAATGGCAGGTTTTCCATCAATGCGTCATTCCTTGTCAAACTGCACATGCCATTACATGTAGATCATGATGTAATTCAGTAAAGTTTTAATCCGCTTTTACTGCTGGTTTGTTAATTTGGTTTAATTTTGATTTTGAAAAAATGCTTTGTTTTAGTTTAGTTTTTATTAGTTTAGTTTAGTTTCAACATACATTTTTAAAACATATTCAAACAGGGCATAGCTCTTCACTAACCACTCTATTCATTTAAAGATGATGTTTGAATACAACTCTAGACATAAAACTGTTTGAAGTCTTAACCAATCACATTAAGAAAATTTTACCATCCCCAGACTTGCTTATAGGTGCCATACAGTATGATTGTATCAAAGAATAAAACTAAGGATATGTCGTCTCTATTTAAATTTTCTTTTGTTTTGTAAGTGCACTAGACAGTTTTAGTTAGTTTTTGTTTTTTGGTAAAGCTTCGTTTTTTTGTTTCAGTTAGCGAATATGATTTTTGAATTTTGGTTTTAGTAATTTGGTTAATTTTAGACAACTACATTAACCTTGCAGAGAGCTCTTGATGTGTCCCTCTGTGTCACTTCAGACAGGAAGTCAATAAAATAATGGCACAAATAAAGCCAATATAAAAAGGACTTTTTTTGTAAATATGTCAATAATATGATGACTTTTTGTCTCAGAGTGATTAATCCTTCACTTTTTTGTCCCCAAGAGATGGGTGAACAATTTTGTGCAAAAAAAGTCTAACTGGAGTTCTTACTTATGTTTAGTTTTTCTTTTTTTTTTTTAATAGTCCCATGACATTTTTTAATTTAAAGTGACATTCCTGCAGCACACATATTCTAAAGCCCAGGTTGTCCTGAAAAAAAAAAAAAAAAAAGAATGTTTAGAGCTTGACTGTGCACCGCATGGTTGATGTTTTACAAGCTTTTTCAAGACAATTAGTTCAGGTGAGACAAAATGGTTTAAAAAGTAGCTTAGGGCTCGTAGCATTAAGTTTTGTAATCAGATTTTGCAGGTAAGGGGTCCTAAACCATACCTTGACCCATATCCTTACCCTAAACATAAGCTTGATCCCATTTCATTTCAAAAGCTTTAGGGGTGCATTTCCATTCTGGCAGAAATGGTGTCTCACATGAACAGTCTGTGAGAGCGCCTGCAGCCAGACTGTCTTGTTCAACACAGCAGCTGTTGGTAAATAGCTTCAGTGGTTAACCACTGGGAAAAACATATTTTTCCTGCTTTCATTGTCTCACTAGTAGTTCCACCTGTAATCATATCTACAGTAGAGCTTCAGGAAAAAGCACATCAGGATGGACATCAACAGTGAGAAAGATGCTCTGAACCTTTCCATAACCCCATGAGTGTTTTTTGACTGTTTGGCATGTTTTTCCAGACATGACAGTTTTTATTGAAATAGTCCCACTCAGTTTATGTCCTACAGCATCAGAAGCCAGTATGTTTTGTGTTGCCAACATGTTCTGGGCCAAACACAGCGATCGGTATTGAAACGGAGGGCTCAGTGTTGGGCCACACTGACATATGGATTGAGATGTAAATTTGTACAGACATTCAAAATCCCTGGGGGATTAAATGGCTGGTTACCGTGATCTCAGTCTCCTCCTCTGCCATCATGGAGTCAACATTTAAGGCCTCTCTGTTTGACCATGCTAGGGTTAAGCTTAAAGACCACTTTCTGTACACTTTCTCAGAGCTGCTCAGACCGTTTTTGTTACATATTAGGAAATTAAACTCTAACTTACAAAGCAGCAAAGGAGGAAGGGGGGCTTTCAGGCAAATCATTCCCATTGATTCAATCTTCTGTCCGAGGCAGAGGATGTAAAATTATCAAGGTTGGCTGTTATCAATTTCCTCTTTAGTCATACCATTTAACAAGACAACAGCCTTCTGGCGCACACAGCTTCCTGTCCAAACAGTGTCTTCAGAGATGGAGCTAGAGATGGGAGAGAGGAGACCTGGTGAGGGAGAGCTCTTATTCTCTTTGGAGTGCATGAAGCAAGGCAGTGTCCTGTGGCAGATTAATGTGTGAAAGTATCTTCATCGGGCCTGAGTGCTGCTCTGCTCAAGGACAGGGTGAAGATGTGAGAAGTGAGGTGGAACCAAGTCAAAAAGCTTCCTCTGAAAGTTAAGGTTCACAAAAGTCTCAGAAAAAAAACACAGATGCTGAGTTTTGAGATCATTGTGTGAGGAGGACATTTGTCTATTGTCCAGATTCTGTGGAGAGCAGCTCCTCAGTGTCGTCCAGGTCACTCTTATCTGCTGTGCAGCAGGGCCACATTTTTCTGATTATGTGCAGCTCTACATAGAACTTGAACAAATGTGTTTCCTCCTGTAAGTAAGACTGATTCAAAAGTTGCTGTCGGGGCAGAATTTGAATGAGTGAGATAAGGCCACAAAGAAAATTCGACACAATGGGCCTCGGAACGGGCTGGATAACAAATGCATCCTTTTTTATTTTTAGATGTACTGTGCTGGGAAGAGAGAAAAAGAGGACCCTCATAAAGAATAGCTCCCATTGGAGATATAAAACCCGATTTATTCGTGGTTCTTCAGCTTGGAACTGTAAAAGATTGACAGCGGAGTGATTTGCCACATCTGTTAATCTTCCTAAATGAGCAAGTAGTCAGATCTTTGCTGCGGCCTCTGCACTAAATAATTCACAACACTGCACTTCACTTTTATTCCATTTTTTATCTTTTTCTCCCTGTCAACTGTCAGGAGCCCAAATCATTGCTACTGTATCATGAGGCAGTGCAGTTTTTTCTTTTCAAAAGAGCCTTGCTCATTAGGAGCAGC
The DNA here is from genome assembly GCF_018320785.1 of Cheilinus undulatus. Lineage (NCBI taxonomy): Eukaryota > Metazoa > Chordata > Actinopteri > Labriformes > Labridae > Cheilinus > Cheilinus undulatus. Next base: position 16,780,971 of record NC_054867.1, read on the forward strand.
CTTTTGGGAAAAAGTGGTTACAGCAAAGAGAAGCAAAGTGGAAAAGGAGCATGTTTTTTTTTTTTTAGCTTTTTAAGCCATCGGCCATGGCATAAATAAGATGCCTTTTACTGCGACAAGTTTAACCGTATTAAGTCACAGCTAGAGGAAGTGGTGGGCTTTCAATGTGAACGATTCGACTGATTACTGATGACCACAGCAGAATCGGAAGCATCCAAAATAGTTCCTTTCTCATCTGTATCACTCTGACGCCTCCACCATTGTGCTTTTTCTTTTATAGTTGTAATGATTTTAATATTCCATTGACTGCATCTTTGTGAGCAGAAAGCAGACATATCCATCAGAAGAGCTTCGCCTGGCATTCATCATCAAAGGTCTGCCCAGAAAACAGACAGCTTTCCACTCATCTGCATCTGCTTGGTATGCCAACTGGGTGAACATCCACATCATCCTACCCACACTGTTATTTCTGATTAGCATATAATGCATCAATTACTTCACTTTCACTAAACAGGAAAGCTACCGCAAGTTTTGTTTCCAAGGCAACTCTGAAGAGTGCTGGCGGCAGGACTAAATTAGGTTGGCACTGGAAGTTGGATTGTGATGTCAAGAGCCAAATATGGGGCAACAATTGTTGTCCATTACAGCCAAGCCTAACATATGGATGTGATAACAGAGTGGACTGAGGACTGAACGCTGTAACAACGAAATAGAGGTGGACTCAGACACTCAAACACTGACACACACACACTGACACACACACACACACACTAATGTCTCAGGTACCATCATCATTAAACGTAATGCTTGTTGTGCCGTACCACACATCCATCCCACTTTGACAGTTTAACAACAGATGGAACCTGCAGGTTGTTTTTTATTCCTTGCAGCTGTCTTCACATTGCAGCAGCCTGTGTATAATTACTCTATATAATTGCGTCCCATGTGGTATGCTATGGTGGTTACCGGCATACGTAATCAAATCATCATTATATATCTGCAAGAAAATAAAAAGGCAAAGTTTTGACATAATTCCACAAACTCTTCGTCTCACCTAAAGTCCACTGCTGAATGCTGTGCAGCACAAGTATCACATTTATCAGTTTATCAGGTTATTTTACAACTTCAGCTGATCCATGCAGGGTCATTTCCTTCGTCTTCTTCTTTTGTTTGTATAGGTAAAACCGAAGTTTTTCAAGACACTTTGCAAAGAGGGCAGGTCTAGGCCGTACTCTCTACAGACCAGTGTTAATCATCAATATTATAATAAAGACAATACACTATTATCATAAAGACCAGCGTTAATCCTCATGAACACAGCACTTGCAGTATTTAGTTTGCAAGTCAGAAGTCCATCTTAAGCTTGTTTTTATCTCTATGACTACCATGCTAATCATAAAGGTAAAAGTCTAAAATTACCATGAGCTACAATGATGATAATGAAATAGATAGTAGGGACACTGATAGTTATAGCAGCCACTGTGTTGTAGTCAAGTCACCAAACCTTGAGTCCAAGTCGTGTCCTGATTCCCTAGTGTTCAAATCCGAGTTTAGTCCTAGATGAGTCCCCATTACCTAAAACCTAGAGCTAAATTAAGTTAAATTATTAATTATTTTTAAGCCACTCCAGCTTTCCTGGTGGGCTATGTTGATGTGTTTTATCAATGTCTGAATTTCTTCAACATTTTATCTTAAAGGACTAGAGGAGCTGTTTACAGCAGTTGTGTAAATTGTTTTCCTTTAAAATGAACAGATTTATCCAGATTTCTAGCTAAAAACTAAAATTCCAATCTTCTCAGTTTGACATTTGAACACATCAAAAAAGTTCTTAACTTTGTCCCCCCGTAAAACTTTAAAGTCTGAGCTGTCATTAAACACATCATAATTTTACCATATGCCACCTTGTTTAGCTCACTAATCAGCATTATCTCGCCAATGATAACGCAGGTTTCAACGTTGGATTGATATTTTTAACTAACGGGACTCACTACAAGGTTTAAGGGTTTTCATCACTCTGACTGAGGAGGATTACTGCACAGCAGCAACAGCAGCTAATATGACAAGTCTAAACTATTCAGCAGCTGGTGGAGATTTTCCGCCCTTAAAAGGCATTTTAGTTTAATTTCTTGTAAAGATTAATGCAGGAAGGAGCCACAGGTTTAAGCTACCTATCAACCTATCAGCTCCTCTCTCTGACACGCTGCCCCTCCTGCTCTCTCTCCTCCGGTTGTTTTCACAGACAGCAGGTCAGACTCACGTATACGCGCATGCAGGTGAACGAACGCAGCAGGCGCTGCATGAACATTGATCAGTTATGAGGGGTTTTCTTTCACAAAAACAACAAATATTACATATTAAAATATTCTTCAGCACAAAAGGTTGAGTCCTCCTTTTCATCCTCGAGTCCTGATGCAGTTAAAGAGTACTACAAGACGGATAGCAGCTATAACTAGAATGGCCATCTGAGGCGGCAGACCCACGCCTAAGCAGCGCCACCGAGGAACTCACGCTCCCATTGATTACTATGGTGTTCAAAATTCAAAGTCCGAGAAAAACCAAATGGGTGCTCGGATCATCACCAAAATCTAACTGATTCTTCCCTGTCACTATCCCAGTATTCCCTGAAATTTTGGTGAAGATCCGACTTTCCGTTCCCGAGTTATCTTGTACACGTACAAACAAAGAAACATACAAAAATACAGAACCCTTCACATAACCCCCTGCCGATTTCATTGGCGTGGGTAATAACTAGAAAAGCACTCAGAGTGCATAGACCTCCGCCATTAGCCCTATCTCTCAATAGTGAAGTATCCTTAAAAAAAATTCCTGGATCCATCCCTATGTGCCATGCACCACGGAATTCGCTGATTACCCTGTCCCTGGTGGGGTGGAAACATGGTGAGGCAAAGCCTTGGCTTCGCTGCGGGTGGACTGTCATGGTGGAAGCATTGCCTGCCAGTGCCAACAGATGCACTGACAGTCTCACCCATGGTCTCACCAGATGACTGGAAGTCATGGCAGAGGATGAATATTCCTCTATTCCTCCCAACATTGTGAGTATTCTTGCTACAATTCGCTGTCTTTCTCTCTGTTACACTCCAACTCGTCTCCTTGACCGGGGGTGCATCTTTCAAACTATAAACTCCAAAACTTTGAATAGAAACACACCCAAAATGCTACTGGGATTGAAGTTACTCATGTCCGCCATCCCCTGGTGTAAAGTGGTAACAGAGCAGACCTCTGCCATTAGCCCTATCCCCCAATAGTACAGAACCCTTTCAAAAATTCCTTGATCAGGACTGTGATCCAGATCACTCCCAAAATCTAATCGGTTCTTCCTTATGCCATTTCTGACATTTCCTGAAAATTCCATCAAAATTGTCCATAACTTTTTGAGTTATGTTGCTAACAAACAAACAAACAAACTAACTAACAAACCCACCTGATCACATAACTTTCTTGGTGGAGGTAATGATACAGCAGCAGAACGTCTACAGGAAGATGAATGGATGGTGACTTAAATGTACATGATCACTGCTAGTAACATGTTATCAACTCAAACAGATACAGAGAGAGAGAGAGAGGAGCTCGGTGAGCCAGGTCCCTCTGTAACTTCACTCTGAGGGGTTTTACTTTTGGGGCTTTGCCAGACCTTAGAGAGTGAGACGACCTGAATACACAAACTCGCTGTGTTGGTATTTATCAATATTCTGTCCACGAGAAAGATCCTGAATTTTGATCAGTTTGAGCTGCTGCCTTTGGCAAAAGAGGTGTAAAGAATAAAGAAAAACACAACATGCCCTGTATGGTTATGATTGTTTACTATTTCTGTGTAAACCAACTTTTAATGTTACATGTTTTAATGTCTTTGCCCATATGTGAGGATCTCTACTAGATTCAACTATGTTGCTACAACATTATTTTTAGTTTTTATACAAAAATACAGGTTAAAATTAAATTAGTCAAGGTTTACAATTCTGGCAACATGTTGGCAAGGCATGGGTTGAAATGATGCATTGGATCACTTATAAAAAAATAATATGTATTAAACAAAAGACAGAAAGAAATCAAATTATCATACATACCTACAGTGCAGATTACAGTGTATAGTAATCTTTTTTCAAATGCAACAAAAACAACAAAAACAAACAAAGAAGCCATAAACTCAATGATTTTTCAAAAATCTTAAGATCTTCTGATTTTTCTGTGGCTCTCATTGATCACTGATTTACACCACTGGTGTTTACATTTCTGCTCATTTATGTTTTATTTTATTGTCTACGTTTAATAAATGCAGTAAAATAAGCAATCAATGACTGAACCACAAGAGCTGTTCTGAGATTTTACACCTTTTTAAAGCTCTGGATTGCAGCGGTGGCGGGTGAGCTCTCCAGACCACTGCCCAACAAATCTAATCAAACACAATTCAGTTCACTTAAAATATGAACTTAGAAAAATCTTTATAAATATCATGTAGGCTAAAACATGTAAAAAGAAAACAGCTACATTTTTAAAGTGTAATAACCCTGGGTCATATTTTTGTACTGTTTGTTAGTAAATGCATCTTTCCCTCCTCTCCTGAGCTGTTTCTCAAAGTCCAGTCCAGTCCCCAAAGTGCAGGGGGTGCATCCCTTTGCAGTGCAGTGTGTGCGCTGCACTGCAAAGGGATGCCTGACCTAAGGGAAGATGATCTGATGGTGATGCTGCACAGTGATGTTGTGATGTATTGTGGTTGTGGATCAGCTGTCTTGTTGGTGTTGATAAGGCCTGTTGCATAATAGAGTGTTAAGTGTATTCTGAATGTATATGTAGTGTAGGAGAAATGTGTGCAGCTGCTGCATTGGCTGTTATGGCAAACAAGGGGTTACTGGCGTTCTTGGGGAGTGGAAGGAGTTGGGGCATATCATGTTATGTCTTGGTTCCCCTAAACCAGAGATATAACAAAAGTTTCTTCCCAGTCAAATGTTTCTGGCTCAGGTGCACAGATCAGCAACCGTGGCCTTCCACTGACCTTAAGTTACACATGCACATTTTCTCACCTTCAACCCAAATGATAGGAGCGGCTTTAGTGTGAAGAAGTAGATTTTTTTGGTATCTGTTGGGGTATCTGTTCTTAACTTGAGTATTCATTTTTCTGATGACTTTTTACTTTTACGCCTTACATCTGAACACAAATATCTGTGCTTTCTACTCCTTACATTGTCAAACACTCATTACTTGTGTCATCCTAAATGGATAAAGATGTAACATAAAATATGTATCTACTTGGGTTGCCAACCAGGGGCATAGCTAGAGATTTTGGGCCCCTGGAAAGAATATTGCACAGGGCCCCCCTTAGCCGGCTAGCCAAGCAACAAATGTTGCATCCCTTTTACAAATATCTATGCATTTTAATGTATTTTTGAACCATAATTTCCCCATTTATAAGCATTATTTTTACTATGGTTAAATTAAATTTCCTCGCATTATTTTGCAGTGCTGCACTACACCATTTGGACTTTTTTAAGGGAGAAGCAGGGGCCCTGCAGTATTGTATTTTACTCTTTGATAAAAATTTCAGTCTGTTGACTGATTCATTTAGTTGCTTTTCACTCAATAATGACACTGATTGATAAGAACAAAAAAATAAAACACACTTTTCATTGCAGGCTTCTCAAGGACCCCTCCCTAGTGTGGGCCCGGGCAATCAGTACCCCCCTGTGCCACTCCCGTGTTGCCAACTGTCCTGTATTAGCTGCACTGATACTGATAAAAATATTCATCCTATTTACTTGAAAAAACCTAGGCAACCTCTTGCATCAAATTTTCATGTAGATCAAACTAGATAATTTTGTATGAACTACTAATTTATTGTCGTTTATGAACAAAAGTAAAAAAAACATTAACTTAATTTAGTTTAGTAGATTTGATGAAACTGATCTTAGTTTACATTAGTTGCTTTTTCAAGTAAACCTAACTTGGATTTTTTATGTTGATCAGACAAGAATACCTTTTGTTTAAAATACTCATCTTTTCAAAAATAAGAAATTAAATTTTCATTGGAAATCAACCTAATTTTACCATGTACATCAAGCATAACTATTGTGTTTAAATTATTTTTTTTCCATATTCAAAATTAATTTTGCTCACCTTTATTTTATCATGTAGATCCAACGCAATTAGTCATATCAAGTGCTTGCCATATTTTTAGTGGAATTTTTCAAACATACTAATTTGCTTAAATAATATTTACGTATCTATTTCTTATTACTAGAATACAAGCCTCATAAGGCTATTAACAGTTACTTTACCAATAGTAATGTCTGTGGCATTTCCAGGAGTTGCAGGAAGCAAAGATTGGTAAAAGGGGGAACAAAACAATTTTTTGTTGTTCCATATCTTGCTTTATTGACAAACTATCCATACAAAGAACAAGAGAACAATACATCAGAAATGTTTTTAATTCTGACCATACACAATTGAAAAGACTGCCTCACCCCAACTCTCAAAAACTACATGTGACATCAGTAAATCAATAATATAAAATCTCACACACTGGATGAACATTTGTGACTACCTGTCAACAACCAGAATCTGGGTCTGCCTGCATAGGAGAGGGACCAGGTATATTTGACAAGGCAAATACAGCAATCACGGCCGTTTCTACTCCTTTCAGGGATGAACTGCCACGAACAGAGAAGATTCAACGCATACAGCAGCTTTCTTCATCTGTATTTTTCAATTATTTTAACAGCTGAGAGCAGGCAATTATTGTATATGATAAAAGATTAAAATCATACATACCATGGTAATCTACAAAATGTACTTTACCTACAGTTTTTGTGTTTTGTTGTTATTTGCCACACCTGCCATTCAACACTGCAGTAAGGTTAAAACCATAAGAATTAGAACAAAAACAAAACATATTTCGCTTATTTCTGGCAGTTTTATACAAGAGTCTTGTACAGCATATCTACTGATGTTCATTCCCTATAACTGCTGATCTGTAGTTTAGAACCAGAGGACAAGACATCACAAGCCTCCATCCAACAGCTCCTCCTTTAATCCTGTACAGGCTCAACAGTTTGGACATATATTTGTCCAACTTCCTTGGCTTAACCTCAGTGTAACAGCATCAGGCTCTTCATGTGATGGTTGTCTGGCCTCAGTAATACAAGAAGAAAAGATGCTCAAAACCCATTCATTTATCACATGAATCTCTTACAGCAATAGTCCATGGCACAACAGGTTATGACCACAGTAAAATAAAAAATAATAAGTCAACATCTTAACTGCTCTGCATTTTCAAAATCTGAATTACCTAAAACATCCCTATCTTTAACAGCCCTTTAACTTTAACAGATTTTGTGTTGTTTTCCTTGTTAACGTCACAGTTCTTGTCTTGACACCTATTGTAAATGCACATAAAGGGAATCAATCTTAAACCAAACTGTGTGCAAGGTTTGTAGAATTTGTGAATGATAGTATGATTTTGACACAAATGTGTGTGGGATTTCTGCATCACATATATTGACAGCACAGACAGTTCTGCAAGGAATCAGTATCAATGTTCTCATATTATAAGCATGCCATTAAAATATGATTACAGTCCTTAATTTTACACAACTTCTCTGATTCTAACTCAGACCTTTTATTTCCTGTGTTCTCCTGAACTTTGAAAGGCACATATTATGCAAAAATCCCCTTTTCAGACTTTTCTTACAAAAATATGTGCCCCTGGCCTGTCCACAATCCCTTAACTACCAGAACCCCCCCATCTCTTTCTCCACCTTTCAGAAAATGCGTGCTGAAACAAGCCGTTCTCTTATTTTCCTCTTGTGATGTCATGTGGGGAGTTAGCCCCGCCCCCAGGTTTGGTTGTCCCCCCCCTGTTTGGAAGAAAGTTCCACCCAGCTCTCCTGATCATGAACATTTAAAGCCACAGACACACAAACGGCTCATTCTTAGCAGGGCTCAAAACAGAGGGGTATTTAGACATGCAAAAATCTAATACTGGAGTGTTTCTTCACCAACAAACTTCACAGGCATGTTTTAGGGACCTCTGAGACCGATATAAACGTAACCATAACAAGAATAATCTTCTTGTGTGGATGAATTTAATATTATAGTTTGTATTACATGAATTATTCTCATTAAGAAAAAAGAAGAAATTACTTGTGTTTCTAACAAATGAAAGTTGATTTATAACTTGACATATTTACCACTGCCAAGGAGGTTATGTGATCGGCAGGGTTTGTTAGTTTGTTAGTTTGATTGTTAGCGACATAACTCAAAAAGTTATTGATGGATTTTGATGAAACTTTCAGGAAATGTCAGAAATGGCATAAGGAAGAACTGATAAGATTTTGGGAGTGATCCAGATCACCGTCTGGATCCAGGAATTTCTGAAATTATACTGTACTATTGGGAGATAGGGCTAATGGCAGAGGTCTGTGCTCTCTGAGTGCTTTTCTAGTTTTGTAAAGTGATCAACTTGAATTTGTGTTGTTAAAATTACAGTTTTATTTAAGTACTCAGAATCATTTTTCACAGTGTGGGATGCCCAGTATTTTGAACTAAATTTGTTTGGCCTGAATAGGATGCCTGTTACTTCTCTGTAGTCACTAGATGACACCTGACTGGTCCTGGATCAGAACAGCTACAACAAAGAATAAGAAGCAATGAGGACTTGGCTTAAGCCGGTCAGTGATGACTTGGCATTCTGCACCTTGCCAGCAGGAGTTTTCAACAGGCCACAGAGGTGAGATGACTAAACACGGCATGATGCTGCAGCATGCAAAAGAAGGCCTCGGTAGCAAAAGGTCACGGCAATATTGATATGATTTTTGTGACGTCTGAAAAACAGAAGATTAAAAAAAAATGCAGCAAGAGAGAATCATCGTACATGCTCCACACACCTTATGCAGGTGCTGCACAGAACTGATTAAAAGTGATCTCTGTAGCTGAATATGACTCGTCATGTAAGGACTTCTCTAGTGTGTGAAAGGAGCAACAAGAAATATCCATGAAACAGTGAACCTGTTGGGTCCTGCCTCTACTTTGAATTTAAAACCTTTTTTTAATCATAAGGCTCCAAGCTGTGATTTATCTCACTATTTAATTGAGTGGTTCTCAAAGTGGAGTCCATGGACTGTCAGAGGTCAATGAGGGACCTACAGGGGGTCACAAGTCAATAATCATCCATAAAAGACAGAATGCAAACTTTTAAAAAGGTTAATTCATTTTATATGATTAACATATCTATATTTATTAGATCGAGCTCTATGTCATTGTTTTCAATGTAGATGATATTTTTTGGGGAAAGGACAGATTTATAATGAATTACATATTAGGGTTTTCAGTAAAATACATGTTCAAATACACAGCTGTGGCTCTGAACTCAAAACATAATATATTGTCCCATATTTGGCACTGGAAAAGCTGGCAACCCTACATGTGCCACGGAGGAAGAAAGGTTCATTTTGGAGCTGGAAAACCACAGCTTTATCAATGGCACCACACATCCTTTCTAGAAACATAAACCTTTAAATTCCTGATAAACTCACTCACCCATCCATCCGTCCATCCATCCATCCATCCATCCATTTTCTATACCGCTTATTCCGTTCCGGGTCACGGGGGGGCTGGTTCTTATCCCAGCTGTCATCGGGCCAGAGGCAAGGTACACCCTGGACTAGTCGCCAGTCAATCGCAGGGCTGGCATATAGAGACAGACAACCAGGCATGCTCACATTCACGGTGGTGGGAGGAAGCTGGAGTACCTGGAGAGGACCCACACGTGCACAGGGAGAACATGCAAACTCTGCACAGAAAGGCCCTGGCCCTGACCGGGAAGCAAACCAGCAACCCTCTTGCTGTGAGGCAACAGTGCTAACCCCTGCGCCGCCGTGCACTCATCGTGGAGAAAAATATTAAAATCAAGGACAAACCAAGCTCAGAAGGACAAAGTAATCAGTTTTCTACATGCTACCCCCATGTTGGACAAGTTGTGTGATTTTGCATGAGTCAACTCGTAGTTATGTTGCAGTCTTGTTATCCCTCACCTCCAGGAGCTCAGGGCTTTGCACTCCTGCATGGATTGCTTCAGAAATGCATCGAAGGGCAAGGGCACAGACAAGTAAACCGTGGCACTCATGCAAAGCTTCAGACGAGTACGTGGAATTAACCAGCAAGATCTGCGAGAAGTTGTGACTCTTGTGTAGAATAATGAACCGGCTACCCCAGGATTGAAGAAAGGTTATGTAAACCACCCTTTAGAGATGCTTTTAATATTTTCATGCATTGCCAGTGACAGGTGTGTCATAGAAGATTTGTGCTCAATTACATTTAAACAAACTGAGTTAGAGAATCGTTTGGTTCTTGGGTCCTTGAAGGTGACAAAAAACCTGGAATGTGAAATATAGGGGGGTCAGCTGAGGGCCAGCAGTCTATCTACAATTAGATGCATCCAGCTATGTTTATCTTTTACCATCAAACGTGCCCTTCACACTACAAATATCAAATATTAAATCGAGCTGCATATTACAATTGACTTTTCAGCAATTATTCAGTTCAACAAAACCCAGAGAAACACAGCATCCGATGTGATTTATGAATAAACCAACAAAACCAGACGTTCTAGTCGATAGATATGGCATGACATATGAACTGCAAATCTACTGCTTGTTTTGTTGCATGATGCCTCAGCTGTGTGACTCACACTGACTGTGCACGCCTCCCACTAGAGCATCAATCTTGTATCTTAAGGCTCTTGTTTTCTCTCCAGCACAGAACTGTGAGACATCTGAATTAAAGATGGGCCTTAGACATACCATCGCTCATAGTCCCCTAACGGCTTCACCTCCTGCAGAGACCCTCTAACTCAGTCTCTCTAACAAGAATACAAACGCACAGGAAACGCTAGAAAGTTGAGATCCTAAGAATTCAGGTTTTCAAAGTGAGGAATAGTTCTGTAAAATCTGAATGTTTTACACAACAGAACTTAAATCTGATACTTGAAAAGTGTGATGAAGTGCCTCAGTGCATTCCAATGTGAGAGCATGTCGGAACAAAACAATGAGGAGTCCTTGATTGTAAAAAGAAAATATGAATGCTCTAGCTCCTTTGACACTTAGCAATAACTGTTAGTCAAAACACACAAGTGCCAGCTGTTCACCAGGTGCAAGTCATTAAGTGACTGAAAAAATAAACACTGAATCATCAGAAGTCTAAAGAACTATAAGCAGACCTTGGGGTAGCTGTTGTCTCCTGATCTCTTTTTGCAGCTATCTGATCAACTGTGTTACATAAAAGACTAAGCCTCATCTAAATCAATGAAGCTTAGCACTCTTGAAACATGGGGGGACAAATAGATTGAAGTGATTAGGGATTTTTCAATGGAATTGGTTGGATGTTAAGTATTGCCTGTTGTAATATCTAAAAATAAAGTCCCAAATCTTACATTTCAAAGGTCACCAAATGTCAAAACACATTTTAGAAGCTTGTGGGTTTTATGGTTAACATGATGTTTGGATTGCACGGTGGTGTAGAGCAGGGGTTCTTCAGGGGTTCAAATAAAGGTGCCAGAGACCGGGGAACCCCACTGTACCTGTAGGTGGTTGAACACAGCCATCAAGATTAGTCGTGTGTAAACAAGGCTGCTCATAAAGGGAAGATAAATGGGAAAGCCTTCTGAGGCTCAGCCCAACTTGAGGACCATCAGCAAAACATGGCCCATTGTAAAGTTAGGCTGTAATATCCATATTTTATATTTCACTGGGATAATAACCACTCTTATCAAATAAACAAATATATTTTTTATTCATTTATGTGGTAAATAGCCTACTTATAAATGTAAATCCTTTTTGTTAAAGAATTTTAAATAGGTTTAAAAATGCTAAAATTGAGTAATAATGGCAAGAAATAGGTGGAAAAGGTGGTGAAATTGGTGAAATTTTAAAAGTGGAACAAATGGGTTAGAAGTGGCAAAAATTTGATGAAAGAGGAAAAAAACTTTTTAAAAATGGGTTAGAAGTGGCAAAAATTTGCATAAATAGTGTTAAAAGGGAATTAGCAAGTGGCTGCAATGGCTTTAAAGTGATAAAACTGGGTGAAATGGGTTAAAAAGTTGATATAAACTGGCAAAAAAGGGTAACTAAGGCAGAAAAACAGGCAGATTTTGGCAGAAAAAATAGGCTTAAAAAGGGGTGAATAATGGCAATACTGGGTCAACAGAGGCAACAATATGCCGAAAGTGGCAAGAATTGGTTTAGAAGTGGCAAAAACAGGATGAAAAAAAGTGGTTAAAGTGGTTTGAAATGGACAAAAATGGGTTTCAAGCTGCAAAAATGTGTTGAAATGAACAAAGTTAATTGCAAAAATGTATGAAAACAAGTTAAAATTTAGCAAAATTAGTATGAATTGGCAATAGTGTTATTTAAAAATGATTTATTTTTTAAAGGCATCTTGAGACCCCCTCTCAGTGTCTCGTGACCCCCAATGGGGTCCTGACCCCAACGCTGAGAACCACTGGTGTCGAGGGTAGCACTGTGGACTCACATCAAGAAGGCTCCTCCCCGTCAAACAGGGCCTCTTGTGTGGAATTTGCACGTTTGCTCCAAGTAATGCAGCTCCTTCTCACAGTCCAAAAACATGCTTGTTAGGTTAATTACATTCTTGCATATATACACAGCCTGATGCAGATGGTGGTAGTTGGTTTGGAAATCTGCCAAGAAGAAGAAGGAAGAAGAAAAGACAACCACAATAACCACTCAGGGTCAATATTTGTTTATGCTACACATAGAACGGCGTCCATCCTGTTGGCTCTACAGAGAATAAGGTGGGCCTGTTGTTTTACAATCCTACTTGCTAATGAGCAACCCAAAACTTGAGCCCGGTTGCATTCACATCTCCCGCGCCCAAGTTCACATAAATCGTGCCTGCGGCCACCTTTTTTTGACTGGGCATGGTGCCTGAGGATGGTTGAAAAGGAACGGAACTTCGGGTTCAAGTGTACTTAGATCTGGGCTTGGACCCCCAGGCTTTGAGTTTGACAACCATGCGCTATCTGGTATTTATGATCATTGGAAGTTCACAAAGATGTCCTTCATAAAGATCCTATGTTAGTGAACTCATCTAATGCCCTTTTAAAATCACATCAGTAGATTTATCAAAATAAAAATGCTGTGTCTCTGTCCTCATATTATCATTCTCTGTAGCCGTCCTGGGTAATCCCTGTTAAAATGTGCTTATTCCAGTAAATTATGTGCGTCCTTGAGCTTCACACAGGGAGGGTTACCTCCTGCGTCTAATAAGGGGATAAAGCTGGTGGAAAACAACTGTGTCTCTTATCAACACTGAGATTTGCTCTCAGCATGAAGCTCTGTGATCCTTTAGAAAAAGCCTTTCAATAAAAGCTCATTGACAACTTTGCTGTTGTTTGATCTTTATTTTCAAATTTCCACCACAATAGTGGAGCTAACATATTCAGTGCTTACATTATACTTAACATGAACTTCACCACTGAGTTGACTTCCTGACAAACGTTCATCTGTTATTGATTGCTCATTTCTGTGCTAAAATTCTTACCAACACATGCAACAGACTTCATTCAGCCTTATTTCACAGTTTGGCCACAGAAGTGTTTCAATATAATAACACCAGATCATTAGCACTACTAGTTATGATTGTACTGTGTCTCAAAAATTTTGAAGCGTTTCATTTTTAGTCCAGAAAGCCTCTGTTTTTGCACCATTTTGCAATCCAGTCTTCAGCTATCAGCTAAGAGCTGTTTGGATCTGCAGGCTTCATCAGCAGAAAAGACAAGTAACTAAGCTTAAACAACACATAAGTGAGCAATTTCAACTCAAGTGACAATGATTTGCCTTTAACTGTGGATACAAGGGAATACCTTTATGACATGGAGTACACAGAGAAACTTCTAGAGATGGAGACTCAGCAGAAAAAAAAGAGGGTAGGGAAATTTTTGCACAGACGGGTGAGCAGGAGAAATTCTGACTTACCTGTTGGTATAGGTGTAAAAACTGTGAGCCATAAACTTTCTGTTGTCCAGGTGAGACTTAGTTACAACTCACAGATGCCTACAGCCTGCATCACACCCCATCCAGAGATCCCTGCCTTACTGAACGCTGGTGATTTACAGACTTTCTTCAACTGCAGCCTACATCACTCTCCATCCAGAGATCCCTGCCTTGCTGAACGCTGGTGTTTTACTGACCGTCTTCAACTGCAGCCTGCATCACTCCCCATCCAGAGTTCCCTGCCTAGCTGAATGCTGGTGTTTTACTGACCGTCTTCAACTGCAGCCTGCATCACTCTCCATCCAGAGCTCCCTGCCTAGCTGAATGCTGGTGTTTTACTGACCGTCTTCAACTACAGCCTGCATCACTCCCCATCCAGAGTTCCCTGCTTTACTGAATGCTGGGATTTTACTGACCATCTTCAACTACAGCCTGCATCACTCCCCAGCCAGAGTTCCCTGCCTTACTGAACACTGGCAAGCTGAAATGACTTGATTTAGATTAGTTACTTCTTGTTTCCTCTGATGAAGCCTGCAGAACCAAGCAAATGTTCAGATATGCTTAAGTGGGAGAGCACTTTATCGGTAGCGGAAGCTTGCACTAGAAAACAGTGCCAAACAGAAGATTTCTGGGTGAAACCCTTCAAAAATTTGTATAAACTGTGCAATTGAGACAACGCTGTTTTTTGGGCCATTTTTTACCTTAAACTCCCCAAAATTATGCAGAGAAACTATAACCATATTCTCTGCTGTAAAGCCTGTTTTTTTCCAAGCTAGGCATCATGGTCAGATGATAATTGTTAAGATCTAAAATCCTACTAGGACTGAGTTTTCAGACCTGAAATTTCCCAATTATCAGTTTTTTTTCTTCTTTCAATGCATTAATTATAGGTAATCATCACTTGACAGTAATGAATGTCTTTTAGCCTGAGGTATTTATATTGAAGGTTGGTCTATGACTTCTGATTACACAGCACAGCAATAGTATGGAGGTGAAACAGCTGTTGTTTACACACTAAAGTGTGATAAAGCAGAAGGAAAATAAATGCTTTCTTCAGGGGGGAATTTCAACCATATGGGTGACTCTAAGTATAAATTGTCATTTTTCAAATCAGCATATATGCATAAAAAATGAAATGAAACAATACCTTTCTATGAAAAGTCAAAAACTGACAGACTTGAACTTTACAGTGTTTGACTGCTTGCTGTAAATCTTTACAGTGTCTCACTGATGATGTCTCCCAGGTCCTAGTTCACGTAGTTTTTGTTCCGCTGCTAAAGGTAAAATAGGAATGATTAAACTCGGACCTCCTAGTTCCATTTTTAACATTCCTGTTAGAATTAATTGCAGAAAGACTCCTACAAGACCTAATCGATCTACCAACCAGTCAAATTTAGTGTCTGTTACTACAAAATCCACAATTTCAAGTGTAGTTCCATACTCCACTGCTAGTTTCAGTCTTTTTAATGTCAGAGCTCTCACTAGTAAGACTTTTATCTTGAATGATTTTATAAGTTCAAAAAATGTTGATTTTATGCTTTTAACCGAAACATGGATAAAACCTGGAGACAATTATCAGATTAATGGAGTATGTCCACCAGAGCATGACTGCTTTAATCAGCCTAGGGTGAAGGGTCGTGGTGGTGGTTTAGCTGCTGTTTTTAACAAAAAGTTCAGATGCGTTTCTGTTCAGGTGACAGAGGTCAGAAGCTTTAAGTCTTGTCTTTATTATTAAGTCTGTGACACCTACCCTCCGTGCAACAATATATCGCCCTCCTCGGCCCTCATCAGAGTTTCTGCCTGAATTTCTGGATGTATTATCATCTTTAGTCCTGATGTGTGATAGAATCATCCTTTCTGGTGACTTTAATATTCACGCTGATGATCCTTATGATTCTTTTGTGAAAGACTTTATGGATGCAGTTGACTCTGTTGGTCTAAAGCAACATATTCTTGGGCCTACACATAGTCATGGGCATACCCCGGATCTGGTTTTTACCTTTGGGTTGAGTATAAGCTCTCTTTCTGTAACTGACCTGTTCATATCAGATCACTCATGTATTTCATTTGCCAGTGCTATTCAAACTGAAGTGAGAAGTAAGACAGCGATAAAAAGCTCTTGTGTTTTTAATGATGAAACTGTCTCAAGATTTGTATCATCTTTTCCAGATTGCCATGTGGGGTCCAACTACTCAGACACAGAGACCCTAATGAATAATTTTAACCTCCTTTGCATGTCCACTTTAAATGACGTTGCACCTCTCAAAACCAAATCTGTGCAAAAATCAAAGATAGAACCATGGATAAACAATGACATTCGCAAATATAAAAGAGAATGTAGAAGAGTGGAACGGAGATGGAGGAAGTCAAAGCTTGAAGTACATTACCAACAAATGAAAGCATGTATGATCTCTTTTAATGAACAGGTCAGGAATGCAAAGACCAGCTATTTCTCTGATTTAATTCACACTAGTAAGCACAGCCCTAGAGTCCTTTTTAACACTGTTGATTGTCTTTTAAATCCTGTTTGTACTAATAAGTCTGAATCATCTGCTGAGGAATGCTTAAGATTTTTAAAATTTTTTGATAACAAAATCAGTGAAATTCAATTGAATATCATACTCCCTGACTCACTTATTGATGTCCCCTCCCCCAATCATGCTATTTTATCTTGTTTTATGCCGATTTCCTTTAATGATATGATAACTACTGTTACACAATTAAAGTGCTCAACAAGCCCAGCTGATGTATTGCCTCCAAAATTTTTCATGGAACTTATGGATGCGACAGCTCCCTGGTTACTTAAAATAATTAACAGCTCCTTATCATCTGGCAGTGTTCCACAATATCTAAAAACAACGAGTGTCCATCCACTCATCAAAAAACCTGGTCTTGACCCATCTGACGGCAGTAGCTACAGACCGATCTCTAAGTTACCTTTTATTGCAAAAATTCTTGAAAAAATTGTCTGCAAGCAATTACTGAAAGTACTAAAACAAAATGATATCTATGAGAAGTTCCAGTCAGGGTTTAGGGAAAATCATAGTACTGAAACTGTGCTTATTAGGGTGACAAATGATCTCTTTAGAATGACTGATGCTGGTGTGTGCTCTGTCCATGTTTTGATAGATTTAAGTGCTGCTTTTGATACTGTTGACCACAGAATTATGATTGAAAGCCTGCAGAACTGGGTTGGTTTATCAGGGACAGCTCTGAAATGGTTTCATTCATATTTATCAGATAGAACGTTTTTTGTGTTGATTTCTGAAAATGTCCCCTCACTCTGGACTGAGCTGTGGAGTCCCGCAGGGTTCAATTTTAGGACCAATTCTATTTTCATTATACATGTTACCGCTAGGCCAAATTATATGGCGACACCATATTTCATTCCACTGCTGTGCTGATGACACACAGTTGTATCTTCCAGTAAAATCAAACATCAGCACAAATCTTTCTGACCTTACAAACTGTCTAAATGATATTTCAATGTGGATGTCTGCAAACTTTTTAAAACTGAATCCTGACAAAACAGAAATCTTAATCATTGGTCCAGATAAATTCCATCACAATATAAAGTCCTCCCTCAGTTCTCTGTCAGTAAATGTAAAACCCCATGCCAGAAACCTTGGTGTAATTTTTGACAGCAGCCTCACATTTGAAAACATACCAACAAAACCATCCAGTCCTGTTACTATCACCTCAGAAATATTGCCAGAATAAGATCAGCACTGACTTTTAATGATATACAAACCATTATTCATGCTTTTATCTCTTCGAGACTAGATTATTGTAACGGTCTTTTAACAGGTGTTAAACAGAAATTAATAAAACGTCTCCAAACAGTACAAAATTCAGCTGCAAGACTTTTAACTAAAACCAAGGTAAGAGAGCAGATTACTCCTGTCTTAATGGCACTGCACTGGCTGCCCATTTCTTTCAGGATTGATTTTAAGATTTTACTTCTTACTTTTAAAGCTCTTCACGGTCTGGCCCCTGAATATATATCTGACCTGTTGTCCCCTTACCATCCAGTGCGCAGCCTGAGATCCTCAGGCAGGAATCTCCTTATTGTTCCCACCTCAAACTTTAAAACAAAAGGCGACAGAGCATTTGCTAGTAGGGCGCCTCGGCTATGGAATGACCTGCCTGAGGCTCTCAGACTAGCTACATCAGTGTCTTCTTTTAAATCCCTTTTAAAAGCATATCTTTATTGGAAAGCCTTCTTGTGAACTGTGTTTTATTTATGATCCCTTGTTTATGTCATTGTTTCTTCATTGGTCTAGGTTTTTAAAATTACATCCATTTTTCTTTTTCTTTTTACTCTTTTATCTAGTCTGTCAGACTTGTTGCTGGTGTATTATTTTATTTTTTATCGATGATTATTTTCTTTTTATTGCGTTTTTCACTGATGAACTTTAATGTTTTGTAAAGCACTTTGTAACTTGGTTTTGATAAGTGCTATATAAATAAACATTATTATTATTATTATTATTATTATTATTAATCTGTTGGGCTCCTAACTTTGTTGTTTTGATTCACCCTTGGCACTCCACACTCCTCACTATGTGCCCATCTTTAAATGGCAGAGACTCAGTTAGCTACTCAGTGCAGAAAGTGGAAATTTTGGCTGTGGAACAGTGAGATATTCCCCTCAGGACATGTTGAGAGTGAACTTAAGATCAAGTGGATGTAAAATCATCTACTATAAAAAAATAACAATGTGTGCCAATCACTCATTTTCCCCTGTGGAAATGGACTCTTTCTTATTTATGATGCACACACTACAGCATTTTAAAGTCCAGAGTTAGATCCAGAGAAAAGGTTAAATTCAGAGTACCAAATAAAATTAACAGCGCCGCATTGTAGGTTACCTGAAACAGATGGAGGACTGCAGGGTAGCACCTACTGTATTTTATTTTTTGTTTTTAAGATTTATTTTTGGGCCTTTTCGTGCCTTTATTAGATAGAGGAGGAGAACAGTGGATAGACTCGGAAACAGGGAAGAGAGTGGGGAGAGACATGCGGTGAAGGGCCACAGGCCGGATTCGAACCCTGGCTGCCTGCGTATATGGTGCGCGCCTTAAACCACTTGACCATCTGTGCGCCCGCACCTACTGTTTTTAATGAACATGGTGAAGCATTTGGCAGCAAAAGAGCCAGACATTACCCTGAGGAGTTGGTCAACACACACATTAAAAGAGATGGGGAGCTTAACTCATGCTTCCCATGTGTTTAGACATGCAACTCCAAATGAATGAATACCCCCCTGGGACTAACAGATGTGTGAATAACTGTTTATAAAATGTTGTGCTGTATCAACCCTACCTTTGCCTGACAGCTTGTTTCTGTTGACCTTTGTTGTCTAAAATGGTTCTGGCACATATTACTTAAAAATCTCTGGCAGAAACAAGCTCTGTTTATAGCAGTCAAACATTATTAACATTAATTAAGTCAATATCTGAGTATTGCTCCTAAGGATATGTGAGCTTTGACCTTCTATTGCTTCATAAGGAAGCACCAAGCTCAGCACAGCAGGGAGTCACGATTGATGATTTTAATTTGGAACAGATTCTGAAAATTGGTAAGAGGCTGTTTCTTGAAAAATAAGTCAAAATGTAACTCAAGCATAATCATAAAAAAGTTGGGTATTTTTGAGTAGTTGTGAAAAATGCACCAGAGAAGACTTTGTTTTGTTTATTTGACCCATGTGTTACTGGCTGACATTTCAAAGGGTCCCAGGGCTGCTGCGGTGAGCCATCAGGTCGCTGTACAACCAAAGTGACAGCTGTGTTCGCCTCCCTGGCACAAAGTCAGACTCATTCCTGGGCTGCCCCTGCTCTCTGATTCTGTTTGGGATTTTCATGGACAGGATCTTGAGGCACAGCCACGGGGAGGGTTTTTGGTTGGGGTGGTCTCAGAATTTCTTCTCTTCTTTTTGCAGACGATGTGGTTCTAATGGCTTCCTCAGCCAGGGACTTCCAGCATGTACTGGAGTGGTTTGTAGCTGAATGTGAAGTAGTCTCATCTCCAAGACCGAGGCCATGGTTCTCTTATTCAGGTGGGGATGGTGTCCTTGCCCCAAGTATCGCAGGTTCTTGTTCACAAGTGAACTGTGAAATTACAAGTAGATTGGTGCAGCATCAGCAGTGCTGCATATGTTGTACTGGACTGTGTGGCTAAGAGGGAGCTGAGCGAGAAGACCAATCTCTTAATCTACTGGTCAGTCTTTGTTCAAACACTCACCTATGGTCATGAACTCTGGGTAATGACTGAAAGAATGAGATTGCAAGTTCAAGGAGTAAAAAAGAGATTCCTCAGGAGGGTGGCTGGGCAACCACCTGTCGACCAGGTGGTACTGGCATCTAATGCCTTCTGGTCGCCTCCCTGTGGAGATCTTCAGGGTGCGTCCAACTGAGGAGACCCTGGGGTACATCCAGGACTTGTTGGAAGGATTATATATCTGGTCTGGGAACGCCTTAGAATCCCCCAGGAAGAGCTGGGATATGTTGCAGGGGAGACGAATGTCAAGGCTGACTTGCTTAGGCGGCGGGCACTGCTGATCTGATCCAAATCCACAAATCAACCACTTCCCTTTGCTCCTCAGTACGTCCTCTTTTGTACTGGCCTCTTTTTTTCCCTTAGTGATTCTCAGCTCCTGTAATAGAAGTTGGGCATCAATATTGCATTATGTCAGTATCGTAATATATCAACACCCAGCAGTGACAAGTACACCAATCAAAAGATACACTGTATGGATTAAAGTTGTCATCTGCCTGACCGTTACACCAACAGGGTCTATAATGCCATTGTCTTCAAGTATGTTTATTTAATATGGAGTTGGCCCCCATTTTACTGATAGATCTTTGCTAATGGTCATTAACACTCGACTTTATTATAATAGGCTATAGTCTTTATTATAATATTAATGATTAATGCTGGTCACAACAGAGGCACTGTGTAGACCTGCCCTCTTTGTAAAGTGTCTTCAGATAACTTTGGTAATGAATTGGTGCTATACCAGCACAGATTGATAGATTGATTGAGGACACCTTACACTCTTTTTGGAAGACTTTCCACAAGATTTGGAGTGCTTCTTTGGGAATTTATGCCCATTCATTCTGTACAGCATTTATGAAGTCAGGTTCTCAGTGGAGTTAAGATCAGGGCTCTGATGCTTTGTGCACTGGGGCACAGTTATGCTGGAATAGTAAAGGGTCTACCCTAATGCCATATAGTTGGAAGCATAGCATTTTCCAAAATGTCTTGGTATGCTGAAATGTTAAGATTGCTCTTCACTGGAGATACGGAGCTTAGCCCGAACCCTGAAAAACAGCCCCTCATAATCCCTCCACAACACAGACAGGTGACATAATAACTTTATTTATATAGTTATTTTGTCAATAACATTATTGACACTATTAACATTACCCAGCATCCACCAAACCCGGACTTTCCCAATCTGAGTGCAAACAGTGTTGGTGTGCTTTACACCATTCCATCCAACACTTGGAAATGGACTTGGTGATGTGAGGCTTGCATGCAGCTACCTGGCCGTGGAAACCCACTCCATGGAGCTCCTGTTGCACAGTGTTTGTGCCTACGTCAATGCCAGTGGAGGTTCAGAACTCTTCAGATATGGAAACAGCAGAGGTCAGTGGCAACAGGTCTGACTGAAACACTCGAACTCAATTAACTGGTGTGGTCAAACGCTTTTGTCCATATAGTATACATGGCACACTTAGATTACCTGTCTCAGGTAAATTCACACTCTAAGAATCTAAAAACACAAGAAGCACAAGGTAATGAGGAGTTATTCCCTGGGGTAAAAGCATTTTAAAACAATCCTCTTCACTATAAGCTTTAAAAAACATTTTTGGGATTTCTGCCTTTATTGATTGGACAGCTGAAGTGAGCCAGGAAAAATGGGGAGAGTGTGGGAGACATGCACCCAACAGTGCCAGGACCTGGTACCGATCATGTGGGAAATTGTGTGATGAACTGTATATAACTGGTGTTTTATGATGACATGAAGCTGTGACTATATGCTTTGCTCTTAGTTATAAACCTACAGAAAATGATTGCCTAAATCTGCATTTTCTCAATGTTAGATTGAACTTTACAGTGAGTCACAGCTGGTTGTAAAGCTGTTGGACTCCAAACCTTATTGTTTTTGTTCACCCTTAGCACTCTACATCTTCACAATGTGCTCATCACTAAATGGCAGAAACCCAACTCAGAGGTGAGAGTGGAAATGTTGGCAGCATAACATTCAGACATTCCCCTCAGGACATGTCGAGAGTGAACTTACAATTAAGTGGCCATAAAAACATCTACTTTAATGAATAAAAATGAGTGCCAATCATTCATGTGTCCTTGTGGGAAAAGAAATTTATTCATAATACAGAATGTAGTGTTTTAGAGACCAGGTGTGAATATGCAATCAAGGCTGAAAAACACTGTGTTGAACTTACTTTGTTGTGTAGGCTCCTGTAACTTTGTTCATGCAATAATGCCCCCTAATTAAAAAGGGACTGGGATTAAGTTCTTTCAGAATTTACTATCGGAATAATTGCACCAAATCAAAAGAAGCAGACCTGTTGAGGTAACTGTATGAAACACTTTAATTGGAGGTGCATGTGGAGTACATTGGTGTAGTGCAGGTTAAACACACATACACTGATTATACTTCCATGTTTTTAAGTCTCAATGGAGCAGCAGCTCTTACCTGCCCTCGCCTCAGGACCCACCACTGACTCCTTTATGAAAAACTGGGATGCCAGTTTCTGAAACTCGAAGATAAAAACCACACAACAAATCAAAGAAATAAAAAAATACCATCTTTTTAAAACATTTTATTATTTTTAGACACCTTTTGTAAAACAAGGCAAACCTTTGCACCCACTGAAATTGCTTAGCTACTCACTTTTGGATCACAACCCACCAGTTGAGAACCACCGCCATCCTTCAGTCCTCTCTGTTACTCAACATTCAGTAGAAGGCTACATTTTTCCCCATGAATGCTGAAGGTATGACCTGCCTCAATCTGCCTCATTGGCTAGCGATTTTTATCGCCTTATTGTCTGATACAATAACAATATCAGGGTAAGCCAATTAGAAGCAGAGTAGGGTGGGTCATTCTTTCTGTTTCTAGCAATGTGAGGTTATCACTGCCTATCAGCTTACTTCTCTTGTCATAATTTCATAGGGACCCTTACTTGAAGTCTGTTGAGGTTTGGTGTGTGGTGGACCCAAAATGCAGACCAGAGGGAAAGAGGTTTAACAGATTTATTGGAAATGTGCTCAGGGGAGGGGGGAATCCAGGAATCCAGGTGAGTGAGGGTTTTCTTTCCACAGGTGAGTTTGTGAGAGCTGCTGATCCAGATGTGCAGGGGAGTAAGGGTTTTCTTCCACAGTGAAGAGCAGTGTTGGTCAAGTTACTTGGAAATAGTAATTAGTTACTGATTAGTGATTACTTCTCCAAGAAAATAATCCCGCTACTTTACTAACTTATTTACTTACTTATTTTGAAAAGTAATTAGTTACTTTACTAATTACTTTACTTAGTTACTTTTCAAAAACATGATGCACAACCTGAATACACTATAAAGCAATGCCTGCCTCTAATTCTCTTACATGTTAGGGCGGCCTTGTTGCGCTGTAAAGTGGGATTAATCCAGTGAACTGTTACACCCATAAAACTTTTATTATTTACCGTCCATATGTCAGCAGTGGTGGAAACAAAGTCTACATCTCCGAGTGCAGCCTTCAAATTAGCGTCCATTATGTCGTATTCTCTCTCAAGGTATGCTGGAAATGACTTTCTCTGAGGCAGCCTCACACTGCTTTTGGTCGGTATTTTTTCTACGATGCACTGGAATGATTCAGAGTCAATATAGCCAGCGCTTAAGTCTGTTTTCACCTGTTTAACAGGAGAGGGGCCCTCGGAATTGGATGTGGTAGCCGCAGTGGTCATGTCAGTGGGGGTATTTGGGGGGTTTTTCAGTGAGTTTCACATTCCTGTGCCGGCTTGCTAGGTGCTTTGCTCAGATTTGAGGTAGAATTTTTCGCTGTAGATAAAAGTTTTCTTCCTACACAGAGTGTACAGCGTATGCTAATGTTTTTGTCATCTTTTACCGAGTCAAACTGAAAGTAATGTTGGTACTTCCAAGCATTAAACGCTGTATGGTCCTGCTCTCTCCTGCGCTCCATGTTGTCTTTTGTTGATCACTACACGTTTCTGTTGTTTACCACTGACGTCGCGTCGCTCATACGTCATTGTCACGGGACTCATGAGACAGTCTCACAAAATGAAATCACAGTTTAGTAACGCAGTAACGCAGCCTGCTTGCGGGAAAGTAACAGTAATCTAATTACTATTTTTGCAATTGTAATCCCTTACTTTACTCGTTACTTGAAAAAAGTAATCGGATTACAGTAACACGTTACTTCTAACGCGTTACTGCCCATCAGTGGTGAAGAGTGAGCGTGCTGCTGGGTTTTTTGGGCTGGTGCAAGGCGTGGAGGGAGGCACTGGAGGAAAAGAGACACAGGTTAGTCAAAATGTTCACAGGTAAAGCACTGGAGATCAATCATAGATTTAAGAGCCAGTGTCATTGGTAGTCAGAGAGTCTTGTAACACAGAGCGTGGTAGACAATACACTGACGCAGAGATGAGAGGCAACAGCAGAGAAGTAGTGTGTCTGATTAATTATCCGCAGCAGGTGTGATCAGTTGCCTCGGCGTCATGGGGGGGAAGGGAGCCTTGAAAAAAGCAAAGTTGGATACAGCAGCACACAAACGGAAACTGGCTTTTCAAAATAAAATGAATAAATGATCGAATCACCACATTAGCCACATAACCCATGGAGGTGACATAGCTAACAAAGCTGCACTACCTTCAAATTTATCTACATAGCTACCTTACTTGTATAGTTTATGTAGGTAACATGGCTACATTAGCGTTAAACTTAGTTACATTAGCTGTGTTAGAGTGTTTTCAGGAGGAGAAGCTTTTTCCCAGTGAGCAGACTGTTTACTCAGCTTTATTAAATGTTTTGTGATCAGGTTTTGCAAGTCAGGTTTTTGACTTTTAACTTTTGGCATCCAACTATTACCTTAACCCTTACCCCCACCCTAAACAGATGTTAACCTGTTTTTATATTTGGTATAATCATTTGGTAATGATGGAACTTAGCTGGAAATTTTTAAGGAAATATTGCCTGTTGTTACATAAGTTATTAGAAACTTCATATATCTATCTATCTATCTATATATATATATCTATATCTATATATATATATATAGATATAGATATATATATATGATGTCAGCTTAGCTAGGTACAGCAACAGACATCTACACCAACAAAGGACAAACAGTCAGACAGCAACCTCTTGTGGATTAATTTTTAACATCCACCCAAGATGGCAAGAAACTCCAGTTGCAGACTGTAGATCTCAGATGGCGACTCTTGAATACCATTAATGTGAGTCCCTGTCTCTGTCAGAATAGAAGTGCTTATTTTCTTGAAATTTAAATTTATTTATAAACAAAGTCTGGCAGTCGCATTCATGAAATAACCATGTTCCAAACATTACAGACAAAACAATGTTTCATAGATAAAACAGAATAAGGTCAGAGTTCTGAGTAAATAATTCTGGGTAAATAATGCATAGATCTGTTTTAGAAGTAGGCGAATGGTGGCTCGCTTTTGCTTCATTAGCTTTAGCAATAGCTAAAGTAGCTATGCTAGCTAAATAGTTAACATTGCTATATTAGTCAGTGAAGCCAAGTTAGTTTTAGTAATGTGAGCATTGGCAAATGTAGCTAAAACTAACATAGCGAAGTAGCTTAAATAGCTAAAGTTAGTTGAAGCCATACAAATGTAGATATCTGTGAGCTTTGTGAGATTTAGGTTGAGCTACATTAGCTATGTTGCTCTGGTATCGGCATAGCTTACACAGCTAACAGAGCTATGTTAGATATTTTTGCAATAACAATTTTTTTTAAGAGAAGAAGCTTTTTTATATATATAAGCTGACTGTTTACTTGACTTTATCAAACATTTTTGATCAGGTTTTTCAAGTCAGGTTTTTCACTTTTGGTATCCTAACAGTTACCTTAACCCTTATCCTAACCTAACCAATAGCTTTATCTGGTTTAAGCACATGTTTCTGTTCTGGCTGATGTGGTGTTGGGCAAGAGGGGCTGTCAGATA
Organism: Cheilinus undulatus; assembly: GCF_018320785.1. Lineage (NCBI taxonomy): Eukaryota > Metazoa > Chordata > Actinopteri > Labriformes > Labridae > Cheilinus > Cheilinus undulatus. The sequence goes on from NC_054867.1 coordinate 16,807,206, forward strand.
TGTACAGTTTGCAGCCAGACCTCTTTTGCCATTGGATCAAATAGGGCCAAGAGGAGCTAACTTGTTTCACATAAAAAACAAAAACAAAACAAAAAAAAACAAAACAAAACTTTTTTGGGACTTTTTACACCTTTATTTAGGAAGGACATTGGAGAGGGTCAAAAGAGGGGAAAGAGTGGGGAATGACATACAGGAAAGGAGCAAGGCCAGATTTGAACCTGGGGGCCCGCTTTGAGATAAACAACCACTATACATGGGTGCATGGACATAACCATTTAGCCACTTTTGCCCACTAACTGGCTGGCGTCTGGTGTGTGAACTAGTTCTGTGAAGCTGTACACATTTCTAGTGACCACAGCTGGCTGCCAAAGCATGTGAGCTGCAGGAAAAGGACACCATTCTCCCTGTTGAAAAATCACTGTACTATTAGATCATCTTTGCCACAGCTGCTTTAGAATAGCATAGGAGTTGCATATTGTTGCTTTGATACGGCGTGTCAACAACTGCAGTAAGGGAATTTGAGATGTTTTGTAGGTGTGTTTATTTGTGCATATGCGTGTGTGAATATAACATGCCTGCAGCTAACCTGGCTCACTGAAGCTGTGTATCCCTTAGAGAGGTCATTAAACACAAAGATGAGAGCCAAAGGTCTCTGTTTGTTGTTGTCCTGTAGAATCACGTCACTGGATTTCTGAATTAACAACACATCCGACATGCTTGTTCACTGTCCATCCCTAAACATCCTGTTTTACTTTCACCAGCAAAGAACCGTTAAACTACTTCTATTTTGACCAGTGAGTAACTACAACTAATATCTCTGAGTGAGAAGTCTATGATTAATTATATTGAATCAAGCTTGGGCTGCCTCAGCTCCATTAACATAACTCTGCCTGTCATGTCGTCATCTTTTACTCAAGGCTTCACATCAGCAAACACTTCATAGATGGTTGCATCCGTTCTTGACATTCTGTAACTTTCCACACAACAAATTCAGAGTTTCTCTATACATCGTCTCTTTTCTCACGTTACTACGGAGCTCTACCTCTCAGAGGTCAACAGACCAGGACTCGTTTCTATATATTACACTCAAGACTTTAAGACGATCAAAAGCCGGCTTTCTTTTGAGGTAGTATCTCCTCGACTTTGGAACTCACTCCCACCAGAGAGCAGACACTTTTAAGAAGCAGCTCACAGCCCTCCTGTTTGCTCTGCTTTGTTCACCTTTATTGCTGTTTCAAATCTCGAGGTTTATTTAAAAAACTCTTCGAGATATCTGCTCATGACAGACACTATAGAACTCATCATTGCTTATGCACTTCAGTGTGGAGTTGCTAAGTGGTTCTGAAATGACTGAAGTAAAGCCTTTATATGTCATCAGTCTGTTTTTCCTGCAATTCAGCTTTACCTTCACCAGATCTTCTTCAGTTTATATTTTCAAAGGTATCACCCTTTTCATGTTGAGTGCGTCTGTGTTTTCTTTAAAGAACAGCTGTCAGATGGTGCAGCTTATAAGTAGTTTAACTTCAGATTGAATATAATCAAATTTAAAGTCACAAATCATTCAAAGCAATTGCGATGCAAACATGCACTTAAAGTTTCATCTTGCTTTGCAGCCTAGTTTGCCAGAAACATGTAACCAATGGTTATTAGTGTTTGTGTGGGTGCAATGTTACCCAGAGTAAAGCAGAGAAGATCCCATTTAATTATGCTGCACTTGCACAAAATAGCAAGCAAATTACACTAAGTGGCTATAAACTACCTTTGCCTGCTGCTGCTATATAATACCATTTTTAACTATAATATTTTATACTCTGTGAGCATATATAACACTGTATCTGCCCCCACAAGTCATAGCCCAGCAACAGTCTTTTTCGGGCCCTAAATCAAAGACATATACAAATGAGAATGCCAAGGACATTTATCAGTGATGTGCTAAAATAATGTATTTTAAGCAAGACTTAACACATAGGACGGAAACAGATTTACAGACTTAATCACTGCTTCTTCTGATGTCTTTCCTCTTTCATGGCTGCCCTCCCATCTGATTGAAAAAAGTTTTTAATTGACATCTGCTATTCTAAGGGTAAACATTGACTCTATAAGGCTATAGAGCCTCTTAAATGCTCTGATCAAATAGTCCCCATCTCAATCAGTGGCAGAGCAGTGCGCTTAGAAAGAAATTCTTGTTTGCTTTATTTTACAGCAGTACCGCTTATGCTAAGAATATAAATATACAGATTTTCACAATTGCTAACACAAAACTCAGTTTCAAACTACAGTACTGAGAAAAAACATTACCCCCTTCCTGATTTCTTTTTTTTCCTTGCATATATGTCACACTTAAATTTATCAAACAAATTTTGACATTAGACAAACTAAACTAGTAAACATTAAGTAATTACCCCCCTTGTTAAATCCTGAATTAACCGTGATGAACCAGTTTTTTTTGGAAAGTTCACTTTCACTGGCCAGACATAGGCCTGATTACTGCCAGACCTGTTGAATCAAGAAATCCCTTCAATAAAACCTGTCAGACAAAGGGAAGTAGGCTAAAGAACCAGAAAAGAGCAACTCTTCATGCTTCCATCTAAAGAAATTCATGAACAGATGAAAAACAAAGTCACTGACATCTATCAGTCTGGGAAAGGTTATAAAGCCAATTCCAAGGCTTTGGGACTCCAATTAACCAGGGTAAGAGCCATTATCCACAAAAAGAGAACAGTGGTGAACCTTCCCTGGAGTGACTGGTCAACCAAAATAACTCCAAGAGTGCATCCATGACTCATCCAGGAGATCACAAAAGAACCCAGAACAACATCCAAAGACTTACAAGCCTCAGTTAACTCAGTTAAAGGGATATTTCGGGATTTTTGAAGTTGGGTCGCATGAGGTGCTTGGCTATAGTAGTAGCATCAGACTCCGGTGATTTCCGTGTAATTTGATCCTGTTGTTATTTCGAGCTCGGAGAGAGCTGGTGCATAGCGGCTGTAGATGGGAGCATTTTGTCCGCGTAAATTAACGAGTTTTACAAAAAATTGGGCCAAGAAAATATGTTGGCTCGCCTGTGCGCTGTGTCGAAAAAAAAAACACAGTGCCTTATTTCTCCCCAAAACCCCCTCTGTGTCAGGTACTAATTTACGATGCAGCTTTCGCCATTTTGTATCCCTCCGCCTCCACACACTGTGTTCTGTTTACATTGGCCAGTCAGCTGTGTTCTACAGAAGTAATAACACAACATCAAGCTATACAAGGATAGCATGAGCGATTTTGACATGAGTGATGATGATGTGCGTTTACTGTGGATACGAGAGGATATGTGTATGAACGGGAGTACACTGAAGAAGAACTTATACAGATGGATACAGACCCGACTTATACAGCGAACTGAAAGAGAGACCAGAGAACCTTCATTTAAAAGTTTGGAGCAGGAGAGATCCCAAGTTACATGGTGGTGTGGGTGTGAAAAATGCTAACCCATGTCAACCCACTCGGAAAGCTACTGTTGTGTGAGTGGGACTTAGTTGTGACACTTCATCAGGACATTATTGAATCAGAGGATAGCGGATCACAGACGCCTGCAGTCTGCATCACACTCCATCCAGAATTCCCTATCTTACTAAACGCTGATGTTTTGCAACCTTCTCCAACTTTCTGAAGATAAATTGGAAAAACAGACCCCGACCAGAAGGCTGAATGGAAATTTGTCATCCAGGTAAGCTTATGACTCTTGCTGTTTTTCCTCTAATGGCTGGTGCAAGCTACAGCCGGCACAAAAATGCACTGAAATTATATGTCATACAAGCCCACCCATTTCTGTGAAATACCACATCTTTGGAGTTGACTGTAGGGCATCAGGGAGCTGTGCTTCATGGCTTAGGCTTTGCAATGGAATTGCCTGTAAATGTGCGAGTGTTTGGTTGTGTGTTTTAAATGTTTATATATCGGTAAATAGTGCTTACCTGAAGTGTAGGTACAGCGGGGCTCTTCAACCTATGCTCGTGTTTTGGTAGTCCTTTTAAATAGTCCTGCTTGGTAAAATGGGCACTGCAATAACCTAAAATCTAAGAAGGTGGGGTGTTTATATCCATATTAAAGCCAAAGTTGGCGAAGACCGATGTCACGTAGCGGAATACGGTGAAATCTGTATGGTGTCCAGGAGGTGTGCTTGTTTAAACAGCCTGGATAAACACAAGTACGTGGCATCTTCTGAATCTGCAAAAAAATGAATAAAAAAGCTCACAATGCGTTGTAGTAACCGATGCTTGACCCTGCTACACAGCAGACCCACACAGCTGACTGGCAGACATAAACAGAACTCAGCGTGTGGAGGCGGAAGGATACAAAATGTCGAAAGCTGCATTGTAAATTAGTACCTGACACAGAGAGGGTTTTGGGGAGAAATGAAGCACTATGTTTTTTTTGACACAGTGCACAGGCGAGCCAACATATTTTCTTGGCCCATTTTTTCACAAAACTCATTAATTTACGCGGCCAAAATGCTCCCATCTACAGCCGCTATGCGCCGGCTCTCTACAAGCTCGTAATAACAACAGGATCAAATTACACGGAAATCATTGGAGGCTAAGGCTACTACTATAGCCAAGCACCTCATACCACCCAACTTCAAAAATCCTGAAATATCCCTTTAAGGTCAGTGTTTATGATTCAAATATAAGAAAGAGACAGGGCAAAAATGGCGTCCATGGGAGAGTTCAAAGGGCAAAAACCACTGCTGACCAAAGTGAACACAAAGACTCATCTCACAGTTGCAAAGAAACATCTCGATGATCTCCAAGGTTTGGAAAAAATATTCTGTAGCTTGATGACATGAAAGTTGAATTCTCTGAAAGATGTGTGCTCTGTTATTTCAAAAAAAGAACAACAAACCATCAGTCAAACATGGTGGTGGCCGTGTGATGGTCTGGGGCTGCTTTGCTGCTCCAGGACCTGGACCACTTGCTGTAATTGAAGGAACTCTGAATGGTTTAAAAAGGATAATAAAGGTTTTGGAGTGGATTACAAAAGAAAACCAAAACCCTATGTAAATACAAAATGCAGTTTTGCGTGGAGAAAACCTTAGTCTATTGTGGTTGTGCCACCACTAGTGGCAACCATCACAATCATTTGCAACAACAAAGGTCTTGGGAATCATCAGGATGTTTTCTGGTAAACGTGAGACGAGCCTTGGACAGCAGTGATTTGGGTATTGAAATCCTCTCATGGATGCCATTTTTGCCCAGTCTCTTTCTTATTGTTGAATCATGAACACTGACCTGAACTGAGTCAAGTGAGGCCTGCAGGTCTTTAGATGTTTTTGTGGATCTTTTTATGACCTCCTGCATGAGTTGTCGAGTAATTTTAGTAGGCTGGCCACTAGTGGGAAGGTTACCCACTGTTCCAAGTTTTTTCCATTTGTGGATAATGGCCCTCACTATGGTTGGCTGGAGCCCCAAAGCCTTAGAAATGGCTTTGTAATACTTTCCAGGCTGATAGATGACCTTGTTTCTCATCTGTTATTGAGTTACTTTAGATTGTGGCAAGACTAGAAATGTTCATGTCTTTTCGGATGTTTTTTTCTGATGTACACATGATGTTCACTTTATTATGTTAATGTCTTATCCAAATATAAGGTAGAGAAAGACCAACTGGATTAAAATGAGCTAAACAATCAACATAATTCTCATTTAATCCGTACTTGATGTTAGAAAAAGTCAACAAACAATCTCAGCGCTCCAAACAACTGAAGTTCAGCACTCAGGGTCATTAAAAAAAGGCTTATAAAAAGAAATAAACATGTCAAATATAGTCTTACAAGCAAGTAATGTGGATCGAGTTTCATCCCACACAAGGCACAGGGTGAGTAAGAAATTAATTACAAGTTGACAAACCTTAAAGTGTTAAGACGAGCTGTGTCTAATGACCAAAGACAGCGAGCTGAAAGCATCCCAGTCAGGCTGGGGTAAGACTCTACATGTCTTTGTTAAAACACACAGAAAGCATCTGGTGCTGAAATTAAACTGAACTGAAATCAACCCACTTATCTATCAGTTAGTCATAAATGAAAAACACCAGGGAATACATCATTACAAAATATAAACAAATATAATCTAAAGGGAATCCTACTTTGATTGTAAATATTGCAAGTAAAGGAAAAATTAACCAAGGGAATAGGAACATTTAAATGAATTCTTAAATAAAGCCAGGGCTATTATTAACCATAGCAGCACTCTGAGATAAGTAGCATGCTGAATTAACTGGCAAACTTTTAGATCCAGACCACAGCTTTGTCTCATTTCAGGAAGAATATTCTTCAAAGGAGCCAGCCCTCGTAGCCGACAAATTGAAGTAAAATGGTCCTCGTTTCATTTCTGAGCCCTGCCGCTGTCATCTAACAGCTCAACAGCTGTAACAAGGTAGCTTAACTAACATCACCACTTGAACAATTATCTTAAAGATAATTTTGAAGTTTAAAATCCTCTTTCTTTTACATTAGTACTAGAACTACCAGCATTATTACATTAATCACAATATATTAGGGTCCATTAGTGGCTCCTTTTTTGGGATGAATTGCCCCTTTAGCACACTTTAGTTAAGCCACTGCAACGTCTCCCTGCAGCCACAGTGATATATTGCATGCTAACTGCTGCCCCTTAATGCCTCATTTCACTTTAAAAACTCACAGACATTACAAGTCCTATATTCCATGATAAGATGAATCCTCAAACTACCTGAACTTTCTTTCTTTCTTTTTTTTTTTTTTAATAAAAGCAGATTTGTAGCCAACAGGAGATCAGTGATGTTTGGTTTAAGGTGCTACAACAGTCCAAAATGAAACAAAACAGTTTAAATGCAAAACAGTTTATTTTAAAATAAGGATATTCATTGTAAATAACTACAGAAATTCAGATTAAAAACCTTGCAAAATGTTTAACTCTCTGACAGCCCTAATTAGCACCCCCATGTGTTTAACTCTGCTCTAAGGCTTCTGTCCGGCCACTCTGCCATAAAGCCCAGATTGGTGGAGGGCTGCGGTGATTGTTGTCCTTCTGGAACTTTGTCCCATATCCACACAGGATCTCTGGAGCTCATTTAGAGTGACCATCAGGTTCTTGGTCTCCTCTATTACTAAGGCCCTTCTCTGCTGATTGCTCAGTTTGGCCAGGTGACCAGCTCATGGAAGAGTCCTGGTTGTGCCAAACTTCTTCCATTTGAGAATTAAGGAGGCCACTGTGCTCTTGGGAGCTTTCAGTGCAGCAGAGTTTTTGCAACCTCCTGCAGAACTGTGACTTGCAACAATCCTGTCTCTGACTTCTGCAGGCAGTTCCTTTGGCCCCATGCTTGGTTTCTGCTCTGGTATACTGTATATTATCAGCTGTGAGGCATTATAGAGAGGTGTGTGCTCTTTTGAATCATGTCCACTTGATTTATTTTACCACAGGTGGACTCCAATCAAGGTGTAGACACAACTCAGCATAAATCAAGAGTAATGGGAGGCCATTAAGCTAAATTTGAAGTGTTTTTACAGACGGTCTAAATTAGGGTACTTATGTCACTATGATATTTCAGTTTTTTATTTTTCCTATATTTAGAAAAAAATCAAACATTGTCCTTTACATTGTCATGATGGGATACTTTGTTTAGATTATGAGAATAAAGATCATTTCTGTGATTGTAGCAGCAGGCTGCTTCATAACAAAACTGAACAAGTGAGGTATGTCTGAATACTGTCTGAATATGTCCTTACAGCCTCTTAACTTAAACTGACTTGAAAAGTTGCTCTCCATCCTTCCAACATGGCACAGAGCTTTATGAAACTCTGTCAGAATGATTGGATCCAGTGTACTTTTCAAGGAGTTTAAAAGGCAAAGAATCATCTTCACTCTATTTTCATGATGAAAACAATTTGCCACATTCTATTAATTTTCTGAGTTAACCCTCTGAGGTCTGAAGATATTACCTTGATTTTTACAATAATTTTTAAGTCACCTTTTTAAGGTACTTGCAAATAACACAATTCCTAAGTGTTTCTTATCAAATTTTTCAGGAGGTTGGATTTGGAGATTTGCTGCTTGAAAAAGGTTTTCCAAAACCTTGCCTTCTAAAAGTAGTGGAATCTATGAATGAAATAACAGGTAAAAATGCATTTAATTTTGTCATATCATTTTTTGTGCATAAATGTTGCCTGTCTCTCTATTTTCCCCAAAGTGAAGCTGTGTCATCTTCATCACTGCTTCTCAGTATTTGTTCCAAGGCCTCTGCAACATTCAAACGCTTCGCTATCACCAGAAATCAACAGGTCTGATTCTGTCTCTCACATACCTGCAAAAACTGTGATAGGGAGGGCCTTAGGGATTCCTGGTTGGCAAAAGTTGATGGACAAAAGGTTAATCCAATAATGCACAGTGAGAGATGATGACATGACTGCTCTCTTATGGCCCTGTAACTCCAACTGTAAATCACGTGGGATGGCAGTAAAGGATAAGATTCTTCCATTCATGGAAGTGTTTGAACGCATTTCAATGATGTGAAACGACAAAGATATTAATAAAAACATAGCAAGTGCACTGACCTCAGAGGGTCAATACAAACAAAATGCATCAGAAAATACACATCTCTGTATACAAAGACCTTAAGAAATCAGGACATGTTAGTGTTTTACAGATATTTGTTGAGATTCGGGACATGGAGCTCAAAAGTGGGGCAATCCTGGTCCGACTGGGACAAATAGTCACCCTAAACCAGCTTACATCTAAAAGTGGCTACTTCAGGGATCGCCTGCTCATTTGACTTGGCACGCAATGAATCTTGGGATATATTAGGAGAAGAGATAATCTCTGGATAGAAAAAGGTCACTTACTGGCTGCATTTGAAGAAGCCTTTGAGTTATCATCTAAGGATGCAGCTCTTGAATTGGGACATAGCCTGAGTTCACATTTAACTGGAGGGTCATGTTTGTTCCTTTAACTCTCTAAACTCTGTTTGGCTTTGGTTGAGATGTGAAGCCCTGCTGTTTTCAGACTGCAGTTTTTCCCGAGCACCAAAGACAGAACAGGTCAGGATGACTTGGCTGAAATGATTTGAAATCTTTGAGGCCAAGCCTTTAGTCTTGTAAACCGATGTATCTTTTAAACTAACAAACTGCAGTCCATTTAAGTGGCTGCCACTTTTTTTCAGGTCTCTGCCTGTGTCTCATGGCTAACAAAAGCTTTCTGCTGGGTAAGAAAGCTGCGCTTCTTCCTGTTGAGTCCATTAAACTCAGAGAAAACAGTGTGGAGAAAAGTCACCTGAAAATGTTTTGGAAATCAGAATTAGTCTCTGCCTGAGAAATGCCGAGGTCAGCGTTGCCCTATCCACTTTGGGTAATTCAGCGCCTCCCAGTAGCAGCAGATCTTAAGTCAGCCTTAAATTAACTGCTAACAATATGTTTTGCTCCTTATGCAAATAATTTCCATTTCAACACATGCACAAATAAACAGAAGAGTTGACAGGTGTGGATTTTGGAGGTGCTGCAGAAAAGGAGAGCTGCAAAGTAAGCACAGCCTGAAACTGGAGCACAACAAACTGACTCAAATAGTAAACAGCAGGTGTTAGGAGGGAAAAAAAAATTGAAATTTGATTGCAAAGACTTGGACATCATTCAACACATTGATAAAAGTGTATTCAGAAGCAGAAAGATGCTGTTAAAGATGTTTTAGTTCCGGTTTTTGCGATGATGATGCATTGCTGTAGCGCTGTACTCGGCCCTGTGGAGAGGCGGTAAGTCCTTTGGTGCTAATACAGCAGACACAGAGGGTGGCTGAACCTAAAATGACTTAGAAAATAGCTAGCTCTGTCGTTCACTTGTTTAACATGGATATGAAATCTGGAGCTACCTCAGCGGCCCACTACAAAGCTCAGCGCTGTGAGGTTGCAGATAGGAATTCTGAGTGTAACCCCGTTGTGACTGGCAGACACGGGGACGCCGCTGCTGCTCCCCGCTGGCACCGCTGCGGATGATGAATGATGCCATGCCGAACTAGTTTAAGAGGAGCATCATACAATCACTCATTTGAAAAGGCAGCGCTTCACACGGCGGCCCAGGGAACGCCATGGAAAGTAATATCCATCAACAGCCAGCCAAGCAGTAGTGCTATCAGCAAACACAATTTAGAGCTCAGAAACATTATTGTTTTTCTCTCCCTCTGCTGTTCAACTCGCTGCAGCCATGAACCGGCTGAGTGATGTGCATTTGATGAATATGATAGTGCTGTCATGATAATATGAACTTGGTCATTATGGGGAGGAATTGAGTTTTGGATGAAAAGACGCTTTGTAAAAACAGAAAAAATCCCTTTTTATTGCCTTCATATTGGTGTAAAGCTAGCAAAGAATATTTCTTTTGCCTCATATTCTTGATGGAGGTTGTTACCACATACCATGACCAGATAGTTTCATGAAAGAGACTAATTCAAGGATTTAAATCAGAATTAGATCATTTTAAGGCTTTTCATGTCAATTAAAAGGGAATGAAACTAGTCATGTACTGTTTAAACTCACAGAAATTTAGTAGATTGTCTTATTGTCGTTTATCTGAGACTTTTTGTACAGATTTAATTATTAGCTGATAGATTCATGATGGTTTTCTTTTGAAGAGCTGGGGCTCCTGGATATATTCCCATTATTTGATCATTTGTGTTTCTCACTTTAGCTCTAGGGCTGCACAGCTGTACAGGGGTTAGCACAGTTGCCTCACAGCAAGAAGGTTCCCAGCCAGGGCCTTTCTGTGTGGAGGCTGCATGTTCTCCTAAAGACATACTTGTTAGGTTATTTGGTGACTCTAAATTAGTGGTAGTTGTGAATGTGAGCATGTGTGGATGCCATCTCTATATGCCAGCCCTGTGATTGACTGGCGACCAGTCCAGGGTGTACCCTGCCTCTCACCTAATGACAGCTGGGATAGGCTCCAGTCCTGTCATGAACCGTGCAGAGGTTCGGCTTTTCGAAAGATGCCGCGCCTCCAGAACCAATCACTTTACGCTTTTGATAAAAAGACTTCAGCAGAGGATTGACAGGTGTTTCTTCAGTCAGAGCTCCTCTCTGACAGGAACTTCCTCCATCCTTGCCTCCTCCTGGTGCTTTTAAGGAATTAGAAAATCCTTCAGTCAAGGAGAGAGGATGTGAGGATGGACAAAACTTTGTAATGAGAAGCACCCTTAGTATTCCCCTTGGGATATGATAGACGACTGGTAATTGGTACTCTTTGGTCGCTGTGATTATGATAAGAGCTTCAGGGCAAATGAGACATCCTATCAGTATCTATCATTTTAGACATGGGCATAGCACAGGGGGGAAAAGGGGCACTGATTAGGGCCCTTGAGAAGCCTGCAATGAAAGGTGTTTTAAAACATTTTTCTAGTGTCATTATCGAATCAAAAGTGACGAAATGAATCAGTGAACGGACTGAAATTTGTATCAAATAAGAGTAAAATACAATACTGGGGGGCCCCTGCTCCTCCCTTAAAAATGTCCAAATGGTATAGTCCAGTGCTGTGAAATAATGTACATAAATTTAATTCAACCATAGTAAAATATTGCTTATAAATGGGGAAATTATGGTTCATAAATACATTAAAATGCATGAATATTTGAAAAAATGGTGCAAAAGTTGTTGCTTGGTTAGCTGTTTAAGGGGGGTCCTGTGTAATACCCTTTCTGGGGCCCCAAATTCCTAGCTACGCCCCTGATTTCAGATAACAAAGTCTGTGGTATAGAAGTCAAAGTGACCTCTCATTGTCTTTATGAACTTACTTGCTGTGATCTTGATGAAAATGAAATTATACATTTGTATTTCCTTTAAATGTGAAGCTACAGGTAAGGGCGATGCGATTCTACAAGTTGCCAAACCCTGAAACATGGTTTTAAATTCTGTTTTGATGCTTTTTCTGCACTCTGGGAATCTTATGTACTTTATAAATACTCATCTTTATTAATAAAGTAGTTTTGATGTACATTTCACATTTGAAGCACAGGCCCCTTGGCACATGAAATCCCAGTCAGTTGCCTCCCTCTGTCCAGTGGTAAAACCACTGTGCATGTTAGTTAGTTATTAACTAAAGAGCTCGACCAGATCTATCCAGGCTCCAAGCAAACCTAAGCTGTTTGCTGCTAGTAGAAAAATGTCAAACATTGATGCAAATGTGGTTTAGGTTTTCTGCAAGTTAGAGGAACAAGCCAAGTTGTGTTTACATATCGCAAATAACCAAACAATATCTGACAAAGCTCAGCCATGATGACATAAAATGATTTTATACAATGAAATATACAACAAAGATTTCAGCTCTGTGTGACCTGCATTCAGTGACTACAGAAAGCCTTCATGACTGGATTAATGCTCCTCAGCCATGCTTCATATAGAGCTGGATTTAGCTGGGATTAATGTGTAAATGATAAAGATGTTGAATACTTCATAAGTATTGGGATAATAAGACACTTCAGTGTTCCTCTACACACTGAGATCCCTCTCTAATGGGGCTCTTTAGGCTTCACTTATCTCCTTATCTGCTGATTATTTGCATCTATATGCCCAGTTTAATCAGGGTGAGCCCATTTCATCTATTTCAGGGAGAACGTTCTCTTCATTCCTCATTCACTCCTGCTCAGTTATGATGATGGCTCAGTCACATAGGGGATATCTTCTCTTCTGATGATGATGTGAGGAAACTGCTCTGTCTTCCAGGCTGATTCCTCAGCATGCCCATATTTTAGACCTGAAGCTATCCTTTATTTCAAACATTACCCCCCCCCCCCCCTTTTTTTTAACCCTTTCACAGCCTGCTGAACATCTATTTTCTCTTTGTTTCCCTTTCAGGTCATTCCATAGGTCTGCGAGTAATCTAAAAGTAGGTATTTAAAGAATTTTAAGGTCTGGCTGATGTTGTAATGTGAGGCAAAACAGCAGCCTGTGGTAACTCATGCCTTATTAATAGAAGAATTTCCAGCTGGGAAGATTTGTCATCAAACAAGACTATATATGCAATCTAAAGGTTACAAAAATGTTGGAATCCATGCTACATACCACCCCTTTCTAGACTCGACACTTCATGGTCATCACTGTGGGTGGTCTCCGAAAAAAAAAGTGCAGGTCAGTTTGAAAAGCATCTGAAAAACTCTGCATAGTTGATATCAATATTTTAGCGATAAGCTGGTTAAAATTTGCGCTTAGAGTCTGGCTTGTGTTTTTGTGAAGCTTAAAAAAAGGCAACGTGTGGTTAAGAGAGAGAGTCCCATGATTTGTATACACACATTTCAATGCTAATGGTTCTCTTTCAGGTCAGTGCACTGCAGTTATGCTGTAAAATGGGCTGAAGTGACATTTTTAAAAGGTTAAATGGCCAAAAGAGTTTTTATTATGTATGTAATGTTTTATAAATGAGTTTATGCTGCAGTAAAGCTGTTGATAGGGCAACAGGCTGGTCCAATAAAGCTTTTAAAGCTGCTAAGAAAGAAGATGGGGTCTGGTTGGAGCAGCATTAACTAAATGAGAGCTGCATTATACAACCTAAGTTCTCAAAAAGTTGGGATGCTGTATGAAATGTAAATAAAACAATGTGACAAACCCATATTATTCTCAATAGAACATGAGCAACATATCTACTGTTGAAACTGAGATATTTTACCATTTCATGAAAAATATTCACTCATTTTGAGTTTGATGGCAACAGCACATCTCAGAAAGTAGGGGCAGGGCTATGGGTGCCATTATGAAGCATCCCCTCTTCTTTTAACAATGTCTGGGAGGTGAGAGGACCACTTGCTGAAGATTTGAGAGAGGAATGTTGTCCCATTCTTGTCTGATTTTAGGTTCTAGTTCTCAACAACTTAAGGCACTGTTCTGTGGTCTCGGGTTGGCTGTCATTTAAGACAGGACGAAATGCTCCAAGTGAAATGAGTTCAGCTTCAAATCAGACTGGAGAGTATCCTTGCAGAGGGGGCAGCAAAAACAGAATGCTCTTTTCCCCTGTTCAGTCCTCACATTAGGAACAAGCAGAAGAAGAATGTTGCTAGAGCGCAAGGCATAATGGCTTTCAGTTCTTTGAAGGAGAGTAGTTAAATAAGAAGGAACCAAGCTAAGAAGAGTCTTGTAAATTAGAGTCAGCCAGTGCGTGTACCTGCGAGCACTCAGAGAAGGCCAGCCAGATTTGTCATAGATTTCACAGTGATGTGAGGCGACTACAGCCAGTAACAAACCTCAGAGCACAGTGATAAGCAGTATTCAAAGACTGAAGACATTTGGCTGAAGCTGTCATATACAGAACATCACCATAATCAAGCAATGGTAGAAAGGTTGCAGATATTTTTGAGCTCTGAGGGAGAAGCAGGATTTATTTCTGTAATAGAAACCTATTTTCACCCTGAGTTTGGTGACCAAGTTGGCAATGTGCAACCAAAGCTCACGATCGATAAGAAAACCCAGATATTTATAGTTAGAGACTAGCTCAATGGGTACACCTCGTGAAGTTAAGATTAAAGGGATGCTTCCTGGTAACTCCCTTTTATTTTAAGATACCATGAGTTTGGTGTTGTCTGCATTTAGAACCAATTTTAGTTTCTGCAGACTCAAAAGCCTGAATTATCGATTTCGAACAACAATAAATGACAGTATCATCTGCATAAAATGATAAGTGGCATTTGAAATATTACACAAGTTACTAATATAAACAGAGAATAAAATGGGTCCTGAGACCGAACCTTGAGGCACGACTTTGGAGACCTCCAGAAAAGAAAAGGTAACTCAGATTTGGCTCTTTTGATCAAAGAAGTACACAGATTACGAAGTTGACGACATTTAAGCCAATCAACTTCATTTTTACTTTATCTTGTGTTGGCTCAGGCAGCATCTCTATTTTTGGGGAGATTTCCAGTCTCGGGTGAAAACCAGGGATTGCTGCACCCTTTGACCCTAAATTTGCGGACTGGCGCATGTTTATTTATTAGTCTGGTAAATTCGTCAAAGAAGTACATCCAGGCCAGCTCTACATCATCAAAGAGAGAAACTCTGCCCAATTCGATAAGAGCCAGGTCATGGAAAAAGCTTGTTCATAAAAGTGTTTGAAGTCTCTTTTTAGCAGTAGCTGAGACTTGGTCTTGGGAATTTTGGCATTTCTAACCGCTACTATGGCACAGTGATTGCTCAAGTCATTTGCAAAAACACCCACATTGGAAAACTTATCGGGAACATTTGTCAAAATCAAATCAACTACTGACAATCTTGTTGGATACTTTGGGTTGGGTTGGACTATTAATTAATTGTGTTAGATTAAAAGAATCACATACAGATTTCAAAATATCTGAAGAAGAGGTCAGCCAATCACAATTTAAATCTCCAGCCACAACAAGTTCACTGGAATTAAATTACAATGTAGTTAGACAGGGAGGCGAGGGCCTTGTTGCAGGCTGAGGGTGGCCTATAGCAGCCCATGATTAAAAGGGGCTGTCCCTGGGAAAGTTCAAGCTGTAAGGAAAGAAGTTCGAATTGCTTGCTAATAGAGATGGTAACATGAACACATTAAACTTATTTTTAACACAAATAGCTATGCCCCTGACTCCCCCCCCCTTTCTGGGGCGGTCACAATGAAAAAAACAATATTTAACAGTAATTATCCAATAGGAGGCTCTTACCTCGTACCCACCCCTCCAGGGATGCCTGAACCCCAGGTTGGGAACCACTGTACTAAAGGGCAATTTACTATTGTTTCACACTCAGTTAGGCTATGGTTGATCTATCTTGGATGTTTGCCATAATGGCTGACATTCAAATGTGTAAAAAACAGTATAGACTCTAAGATTTTTAGATAAATACAGCAAAAAAGAGGAACAGTGGGTACATCTAATCCCCCCCTCCCTCTGCTGTTCTAAAAGCATTTATTGAAATTCCAGGGTAGCTGCAGCTCTGCTGAAACGCTGTGGTTTATTTCTCTTTAAAAACATTTTCTCAGGTAGCTCATGTCCTTCACAAGCCCCTGTTTGTCCTTGTTTGCCATCTCATGTCCTGCTTTACAGTAACTCCTGCACTGTGTTTCACGGTAGCACGTTTACCCTCAGACTTCAGATCTTTCTGGAGCAGCACTATTAACACCTGAGTGAACTTTTCCGGGTGCTGTTTAGCTGCAGAACTTTTGAAAGAAGGAGGTTTCACTTGATTTCAGGCAGGTGTCACCCTCTAATGGCGTGTACATTGTGAGAACACATGACTCCATTCTTGTACTGTTCCAACAGGTTGCAGTGCTCGGATCTGGGGCTCATTTCCTGATAACAGGCGCTCTGAGAGGTGAAGTACTTTCAGGGGTTGTTCATTATCTGTCTCCATCACTCATCCCAGCAGTAAATGTGAGGCTAAGCCAGAAATAATTAAGTGTTTCTCAATTAATGCTGCTCTCTCTAAAAGGGGCTGAAATATTGCTTACATAATGGCTTACTTGTTTAATAGTTTGTTAATTTTGGGATTATGTAAATACATGATTCAGTAAAAAGAGAATAAAACAACAAAAGAAGGCTGAAAAACTGAACACGTCAGCTATTATATCAAGGTACAACACACATCCAGTGTATCGATGTGTTCGGTGTTAATAACATACTTGCCCCCAAGCAGAAAATGCAATAACTTCAGATGTAGGTGTGATGATTTTTTATTACAAGCCCACTGACTAACAGAGCTGTTAATTTCTGCTTCACATTAATCAGTGGCCGTCCTACAGTGAGGACATCAGTACGTGACTAAGAGGAGGATGAGGAGAGGACAAAGAGATCTGAAGCTTCGTGTCTGAGCCTGAGGATACACAACTCACAGCTGCTTTTAACGCTTGTCGCTGAGTTTCTGAGAATGTTTTGAAAATGGAAATGTTTCCTTCCCGTCTCCTCTCACTGCTGCATCAATCACAGAATCCACCCACACAGGACCTGAAGACTTCTTGTAAATAGACTTTTATGATATTGTATTTACCCTGAGCACATCTCACTCCAGTTGTCGACAAGAAAATTAACTTAAAGTTCGGTTTGTCATCATATAATGTCACATTTGTCATTCAGTAGTTTGGGGGCAGCAAACCTTCCTCCCTCATCCCTCTCTCCTGACCTTCAAGTGAGTGGATTGGCTGGATTCCATGTCTGTCATCAGGTGGATCAGTCTTTAAAGCTTTAAGCTGAAAGGCTTCATCCTGGTCAGAGAATGACTCTCTCTCAGTCTCCACTCAGCACTCCATCATGACAAAGTGAAAACAGAATTTTAGATTTTTTCTTTTTGCAAATTGACTAAAAATTAAAAACTAAAATGTCACATTGACATAGGTATTCAGACCATTTATTTAGTTGTCAGCAATTACAGCCTTGAGTCCTCAACAAGCTTTGCACACCTGGGTTGGGAGACTTTCTGCCATTCTTCTTTGCAAACCCCAAACCCTTTAAAGGATTTCTTGATTCAGCAGGTCAGGGTCAGCCCCTCTTTGGTGTGTTTTGACCTGCTACAAATTGATCACACAACAGCCCAGGAGAAAAAGTAAACTTTGCATCATTTTATAATTTCAATAAGAACAAAAAAGATGAGCTATAAGGTTATAAAAACCTACAATAGCTTGAAAAAGTTGTGTTTGTTTATCCAGAGAGTTAGAACTGCAACACAGGAATAAAAATGAATATTCATCTTGTTGATCTCTAACTGTTCTGAATATTCATGTCATATTTAACATAGCTAAAGTTTGGCGCGGCCATGCACAGACACGCAGACACCCACACAGGAGTTGTACATGAATTGTAGCGCCTTATTCATAAACAGTTTTCCCTATCTGGCTCATTTAGATGGTGCAGATGTCTGAAAACATAATTTCACAGCTCATGGGGTTTTATTTGAGTGCTGCACTCCTGTTGTGTCGTTTGTCATGGTTCTCGCTGATTTCATTTTTCAAGATGACATCAAAACAGTGTTTTATGCTCCGTACCAATAATCAGATCTCCAGTTGTTTGTATTGTTTCTCTGTTTCACACCCTCAGTGAAATGTGCACATCACGATTTAATGGGATGGATACGTGTGTGTGAGAGAGCAGAACTGTTCGTCATCAGATCAAGTGAGAAGCGTTTCTGTGTGAGGATTTGTTTTATTATTGGCCTGTGTGTCTGAGCTGCAGACATTCACATAAAGTTTAATGCTTTAGTGAGCTTGTGTTTTAAAATATTCAGTGATATGAGGGAGATAGGGGAGGGATAAAAAAAAGCAAGAGCATTAAAGGTTGGTAGATGGAGTGAGACGAGAAGCAGCGAGCGAATGGCTGCGCTGTAATCCTCGTCGTCTTGGTGGGGAAGTTCAGTGTTTGAACAGAGAGCGACGAGGCGGGGCACAAACCTCCAGGATGGATCTCTGAGATTAAAGTGCCCCGATCGCTGCTCTCACATCACATCCCCTACCATCAGGGGGGAATTCATTTACTCACACAGAAAGACGGGGCAAAAGAGAGCGCAGGGGAGAAGAGACAGAAAATGGGAAGCAAAAGCCTGTCTGCAGGCTCTGTAGGAATTGAAAGCAGTTGAACTCTCAGAGGGCCTGTGGTTCGACGTGGAGACAACTTGCTGAAGGGAGACACAGTGAATATACACTTTATGGGTATTGATTTGTGTGAATGTGTTTCCTTTTCTTTTGACAAAAAGACATTATTATAAACCAGACAGCCTCCATTGTAGAAAATGAATCCAAAATATTACGAACATGTTCACAGACAGAAAATAGAGCTGTAGGAAGTATCAGATGATCCAGAGAGTAACACTGGAAGCACAGACAGCAATAATTCAAACAACCAGCACACTGACCGGCAAGGATGCCCATGAGGTTGGATAGGGGGAGAGCTTTCCGGGGCCCAGCCAAACATGTGGCCCGTGGAGGTCAGCAAAATTAAGGTCCACTGTAAAGCTGAGCAGTGATAATGATATGTATTTTTAACCTGAGTAATACCCACTTGTACTAAAGCAACAAAAATGAATTGAATATAGTACCATACAACCTCTTTAAATATATAAACCCCCTTTCCTCAGAACAGAATTACTGTTTGGCTGACTGCTGAGGTCAGCCCTACACATGGCAATGCCTGTGTCTGAGTAAGTAAGTAAGTAAGTAAGTAAGTAAGTAAGTAAGTAAGTGAGTAACTGTCTGAGTGAGTGACGCTAATTTATAAGCCTGACAACACAGATTACAATGTGTTTGCTTGTACTGAATGCTGGCAGTGATGGCTGCCTCCACTGTGTTAACTAGAGCCATACATACAGAGTTGCACTATGAGTGGGTTTACTTGTACTGAAAGCCCCCTAATGGCTGCCTCCAAAGCTGTAAATACTCAGATATAGCTTTAACATGGCCTCTGTTTGAACCAGAACTGGCATAAAAGTTTCAAGAAGACCTTTAAAGAAGAAAGTGTCAAAAATGGGCAAAAACAAACAAAATTGGGTATAGAGTTAAAAAAATTTGTGAAAATGAGAAAATGGCATAAAAGATCCAAAAGATGTAGTAAAAAGGGGGAAAAGTGGCATAGATGGGCAGAAACTAGCAACAATAGGAGGAAAGTATCTAAAGTGGGATATATGTGTCAGAAAGAAATGGGTGGAAAACTGAATATATGGGATAAAAGAGTAAAAAAAATGGGAGAAAAGTGTGAAAAAGCGTCAATAAGGGATAAAATTACCAAAAGAAAGTAGCAAGACTGGGCGTAAAGTGTCAGAAATGGGCTGAAACCAGCAAACATGGGATAAAAGTGGCATAAATAGGATAAAGTGTATAAAGAAGTAGCAAAATGGTAGAAAGTGGCAAAAATTGGATAAAGGTGCCAAAAAGAAGACATAAGAAGGGGAGAAAAGTGGCAAAAATAGGATAAAGTGTATAAAGAAGAAGCAAAAATGCTAGAAAGTGGCAAAATGAGATAAAAGTGCGTAAAGAAGAAGTACAAATAGGATAAAAGTGACAAAAAGAAGTTAGATTGGATAAAAGTGCATAAAGAAGAATTAAAAACGGGAGAAAAGTGGCAAAAAGGTGAAGTGAAAAGTGGATAAAAGTGCATAAAGAAGTATCCAAAATGGGAGAAATCTTCAAAAATGGGATAAAAGTGTCAGAAATAAGAAACAAAAGAGGGAGAAAAGTTGAAAAAAATAGAATAAAACTGCATAAAGATGAAGCAAAAATGGGAGAACAGTGGCAAAAAAACTGGCATTAAGTGGCAAAAATTAATTAAAAGTCTCATAAAGTGGGCAGAAACCAGCAAAAATCGGTGGAAGGTGGCAAATTGGATAAAAGTGCTAAAAAAGTAGCAATAAGAAGTATTAAAATTCCAAAAAGATGTAGCAAAATTGGGAGAAAAGCTGCATAATTGGGATAAAAGTGCAAAAAAAACAAGAGTGAAGGGCCTGAGTACCTGTGTTATAAATATATTTCCCTCGTGATAGATTTGCAAAGAAGTCTTAAATTCTGTTTCTACTCTGTCATGATGGGGTATTGAGTGTGGATTAATGAATGCACTGTTCACCATAAAATATCAAGATTAGGTTGAAATGTGCACCAAATGAACAAATCACCCGCTAAAAGGAAAAACATAAATTGTGTTCACATGTTTTTGTATTAATTACAGTGTGATCTTGTGAATGTACACATCCAGCTCCTCTGATCTGTGCTGACCTCCACTTCAGGAAGGGCTCTAGCAGGGTGGGGATGTGCAGACAGAAGGCTGTGTGTACCAATGCTGAAGACTTCAAGCTAAGATACAGGTCAGATTCTCTCCATTGATTTTTTGTTGAAGAGAGCCACATCCATAAAAAGAAATATCAGTCACAGAAAAAAAAAAAATGGATGGATTTTTGATTTATAGCTATCTGGATCTGTTTTCTGTGCTCTTCCAAAGTTTTTAAAAGATCTCTCAATGCCATGGGTGAAGACTTTTACCACTGAATTCTGCTGTTGCATATATCTGCTTTTGTATCTTCCATCATGGTTGGTTTTATCCTTTTTTCTGACTTGACTTCCATAAGCCCTGTTTACTTTTATAGCTGGAGCTTTTACAGAGGGCTGTTTCTTAGCAGGGCACTGAAAAAGGAACTTTAATCCTCATAATTACGCGAGGCGTTTTATATAATCAGACAGAACTGTTTTGTCAATAGCTAAAAAGATGGGCTACTTAGTGGTTTGGGGGTTAGAGAAGGTTTAGGGTATTGATTGTCATTATGAGAGCATTTTTTTACTAGGAGCAAAAATCCTCACAACACTGGTTCTGGCAAAAAAAGCTATGCTGATGTTAATATTGTTCTCTAAAAATCATCAATAGCATGAATATTAAAGGTATGAAACATACGGAAAACAAGGACTGGAATCATCACTCAGACCCTCAGAGTTATGGCACATTCATAGTGTACAATGACAAAGACACATCGGTGCACCAGTAATTTCAATGTGAGTCAGTAGGATGCTGCTGCTGCACAATGGTGAGAATTTTTAACATTTCAGACTTTCTTTCTCTTCCCTCCACAGCCAGAGTTACTCAAGGTGCAAGAGAACAGGTTTTGATATTTTTTTAAATTAATGTTCACATTAATAGTCAACTAGTGTTGTGAGCCAATAAGAAAATGAATCTATCGATCTAGTGTGATTGATTGCATGAATCGAAAACTGGAAACTAGTAGGATTAAAAACAACATGTAAGTCTTATTTGGTCCCTTCTGTGCTACTGTTGAAACATGCAGAGTGTAAAAATCCAAGCCACCAGATGCTGTGAAGGGGACCCCAAAAGACTTACCCCTAATCCAGTGCGCTGCATACCAGACGCTTAGCGCTGAGCAGTTAGAGAGGAGTGGGGACAAGATCACATGAGAACTAAGAGTTCATGCAGGAAGAGTATGTCAGCAGCAGATCATTTTTCCTCCTTGGGGTTGATTTTCCATTTATTTTATATGATTGCATAATTTTTTTACTCTACGATGGGTGAGTGCATTTAAAGTTCATGTAAAACTCTCTGTTTTTCTACCTCAAAAATGAACTTTTCCTCATCATCAGCACCATTGTAACTCTTTGAACCACTGACCTTCTGGTGACCTTTTCTTATGCTGTAGCATGAGATGTGATGTTGATCGTACTCTGTATAATTTGCACGTTTTTTTGTCTGTTTGGATCTATCTGCTCTATGTGGATTGATGTGGTTTGGCAGCAGCCAGAGCTGAAAATAGAGCTGATCTGACATCTCCAGCAAAGCAGAGTGCAATGACGCTTCAGGTAAATGCTGGAGATTGAGCAGAGCACAGGCAGTTGCTCTGGTTGACTAGAGACTAAGTTAATAAAAATAAAACAATTTTGTTCCAATGATAAAACTCTTATACGCCAGCTTTTAAATGTTAAGTTTCCTTTTTACCAAATGTGTTCTGCTAAATACTACTAGGTGAAATATTACACAAGGTACCTTAAAAAAATAACTACTTACAATTTGTGATGAATGGACATGTGCACAATGCTTGTATCACACGTATAAAAGGCATCTTTTTCCATACTGTTTGTGATGTAGAAATAGTCAGATATTAATGATAAAATAAAAACAGTCTGTGCATTAGAAAAAAATAACCAAAGCCAGTGTGATTTTATCATGGGACTTAAAAAGACTTTTTCCTTTATGATATTCTGCACTGAATGCCTTTGAGTATCTTTATATTGCTGTAATGAACTGAAACAGACTTTTACAGTATTTTGGCATAATTACAAAAAAAAAAAAAAAAAAAAAAAAATCAGACAATAAACTTGCATAAAAACTGTCTGTAAAAGTTCTTGTGAAATCAAACTTTTAAAAGCTCACAATATTCATTATTTATACATTACCAGAACAACAGTATACAAGTCACAACACTGATTATTTTATTTATTAACTGAGTTTTGAATGTGCTTTTTTTTTTTTTTTTACATGTTACTGCATTCTCTCAGCAGACCTCTGCCCAGCAGCTACACTATATTGCCAAAAATATTCACTCACCAATCCAAATAATGGAAACCAGGTGTTCCAATCACTTCCATGGCCACAGGTGTATAAAATCAAGCACCTAAGCATGCAGACTGTTTCTACAAACATTTGTGAAAAAATGGGTCGCTCTCAGGAGCTCAGTGAAATCCAGCATGGTGTTATGTAAGTGTAATGGTAGGACCCAGGATGCGGAGGCGGAGAAGCAGTTCAAACAGTTTTACTGTGCAGGTAAGTGGGGAAGGGAGGGGGGATTCCAAGAGTCCAAGTGGGGAGAGAGTGTGCTGGAGCTGGCTGCGGTGATCTGGGCAGGAGGCACTGGAAGAGGAAGGAGAGGCATGTTAGAGGTAGCACAGGTGAACACAAGCACTGGAGATTACTCAAAATAGTGATCAAATAACACTGGAAAACTTCTCTGGAAAATCTCGCAAGAGAAGGAGCCTGGAGCTGACGTTTACCATGAGGTAAGGTTGGCAAGACTCAGGCACTGTAGAGAGCTACTGCAGGTCTTAAGTAGTCCTCTCAAATGAGTGATTCGCTGCAGGTGTGATCTCTCCACAGCACCAGGGGGGTGGGGTAGATGCCTCAGGGAGAGCAGAGGAAAGTTAGCAGCCAGTCACAGCCTCCAGAAACCGAAAGTTCACCAAAATAAGACAAATGATACAAAGTAAAACACCACACATGGTACTGTGATAGGATGCCACCTGTGCAACAAGTCCAGTCGTGAATTTCCTCACTCCTAAATTTTCCACAGTCAACTGTCAGAGGTAATATAACAAAGTGGAAGTGATTGGGAATGACAGCAACTCAGCCACGAAGTGGTAGGCTATGTAAAATGGCGGAGTGGGGTCAGCGGATGCTGAGGCACATAGTGCGCAGAGGTTGCCAACTTTCTGCAGAGTCAGTCGCTACAGACCTCTTCATGTGGCCTTCAGATTAGCTCAAGAACAGTGTGTAGAGAGCTTCATGGAATGGGTTTTCATGACCGAGCAGCTGCATCTAAGCCATACATCACCAAGTGCAATGCAAAGCGTTGGATGCAGTGGTGTAAAGCACGCTGCCACTGGATTCTAGAGCAGTGGAGACACGCTCTCTGGTGATGAATCGCACTTCTCCATCTGGCAATCTGATGGACGAGTCTGGGATTGGCGGTTGCCAGGAGAACAGTACTTGTCTGACTGCATTGTACCAAGTGTAAAGTTAGGTGGAGGGGGGATTATGGTGTGGGGTTGTTTTCAGGTGCTGGGCTTGGCCCCTTAGTTCCAGTGAAAGGAACTCTGAATGCTTCAGCACACCAAGAGATTTTGGACAATTCCATGCTCCAAACTTTGTGGGAACAGTTTGGGAATGGCCCCTTCCTGTTCCAACATGACTGTGCACCAGTGCACAAAGCAAGGTCCATAAAGACATGGATGAGACAGTTTGGTGTGGATGAACAGAACACCTTTTGGATGAATTAGAGCAGAGACTGAGAGCCAGGCCTTCTCGTCCAACATCATTGTGTGACCTCACAAATGCGCTTCTGGAAAAATGGTCAAAAATTCCCATAAACACACTCCTAAACCTTGTGGAAAGCCTTCCCAGAAGAGTTGAAGCTGTTATAGCTGCAAATGGTGGACCAACATCATATTAAACCCTATGGATTAAGAATGGGATGTCACTATAGTTCATATGCGAGTCAAGGCAGGTGAGCAAATACTTTTGGCAATATAGTGTACCTTTAAAATATGAGCGTAGTTTCACATATTTTAATGAGAAAATCAAGGTTATATGAGTGTGATAAATGAGACTGAAGAGTATGCACAGAAAGATCTAATATGTGTCTGAATGCATCATACTGCCATCATATTGTCTGGTTTGGAGGGGAATTGTAAAGACCCTCTGTCATTGGCACTGAATGGGAAGCAGCATGCTATGGAATGAAACAGTGAAAGTATGGTTGAGAGCAGCAGAGCTGGGTCTTCAGACAGAAAATAAAGGGGATTATGATGTTTATGGATGGCTTTATTATAACTGACCAATAAACATGGACAGATCGGCTGTCCCAGTGGTCTTCCTCTCATGCTGCAACCCCCTGCAATCTGCTGACCCTTCATCTCCAACCTCTGAGCTTCAGTCCAGACGAGGCTCTGCTGCACAATCCCCAGAGTGAGCTCCCCTCAGACCACTTTGCGAGAGGAAACAGGCTCGCTCAAAAGTGCTTTTGGAGTTTCAGTTGATTCATTAAGGCTGTGTACGAGATCAAGGTGCATCCATGTAAAAAATTGATGCTTAAAGTTGTGTGAACATTTCATACGATATGTTCAAATGAATGCGCTTTTAATTAAATAATAAAAAATCGCGCTGGAACCCAGCATAGATTCTTTGAATTCTTCCAGCCTGCCAGCCAAAATAATCCAAAAGGCATCACCTTCCCCGCACAATTTCTACAACGCAGAGATAAGAGAGTGAATCCCTCTGAGCTAACTACATCAGCCCTCATGTCTGAGCTTTACCAGAGTAGCCTGAAGCACTTTGCAAGCTGGAAATGCAAACTTTTATATTCAAACTTCATATTTTCCACATTGGTTGACTCTTTGACCTCCCAAAGCACAAGCTGATTAGATAGGAACCAAAAGGCATAACATGCCTCAGCAAAATATGAAAACATTTTCTAACAAAAGTTCATGTACGTCTGAGAGCAGAAAACTTACTTTGCTTTACATTCCAATTGCAGGGCCTGTATAAAGGGAAATAAATAAATACACTTTTATGGAGCTTTTCTGCTCTTCAAAATCTCACATCTCACTTAACTTCACACTCACCCATTTACACTCACATTCAAGGATAAATCTCACATAATGAGGGAGAAGAAGCTGTTAAAAGTGGCCTTTCTAATTTACGCTGTGAGCCAGGCCTCAAGTGGCTAATCTGGGAGAATTCCCAGTGGGCCCGCTGGTTTTAGGGCCCTGAGGGCATCTCCCTCTCTTCCTTTCTCACTGCATCTCCTGACTGGGGACATAATGCTCCTGATAGTCATGTTCTGTCAGCCAATCAATTTGCTTGCTTGGAGGAGTCTGCGTGACTGGAAACATAAACTTATTTGGTTATACAATTATGCTGCAAACTTAAGTTTTTTTTATTCATTCATTTTTTTTTCAAAATAAAAAGTAAATGCACCAGGTGGAGATGCAACCCAAAATAAAACATGAAATGTGAAGTCCACGGTCTAAGTACACGGATGAATTCAGTGAATTGTGTAATTTTATACAGCTTTAAAATACTACAGCAGAGATATGTTCTATGAAAATAGTTAAAGCTACTAGCTCTGTGCTGGCCAGTCAAGTTCTTCCACACTGAGATCATCAAACCCTGCCTTTATAGTCCTTGCTTTGTGCTCTGGGGTATAGTCATGCTGGAATAGAAAAGGGCCCTCCCTAAACTGAAACCGTTGAAACACGGCTGGAAGCATAGTAATGTTCAAAATAGTTTGGTATGCTGAACCATTAAGATTTGCCTTCACTGAAGATAAAGGGCCTTGCCCAAACCCTGAATAAACAGCCCCACACCATTATCGCTCCTTCACCGAACCCATAGTCAGGCAGGTAATGTTGTTCCAGCATCCACCAAACCCACACTCATCCATCTGATGGCCAAACAGAGAAGAGTGTTTCCACTGCTCCACAGTCCAGTGTCAGTGTGCTTTACACCACTCCATCCAATGCTCGGCATTGGACTTGGTGATGCTTGCATGCAGCTGCTCGGCCTGGAAACCCATTCCATGAAGCTCCTGCTACACAGTTTTTGTGCTTGCATTAATGCCAGTGAACGTTCTTCAGCTATGGAATCAGCAGAGGGTTGGTGACTTTAATGCACTGTGCACCTTAGCAGTTATTGACATCTCTCTGTGATTTTACATGATCTTCTACTTCGTGGCTGAGTTGCTGTTGTTCTTAAACGCTTCCACTTTCTAATAATATTACCTACAGTTGACTATGAAATATTCAGCTGGGATGAAATGTCATGAACCATCTTGAATCAAAGGTGAGATTCATCACAAATCCATGGTTGAAGTCACTGAAGTCTTCAGAATGACTCATTTTGCATTCCAAATGTTTGATTTTATGGTGGGACCAAATACTTTTGTCCATATATTGTATCAGCCAAAATGCATCATTGGGTATCCCTGTTTTGTGAGCATGTACCAGGAAGAACGCTATTAACAGCTTTTCTCCCACATCCTGTGAAATGATGCCATGAAAGCCATGCTGAAGCACACCAGGAGAAAAACAAAAACATCTTTTCCATCGTGAACAGCTTTTGTGGCTCTTTGCTCTTGTTTTGGTAAAGGATTGTTATCAGTTCTGACAAAACCTGCTGCTACATAGGAGCTAATCACTCCCCTAAAGTCATTATCTATACACTCGCTCTTGTACAACTAACCAACACCCCATAACTGTCACAAACTCATGCTGGAGCAGGCCAGCAGAACAGAGAAAACATGTCTTTCACCATGAAAAGCTTTCAGTGTTTTCACTCTTAGTTTCACACAGAAACATGGTCCAATTCTGAAAAAAACTACCGCTATCGCATAGCTACATCTAAGACAATCACTGCCCTGGAGGCAGCCATTACAAACAGCAAGTATAACTAAACCTCACCCATAGCTATGACATTGATATGTCTGAACCGTGTTTGGTTTGGCACAGACGTTGTTGATTTGAGCTTTTCAAAGATAGAGTCTGGTAAATTCATCTGCTTTGCAAGGTTATAAATGATTTATATTTGATATTTATGATCTGATCTTGATTTAAAAAAAAAGTTAACGGAAAAGAATTGGAGAAACATATTAATGCGTATTATTCTTATAATCTTTGTCCACTTACACCATGATTGTGACAATTTCTTTTACTCCATCTAAGGGTTAAACTGACTCGGGCTCTGTTGGAGCTTAACAATGTGGTCCATTGTGTTGAGTTGGAATCTGATAAGCATTCAGGCTCTAAGATCTCTCAGTCTACTAAAGAGGGAGCTTTAGTCAAGAACCAACTTCATTTATCTACAGATGAGAAGAATCTGAGATTGTTCTTAGATCATATCTAAGAGCAGATGCCATTTACCCCATTATCAGGGGCTTAAAGACCCATTATTTATATATATGCTAACAAGTGTGCTTTCATGTTGGAGTAAGACTGGAGATATATCTAGTGATGGCTGAAATTACACACACTGTAAACAGAAGCTTCTGTTGTCCTTTGATGGTCAAGTACACACAAGTAACTAATATGGGGATTGTAAGAACAGTGAAAGTATTTATATTTGCTATAATTTTATTTTATTTTATTTTTTTATAAATCCTGGCCTGTGCACTTTTCAAACAGCCTCATGGAGAGCAAGGCAGCTGTTTTTATTCCCATCCCTTTGCAAGGGGACAACAGTGTATTTACGCTGCTATCTTTGAGTTCACATCATACAGCTGCTTACATTTAACTTATGAAAATCAAACATTTGAAAGGGTCCAAAAATTGTGGTGGGTCATATTTAGCTCATGAGCTGCTGTTTTTCTACCACCGTCTCTGTCTGGCAGCTCAGAGAGCGTACATAATGAACTGTTCATCACTGCATCACTTTCTTGTATTCTCTTACTCTGCAGCTGTGATGACTGTGAGATATACTCAGTAGACACAATTTTCAATTTGTTTAAAGCATATAAATCAGGGTGAAAATACCAGCGTAGCTGCCTGTAAATGATAGTCTCTTAATTAGATAAAGCTCCATCTCCTAATTTGACTTCTGCTTAAGAAGACATGAAGAACACTCAGAGAGGCAGAGCAGGAACGTGTAATATGAGACATATTTAGTGCCCTAACAGGATGTTTTTGGTGTGTGGTGTCACTGCAGGACCTCTCTCTGGCAGGCAGACACAGCAGACAGGATGTTGTTCCACTGCCGGGGTAGAAAGTAACGGTACTTGAAGTTCCCAGCTCTGCTCTAATTGTCTTGTTTTTGCATCACCTCAGAAACAGCATTTTATTTTGACTGAGGAAGCAGAAATGTAATGGTTTAGCATAACAATGCAATAATGAGCACTAGTTGCATGAAACTGGGACTTTGGAGAATACTGCATATAGGCCTACTTCCACAGTCACAAACTGTGGTATAATGCTACCATAAATAGTTTGCACGAGGCCAGTACTTTCAAAATACTGTGGACTGTATGGACAATATGCCTATTATTCTGTTGTACAATAGTGAGGCCAACATATCCCTGACATGTCCCAAGGTACCTGTATGCACTGATCTGATACTGCTTTATTTAATGTAATAATTTGCTTCATTTAGCCATGCTAAATGTTAGCATTATAAAGCTCCACACTGCTGAATGCACTAGCTACCATTTTTAGCAAAGAACCAAACATAGGACCCACTGCAGCAGCCAAATGTAGAGGCTCTGTGACATTTATTATCCTCTGCATGCATTTGTTAATAAAAAACCCAGATCAGCACTGTTGTATGACAATAAGTGACAAATCTTCTTAAAAGTCAAATTAAACATTTGAACCATAAATCCTAACCTCTTGTGTCAAGTTATTGCTAATAAAAAAAAAAAAAAACATTTCCTGCTGTTGCATCTTCCCACTAAAAACATTTCACTGGCAGAACGCAAGTTGACTTTTATTCTGAAGGAACATTAGAAATGCCTGAGTTATTAGCACATAACTGCCATTCAAAAGCATCTGGGCTGCAGACAAAACAATGGAAATCATATCATTTTTTGACAGTGGATCAGTTTGAAATCTGTAAGAAGTAAAGTTTGAATCAGTCTGAAGTGTAACAAGAAGAAGCCCTTTGTTAGAACACAGTGAAAATCGAGGACATTTTCTGGGGACGGCACAAGACGGGGACAGGTCTCTTAAAACAGGGGCTGTAATCAGGGATGTCTTGTCATCCAACACTTCTGTATAATTGGTGCATAACTATGTGAGCCTGGATCCTTCTATTATAACCTGTAACATGTTTAAAAAGCTGAAAATGTTAGTCAGCACTACAAATTCCCTATTCTAATGTGTTGCCTCATGAAAGCAACAGTCGCACAGAAAACAGGGCATGAACCTGAACCCATTAGGACTGAACTTGTCTTAAGGGGAAGTGAAACCTAATAATTAATCAGAACTCTTGGACAACTCCTCCATCTGGCTCTTATTAAACATGCCTACGCTTGCTTGCAGCCCTCTATTTATCAGCAGGTCAAACTGGCATTTATGTCCACAGCACATATTTGTCAGGAGTGTTCATTTGGTAACTCATTTCCTCCCAGAACTGCCGTGCCCTTTAGGAGAATCGAGTGTTGCGGCCACCCTGCTCCCCGCTGTATCGACTCCCATGCTTGGTGCATGTTGGTGTGACCTGCAATAGTGCTGAAAGGCCCACTTCTGCCTGCTTAATCAATCTCTTGTACATTTTCTTCTGAACATAATTGACTGTTTTTTTTCTCCTTGACGGGCTATTCCGAGGGGGTGAAGAGGGTGCGGTATCACAGCGCTGTTCACTGGTCCTCATGAATTGCAATCTATTGATCATGCTGCTGCATGGGGAAGCCAAATCTGGGCCAAGTGCCACGTCAGCAGTCTCTGTGCTCGCTGTTGGGAGGAAAAACACGGAGGGAATACAACCAAGAAACAGCAGGAGAGGCATCAAGGGGACTTCTGTTATGGTTGTTTTCTGTTTGAGGATAGAAGTGGAGATTTAAGTTTTGATTTCAGCACACAATGTAGTTTGAGATATGATTAACCGACCTGTGTTAATCAAGTAATGAAAGCCGTCTTCCAAAAGACAAATGGACTGCTTTCTGTAGGTGTGCAGCCTCCTATAACTTATTCCTGGATGATTGATGCGGTTGAATGTGGGCGTCATGATGCACTGTCGCATGCTGAAATGTCACCGGAGCCATTTAACAAACACACAATTATTAACGATGACTGCAGCCCATCAACTCCAAGTTTCACTTCAGTGGATAAGTCATTAAATCAAATTTATCTGAAAGCCCACAAAACTGTCAGTGCAAGAAATGTGCGAAAATTCACTGCAAAAGTGGCAAAACACTTGCATCATAGCAGTCATTAATTTTGCTGAGAAGTATTTCCATGAGAGGATGTTTTTATGTTTGAGTGATGGGGCTGGAGCTGAAGGAGTAAATAAACAGCTCCAAAACATGGTCAATATACATAAAATGACTGACGATATGAAAGCTGTTTAAAGAGAAAAATCCATTAGTTACGAGTGTGTGGGTGAATGTTTGTGTGTATTGATGACAGCTATGTTTTTTTCCCAGTTAGTCTTCACCATCCTCTCTAAAGGAGGGAGCCCAAAGCAGTCTCTCTCTATAGAAGATTAATGGTGATGATTTATTAAGGTAACAACGGAGACGCATGTTTGAAGGCTCAAAACTTAAAATTTAATATTTTATAAGCATCAAAATGTAATGACTTTAGTGAATAAACTGGAAAGCAGGGTGATTAAATCTTTATCTTCGTATACTTAAGTGAGAAATAACATGAATATGTGGCTGATTACTTCAAGTTTTCTGAATATCATCAAACAAGGAAAAAAATCAAATCCTATTCAAATCCACCAGGACTGATTTTTTACGTTTGCATTGATCCTGGTCACATGACTGAGCTTAATTTTACATGATTATTATAAATAACTGATTGCTGTGAATCACTAAAAGACAAACTTTTAAATCAGAGTAAACTCAAGTGGAACTTTGATGTCATGTCCTGTTGTAGAATTTAAGGCTGCAAAAATAAACTCAAATCTGTAACCTTTGAATTAGTGGAGTAAATCTGACATGAGCAAATCTTTCCAACTTGCTATAACTTGCAAGAAAGACCTTACAACAGCGGTTTTCACAGTGTGAGTCAGGCTTCCCCCTGCGGGGTGGCAGAGAGCTCTGGGGGGCCGTGGTGTGAGAAAACATGAGGAGAAAAGGCAAAACGGTCTAGCTGCAGACTTCCCCTGTCAGGACACTCTTCTAAACAGAAACATATTCTGTATGTGCAAAAGCATTTGGCCACATCTGTTCATTACTGAAGTCAGATGTTTCAATCAGACCTGTTGCCCGAGGAGGAATTAAAGCAAGAACCTTGCCATGCAGTCTCCATTTGTGATATCAAATGGGTCGCTCTGAAGAGCACAGTGACTTCAAGCGTGGTACTGTGATGGATGCCACCTTTGAAATAAGAAGGTTGATGAAATGTCATCCTTGCTGGAAATTCTACAGTAAACTGTAGGTGATATCAGAAAGTGGAAGTGTTTAGGAGCAGCAGCACCTCACCCACGAAGCAGGTGAAACCACAGAGTGGGGTCAACGACTGCCAAGGTGCATGGTGCATGAAAGTCACCGACACTGCTGATTCCATAGCTTCAGAACCTCCATGGCATTAATATAAGCACAAACACTGCTTCATGAATGCAGCTAAATGCAAACCTTATATCACCAAGTCCAATGCCAAGTGTCAGGAGGAGTGGTGTAAAGCACGCCGACACTGGACTGTGGAGCCATGGAAACAAGTGGAGTGATGAGTCATGCTTCTCTGTTTGGCAGGTCTGGGTTTGGTGGACTCTGGGAAAACGTTCCTGCCTGACAGCATAGTGCAAACTGTGAAGTTTGCTGGACAAGGGATAATGGTCTGGGGCTGTTTTTCAGGCCCCTTGTCTCTGGCATTCTTAATGCTTCAGCATACCAAGACATTTTGGACAATGTTATCCTTCCAACTTTGTGGCAACGGTTTGGAAAAGGCCCTTTTCTGTTCCAACATGACTGTGCCCCAATGCACAAAGCAAGGACTATAAAGACATGGTTTGATGAGTTCAGTGCAGAAGAACTTGACTGACCCGTACAGAGCCCTGACTCAACCCCCTCAAGCACCTTTGGGATGAACTAGTGCAGAGATTGTGAGCCAAGCCTTCTCGTCCAACATCAGTGTCTGACCTCATAAAAGCTCTATAGAATGAATAGGCATAAAATTCCCTCAAAACACTCCAAAATCTTATGTAAAGCCTTCCAAGAAGAGCAGAGGCTGTTAAAGCTGCAAAAGGGGCCGACTCCATATTAAAGTCTATGTTTTTGAGTACAATGTCATTACAATCAATGTCGGTGTAATGGTCAGGAGGCCGAATACTTTTGTCCATATAGGATATCTTTATACAACAGTATAAGGAGGTTAAGCTTTGCCAGCAGCAGAGTGGTGCATCAGCATTAACGCAAGCAGGGATGAGTTAGAAATATGTAATTTTTAAATACACCCCTGTGTTGAGAGAAAGATCTGTGATTGGCTGTGGGAGTTGGGAAGCAATAATTGGGATCAGCTGGCTGTCAGATGATCACGGCTGGACGTATGACTACTATGTACTGCATGAACTAACCCTAAGCTATATTTATTAGATAAATAACTTCAATGACAGTTATGCTGTGGAGCCTGTAGATGTCAGACTGTTTCGGTGTGAGCAGTGTGTTTTATTTACATATGAAACTAATTTATAACTCAGTGACCTCATCTCTCTCTTGATCTCTTTGTCCTTTGGTCAGAACTTTAAAACCTTTAAAAACCTTTAGATGGATCCTGAACTTTAAAAAAAAACTGATGTGTTCCAGTCGAGGTCAGAAGGGCTGTCAGTATAAAAATGCATAAAATGAACAGCTTTGATTTTCTTTGTACAGCTTGTGCCTGTTTCCTTATAGTTATTTAGAAATCTCCCCTCAGTGAACATACGATTTGTGGCCTTCAGGAAAATAAAGTTGCTTTTCTCTGATTTTTACAAAATATGTATATGAAACAGCAAAATTTCCACGGCCTCTGAATGTTTAGCCCTTTTTTCATGATACTGTTAGGCTTGCTTAAACCAAAGGTAGACTTCACCATTAGGCAAAGATAGGCAATTGCCTGGGGATCCATACTACTACAGCCATAACAACCTTAACCCTTTCTAAATCTGCCACTGGCTTAAAAACATTTCAAAGGGTTCACATACTTTTCCTGCCACTGTGTGTGTCATAATACTGTTTAAAATAAAATGAACAAAAATTCAAGTTATGTAACCTCAGATTTTTTTTTTTCTACTGGCGTTGAGATTAGCAGTCGTTGTGCACTCATTGATTCGGTAACACTGATCAGCAGTTAGAGGGGGCCCTCACAAACTTTGCTTAAGGCCCCATATAGGCTTGGGCCTGGACGGCAGAAATTCCACTGCTGACATGAGGCTACTCCACTCTTTAGTCACTGAATTTGGGAGAACGATCAGGCTGTTTAAAGACACAGTGCTCTGTACTTATCATCGATACAGACAATATCATATTAGCTCCACTCTGATTATATTCACTTTGATTTAGACTGTGAGTAATTTCTTCATTATTGCTCTCTTCACTAACAGAACAATCAGGTTCTTATTATAAAAACTTGATGGGCAACTATGATGATGAGAGCATCAGCTGAAGAGCGAAAGCCTGATGATGTTAGACCCAGAGTGCACAGCGGAGGAAACAATATGGCAGCTGAAGGGTGAGTTATTGATCTGAAATTTTTTCAGATTGCAGATACACTATATTGCCAAAAATATTAACTCACCCATCAAAATAATTGAAAGCAGGTGTTCCAATCACTTCCATGGCCACAGGTGTATAAACTCAAGCACCTAGGCATGAAGACTGTTTCTACAAACATTTGTGAAAGAATGGGTCGCTCTCAGGAGTTCAGTGAAATCCAGTGTGATTCTGTGATAGGATGCCACCTGTGCAACACGTCCAGTCATGAAATTTCCTCACTCAAATATTCCACAGTCAACTGTCAGTGGTATTATAACAAAGTGGAAGGGATTGGGAACGACAGCAACTCAGCCATGAAGTGATAGGCCACGTAAAATGACGGAGTGGGGTCAGCGGATGCTGAGGCACATAGTGTGCAGAGGTTGCCAACTTTCTGCAGAGTCAGTCACAACAGACCTCCAAACTTCATGTGGCCTTCAGATTAGCTCAAGAACAGTGCGTAGAGAGCTTCATGGAATGGGTTTCCATGGCCGAGCAGCTGCACCCAAGCCATACATCACCAAGTGCAATGCAAAGCGTTGGATGCAGTGGTGCAAAGCTTGCCACCACCGGACTCAAGAGAGACAAGTTCTCCGTGGAGACGAGTTCTCTGGTGACGAATCGCGCTTCTCCATCTGGCAATCTGATGGACGAGTCTAGGATTGGCAGTTGCCAGGAGAACAGTACTTGTCTGACTGCATTGTGCCAAGTGTAAAGTTTGGTGGAGGTGGGATCATGGTGTGGGGTTGTTTTTCAGGAGCTGGGCTTGGCCCCTTAGTTCCAGTGAAAGGAACTCTGAATGCTTCAGCATACCAAGATGGCCCCTTCCTGTTCCAGCATGACTGTGCACCAGTGCACAAAGTAAGGTCCATAAAGACATGGATGAGAGAGTTTGGTGTGGATGAACTTGACTGGCCTGCACAGAGTCCTGACCTCAACCCGATAGAACACCTTTGGGATGAAATAAAGCAGAGACTGAGAGCCAGGCCTTCTCATCCAACATCATTGTGGGACCTCACAAATGTGCTTCTGGAAAAATGGTCAAAAATTCTCATAAACACACTCCTAAACCTTGTGGAAAGCCTTCCCAGGAGAGTTGAAGCTGCTATAGCTGCAAAGGGTGGACTGACGCCATATTAAACCCTATGGATTAAGAATGGAATGTCACTTTAGTTCATATGCGAGTTAAGGCAGGTAAGCAAATACTTTTTTGGCAATATAGTGTATGTTGTGTGTCTCTTTGTTCAGCATACATAGAAGAGATACAAGTGTAAGTGATTAGGTGAACTTGTATCTCTTATTCCTTTTGTACATCATGTGCTTCACACAGATTACTGTGGGGACTTTATAGATGAGCATTCATCTAGCTCTGGCATTTGGTGAGTTGCATGTCCATTTTCACATCCAGGACAGGCAAGATGCTATAAGAATGTGAAATGAAGTTTCCTCTGCTCTTTCATAAGGAAGAAATTCAACGATTTTTGACAAACTCGACCATACATCTCTCTACATTTTGTCCTGCTATGACTCCTTGTTTCTGTTCTACTGTAAATGTTCGTTCAGCACTCCTCTCCTCGGTTCGCCACGAGGAATCAAATGTGGCGTCAGTTTGACAGCAGTCTGTGTGAGAGAGAGGCAAAGTGAAAGGTCTGTCAGAGCCACTCAAATTATTTCTCCTGTCCTGATGCACTTTCTGACAGATAAGCTGTCCTCACACAGCCCCCCTCCTAAGCTCACCTTTGTCCTCTCCAGTCTCTGTGGAAACAGTAGGCGACTGTGATTGATAGAAAAGCGCAGACAGAGGAATAATGCCGGCACTTGTTGTCTGGCAGAGGTCTCCATCAGAGGAACGGTTAACACAGGTCCTCCATCCATCGTAGAGAGACTCCAGACATCACACAGGTCTCCAAACAAATGTCACAGAAGTCGCTCTTCCTTGTATTTCTAATGTGCGCGGTGTTTGGGAGTTCAGCCGAGCGCCGATAGACACTTGGTGAAGACAGAAAGATGTGGTGAACGTAGGAGAGTTAAGCTGGGATGGTGACATTTTGAAAATGCTTATTTTGTTGTCGGCCCTCGGTGTTGAGCTGCGACTTCAATTCCCTAGTGCAGCGTCTGCAGAGATGTCGACACCGCTAACAACGTGTCAGGCTTACAGGCCAGAGCTAAAGAAAACACATCCTGCTTCATTAGACCTGCAGAGCTGGAACATAATTGGATATATCAGTAAGCAACTCTTCAGGACTGATGTGCAGCACTCCAGCTTCAAAAAGAGGGTCATAAATGTAATCAGTGTTTACAGTTTTGCACCAAAAGTGCTCCTCCAGGATCCATTTGCTCTGAGTGAAGTTAACATGGTGCTGCTACTTTAAAGCATTACTCACCTTTACTAGGGCTATGGAAAAAGCAGTCATTTGTCATTTATTTAGCGTATGACACACATGTAAATGGATTACTTAGCCAGGCTTTAGAGTCCATTCTGTGCTGCCTCCACCTCTCCATCCCTCATCCTACACTCCCACCGGCTTCTCTCCTGTCACCACAGCGCTGCTCATATCCATTTCATGGCTCCGCTGCCGTGATAAATCTGTCTGTCAGCAAGACATCATAATCAAATTGTTCCAGAGGTCATTTAACATTGTAGAGGAGGGACTTTGCTTTAGCCCTTGGAAGATCCGGCTCAAATACAATTTATGTGTCAGAGATGAATAGTGGAATGAAACATTTACGGAAGAAAATGAACTGTCGTGCCGACTGAAATAGCCTTGTTATGATCAGCCGAGTCACTTTATCTGCTAGCTTCCATCACTGGTATTTAGCTCCTATCCCCCTACCACCCTGCCTGTGATTTAAATACTTATACATAATGGATGAGACACCTGCTGCTAGAACTGAGGTACATTCAGAATGGATTTCTTTGTTCTTAAAATGAAGCCAATATGTTACTGTGCTAATAAAATCAGTTAAGTAGAAAAAAGAAACACATGCTGATGATGGATTTACACATTTATCTAGAAGACTACACTCTTACTTTTTACTAATCCTGCACGGTGCCACTACTTGTTTATACAATCAAACACAGCTGTTACATCAATTTTCTTGTACATTTATTCTGACACTATCATATTGACTGTCATGTTATGACCCTTTTTTATGAAGATTTGATGTGGGATAAAAGTTAAACACAGCTCTATTTGTACAGTGCATTCATAAAGTATTCATACCCCCTTCACCTTTTTCCTTTTCTTGTGTTGCAGCTTGATATTAAAGTCAGAAAGATTCATTTTTTCCTGGCCCAAGGCAAAGATCTGGGGAAGGCTACAAAAAAAAGTTCTCCTGCACTGAGAGTTCTCAAGAATGGCTCCATAATTCTCAAATGGAAGAAGTTTGGCACAGCCAGGACTCTTCCGAGAGCTGGTCACTCAGACAAACCTTTGTAAGACAGGCGATCAAGACCTGCTGGTCATTCTGACTGAGCTCCACAGATCTTGTGTGGAGATAGGACAAACTTCCAGAAGGGCAACTATCACTGCAGCCCTCCACCTCAGACTAAGAAAGACAAGATTCTCTGGTCTGATGAAACCAAGATTGAACCGGCCTCAACTCTACATTGTTGTCTGGAGGAAACCAGGAACCACTCAGCACCTGCTAGGGTGACCAGATCCTAACTTACAGCTGCTGACAAAGACTCTAGCTGCATTTCCATGACAGTTTTACTTAAAATAAAAGCCATATTTCTTAAATTTCGACTAAGTAGAATTGCGCTTGAATGTGTTTCCAGTGAAGGGAGTTTTGGGCATGAGCCTTGTAATTCTTGCAAAATCTCATCTTGTGAGACTCTGCAGCAAGGAAACTGGACGCAAAAAAACCTGTTGCATGTTGGTACAGTTATGACTTCATCTACAGCTGTTGCCTAGACCATTTTGAACAA
Organism: Cheilinus undulatus; assembly: GCF_018320785.1. NCBI lineage: Eukaryota > Metazoa > Chordata > Actinopteri > Labriformes > Labridae > Cheilinus > Cheilinus undulatus. The sequence goes on from NC_054867.1 coordinate 16,845,695, forward strand.
AAGACAGAGGCAACAGATGATAGTTCAGAGGCAAAGTCTGTATGTATGGCAAAAGCCACGTATAAGGTTATAAGTATGATGTTATGAATTTTCTGCTGACTGGCCTGCTCAGAGTCCTGACCTCAACCCGACAGAACACCTTTCACTCTGCGCTCAGAGTGAACTGGTCATGTGACACCGTACATCAAGTTGTGTGATGTGTAAATGCGGGAAACATGTTTCCATTGCACTTTTGCGATATATTTCTACATCGAAACGTTTGAAACCTCCTCATATAAGCAAAAAAACTTTTTAGTGATATTTGTTGAAGTTTCGAAGGTTTGTCGAAATGTTTGGGATAGGTTTGGGTTATCGATGCATCGAGGTCGACAATTTTAAAAAATAAACATTTCCTTTTTTCCATCAAATTTTTTTTAGACTTTTAGCACCCTAAGAACCAGTATTAAAGTTGTAGTTGATCATCTGTCCAGTTTAGACTCTTGACAGAGATCTCCATATACACTCAAACTTTTGCTGTTTAGCCTTTGATATATAAAATATTCTTTCTAAAGGATGACATGACAACATCTGCTTTACCCACTGAACTATACCTGGTGCTTTTCCAGAACAAAGCAATACATTTTTGGCACAAAGTAAACCATAATGAATGAATGCTTGCTAATTTTTGCTTTATTTGTGTTTCTCCAGATATAACCCCAAAAGAAAAAGATTAGGATCAAGAACAATTGTTTTTGGAATGACCTTCTTCATTGTTAATCTAACCTCTTCCCAGAACATTTTCATTTTTTCTACGATTTTCAAGCATTTAATGCAGATATCTGGTAAATTTTAGTTGTATTTACATAGATCAGCTGATGTCACATAAGTCTGAATTAACCATTTATATTGACACAATTGTAAATGTGTACTTATAGACCTAGTGAAAATAAATAAATAAAAGGATGAATGAATGAATAACTAACTAATTAAATTAATAAACAAACAAACATTTCTATCCTGCCCCTTAGCTCCTATAAGCTTAGCTATATGCTTTGCCATCTGGTTGATTCAGTAGCACACAACAGTCTTCGCAATAAAAACTTAAAGGGATATTTCCACATTTTTGAAATTGAGTCATATGAGGTACGGAGCAGCAGCAGTGGCATTAGAGCCACCAGTGATTTCAGTGAGCATTACTCCTTTAAGAAAGACTCACTGGTTGCACCAACCAGGAAGCTAGGCTATACAGCGTAACAGATGGGTACAGTTTCTTCACAAAATTTCATGAGTTTTTGGTGAAAATGAGCCACAAAATTTTTTCTTTTGCTCAAACATACGATCTAACAAAATGTTTTGGAGCATTTTATTCTATACCCAGAGAGCCTCCGTGTTTCTGTTAATATTTTGCAATGCAAGAGCATGTTACCGGTTTCCAGAGCCTTCAGGGCAGAACAGTGACAAAACTACTACTGCTAGATACCTCATATTTCAAAAATGCCGAATTATCCCTTTAAACATATTTTAATTTGAAAAAAATGCTGGAGCCTGCCAATCACAATGCAGGACATTGTCTCAATTTACAGGGGCCCCATCCAACCTGACTGAGCTTTAGAGGATTTGCAAAGAAGAATGGCAGAAACCCCCCCCAGTCCAGGCGTGCAAAGCTTGTTGTGCCAAAACGACTGAAGGCTGTAACTGATGCCAAAGGTGCTTCGACTAAAAACTGAGTAAAGGGTCTGAATACTTTTGTCAATGTAATTGTTCAGTTTTATATTTTTGATAAATTAGTAAAAAAAAAAAAAAAAAAAAAAAAAAAATCTAAAACTGGGGGGTACTGAGAGGAGAACAATGAAGAAAAAAATGGATCCAAATGTTTGTAGCATCAGGCTGCAACATAACATAACTGAGAAAGTGAAGAGGGTCTGAATACTTCATAAATGCTCTGTATGTGACACACACAATACAGTCTACACTCTTTTAAATCAGTAAGACACTGTTTTCTCTTACTACTCACAAATTGGCAGAAAACAAAACCAGTATTATTTTTAAAATAAAAATATAGCCAAAGTTTGGTAAGGTTTTAGGCCCGGCCTTGCTTTAATCAAGAAAAAAAAAACCTGATTTGAAGAATAGTTTCTTAAAAACTGTTGAGGATCTTCTTCTTTATGCTTACATTGACAATTATATATGTCATGACAAAGGTTAAGGAATGACTGCTGTCTCTGCCTACTTTTAATGGTCATATATTGATATACATAGATCTATCACAAGTATTCAGGTGAAAACTACCCGCTAGAGCTTCAGAGACTGTGTTAAAATCCAAATATGTGTTTAAGTCCACACATGCTCTTGTAACTCTGCTGTATTTGACTCCTCTGCTTGTTTCTGATACCTCCAGTGTGATCTATCAGTAGAGATCAGTGTAATTGGACTCTTTAGCTGCAGAATCCCCCTCTCCTTTCTCCCCTCAGAGCTGAAATTTTACAAATTAAAAAACTAACTAATCAGGAAGCTGTGGTTTGCCACTGGCATCCAAAGTAAGACACTATCTGGGTTTAAACCCCATTTCCAACCAAAGATATTTTATTTATCTCTGCAGACCATCACAACCTCATCAGGAGCTGCTTTTGTATTATGATGGTGGTTAATAAATTAACGTAGAGCTTCCACAGCCTGATTTAAAAGTTCAACTGATTGTTAGAGTTTTGTTGTTTTGAGAAAATTACCCCCTAGTAGTTTAATGATTGATTATGAAGTTATTCCTTAGCATCATTCAGCACTATGTTTTCACATGATTGTGTATAAGGGCAACAAAAAAGGGATATTTTCACTGAAAACTGGGCTTTTAAGATTATAATGTCATCATACTGTAGACTTTAATGTTTATTATTCACATTTGAACAAAGAGGCATTTGTGTCTGAAGGCTCTACGTTTAGAGCTTTCTGTCTGTACTCTGCGTTCATTTTGTCTGTATTTTTTGAAGCTCATGGATATGAATGAAGTGTTGCAATACTGCCATTGATCACAGGGGCAGTGTTGAGCAATGCAGCCAACAGTTCAACACAATGAAGAAGAATCATTAGGGGAAAAAAGGCAGAACTTAATCTAGCTTTCTGTGGAAATGTATCAGAATATTGAGTCAGATGTTAGAAAATGCAAACAAATCTATGATGTTAGCTCACACAAAGATAGACAGCTACGAGAGCAGAGCTTGGCAGAGGATGGGCCGTTCTTTCTATAGTCAATGGGATGGACTGAGCAGCAGCTAATGAGTTGTGTAGCTCCATGAGAGACAGCAACCTCTAGAAGATACATTTTTCAGTGTCCACTTCAACATAACAGACAACATTTAAAACGTATGGATCTATGTTAAAATGTTTTTTTATCGTCCAGACCCAGATGGCTTCTATCCAGCCCCGGTATGGTCACTATTGATAGGGAGACAAAGGGCCTGCAAGAACCTTGAACGTGTCAAGTTGCCCCCTTTGGATCAAGCTTGGGGTAGCCATGACCTGAATGAGTGAAACCAACATGGACATTAGCCTTTAAAGTGTTCCCTGTCTGACATACAAAAAACAAAAACACATTTGTTTGGAAGTCTCCAGTTACCAGAGTCACTTATGAAACTTGATGTTACATGTTATAAACATTATGACAATTTATACACATGCTGCTACATTGGTTTAACCCTTTAAAGCCAATTGCATCACATTTGACATGCACTTTTTGATACCTCTATCTAATCAAAATTCCAAAAAAACCCTTTTATATACAATCATATAAATGATAAAAATGCCCTCCAGAGGATTATCAGTTTCAAACAATTCATAATGCATCAAATGTGGTCCAAAAAATGTATATGTGAAATTTTATGGCCTTATTACTTTTTTCTGGATTTCAGTTAATACACATCTCATTTCCACATTTCCAAAAAAATAGAATTTTCTGATTATTATTTGAGGTATCAGGCTTAAAGCAGCACTACGGAACTTTCACTTTTTTTGTAGTTTTGCGGCGCCGGTGGACAAAAGTGGTAGTGCTTTACCAGAAGGAACACTCAATTACCCATGAGCACCAGTGCATGCTGCCGTAGAGACCCTGATCTTGCGGTCGCGTGCATTTGTTTTGGAAGCGAATGTAAGAAGACGGGACTTACTTTCAAAACTACTCTTCTGTGTTTAGCGGCTGTTTGCAGGATGGATAGTGAAGAGGTAATGTATTATTTTTGACTAAATGACGATGTTGAAAATCACCAAGTTCAACTTGGTTTTATTATGGTGAAGTCGCCCCCGGCCCCTGTCCTGTTTCAGCGAGACAGTGAATAAACTGATGACGAGATGGCCCTTAGTGATACAAAAAGACACATTACAAACTCAAGAGTACTGTATATAGATGGTAAGCAATCAACATATATTTACAAGTCCAACAATAACAGGGCCAAATCAGCATCGGTCGGACATCCCTCCTTGTCTTTCAGCTCGCGCCAGTGTGTGAACGCCGGGCCAATGTTTATTCTTGTCTGGGCATTTATCTTGTTACTCTCCCGTTTTCTTTTTTTTGTCTCCTCTGATAAAACTTTTCTTTTCTTTGGGTTTTTTGCTGCTTCCGCCATGATACAACTCTACGTTTAGCTTTCGCCTCGACTTCCAACTCTTCAACGAATCGAGAAGGAGGGGGAAGTGACGTATGCCATAAAGCAGTCAATGGCATTTTATAACTGTTCTTGAAAATATCGTAATACAAAGTCAGGACACGAGTGAGCCTTTAACGTCTGTTCTGCTAATTCCAACGCAGGTTTGAACCCGTTAGTTAATATTTTTAACTAACGGGAGCTGCTCAAAAGTTCAGGAGTGGTTTTCATGGATTTTTTGTGTAGAAAAAGAGCAGCTAAAGCCATTGAGGGCAGAGTAATGCCACAGTCTGATTTTTTTTTCTTCAAGCCATGCGTCTAAGGTAGGCAACTGCATTTTGCTTAATTTGACTCAAAACGCAAATGTGTTTTGAGCTGATGCACTGATTAGCCTACGGCTAAAGTGCTCTTTAGTCCTACTTTTCTGTCCAGGTCTCTGAACTCTGACAGACGGTCACAGTGAGCGGTACAGGTGAGAGAACAGTGGAAATCTCGTTATCCCTGATGTGTTTTACAGCTTTGCTCGATGGTTTTTGTTCCACTCACCCAAGTTAACAAACCTACGTAGCACACTGTGTGGACATGGCACGGTTATCACTGACACACGACTCATGATTTTCAATTATAAATGGTATGATGACTGGGGGAATTTTTAACCTGACACACCAGATGGATGTTTCACACATCCATCTGGGAAAGCTTCAGTAGGAAACATTTGAGAAAAGGCAGAGGCTTTGAAAAAACTAGGAGTGTGATTGGATGAACGTTCTGTCACATCTTTATGGGCCAATCAGAGCAACAAAGCATGTGATGTAGCTGCTAGCAAGCTGCGTGTGCGCAGCTACCAAGGAATAATGCAAAACACGGCGACTATAGACATGTAAGTACCTGACTTTTGTTGTTTTTGAAAAGAAAACAACTCACTGCTGTTCTTTGTTCTTCTTTTAACGAAGAAATGACGTCAAGTTCTGATAAAACTGGCACTTTAGCAGCATCCATGCTAACCTCTTCCTCCATAACTGCACCAGCTCTTGCTGCTGCTTGTTTACATCACGACTCTGCTGCACCTGAAAGTACTGCCCCTCGTAGCTGATTGGTCTTGTCACTTTCTAACCGGGCCCAAACGGTTTAGATGGGAGCTTTGCGAGATGGATTCGCAAGTGATAAACAAGGAAATGGGCGTATCCATCTGCTTTACAAGGTTAGGGAATTTTATCACAGTAACAGTTTCATCTCTACTATTTAGTTTAGATGAGTGTAGTTCATTGGTCAGAGTCTATGCACAACACAACTCATTTACATCAGTGGTCTCTGATTGCTTGTCCTGGAAATATAATTATATATATAAATATAATAATCCAGGGGACTGTCCCAGGGGTTGTATGCTATATATATATATATATATATATATATATATATATATATATATGTGTGTGTGAAGCTCTAGAAGTTGTCCTGCTCGGTTTTCTAAAGGAACCTGGAACCTGCAGCCCTGGGGGTTGCCCACTCGTGCCTCTCTCACTCTCTTCTTTTTCACTTCTTCCCTGTCTATGTGTGGTTATCTTATATAAAAATAAAGGTTCAGGGAGAGAATCGCGTTTTGTCAAAGTGTCACCCATCTGTATGTCATAAAATAATTCTGGCCAGAAAGGTGAAACATTGTTTTTTTTTTTTTATCTTTTGTGGGTCTTATTTGTTGTTTTTAATCTCCTTTTACATGATTTGTTAAAATGTTTTCATCGTTTCTTTTTCTCTTTATCACTGTATTTTAATGTCCTGTGTGAAGCACTTTGAATTGCCTTGTTGCTGAAATGTGCTATAAAAATAAACTTGCCTTGCCTTGATTGGTTAGTTCAGTATTTTCCTCTCTATTTCAGGAATCCTCTGGTAAAAGTGATAACAAAAACAGTCAAATAATGAGTGGCTATGGATAGCTTTGCCTGTAAAATGTTTATATTGACAATAATTCAGCATTTATACTATAAACTTGTACCCTACTTGTGTCCTTTTTAAATGAAGTGTGCTACCAAAAGTTCTTACCTACATTTCAACTCTTGAACTTCCTTTTCAAGTGAAATGTTGTCACATCTTTACTTTTTCAGGGTTATTGTAAAAAAGTGGTGCGTAACATTAACATTTCTCTAAACATAAGCTGACTGGGTGTATTTTCTGGTAATTACTGTTTATTTAATTCTTGCTGTAGGACACTTCTGTAAAAACTTCAAAACAGAAGTTTCAACGAGGACATTGTGAGTGTGGGTTACCGCAGGAACACTTTTTCCAACATCAAGGCCCATGTCACACTTGTTTTTGAAGTGAAATAAACACTTCCAAATGAATAATTGATTTTATCTGTATTATTTGGGGGGAAGGAATAGAGAAATATGCATGTTTTGGTTTCTTCAAAGACATACCTAATGCATAAGTAATGCTCTCCACTTTCAAGTGTAAAGTCCCACTTTTTGCCTCAGGTACTTCATTTCTCTGTGCTTGTATCTTACTTTTCACTCTTCACAAACACAAAATCAAAATAAGAAAGAGAGGGAGGACATGGAAATGCACATCAAAGACATGATCATATGACACATTAAGAATCAGAGTGAGCTGCGGCACTTGTGCTCATTAAACGTTGCAGTCTCTGCCGTTTCACAGCTTCCTCTTCAGTCTAATATAACCCACGCAGAGCTGCTCTCAGCTTATACCGGGTTATTCCACTGCAGTGACAACACATGATTACGCAAACACTGTCAGCCCTCGTAGCCTGAGAGCAGGGCAGCAGGTTTGGGGCCGTGATGGCGGAAATGTTATTCTGCTGAGGAGATTAGATTCAGGCTGCTTGACCCTGCGGCGAAGCTTAGCTGTCGGCGTTGCACATCTGTTTGGACATTAATTGCCTCCAGTGGTTCGGGAATAGTTTTTAGAATGGAGCATAGCTGAGGAAAAACAGAATAATTATAGATCCAGCGTAGTCTTTTCCTAATCGATGTTCTCCCTAAGGCCAGAGTCAGAGGTACAGGAAGCAATCAAGAAAACAATGGCAGGTACACAAGTGATTTAGGGAGACAGCAGCTTTGCAGAAAGGAGGGGGGCTGTGAGACAAAAGGAGGGCCATCTGCACCCGCACTGGAACCTGTGAAGTGTTAACGGATGCAGACTTTTTATGTATAAAAGTGGGCAATTTATGGCATTTCGTTGCTTGGGCCCTTATTAAAATGGTTTGCCAAGTTGATGAAGCAACTTCCTGGAGAAGTGTTGAATGGAACTGAGTTTAGGAAAAAGTGTATAGAGTTAGAGCCTTTCTGTTAGAGCGAACAATGCAAGAGAAGCAATATTGTTGCAAAGAAATCGGAAAACACTTTGCTTATCCTGCAAAAAGGCCGAAACGGGGAGAGTGAAGCTGCTGAAATAAAGAGGAGAGATACAGAAGAAACCTCAGCGGCCACTTTATTAGGTATAGCTGTTCTCTGCGCTCATTAATGTAACACATAAACAGCCAATCACATGACAGCAACCATATGCCCTCTAAGGTGTTTTACTTGAATTGTGATTCAGGGCCTGATTTTTGCTGCAGCTGTGGATATAACCAGAAAATGTTGAAAAACCAGCATAAATTTTAACCTTGCTAAGCAGATGGATACACCCGTTTCCGTGTTTCTCACTGGCGAACCCATCATGCAAAGCTCCCGTCTGAACCATTTGGGCCCGGTTAGAAAGTGACAGGACCAATCAGCGATGAGGGGCAGTACTTTCAGGTGCGTTGGAGTCATGACGTAAGCAAGCAGCAACAAGAGGCCGATGCAATTATGGTTGAAGACATTAGCGTGGATGCTGCTAAAGCACCAGTTTTATCAGAACTTGACGTCATTTCTTCATTAAAAGAAGAACAAAGAACAGCAGTGAGATGTTTTCTTTTTTAAAAACGACAAAAGTGATGTAGTAACATGTCCATAGTTGCCATTGTTCGCGCACACGCACCTGGTTTGCAGCTACACCACGTGTTCTGTTGATCTGATTGGCCCGTAAAGATGTGACAGACAGAATATTCATCCAATCACACCCCGAGTTTTTTTCAAATCCTCTGCCCTTTCCCAAACACTTAGTATGAAGGTTTTCCAGATGAATGTGTGAAACAAATCCATCTGGTGTGTCAGGTTAGCCCTCGTTTGCCATATCGTTAATGTCTGCATGGTTCAGGAAATGGTTGAGGAAATGATAAGAGGTTGCAGCGGATGAGCGACACCAAGTTAGTTTGAGTCATTAGAGCATCAGCTTGCTCTCTCTCCCTCTCCTCACACAAACACACACATCCATTTGAGGAGTGTGTCAATGCAGCATCCCTCTAAGAAGGCAGCAAGCCCATCAGTGCACGGCCAATCCTGGTAGGCTGCTGCAGATGTTAGATTGCCTTTTGAAACTGATAAACAAATCTATAATTTCTCTTTTTCATCTCTCTGCACTCATTTGCATGCAGCTCACTTGAAAACGTGAATTTCAGGCTCTGTAACTGAATCATTACAGTGGCAGTCACTTGTAATGATATTTGGGGTTGGAGAGGTGATGCCATGGCGCTGCCAGGTGGGTGTAGCACAAACGTCAAATGTTGCCCACGGTTGCTGAAGTAGGTGCTCAGGAGTAAAATTAGAGGGAACATTGCTAGCAATGAATGCATTTAATCATACAGACATAGTCAGGATGATCTGCTGAAGTTCAAACTGAGCATCACAATGATTTATAAGACTCTGAATGGGTCATGGCTGTTGCTGCTGACTGGCTGGTCCTAATATTTTTTTAACTAAAATATGCTGCTGCTGAGATTTTCACACACAACCATCTCAAGGTTTACAGAGGCTGGTAAGAAAAAGAGAAACTATCCCGTGTTGAACCTTGAAGTAGATAAGCTAGAGCAACAGGAGAGGGGGATAGCTCTGTCAGCTAAGAACAGAAAACTGAGGCTATACTTAGACAACAAGATCAGAGGGAGAACAGACGTACCATTTTCTTTAAAGAGCTCACCAAAATAAAAGAAACTTTAAGTTTCTCAAAGAACCCTAGAACTACAACTTCACTCATTTGTTTCTTTTTCTTCAACGTTTCACCACGAGATTCTCAAAACTGTAATGCAACAGTGTCATTTATGATGCATTCAGCCTGATGCTCCTTATTGTTCCACCTCCTTAAAACGATAATGCCTAATTGGCATAACTGATATTTTTTTTACTGGTATTAGTAATAACATTAAGGCTGTATTATGTACTAATATTAAAGCTTATGAAAATATTCACCCCTTTGACTGGTTTTATAAAACAATCATAGTCAATATAATTTGGCCTCTGTAACAAAAAAAAACTCCTTAATGTCAATGTGAAAACAAATTTCGACAAAGTAATGTTGATTAAACAAAAATGTAAAACAAGTAATCGAATAAATATTCACCACCTTCCAGTCAGTATTTAGTTGAAGCACCTTTGGCTGCAATCACAGCACTGAGTCTGTGTGGATAGGTCTCAGTCAGGCTTGCACATCTGGACACGGCAATTTTACTCCATCCTTCTTTGCAAAACTGCTCAGACTCTGTTAGGCTGTTCAGGGATCAGATGTGAACAGCCCTTTTCAAGTCGAGCCACACATGCTCTTTTAGATTGAGGTCTGTGCTTTGACTCAGCCACTCCAGAACATTCACCTTGTTGTCTTTAAGGCATTTCTGTGAAGCTTTTGCTGTGTTCTTCAGGTCATTGTCTTAGTGGAAATAAATCTACTCCCCAGCAGTCGTTCTCTCACACACAGAATAAGATTGTCCTCCAAGATTATCCTATATTTTGCCGTATTTATTTTACCCTCTACCTCTATAAGCCTTCCAAGGCCAACTGCTGAGAAGCATCCCCACAGCATGATGCTGCCACCACAGTGGGGATGGTGTGTTTGTGGTGATGTGCAGTGTTTGGAATCTGCCAAACACATCGTCTTGGGTAAAAAAAAAAAAAAAAAAAAAAAAAGGGTAAAATATCCAAGGAGGTGAATATTTTGTATGGGAACTGTAAATCTCTTTCCTATCATTTGTGGACATTAGATCTGACAATAATAATAAACATTCTCCACTTTAAATATTTGTTGTACCCATTTTTCTTTTGCCATGTGTGATTGGTTTTGACATAATACTTCAGCTGCAGCCCTGACGTTTAAAGAACAAAACAAAAAGAACACTATAGAGCTAAGAAAATATACACTTAATATACACTTACTCAAGAAGTTTCCATCATAACTGAAAATCCTGCTGTATAACAAACCCCCCAGGTCTCCACAGCACTCTTGATATTTCTATGTTAATGTAAATAAAATGTTAAGGTCAGGTTGAAAGAGCACAGTCTACAACTGTCAAAGACAAACCCCCTGTCCAGTGATAAAGGGTAAAGGTTTGGTTTAGGTATGCCAGGCATCGTATGAGACCCAAGAATCAATGAGCTCCCACATACAAAGCCGGCCATGTTTCTCCCTGCATGTTTGTGTCTTCTAAAGAGTATTGGATGAGTGCTGATGATAGGATGGAGTGTGTCAACAATGAGAACCTGCATTGACTCCTGTCACGTCAGCATTGGCTGTGGTCCTCTGGGACTGTGCTGAGATGCAGCTGGTCGATTATTTAGCCATCTCAGTGGAGTACATGTGATGAAACCGTGGGCACACAAGCGTGAATAGTATATGGGTTAAATGTCTCTGTGAAAGCGTCAAGAAGCTATCATCCTGTCACTGTCAGTCCTTCTTTTAACAGGCTTTGAAGACTGGAAAAAGGTTTAAATGGTCAGCTACCATTTTTAATTAGGCCTTAGACCCTCTCATAAAGCAAGCACTGAAATAAAAGCTGAGAGCTGACCAGTTAGGACTTATTTGATTTACAGTATGATAAATCAATAAATAGATGAATGAATTAATAAATTAATAAAATGTTACTTTTAATCAGTCTTTATTTGTATAGCACTCACATTGAAATGAGCACAAAGTGCTTTACACACAGCAGAAAATTAAAAGAAAAGCACATGAGTTCACACCCCCATCCCACCCTGTTCCCCCACCCTCCTCCCAACCTGTAGTCCATAACATTGGCATCTATGCCATAAATAGTGGATTCCTTACAAACAGGAATGTGTGTACTGAGGAAACGCTTTCTTAAAATTCAAAAAGAGGAAACACAGGAGGTTAGGCTAGAATCTTAAAAAAAAAAAGTGACGGTAAATGAAATAAAAACAGAATGAGAGAATAATAAAATAATAATAAAAAAACAGAATATAGACAACTTTAATTAATGCTACAAATGAAAATGCTACACTTTAAGGGCAAATTAGTCACCTTGTCTTGAGGCAAAACTTTGAAGTTTTTAATTTTTCACAATTTTATTTAAATAAGTATTTACATTGTAATAAATGGAACCCTATAAACATACAATAATAAGCAGCCATCTGGCATTTGTGATTTTATATAACCTGATCTGCTATAAGTATGGGTGGAGAATATATCTGTTATAGTCGATGTATCACTGCTTTTTCCACATGAGATGTACAACCTTACTATATCCCGACCATCTAGTAAATAATACGGATGTTTTAAGCCATCAATTCTCTCTGTAGTTTTGCTTCTCCCTCTGTCTCCTGATGCCTCTCTCATAGCAGACAGTACACTCCCTTATTCATTGAGAAAACTGTCTTTCCTTTCATGCACATTTGTATCAGAAGGAGAGAGAGGAAAAGGAAGGTATTTGAGTATTTAGAGATGGTAGATGGAGATGGAGACAATTTGATTAAGAAGAAAAACAGCACTGGATGTACCATCTGGGAGGGGTTCAGATTTGGAAAAGGAAGACAGTTAACAAAACGCTATGTCTTCCATTGTAGTAGCACAAATTTTGGCCCCAGCTGGAAATGCTATCCACTACAAAACAAAGAATACTGTAGACTCCAGATGTCCACATGTCCACCCACACCAAATAAAATCCAAGGAACCAGCCTTGAAGAAAAAGACCCTGGCTTCACAAAAAAAGTTCAGAATGGAACAAGATTATGGACACACTATCATAATGCATCATTAAAGATGACAAGTAAGTGTTGTTGAAAGCCAGGATTTAAAAAATCTCAAACACACTCGACTCTAAGTAAGATTTGCCTGGTCGCATTTTTTATGCTGTAAACTCCCTGCCAGAGTTTTACATGTTATTAAGAGAAAAGTTGGCCTAACAGCTAATCACGTATGCCTTACTCCTCCACAACTACGGGTCTGTTTTTGTGTAGGTTTGCTTCACTTTCAGCGAGGAAAATAATAAACATTTCTATAATCAACAATAGTAGACATAAAAGAGGAAACATTTTATAAATTTCCATGCGCAAAAAAGTATTTCATGATTTCTTATAAGCCGAAAGCCTGTAATGATAGTATTTTTATTTGTTAAAGCTTATGAGTGAAATGTTTTTTTTTTAATCAAAAGAAAGTGTGCTAAATTTAACTTGATATGATTTGATCCTTTTTGCAAACAAGTTTTAAAGTTTATGCTTTAATTATCATACTTGTGTCATTTTATGCCTCAAAGGGTTGAATAAACATCTATACAGTCATTTAGAAGAGATTTCAAAATATTGTGATATAGGTACTGTATCCTGATATATCATAAGAATATTGTGATATTAATTCTAAGCCATATTGCCCATGTCTAGCTATAAGAAGATCTCAAAATGAAGAGCTGACAGGCCTGCTGTAGTCTGCATCAGCTTCAGCACCATGGACAGAGCTTCTACACAGCCCTCCAGATCTCTGCAGGCCAATCACACTCTTTCATGTAACAAACGTCATCTACTAACATTATGTAGATCAACTGCCAGGGTTTTCTCAATTAAAACTATGACAAAAGATTACAAAAAGGATAGCAGAGGAAAAAAAAACAAGACAAACAGAAACCTAAAAGGAAAAAAAAAGGAGTATGCACATGTCAGTCCAACCAGCAGTAATGTCTGTTAATGGAATGAAGGTCATGGGGAGAGCAGATAAATCCCGTGCTGTGCACAGTTGAGTGAGGCACAAGACAAACACAAGAGTGCAGCAAGCAACAAACAGTGCAGCTCATAGTGGTAAAGGAGTAAAGTGCAATACATGACTTTTCAACATAATTCCAGTTTGCCATTTCTCCTTCCTTGTGTGATCAATGAAAGGAGACGGAAGAAACTTTAGATGAATGTTAGACAAAGAATACCTAATTTCTTCCAGATATAGGCAAGAGATCATATCATCAACCAAATTTAAAACAAGAAGGGGAATCTGATTTCCTCTCTTTCAGAGTAGCTCTCTTGGCTATTGCCATAACAAATTTTAGGGATTGTTGTAGGGAAGGGCCAAAGAATGAATGGAGCAACTCAATATCACAATAAAGCTGTCAGGAGTAAGGCCTCTATTATAAATAATACTATACAGCTGAAAAATAGCCTTCCAGAAGCCTTGTAGTTTAGGACATGGCCAGAGAAGATGTCCCAAAGTCTCATTTTCCAACCCACACTTACAACAGGTGGCAGAAACAGAAGGAAAGAATCTGGTTAATTTAGTCTTGGTGTGATGCTTCAGGTGAATGACTTTTAAACGGGTGAGTTAAAGTTTAGCATTAATAGAGTTAGATTTGATCCCAGTTAATCTTTTTTTTTTCCAAGTTAAAGAGATCAAGTTATAAATAGAATTGTCCTCCAAATATTGAAAGTTGTTTTCTGATGAATATAAATGTTAGTTGTATCTCTATGAATGGAGCTCTATGAACTTGTCTCGTTCCTATATTGCATGTAACTATGGTAATACATGCTCACTTGGGTGAATAAGGACTTTGCTCAAACAGTCAATATTGCAATATATCATCACATACTCTGTGCAGATATGTGTATTGATACAGATGTTGCAGAATCGAATGCTGTGACAGCAGTTTTAACCGTCTGAGTCCAGAGCTACTTTTTCACCATTGTGCCTCGTCTGGGTTTTTTGCCTTTGAATGCTTGTAAACAACCCTGTGGTGCACAGTCAAATTCTAAACATTTTTTCAGGACAACCTGGGCTTTAAGAATATGTGTGTTAATATAGTATGAATGAGAAATTGTAAAAAAGTGCTTGAAATGGTCAGATAAGACAAGAGCAATAGAGTCCATTTATTATTTACTGGATTTTCTTTTTAATTCTCGTCTGTAATCAGGTTTAGACTCTGACTCAAACACCTTGTACAGGTTGTGTTTTTTCAAAAGCCTCTCTGCTCTCCGTCAAACACAGTTCTCCAAAGAAAGCCCTGTAATTATATCCATAGGAGTTTTTCTGGTGTCTTCAATACACAAGGTTATTTTATTGTCAAATTTGCTATGCCAATTAAATGAATAGCCTTTTGTCACAAATGCAGTCTCAGAGTGGTGGCTTTGTGCTCGAGTATGAGTGCTTGAGGAAAATGATTGTTTTCAGAAAATCACAGAGAAACAGCTAACTTCTTCAATCAGGTTTATGGACGGCTGCTGGGAAATGGATGTCAGCCAAGGATGTATAAATAGCTCTGGTCTGGGTTAATAGTGACTGGTTTGACAGAGCAGAAGATGCTAGATTAAATATTCAAACATAATTCATTGCAAACATAATAACTGATCTTTCAGTGAAATAATCCCACACACTCAGTAAATTTCCCACATGCACATTTGCAGCATCCTAATGCAGGTTATCCAGCAAATGTAACAGCAACTATATTGTAATTGCTATTGTTGTGTGCCAGATTCTCCTCTGTTTGATGTCACTGGTGTGCAACATAATCACTTTTGTTTCCATGGCGATAGCAGATGTAGATAAACTTGTTCTGGTGTTCAGGTTGCCTACTGGACTTTTGACGTGCTTACACTCCCAAACATAGTCGCTCTTCCTCTATTTTGATGAACAAAGACGACTGAATGAACTAGAGAGCTCACTGCTGTTTCACACAGCACTCCAGAGAAACAAACCCTGCTGTCATTGTTGGCGTGTTTCTGGACGAGACCCGGTTTGGGTTGGTGAGACAACTTTAAAAAAGAAATGGTCATTGCAGACAAAAAGCAAGGACATTTTCATTTCAAGGACTGTAGTTGTCTCTTAACCTTGCAAAGCAGGTAATTTGCCAGAGTCCATCTCTGTCATCAGGCAAATCCATCTTGAAAAACTTCAAACCACACTGTTCGTGCCAGTCAGCGTCATTTTAAAAGAACGAGGCAGTAGTTATAGGTGGGGTTTAGTTGTGCTCACAGATTGCAATGGCCTCCACAACATAGCAGCAGTTTTATCAGAACTGGACCACATTTCTGTATGGAATAAGGAGTAAAACAACACTTAAAGCTTTTCATGACGGAAAAATTGTTGTCGCTTTTCCGCTGATTTGCTGTGGCATGAGTTTGTGAGGGTTACAGGGTGGTGGTTAGTTGTGCTGTGAGTGGTTGTATACAATGGCTGCTAGTGGTGTGATTAGCTTGGATGTAAACACAGCGATGGTTTTGTCTGAACTAGACAACATTTCTTTATTAAAAAAAAGAGAAAAGAGCCACACTGAAAGCTTTTCATGATGGTTATGGGTGGGGTCTGGCTGTGTAACCAATAGCTGCTGCTGCGGTAGCTGTGAGCTTGGATGTAGCTGGAAGAAAGTGGCAGTTTAATAAGAAATGCACCACATTTTTCTTGGAAAAAAGAAAGAAGAGTCATGCCAAAATCTTGTGTTGGCAGAGAAGACGTTTTTGCACGTCTTCCAACTGGCCTTGGCATAAATCTGTTGGCAGAAGACCTCCACCATTCACAACTATGGCAGTGGTAGCCTGTCTGCTCAGAAGACATGGGCACAACCTTAGTCTTGTTGCTCTGATTGGCCCGACATGAATGTAACAGACGGAACATTTCTCCAATCACCTTCTGAGATTCTTTTGGTAAGTCCTGCCCTTCCCAAACACTTTTGATGGGAGCTTTCCCAGATGAATGTGAAATAATTTATATCCATGTGGTAGATATATGAAAGGGTCTAACTGCACAGAAAGATCTGGGGGAGTACATTTTCTAGAGTTAAACATATTTTACTCAAAAATAGTAAAATTTGCAGCCACTTCCAGGGTTGGAGTAAAAACATGGATGAAATTCTGCTGTAGTAAAACTTATATCACGCCCACTTAAGTTACAATTCAGCTGCCATCACTCATGGTCAGTCACAGCTGCAGCTCGTTAGCTGTCACAGCTGAAGGTAATCACTGGCAATCAAGACCTCCTCACCTGGTGTTAAACTTTTGACACCATTGTATACAGCTTCTTGTCAGGTAACATGGCCTCTCTTCAACCTTTGAATCAAGGGATTTTTCAGTGAGTTTTTTTTCCTTGTCTTACTCACTTTTGCCCTTTTTTTGCAGTGCCTCTGTCTCTCTGCCAGTGATTCTGCCACCCACCAGCCAGCTCACCGTGATTTGGAGAAAAAGGAAATATGTTGAAAGGAAAAGGAATATCTTATCTTATTGTGTCTTATCTTATCTTTGCACTGTTGTTGTTAAATAAACATCTTTCACCTTATTGCCTCACCTCGTGCTCTGCTCCTGGGTTCTTGTCATAAGTTCATTACAATTGTTTCAGTAACGTCTAATGCTGATATATTTATAGGCAAAAACATCTTGTCTTGTTTCTCCATTTATAGTTGGAAAGGCAGCAGAAGTGTCTATTAATAGAAAATTTTAGCTCCATATAAAGAGGAACATCAATCAATTTAGAGTGAGATACAGCTCTGCATAAGCATTACCCAGTTCTATATGGAGAAGAAATTGTTACACAGTAAGAAACATTTCTAATTTAAGGAATGAAAAACAGCTTTGAAAGGATTAAATATAACACTTTATCAAGTAAAAACAGCTCTATAATGAGTAAACCAGGTTCTGTATTACTCTGTATTGAGTACAACTACTGCAGAGCGTTTATTTAGTTCATTAAGGAGCACAGTAATCATAATTTAGAGTAAAATAAAAACACTTTATAGAGTAAAAATAACCCTGAAAATATTATTCTGCAAGCAGAGTGAATTTTACTCCAAATACACTGGGACCAAATGTTATATTTTCAGAATAAAATTTTATTAAATTAGAGTAGAATTTACTCAGGGAAATGAACTGTGTTACAAATAGAAACAAATAAACTCTCAGAGAAAATGACTGTTGACATGGCGTGCTCCTTGCAGCATTTAAAAATGAGTTTTTGTGGGTTTTTTTGTGGACAAACATGTTTTCTACAAAAACATAGTGTCTGTGTACGGAATTAATTTTGAAAAAAAGAAGAGGAAAATCTTTGTTTTCAAAAAATACCTGCCTACATGTAGACAAGGCTTTACTGAACAGCAGAGGTGTCCAGAAAAATCGAGTAAGAATTGCTTCTAATTCTAATTCCTTATTGATTCAAAATATCCATGAATTGATCATTTTAAAATATGCTGTATTCCATAAGTGTATTTTTAACCACAGATAAGCTGCAAGTATTTTCCTCCGTGTGCCGTCTCAGACAGAGATGCTACAGGAGGTGTATGGCTCATTAGCTGTGTGTCTTAGTATCACTAATGCTGTGTCTGACATACTGCTTACGTACTGCCTGCACTGTCTGGAGCCCTGAGTTACTCAGCCTGTCCTACCCCCCCCACCCCCCTGAGTTTCAAGACTCATTGTGAATTCTACACCCCAGTAAGAGGAAGTTTGACCCAATGTGTTCGCTGAGTGTGTGAAACTAAAGAAATGTAGCCTACTTTAGAAATGGCTCATATGTTTGTATGTTTGTATGTTAACCAGAAATAAATATTAGCCAGCAACTGCTGACCGGCATGGACAATATTAATAACAGGATCTATTGTCAAGGATTTACATCAAAGACTGCTGTTATGGTTTAACAAGTGTCCATGTTAACTGGTGCCTACGTAAAATGTATATGGGATAAAAACAGATATCAAAAAATTTAAGTCCCTGTAAAGTGAAAAAAAAAAACCAAAAATCTGTTTTTGTAGTTTGTTGTAAGACAGGCCACCACCAGGCTATATTTCAGTCATTAAACACATCTCTAAGTTTATAAAATTAAGCTATAAAACCATGGGAAATGAGGCAGTAATAACTGCCGGCGTTGCCCTGCCCAAATCAAACCAAGACAGGAAAGAAGGGAACAACTTCCTAATGGTCTAAATTCAAATCTCAGTCACACATAAATCTCAGTGTTTTTGCATTATTACAGCAACCTTATTCCAACATATCTAGTGTGTTTAGACAAAGTTTGGATTTCACTTTACATGGACTTTAAAGAGCCCCTTTGTTAAGTTTTTCATTAAATGCATACCCTCTAAGCAAATTGTAGACATAACAGAAAATGTTGTATTAATAATTCTGTAATTACAACAACTGCTGACACTTTCAGCTGGAAAGTCACCAACTAGCACAGTCACTTGTTAAAACATAACACCTGCTCTCCCAAAGCATCATTTACAGTGAAATATTTGGTTTTATGATCTGGTTTTCTGCTAATGAGTTTCTGATAAATACATTTCCTGTTTAAGCACACACATTTGATTCACAGAAAAATATTTTTCAATTCAAGCACAAATTACTGTTTCCTTTGTTATTGTTTAAATTAGCTGATAAAAAATATTACAAATATGCTTAAAAACATTATTTTATCACATTTTATTAATCTTTTTAATGTTAAATAATAACATACAGCCCCTTAATGCACAGCAGACTGGAGTATGTGCTGAAATAATCACCTCTATATAAGAAGTAGGGAACTGGTTTGAATAGATGATGGATTCTGAATTGAATCGTGAGTACTTGAAGATTTACATCTCTACTGAGCAAGTTTAATGGCTCTCACTGTTTATCATGGGAGATCCTTTCTGCTTTATCACCCACATAATCTTTAAAGTACCAAAATAAGTTCAAGATAGAGCATCATACAGATGCAAAATACATTAAAGTTAAGCCTCAATATCAGGATCTCATTGTCAAATCTTGAACATGGCTCATGTTTATTCCTGTGATGTGTTTTATGCTTACAGGGACTGAAAATGATTCATCCTATAAACACTTGCCTGCAAGAACCAAATTTTTAAGAAGTAACAATCATGCCTGCAAATGTGTTGTTTGTGTGGAGTGATTTAAATGAGTCTCACTGACATTGTTAATGTGAAAAAATTATTATTTCAGCGATATGAAGTCATTCAACATCCAATCATTCACACTATTTTCTCTCAAAGCCTGCTGCTTTTAATCCCTCCACCTTCATTTGTGAGGGCTCAGACATATTTTACATGTTTTTCTCTTGTTTGAGTCAATCTACAGGGATTGACATGTTTTGTCAGTAGCCACTGCTGAAAATAGACCTGGCTCATATCTGCAGAGCAGAGTGGCGCTCACAACGAAAAACTACATTACAAAGAGCTCCAAAACAACCAGTTCTTCTAGAAATAATTCTAACAAAAGCTTGGATGTGGATCGTTATTTTTTTTATAGCAATTGATACTGTTATTGATACTCCTTATAAATTTGAGTCCTTATCAATACCACTAATAATACTTTTCTATAGTATGGGGTAAAGGACAAGTACTTACAACAGAAGTAGTAGAAACTGAGTTGTGTGAGTTAAAATGTCATGATTCAGTCTGTAACATCTATTTTATATCTTCAAATACAATTTCCTCATATTCACGGCTGCATTTACTGAAGTTTCTCAGAAGAAAAATCCTATTTTTTATGGGACACTTGAACATATCATAACATATAGCAGACAGTCATCTAATTTGCTGAGGGTACCTGAATGCACCATATTTTCCATCTTTCAGGTAGGAAAGTTTGCTAATTAATTTCAGTCCTGTCCATTCCAGCAAGGATTTCTACACAGTGTTGATATTTTTAACAAACATGACTTGCTGCAAAGTTTGGGAGCACTTTTCAGCATTTATCTGAGCACATGAAGAAGAAAACTGTCTTTGAGCAGAGTTTGATGTGAGTGTCTATTACCCCCAGAACAGGCAGAGTCTGTCTTCCTCAAGCTGACAGTTGAAGGTACCACATTCTGGATTAATGTGATGCACAGTACTGATGTGCTTCTAGTTTATTTTCCCTCCTTGCAAGAACTGATGCATGTTTTTACACCAGGTATATCTTAAAATGACGTTATGTCACAGAGCCTGTGAGACTCGATAGCGGTATTGATAAGTCAAAACGTTATTCATTTTTGGGTTTTTCAAAAATACAGAACCAGGTCCTTATGGACCTAGGTGATGACCCCCATCCCTTGTCATCATGTGGTAAATTCAGTCTCTTCTGTGTAAAAGTTTGTTTATGTTGTTGTTAACAGGGGGGTGCTTAAATGTAGGAGATGTCTCATGTGTTTGTAAGCAGCTACAGCATGCCTTGCTTTTCCCTCGGGAAAGAAGACGCATCCATCCATCAGCTTCATTCTCAGCGGGTGTGTTGCTGAGTGGGTGGAATCTGGTTGAAACCTGGCTGGTCCAGGCTACAGGGGGCTGGCTAGCAAGAGCAGACAATAAATGTTTGGATTCAGTTGTGTGGAGTGGTGTTTCCAAAAGCATTAACCTGTCCTCCAGGGATCCAGTAAACTACATCTACATGTAGCATTATCGGTGAAGAAGGAGAATTTGAATATCTGGCGATGGTGCTTGTTGTTCAGTATATGTACGCGTAAATGCACAACAGCTATTAAACAATAGTGATAAGAAGTAGAAAGAGTAAAACAAAAATTAACTTCAACACAGTTGGGATGTAGGAAAACACAGCAGTCGCTCCGTATGCGGGTGTGTAATGGTGATTTGCGAAAGAGCAGCTGTACTAAGGAAGTGATGAAATACGCTCACTTTACATCAGCATGTCAGCAGTATCGGTGGATGGGGATCTGAGGGGGGCCAACGTGAAGTGTAAAAAAACGCAATTCTGAGTTTTATACAAAACCTATACATTTTTATGATGTTGCCATGCTTCCAGTTTCGACCCAGTATACCCAAGAAGTCCTCTGAGACGTACGAATGACAACTGGAGTAACAGGGAGGTCTGCAAGTCAAGACAGACATACAGACAGACTTACAAACAGCTCTCCAGTTATTGTAGTAAGATTAACCTAAATTCAGACAGATCAGGTCCTTGTAGGCTGTCAGTGCAGCCAGAATGTTTCTGCATGCAATGATTTTTTCCAATATTTAATATTGTTTTTCTAATTGGTCTCTTACTGGTGTCACCACACTCAAATAGAATCACTGTATAAGGAGGCATTTAAATTATGTGATGGAAAATCATTCTATATCATCACTGACGCATCTTGGAATAATACAATCTTTTAAGTTTTTAAAAATGTTAACATTTTTGAATATGCTTGCTCTATATTTAAGATATGTGGAGTTGCCCCAGTTAGGAGCAGTAACATCTGGAATAACAACTTAAATTCAGGAGTGTCCTACGTACACCACCCTCAAACCCGTCTAAAAAAAACAACAAATCAAACCGGCATACTCACATTGACCAGTGAGTGAATGTGCTGCAGAATGAGTCTGATAACTGGCTGCTCCTGCAGCATGCTTACAGTGTGAGGTTGTTTGATTCACCAGTAAAACCAGTCTCACTAATACGAATGTCTGTGCGTCATTGTTGGTGGTTAATGTGGTTCAATCATTGAATTCAGGCTTTTACAGTGAAAAGAGCATCACACATGTTTAAGACCATGCCCTGTGTAATAGCCCGTACACTCTCAGCTCCAGAGAGAGAAAAACTTTTATTTAAATAGCAGCAGGAAGCAGAATAACACAACCTCAGAGCTCTCACTGATTCATTGTGTTTAATGTGGATGCTGTTGGCTGGAGAACAAAGGGGAGACAATGCGAGAGCTCAAGAGTCGTGAGCAGTGCAAGACGTCCAGGGTGCTGACCCCCGGCGAGTACTTCAGCTATAGGCCTAATGAGGTCTGGTTCACTGGTGTCTTATCCTTATTACTTTTGGTTATAATGAGGGTCAGCCTGTTAGGCCATTCAGCTCTGATCACCCTTATTAGGAAGCAAGAGAGGGAGAGACAGGGGGAAAGCGAAAATACGGATCCAGCTCACTGAGGGGAGAGTTTTTTTTCCTGGTTGTGGTCTCGTTTTTTGGCGGGGTATAGGATACCCTGGATGCATCTTGTGGATTCTGTTTGATTTTGTTTTGCATCAGCAATTAACAGAGGGAAGCAACTGATACATGAGAAGCCTCTTATAATTACACTTGGCTTGGCATACTCACACATGCATAAACACCCCACACTAACGTCTGTTCTCTATTTCTAGCTCAGACTTTCTTACCCTGCAGCACTAGATTGAAACGGATAAAAGAAGAAAGTGTAAAAAATCAATGAGGAGAGCTCGCCGATTAAAAGGTCCCTCATGGCTGCATCATGAAAAACACATACAAAGTAATTAAAAAACTGCTTAACATAATATGTCACCCCACTCCACTGCACCGGCTCCTGAGGTCAGTCGGAGTTAATTGGCCAAATTACTGATGAGTATCGCTGAATATAAAAGAATCTTACAGCAATCGAATACCAAAGTGAGGCACGATTTGAGGGAGAGTAGCTCCTGAAGCTTAAGAGGCCTTACAGTGACTAACATGACTAACCTCTACTTTCATCCTTCGTAATTAGAAATATAAATCTTTCACTGTTTCACTCTGATTCTGGGGGTCAAAACTCGATTTAGAATCCATTTCTGATTCAAACTGATTCCCAATTCACAAAACATGCCCTATTTTATTTTAAAAAGAAGTGAGAAGTATGTACTCAGTCTGAAACAGCAGATGGCAGTATTTTCAAAGATGGTTTGCAAACCTACCAAGGAGGAGAAAGAAGAAGAAGAAGCTACCATAGACAAAGGGTCATGACCTGAGTGAATATTGTTTAAACCCGGCAAAAAAGTCCATCCTGCCACCATAAATGATTTTAAATCACTTTTTTAAAATGCCGGCAATGTCGCTTTTCATATCTACACATCTATGTACAACTCAGAGGATTAAATGGGCTCACACTGTGCTCATACAGCAGCTTTTGAGGTGATAGGAGACTTTCATTGCCTTTGCATCTCATCTTACTGACTCCATTTTGTGTTCATCTGTAGGTGAGTCATGACTTGATAATGATTTCTGCATTTTATTGAGGAAAAAAATCCGAACAAACTGCCGCACCATGGAAAGAAGTGTAGTTTTTACAATGATGTCATATAGCTGATATGACACTCTGTCCAGTATTTCGGCGTGGTTGCATTCACATCTCATCTGAACTTTGCCAGAGTCCACCTGAACTGCACCCAGACCACCTCCCCAAGTGTGCCAGGGTGCGGTTAGTTAGCATTCACACTGACCAATCACAACCAGACTTTAGGCTCAAGTGCACTCAGATCTAGGACCAGACACTTAGTGTGAAAGCCACCTTAGACACTCCTCCTTGCAGACCACTACAGTGGGATGTTAAATCTGTCAGAACAGAAACACATGCTAAAACCTAAAGAATAAAATCAGGTTAAACTTCCAGTTAAGGTAAGGGTTAACGTACAGTTAGGATACCAAAAACCTATACCTATCCCAGCTAATGTAGGTAAGGCTAAAGCTTATGTAGCTAAGGTGGCTAAATCTAAAGCTAACAAAGCTACGTGAGTTGTGTTAGCTACCTAGGTGAGATGGCGTAGTTAAATCTAAAGCTAACAAAGCTATGTTAGCTATGTAAACTATGTAGGTAATATAGCTACATATCTAACATAGCGCAAGCTAAAGCAAACAGAGCTACATTAGTCATGTTATATGATGTTACACTTGTTAAAGCTAGACCCTTTGTGGAAGTAGTTTTGCGGAAGGGGGCCCGCTTTAGCTTTGTCAGCTTTAGCTTAGCTATAGTAGCTAAATTGGCTTGTGTCTGATGTAGAAACATTAACTACATAGCTAGCAAAGCTATGTTAGTTTTAGCAAGAGCTAAGGAACTAAAAGCAACCATTGGCGCAAAATCTTCTAAAACAGGCTTGTGCATAATTTAATTACAACTAGACCTTGGACTTTCTGTTTTATTCGTGACATGTTTGTTAGTCTGTAATATTTGAAATGTTATTTAATGAGTTTAAGTGCCAGACTTTAATTATGAATAACATTGGATTAAAAAACAAAATTTTTGTGCTGAACTTCGATTATTTGATGGTGATGGTGTACAGGATGTTTTAGACTAGCTGCTTAAACATACAGTATAATTAAAGTATAATTGGCTTTTCATCAGATTGGAAATTATTACCCAGGAACATCACTAGTTACAACATATTTTCCTTTGAGTCGAATACATGCTTAACAGGTTTACATTTAAAGCAAAACTAAACAACAAGCTGTTTAAATCTTCATAATCTATTATTAAGACGACCATAGATGTATCTGACTAGTCAGCAGTCTTTCAGACTGATAAATGCAGTTATTTCTATTGTTAGTCAGCAGTTGTTTACTGTTGTTCTGCTTAATTTAACTCCAGGCAATGGTGTATGAAGTGGTTTTATGTTAGACATTACTACAGTTTTACAGTTTTATAATGCATGTTGAGTCCTAACACTTTTCTTTAGTGAAAACAGGATGGGCTGAGTAACTCACAGCTCCATGGACAGTGCAGGCAGTATGTCAGACAGCCATGCAAACATTACTAACACTAAGAACCAGTGCTGCTAATGCTATCATGCTAATGAGCCACATAACCTCTTTGCTGCGTCTGTGAACCAGTGAATGGGACGATGCACAGAGGGAAAACAGCAGTGAGTGTGCTGTGCTCAAACTGTCTGCTGTTGAAATTTTATAGGATGAAACAAGAACGTTTAAAAAATATTGTTTTTTGGACATTTTAAATCAATTCATAATCATAAAAATAAATTCTGACAATTATATTGACCTGAATAATTTTTTCCAGCACGTCTAATCTTAATGTACAATTGCCATAAACTCGTTCTTTCCTTCTACACTGCCGCCTCTCAGCCCACACGTCTCTGAAAGCTTTTATCCTCGTCACCTGATCCTCAAGTGAGAGTGGCAGCAGCGCAGAGGGGCTCTGTGGTTTGAAAGGAGGCAAACAGACGCTGTGCTCTGAGAAGCCAAAATCATCACAGACTCCTCAGTATAGCAGGACTCTGGTTCAGCTCTGTACCCCCATGGACAGAAGCTACAGTCCTCTATGCATGGACCCAAGTTCAAGCATCAGCCCTTTGCTGCATATCACTCCCCACTTTCTCCTCTTCAGTATCTCCTGCCTTTCTTCAGCTGTCCTATCATTAAAGGAAAAAAAGGTTTAAAAGTATCTAAAAAAAACTCTTTCATATAATACAAAAGTTATGTTGCATGACCTGTTCTGAAAAATATATTTTAAAAAGACACAGAGCAATATCACACAGGTTGAAATGGCCAACAGCTCCAAAAGAAGACAGTCTGACAGGAGCTTCAATGGGTGGAAAAAAATCTCAAGTGAATGATCACACTTAATGTTCCAAGTTAACATGAACTTTATTAGCATTTTCCAGCTAACTAATTGTAGCGTATCATCACAACTCTCTGCCTATTCCATACAATAGATATCGCTGACCACTGATGTCATCATCAAGTGACTCAGTCCCACAGTGTATGCAGGTACATCTCACCACAAAAAACATGAAAAGAAATGTGTACTCAAGCCAGGTTTAGTTGAAATAAGTGAAAAGAGACTGGAGCTGTATATCTCTGACATAAAAGAGCTGCCAGAAGAGAAATTCAGAGTGGCTTTTCTTCTTGGTAGGAAAAGCAAAAGGACATGGTGTGAGTATGTGCTATGAGAAGACTGATCTGGATCCTTGTTAGCGCTAATGAAAAGGCTTTTGCTGAGACATATAACCTTTAAAAGCCAATAGATTCTAACATTGTCGAGTTCATCATGCAAAGCTGACATGGTTGTTGAGATTGAATGGACCAATCAGTGTTATTCAAGGAGATCAAGGTTGTTGCTCATTATGAAAATATTCAAGGCTGTTATAATCCTCTTCATTATTTCAAATTTACATCTAATATACTAAGTAGGATATACATAAAAAAATAAAAAGTTAGGATAACTTTAATTAAATAAATTATCAACTAGAATTAAGTTGGTTCAGTTTCACTTAAATCATGTTATTGCCTCATCTTATTGAGCCAGTCTAACAATAAAAGCCTTGTAGGATTTACTCACTAACCACTGGAGTTGGAAGTACTTTAAACAATGCAACGATGCAAAAATGTCCATTATTTTTTTAAGAAGAGGCAGGATTTAAGTTTAAAGCAGTAGTTCCCAACCTTTTTCCATTGAGCCCCTCCCCTTCACATATCTAAGAGGGGCTGTGGTCCTCCACGGCACACACAAAAAAGTGACTTATTGCTGTCAAAAATACTCACCAATTTAAATTGTTTTCATAATTTAAAGCCAAAATAGCCAAAAAACACAAATGTTATTACCAAAAGACTTTTGTTTGAACCATCCATGTGTTTTATCATGAGTTTAGATAGTCTGAATGACTCTAATTTTACCAACTTCAGAGCAGACAGACCATTGTGCCCCCAAAGTCTCTGGTGCCTCCTCAAGGGGGTCCTGGACCCCAGGTTGGGAACCAAGGATTAAGATTGCACAGCTGCCACAATCATTGCATTTGTCAGACTACAAACAACCAATAATAAAAGTTAAGTCTCACCACTAGAAGTTCTCATGTACTCTACTGATCATATTATTACAAAAAAAGTCCTGCTGTATCAGAAAAAGTCTCCTCAATCTTAATGCAGTCATTTTTTATTCAGAAAACATGATTACATCAAAAAAGATCCATGGACTTGTTTTATATGATTTAAAATTTGCAGCTGTTGTTTTCAATAGCCCATGTATTTGCTGTCATGTGTATTTTCCCCAAACAATTATTAGCCATGCTTTACAGAAAAATGTCTGCCAACCTCTGACCTTTAGATTGACATCTCATTCCACCAGCTGGGATGGTTCTAACTCTTTCTAAAGACTACAATATCCAATGAGGGCCTGGAGATAAGGAGATTCCCACCTCTCTTGTGATGTCATCAGCCCCAACAGTACTCAGGTAGACTGTGGCTTTCTGCCATGTTTACTTCCTCGACTTCACTCTTCTTGTTCGCTCTGACTGCCTTACCCCCAATTTCCATGTACAGTGTGTGCGCCGCGGAACGCTGACGAATTTTACTGCGGAGTACCCTCTCTAGTCTATCAGAGCATTTCCATAGCCAGCGTTCAAGACCGGCAGTGGCGCGTACCTGGAACATCACTGCCGCTCTGCTTCGTTTCAGATACGATGCAGGTCTATTTTCAGCGCCGGCCGCTGCCAAACCTCGTAAAAACCAAAATTCACTGTCGTTCAGAAAGCACCAACCATGGAAGTTACAAGTGTAGAACATCCGGTTCTTTCAAAATAAAACACAATGCACAGACTCCCGATCATAAATCATCACTATATCTACATTATGTCTCATCCTGCCGCAAGAGCAAAGGGTCACTGGGAGGTCAGTGGGTCACAGAGCTACAACGATGGCATTGACGGGGAAAAGTTAACTTTTGGAGATATTTAGCCAAAGAATTTTGCCTAAAACCACAGATCCTTTAAGCAAACATTAACATTTTAACTTCCTATTGTATTCACTCAATAATGGAAGCAATAATGCCATGGACTTACCCTGGAAAGGATGATAAATTAACCCCAAAAGGTAAAATAGTCTGCTGTTAACATACTATTCCTGCGTGAACTTGCAGTTCTCCCGTGATCTCTTCCTGCTGATCAGGACTGCGCCGTGGCGCTGCGCCCTAGACTTGCTTCCAGTGGGCGAGGTCACTCTCCTTCGGTTGGAGCAAACCAAAGCACCAGTGCTTTGGTGCGCACGCTGTATATGGAAATTAGAGGTTAGCAAGTCCATGCTTTTCAAGGCACGCAAGAGAAAAGCATTGATAGGTGACTCATAAAGACTGAATGTAAACAATGTCAAAGGACTGAACCTATCTGAACCAGTTCTCAACAGGAACTGGATCTGGATTCCCATCCCCAATTCTGCATACATTGATTGTAACAAGTGGTTTTTGGAGTAACTGTTGTCTTTCTCTCATTTTGAACCAGTTTGCCCATTTCCCTCTGACCTCTGACATCAAGAAGGCATTTTCATCCACACAAATGCCATTAACTGGATATTTTCCCTTTTTAAGACTACTTCTGTAAACCCTAGAGATGGTTGTGCGTGAAAATCCCAGTAGATCTGCAGTTTCTGAAAAACTCAGACTGACACCAACAACCATGCCACGTTCAACGCCACTTAAATCCTCTTTCATCCCCATTCTGATGCTCGGTTTAACCTTCAGCAAGTCGCCTTGACCATGTCTACATGCCTAAATGCACTGAGTTGCTGCAGTGTGATTGGCTGATTAGCTGTTCCTATTAACAAGCATTGAACATGCATACCTAATAAAGCGTCCAGTAAGTGTATGTTAAATTGACAGCCATGTAGAGTTTTTCATGGGTGGATTAGGTATGTAAAATGTAAAAACTGCGAACAATTGTGTGTCTTTGAATGTGGGATGGTCAAAATCATGATTGCAATCAAAGTGAAATTAACTGTGCAGCTTTACATACTAGCGTCTTTTTGAAAAAAAAATAAGTGAAGAATTCCCCCTCATGCAGGAACCACACAAACCATTCGTGATGATAAAGATACAGGAGTAAAGAAATTCATGGCAAAAAAAAAAAAAAAGTAGAAAACTGTAAGTATTTTCCAGACTTACCAAAATTACAAATCATGCCTTCAGGGGAAATCACATCCCATTAAGGAGAGTAGAAATCTCCCTGGCTCCTCTGTAGTTCTCTCCGTTTGTGTATATTTCCGTGTGCTGACCTGATGCCTTCAGCTCAGCGTCCTGGACCACAGACATGACCTATGCATGCCGAGTCTCAGCACATAATATCTGTGGTCACTGTGTGCCTGCAGGGTTCATTACCACATTGAACCTGCAGCAGCATTAGCCTCTGTCTGTAAGGTTATATACATACTCAATATTGCATTTCAATGGGCTGACCTCAGCAGCAGCAGTTTAACATGCCGACTCTCAGAGCTCCAGCAGACTTCACAGCTTTGTTATAGAAGTCAGTGGGTCACACTCTGAACCCACATTATTCTCGCATTAAACAGTGATCATCCCTCACACACCGTTTTATTCAGACCCATTTGTTATTCCACAGGCAACTGCACACTCCTCTGGGGGAGTCTGGAGAATCACACCACACTTTCTTCATTAGTTTTTTCCTCTTAAAATTACTTCGTAATCCTGTGTGGCCTGGCTGAACAAGTCAAGTGTTGGAGAACCATGTAGAGTACAATGACACCCCTGGTGTGCTGTGATAGAGCGGATGCCTATTTTCACACACTGTAAGTACCTATGATGCAGCAGGGCTGATTGTGTTATATAAAAGCTCTATTGTCCAGCGACTCAAAGTGGCCTCAAGTGACCATGATAGCTCATTGCCTTTTTTTTTTGCTCTCTGGAAAATGTCTGAGCTTCAAGCCTGCTTTGTTGTGCTTGTTTTTGTTTTGGCACTTTTTCTTTCCATTGTATCAGTCATCAGCTCCAAAACTAAATTTGACTAATTTCCCTGAAGATTCCCTGGAAAAGAATCCAAGAAAAACTCATTTTTACAGTCCTGTTTCTGTTTGGAAACTAGAGTTTGCTTCATGGGGGACGTCCCGCCCAATGTTGCATGGCTTTTGTGTGATAGAGACAAAGCATTAACGGGAAAATGTTGTCTTTACTCCTCCAAGCTGTGGGTGTTTTATAGGGAGTCTCCAGAACTCAATTTCCATGTCATTTGAGGCCTGGCCCTGGGAAGAGGGCTCGTCAAAGGTGTAAAATTTGCCCTTATCTACCCTCTACACACACACAGACACACATTTATCTTCTCATGTCTTTACAGCACTGTGCTGTCATTTACTGCCGAATCAGCTCATAATGCTGACACCTAGTATATCAAAAGAAGGGAGCAAAAAATGCTCGTTTAAGGTTGTTCTTCAATCATATAATTCAATTGAAGGTATGTATTTGTGGAGAAAAAAGGATAGATACCATCAGATAGTAGAAAAATGCATGTAATATCACATGTCAGCAGGATTCCTGCAGGTGCTGTGCTTTTCTATTTTTCTTTCCTTTATTTAATCATTAAACCTGGTAGAGGGTAAAAACAGATGCAGCAAAAAATGAGATGGTTTCCCTCTGTAGGATAGATTTGCTGTTTCATCCCAGGTTGGTACATCCAGCTGTGTCATGAGCATAATTGCTAATATACAGGTGCATCACAATAAATTACAACTGGCCTGACTGTTAATCATGTATGGATACATTACACACAAAGATAAAAATTTAAATTTGTTTTTTCCTTTAATCTTGTCAATTATGACTTACAGTTAACAAAAACCCAAATTCAGTATCTCAAAAGAATGAACTAGTACATAAGTCCAATAATAAAAAAGGATTTCTAATACAGAAATGTTAGCCTTCTGAAAAGTATGTTCAAATACAAGCATCCCATCACTTGGTTGGGGCTGATTTTGCATGAGTTTTGGCATCAATGTGGTGTGGCATGGAGGCGATCAGTCTGTGGCACTGCTGGGTTGTTACAGAAGCCCAGGTTGCTTTGATAGCACCCTTTGGCTCATCTGTGTTTTTGGGTCTGATGTCCCTCATCTTCCTCTTGACAATTACCAATAGAAAATCTCAGGGGCAAGGGAGAAGAGGGTTGGTTGTCACACTCATTGTATCTTGCCACCAGAAGGCGCTGTTTTCCAAAATTTGGAATGGAAAATGACAGAACTGGGACCAAAGCTCACCCACATAGTCTTCTCTGGAGTAGGGAAGCTGATTTTAGGGTAAGAGGACTTTTTTCATGTCACATTTAAAATGGTAAATCCCTGTATTTTTCTTCTTGGCTTTTACACAATGGGCTTATAACAAAACATTTGTTACCCTTAAAAAGTTTGAAGGGTAAGCTGTTCTTTAGATTGTTGTTAGCTAGCTAACTTATTTGATAGACGGTTATTAGCTTTGATGCTAGCAAGATAATCCAGTTGGGGTTGGTTGTCACATTCTCTTTGGGGTTGGTTGTCGAAGTGTTGGATGTGCAACCAGTGGGCACGCAAGCTCTGCGTAGCTGGAGTGTGTGGACCCTACATTTGTCATCACTGTAACTCAGATAGGGAATGTGTGTAGCCTATTTGAGTAGGCTAATATTGTTAGACCTACTTGTTTTCTTCTCTGTGTTGTTTTAGGCCTGTAGGCTGGCCTAAAGATTTTACTTTCGCTCATTTTGTGTTTAGATGCTTTAAGTTAGGTTATTTGTCCACTTGCCAATTAGAGTTTCAAATTTAGTTCTGCCTTCTTGCCTTCTCCTTAAGATTTTTCCCATCAAAATAACATTGTGACAAACAACCCCATCGTGTGTGACAACCATCCCTGTGATGGGGTTGGTTGTCACAATATGCCAGAGTGTCTTATTTTTAATTACCTCTTTGTTTCAATAAGATGGAAAATTGGAGGGATACACATTTCAACACCTATAATAAAGGAATAAACCCTGAGTCTGTTTACAAAGAAGCTGTTCTCCTTCACTCATCCCCTCATCAGCACATCTCTGCTGCATGGAGAAAAGTTCCTTTTAATACCACAGGATGCTGCAGCCACCTAAAACTCTTGCAGCAGTGCACTCCATGTAAAACAATGCCAAGCTTTGAGCTGAACTCTTCTTTTATGGCCAATAACCTTCAGAGCACTCTGACAGAAACTGTGAGTCTTCATCATCACCACTCTCATGAAAACAGCTGAATCTGTGAGAAAATGACAAAGACCTTACTGAGAGGCACAGAGTTTTCTAAATGCTCAGACTCTTCAGTTCTTTGTGGAAAGGGTTTTAAGACATTTCTGACTTTAATAGGAGAGGCAGTGAGAGGTTTGTGTCTCTAAAAGGAGGAAGGATCACAACAAACCAACATTTCTGATCTAAATAAGAGTTTTGCCTCTCATATACATTTTCCTGTTCTACCAGTGTCTTACTTATGTTGCATTTCTACCATTACTGTGAATGGATTGTGTCTGTGTGTTTGTATGTGGCGGGGGGGGGGAGGGTCAGACATTGTGGATTTGGGTCATGCCCTCTTTTATCTTCTTTTAATTTATCTGCCTGTGTGTTAAGCACTTTGTGCTACATTTTTATTTGTATGAAAATTGCTATATAAATAAAGTTTGATTGATTGATTGATTAATAAAGACAACAGAATCCAACAAATCAGCTTATAGAAATACATGCATGGTCTCTCACCATCATAGCTGTCCCCTGACTCATTTGTTTCAATCAGCTTTAATGGACTGAAAGTTTTACTTACTTTAAAGAGAAATTTAAAATATTTTTTTTTAAAGGAATTGGTATGGTTCATGCATCTTGTTAATGTACAGAGATTCAGGTGCTTTGATGCAACATTCTGCTGATTAAGCCACAGGACAGGACGGCAGATTGTGTCTTTGAGAAAGGAGAAACGTTTCTGAAGCAGAAATTAACTGGAGGTCAGGATCTCTGAATCTCACAGATCCTTGATACATGCCACTAACCATCTAGAAGTCATTATTGGTAATTGTACCACATGTTCACCTACAAGCTGCATGACTCGGATTGAGTCTTCCCTTGATAATACATCCTGGTGAGTTGTTGTTGTTGTTGTTTTTTAATGTTTTATTAACTTAATTTAACTAAATTTTTATCTTAATTCTTTTACTTTTTAATTAAAAACAAAATGTGTTTTTTAGTTGAACAGATTTGGGACAGCCCCAATGAAACTTTCATCAGCTGCCACTGGGCAGAAGCCCATTTCCCTCAAATAAAAAGAAAAAATGTGATAGAAAAGGCAACTCTTACAAAAAAAGTCATAATTAATGGTTAAAAACTCATAATTCTGAGATAAAAAGTAGTGTTATATTACTTTTTATCTTATGATTTCGACTTTTAATCTCATAATTTCGATTTTGTATCTCATAATTATGAATTTTTATCTCATAATTTTTAATAATCTCATTATTAGGACTTTTTATCTCATTATTTTGACTTTGTATCTCATAATTATGAGTTTTTATCTTGTAATTTAGACTTTGTATCAAATAATTTTGACATTTTATCTCATAATAATAACTTTTTACCACATAATTATGACTTAGGATACTTAAAAAAATTGCCTAACTTCAAGATTTTTCTTTTTTAAATGGCAGAAATGGGCTTCCATACATAACTCTTAAAAGTCAGACTAGACAGATGCAGTGTGAATGGGAGGCACAGAGCGATGGTCATTAAAGGAAGGAAACACAATGGAAGTGCACTTTTATAATGGATTTAAGTGAAAGGGCATGAAGACAAGAGACAGTCATCTACAATTGAACTATAAACCTTTAAGTTTACCTGGACTGCCAACTGATATGAAAGCTTTGTCTAAGCAGGTGAGCTCTGTTTGATTGATAACCTCTAAATGTGTTACCAGGTGTGTCACAGAGAGCTGCCCTGTAGTGCGGGTTCTGATTTTCTCAGCAAGTGCCAACTTGTCTCTGTCAGTAGGCTTTGTTTTATCATCCATTGAAGGAAAACAGTGATATGATATTAAGTAAATAAACATGAGAGCTGCTAATTGAATTACTAAGTGAATTTTAACAGTGATTAGGCTGACTCATTTATGTCATATCAGTAGAAAAAAAACTGTTACACTGTTGTAAAACTGACTAAAATCAGAAATATTTCACCATTTATTAATTACAGGAAAAAAAAAACATATATTTCACTTTTCACTTATTTTTCCCCTTAATTCCATCAGAAAGACTAAACAAATCATGAACATGACTTAATTAAAGCAAAAATAAGGCTCAGGGAAAAACTTAAACTGATGTTTACTACATAGATGTAATAAAACTGTTATAAGGTTATAAAAATGAACAAAAATCTGAATAATTTTACTTTTTATGTCTAAAAATTCCATGAATTTTGAAATTTACTGCCAGATCACATTTTTAACTTTTACAAACCATTGCCAACATCTAACCACACTTTATAGTACTACGATCCTACATTATAATAAGTTATTTTTTAAGAAAATACATTTAGTATTGCTCTCTAGATGAAATGAGTACAACATGACTTAATGTTGGCACTTTTTACCCCACTAAATAAAAGTATATTCAAATATGGTGCCTCCAATTTTCACACTGAAGTTGTAGTAAATGCCAGAAATCCTATGCAAACAAAATCTATGATGCCACCTTTATAATGTGTGAGTTTCATATCATGGTTAGTTATGATGTTAGCTGATGCCATTTGTTAGGGAAAAATATGTTTAACTGCATTTTGGGAGTTCTAGAGGAAACAGGAAGTTAGAGACACTCTAGACTACTGCTGATTGGCCGGAGGCTGTGATGTCACTTTCTGTGATATTGACCGATTTCCACTGATTGGCTGAGAAAAATCATTCTGGTTCTCCTGTATCACAGAGAATTTGGGGAGGCCACAAAGGAGGTCTTCCAAAGTGACTATATGGTCTCTCGCCCCGTAGGGGTTATAGGGCTAAACAGTGTGGTTCCAGAAGCAATTATCCCATTAATTTTCTCCATTGTGGATTTGATTATTAGCCATATCTTCAGAAGTCTCTGAGTAAGACTTACCATGAGCTACCTAATGATGGTATGTGATCCTGTAGAAGACAAAAGTTTGCAAGATATCAACGTTGTTTTAAGAAAACATAGTATATTTGCAATCTCAGCCAGAAATACTATAATATACCTGACACCCTTGAATAACACAGTGACGTCTCTCATTGGTGGGGTCTCTGGTTACCATGGAAATGTCTACCAAGCCCATGAATGAAGGTTGTGTACTGTTGATGACGACAATACATGCCACCACAGTATGAAGCGATAAATAGTCAAACTATGATATATTACAACATTGTCATTTCAAATAATATCACCATAATAAAGATGAGTGTAGAAAAAAAAGATAAACACATGGTTTGAACGCTTGAAAGCCACCAATCACAATGATTAAAATGAATCACAATGGATTGTGGGATACCTAGAGGATGCTTTGTAAAGAAATATGTACACAGTCTTGTACCCTTGCCTTTTTCTCCATTTTCTTTGCAGTGTTTGTGCTGAATCAAATGTTTTATTGTCATGAGTACCAAGGTGGTCGGTAAGTTCGGTTCATGCATTTAAGGCATTGTAAAAAGGATTTTACAAAATGTCTATGGGGGATTTGAATGGTAAATCTGCTTACAGAACTAGCGCTGTGGAAAAAGTGGGCAGGCACTGTTGAGCTCATTAATCTAAGCCAGGTTTCCCAACCATTCTACTACACCGTGCTCCAGATTATTATGCAAATGATATTTATCTCTGATTTTCCTAAATAGTCGATGCAAATGACAGTCAGTATAATTCTCAAGTCATCAACCATTAGAGCATAATTCAGATTTTACTGAACAAACCTCCTGATGAAAACTTTTGCCCCGTTTCACATTATTATGCACAACTGAGTTTTAAAACATTTTATAGGTTGTAAAAAACTGAAAATGGTCATTCATTGAATTTTCAGCCTTAGGAGGTCATATTCACTGAAATCAAAAGCTATTTCAATCAAAAACATCTTACCAGGCCAAGTTACATGTTAACGTAGGACCCCTTCTTTGATGTCACCTTCACTATTCTTGCATCCATTGAACTTGTGAGTTTTTGGAGAGAAAGGTTCTCAATAGGGTTGAGGTCAGGGGAGGATGGGGGCCACACCATAAGTTTCTCTCCTTTATGCCCATAGCAGCCAATGACACAGAGGTATTCTTTGCAGCATGAGATGGAGCATTGTCATGCATGAAGATAATTTTGCTGAGAAAGGCACGGTTCTTCTTTTTGTACCATGGAAGAAAGTGGTCAGTCAGAAACTCTATATACTTTGCTGAGGTCATTTTCACACCTTCAGGGACCCTAAAGGGGCCTACCAGCTCTCTCCCCATGATTCCAGCCTAAAACACCTCCTTGCTGACGTCGCAGCCTTGTTGGGACATGGTGGCCATCCACCAACCAGCCATCTGGACCATCCAGGGTTGCACGGCACTCATCAGTCAACAAGACTGTTTGAAAATGAGTCTTCATGTATTTCTAGGCCCACTGCAACCATTTCTGCTTGTGAGCATTGGTTAGGGCGGCCAAATAATAGGCTTATGCACGACTGCAAGCCTCTGGATCCTACACTTTGAGGTTCCCCACTTCCCTGCAACCAGAAAGTGCCCTTTGTATGATTTTCACCTCTACCCTTCAAACTTCCTGAGCCCGCCTCTGCTTGAAGGTTTGTTTATAATTTCCTGAAAGCTTCAGTATTCATCTTCTGTAAAGAAAGTAAACTCAAAATGAATTTCACATAAATATACAGCTACAGCCTCCTCACAACCTCCTGTCCTTCGTGGAGTTAATTAGACCTATTTGTGTGCTGCTGCCTTTATCAGAAAAATAATGCGCTAACCATGAAGTATTAGCAGGATCAAATGAATGGCTCTTAACAGCATGCTGGCTTCAAACAGTTAGCACCTGTGGGTGTAAAAGCAAAATACAAGCCAAACATTTCCATCAACAGAGAGCTGCCACTTCCACATTTCTTCAGCTGTCTGACTCCCTGTCAAAGATCCACCTACACACACATACTGTATATAAGACTGGAAACTACGATCCTCCCTAACTGTCACAGCATGGTTAAGGTGAGAGAGAGAGCTGAGAGAGGTGTGTTTTTTTAATGGGTGTCATTTTCCCGCTCACACTGGTGATCATTCTGCTCCAGCAGCATGATGTAGAACACGGCGTTCTCCTCATGACAACAGAAAATAAGTTAGCTCTTTATCTAGGCTTTTTTTCTACCCCTGGATTGCTAAAGCAAAACACATTTCCAAGGCACTGCAACAAATAACGAGGATCTCTGTTGTCAGTCATACGTGCCAGTCAGCTAGAGACAGAGATGAGAACTGGAGGAAACTTTAATACTGAGCAATACTTACTGAAATAATGGGCCACCAGGTCGGACTTATTCTAAAACATAGTAATTTGGGACAGAGCTCACGCTGCATTCAAGTGATATCAGACTTATTTTGGTAAAGAAAGAATGCAATTAAGTTTTGCATACACCAAACAATTAATTGGTCTCCACTGACTTTGTATTTTAAGAATGCGTCTGCTTGTTACAATGGTTGGAAAACAACAGAATAATGTTGCTGCATGATGAGGTGCACTACTAATATGGTTTTTAAAAAATATAGTTTGAGAAGAATTCAGACTTCAAAACTCTTAGAAAAAGGTGGATAGAGACAGTAAGACATCAGCATGAAAAATGTGAAAACTTTGAATCTTGGCATTAAATAAACTGGCTGTGAAAGTGTAGAGTGTGAAGCTTTCCAGTGTGAATGAGTCCAACAATTTTTAGTATTTAACTTATTAAAGATGATGTTATAATTCAGTCTTGGTCATTATAATTTGGCTTTTTGCCCCAAAAATGGTACAAAAAAACTCTTCAATGTAAAAGTGAAAACATATTATCCTTTAAATGAAAATATGTAAGGTAAAATAAGTGACTGCATATATAGTCACCCCCTTTAAAGAGACTGACCTAATACAACAGGGGTCCTATCAATTGGTGCTAGTAGTCATCTGATTAGGTTAATCAGGTCTTCCAATTTGATTACACTGAAAATTCTTATAAACAGACCTCTTTAGTTTTCATACCTTGACAGTTTCGGCTGCACACTGCTTCCCTCCTCAGAAGTGTCACGTGATGTTGCAGTGATGTGTCTGGCCAGCTGATTTATACAGATTTCTTTTGCGCTGTCTTCCTACTTGGAGCAGTAGGATGACAGCGCCATCTGCAGTCCGACCTCTTCAGGACTGTATCCCAGGTGTGAAAGAGTTGGTACGCCCCCTCATCCCGATTTACAGTCTGGTGGGCGCGTTTCTGGATCTCGATGGCCTCCCTGATCCAACGATGGTATTTATTGCTTTCTGTGCTAGTAGTCAATTAGTGAAATGGGGATCAGCTGAGTCTTAGGTGATTGTTGTAAAAAGACACCTGTATCTGGAAGGTCGAGTTACTAGTTACTCAGTATACCTGGCTACCATTACACCCTGAAGACAAAAGAACACCCCAAGCAGCTTAAAGAAAAGTTTATGAAAAGTATAGATCAGGGGATGGAGAGAAAATAATTCCAAGGCACTGAATATTCCTGGAGTTTGATTGAATCCATCATAGCGAAATGGAAGGAATATGGCACAGGTGTAAATCTGCCTAGGTCAGACCGTCCCCACAAACTGAATGACCATGCAAGAAGGAGACTAGTGAGAGAGACCACCAAGACAACAATGACTACTCTGAAGGAGTTACAAGCTTCAGCAGCTGAGATGGGAGAAACTCTGCATACAACAACAGCTGACCTTTATCAATCAAAGCTACGTATGAGGGAGAGTGGCAAAAAGAAATCCACTGTTGAAGAAAACTTACATTGAATCTTGACATGTGGGGGACTCTGTGGTCAAGTGGAAGAAAGTTCTTTGGTCTTATGAGACCAAAATGTTGCTTTTTGGTCATCAGGCAAGATGCTATGTGTGTTGGACACCAAACACTGCACATCACCATCCAAGTGTGAAGCACAGTGATGGCAGCATCATGCTGTGGGGATGCTTCTTGGCAGCTGGCCCTGGAAGGCTTATAAATGTAGAGGGTAAAATGAATGTGGAAAAATATAGGAAAATCCTGGAGGACAATCTTACTCAGTCTGCAAGGGAACTACGGCATGGGAGAAGATTCCTTTTCCCAGTAAGACCTAAAGCATACAGTGAGAGCTACAAAGAAATGGTTTAAAGACAACAAGGTGAATGTTTGGGAGTGGCCGAGTCAAAGCCCTGACCTCAGTCCAATAGAGAATTTGAAAGGGGCTGTCCAGCCCCAATCCCTGTGCAGCTTGACAGAGCTAGAGCAGTTTTGCAAAGTAGGATTGGGTAAAATGGCAGTGTCTAGATGTGCAAGCCTGACTGAGACCTATCCACACAGAATCAATGCTGTGATTGCAGCCAAAGGGGCATCTAAACACTGACTTGAAGGGAGCAAATATTTATTCAGTCACTTTTTTACATGACTTTTTTTTTTTTTTTAATTGATATTAATTTGTAGAAATCTGTTTTCACTTTGACATTAAAAAGGTTTTTTTTTTTTTTATTACTTTTTTGGTCAAAAACGCCAAATTATATTGACCATGATTGATTAATACAATCAATAAAAGGGATAGACATCCAAAGGGGTGAAAACTTATATAGTTACTGAATTTAACTTTCTGCCATTTGGCGTGATCATTTTTCAGAGAAATACAAAGTAAGGAGACGGACACCGGTCAGTGAGTTTGTTGGTTATTTTCTCTGATTGATAATTATCCTTTTACAGGGTGAGAAATAAAGTTTTTAATAGGAGCAGGGATTTTAGTTTTGCAGCTCTAGCTTTTAAATTGAGGCATTGATTGTTTTCACCCACCAGGGACGTGTTTTCAGAGGCTTTTTGCACTCTGGTACGATTACCACCTTTTAACCTGTAATTAGTGTTCAAGTCGATATGAAGGCAGCAATTAAAACAGGAAGTTCAGAGAATTTAAAGGAGCATCATCACCCTGTGAAAAGTGTTTAATATCTTTTGGCTCTGGACCATCTTTGTAGTCTGAAAAAACAAGATAATGTCACCAGGATCATCCCAGCATGTGTTCTAATGGTATAAATTTTACATAAAAAGGCAAAGTATTGCATTACTGGAAGAGCTGGCGCCACAAACCTTTTCTTGGACGAAGCATTGGGGATGTTAGGGGTGCTTTCACACCTTCATCTTTAACTTAAATGACTTACAGTAAATGAGAGGTATGAAACCTCTCCTGGACTGTGGTCTGGACCAAACAGCTGGACTTTGGTTCCTGTCTAAGACAATAAAGTTGTCATCTAATGAGGAAGCTCATAAGGTGAACTAAGGCCAGCCAAATGTACTACTCTTGAGTTGGCGCTGTTGGTAGAAGTAAATAAACGGTAACCAACCATCAATAAACAGATGGTTGAAATAACTGTTTTATTCATTTTTTTCTACACGCAAGCTATGCCCATTATTCAACGTGGTGATGTCAGACCTCTGCGGGTCAACTAACCAGTCATGGTAAACTAAACATTTGAATCTTTTAAACCTGATTCCATTAGAACTTAATAGATGCCATGTCATCTGAGTTACAAAAGTACAAACAAAAGGAAATATACCAAATGCAAAGAAAGGCATGAGCCATCTGATTTAGCGATGCTCAAATGCAAACCCAGTTCCAAAAAAGTTGGGATGGTGAGTAAATTGTAAATAAATACTGAATGCAGTGACCTGCAAACATCATTAAACCATATTTTATTCACAAAAGAACATACAGAACATATCAGACCATTTAATGAAAAATATTAGCTTTTTTGAATTTGACACATCTCAAAAAAGTAGAGACAGGGCCATGCTTACCATCATGTAGCATCCCCTTTTTGAACAACAGTCTGTAAACGTCTGGGAAGTGAGGGGCACCTGTTGCTGGAGTTTTGGGCGAGGGGTGTTGTCCCATTCTTGGCTGATGTAAGGTTATTATGCTCAACAATCCTGGCTCTTCTTTGCCAGATTTTTCATTTTACGATGTTCCAAATGTTACTATTGGTGAAAGGTCTGGACTGCAGGAAGGTCAGTTCAGCACCAAAACTGTTCTACTGTGAAGCTATGCTGTTGTGATGGATGCAATATGTGATTTAGCATTGTCTTGCTCAAACATGCCAGGCCTTCCCTGAAAGTGACATAGTCTGCATGGGAGCTTATGTTATACGTTTTTTAACCTCTTACTTTTCAGCAATGATAGTGCCTTTCCAGATGTGGAACCTACCCACGTCATTGGTACTAATGCACCATCAGTGTCCACAGGATGCGGCATCCATGTTCTCCTTTCAGATTTTGGTGTATATGACCACAGAACAGTTTTCCATTTTGTCTCAGCCCATTTTAAACAAGCTTTGGTGTTTCTGTTTACAGGCAATGAAAATGCCATTTGAAAATGACCTTTCTTTTGATTTTTTTTTTTTTTTTAATTTGAGTCCCCCAACTTTATGGAGGTGTAAAGCTACACCACCATTGTTCTGCTTTAAATGTTTAAAGGTTGTGTTAGAAGTGCCTGCCTTTGAAACATACATTAAGTCCACAGAGTTGGATAAATTCACATGGAAACTTGGGTTGATAATGACCAAAAATTGAGATTGATCATACTTCATGGCCAAGACCAAACAGCATGATGTTTACATCACTTTAACTGGTGTTTCAGGTCAGAGGAGATGAGTGCTGACTACTACATGCAGATCTAGCTAGAAAAAGAGAAGAGATGCATGCTGCAGACTTGCTGGGCTGCTGTGATGGATACTGGTAATTACTTTTAGTGATCTCATTTAACCCTACACACATGCTCACGTTTAATTGTCTGGAACAGAAAAACACAAATCAAGTTAATCTGGTGTAGGGGATCTCATGTGGAGAGAGTCCTGAAGAGTGATTGGAGCACGGCAGTGCTTTATCTTTGTGCTGCTTCATGGGGCGTGGATGACGTCTACCACAGATACTGAGGGAAGATACCCCATGTTGGCCAAAACACAGAACAGTGTGTTGCATCCATACATCCTTTAGATTAATGTTTATGTTAAGATGTTTCAAAAACATGATTTCTAGGTCTTCAAGAAAAAAAGTAGATGGTTGAACACTGGAAAACAAATAAAAATCTGAAATGTCACAAAGTGAATAGCTGCATTTTATGCCGCAACGCTGTATAATCTTTTTAATGACCTCAGCTTTGAGAGGAAGTTTTTTCAAATTTATTGAATAACTACTGAATACATGATAAAGATCTGAAGAATTTCTGTAAAAATTAGACTCCATTTTGCCATAAAGTATGAGCCTTGAAACTAATTATAGTTTGAATCCTGTCTGGTATCAGTCATTCTTATGCAGAGAGGTGTCTTGATGGCCTCTCACTAGTCTCCTTCTTGCATGGTCTCTCAGTTTGTGAGGACGGCCTGATCTGGGCAGATTTACATATGGGACGTATTCCCTCCATCTCTTGATGATGGATTCAGTCAAACTCCAGGGGATGTTAAGGGCTTTCCAATTTTTCTTGTATCCATTCCCTGACTTATACTGTGAGACTTATACTGTGTTCTTTTTTCTTCATGGTGTAATTGAAGCCAGAATGCTGCCAATCAGGCACTTGCGAAGAGAAACTGTAGGAAGCAGAACAGAAGCACTGTGTGTATGAAGAGAGCAGCGGTACGCGCACACACATTTACACAGCAGAGTTTTAAGAAATAAGAAGAATAAAGCCATTTTAACAAATAAGCTAATAATAACTCACAGAGAAGCACTATTATATATGTGTCAAAACATTGTAAATATTGTCCTATAGCCTCTATTATTTATTTTTAATCAGAGAAAGGTGCACTGAAAGTGTCAAGAACTGTATTAAAACATAATTAGCACACTAAATTACAGAGATGCCATTTTGGATTAAAAAAAATTACAGACATGGTCGATTCATAAGGAATTAAAAACAATGACATCCTGCACAGTTCTCAAAAAAATGACCAGAGGTCCCTGGGTAATTCTTGTTGAACAGGGCATTAGCCAGAGCAGAGAAAGAATATAAGGTGTAATTGCATCTCTGAAAGCAATGTACTTATTCATAACTTGAACCATTTGACTCACACTTGCAATCAAGTAACAAAGCCTTTTTTTTACATTTGAATGATTTTAATAATGCTTC
This sequence comes from Cheilinus undulatus, assembly GCF_018320785.1. Taxonomy (NCBI): domain Eukaryota; kingdom Metazoa; phylum Chordata; class Actinopteri; order Labriformes; family Labridae; genus Cheilinus; species Cheilinus undulatus. The sequence goes on from NC_054867.1 coordinate 16,889,301, forward strand.
AGTTGTCTGATCTTGTTCGTATGTGAACATATTGAACCCCAATATTTGATTTACATACTGATATTTCTAGCCTTGCAGGGCATATGGATTGGCCAGATTCCATGTCTGCTGTCAGGCAAATGCATCTTGCCAAGCTCCAATCTAGAACAATTGTGCTAGGTCTAAAAACCAATCAGCGTCATTTGAGGGGAAGGAGGCGGGAGCTATGGGCGGGGTTTACTTGTACTGTTAGCTTGTAGTAATGGCTGCCACCAGTATAGAGTTTAGCTGAGATGTAGCTTTAGTATAGTGGTAGTTTTATCAGAACTGGGTCATATTTCTTTATGAAAATACAAACAGCCACTCTGAAAGCTTCTCTTTGCAGAGAAGACAGGGCCATCCTGTTGAGCTCAGGTTACTACTGGAGCTGCATATGCCTACTACCTCATTTTTCTTGTTGCTCTGATTAGCCGATAATGAATGTGACTGACAGAACAGTCATCCAATCATCTCTGAGAATATTTTTAAAAATCCTGCCCTTTTCAAACTCTTTGTATGGGTGGTTTGCTAGATGACTGTTTCTCGAATCCAATCAATGGATATACTAAACAGTCATCTGGCATGTCAGGTTATCATATTTCTGCTCTGATGTTTTGCTTAATGAGCCATCTCTCTATTGTATAGATCATCCTTGTCATCTACAAGCTCATCTTTGTGTCTGGTTAATGTATGCTTTACAATCAATAATTAATCAATGAACACGTACAAACCCTTTAGAAACCTATTGAGTAATTTGCTCTCTGCAGAGTTTATCAATCACCAAAATGACAAACATCACACTGCCATCTGTGGATGGATGATATTCATCAATACTTCATGAAACGGCAAACATTCTCTCTCAGTCTGATCATATCTGTGTGATGACTGATGGCATCAAGCTTTTCTTTCATCTTCCAATCTAACAGCAGGAAATTAAGAGAAACTGGAGCCAGATGAAGATTCCTGTCATGCTTTTTTAGTGTATGAAGGCCAATGAGAACTCATGGACTTTTAGAGAAATTCTCATGGTATGCAACCTGGAGAGCTTTGGCTTACATGTTTTCTAAGTAATACAAAGTTGAAAAATTCTTTCTTTTGTAACCCTTTACATAATCTGAATATATTAAAGAGCGGGATGAAAACCTTGGCAGTGAAAGGTGATGACTACAGATCTTAACTCTGAATGTTTTTCCTGTGATTCATAGCAAGCATTACTTTTCTCTGCAGCGCCAACTCTTAGGCGGGCTACACTTGAAGCTGAAGTTAAGGCCAAATTGGCCTCCTCGGATGAACAGAGGGTGCATTACAGGATTTGAGGCAAGTCAAAACTGACTAAAAAATCCTCATGTGTGGTTCATCATGATTGCAGTGCCTATAAAAAGTTTTTTACTCTTTCTTAATTTTATAAACCAATCATGGTCAATGTGATTTTGCCTTTTTGACCAAAAAATTACAAAAAAATCATTATAGCAAAGTGGAAAGGATTTACAAAGTAATGTCAAGTAAATAGAAATAAACTTAAAACAAAAAGTAAGGCAATTTGTGTTTGGTACATTATTTCTTTGTTGTACCAATGCTTCTTGGCAATAAATTTTATCCCATTGGAAAGCCTGTTTATTTCCCTTTTAAATGGTGCCACATTTGTGAGGAACATGCATTTGTGGGATGAGCAGCAGAGCTGAGTATGTGGGTTGGTTATGCATGTTCCTTATAAATGTGGCACCATTTAAAAGGGTAATAAACAGGCTTTCCAACGGGATAAAATTTATTGCCAAGAAGCATTGTTACAACAAAGAAATAATGTACCAAACACAAATTGCCCTACTTTTTGTTTTAAGTTTATGTAAGGTAAAATAAGTGACTGCATAAGTACTCAACCCCTTCTTAAGGAATGGGCCTAATTTAACAGAGGTCCAGCCAATTGGTACTAATGGTCTCACAGTTAGTGAAATGGGGATCACATGCATCGGCATATGGGTCCAGATTCAGACCGAGGTTTGCTAATTAGTGACCTTGGATCCAGTGTGTGCGTCCAGGGGATGATAATATTAAAAAATCAGTGGAAACTGTCCATACGTCTGCGGTCTCACACATTTCAGTACCTGTTAGGACATCCAGCCTTATCAGTTTATCCCGTCCCTGCTCAGAGGTTCCTGTTGTGCCTCTCATAATATAACGATAAATAGTCACTTAGCTGTAACAGTGTCATTCAACAAACTCATTTTTCCCCTCAAGGTGTTCTGTAAATGTTTTATGATGAATCAATGCCCTCCCAAAGCCATTTTTGTGAAATATGTGATTTTCTGAGCTGGTTGACATTATTAAATCTCCACTACTCCACAATCATCTTATCTCACAGGCACAGCCAAGCCTTCTAAATTAAGACAAACAAACTTATATCTCCTCAAACATAGACAAAGAAAATCATCTCAGGCAGATCAAATGAGCTTTTTGGACTGGGAAAATGGCATCACCTCCACTCAGCTGCGTTTGTTCTTTCAGGTCCATTTCAACCAGGGAAGGTTCATCAGGGATACAGAAACAATGGAAGCTGACATTTCCCAATGTTTCTGCATCTATAGGCATCATCAGAAAGGTCTGAAATAATGCATATTTAATCATATTCCTCAAATCATGAAGGTCACTGCTTGTGATCTCTTCCCATAGATCAATATGTCTGCATGACCTGGCAAGTTAATATGACTGCACTCCCACTGCTGAATTCCTCGTTGCATGCTGAGCACTGATCGCCATATTTGCAGATGATTCTGTCTCGCTGGTCATTCATCTGCTGCCAATAAAGTTATCACAAAGTTATTCCTCCGTGCTGCAGTGCACCTAAAACTTTAAAGGCGCTCTGAAGGAAGACCACGGACTGATAATTAAATTCTTTTCATTGTGACACCTTTTCAATTGTAATATGATGCAGCTGATGCTGAAGTAAAAAAATATAATTTTTATTCTAATTAATTTATACTCAATTCCCCATCAGTGGAAATAGAATGTTAGAAATGTTTCCAAACGTATTAAACATAAAAAACTGAAATATCAAATTGACATAAGTATTCAGACCATTTGCAACAACACTTGAAATTCAGCGCAGGTTCCTCGCATTTCTCTTGATTGTTGCTGAGATGTTTCTACACCTTACTTGGAGTCCAGCTGTGGTACATTAAACTGATTAGACATAATCTTGAAAGTCCCCCACCTCTAAGACCTCACAGCTGACAATGCATATTAGAGCAAAAACCAAGACATGAGGTCAAAGGGACTGCCTGCAGAGGATTGTTGAAAGGCACAGATCTGGAAAGGCAACAAAACAATTTTTGACCACCATAATTCTCAAATGGAAAAAGTTTGGCACAACCAGGACTCTTCCAAAAGCCTCTCCTCAGTGCAAAACACATGAAAGCACTTGGAGTTTGCAAAAAAGCACCTGAAAGACTCTCAGACTATGATTAACAAGATTCTCTGGTCTGATGAAACCAAGACTTAACTGTTTGTCCTAAGTTCTAAACATTATGTCTGGAAGAAACCAGACACTGCTCTTCACCTGCTGAATACCATCCCTACAGTAAATCATGGTGGTGGCAGCATCATGCTGTGGGGGGTGCTTTTCAGCAGCAGGGACTGGACTGGTCAGGTTTAAGAGAAAACTGAATAGAGCAAAGGACAGAGATATCCTCAATGAAAACCTGCTCCACAGATTTCAGGACCTCAGACTGGGCTGAAGCTTCACCTTCCAATATGACAGTGACCCTATAGCCAAGAACTCAGCAGTGGCTAAACAAGATTGATAATTAACGGGGCACCCTGGAAGCAAAAATGTGAATGTCCTAAACTGGCCCAGCCAGAGCCCTGAGTCGAATCTTTGGAGAGACCTGAAAATGGCTGTCCACTGACTGTCCTCATCCATCTTGACTAAGCTTGAGAGGATTTTCACAGAAGAACACCAAAAAATTCCCTAATCCAAGCGTGCAAAGCTTGTTGTGTCAGAGTCAAAAAGAGTCACGGCTGATATTGCTGCCAAAGTTGTTTAAACTTAGTACTGAGAAAAAGGTTTGAATATATGGAAGTCCATTTCTGCCACTTGGAAAAAAAAAGTGAAATTAGGCAAAATAAATCTTTAGCAAAAAGTCATTATTGTGATATAAAATCTTTTAATCTTGTGATTTTGACTTTTTGTGTCATAATTATGACTTTTCATGTCATTATTATGACTTAGGATTATTTTTATTTATTTTTTTAATTTCCTTTTACATTTTTCTTTCTTTCTTTACAGACATTTTAAAATTCAGTTGTCATAATGGACTACTGAGTGTAGATTAATGAGAGAATAATTTTTTTTTTTTTTTTATCTGTAATGTCAGGCTGTGAGATAACAAAAGTGGGAAAGGTGAAGAGGGTCTGAGTACTTTCTGAATGCTCTGTAAACTTGCAAAGTTCTTTCTCTGAAGACCTAACTTGCAAAGTATGGCTGCCATCTTTCATGCTGGCTCATTTTCTTAATTGCAGGCTTGAAATGACCGCTCTGATTTGAGAGACTGTAGTTGTTCCTCCTTTCAATGCAATGATGTATGATTCCCAGCAGAGTGGGCATGTGTTACCTATAGACTTCAAGAGAGATCAATACTGGAGCCAGCAGAGCTTGTATCCAAAGAATAAATCTCAGAGACATCTGAAGAATGCAGCAGGAGCGCCGACTCCCTCCACATCTACTGTGAGTCTCAAGCCTGCTATCTCACCCTCACACGCAGACAAACCCCCCTCATCAGCCATCCCATCACACCACCCTACTTTGACATGGAGTGAGAAATAAGATCCAGTTCACTCCCAAGGTCACCGTCACAGTCTCTCAGGCTCCTGCGATGATCCGATACACTTCACACCGTCTCAGAGAGTTAAATGAATCTTCAAGTGCACACGTACAAGGCAGAGATCCAGCGATGTTTCAGACTTGACAATAAACAACATATCAGATGGTGAAAGAAGTCGAAGATATTGATAGTCCTGTCTGCCTGGGCTCTGTGCTGGAGCTGCTGGCGGATTCTTGCCAGTTTTCTCAGACTCCCAACAGCGTAGCGTATGCTTTTTAAACTGAAAGTAAACTTTGTTTTGTAACGTCAACCGAGCTCAGCGAGGCCTGGAGGAGAGACGTCACCTGAGCTCAAACTAAATTATGAACCAGCAAAAAGAGGGAGAGAATTTGCCTGAAGAAAGAGTTTAAAAGAACACCAGTGCAGACTGGTTTCCATCAATATTTGATGCCTCAGTCCTTGAGTGCAAAGTGCAGCACATTATTTAATGTCCCTAATGGTGTCCACTCCTCTGCTGATGTGAATGTGAGCTGTTAAATCTCAGAAATCCCTCTCTCTGTATTGAATTGTTCCACCGAAGCCGCTCTCTTTGTTAGTTTTCTCCAGGAATAGAAGCACTTTGAAAAGCACATTTCTCAACTTTACGCAGAGGTGTCTTATTACCTGAGCACACTTTTTCTTCTTTTAATTAAAACATCCAGAGCTGGAATGGATTTTGAAAAGCCGAGGCATACGTCACAGGGAGGATTATGAGAATCTAACATGGGAGAGGAAAAGGTGCTTAACTGTGGAATTACAGCTGAAATGAGTTTTTAATCATGCAGTTAATGTTGGGGAAATGTGAAGCCTAGAGATGGTGCAAATTGCCTCCATGAGGGATAAGACACCATCAGGGGAGCCAAGTGGACAGATTATATCTCACTGCAGCCTGGTGGAACAATAGAATTAAATGAGTCTATGTAGATACTCTTACCTCCTTTATTTCCTTCAAACTCATATATTTGGTCCATGAGCCATTAAATGTGCAAAGTGTGTTCATTTAATCTTAATAAATTAAAGGGACATTTCAGGATTTTAAAATTTGGGCTGTATAAGATACTTGGTTATTGTAGTTAATTTTAGCCACAAAGTATTTTAGTCTGCATTGCCCCTTTAAAGGTGCAGCGAAGGAAAGTGCAGCAATGTTACAATTTGAGCCCTGAACCGAAGCAGATCGAGTCCCTCAGACTATCAGGAGTGAAAATGAGCAGAGTGCGCTGAGGGCAACCACATGGCTGTACAAAGCTATATAAACAGTAACAGCAGCTCTGCATAGTTAAGCAAATCTTAGGTCAAAACAAGCCAAAAATCAATGTTGCATATGTACACTGTACAGAAAACATTAGAAGCATTTTATTTTTCTTTATTTTTCTGTTTTTAGCACTATTCTATTGGTTCTTCTGTTTATTGTGCTGCCTATTAAAGTTATTTAAAGTAATGAGGATTCAAAAAAATGCAGATTTTATTTCAACTTTTCAAAATATCACATTATTTAACCACTTTGGAATATCTGTGTTCTGCTTTTTAATAATTGAAGTTATTCCTCTGTGTCATAAAAGTATACTCTTGTTTCCCCAGTGAATGGCACGCCATCTTCAGTCTAGTCTGAACCACTAATTTTTATTTTAGTTTGATGTTCTCTCTTTTGAAGCCTGCAGACCAAAACAACTGATAAGTGTTGAGGCAGACGAGCACAGAGCCACACCTGCACTACCTAAACCTGATGGTTCTGGTAGCCAACAGTAGCCCAGAGAGCTACTGTTGTCACGAGTGGGACTTCACAACACTTCTTCTGGACATTTTTTAAATGGTGGCTCACAGACGTCTGCAGCCTGCATCACTCCCCATCCAGACTTCCAGACATTCTTCAACTTTCAGGTGATAAAGTAGAGCTGAATAGAAACTTGTCATCCTAGTAAGTTTATGGTTGTCGCTTAATTTCTCTAATGGTTAAGGATTAGGCAATCTACAGTCAGCACATTATGTTTCCTTTATGAAAACAGTGTGTTAGCTGTTATAGTGGAAAACTGAGCTGAAATAACTTAGAGTAGTTTGTTTTCTCATGTCCAAACAGCTGATCAGGAGTTGATGATATTCTGTGGCGGAGGAGCACGTAGCCGAAAGGTTGCTTCGCAAAATAGTACCAAACACAAAGTCTTTCTGGGTGATAAATAAAAGGCTTAAAAATGTTCCATATGGTGTACAATTGAGCCAACATTGTTTTTGGACCATTTCCCCCCCACAAACTCTCTAAATTATGCAGAGCAAATGTACCCCTCTATAGTGCTGTGCAGCCTAACTTCTTGGCTGGTGTCTCGAATTCAATGTGCTTAAAGGGACAAATCATACTGAAATCTCAGGAGCCCAATGTTACTACTGTTTCCAAGTACCTCATACAACATTCAAAAATACTGAAGTATCCCTTTAAAGGTTTAGTTATTAGAGCAGAGCCAGAAGAATTTGCAACTTCTTCCTTCTGTTGAATATGAAAGCCAAAGGTTCCATGCTACCATTGGCCTTTAGCTAATCCTATTTTAGTTTTTAATGCTTGCATAGCTCCATTACAACCAAATCTGACTTCCCTTTATTTGTTAGCCTTCAGAGGAGGAGCAGGAGAGCCGAATGTGCTCCTGTTAATGAGATACTGGTTATCTCTATAGCACACTGCCTCCCAACCTCTCCAGCACTGCATTATTGTGCATCAGAGAGGAACTTTCAGTGTCATTAGTGTTGAAAGAGGGTAATGGAACAGAGCCTACCAAGTTCCACGAGGGGTTACCATGACCTGGTGGGAGTAATAGGCCAGGATGGATAGGTCTGATTATGTGCGATCTTGTATGTTAAAAACCGGTGGCAGAAATAAAATGGAGACACGCTGTTCCCAGAGCTTGATATCCATTTTTTTTATCAGTCTACTAAATGAACAGATCTCAGTGAGTGATTATGGAAATGATCCACCTCATCACTGGCTTTGGAAAAAGTTCTCAACCTGAGACATTTTTAAGGCTCATTTGCAGCTGAATCGGAGCGAAAGACTCCGAGAAGCCCGCCTTGCTTATGCAGAAACGGCTGATGAATACAGCTATGATCAGATTCATCTTTCATCAATGTGGCCAAAGACGCAAAGGTCCGAGAGCAACAAGTCAAATGGCTTGTGTAATCTTCAGCATGAAGGGCTTGTTTCCTTTTAATTCTACCACAGAAGTCGGAGAGAGAGAGAGAGAAAGAGAGAGAGAGAGAGAGAGAGAGAGAGAGTTAAAGAAAGAGAGAGAGAGCAGCCCGCTGATTGTAATTCCCCTGAGCATTTCATTATTTCAGTCGGTGTGATAACATCTTTAATTCCATTTTAAATAGGTTTATATGTCCATCATAAAATGCTCCCTCGTGGGTTTAATTATCGCTGTAAGATAAGAGCTGCTATGGGAAGAGAGCATGGACAAAAAGCAAGGAAAGTTATTTGTAAAGATGGAGAGAAAAATTATCTAGCCTGGTGTCTGATGGTGTCCTTGTTATTGCTTATCGCTTGTGACATCACTTCCTGTAGCTTTCATTGCCTTTATCTTGTCATCTATTCAGCACAGACAAAGGAACTGCAGCATCTGCTATGAGCCCGACACAAAGAGGCTTATTATGGCAAAATTAAGTGTAATCTGAAATGTCCTGTTTCAAGAGGCTTTTGACACTCTCATGGCACTGTAGATGTTAGCAGCATCCCAATTTAACCTTCAGTACATACCTCTGCTTGCTTTGTCCATGATGCTTTTGTGCATTGCTCACTTTTAACACATGAGCGTGAATACTGGCTGTAATTTTAAGAGAGTAGCTCTCTTTTTGCCTCCTCTTCCCACATGCATACACAAATAAATAAGGCCTGTTTCTCTGGTAGTGAAGTGCCTAACCTTTGGACCACACTACTGCAGTCTTAAAACTTCTATTTCTTCCATGAGCCAAGTTAATTTCAGCTGTCTTTCATGTCTGTTCTGTCTTGCGCAAACATAATTCAATCAAAAAGCTCAGTTCCAAATTTTTGTTCTTCATTCTTCTTTCTAAAAATGTGAACCAAACGTGTTTTACAGTCTAAAGACTGTGTTGGATGATAAAGCAGGTAATCTCTTAATCTGTCTCTTTACCTACCCATGATGCTTTTCTGAACTACTCTCTCTTGACATGCGGTAACCTCCATTACTCCCACATACTCTCTCTCAGTACGCTGAGCTGCGTTTACCACTTCATCTCCTGTGGGAAATGATCACCTCTGAGAGTCTGCCTGAAGAGACATGAGTGAGACACACTGCTTAAAACTTCACCACAAAACTTAGCTCTTTTTCTTGGAATAAAAGCCACGGGAGTTGGTGGGTAGTTGTGAAACAATAGCTGCAGTGACTTGTTTCTGCTCTCTGATGATCTTAATCAGCACCACTCCAGCTGTTTAAGCCATGAAGGAAAACAAAAGTGCAGGTATTGTTTTAGGAAAGTCTAAAACTTCAGCAACTTTGGGGCACTAGCACAGTGGTTAAATCCATGCACCCTATATACAGTGCCTATAGAAATCATTCAGACACTTGAATGTTTTACCCTTTCATTGATTTTATAGATCAATCAACATGATGGTCAATATAGTTTGTCTTTTTGACAAAAAAGTCACAAAAAACCTCCTTAATGCCAAAGTAAAAACATTTTTAAACAAAGTCATGTCAATTAAATAAAAATAAGTAAGTATAATTGACTGCATAGGCCTCAATCAGCCTTGCACACCTGGACACCGTAATTTTATTCTGTTCAACTTTGCGAAACTGCTCAAGCTCTGTCAGGTTGCAAAGGGATTGGGTGTGAACAGCCCTTATCAAGTCAAGCCATAAATTCTTTATTGGATTGAGGTCTTGGCTTTGGCTCGGCCACTCCAGAACATTCACCTTGTTGTCTTTAAACCATTCCTGGGTAGCTTTCGGTGTATGCTTCAGGTTATTGTCTTGCTGGAAAATAAATCTTCTCCCTTGCAGTCTGAATAAGATTGGCCTCCAGAGTTTTCCCAAATTATGCCACATTCATTTTATCCCCTACCTTTATGACCCTTCCAGGGTGGGCTGCTGAGAAGCATCCCTACAGCATGATGCTGTCCCCAATATGCTTCACAGTGAGGATGGTACGTTTGTGGTGATGTGTAGTGTTTTGTGTGCACCAAACAGCGTCTTGTCTGACGGCTTAAAGCAGCATTTTGGTGTCCTGAAACCAAATAACTTTCTCCCACATGCCTTTTGGTAAACTCTAATCGAGATTCAACAGTGGCTTTCTCTTTGCCACTCTCCCATAAAGCTTTGACCGGTTGAAGAATCCAAGTAACAGTTGTTGTATGCAGAGTCTCTCCCATTTTGGCTGCTGAAGCTTGTAACTCCTTCAGAGTAGTCATAGGTGTCTTGGTGGCTTCTCTCATTAGTCTTTTTTCCTGCAGAGTCACTCAGTTTGTGAGGACGGCCTGATCCTGGCAGATTTACATATGTTCCATATTCCCTCCATTTCTTGATGACGGATTTAACGGAACTCCTTGGGATGTTCAGTGCCCTTGAAAATTTTTTTTAATCCATCCCCAAACTTAAACTTTTCAATGACCTTTTCTCTAAGTTGCTTGGAGTGTTCTTTTGTCTTCATGGTTTAATGGTTGCCAGGAACACTGATTAAGCAGTGAATGGACCTTCCAGACACAGGTGTCTTTATACTACAATCACTTGAGACACATTCACTGCACTCAGGTGATCCCATTTCACTAACTGTGAGACAACTAGCACCAACTGGCTGGACCTCTGTTGAATTAGGTCACTCCCTTTCAAGGGGTTGAACATTTATGCAATCCCTTATTTTACCTTACATAGTTTTTATTTTATTAACATTACTTAGTAGAAATCTGTTTTCACTTTGACGTTAAAGAGGGTATTTTTGGCCAAAAAGCCAAATTACATTAGCCATGATTTATTTATAAAATCAATAAAAGGCTAAAACATACTTATTGACTGACTGAAAACAATGCTTTTTATAGGCATTGCATAGAGGCTGCCCCTAAAAGCAGGCGCTCTGGGTTCACATCCAGCCTGTGGCTCCTCTTCTTCATGTCATTCTCTATTCTGTCTCTCCAGTTTCCTACTTTTCCCACAGTCCTATCTGAATAAAGGCATGAAAGCTCCAAAATAAACCTTTAGATTTTTGTGTCAGTGGTATCCAGTACCTTCAGAAAGGCTACAATAAGCAGTGCATATGTGCTGAAGTTTGAATTCTCCTGGCTGTATTGATTAGGTGTCAGCTGAAGTCAACAGGACTGATGGGAGCTTTATTACTCCACTTAATGAATGATGTTTTATTAATGGCCATGTAATAAGATTACCTTTATCTCAATGAAAGCCATCAATCTTTGCCCCCTGCTGTGCTCTGCTGTGAACATTCATTAACATGTGTATAGATCTTTTTCTCTAAACCTGCAGAGGAGCTAAAAAAAGCATGCATAACTCAAAACTGCTCGCCATGAGATACATTACTTGAAAATAAAACCATTAATTTAGAGATTCAAAAAAGAAAAAACAAATTTATTTCATAAACCGTGTTTGAAAAATTATTCCTATTTGCTATACAGTTACATTCAATTAATGTCACAAGGAGTTTTTCTGCCCCTCACCCACACAAATTTACATAAACTTATCCACCCTACACATTTACTCACAATTACAAACACAAATACCATCATGCATAGGGACAGGAAGACACACATACACTCACACATGTATTAACACAGGGCAGTTAAAGGAAAGTGAGGGGATTTTATGGCCTGGCACAGTCTACAGAGCTTTCAAAAACATGTCCCTGATACTTTTAAATTGCTTTTCTTTTTTTATTTCATCTGACATTGTCCTCCCAATATTCAAATAATTACGGCCAGGGCACTGATCTCAAAGTGAGGACCCTATTGAAACTGTAGATATTATTTTTCCAGCCTTTCCCAGCTTGTTGGGGGGGGGGGGGGGGGGGGTCTTAACTAGCCAAAAAGTCCCCAAAACCTTCCAGAATCTTGTTTTTAGGGCCTGAACATACCTTAAGCCTGGCTCAGACTACATGACTTTTTTGGTTGTTCATGATGGCAGCATGTCAGATAACCTTTCTGTTGTTGATTTGTCATTTATGTCAACAAAATTTCAAGTTTTTTTGTTTCTGCCATAGGTGTGCACATTAGGAAGTTAAAAGGTTTATGTTTTCTACAAAGGATGTGTGGTTTCAAGTAAGATTAAATGGTTTTCCACCACAGAAGTTAACTTTTCTTCATCAATGGAGTCATAGCAGCTCTGTAACCCACTGATGAACCAGTGACGTGACTTGTGCCACAGGATGAAACGTGAGGTTGATCAAGTGATGATTTATGAGGGGAGAACGGGGAAGGTTGTCACACTTTTTACTCTAGTGTGAATTGCTCATCTTTCAACAGTCATTCCTATTTTATATTGAAGCTGAAGGTGTTGGCTTGGAATTTTTTCCAACTTTTTGAAACAAAGAGTTAATTAATGATCAAAGACAATCTGACACATTGTGACGTTCAACCCTATCACAGGGATGCTTGTCACACACGATGGGTTATTTGTCACAATGTTGTTTTAAAGGAGCAAATCTTAAAAAGAAGACAGAACAACATTTGAAACTTTAATTGCATTGACAAGCTGACAAATAACAAAACGGATCTTAACACAAAATGAGCAACAGGAACATCTTTAGACCAGCCTGTGGGCCTATAAGAACAAAACAAATAGGTCTAACAATATTAGCCTACTCACCTAGGCTTCACTACCTGAGTTACAGTGATGGTGATTGTAGGGTCGTTGATGAGGGAAAGCCAGAATACTGTCTGCTTAAATTGAGTTGGCACAACAGGTCCGAACTTGGCAGCGGCGATCTAAAAATAGCTTGCACCAACAACTGAAGGTAACGAACCTATTACTAAGACTATAGGAATTATGGCAATGGGCGAATTTGCCAAAATGTTGAAGTATCCCTTTAAGCAGAGTGGAGCTTCCAGGACGTGCCGATGACAACAGGTGTGGAGGAACTGCAAAGAGTGACTAGAAAGTGAACGATTTGCTCTGAAGTGCACCTTGCGAGCAGATCACGGCGCTGAAGGATTATGTGTAATTTGGAGGTGAGACACAGAGAAAGCTCTTCTTTCTATTTCCACATCTATGAAGCTGTTCAAAAGATGGAACGAGTCTGTGCTACAAAGACGTGACAGTTTTTGAGGAGACAGGAGGTGTTTAGGACTCTGTCCACTAACAAATACTCAGGCCTGGTTGCATTCAAATCTTCTGTGTACTGTGGTCAAGTCCATGTGAATCTAACTTGAGACCACCTTTTCAAATGAACTTAGGCCTGGTGCGCACACTCGTGTTTACACTGACCCAACTGAACTGGACTTGGGGTTCAAGTGTTAGAAGATCTGGCCCTGAGTCCCTAATGTTAAAGCACCCTCAGATAGATGAGGAACTGAGCCAGTTTAAAGAAAAATGGAAGTTGCAATATTTTTGTTCGGTTCAGTAGATTTCTACCTGTCTCAAAAGTCTGTTTTAAAGGAATCTAATCCCAAGCCTCATTACTGGGCTAAACAAAGAGAACAGTGTGAAAAGTATCAGAAAGACTAGAGGATAAAATAAGCCACAGGCTAAAATCAAAGAAAATCTTTTCTACAAAGCCAAGAAGGATGCTGAGGCTGCAGCTGAAGCAACTTTCTTTGTGAGTGAACTGCCAAATCAAGAAAACCTTTCACCTGAGGACAGCTGCTTTACATGTTGGAAGTTGTTGAAAGGAGAATTTGCTCAACAACATCTCTATAAATAAAAAAATAAGCTGCCTACAGCATAAAAGCTGAGTTTAATGGAAAAGAAGAGTTTGTTCAGCAATATCTCTCTATTGATACAAACAACAGTGAAGTGAAACCGTAAGTGCTGAGGTCAGGTGACCAGGTATGGGATGAGGCCAGATCTTCATTTTCCATTCTCTGAGACTTAATGAAAGCACAGACCAATAATATCTTGTTTGCAGTTTCCAACAGGGATTAAGTGAGTTATGCTTACTCATGTAAAAAAAGCTAATGCCTTAATGCAGCTAACACATCCATCAATCAAGCAGTCTGAAAAACCATGATCAAGTTATTTGAGATCAAATCCTGCGAGGACAAAAGATTCGCATCAGCCAATAAATTCAGATGTATAAAAATGTTCACAAACCTTAGGTTAGAACAAATGTAGACACTGCTTTTCCCTTTATTAGAGAGAGATAGGACAGTAGATAGAGCCGGAAACAAGGAGGAGAAAGTGTACTATTAACACAACCTTACATTTTGCTTACATTATGTCCTTTAACTTTGGACGTAAATTGGAGGTATTTATAATTTCAATCATTTACATAATGCAAAGCACTTGTCATACTTATTAAAGATTTCCACCTCGCATTATACGCCTGTCAGGTCAAAGTCAGGTGTCTTATAGTAAGGATGGAGCAAAGAGACAGATGCAGAGCTGGAAAACAGCCCGAGTTGAAAGTCTGCACTCCACTCCTTATTATAGATCTCCTGCCACAGGCACAAAGTGACCAACTTAGTGGATAACTTCACTCATGATACAGAAGTGTTTAACATAGAAAACAACAATAATCGGCCAGAAACATGAGCAAAGAAATCCCAGTGGTGATGATATATATACATCTAAATATTCTGCCTATAGGGCATGATGGGAAAACCCTTCCCCTAAATTTTAAATGGTTAAGTAGCTCCAATACTGAATAACTCCAACTCAGAATGGAGTTAAAATTATGCTTTGATAGTTGAGGTCAACTCTGAAATGTTAAACACTGAGAGATTAACACTCTTTTTTGCCATCGCTCTCTTTAACACTGATGAACGCTGACTGTTTGATACACTGGAGGTCAACAGGGGCTCTGCCAATCCAAACATTTAGCTCAGCGAACGCTGTGTTCTCATTGATCCGGTTTATTTAATGAACAGAATACATTACTGCTGATGAAGCTACATCAAAACCGTTCAGTAACTTAATTCCAGGTGAGCGCATGCTGGTGTATGATGTGCTGGCGCTGTTGTGACCCCTGACCCCGCCCTGAATAAGTATGGGTCAGGAGTCACTGCTGTGTTTTGGTGCAGATGTAAAGATTGTACACTCCTTGAAAAGTGGGAGGATAAAGGTAAGCTGACAGACTGTTGTTTTCTGCATCAACTCCCTGTTTCAGTGCTGGACAGAGACCAACAGCAGGCTCAGAGGTAAGAACCTCCGAGATAAAACTATCTGAAATAATGACAGCCCCTCCCCCACTCCCGCTTCATCTTCCAGAGGTCTGACACAGGTCGGAGAGATTGATCTCTTTTTCACGTGGGCCTGACACCCCCGAGCTCCAGTAAGGCTTGTTTAACAAACGCCATCCTCTCCACCAATAAAAAGCACCTTTTCCCCCAAAGGCATCTCACAGGGCAGCGCTTGGTGTATATATTAGCCATAACTTTTTTTTAAAGCTGGATTTATAGACCTCACTGAGGGGATATATGACAGGCCATGCTGAATTAATTATTCCAAAACAATTTGATATATCTGATTATTAATTCGGGACATGGGCTCGCTTAGAGCAGAGACTGCTTGTAAAGGTTGGATTTATCATGTTGACATTTTGTTACAGTCGTTGCTCACCCTCACTCTCTCTCTCTCTCTCTCTCAGACAATGCAGTTGTTCAAAGCTCTGCCCTACAGTTTCTTTTCTCTGCTGCACAAAGTGGCAGAACATAAATATGCCCTTTTCATCTGTCTTCTGCCTCTTTCTCAGTGAGAAAGCTGTGGATGTTTTAGTAAAAGATTACAGCCAGCACACCAACATATTGCTCGCACACATCAGCTGTTGACAAGCGTTCCCTGTACTGGTGCGCCATGCATGGCGGAGCACACGAATGAAAGGTCAGGCCCATCAACATCCATCTCCTCCTCAAACGGCGGAGACACCAACCTAATCCAGCTGTACGAACAACAAGAGAGACGGCAGAAAGGAATAACTCTAGTAGATGCATCAATCTGAGCGCATTAGAGAAGGTTAAGCCCCTCCGTTTGTTCAGCAAGCTCTCGACAGCAGCTATGCACTCTCAGCTAAATACGCACCTGAACAAAAGGAAACGTCAACCATCGAGCAGCACTGTGCTACATTTACAGAGCTACATGCACTATGAATAACACTACTGTGAGCTTCATACTGTTAACCTGCGTACCGACCTGCTGAGTCATTACAAGGGAAATGCTGATCTCAACAAATCTCAACACATCTTGACATTGACTAAAAGCCAGGCATGAGCTTTAAACCAGGGTGATCAACCCGGCAGATGTAACGTCAAAGTTTTCAACCAACAGTAAAGCTTAACGTGTATAGTCTATGTTTGCACCTCTACAAGGACCTGCTAAGTCTCTGGATGTTACAGAGATGCTACACTGTGTAGTTGCTGTAAATATTTCCAATTTTATACTTGATGTGCTAAATTAAAAGTATGTATTTGCGTCTAATAAATACATCTTTAAATGTGAATAGAACAAAACGTGTTTAAGCCCGTCTTTATATAACTGCAAGACCAACTGATGCTACCAGATTATTACATTAAGACACAGTTTAAATATGATCTATTTAGTAATGAACCTTCATTTTAAACTGTTTTATGGTTTTCCTTCATCTTGTATGAAGTTCATCATCATAAAAGTATTGTGTAACCCAGGTCACGAAACGCCACATATACACTCAGTTGGAAGCCACATTACATGGTCACTTTTGAATGACAACACTGATCTTATTTTCAATATTCTTACAGGTGGAAATGTTGACTCATTCAGCTGAATTATAATGACCTGGCTCAAGTAATCACAGCAAAGAAGGAGGACAGCGCCATAATAAAGTTTCAATGAACTATTAATTTGCCAGATTTTACAATCAGATGAAAAAACTTCTGCACATTGACAAGCCAAATTAGTATTTATCAAAACAAAAAGATCAAGTTAAATATTTACACAGAGAAATATGAAAGTCATGGTTATCACAGAATTTATCTGTGCCAGCTGGTTTGACAGACTTGTTTGTGTCTATGCAGTGACAGTAGCACAATGTTTATGTGTGGAGAATTGTTGACTCTGCTTACTAGATTGTCTGTAAAACTTTCAGCTGTTTTTGTCTCTGGTGCTACACCATATGGAATTCAGCCATGTAATGTCATTGTATTCAATAGATTTACCTTAATATGGATTTTGCCCCTCTTGCTGCTTTAAAGTCCGCAAGATTTTGGAGTGTTTCTCTATGAATTTATGCCCATTCATTTTGTAGAGCATTTACGGGGTCAGATGCTGATGTTGGACGAGAGGGCGGGGCATGCAATCTCCATTCAAGTTCATTCCAAAGGAGCTCAGTGGGGTTGGGGTCAGGGCTCTGTGCAGGTCAGTCAAGTTCTTCTGCATCAAACTCATTAAGCCATTTCTTTATAGACCTTGCTTTGTGCACAGGGGCACAGTCATGTTGAAACAGAAAAGGGCCCTCCCCAAACTGTTGCCACAAAGTTGGAAGCATAGCATTGTCCAAAATGTCTTGGTATGCTGAAGCGTTAAGTCCGCCCTTCACTGGAGATAAGTGGCATAACCCAAATCCTGACAAACAGCTCCATACCATTATACCTCCACCACCAAACTTCACAGTTGGCACTATGCAGTCAGGCAGGTAATGCTCTCCCAGCTTCACCAAACCCAAACTTATCCATCTGATGGCCAAACAGAGAAGCATGAGTTGTCACTCCACAGTCCAGTTTCCATGTGCTTTACACCACTCTATTTGATGCTTGGCATTGGATTTGGTGATGTGAGGCTTGCATGTAGCCGCTTGGACCTGGAAACTCCCACTGCATAATTTTTGTACTTTAATTAATTCCAGTGAAAGCTCAAAACTCTTCAACTTTGGAATCAGCAGAACATTGGCAACTTTTACGCACCATGCACCTTAGCAGTCGATGACCCCCGCTCTGTGATTTTACATGGTCTTTTGCTATGTGGCTGAGTTGCTGTTGTTCCTTAACTCTTCCACTTTCTAGTAATATCACTTACAGCTGAATGTGGAATATATAGCAGGGAGGAAATTTCATGAACCGTCTTTTTGCAAAGGTGGCATCCATCACAGTAACACTGAGCGCTTCAGAACAACCCATTTTTGCATCACAAATTTTTTATAAATGTAGACTGCATGGTTAGGTGCTTGGTTTTTAACACCTGTGGCAACAGATCTGATTGAAATATTTGAATTCTATATTTAACAGGTGTGACCAAATACCTTTGTCCATATAGTGTATGTTGATTGCCAAACCTCTTCCACCTCTACCAAGCACATGCATTCTGTGTTTGCATCTCATTAATGAGACTTGAATTACAATTCCTTTAAAGTCATAGCATGCTGCCCTTCTTACCCAGGGAGAGTTCCAAGATCTGAGCCATCACTGCTAACTATCACTTTATTTTTATGAAGAAATAATGGTTAAAAATGTTATGGCAGTATTTCAGAGAGAACTTCATATAGACAAAAACCAACTACAGACAAAACAACAAAGAGAGACTAAATACAAATAAAGCAACTAAAAATGGAGCCCTTTTGTCTCATTAAGGCTCCTGCTCCCATGCAGGAGGTTTATGGGGTCTCTCTCGTCTGTTCCCAGAGGCCCATCTTCTCATAATCCAACATTGGCAAGCCTGAAGTTGAACCAACACTGACACAATGTAAAAGGACAGGTGACCTTGAAAATGACTTTCATACTTTCCTAGTACATCATTTAAGCTATCCAAAACACACACAAGAGCCATTTCCCTCCACTCTGTGTTTCATTACACTTTGCTTTCCTCAGTCTTAATCTGTCTGGCTCTGGATGTGCCCTTGATGTGATGAGAAATGTGCATTTCTGCTGAGAACGTACAGCATATATCAGTGTTCTGCCCTCTCAGACACGCTGCAGTACAGTCATCCCTTACATCCCACTTGAACCATTCCTCACTGTCCTCTCTGCTGCTTGTTTTTCACACTCGCTGGCACATAAGCAGGCTAAAAGCTCTGTCATTACTCCATCACGCTCTTAAAGGGGTGGATGTGACCCATTAGAGTGGGCTGGTGGGACTAGGGCTGTGAAATAATGATCACTAAGATTTCTATAAAAAGAAAACTGGCGCGAGCATTTGTTAGTCACAGTGGAGCAGCGATTAAGACAGACTGATTGAAAGTGTCCCACGTGAGCCGCCGTGTCAGACTCCAAGAAAGTTTCGAGATCGGGCGTAATGGGCCAAATATTTTCTCCGCTTGGCTCCTCTCTCTCCTCCACTCTGCAACGCTCTGCTCAATTAATCCAGAGCCTCTAAATGACCCTCGAAGGTGACTCGCAAGATAAGTGCAATTACACTGGAAACAAGGGTGCTGCCAATTAGTCCTCAAGACTCCCTCCGTCTTTGCGGCACAGGCTGAGCACGTCCCACCGGGTCAGCCTGTTTGTGACTTCATTAGCAGCCTTCTAAAAGGAGAGACTGAACGCCTGGCCTAGATCACACTTCAGTGTACAGGGATCAACACCGCTTAAGATGTGTTTGCCCTTAAATGTAAAAGAATGACATTAGAGGCACAGGTGAGTGACAGGAGGTGACACCCAGCACCTTAACATCTCAAAGTGTGCTCAAAGATCGGTAATATCTCTGCGCTTTACATCATTTTTTATTTTAGTCACTAAGACTCAAGGGAAGGTGAGCTGATGTCTTAGACACTTTCCCAAGAAATGATGCTGACGTTGATTCATCCAGTAACAGCAGAGAGGAGGTCTCACTCCTCATCCTTTCTTTCTCTCTCTAATGCCTCTTTGCCGTTCTCTAATTGCTCCCCCATTGTCCCTTCCTGAGAAAATTGTTAATGTGAATTTCCTGCTCTGTGGACGTCAGGGCAACACTCACTTGTTGTCTGCCAGCACAGTCTGTGAGTAATGGGTGTGACTAATGCTGCCTGGCAGCTTCCCTGCTCGTCCCTCCCTGCCATCTGTCCCCTGCCACCCCTCTGGGTGCACTGGGGTGCTCTCAGCAGGTCTGGGTAATCACACACACGTATACACACACGCTAAACATGCACATGCACAAGCAATTCCAGCACATTTGACAACATCCAACAATTTCAGAGATGATGTTTTCCAAATCTGTGAGTTCCCATAACACTGGGCCACCGCTTCATATGGGTCACCTTCAGAAGAAAGTCAGGAGCCATTATTTTCCCAGATATACCCAGGGCTTGTTTAGTGTTTTTGAGTTAAGGAATAAAAAGTCATATGGGAAAAGATGACTGGACTTGGTTGAGGTTCTTGATGAAATCATACCTCTTATGCAAAAGGCAACACTTCATAAAACTATGTTGTTATTTGTAATGTTGGATAATTAAAATATGGATAATAATTATTATAATTATAAACATAAATACATACAATTTTTAATCAAGAATAATGAATAATTGGGCACCACCCTTTAATCAGGGAACAACTACACTGTAAAAAAAGATACACCATAACTAATCAATAAAATTGAGGCAACAGATTGCACACAATATGTTTATCTAGATCTAGATATATTTTTTGTGTTGACTGAACTTAACATTTTTAAGTAAACGCAGATGAATAATACAGATAAGTTTCACTTAATAATTTTGTGTAGAAGGTGCTAATTTTTTTAAGAAAAGCCAACTAAACCTAGGTTAACTAGACTCAAATGAATGGAGTTGAATTAACTCAATTTTATCAACTTTAGCAGTTGCACAAAAGAAATTCGCCTCAATTCCACATATGTTTTTTAAGTTGACTCAACTTATTATTTTTAAGTAATTCCACATTAATTTACTTATAGTTTTAGCTCAACAAATTACATGTATATTTATCGTCATAGGTAACTGCTTATCTTATGATGTTAAATAGTACTCAATGACAAAGGTTTTTTTATGTTATCATTTCACCCAAGGTGGATTATCTTACGCAATCATTTACAGCAGCGACTGTTGGAGATCTACTGAGCCAGTAGCTAAAGCTTCACCAATGTCAATCTGCCATGCAATAGTTATTAACATTTACAGCAGAAAGATCTCCCCCATAGGTGGGACCTCTTTAACTGAGAGGGCAACTTCACTCATGGTGCATTCTGTTTAATTATTTTATCTAACCCTTATTTAACCAGAAGAAAACCTCATTGAGATTAAAAATCTCTCTTTCAAGGGTGTCCTCACCAAGACAGTAGCAGCAAACTGCGTGCATACAGGTTTAGTGCCCAAAGGCATTCTGGGAAAACTGCAGATTTGTCATGACTCAAATAATTTGAGTAATAACCAAGTTTTAGCAACGTCTTGATATCTATGGCTATAACCTTATAAAAACAGCTATATGTGTTCAAAAAATACTTAGAACAGAAACTTATTTAACTTCCTGACACAAGCTTCACCACCAAAAACAGTAAATCCCAAACGGGTGGGTAACTGCAGCACTGAAAATTTCCTTGGAAAAGTGTAAATCCCAACCAGGAAAGAACAAAATGGCAGTTTCTCCCTGCACATGCTCAGACAGGGCAGTATGTGGTCCTCATTTGAACACAGTTTTTTTATGTTCCTGGTACACATTTAAATCAACTAGCCTGAACACATTTTTAAGATTACTTTTACATAATTACAATCACTTTAGTTGAACACAATTTTTTTACATTATTTTAACACATTTCAAACCAACTTATTTGAACAAAGTTTTATTATGTTACTTTTACACAATTAAAATAAATTCATTTGAAATGGAGACAGCACATTTTGAAATTAGTCAAAAAATATAAGAAGGATTAAATTACACATTCAAATTAGTGAAACAAACTTAATAATTATATGTTATAAATACTAAGAGTCAAAATCTGTTTTTACAGTGTAATATGAGCAATCAAGTGAGAGTATTTAAATGAATTTAAGATGTGAAATCATGACAGGCCCCCTCAAACAGCAGATTATTTCAATGTGTATGCACAGCAGTCTCAAGACAACTTCTCTTTAAATGTATAGGAGAATTTATTGAACAAAGCAGCAGCATCAGATAACTATAATAAAACTAACTTGTATAGCTCAGTGGTTTACACTGCTGACTTTGGGATGGGAATTTGGGGGTTCAATGCCAGGGCACAATGGCAGGGTCCTTAACACCAGGAACACCTGTCCCAGATGTTCGCCAGTTGGTGTCTAAATGACACTGTAACAGCAGCAGATAATCTGGATCCATTCTTCTTAAAGCTTTCATCTCCATTCATCTTTTAGCAAATTACCCACATTTTTAATCTGTCAGTATCTTCTGGTGTACTCCAATCTATGTGGAAATCTGCTCAAGTGACCCGTCTATATAAAAGTGGAGAAACTAGTGATTCTAGCAATTACCGTCTAATATCCAAACTATCCTGTCTGTCCTGGAATCACTGGTTAACAAACAACTCAAAACATTGCTGTCAGTTCATTGTATTCTAAGCCCCCATCAATCTGGATTCAGAGCTAAGCACAGCACCGCCTCTGCTGTTACTTTAATAATTAATATTGTTTCTGACATTGATAAGAAGAGGCATTGTGCTGCTGCTTTTATTGATTTATCGAAAGCATTTGATATAGTCGATCATGGTATTCTTATTCAGATACTTTTTTAATACTGGCTTTGATTTTATTACTTGTAATGGGTTTAATAGCTATCTTTTCAACAGACTCCAGTGTGTTAAGGCTGGAAACATTCAGTCAGAGTTTTTATCTTTATCTAAAGGTGTCCCACAAGGATCAGTTCTGGGCCCTATTTTATTTACTATCTGTATTAATAATGTTGTTTCCTCCTTTACAGACTATCATTTTCACCTTTATGCTGATTATATTATTTTGCACTGCTCTGCTGATTCTGCCCAGCTAGCTGTAGAGAAACTGTAATGTGCTTTTAATTGTCTTCAAAATGCTTTTATTTCTCTTAAGATAGTTCTTAATACAAGTAAAATGAAATTTATGATCTTCTCCAGAGCTAGAGATGTAGACTTTTACAGCCTTTAACTATTCACAGTGGTAACAGTATTGAAATATTGTATATAAATATTGTATATAAATATCTTGGTATATGGCTGGATGAATCATTCACATTTAAGCACCATATCGAGACCCTTACCAGTAAACTTAGGCAGAAACTTGGATTTCTATACATACACTAACCAAACTTCCCTCCTGATTGCAGGAAAAATTTAGTTGAAGCTGTTTTTCTGTCTGTACTTGACTATGATGGTGTCCTCTATAGACACGGTGCTGCTTCCACACTCAAACCTCTAGGTCTTGTTTATCACTTTGCTCTTATATTCATAACAGGGGATCCTTACCACACTCATCACTGTATTCTGTATGGCAAAGTTGGTCGGTCCTCTCTAGCACAAAGGCGTGATAAACACGTGTATGTTTTCATTTATAAATCCCTGATTGGATGTACACCTTCTTATTTAACATCTATGCTGAACTGGACCACTGGACAATACTTACAATACTCTCTCTACTGACTGTTTAATGCTTCAAGTCCGAAGAGTTTACTCTGGATTAGGTAAATCTTTGTTCAGCTACTGTGCTCCTATAATGTGGAACAACTTAAAAACAAAATCTGGGGATTGATACATTAGTTTCTCTTGGAAAATTTAAGATGATGATCTCAAATAATTTCCCCACAGTGTGTAATTGTTTTCATTGATCATACTTTCTGGTCTTGTTATAACTTGTTCTAATTGTGTCTCTGTTGTATTTCGACATCATTGTAAATGAGGGAAACCTCAATGATTTTCGAGAATTAAATAAAGGTTAAATAACTGAATAAATAAGCAAACAATGTACAAAGTGAAGCAAAGTGTGGTGATCATGTGGAAGTGTTGGGGGAATTTGAGACAGAACAACAGGGTCTTGAAATGGCTTCACATGTGACTTTGAAAAATGGTAGACTACAAACAAAGAAAGCTCCCTGATGGAACTAAGGAGTCTACAAACTCAGAACGGTAACTTGACCAACCAGAAACCCAGTAGCTGGACTTACAACTAGTGTTACT
Source organism: Cheilinus undulatus (assembly GCF_018320785.1). Lineage (NCBI taxonomy): Eukaryota > Metazoa > Chordata > Actinopteri > Labriformes > Labridae > Cheilinus > Cheilinus undulatus. The sequence goes on from NC_054867.1 coordinate 16,913,341, forward strand.
ACTTAGATGGTAGTAACACTAGTGCTGTGGGTGAAGGCATTGTACAGGACATAAATGGGCACAGCAAAGTAAACCAACACATACTGAATCAGAATCAGAATCTCTTTATTGTCCCATGAAGGGAAATTAGTTTTGCAGCAGGGGCACACAAAAGACAAGGTAGGGCTCAAATCGACCTTTTAGTAGTGGTCACAGGGGCTTTTATTACCTGTGGACCCCCTGCAGTTTCTCCTTAAGTCTTCTTCTATCAGAGAGGAGAATGTGCTGCAAGGGATGCTGAGAAGATAAGTCTTTAAGGGCGCATTCACACCAGAGCCATTTGGTCTGCTTTAAATGAACTTTGGTCCGTTTTCACGTCGAAATTTCCCTTCAAACTACAAAATCAGGTCTCTGCAATGTTTGCAAGGCCTAAGTCTTTGTTGTCCACATGGCTGATTCACATCCTGAGGTACTGTCTGGGTGGGTAGTAGGATTTCTATGAACCACAGGTCATGCTTTGTATGTCCAATGGGCCTGCAAACTGCAGATGGTCTCTGATCTCTGGGGTCAAAGATGCCCTCAAGCTTGGCCTTGGCTGTCAAGTGGCACACGTGTCGACATGTGTTGAGCTTGACCCTGGTTTACAAAAGCAAAAACAATTCTCTTACTCGGACCTGTTCCTTAGTAGCTAAGGAAGTGTGTACAGTCTACCTGAAGGTCTTCCTTAAACACCTCAGGTGTCATCGGGTCACAAAATTCTTCAATCTGTAGCTTTATGTTCAGCCCAGGCAACTGTGAAGTAATGCCAGCCAAAATAAAATAGGCACCATCCTCTCATCGTCTAGAAAGTGAGAAAAATGTGTTGCTTTCTGGCTCTTCAGTTGTGCCAAGAAAGCTGCAATTTTTACTCAGATGAGTCCACAGTGCTGCCACCTCACGCTATTATGCAGCAGAAGGTCATCAGCATTAGAATCTATTTTGCTGAGAAAATCCCTCAGCATATGAAGCTGATGGTAGGAAAATGTCCTGAAAAAAGGTTCTTATCATTTTGTTCATCACCTCAGCGTACTTATCTGACAGGATGGAACACAGGACTGACTGAGGAATGATGCAGTGGAAGGAGATGATCTCAAGATCATCCTGTTTCATTCTTAATAGAGCTTCGCTCTGTCCCCCTACCATAGCAGGAGCTTCATCTAAAACCATTTGTCTTAGCCCCTGTTAACATATTCTTTATAGCTAGGTAGATGTCCTCTCCTCACACCCAACAGGCCTTTGCAGAACTCCTTTGAGTAGTAATGAACACAAACATAAGCTGAGCATTATCAGGCGCATTGGCAGTGAAATATGTATTAAAACACACCTTCAGTAGGTAAAATGTCCATTTCCTGGCTCTCTTTGTTCAAGTGAAAAATAGACTAGCACGCAAGCATTTAGCCTCCCTCCTGACCTTGTGATGAACTATGCCCAGAGCGCATCTGCTTGGCTCTGTGCCAGAGCAGACAGACAGAAGTTCTTTTAATAAAAAATCTCTCTATTATGAAAGTTTAATGACCCGAAATTCCATGGTGGTTGATAGGTTTGACAAATGTACCTCCCTCTGAACAAAGCCACAGCATTTATCTGGCTGTTTATTTTCACTGAAGGCAGTGTCAACAGCTAACAGGCTGTATTTGAATAAACTGCTCAGGGATTTTCTACATCGTTGTAGCATTAGAGGGGTGGGGTAATTCCAGAGCCCTGTGATGTCATGGGGTGTTACATTTGCCCTGCCCAAGATAAACCTATCAATGAAAGTGATGACAATCTAAATCTAAATTCCAGTCGTTCATAGGTCTCAGTGTTTTCACATGTTAACAGAAATCTTATTCCAATATATCTAGTGTGTTATGACACAAAAAACACCACTTTACAGGGACTTTAAAGCATGACATGACTTGTCCTGACTTGTGAAGTTCACCTGCAGCGTCATCAGCTCCTCCTGTCTTACTGCTCCTCTATGCACTTAACTTTTTTTGTCACAACCCTGGCTTGCTCCACTTAAAATGTAGATCTGAATAAAGGATTTGATTGGCTGATAAGCATCACGTGTACTAATCTCCAGCTAACTCGTCAGTCTTTAACTTTCTAGGCTGCCAGAAAGACAAGACAAAGACAAGAACATTTGTGCCAGTTGAAATACATTCCTGCAGCTAAAACAAAAAAATAAAAAATAAATAAAAAGCTGCACAGGTAAAAATGGAAATGCTCAGAATTAAATAACGGTAGGGTCCTGGAGCCAGACCACCAATTAGTGACCTAAGGTGTGGAGGATAAGTATGTGCAGGATGTCATTGCTGGCTTAAGATAGCGAGGAGTGGATGAATCTCATTACCAGGGCCCCTGGACCTGCCCCTGCAGCCAACTGAATCACTCTGAGTGACTTTAAATTAGAGTCCAATGAAGTACAAATTGATCCCTGGCCCTGTTCTGGTTCTCTGAGGTCGTTTGGACTGTAGTCTTCTGAAGCTGCTGCTCTTGGGTGGATTAGTGGCAACTGTCTCATAGGAAATGATGCTTTCTTAGTTTTTCAACATGACTTTTTAGGCTTTTAAAAAATTTTTTATATTGATTGGTCAGCTGAAGAGAAACAGGAAACATTGGGAGAGAGAGAGAGAGGTGGATGACATGCATCAAACAGCTCAAGGATTGTGATTTGATCCTGTGACAGTGATGGGGATCTCTGCAAAAAGATTCTGCTCTTTTGGCTCCCAAACAAGTCTTCATTTGGTGCCGCTTTTGCCTCAGTAGATGTGCCAAATTTAGCACTATTTTGACATATGACTGATATTTGTGCTTGCATTTTACTCCAGCTGTGCTTCTTTTAATGATGTACTTTTCGGAAATATCCAGGCTTTCCAAAACATCTTGCAGCTAATATGACATCCCTGGTACGAAGCGGTCCTCAGTGCATGGTGTGCCGGTGTCCAAGTGGTGTGGGGAAAGATCATCCCTTGGAAGTAGGCCTTAAAATGTACAGAACAAGTGGAAAAAAGGGGTTAAACATTGGTCAAAAAGGTTAAAGAGTGGCAAAAAATGGGGTGAAGTGAGGCCCTAAATGAACACAGTTCAAAGTCAGTAAAATTATCATTGATTTTAATGATCATATTCCTTGTTGCAATAATAATGACATTTTTAATTTCCATCTCTCTAAAAAAGTGGTCTCTATGGGTTAATTATTTTGATCACAACATTAATCCCACTTTATTAGCTATCTGTTTTATCGGGGTCTTCTCCTCAAAATAAAACTGATATAAACCAGCTGATCTTGCCCCCCTTTCACCCCCTCACACTCACCCCTGCACCCCTCCCCTTCCCTCACACACAGCAGCTCATCCGTTTTGCTTGTTTCTCTTCCTCTCTGTTATCATCTTTTGTTAAATCACCTAAAAATATACATTGTCTCTATTTGTTTTCGCCTGCGAACTGATTTTAAAACAGCTGATCTGCTCCAGGAAGTTTGACAACATCAATTAATTCCCGATCAGAACCAGCATGGGAGCTTCACAGAGTTTATCATAAATTCACAAACTAAACAATGGTAGAAGATGACCTTTTACAAGGGAGGTTGCAGAATAATGGGCGAATTTACAGGACAGAAGTGATGGAAGTTTCCGTGCAGCAAGTACCAGAAGAGAGGGAGAGGGAGAGTGAGTGGACACTGGTGCACCTTGCAAATAACCATATTTGGTGGTGTGTCCAAGACTGCCCATAAGGGGGGATAAAGGGGAGAGCTTTCTGGGGCTCAGTCAAATGGTGGGGACATGGAGAACAGGAAATTAAGGTCCTTTTATCCCTGAATAGTGCCCACTCTTATCAAAAAAACAAAGAATAAATTCAACTTATTTATTTATGCTGTAGTAAAATATATACTCTTTTTTTGAAATGTAAACTCCGTTTCTTAAAACAGAATGACCTTTTCAATCAATGTTAATAATGTGATGGACTAAAGTGTTTGGAAACTAATGTTAGACTTCATAGCTAAGCCATAATGTACACAAACCTCAGCAGGCCAGAGAATAAAGTAGAAAGACTGAAATAAGTTAAAGGGGAGACACAAAGATTAAACAATTGACCTATGGCTAAGTCCCGCCCTCAAAGGTGATGAGCCAATCACAGTGCGTATACCACTCCAATACACTCGGACATTAGCTGCCTGGACGTCCATTGAAATGAATGGGAGAAAGTCAGTTTACGTCCGGTTTTATGAGTTTTGTTTGAAATTTTAAGTTTAAAAATGGTCAAACGGTGTTCATGGGGTACATGCAACTCCAACACAAGGTATCCTGAGTGGCTGGGCGACGGAGTGTATTTTTTACCCTTTCCTAAGCCACATCTAAACCAAGAAAAGTGTCTTCTCTGGATTCAAGTTTTGCGGTAGACCACAACATCAACTCAACGTGGATAAAATTAACAACATCTGTTCTAAGGTAAGCCAACATCATATTTGAGGAAACATATTGTTACTTTGCTGGAAAGAAATGTAAAGTTATCCTTAATATCTCTAACGTTAGCTAAAGTTAGCCTAACGTTAGCTCCTAGCTGCATTGTTCGATGTCTCACGTTGTTTGTTGGGAGTTCGTTGGCATTTTTTGTTCTAGTTTTTGTACTTTGGTGATCGTACATCATTATTAGTTGTTGTCCAAAGGGCTCTAGTTAAACTAACCTCAACTTCTGGATCTTTGCTTCGTTAACATATCTGTAATAGCCGAGATAAAGGTTGGCAAACGTTATGCTGAATGAGTCAATGTAAATATACTATAGCACCAGACTAACGGAGAGACACTCTTGGTAAAGATGGTTAAAAGGCCGTTATATTTTTGTCATATTCTGAGCCAAAAACCTTAACTTCAGTGGCACTTAGATGCTGATCCTCTGTTTTGTGGTCTGAGATTGTGATGGCAACGAGATGCGGTTTATCACGTTTGCACTGGGACCTGTGAATTTGGGCTTGTAACTGAAGCTTTTAATCGACCTTCTTGATGATAAAATGATTAATAGATCCTTCCAATGCGTAGTTTAGACCCTTTGGTGACTTCTAGATGATATGTGATCTTTCTGTCTCCAGAAATCATCAATGGCCTCCTGTGAAATGTCTCCTGCTGTGACAACTGCAATAGCGCCTGTCACTGAATGTTCATTGTTTGTCCGAGTGAGTGGAGGGGTGTGGCTTAGCCATAGGTCAATTGCAAAAAGAGGCATAAAGAGGGGAAAATTGGCAAATTGGCAGCAAATATGGGGTTAAAAAAGAGAAAAAAAGGGCCAATTATTGGCAGAAAATTGTGAAAAGCTGTTAAAATGTGGCAAAAATTAGTCGAACTTCTCAAAAATGAGAACAGTAGCTGCCAAAACCAGGTTAAAAGTGGATAAAAGTGGCAAAAATGGGCAGCACAAGAAATGAAAATGTGTTAAACATCGCAGAATGCTTTAAAAGTGGCAGAAAGTTGGTTAAAATAGTGAAAAGGGGGTAAAAAGTGGCACAAATAATTAACTGGATCATTAGAACCCAATTATAGTTTGACACACATTTTAGCTCCAAAATGAGGGAACTGTTAGCCAGGAGGCTTTGTGGTGAGGATGCCAGGATGGATCCCCAGTACTACCCAACACACATGCACTGATATCCTTAATAAATCACAAAAGGGGTGGGGCCATTCACAGGGTATTTCAGAGTCTCAGTCAATTCTGTGTGCAGGTCTTAGTGTGTCCAACAGTCTGCAAGAGGGGTGTCTGAGAGCTGCTATCTGCAGCCAGACTTCCTCTCATCTACACAAGACACCTGGCTAATTAAGGGTTAGCATTAACAATTAGACTCAACACACTGAGGCAGTTTGTGCTGTCAAAATGAATGGTGTTGAGAAGTCAAAATATGTTTAAGGCTTTAAAAGTTAGATATTGAATTTGCATTCATTACTTGCTCAGTGATAATATGTATGGAGTATTTAAATGTGTATTTTGGATCTCTGAGGATCTAAAACCTGGTCTTGCAAAGTATAGGATTCCTTAAACTTTTCTTGTATCCTCTACAACAGTGATTCCCAAACTGGGGTACTCGTACCCCCAGGGATATGTGAAAAATAAAAATAAAAACACGATTTGAAAACAGCCTGATTACATTTTGAAACTGGCATAAAAATAGACATAGGCCTACAGTCTGAGGTGCCTGCTCACATTGCCAGAAATTTATAGTAACATGTTCAGTCAGACACCCTTCTCATTAAAGCTGTGGTGAGTTTGTACTTAACAGTTTCAAGTTCACAACTGAATCTGTTCTAGAAATGTAAGTTTCTTTTTTCAAAAGTGAACTGGTGTTGCTCACTGAAAATGCTGGTAATAAATCTATTTTGTGAGAAATAATTCACTTTAAAAGATTTTATTTGTATGTTATGCATGCTAAATGTGGGAGGTAGGGTGGCAGCAGGCTCACAGACACATTTCTTTTTCTAGCTGCTATAAGTGCGTTAGAGTAGGGGGTACATGGCTGAAGGTCAAATGTCTGAAGGGGTATGGGCTGTGAAAAGTTTGGGAACCACTGCTCTACAGTTAAGAACAGCTGCTGTAGTGAATTTTGTTTTGGACTTTGTATTTATCATATAGTGGCTGTGGAGGCTTGAGAAAATGCCCAGCCCCACTATTAAGTCAATCAAATAATAATAATATTAATAATTAAAAATCTGCCCTCAAAAGGGATCCAGATCTTTGAACCAGCTTGTTCACAAGCTACAGTCAAATACTTTAGCCTCTGTATGAGTGTCTGCTTTACCTCTGCCTGAGCCTACTGGCCTGTAGGAAAAGAATTTTTGTCCAGTAAATATATTTCTAATTTAATAATGTGAAAAACAGAGAACATTTTTTCTTCCTTAGCTGGGCTTGATTATTCTTTTCTAACGCATACTAATTTCATCTTTTAAATGCAAGAACATGGGCTGCTTTAGTACTGACCCGTGGCACTTCTTAAGTGGTGGAGGCATCAGTGGGGTTTTAGTTCACACTGCTGCTGGTAAGGTGAGAGCTTTTTACTCTGAGCAGCCAGAGGCAGAGTCACTCTAACGCTGTCTGCCAGTCATTAAATGAAATCAGCTCCAGCAGGGAGACTGTTCACTCTATAAATAAAACAGCCACTCATTATAGGTAGTTTTGGACAAAACAGGTCTGCCTTTATCCCTTGTCTCTCCAAACTGCAGCACATGTGTATCTCAGATAAAATCTAATGAGCAGAATCAGTATTTATTCTGTTGTCTTATATGTGCTGGGGTTGGCTGCATGACTTTTCTAGAGCATGAAAAGTTCATATATTGAAGGCAGCACCTAACCAGTAGAGTGTGCCGCTGTTAGAGCCAGACACTTTAAACAATCATGCTACTCTATTGAGTTTCAACGGGGTATTGATATCAGATAGGGACTTTAAAGAACAATACTGAATATAGTCACCCACAGGGTGATTCTACTGCAGGCCAGGAACAGAAAACTCTAAAAAACACCAGAAAGAAGGCAGCCCTGAACTTGTGGATAATGTTCGCTTCACGATGCTGCACTGAACCTGTAATCGCTAAAACATTCTCCTTCATTCTCGCAAAGTGAAAAACACATAACACAGGCCGCTTTTATGCTCCACCGTATGAGCAATACTGTCTCGGCCATGCATCAAGAAATGGATTTGTTATGGATATTTTCAGGGTCACTCTGTTGGGTCATAATCTCATTTGGAGTGAATGAAATAAACATATCCATGGGAATTGGACACAGTTAATTCTGAAGGGTGCAAATTGATTTTCTGCAGAGCTGGGCATGGAGAGCAGTTGTGCAGCATGAGGACACTCCAGCAATGAAACGCTCCATCTTGTTGTTCCTTTTATCAGACAGCTTAGGGCCGAGAATTTGAGGAAGTTTGGGTTGTTTAAGAAACAGATGATATTGGATTTTCTCATCCATCCTTTTAATATTTACAAAGGTTGAAGTGGAATTGTTTTTTTGTATTTCCCATCTTTTTTTAGCCACAGAACATTAAGAATGATAGAAATAAGCCAGCGAAGAATAACTTGTCCTCTGTTTCTGAAGATATTTGATTTTACTAATAAGAACACCCAGTATGAGTGCAGCAGATGCAGACAAATCAATGTGGTGTCAGATATTCTCTTGCTGAAAAGCTGCATACTAAAATCAGATCCATCTGATTGACTGTACGCTCTGTAGCATTTAAATCAGTGTTTCCAGATCTCATAAGAGAAACAAACAAGCAAATGCCTGCATAAACAACCCCTCCAAAAAAAATGTGGCTTATCAAGTAAATCACCCCCCCCCCCCCAAACAAACAGGCAAATAGAATAACAAATCAGTCCATATATGTATGTTTGACAAGCTTTGAGATGAACTAATTTATGGTAATTAATCCCATATAAAGAATATATGAAAGACTGCAAACATGTAGAGTTAAGGGTTCCCAACCTTTTGTCCTAGGCTCCTCCCTACTCTCACCTAAGAAAAGCTAAGACCCCCCAAGACCTTCACTGAAAAGTTAAACATACATTTTATTGTTTTCACTGACAAAATCCCTACATAAAAGGCCTACACACATTTGTTCTAGTCAAAAGATCTATGTACAACTCACTCATTATTATGACAGAATGTTAGGGTCTGTAGTGCCAAATTATGTAATAACGCCGCATTATGTAATAATGTAATAAATTTTAAATTCGTTATGTAATAACGTTGCATTTTGTAAGCCACTAGGCGGTTAGGGTTAGGGCAAAGTAGTAGGGTATACCCTGGAGCCCACCTTAAGTCCTAGGGTTAAGGTTAGGTGTTTAGTCTAGAGCCCTGAAGAGGGGTTAGGTTTAGGCATAAGTCACTAAGCCGTTAGAGTTAGGGCAAGGTAGTTGGGTAGGGCATACGTTGGAGCCCACATTAAGTCCTATGGTTAGGGTTACATAACGCAGCGCTATTACATAATGTGGCACTACAGGGTCAATCTAAAAATAAAGAGGATGTGTTGATTTATGAGAAAAAATGAAATTTTCGAGCCTAAAATTCATACATTTGGGAGAACCAACACTTTGAATTTTTGAGATTATAAAGTAAAAAATAGCTAATTGTGAGGAGGAAAATCAGACCATATGAAGCTGTTTTCCTTGCTTGAGTAAAGAGCATAATCAAATCACATTTCTTACTGAGACTGATCAGTAAGGAAAAACTTGTGATTTTATTATCATCATCTGGATTAGAGACATTTCTGTAAACTGGGGTCATCCGACCACTGTTTTCAGTTTAGTTTCTTGTGAATTTAGAACTTAGTAGTGAAGTGAAGTGAAATATTTGATTTTATAATGTCAAAATGTAGGACTTTTTAAACTCAAAAATGTATATATTTTTTCATAAATGATCAACTTTTCAAATACAGACATTCGGATATTGGTTTCTTGTAAATCTATGATTTTTTTAAGTTCAAAAGTGTCATTATATTCCAAAAAAGAACAGACCCTGCTTATAAATACTTCTTGATTTTTTAAATCTTTAAATGTCAGCCAGTTATGCTCTTGAACATTGTGTTATTATTTGTGATTAAAAAAAAAAACATATTCACATCTAATTTTCATAACTCCAGAGAGGCAAAATCCACCTGGTATCACCTAGGTTGATGCCAGGACTCTTCTAAGAGCTGGTCACCTGGCCAAACTAAAGAAGTGGAGAACGGCCCTAGTAAGAGAGGTGACCAAGAACCTGAAGGCCACTCTGACTGAGCTCCAGAGGTCCTGTGTGGAGATAAGACAAAGTTCCAGAAGGACAACCATCACTGCTGCCCTCCACCAAACTTTACTTTATGACAGAGTGGCTAGACGGAAGCCTCTCTTCAGTGCACAGTTTGCAAAAGGACTCAGACTATGAGAAACAAGATTCTCTGGTCTGATGAAACCAAAATTAACAGTTTGGCCTCAACCAAACGTGATGTCTGGAAGAAACAAGTCACTGCTCATTACCTGCCAAACACCATCCCAACAGTGGAGCATGGTGATGGCAGCATCCTGCTTCAGTAAAAACCTGTTGTGCCATGCTCAGAACCTCAGACTGGACAAAAGTTTTACCTTCCAATATGACAATGACAAAGGACACAGCCAAGACAACATAGTAGCAGCTAAAGGACAACTCTATGAATGTCCTAGAGTGGCCCAGCCAGAGCCCTGCCTTGAACTCGACTAAACATCTCTGGAGAGACCTAAAAATGGCTGTCCACCGACAGTCCCCATCCAACCTGAGTGAGCTTGAAAGGATTTCAAAGAAGAATGGCAGAAAATCCCCCAGTCCATATAGTACAGGAGTATCCTTCTCCTTTCACTGCTGCCAGGATAAAAGTCTACAATATCAACAGTTTTATGGATTTATGATGTGTTTGAGTCAATAGTTCAGCCATTTGGGAAGTGAAGAGCAAGAAATTCTTCCTCATTACAGCACAGGTAAGTGCTACTTTGCTAACTTTTGCAAGTTCATATTACGTTACACTTGTATCAGGATCACTGTCAGCTGTCAGTCAGTGTTCTGGTGCTGTAATGCTATTTTAATCAAGTTAACATGATAATTGATGTCAGGGTTGGGATAAGTCTGTTTGGTGGTAAGCAGAGCATCTACATTAAAGGGATATTTCGGTGTTTTTGTAGTTGACTTACATGAGGCACTTGGCAATAGTAGTAGCATTAGCCTCTAGAGATTTTAGTGCCACTAGTATTGCCAAGTTACATATACAACCCAACTTTGCAATGACAAAATATCCCTTTAACCCACTATTCGGATTAGGATTTGGGAGAGGGGGATATTACAGGGAAAGTCTGAATAGTTCTTTGTAGGACACTAGGAGAAAACCAGGAGGGGTTTACTGGGAGCAAGGTAAGCCCAAATGAGCAGCAACACTTTACCATCTAATAAAAAGCAATCTGCAGCTGGTCATATTTTAGAGCAAATTTGTAGAAAAAAACACTTATAATAATCACACTTGGCGACACTGACTGGAATCTGCTGGACTGTTTTTTAAAGTCGATGCTCACTAACCTCAGCGTCAGAAATGCAATTCATTATATCAGCCTCTATTTGACTCACTGAAGGGAGGCTGCTTTGGAAACTATAGCCGACTGAAATGCACTTCTGTCATCTCAAGGACAGCAGCTTTTATACCTCTGAACCCTCTGAACGATATAACAGGAAGGTTCTTTGTTAACATGTAAATAGGTATGGAAAGGTGCAAGGCATGCTTTCGTTGTTTTTCAAATTAAAGACTGCTGTTTGTTTCCATGGTTACTGATCATAGGCATGAACAGATAGGAAAGAAAGTTATGCTTTCAAGGATCTATCTATCTATCTATCTATCTATCTATCTATCTATGAATCTGTCCTTTTCTTATAAGATTTCTCATGAAACTGCACTGTATTAACTTCTCCCATTCATCTTTTTCTCAGCTCCGCCATCTCTTCATTAACTTGTCTATGAATAGTTTTATGTACCCATTAAGCTTTCAAAGTCTACCCATTGTGGAGCTGAAAAAACACAAATGACAGGTTTATGACTTAATAATCTCTCTGCATACACAATCCTGCAGAGAAGAGCTGAGGCAGCCTCCGAAGTTGCTGGAATCAATAGTAATTCAGCGGGAGCCAGAGGGAAGAGAGTTAATTATCTCCAGGTTCTCAGGTATAATTGAACAGATGTGTTTTGAAATTGGTCAGCTCACCATTGCAATGCCAGTGGTAAAATCCTCCCACACCGGCACCGTCTGCCATGCAGAAACCGAGTGAGAGAGGACACGGAGATCGACAGAATTACTGCACCATCTTCATGAAATCCTATTGCAGCACACTAGTCCACTGCTGGAAAGGCAATTAACCTGTGACCCCTCTTAAACACTAGCATTAGACCAGCCTCCTTAAAACTTGTAACCTTACAGGACCTTGATTTGCTGCAGTTTGAGCCTGTTTTGAATTGCGTTAGCTTAGCCCTGTCATACATCATTCATAGCCAGAACGTGCTTTGGTGGATACCCTGTGGTCTCAGCACCAGCGCCGTTCTCATCTGTGTGTGGCCCTCCAGCCACAGGCTGCTGCTGGTGATAAGAAGATGGCAGGCCTGGCCCTGATGAGTGGCATCTTCCTCCATCACTTCTCTCATTTCATTTCCCTGCTTTAAGAGGAGACATCAGGATGCGCTAGCCTCAGGCTGCTACCTCCACTCTGCTTCCATGATTTGCTCTCTTCTCATACCGCTTTCTCTCTTCTTTTCTCCTGCTCTCTTCCCCACTCTCTCTCTCTCTTCGTTCCTTTCCTTTGTTAGTTAGTATTAAACACTGTCATTCTGACACACAACAAAACTGACACCTGCTCAGAAATTCAAATAAAACCAGCTGCCCTTTCCTTGAATTCTCACAAGGCCTCATGGACTGCTATTGAAAACTCAATCAATATGGCAGCCCACAGGTCACACAAGACCAACACGCAACCTGAGCACCAAATGTAGCTAATTTAATTCTGCTGTTTATTTTCTTTCACCATTCTGCACACGCTGTTTTCAGGTCAGCACATAAAGAGAGGTTAGAACTGCTTTACTGCGTTCATATTTTGCACTGAATAGGGCTTGTCTTTTTGGCCGGGATCCAATCCAAATATCACACTGAACAAGGAAATGTGAGCTTAAAAGTGCAACTTAGCACAGCACACAGAAGTCAAAAACAACACAGGCAGAAGTATCAGGAATGAGAGGCTACCAGAGATGCACACGTCATTTTTTGCAAGTCCAAGTCAAGTCTCAAGTCTCCGATTGTAATGAGCGTTCTATGATCTGCCTCTGAAGTCCAGTCTGCTTAGACCACTGCATTGTTCTGTCTAAAGAATCTAAATCCTGTACTGTGTTAACACCATCAGTAGGGCGGGGGTATTGTCTGTGGCCGGCTGGCTGTGGTGTGCGCATGTGTACACTTTCATGTGATCAGGGCTTGACATTAACTTTTTTCACACCAGGCCGCCACTGTGGCTAATGGTTACTAGCCACTCAGTGTTTCAACTAGCCACAGTTCTGTTGTTGGAAATGTATTTTCTATATCTCATATGTACCTCTGCTATAAGATGAAACACATGCTCTCTCTTTTTCCCTCATCAAAATGATCAGTTTAAGCTCTCCTCTTAATAAAGCTCCTCTCTGTGTACATATGAACAGACACGAGTCAGACTTCACTGATAGACACTGAGACACTGGAGATTAAATTTTCTTATTTGTCAGATATATTTCTTTAATTGTAGTAATTTTATACTAACACAAAAAAACACTTACTGTTAATGAACTGTTTATTCTGAAAATAAATAAATGAATAAATAAAAACTTAATAAGCATTTCTAATTCTCACTCGGACAGATCTTCAACAGAATTGAATTGAATTGAGTGTGATTTTTTTATAAGGTTAAAATCAAGCTAAATCTGACTTTATTCAGCTGAAATCTCCTGGACTCTTTAGTTATGATTTTTCTGTTACAGCCCCTTCTCTGTCTATCTCTGTATCTCACTTCCCCCATGAACCGCATAAAGTTTTATTGTTCCTGTTGTCTTTTATGTTGGTTCATTATCAATAAGCAGCAATGCAGAGATTCTAACATTCATTTGTTTCCCATAAACATATGATATTAAGGGAATTATTAACCAAATAATATTTTAACATTGCGCACACCCATGGCTCACGCGGGCGTCACAGAGACACACACACAGCCGTTGCGCACACACACACAGCGCTGACGCTGATCCTCCATGGAGAGGAGTGTTAATGCAGGAGAAAAGAGTTTTGGTATTCTGAAAATTTTGCCCTCAACAGACAGAAGTCCAGCGTCTGCAATCTGCACAACCAACATGTTAGCGTGCGTTTCACAGTAGGTGTGTGCGTGAGTGTCACGTTTGTATGTCATATGCAGCATGAACGAGGATGAGGATGAGAGGTTGGTGCTGCGTAAAAGGCGCATGAACCGTCAAAAAGAAGGGGAGGAAAGGGAAAAAGAGTGACAGGGGGACGGGAGGTCATGATGGAAAAATTAAAAAACTGAAAATTGTGCACGAGTCCCAAATCACGAGTCCGAGTCGAGTTGCGAGTCTTTTGCACACGAGTCCAAGTCAAGTCTCAAGTCACTGATGTGTGCGACTTAAGTGCAACTCGAGTCTAAGTCACGGACTCGAGGCCCCATCTCTGGAGGCTACATCAGAAATACTAAGAAAATGGTCAGATCTAACTACAAGGAGAAACACAGGCTGAACACGACACGAAGACAGAAACAAACTGGAGTGGAGAGACATCTGCACATCCAGGCTATGGAACCAGAACAAGGTTGGAACTTTTATGCCTTCTCCCTCCTGGCCCTGTCCATGATGCTCTAAAGGCATTTTATTTTAAATTCCAGCTGACACTGTGGGCTTTAATAACTCTTTGAATACAGCACCAGACTTTGAGACAAACTTCCACCACAGAAACTGGAGTATTATTCAGCATGATTTTATGTCACTGAAATAACAAGATATTACACATTTAACTCTATCAAGACTTATTAAAATCCCACCACAATGTGGGCACTGGTTCAGCTCAGTTGGTAGAGCAGGTGCACAGAGGAGGTAGTCCTCCTGTATGTACCGTCTCTAAGAATATTTGTATTAGACCATCAAGTCTAGCTAGAAAAGTTAAGTTAGTGTTATTTTTAACTTATTTAGATGTCTTCAACTTTGTGTGGTGATAATAATAATAATAATAATATCTTGAATTTATATAGCGCCTTTCAAGAAACCCAAGGACGCTTTACAGGAACACATAGACATGGACAAACTATGTGAGGGGTAGGATGAGTGTAAGGGGTGGTTTAGTGAAGACTGTAGGCTGTGGTGAACAGGTGGTGCTTGAGACGTTTTTTGAAAATGTCTAGAGATGGAGCGCTACGAATGTCTGCAGGAAGAGTGTTCCAGAGGGTGGGAGCAGCAGCACTGAAGGCTCTGTCTCCATAGGTTCGGAGTTTGGTTTTGGGCATGGAAAGTAGGCCGGTGTCTGAAGATCGAAGGTTGCGGGATGGTGTGTATGGATGGAGGAGATCAGAAAGGTACTGGGGAGCCAGAGCATGGAGAGATTTGTATGTGAGGAGGAGGACTTTGTAGTTGATACGGGACTTGATAGGGAGCCAGTGGAGGTGGATGAGGGTCGGAGTGATGTGTTGCCAGGGTCTAGTGCGGGTGAGAACTCTAGCTGCAGAGTTTTGGACGTACTGAAGCCTGTCCAGGGTTTTGCTGGGAACTCCAGACAGGACTCCATTACAGTGGTCCAGGCGGGAGGTTATGAAAGCATGAATGAGTGTTTCAGCCACAGAATCAGGGAGTGATGGTCGGAGTCTGGAGATGTTCTTGAGATGATAGAAGGCAGATTTGGTGACAGACTTTATGTGGGACTGGAAGGAGAGGGTGGAGTCCAGGATGACGCCCAGGTTTCGGACCTCGGAGGATGGACAGATGGAGGTCCCGTCCACATCGAGCATGAGATCTCCAACCTTCTGCAGCAGCACTTTTGGGGCCACCACTGAACTTTAACCTACGGAGCCTCTCCCATGATGAACAATGAATCTGTTACACTTGTGCAGTATCTGCATCAGTTAGGCAACTTCTTTTGTGCAAAGGCAGCAGTGAAACTAGACATATAAAACAGACAAGAAGCAATATGCAAGGACAGTTTGATGGATATTTAGAGATCAAAACACTTAAAAATAAGTTACTACAAATAATAATGATAATATTAAAAAGTGAATAAATAAAAACTTGCATAAACCATCCATAAACCTCATGTCTCCTCCTCCAAGCTTGCTCATTGGTTCCTGGTCCAGCTTCTCAGAAGTCCTCATCTGATCCTGCATCCCTCATCAACACCACCACCAATGTCTAGAGCACTAGAGTGTCTAGAGGGTAATCAACTAAAATTCAAAGAGGTCCAGTCGGTGAAAATGTATTAAACCAAAGGTCCGGAACATCCTCATGTCTACCTTGAGTTAGTGTGATATGTGGATCTGGTCGCGATTTCAGGGACTTGTTGCGCTGATAAAATATGAAAATTTTCTTTTCCTCCACTCACCCATTTCTCTGTCTATTAATCTCTCCTTTAGGGCCCTATGAAATGTGTTTTGCTTTTTGCCAAATTTTAATTTTTTTGGAATTCTATTTTTAACCTTTCCACTAATTTTACCATAAAGAGTGTCCTGTTTATGTAAATGAATAAATTGATCACCAATTAAATAGAAATAACCTTAAATTTATTGAAAAGGCCCACAGTTTGGATAATCCTGATATAAAATAACTATAACCAGTGTAACAATCAGATATTTCCAACATTTTAAGACACATCCATGTATATAATCACATCCTAACTGATGTTTCTAATGTAAATGAAGAAATCCTTCTGTTCCCTCAAACACAGAGTGATAGCAACTTAATAAGAAGGTGACATTAAAGTTAAATGGATAAAAGTAAACCTGTAAATTTTCTTTACTCTCACAGTCTGTAACAGTCCATGCAGTTTGATGCTTCGTTGTTCTACTGACTGTAACGGTCCTCTCGTTGTCTCCCTCCATGCTTGCTGTCTGTCTGTCTGCCTCATATCAGACTGCTCATTGATGTAGACACGTATTGGCTCAATAGACAATGAACAGGAACTACAGTATCTCCAGAGGAATTATAAAGCTAATCAAAACACAAATCTAACATCAGTTAGGGTGCTTTCACATTAGGCCCAAATGTTTCGAACTGCACCACGGCGCGATTCCTCCCCCTCCCCCTTCCCCCCGCTGGCTTGCTTTCACACTAGCAACATCGAACCGTGCCAGGGCACACTTACATGTTTACTTGGTCTGAAACAGCAGGTGGCGGTATGCACGCAGCTGGTTTACAACCCCGCAAAGGAGGAGAAAGAAGAAGAAGCTACCATGGCAACCACTGGGGTCATGACCTGAGCGAAGACTATTTTTATTTTGACCCGGCAAAAAGTCCATCCTGCAGCCATGGATGATAAAAATCACTTTTAAGATGCCAGCAACTTTGCTCTTTGTATTTGCACATCTACTACAGCTCAGAGGGTTAAATGGGCTCGCGCTGCGCCGATACAACGGTTTTTGAGGTGAAAAGGAGACTTTTCTTGCCTTTGCACCTCTTCTCACTCACTCCGACTTGTGTTCATCTGTAAGGTGAGTCACAACAGACTGTTTATTGGCTGGATTCTGATGATTTCTGCCCTTCATTGAGGAAAATGAGAAAAAACTGTTGCGCTGTGAAAAGAAGTTTAGTTTTCACAATGATGTCATAGAGCTGATATGACGCTCTGTCCTGTGTCTGAGCGCGGTTGCATTAACATCTCATCTGAACTGTGCCAGAGTCCACTTGAATCGTGCCCGAGACCACCTCCCCAAGAGGGCCTGGACCCGGTGCCCGGGCACGGTTTGTTTGCATTCACACTACCAAAACAAACCGGACTTGGGGCTCAAGAGCATTCAGATCTGGGACCGGGCCCCTAGTGTGAAAGCCACCTAAGAACGTTATGGGGTTGGAATGTCAGTTATTAGTCAAGCCCTCAGGCGTTGCTAGAGGAAAGAAATTATTGTTTTAGTAAAACTTTCTATTTTGATCCCAAAACGTATTATTATAAATTAGTAGCTTTATTAATTATTTTCATTGGCAAGTGACCATCGTATAATTATCAGGGTGCCTCTGCTGATAATTTGACACCTCGTAATTTTACATTACATACATTACTTTACATAATTTTATATTAACATATTGCCATTATGCACCTGCCTGTTAATAAAAAAGTGATTGAACTTACTCATGTCTGCCATCTCCTGGCGTAAAGTGGTAACAGCACAGACCTCCGCCATTAGACTTGTCTCTCAATTGTATAGAATCCTTTAAAAAATTCCTGGATCCAGACGGTGATCCGAATCACTCCCAAAATCAAATCAGTTCTTCCTTATGCCATTTCTGACATTTCCTGAAAATTTCATCAAAATCTGTCCATAACTTTTTGAGTTATGTTGCTAACAAACGAACAAACTAAATAACAAACCCCGCCGATCACATAACCTCCTCGGTGGAGGTAAAAATATTCTTCTAATGTAAAAAAAAAAAAAAAATCTTTAATTTCAAATTTGGCACAGCTGCAAAGAGCCACTTGGGAGGGGCAAAAGAGCCTCATGTGACCCCAGAGCCACGGGTCCCCGACCCCGCTACAGATAAATGTTCCTAATGCTCGAGAGCTGAGCATCTCTCTTGTGTTCCTTGCATGCCTTTCTTTGCCGGAGCCACCTAATAATTTCATCATTTATTTTGTTATCACTACTAATATGAATGAGAACAACAGTGTGAAAATAACCCCCAAGCTGTAATAAGAAGTAATAGTGTTTCCTTTTAACAAGTCTGCCTCTAACTAAATCAATGATTTATGTGCTGTGGAGTGACGTGCCTCACTGATAGCCCAAAATGCTCCTGCCATGGTAACAAGCTTTAATCCATCAACACAAATGCTGAGCTCGGTTGTTCAGATGAAACACATACTGTAAACAAAGCTCCTGCACTAAAAGAGGGGGGAAAACCCCTCTCTATCACTGATAATGATCCGCAGCCATTTAGAAAGGCAGGAAGCAGACAGGTTTCTCCAGCACTAAGTGAATGAATATTCTTTAAGCACTGCAGAGTGATTCACCGCGGCCCTCCGCAAAGACAAATGTGCTGTTAAAATGCTGAGGAACATTAGTGTGCAGGGCTTTGGAGGAAGGACCTACTCTTTATTTAATGTACTCTGTGTGGATCGATTGAAGCTGCAAAGCTCAGCACAGCAACATATTTATTATTTTGATTAGAACTGAGGAAATAGAATAATTTATCATGCTGCCAAAGGATGGCTCCAAACTTTGAGCTTTCATGGACATACTGATCATTTTTGTATAGCAAAAGATGATTGTCTTTTTGTAGTAGCATTCTTTTTACAATATCAAAGACATTTATGCTTTAAACGACCATGTAAAGCACTAGAAATATTACAAAACAACTATTTTAAACCATCTTTAAACAGTAAATTAAGCAAGTAAACAACTTCATTTTGATAAAATTATCCTCTGAAAAATATAAAATTTGGTCCAACTCTACACAGAGTAAAATTGAATCTGATTACATTTTTTTTTTTAGTTTTTACTCTAAAAGATTTTTTTATTTAACTTTAAATGTTAGTTATGAACTCATTATGAACATGACAAACAAAATGAAAACAACTTCACAGCTATTGTACTCAATACAGAATAATACAGAACATAGTTCACTTGTTACAGAGCGGATTTAACTCAAATGGGTTCTTTCTAATCCTCTCAAAACTGTTTTACATACGAAACTTTTTTCATTCTATATTTAAATGATTCCTACACATTATATATTTTTTCTCTACATTTTCAGTGCCCATAAAAAGTATTCACCATCTTGGATGTTTTACCCCTTTATCGATTTTGTGAATCAACCATGGTCAGTATAATTAGGCTTTGTTGACGGGGAATTTAACAAAAACAAACTCTTTCATGTCAAAGGGAAAACACGCTTCTACAAAGCAATTTTAAATGAAAATATGTAATGTAAAATAAGTGACTGCATAAATATTCAACCTCTTCAAGTCAGTATTTAGTAGATGTACCTTTGGCTGCAATCACAGCACTGAGTCTGTGTGGATAGGTCTCAATCAGGCTTGCACATCTGGACACTGCCATTCGCCATTCTTCTTTGCAAAACTGCTCAAGCTCTGTCAGGTTAAATTGGTATTGAGCATGAACAGTCCCTTTCAAGTCCAGCTACAGTCCCCTCCAAAAGTATTGGAACGGTGGGCACAATTAATTTATATTTTGTTGTAGACTAAAAACAATTGGGTTTGACATCAAAAGAGGAATATGAGACAGTACATTTCCACCTTTATTTTCAGGTGTTTATGTCTGAATCCGATACACCACTTTGAAAATATTATTTGTTTGAACCCACCCATTAGTATTGAAACATGTGACTCACAGGTGTGTTTTGTTGCCCAGCTGTGTCCTATTACACTAATTTATCAGATTTGTTTTTTTCTTGTGCAGACTGTATTTTCAGTTAGAGGTGTAACCAACGTGAAAACCAGAGAGCTGTCTATGGGTGAAACAAACAAATGGTTGTGAAGCTGAGAGAAGATGAAAATCAATCAGAGCCACTGCAGTGACATTGGCCATAGCCAGAATAACCATTAGGAATGTCCTAGAGAAGAAAGAAACCACTGGTGAACTCAGTAATAGATGTCTAACAGGTGGACCAAGGAAAACAGCATCAGTTGATGACAGAAACATTGTGAGAGCGCTAAAGTAAGACCCTAAAACAACTGTTAGTGACATCACCAACAACCTCCAGAGGGCAGCAGTAAAGGTATCACCATCTACTGTTCACAGAAGGCTTCGTGAACAAAAGTACAGAGGCTACATCAGAAGTTGTTAACCACTCATTAGCAAGGAGAACAGGAAGGCCAGGCTGGAATTTGCCTAGAAGTACAGCGACCACCCTCAGACATCCTGGGACAAAGTTTTATGGACTGATGAGACAAAAATGAACCTTTACCAAAGTTGGGGGAAGACTAAAGCTCGGAGAAAGAAAGGATCTGCTCATGATCCCAAACACACAAGCTCATCTGTGAAACACAGTGTAGGTAATGTCATAACTTGGGCTTGCATGGCTTCTTCTGGGACAGGCTCATTCATCTTCATTGATGATGTAACACATGATGGTAGCAGAAATGGACTCAGAAGTTTACAGACACATTTTGTTGCAACTAAACTGACTGGGAGATCTTTCATTATGCAGCAAGATAATCACCCAAAACACACTGCCAAAACAACAAAGGAGATCGTGAGGGGGGAAAAAGTGGAAGGTTTTCGACTGGTCAAGCCAATCTCCAGACTTTAACCCTATAGAGCATGCATTTACCTGCTGAAGAGGAGACTGAAGGGAGTAACCCCCTAAAACAAACAACAACTGAAAGAGGCTGCATTGAAAGCCTGGAAAAGCATCACAAAAGAAGAATGCTAAAGTTTGGTGATGTCAGTGGGTCACAGACTTGATGCAGTTACTCCAATACTTTTGGAGGGGACTTTATATACGCTACCGCTTAAAAGTTTGGGATCACTTGGAATTTTTCTTGTTTTCTGGGAAAAAAAAAACACCTTTTTGCAGCATTCTAAGCTCCCTGGAGCATCTCACACAAGATAGACTGGCTTGATGGAGTCTTCCTTTGCACTACACAGTTAAGCTGCTCTCACAACAGCTCCATAGGGTTCAGATCCAAAGACTGGGCTGTCCACTCCATTACAGTCAAAATTCTGGCTGACTGCTTATTCTTTAAATATTTCTTAGACATTTTAAAGGTGTGTTTGGCTCATTATTCTGTTGTAGGATGAATTTGGACTCAAGCAAGTGCTGCCCACAGGGTATGGCATGGCATTGCAAAATCATGTGATAACTTTCCTTCCCCAAGGTCCCGTCCACTCTTTACAAATCTGCTATTCTACCACCTCAAAAGCACCCAGACCATCACGCTGCCTCCACCATGCTTGACTGATGGTTTTAAACACTGTTCTTGCATCTTTTAATTTGTTCTGCATCTCACAAATGTTCTTCTGTTTGATCCAAAGACCTCAAACTTAGACTCAGCCGTGCAAAACACCTTCTTCTGGTCTTCCAGTGTCCAGTCTTTTTGCTCCCTTATCAGTAAAATGGTTTTCAGCTGTGCAACATGACTGACAGTGACAGTGAGAACTGTTGGTAAACTGCATGAAATTGTTTTTCTTTGGAAAAAAGAGAAATTTGCCAGTGATCCCAAACTTTTGAGTGGTAGTGTGTGTGGGTGTGTGTGTGGGGGTGTGTGTGTGTGTGTGTGCATATACATTATAAGCTGTTTGAGGAATTTTGGCCCACTCTCTTTGCAGAAATGTTTTATCTCCAATAATGCCATATTGGAGAGTTTTCGAGCATGAACACCACAGCATCTCAGTTGGATTTAACTCCAAACTTTGACTTGGCCACTCCAAAACCTTTTTTTTTATTAATTATTACTATTATTTTTTAAGCCATTCAGAGGTGGACTTGCTGGTATGTTTCAGGTCGTTGTCCTGCTGCCTTACCCAAGAGTGCTTGAGCTTGAGGGCATGAACTGATCAACTTTTGTCTCGTCAGTCCACAGAATATTTCTCCAAAAGTCTTAGGGCTCTACTTTCGTAGACCAGGCACAGGCGCGGCGCACCTGCCCTGCGCCGCGCCTACACCGCGCCAACGGGGTGTGTCCAGGGCATTTTGAAATTTTCGTGCACGGTGCAACCATTCCTCCGTCCCTCCCACCAGCGCAAGTGGCAAAGAGGGAGGAGAGAAGGCGTGAGTGGGTTTAACACAGCCGAGTGTAATCTTCACCAATCAAATGAACGCCTCTCCTCGCCTTTAAATGCGCTGCGAGCAAGGCGCAGTGCCAATGTCACCTCGCCACCACCATGGACAAAGACAGCAGCAGCAGCTTCTCCCAGGAGGAAACTGATGTGCTGGTCTGGGAGGTCCAAGCTTGCAGTACCAGAATATATGGTAATGCTAACAGACCTCCACGGGCTGATGATGCAAAAACTTCCTGGGAGGAAGTTACTAATATTGTCAATCAAGTTTGCCCAGATATTGCCCGCTGTCCAATGTAAAAAAACAGTTCAATGATGTAAGGAGAAGGGCCAAAAAAAAAAGCTGTCAGAGCAAAGAAGGCACACAGTGGCCACCGGGCTGCGCAGCAGAGGCCACGATGCGCGTCACTGTGTGGACCACCTTGCGGGACAGATGTAATCTGTTCCTGTGTCATGAATAGGAGTACAAAATTAAGTGACAATTACATTAAACACAGCAGCAGGCTAATCCAGGCATCATGCTTGTGATCCACCTGCATTCTTGCTCTGTCATCGCCAAATAGGAGAACCTTTGGTGATATATTCTCTCTCGGTATCTCCTCCTCATCCTCCTTGCAATAATGTACTCCATCTTTTTGGATCACGTTAAGAATAAAGATTAAAACAGAGAAATATGGGCAATCACTGGTAAATCCTTAACTGACTTACATTTATTCAGCGAGCGTCTCTTTTTTCTTTTCTTTTGAATTCCATGAGATGAGAGAAGCCAAGTATATACTCCGTATCGGATGCCGTGGCTGTTTGTGGTTGGCTGAGAGATGTGAACTCGCTAGTTTTTATCACTCCCAGCTGCCATCAGGTTGAGTTTCAATTACGCGTGACAAACATCTTTGATCTGACATCAGATGTGACGGTACAATTTATATAGATACAAATATATATGCTGGTTCAGACAGTTACATTAAATAGTGGTTGCTGTGATTGTTTATTGCACTGAAATGTGCCTGACACTCTGGAAACCTGCATGTGAGGTTTTGGTGACGTGTGCGCACTGCGTCCCTGTCAGCCAAATTACCACTACACCGGGCGTGCTTCGCCTGCGCCAGGTTGGGGCTGGCGGGCTTTCAGCGCACCTTCCGCGCAGTGTTTTGGCATGAAATTGTCACTGCGCCAAGCTGAATCTGTCGACACCTCTCCCTGGTGCACTGCCACACCCATCTCGGCGCAGCTCGGTCTACCAAATTGCCAAATTGGCTGCGCACAGTGGTGCGCCAGAAGAAATTACCACTGCGCGGGGTGCGCCACGCTCTGCCACCCTGTGCCACCTTGCGCTGCGCCACGAAATTAGAGCCCTTAGGGATCATCAAGATGTTTCTTGGCAAATGTGAGATGGGCCTTTGTGTTCTTTTTTGTCGGCAGTGGTTTTGGCCTTGGAACTCTCCCATGGATGCCATTCTTGCCCTGTGTCTTTCTTATGGTTGAGTCATGAACTCTGACTTTAACTTGGGCCATTGAGGCCTGCAGTTCTTTGGATGTCATTCTGGGTTCTTTTGTGACCTCCTGGATGAGTCGTCATTGCACCCTTGATGTAATTTTAGTTAGCCAACCACTACTGGGAAGGTTCACCACTGTTCCGAGTTTTCTCCATTTGTGGATAATGGCTCTGACCATGGTTTGCTGGAGCCCCAAAGCCTTGGAAATATCTTTGTAACCTTTAAGACCTTAAAGATTTCGTCACTTTGTTTCTCATTTGTTCTTTAATTTCTTTGGATTGTGGCATGATGCGTTCCTTTTTGAGATCTTGTAGCCTTCTTTACTTTGTCTGACAGCTTATATTTAAGTGATTTCTTGACTCAACAAATCTGGCGGTAATCAAGCCTGGGTGTGAACTCAGTTTTCCAAGAGCTGTGGTTAATCATAGTTAACTCATGATTTAACAAGGGGAAGCAAATACTTTTTCAAATAGAGCCAGATAGGTTTGGATTTTTTCCCCTTGGTAAAAAAAAAAAAAATCCTCATTTAGACACTACCTTTTGTATTTACTTAGGTTGTCTTTGTGAGATTTTATAATTGGTTTGATTCTCAGAAACATTTGAGTGTGATAAATATGCAACAAATCAGGAATCAGAAAAGGGGCAAATACTTTTTTCAAGGCACTGTATATGATGAAAAATTAAGTATTAAAAGTGTGGCTTTTATTTTGTATTTTGCAGTATGTGGACTGATGTAGCCCCAGAATTCTCAGACAGATAAAAAACAAAAAAAAACTGCCCCCTTGCTCTTAAAGCAGAAATCCACCATGCACAGCGAAGCTCTTAAATTGTGCACTGGACCACCGTCTCCTTTAGGGAGATAACTCTGCCAGCTAACAATGTCCTCATCCAGCCGCCCATCGCTCGCTCACTCGGCGCTCCCTGTACAGGTGAAGCCAGAGTCGTTGGTGAGCAGCTGTCAGAGAGGGATGTAATTGGAGCCCATTGCACCATTAGTCCTGCCCATTAGGCCTGTTATGATCGCTGTCTGTCTCTGCTACACTTCTACAGTCACTGTCTCCATTTGACCCCAGGCTCTCCCTCCTACACCGGGACAGGGCCCAGACTTAATGACTTGTCACGTGTCCACCTGTGACTCTTTGGTCTAACAGTCCGACGTGACACATTCCCTCGTGCCCTGTCTGATCTGTAATGGTCTCCATCCATACGGGGAATTGGAGTGCTCACCAGAGGAAAAAATAAGTGAATGATTGTACTCTATTTCTGAGATTGCATGCGTCTGGAGAGGGGATGAGTGAGGCATGAAAGGTGGACATAAAGTCATCAAAGTTGATGTAAAGTTTGAAGAAAAAAAGACTATAAGAGAAGCATTCATGCAGATAACCACCATTCCCCTCGATATCCATGGCTTAGCTTACACCCTGTTCCCAGTTATTATGCAAATGATATATTTTTTTATTTTCATAAATAGTTGATGCAAATGACAGTGATTATATTTTTCAAGTTATCAACCATTAGAGCATAATTCAGATTTTATTGAACAAACCTCCCAATGATAACTTTTTTTTTTTCAAAAATTAAAACCTCAAAATGCACTGTTTTATATTATTGTGCATGACAGAGTTTCAAAACATTTTATAGGCTGTAAAAAACTGAAAATGGTCATCTGTTGAATTTGCAGCATTAGCAGGTCATATTTACTGAAATCAAAAGCTATTTCAATCAAAAACATCTTAACAGGCAAGTGTTACATGTTAACATAGGAGCCCCCCTTTATATCACCTTCACTATTCTTGCATCCATTGAACTTGTGAGTTTTTGGAAAGTTTCTGCTGGAATGTCTTTGCAAGATGTCAGAATAGCCTCCCAGAGCTGCTGTTTTAATGTGAACTGCCTCCCACCCTCATAGATCTTTAGCTTGAGGAAACTCCAAAGGTTCTCAGTAGGGTTGAGGTCAGGGGAGGATGGGGGCCACACCATGAGTTTCTCTCCTTTTATGCCCATAGCAGCCAATGACACACAGGTATTCTTTGCAGCATGAGATGAAGCATTGTCATGGATAAAGATAATTTTACTAAGGAAGGCACGGTTCTTCTTTTTGTACCAAGGAAGAAAGTGGTCAGTCAGAAATGCTGTATACTTTGCCGAGGTCATTATCACACCTTCAGGAGCCCTAAAGGAGCCTGCCAGCTCTCTCCCCATGATTCTGGCCCAGAACATGACTCCACCACCTCCTTGCTGACGTCACAGCCTTGTTGGGACATGATGACCATTCACCAACCATCCACCAGTAGATTCACACACAACTACAAGCCTCTGGAGGGCCCTATACCTTGAGGTTCATGGGACTCCAGAGGCACCAGCAGCTTCAAATACTTGTTCGTTTCTTTGTAATGGTATTTTAGCAGCTGCTCGCTTAATCTGATGAATTTGTCTGTCAGAAACCTTCCTCATTATGCCTTTATCTGCATAAACCTGTCTGTGCTCTGAATCAGCCACAGATTTCTTCACAGTACAAGATCATGCTTAAGTTTTCGTGAAATACCTAATGTTTTCATACCTTGTCCAAGCATTGCATTATTTGATGCTTTTCGGCAGCAGAGAGATCCTTTTTTGTTTCCCTCTATTGCTTGAAACCTGCTGCCTGCTTAATAATGTTGAACATCCTTCTTAAGTAGTTTTCCTTTAATTGGGCTCACCTGGCAAACCAATTATCACAGGTGTCTAAGATTGATTTCAGTGATCCAGAAAGCTCTGAGACACTGTCATCCATGAGTTTCATTGAAAAACAAAAATCTGAATGTTTATGACACTAAAATCCAATTAGCATATTAACTTGGAATGTGGTGTAAAGCCAAAGAAATCTTTGAACATTTCTCCAGAGGTGATCAATCTCAATAGTCTCATATTTCAACAATAATCCAGTTGCTGTTTTACAAACTGGGGTCTGTGCTCCATGTTGTCCAGCTACTTTATTTAACATTTCTGCTCAGTATGTTTCCCCCTCCACACTTCTGTCAAAACAAAATAATCTCAAGCAGGCACCTGGAAATTGGATCTAATTGGAGTTAAATTCTTAACACGCAGCCAACAGTGCATTGATTCTTTCCTTTTAACTAGAGCACAGTGTGTACTGAAAGCTTCCCCTGCCAAAAAAAAAAACAAGCAGTTGATGAATTATCAGGGTGTGCACCAGGGCTCACGCCTGTCCCAGCTTTTGCTGTAACGCCAGAGTTATTGTAGCAAATGCATGCTGTACTAGGGGAGAGTGAAAGCTCAGATCACTGCTGGCAGCCAGCTTGTAACAGAACATTTTTATGCAGGGTTTCAATACATGTGGGAGAAAATGTAGAGTTACTTTATAGTTTGAAAATAGAATCAAGAGTGGCGGTAATGTTGGTGGCACACGCAGCAGTCCCTGGAAACCTTTTTTATTTTCTTCTGCTTGGAATACAGATTAAAATGTTCTTTTTACTTGAGGATACATTTAAATGAAGGGGCTCCATAATGTGATAAACCATGGTCAAAGACTGCTTTAAAAACTCAAGGGACCAGGGGTCAGTAACTGCAACACAGGTTCAAAGAAAAAGGCCACTTTTCTAAAATAAGTCTTGCATCAGAGCGGTTTCTCCATCAGTACTCAGCCACAGAGCATGGTTCTGGCTAATTATAGCATCAGTACCTCTGCTTTTTATGTTCACATGTACCTGTAAACCACCAGTGAGCACCACACTAAGGCTTTAAGGGCACAGACCTAATTATGTCGGGACTGCACAGCACTTTTTCACCTTTAATCGATTTTTGGAAAAGTTCAACACATGAACAGACACAAAGTTAGAAAGAAAGCAAGACTCAGGGTTCTTCTTAATATACCACTCTGCGTCCTCTCTCACCCACTGACCAACTCGTTCTACCTCGCCATGATGTAGGTAAACCTGTAGTCAAGCAAAGAAGAACATGGTCAGCTAAAATTACACTGACGCACCAGGGTTGGAATTGAACTTTTCATCTCCCTGCCACTGTGGCTGCTGGGTTCAAATATCTACCAGCGACTCTATTTTAACCAGATATAATAACAGAGGTGGGAGAAAGTCATTGTTTTGCAAGTCTCAAGTAAGTCTTAAGTCTTTAATCCCAAGTCTCGAGTCAAGTCTCAAGTAAAGATGTGCAAGTCCAAGTCAAGTCTCAAGTAAAGACAAGACAGTCGAGTCAAGTCCGAAGTCACAGGCTTGAAACTTTAGAGTCCTTTCAAGTCATAAGCAGTGTTTACCAAATAAAATGCCATTTTAACAATGTAACAATCTATTAAATTTGACAAATACAATGAATGCATTTTTAATTGTTTTATTTGTTTAAATAAAATAAGACCAGTGTGACAGAACTTAATCACACTAAAGGAGTGCTGACATAGCATTCAGGATATAATCAGTGCTAAGCGGTGCAACAACAAATGAACTTCTGAAGACGTTATATAGTCATTTTAACTCATCTAATGTGAGTGTGTGTGTGTCTGTGTGGTGAGTGTGTCTGTATGTATAGGTGTGGCTAGAGAGCCGCGGGTTGAGTATCACTGCGTTAGCTGAATACTTTGAATGGGGGCACAAGTTACTCAACACACTCACTGAAAATCTCAAGTATTTTCAAGTCATCGGACTAAAGTCGGAGTCAAGTCCTGAGTCATTGATGTCAAAGTCCAATTCGAGTTGCAAGTCTTTGATGATATTGTCCAGTCCAAAGTCATCAAAATTGTGACTCAAGTCAGACGCGAGCCCAAGTCACGTGACTCGAGTTCACACCTCTGTATAATAATAACAATTCATTTTGTTTATAGGCGCCTTTTAAAGTACTCTAGGTCACCTTACAAGTTGGGGTTAAAAACAAGACCTATGAATAAGTAAAAAATATAGTTACAAGTTAGCAATGAATTAAAGACCCTGTAAAATGAAATCCAAAGTTTTGGTCTTAACACACTAGGTATGTTTGAATACGGTAGCATGTGAAAACACTGAGATCTACATGTGACTGAATTCTGGATTTAGACCACTAGAAAGTTTTTCACCTCTTTCCTGGCTTGGTTTCTTGTGGGTGGGGCCAATATGTGGGCTCATGATGCCGTGAGTCCACAGTAGGGAATAACCCTGCCCCTCTAACACTACGATATAGAATCACAGAGCAGTTCATCTCAGTACAGTCTGTTGTTAGCTGATGTTACTGCCTTTATTGAAAGTTAAAAATCTGTTAAAATTTTTTTTCTTTTTTTTTGGTTGTTTGTTTGTTGATTGTGAGGTAAATTTGCCAAATTTATCAGCCACAGTGGTCTATGGATCATTTTAAGTATCATAACAAAGATATGAGTCAGAAGACGGACTTTGTCTCTTCTCTGGTACAGAGTCAGGCACCTACACTCTGGTCATAAGGTCAACATTTAGATCGTAACTTTTTTTTTTATTTGAGAGGATCATATTTCACCTGAGTAGGCGTGGCTTCAGCTCATTTAGCAGACACGCCCACACCATCTTGGAGCAGATTTTACTGCCGCATTTTTTATGTTTTTGAAGTTTAATTTTTATAAACTTAGAGATGTTTTATCTGACTGAAATTTGAGTTAGGGATTCATAACACTGTGACCTGTCATACAACAAACCTAAATACAGATTAATTTTCCCTTTCCAGGGTCTTTAAAACATTGAATAAAAAAGTGATATTGATATGATCAGATAAAACTTCACTGAAACTCAGGGGAAATTCTGTCATTGCAGCAACACAAGGAGAAAGGTGGTGAAATACAAAATACAAATTTGAAAAACAATAAGCAAGATAAATTAAAAACCAGGGCTATCAAAAGTTTACCAGTTAAAATCATGATTAATCCCAAAAAATCTGTAGTCAATCTCAATTAATTGTACCCTTTTTATTGCATTTTGCAATTGTTTTAAACTAAGGGTAACTGACTTCCTGTTTGGGTACAGACCTGCTTTTAGTGGTAGATCAAAGATTGGACTTAACCATGGAAAAAGGAACTTGCGATACACTGAAAATGAAAGAAAAGATCTTTAAAAGGATGCAGGTGACTTCTGACTTGTCCACTGAGCTGTCTTTGAGTCTTATGAAGGTGAAATTACATATGAAGGGGCAGTGGTGGAGCTGCTGTGCCTTAATCAAAGTGTGCTGAAAGGTACAATAAAGCATGTGATTAATGGTAATTAAAAACTGTCAGTGCACTAATTGTGGACATAATTATAATCATGTTAACCTCGATTAATCTTGACAGCCCTGTACATCATTTTACAGCAAAAATCAAACCGTTGACAGACAGCGCTGCACGTCGCTCTTTTCACATTCTCTCTCTCTGTCTCTCTATCTCTCTCTCTCCATCTCTCTCTCTCTCTCTCTCTCTCTCCATGATCAGTAAACAACAAAAATTCATGCTCATCATCAAAAGGAGAGAATTTTCCTGCATAGAAGTTAAAGAACAGTCCTCTGATTATTGATTTCTCTCGATAGCAGAAAATGAACATAATCATATTTTTGGAAGGTGGTGAGAACTGCATGCTTTACTGCATGTTCCAGTTAATAAATTAAAGACTGTTTCTGTCATGGGATGAATGTTTCTAACATCTCCAGCATTTCATTTTTAAAAAGTCTAGAATTGATTTGTCTATAAGAAGGGGAAAGGGTCAAACTTTTGTTATAAGTTGTAATACTGAATCCCTGCTTGGTCCCTCCTGATCTTACTCGTTGCCAGTGTGACAATCCCAGCTATGCGCAACTATCAGACTGTAATGTGTACATAAATCTCAAGTTTTGGTCTTGTGTGATAAATATTTAAGGAGCAGAGGCAGGGAAAAAAACGTATCTCCCTGTCTCACCGTGGGCTGAAAATTTATCATGGGGGGTTATCAGTAACAGAAGGGGTAAACCCCCCCCCCCACCAGCGAATCACACCCTGCAAACCACTTTGACGTCATCACGGCGCACTTGGAGGTGGCGCTGGCTCAAAAGCAGGGCCATTTGAGCACGGCTTGGCCTGGCCAAACTGGTGATGGAAACATGAATCAGCACGGCTTGGTTTGGCTCAGCTCAGCCAGGAGTTGTGGTGGAAAAGCCCTAGTGGTGCACTTCTTTGCAGCAAATTCTGAAAAACAAATCTACTACTTTTTCTCCAAATAGCTGTTTTGTTTTTTTTCATAGTTTTTATACAGTGGTTTAAGCACACACTTTATAGAGATCACATCATAAAGTTTAATGTAAGAGAGCCAATGAAAACAAATGAATGGTGAAATGAGTTTTATATTGACATTTTACTTGCATCAGGCCTCACAGGTAACACAGCAGACAAGTCCCCCTAAAAGCAGCTGTTTCTGCCTCCAGCCTTTAAAATGCACGGTGGATGAAAGCCTCCAGCATAAGGTCGACTAATGTCAATTTTTCATCCAACCTCAAAATAAAAAATGTAACTTAATAAACTCAACACAAGTAAGTCAAACATACCTGATTTTACACCACGCGAATAGCATTCCCCTACTAAGTCCAAGACATGTCTGCTACTTCTCACATAGACGGCTGGATCCCTACATTATATTCTGTACTCAAGAAACTTTTAGTAAGGTCAGCTAAACATTCAATTATGTTGTCAGCTAACAAGCAGCTATTAAGTCGCCACTCTTGAAAGTGAATTGAAAACCTGTAAGTGGTGGGAATAGCAGATTTTTAGGAGAACTACAATTAAAGCAAAAATCCAAACCTGGCCATCTCCTCCCCTTTCATTCTCACTTTCTGCACCTCCCACCCCTTTATCCTATTTCTCTCTCTGCTCCTTCGCGTAGGGCACTGCAGGGTTTTGTTGTTCTTTCAATTCTGACGTTTTCTCTGGATTTTTCTTTAAGTTAAGACTAAATCTTTGTAAAGATAAAAGTCATCCACAAAGTATCATAGCCTCTAAGAGAGCTCCTAAAGCAAAGAACTGTTTGGAGGACTTTAAAGAGGCTTTACTTTTTAAAGGAAGAATATGAAATACAAGAACAAGGAGTGCTTTTTAGCACACATTTCAGACCATTTTGGACTCTCTTTAGTGCAAAGTAATGCATGCACAGAGAATCTCATTCCCCAGGTGCATCTAATCACCGGTTAAAGCCTCGACTCACGCTGAGAGAGCTGAGAGCATGAGAAGAGGACACGTTGCAAATGGACATGTTTGCAAACATTTTGTTGGATTTATACATGAGTAAATATTTATTCAACACAGATGTTTTTTTTTTCATAAATTTGTCCCCACATTTTCTAACCAGATTGCATGATTTAGCCCATCGATTTCACAGTCCTATGCCCACTGTGAGAAGTGAGCACTCACCTTACCTTACCTCACCTTACCTCACCTTAGTAACCAAACAATCTAACTTTGACAGTAGTTGCTGCCCAGAGTTGCTCAAAGAATGGTTTTTAACCAGTCCTGATGCTGCCGGCAATTTTAAGCTTGATTTCGGGCCCAATATGCCCCCATCCATACTTGTAGCCGCCAATTATAAACCCAAATTTTACTTATGCTTTGGATCAGCCTGGGAAACTCCTGGATCTGTAATTGTAAATATCATATTTTTGATGATTGTGATTTCATATAGGGTTGCAATAGGTGTTTGCAATCATGTGATCCAAAATGTCTCATTTGGGGACAGGAAGTGTGGGACAGTAATAAGGAATGAATGGGAATGAGGGAAAGTTAGTACTTTGTAGCTCTAAATTTCATATACATAGAGTGTGATCCCTACACTTTACAAAAAAAGTGATTTTTACCAGCGTGACTGATGTACCTGGTGTGGAGGTGATAAGTATCACAAATTACTCAAAACTGCAGACAACCTAGTGTCTAGCTCTGTGGAGTAAGGTGAAGGGGGGAAAGAGTCTAGAGGAGTCTTTTACCAAGCGAAGAGGCTATCTGTAAAAAAATCCCCATTCTGTCACAAACATGCTTTTAATTGAAACAGTGATCTACTGTCACCTGAATAAATCTTGTTGGGTGAGTAACCAAGTATTGATGTGATGTTCATGAATAAGCCTGTGATTATGAAATGGTTTTTTTGTGTTAGCCATGATGAACTACAGCCACTGTAGCTAACACGTGTTTGAGTACCAGTCTCCTGTCTTACGTACTTTGTTGTTATTTATTCCACAATTAAAACCAGCCATCCTACTCAGCTCACCTCCACTGGCCAAATGATCTGGATCTGAAATTTCATGTTGCATAAAGATGAGTAGGTCAGAGTTTGATGAGCTAAACCATGTCAAAACTGTCCTGAAATAAACTGGACTGCTTTGTGGAGACTGACCATACATCAGCATTATCCAGGCTCGGGATGGGGGCTTGTTTTAATTCACATTGTGTAATTATGGAATAAAGCATAAACTTTTTTTTGTCTGAGTATTTCACTCCTTTCAGAACAAACATAGCTTTATAAAAAAAAACAGTGTTCCAATTTTTGGACTTTAAACACTTCGCATAGTTGTAAACTGCCCAAAACACAGGATAACCATCACATACTTGACCCGATACAGGTCGGCAGAGGAGCGGAAACATCATTTCCATCATGAAAAGCTTTTAGAGTTGTTTTTATTCTTTATTTCATGCAGAAGCATGGCCAAGTTCTGGTAAAAATGACGCTCTACTGGAGCTACAGCCAAGCTGAACACCACACTGGACGAAGCTATAGCAATGGGTTTGAGTACAACTAAACCCCACCCACAGCTATGGTCTTGTCTTCCTTAATTAACACTTATTGGTCCAAAAAGCATTCTCCACGCTCCATGAACCACCGTTAGATGTCCCTGTTCCTCTGCTTATGCAATGCTGTACAGTAGAGGGCTGCATTGGGACCCGGAGGGACCCAACGCAAATCTCGCAGGAGCGGGCGGTTTGAACTTTGCTGCGGGCGGCTAAAAAAAATCCACTGCGGGACCAGGATGCAGCCTAGCGACAGGATGGAGTCAACAAATGATATAGAAAAAAGCTCAAACAAGGTCTTTATGGCAGAAAAAGAAAACAAGGCAAGTCTGACAAGTTTTGTTTCTGCAGACAAGCTCTGATGGAATAACAGATTAATATCTACTGAATACTCAATGGCGAGACAAGTACAGTTTCATAAATAAGTATTTCAACTGAAAAAGCGGGTTTTTGTGTTGTGAAAGTTTATGCTGAGAGTTTTTTTTTTAATCATTTAGATTAATAGGTTGTTGGCACTCACATGATCTTCTTGGTCTGTTTTTGCACAAGGCACTGTTTTTTGTTTTTGATGTATTCCGTGACATTTTTGTTTCCCCTTTACTGCCGGGACAACACCTGGTCTGCATTAAGCACTGCCCATGAATCTCTATTAATAGCCTATAGAATGACGTGTTTTCTCCTGCAGGACAGGAGAAGACACAAAATCAATGCATCTCTATTATTGTGTAGGTATGAATTTTCAGGGTTTTACGGGTGCGGGCGGGAGTGTAACACACACGCTGCGGTGCGGGCGGTAATGGTCAGAAATTCAGCGGGAGCAGACAGGAGCAGGATGAAGAAAACAATCCCGCGCAGGGCTCTACTGTACGGCTCTGAAAGTAGAGTCACTCAGTCAGACAGGCAGTCACATACAGACCCATGTGTAGAGCTGACACCATTGGTCAGCCAAAAAAAGTTTAAAAACGTCAGGAAAAAACTGTAGAAGGTAGGAATATAAAAAGCCTCATCTAAAGCCTGGGTGAGTGCTGTCACACAACACTTGTGTGTGGTCCATTGGTCTGGTTTGGTTCAGTACAGAGTTATCATGGTTTAGCTCATTGAACTCCAGGTTTCCTGATGCCTGTCCAGTCTTCCACATTGTGGCCGGAAATCAGTCTCTTTTAGGAGATCCAGATCATTTGACGCAGCACAGTAGAGCTGGTTGTTCAGCTCCCAAAGAGCTCTTCATCTGCTAACAGTTTGGCTTTTTAATTGTGGATTAAATAACAACAGGAGTTAGCTACGGTAGCAAACAGAAAAGAGCAGTTCTGTAGAATAGGCTCATCATGAACGTCACATTGTCTCTTGGCCGCTCACCCTCCAAGGTTTATTTGGTTGATAGAATTTCAAAGTTTCAATGAAAAGCACAAAATGAGCATTTTTTAATGTTTAAGTGTCTCAGCTAGCCTCTTAACTCAGTACAACACTCTTCAAGTCTCCCTTCATCTGGCTCGTCGATGCTAGGAGGCCTGAAGGACTGAGTATTTTGGATATTGATCACCTCCACGTCAGGTAAATGTCTTAAACTGTAGGAGAAAAAAAACTTTTATAAGGTGTACGGATTGTATTTAATACATTTTCTGATTATATGTAAAGCCTACAGGGTCCATTTAGAGCCATAAATTGGAACGTTAGTAAACTTTCCTTACTTCTCATTCATTCCTAAAGGGTGACCTCCAGTGGACATGTGGGATCACGTGATTGCAGCCTTTACAGACAAATACAAACATATTTGTCATAGCCCAAAGCTCCATTCTCTAGTTGGGCTCTAGGTATCTACCCCCACTTTCCTCCCACAACCACAGTTATGGTGAGGTGTAGTCGATGTCAAAGTGTGTCTCAATGAATAATAGACCACAGGGACAGTTTAGTGCAGCATTTTCATGTTTACATCTTTAAATACTGCAAAAATTAAATTTTAAGGAACTAAGACTGGTAAAAAATGAAAAGCTTTAAGAAAAACGGAATCTTAGAAATGAGTCGTGTGAGGGAATCCCTCACTCTTAAATCCTGTTTGATACTTTTTGTAAGAACCTCATCAAATGTTTCTGAAGTCTCACTGAAATACTTATTATTTCAGCTCAACCTTAGGAGTCATTTCAGTTCATGTATGATTCTGGAAACCACATCCCCTCTTCTTTTGGACTCACTTCAAATCTGATGATTAATTTCCCTAAAATTTCACAGGTGCAAAGCTGTGAAGATGTGACGAGGTGTCTGAAGATTTGACAAATCCTGCGTGGATCATTGAGTGCCAGTGGAGTGGAGACAGACCTGCCAAATGCCTGACTCTGAAGAATTCTTGTTTTGATTTTGGTCATCTTCATACGCCACCAGAGAGGGAACGTGCCCAGAGAGAGGCGTCCCACGCTGAGCCCCCTGAATCCCCATGGCACGCTCAGTCCTGACATGTCCACTTTGATGGCTCAGAATAACGCCTGTCCTGTCAGCTTAAGAGAGGATGATTCAGAGCTCTGACAATACACCACAGTGTCCGGTGTCACTGGAGGCAACAATTAGCAGCTCCTCACCCAAATACACACACTGCGTTCACACCTGCTGTGTCAAGACATGCCAACACACGTACACAAAGACAATCATCCACACCACTGACCTCCATGAGATTGGCCCCCGGGCGATTCTCCAGCTCTATTTATAGGAGCTGATGGGTCTGGACTGGTACTTGGTGCGACCTCATCTGGACAATGGTCCTGGCAGGGAGTCCCTCTGCTTCTTGTTCCTATTAGCCTCTCCATCCCCATGCTGAGATTGTCATTAATGAAATCATTGCCCTGATCCCAGATGGTGTGCTCGGAGTGCTGGCAAGCCCTGTGATTATAAATCAGCCTCCCTGGAAGAGCTGGACTCGTTTTAGCCATGCTGGATCCTTGTCTACAGCAGTTTTTCAGGCAGTCCTGACATGATGCTCTAGTAGCAGGAAACCTTGTTTGGTTAAAAGATTTACGTTCCCACATCAACTTCTCTCAAGTTTTCATTCCACAGGAGACTTCCCGTCGCTGTTTGTGGTCATCAATGTTGACGTTCTTCTCCAAAAGCAGGCACAAAACAAAAAGTGTATTATAAATGCTCCTCCCTGAGTGGAATTTGACTTGTCTGAAAGCTGACAACAGCCCACAGCAATGTTGATGTTTAGTTGTCCCCTTTGCATTGCAGAGATACAGAAGCTGCTGTTGGAGGAAGCAGAGCAGAGTTTGTCTGGAAAAAGAACAACTTTTAGTCCTCATCATCGAAGTCACAAAATGAAATACATAATGGTACAATACAATGTTTCTATAAAGTGTTGTTGTTATGTAACTTTTGGTCAACACAGCCTTGTTGCCTCTTAAACTGTAATATTCAGTCATTAAGCTGCCATTTTGGTTTAGAACAACAGCTTTATGCAAGCATTTCTATGCCCTTGTGCCATCAATATGCATTTGGTATCATGCCTGTACGTCATATCAATGTAATATCTCACAGCGTTTTCGCTGATCGTTGAAAAGTCTTAAAAAGTCTTACTTTTTTGAAGAAGTCTTAAATTTTAAAAGGCACATTGATTAAGATGTCTTTATCCAATCTTCGTTTTGTAGCCAACGTTATATGATTCAGATCATTCTGTTTTTGCACACTCACTCTGCCAGTCATGACCGTACATCTTAAAAAGGTCTTTAAAAAAGTCTTAAACTTGCTTTCAGGGTTCTCACACAGGTCTAAGGTCAAAAACTTCCTTTCTTAACCTGCCACTGTCTTTCTACAGTCCAACAATAGTATTCCCCCCTGAAGCATATATGGTTGATGTTTAAGATGTCTATGAAACATGGAGAAGCTGAATGACTTGTTCTCTTGTGGCACCATCTGAAATTTATCAAAGCCCTGCCCCTTCACACCTTTCTAAATTTGGCTGTAGTGATTCAGTTTCATAAATATCAATATATATTTAATGAAAATAATCTCATACAGTAAACAGACAGGAGCTGATGTGTGCATCAAATGTGATGATTTCATCACCATACTGAGCGTGGTTGATAGAAAATGTATCCTCTTTAATAAAACTAAACAAGTACAATTAGTAAAAGACCTAAAGTTATTGACTTTTTGGGGGTGGTTTGTCTCGCTACCATTTGTCAGTACAAGTTGCTCGTAGTCTCACATACAGCTGGTGTAGAGGACATTATCAGAGTATGTATGGTCAGTGTGGAAACATACTGAAGACAGCTGCCATAGATGGAGCAGTGACAAAATAAATGGTTTTCCATTTGTCTTAAGAGGCCATACTTGTAACAGCCTCAGGGCACGAGTCTATTAATCCAATTTCTTGTGCTAGTAGGGCTTATTTTTAGTACAAAATCAATACATTTCAGTGCATTCAGTGCAAAATCACCCTCAGCATCAGCAGTTTTTTGTTGCTGCTCTCACAACACCCTTGAGTTCTTGACAGCACTCCAGACAACCTACAAGTGTGCAAGGTGCACAAACAGTGTATGTGGAATTCGGAGGTGAGGCAACTGCAGAGGGAAGCAGTCATGCCAAGAGATAACTTTTAATTTTTTTGCAACAGGAAGTGCCAGTAAGAAGCACTCTGAAAATTAGGTTTTTAGTGCTGCCTGCACAAAAATTTACTGCAAATGGAAACAGGCCCTCATGCGACACTTGCAGAATCAGAACAATTATGACCTCAGTCATCAAAGTGGATGATAGAAGCACCAGTAATGGGGGCGCAGGTGGCCGAGTGGCCAAGGCACACCCCATGTACACAGGAGGCCAGGGTTCGAATCCGGCCTGAGGCCCCCCATTGCATGTCTCTCCCCCACTCTCGTCCCTGTTTCCGACTCTATCCACTATCCTCCTCTATCAAATAAAGGCACAAAAATAAACCTTTAAACAAAAAGAAGCACCAGTAACAGCTATAGGTTATGATGCATTTTAGTCTACAACGCTAAAGTCAGTTAAATGCGGTGAGTCACCTCAAGGGTGCTCAAGGTGAATCTTTGAACTGAGAGATATTTCTCCATCCATACCAAGCCATCTAAAAGCATATAAATGCCATGATGCTTAGGGATGTTTTTGTCAACATCTTATTTCAGTCAAGTCAAGCCACCAGTTTACAGGATCACAGTCTGAGTGTTTAAGCAAGAAATGTGTCCTTTCTGCCAGGAAATATTCAGATTTAAGCCCTGCTGCATAAATCCAATTAGATTTTGACTTCTAGTTGTAATGGCTGTGTCAAAGCAATGTAAGTGCATGTTTGTCCTATCATTGAAGCAGGTGTACACAGTGCATGCACTTGTTTGTTGACATGGTTTCTCTTAAAAGCTAAAAGTAAGTGCATCATCTGCTGCTGTACATTGATTGTTTTATAGGCATATGCAAAAGTAGATGTGTTTTTTTTTCATCTCAGAACTTTGAAGGAGCACTGCAGAGTTTTTTGGGGGTGTTTAATCTGTTAGAATTAAATGGATGTGAAAATGTAGTCACTTTCCATTTACAGCAGACCTGTTTTCTTTGTGACACAGCAGAAGGCTGCATCATGGTGACAAAAAAGAAAGAAGTATCAAAGACGCAGCCCCGTGACAAAGGAAATGCATTTGATTTTCAAAGGGATGCAGATATCAGCACTTTTAAATCACTTGACCAGTCCTGGCCTTTCCACTCTCTTACCTTTCATCTGGAGAGCAGGCCCCAGGACAGAAATGATGGAAAGCTACTCAATATTTAAATGCATCCAGGCTTGACGAGTTCATGCTTCTATTCAGATTTAGTATGAATATTGAAAACCCTGTGCA
The DNA here is from genome assembly GCF_018320785.1 of Cheilinus undulatus. Lineage (NCBI taxonomy): Eukaryota > Metazoa > Chordata > Actinopteri > Labriformes > Labridae > Cheilinus > Cheilinus undulatus. The sequence goes on from NC_054867.1 coordinate 16,952,847, forward strand.
CCAAATGCTGGTCTGAAGAAGGTCTAATGGACGTTTGCTCATGCACCTTTCTTATCTGTCAGCCATGTGAGGGAGGGTGAAGAGGCCTCTTCATCTTCTCCACATCAATCACATGGATCCTGCTTCACATTTTAAATTAAGGTCCATTTTTTGTTGTTGATGGGTTTGTTTTAGTGATATTACTACGCTTAAACTATAACATTCAGTTAAACACAACATATAAATGCCCTTAATAGGCTAGTTCTACATCAAACAAATCCATTCTGTAAACCAACTTCACACTGCAGCTGTAAAACATGTGAAGTTAGTTTGCAGAATGTTGCTAACGTTAGCACTGCTAGCACTGCAGGCTATCACTCCTTTGCAGGTTAATGTCCACTTTCCTGAGCTGAATATCGCCACTCAACACTTCATGTATATGTGAGTATAACCTGACACAGCCTCTGGACAACTTGAGCCCCATTTTCTAGACCAAAATAGCAATTAATACCTGCCAGGCCCTAGATCTCATGTGCGCTCATTTTATCACTATAACTTAACCACTGAAAGATTTCCTTTCAAACTGTGTTATCTGTGTGTTTCCTTTTTTCACAGCTGTAGAAAACCACCTGGATATGATCCACAGTTAACCAAAACAACTTCATTCTGCTTGGATAAAGGATTAGATTGTCCTTGGTTTCAGACAGCGTCACGGCTGAGTGTGAAAGTTTGGGACAGCTGTCTGTCAAGCACTCATGACACCAAGTACCTCTTTTAAGCCTTAATATGTCCTCAGTGGAGCAATGTGACTCAGAAAGAACCCTGGAAAAATATATTATGCTCTTGAATATAATTCAGAATATTGTTCAACAGAACATAAATTCTGTCACTTCAATGTATAAAGTGTTTTTTTATTATTTGTTTTTAATACCTTTATTGGAATGACAGGAAAGGGAAAGTGCCTGAAACTGGGGGGAAACAGATGGGGAATAATGAGGAAAGGCTTGATTTAAACCAAGGCCAAATGTATTAAGAACAACAGCCTCAGTACCTGAGGTTTGACATTGGCTGTCATTTCTCAAACCTGTGCAGAAACCATCATAGACTTGGATGTAGAAATGATCTTACAACAAGAGCCACTTGTGAAACATGCATATCTGGCCAGTCACAGCTTACACATGAATTCGTGCTGATAAATGTGACAGCTATTAAACAGTTGACATTTAAATTACAAGCACCTATAGGCCCATGTAGGGTCCATGTAGGAAGAGCAGGTACCCAAAAGCAGAGGCTATAGTCCTCGACGAACTGGTCGCAGAATCAGTTCCCGGCCTTTGTACGTTAGGTGCAGGTCTTCCTTCACTCCCTCTCCAGATTTCCTGTCTCCCTTCAGTTGTCCTATCAAAACAAAGGTAGAAATGCCCAAAAAATAATAATAAAAAATGTTCACGCCCTTAAACACATACCGGCCATTTTATTAGGTACACCTTACTAGGACCAGGTTGGATCCATTTGTTCCTTCAGAACTGCCTTGATACTTCGTTGCATAGTTCCAACAAGGTGGTGGAAACATTCCTCAGAGATTTTGGTCCATATTGACATGAAAGCATCACGCAGTTGCCACAGATTTTTCAGCTGCACATCCATGGTACAAATCTCCCTTTCTACCTAGAGTGACCAGATCCCAACTCACCAAATGTGGAACAAAGACTACATTTGTGTGGAACAATGTGGGATACCAGTGCATCAAAGTAGTCTAAAATAACTTTAACAATAACATTTGTATGCTTTGCCGTGTGATGGATTCAGTAGCACAGAATAGATTATGCAAATAAAAACTTAACACATATTTTTATTTAAATGCAACTGGTGGTGGGTGGGCCCTTAACCTGCTGCTTCTCAAGCACATCTGTAACTTCGGATGCTGCGTTTGTATGACCACATGACATTTTTTTAGCAATCTCAGAGTCTGGAAACATGAAGGGTATTAGCTTAATACCACAGTCTTCTGTCCATGCATGAACTGGAGTGTTGCACAGTGTGGTAAACGCTAGTTAGGTCAGCTGCTGTTACCTCAATTCGTTTGAATCTTTGTTAGGGTTGGAACGCAGACTGTCAACCACAAACGTCTGCTGAAACAGGTCAGCAGAAGAGTGAAAACATCTTTTCCATCATGAAAAGCTTTAAGTGTTCTTTTACTCTTTATTTCATAGAGATATGTAGTTCAGTTCTGATGAAACTGCCGCTAGATTGTTGCTACATCCGAGTTAATCACCACACTGGCAGCCATTGCAATCGGCTAGTGCAACTAATCTTCGCCCATAGCCAACGCCTCCTCAAATAATGCTGATTGGTCTGAACAGCATGCTGTTTGGCAAAAACGGTGTGGAATGTTTTCAAGATGGATTTGCCTGATGACAGAGAGGGAGTCTGGCAAATTCATCTGCCAGCATCTCAGTTTCAGGCATTATTATCATTTTTTGTGTTAGCGACAGTGATATGCAGATTTATGACAGAGACAAACTGTTCTCTTCTAACTGTTTATAAGACTTTAAGAGGGATATAAGAAAACCTGAAATGTCTAGTAGGCTATAGACCCCTGATCATCAACTGGAAGCCCAGGGGCAACATCAGGCCCCCCACAGCTTCCCATCCGGTCCCCAGAAGATTATTTTATTCACAAAATATGAGGAAAATGTTTTATGGTATTTACAGCATCTTTTCATTTTAAAAAATCACTACGGCTATTAAAGGATCCCCAAAATAAACTAATATTAAAACTTTTTTTCTGGATTTGCTTGATGCTTGAACAGTTTCACAAAAATCCACCTGTCAGACATTATTAATAAATAAGATACATGATAAACACATACTCAGCAGTCCAGTCTTGATTAGAACTGCTAGTTAAAGTATCAACCAATTTCCTGCCTGGATCTAAAAAAAAAAAAAAACAAAAGACCTGTTTAGTGCATGTCTTATTCACTGATCAGGATTTGACATGTTTAACTCTAACTTTGTGTTGAACAGCATGACAGCCCCAGAAATATGTGGCTGCAATATCTCAATCGCCCCCTTGTGGCTGGCTGCAGTACAGGCGATAGGGACTTAATTTACTGCTAATGCCTAAAATGGAAATCAAAATGTCTGTAAAGATTTTTTGCTTAATTAACAGTCTGGCTCCCACAACGTCTGCCAAGAAGAAAGTCTGACCCTTGTGCAAATGTAGTTGGTGATCCCTGCTATAGACAAAGGTTTTTTTTTGTTATAATGTCTATTTGTCATTTGAATAGCCCTCTTGCCAGACATATCAGTTGTAAGTCTTACATTTTAGTGCTCTGGATGAGGTCCTGTCTCTTAACAGTAATTTTGACATACACCGGCCACGCTGTGCTCTATAGTGCCACGGTTTCGCTTCGACTGAAGGTGAGCAACCTCGCACACTGGACGTGTGTCTATAGCTCAGCTCAGCCGTGATCAGCTTGAGACAAGAGAGCAGAGATCACAGGGAACTGCGAGCTGATGCATAGTATGTCAACAACAGATTATTTTGCCTTCCTGGAGTTGATCTGCAGTACATTTCAACATGATTCTGTGATTTTTTTGCTTCTGCCATGAGCAAGTACATTATGAAGTTAAAAGGTTAATGTCTGCTATAGAGTCTGTGGTTTCATAAGTTAACTTTTCTTCATCAGTGGTGACCTCCTGATGAACTTTTGCTTGTGCTGCAGGATGACATGTGACGTTGATAGCAAGCTGGTTCAGGTCTCCTTATCGCCCATTATTCCCAGATAGTTGGACATCTGTCATGCATTGACCCTTTCGTAATAAATACGCCTAATGCCACATGTCATTGGCTTTACATAAATGTTTCCTGACATGAGCAAATAAAATGATTATTCTCTCTAATTTAAGCTAAAACATGAGGCTGTCCTAACCTATTCCTAGCAGTTTAGGCACCTCAAATATCATTTAACAATAATGGTGTATTCTCACTTGATGATGTTAACTAACATTATTTCAACATTTTGCATGTTAAACACATGAAATGTGCTAACGTTTCAAAGTGATACATGGTATTTGGAAGCATATTCTGACTATTTAACATTAAAACACTATTCAACTCGCACACCTGTTTAAATTGAGCTTTATTGGTTACTTCAGTTGCTTTAGCACAGATTTGTGAGACCAAATGTGTACTGCATGAATTCACCCATTGATTATTCATTGTGGAAACTGCCATTGCTTCTCATAATTTAGAGTATAGCCAAGGATTTGTGATGAAAAAACATTTCATTGAGCATGAGCCAACTGACCTTTTGCATGCTGCACACAGCTTTGCATTGTGGGTTTGTTATTTAAACAGCAAGGACATGAATGAAGCAGTGGGGAGGATTTTGCCTCTTCCATCTGCTTCCTCCCACTCTGACACGTGAGGTACAGCAGGCTCTCTTTGGCAGAAAAGCCGAGTTGTGCGGGAGGTAAACACAGCAAAGAGCAGTTTGGTTTACCTGCAGGACGGCCGCCTAAGAGGCAGAGCTAGATGCTAATGTGATTTAAGCACATGTTGTTAATAAAGGCCTTATGCTCCTCTCTGCTGCTAAGATTTCATTTAGACGCATAATGCTGAACATTAATATCAATACATACACTATTGATTTTTCCTCTCTGCCTGCTTTGCTGGAGAGGGAGTTTTAGAGCAGAGCAGAGGGGGATTCAATTGCACTGAATTTAATTTGGTGGTTTCATGTCAGCATAGATATCCTGAAATTCAGACTCGTCTGAAGTCCAGTTCAATATCCTTGCTTGACCCCTTCCTCTGATTTCCTCTCCTTAGAGAGAGCTGCATTACTCCTCAGGAAAGAGAGAAGCTCTGATCTCTCTCCCTCTTCTCTCTTTTACAAATTCTTCACAACCCTTAACCGCAGACCCACAGCAGGTCTCTGAGGGGTCAGTGTTGCAGCATTTCCATGGAGAGGAAAGGCCAAGCATGTGGGTGTTTGATAGAAATACAACAAGCAGAGTTTCCTTTGGAATTAAGAAAGGCCATGTGCAGTACACACATGGTTTGTGCTATTGTTTTGCTGTAAACTTTCATCCTCTGCTTGGGTTGATGTTGCTTTGGAGGATTTAAACTGTTTTTTAAAATGGAAATAGTCAAAGTTTTGTGCCGCCGGAAGCACAAAATAACTGCGCCGATGTTTTGGTGACATTTCATTTATCAGAAAACAAACTGAATGTTGATATATTCCTCTGAATGTGTACTTTGTTAATTTGGCACAATGATAATTAATGGCAGCACTCAAAGAGAGATATTAAAGAACAGATGTTTACTCAGCATAAGTCAATCGACGTACAAACCTTCAATTACAGCCCCCCCTGTGGGGAACAAAGAGGCAGCATCAATCTGGGCCAATTGACAGTAGATTGAATTGATTAGCTTATTATAAGGAAGCTTGGTTATTATTGCCATAACTCACTGCTGATTATCAGTCCTTTAGGAAGCAGGCAGAGACGGCATAAACATGATCAGAACCTAATCACATGGCCGGCACAGATTTATCTTGTATACTTGATTAGGTCAGATGTACAGAAAGCGGCAGGCAGAGAAGAGAGTGGGTATCAATTTCATGATATGAAAATGACTCCAACAGACACCCCAGGGTGGTGGGATGCTACTGCAGAACAGCCTGATAGGAGGCCATAAATCATGAATAAACAGCCTGTTGTGAGCTTGTTTGAAAATTATCCTCGAACCCTACAGCAAAGTGTTTATGAGAAAAAATCTTGATGTACGCTTTTAACACTTTCTCCTCCATGATCTGAAAAAGAAATTAGTATACTGCGCCTATAAAAAGTATTCACATCCTTGGATATTTAATCTTTTTATTGATATCATAAATCATACATGGTCATTATAATTGGACATAAAAGCCTCTTTAATGTCAAAGTATAAGCAGATTTTGACAAAGTAATGTCAATTAAATTAAAATTAAGTAACTGACTTAATTCAATAGCGGTCCAGCCAATTGCTAGTAGTCTCACAGTTAGTGAAATGGGGATCACCTGAGTGTAGTCAATATGTCTCAAGTAATTGTAGCATAAAGACACCTATGTCTGGAGGGCCAATTCACTGGTTATTCAGTATTCCTGGCTACCATTACACCATGAAGACAAAAGAACCCTACAAGCAACTAAGAGAAAAGTGTATCGGAAAGTTTAAGTCAGAGAATGTATTGAGAAAATTACCAAGGCACCGAACATCCCCTGGAGTTCAGTCAAATCTGTTATCAAGAAATAGAAAGGCATATGGCACATATGTAAATCTGCCTGGATCAGGCCGTCCTCACAAACTGAGTGAGCGTACAAGAAGGAGACTTCTGCGAGAGGCCACCAAGACACCTATGACTACTCTGAAGGAGTTACAAGCTTCAGCAGCTGAGATGGGAGAGACTCTGCATACAACTGTTTACTGGGTTCCTCACCTGTCAAAGATTTATTGGAGAGTGGCAAAGAGAAAGACGTTGTTGAAGAAAAAAGCACCAAAAAGCATGTGGGAGACTCCATGGCCAAGTGGAAGAAAGTTCTGTGGTCCAATAAGACCAAACTGGTGCTTTTTTGCCCATCAGACAGAACGCTATGTCCCGTACATCACCACAAACACACCATCCCCACTGTGAAGCATGGTGGTGGCAGCATCATGCTGTGGGGATTCTTCCTAGCAGTCAGCCCTAAAGGCTTGTGGAGGGTAAAATGAATGTGTCAAAATATAGGAAAATCCTAGAGTACAATCTTGTTTAGTCTACAATAGAATTACTGCTTTGGAGAAGATCTATTTTGTAGCAACCCGAAGCATACAGTGAAAGCTACACAAAAATGGTTTAGAGACAACAAGGTGAATGTTCTGGAGTGGACAAGTCAAAGCCCAGACCTCAATCCAATAGAGAATGTGTGGCTGGACTTGAAAAGGGCTGTTCACGCTCGATCCCCTTGCAGCCTGACAGAGCTTGAGCATTTTTGCAAAGAAGAATGGAGTAAAATTGCAGTTTCCAGATGTGCAAGCCTGATTGAGACCTATCCACATGGACTCAGAGATGTGATTGCAGCCAAAGGTGCATCTAATAAATACGGACTTTGAGGGGGTAAAGATTTATGTAGTCACTTATATTGCTTTACATATTTTTGTTTAATTGTATTTTTTTTTCAAAAAGCCAAATTGTATTGTTAAATTATATTGAACATGACTGATTTGTAGAATCAATAACAAGTAAAACATCAAAGGAGGTTAATTCTTTTTATAAACACTGTATATGGGTGGAAAATTCAACATTCAAGAGCTGATGAGGTTTTCATGTTTACAGATTTAGTAACAGTATGGGTTCAGACAGCTGACATATGGGAAATGTGCCCTGATTTGTGCTCTGTTTGCTGAATCGTTTGAATTGAGACGTACCCCCCCGTGCTCTGCCTGCATGATGAGGGCTCGCATCTGAACTTCCCTCCTGTCAAGTGTGCGTCGGATGCATTCTTCTGACAGCTCTCTCCCTTCACTTTGCGCCCCTCTCCCCCCTCCCCAGCGCTCCATTTCACACCGCAGAGGTCAGGGATTCTGCGTGCGTGTAGTGTGCGAGGAGGAGAGGGAAGAGCTGAAGCGTGTATGGGGAGAAGCCGTCTTCCTCCTAGGCCCTTGGTGTTGTCAGGTCGGTGGTGTTGAAGAACTCCGACAGTATGTCCCCTACCTCACCTTGCTGCAAACGGGGCCTGATATCAGCTTTCATCCATGGAACAAGTATGTGCATGTGCCCAGTGAAGTGTATCTAGTTTGCTCTTTTCTCCCTCTGTTTCTATCTCTGTGTACCGTGTCTGTGTATGAGTGTGCTCTGTATAGCGCCACTGTTCAATATTTATCCTCAGTATGTGGAGAAGGCCAACTGGAGGAAGACTTGAGGATTAATGCAATCCTCAAACAGAATACAACATGTCAGATTTTCACACTATCTCTTTCCCCCAGTGACCACATGGAAAGGTTTTCATGAAGGGGAGAGAATATATCGACCCCAGACTGGGAGAGGGATTGGAATGACACTGGAGCTGTTAGCTCTAAATGTGACACACTTTTTTGTTTTATTCTATGGTGACAGATCTGTCTGTAATGTGTATATTAAAGCAGAAAGAGAACTAATTACACCTTCATCCCTCTTCTTTTGAAAATCTAATTAAATTCAATCAAAAGACACAAAGACGTCTTTGCACCCTGATGGGGTATGGACTGCTTTAAATATATAAAACACAGGAAGTGGTTCAACTTTAACTTTATTTTCCTCTAAGGCAAATTTGTTTCGCAGTTAGTTAAAAGCATAAAAGCATCAAAACTCAACCACACAGACTCAGACAACTGCAACAATAACACAGTTACATTAGGGACAGCTTTACCCAGTGGTTCTCAGCTAGTGGGTTGGGAGAAAAAGTGGGTGATGGGGCCCTTTTCTGTGGGTCACCAATGTGCTCCTGAAGCCAAATGTGCCAAAACATGCCTTAAACTCTTTTAAAACATGCGTGTTTTGTATGTTGTCTTTGATTAATCTTGTGTTTTGTACTTTAGGAGGTAAAAACTGTAGTTTTTTTCATCAAATTGATCCAATTGGTCCTAAAATGTCGGAAACGTGGGTCCCAATGTCTCACTGAGGAGTGGATAGTAGATCCTGAGGCTCTACCAGTCGAGAACCACTGACTAAATCTATCGGTCAGGCTTCATTTGTATCGCGCCAATTCACAACATTTTCTCAACACATTTTTTTTTGAAAGAGAGTAGGTCTAGACCTCTGAGTGATTTACTTCAGAAAGTTAAATTCCTAGATGTTTTTTGTTTTAATCTTGATGATTACTCCCTATAGCTCACGAAAGTGAAAACTCCACAATCACAAAATATTATAGTGTTTTTGGAAAAGTCCAGTTTGCCTTCATTTTGTCCCTCTGGTTCAGGACACACAACCACAATCATGGGGAAGACTGCTGACAAATGTCCAGAAGACAATCATTGACATCCTCCACAAGGAGGGTAAGCCACAGAAGGTCACCGCTGAAAGGGAAGGCTGTTCTCAGAGTGCTGTATCAAAGCATAGTCATGGAAAGTTAACTGGAAGGGAAAGTGTGGTAAGAAAAGGTGCACACGCAACAGTGATGAGCTCAGCCTTCAAAGGATTGTCAAATATAGCAGATTCAAGAACTTAGAGGAGCTTCACAAGGAGTGGACTGAGGCTAGAGTCAGTGGATCAAGAGCCACCACACACAGACAGGGCCAGGAAATGGGCTTTAAGCATCATGTTCCCAATGTCGAGCCATTCCTGAACCATGGGCAACGTTATAAGTTTCTTACCTGAGCTAAGGAGAAAAAGAACTGGACTATTGCTCAGTGGTCCTCTGAATTTAAGTTCCATTTGGAAATCAAGGTCCCAGAGTCTGGAGGAGGATATGAGAGGCAGAGAATCCAAGGTGCTTGATGTCCAGTGTTTTCAGTTTCCACAATCAGTGATGATTTGTGGTGTTGTTGTGGTTCCACTGTGCTTTATCAAGCCCAGAGTCAACACTGTCAGCCATCTACCAGGAGATTTTATGGACCATGCTTCCATCTGCTGAGAGGCTTTCTGCTTTATGGAGATACTGATTTCCTTTTCAGCAGAACTTGGCACCTGTCCACATTGAAGCCAAGACTACCAGAAACTGGTTTGCTGACCATGGTGTTACTGTGTTGACTGGCCAGCCAACTGGTCTGACCTGAACCCCATAGAGAATCTCTGGTGAATTCTCAACAATACAGATGAGCTGAAGGCTACTATCAGAGCAACCTGGACTTCATAACACCCCAGCAGTGCCACAGGCTGATCGCCTTCATGCCACGTTGAATAGATGCAGTAATTTGTGGAAAAGGACCTCCAACCACTTACTGACTGCATACATGGGCATTGTTTTCCAGAAGGTCAGCATTTTTCTCCCTCATTTGGAGGTAGGGGATTTAGATTTTCATGGGCTGTAGGCCGTAATCATCAACATTAAAACAAAAAAGGCTTCTTGAAATATTTCACTTTTTAGGGGTTTAACAGTTCATAGAGGTCACAGTTTGGTGCATGTCTTGGTTTTGGGGTCACCTTTTCATACAGGTTTGGTTCATTGGTAGAAAGAACAAGGAATATAAAGTGCCAGACTTATTATTCTAGGGTTTCCTCATTTATTACTTTTAACTGACAGTGATGTAGCTCACAGCTTGTTCCATGTATGTCGGGACATTGCTAAATTTGGAAGGTCAGAAGGAGGTCAGGAGGGAGATACGGAAAAAGATAGAGAGAGAAGCAGAGACAAAGAGGAGGTAAATGCAGAAATACGAGAACTGAAAGTAAAACCATCCTGAAACATTATCAAACACCCGTCGACAAAAATAATGTGCTTTTTGCTGGATCATTTTGTAAATTTAGTAGTGTAATTACTTGAGTGAAAAAACCCTAATTTTCCAGCCTGTTGGACTTGGCCTTTGATAATCTGAATCTCTTGCCAGAGGGCAGGAGCTCAAATCAGCATCAGCACTCATCCACATTTCCTCATTTTACGGTCAGCTGAGGAAAAAAATAAAATAGAATTTGACTGGGGGATGGAGGGAGTTGTTTGACAAGTTCAGCTGACTGAAAAAGACAGGAAAATTATTACTACAATATCATCAATCATTTCCTTAACATGTAAAAAGGAAATGCACGGATAACACTGTACATCACTGAGAGAGGTAGACAGCTCTGAGGCTATTCAAAGCCTCCATCTAAGAAATAATAAATATTACTGAAACACATCTGAAATATTACTGTTAGTGTTTTAATTAAGAGTACACATACATTGAGAATCACAGTCAAACCACAAGAATCAAACTGAAAGCATAAAAATAGACGCCATCTGAAATGGCCATTTGAAATACCGTCTTATTACCTACTAGCAGAGAGAGAGAGAGACTGAGGGGTGCAGAGGTTAGAGCAGGGGTGACGTGGGTGCCCCCTCATGACAAGGGGGCAAAGCAACACCAGCTGATGACTTCAGTGCTGCAGAAGAAGAGTAAATCATTGATGTCAACTACGATTCAACAACGCTGTTCCAGTTTAAGTTTGGGCTGGAGTGGAAAAGGAGTAACCATTACTGGCAACAGAGCCCTGGCCACACGCTTCCCTTTTTTTTTTTTTTTCAAACATCTGAACCGTGTGAGTTTTTTCTGCTGTTGCCTCAATCAAGAAAAATCAAAGCTGGACACTGAAAATGAACTGAGAGTGGCAGTCTCACACCTGTACTTAAGACCCAAAGATCCATAGCACCAAGTAAGCCCACAGTAGTCACTGAAATTATTGCAGGACCTGGAGGATAAATCTCAAAGATGTTCATGCTTTTATTCTCAGGAAAGTTCATCTTTAGAGAGTCAGATTTTTAAAACTCTGACAAAGGTGAGGGTTTCTGATATATTCACAAAATTTTGGGGATTTATGTGATGGCAAATTAAAAAAAAAAAAGAATTTATTCACAAAAACTTTGACTGGCAGTGTGATTGTTGTACGTTTACATATTTTGACATGTTGATATGTATGTATATTTGATTAAATATTTTCATCTGCCAAAGGGGGAGTCTGACAGAAAATGTACAGGAACCACTGGATGAGAGCATGAAGCTCAGGAGTTGACATGCATGTTAAGCTGGTGACTTAAATATTTAGGGCTCACATCAGCGCCCCCTTCAGCGTGGTCCTCAGGCAACTGCCTTTGTCACCTATGCCCAATAGTCCCTATCTGACAGGCTCTCAGGCAGCAGTTTGAGGACTGCAGGTTCAGGACCGTAGAACTGGGACCCGTGCTTTGTCAAAACAGCGGCACCAGCGAAGCAGAGGAGCATTGCAATTAAACAAGTTACAGCAGGTTCAGATGGACCGCAAATTTAGGACCGTAGAACCAGGACCAGGGTTTTTCGCAACAGTGCCACCCAGCAAAAGTCCGTAAATTAAACGCTTTATGAAAAGAGAAGCTTTATGAAGAGTGTTAAAGCTTCTGTGTGCATTTAATGAATTACACTGTGACTTGTTTACTTACTTAAACACTTTTAGTGCAAGCAAAAATTAAATTCAGAGCTTATCCCAACGCAGCTCTCTAACTTTGTTCTTTTAGTAGAGCTAACAGGATAATTCTCATTAAACACTGCTGTGGGTGCTCTAGAAATATGTCTGTAAATAATGATTTCCTAGTGTGTTTATAACCCTACGTTTCTGAAACTGTGCTGATATCATGTGTAAATCCTGTGCAATGTATAAGTTTATCAGTCAGAGGTGGAGCCATGGGGGGGCTTGTGGGGTCTATGCCCTAATGTTTTTTCAAAACATTAAGTCTTTAACTTTGGTAAAAGTACGTTGTCTCTGATTACTGATGAATATAAAAAGAACTATATGGATTATGACAAACAGATTGACCCTGCTGATCACAACATGGAAATTTCATCCTTGTTGCCAAACTGAAAAAACCCAAATCAGATGTTTTTTTTTTTTTTACTTTGAAAAGCTTAAAAGCACATTCTACAGAATAAATAAAAACCTTACTATTAATATTTCTGCATTTTTTAATAAATATGCATCTTTAACCACGTATATTGTAAGTTCACCCAGGGCACCAAAATGGCTAGAAACGGCCCTGATGTTAGCTAAGGTGATTTCTTCATTTTGTCTTCTTTAGTAGACATAGAGAAATAATATCTTCTTGTTTGAGTTGAAAGAGATGACGTTTTTATATTTTAATCTCCAAATCGCTCCAATAATCAGATTAGCATCTCATTTCTCTCACATCTCATTTCCATGCAGAGTCCTGTTTAGACAGCAAGGACAGGAAGTCACGCCATTTCATGCAAAGTATCGTGGCGGCTAGGAAAAAGGTGATGTGGAATTCAAGCTCTTTTTAGTGATCCAGATCTTTGACTCAGCTTAGTAAGAATCAGTTCTTTAAGCTCCCAAATAGCTCTTCATCTGATAGGCTGCCATTTTAGCCTTTTATTTGAACCATTTTCCTGAAATTATTCATTTAAAAAATGTAATACTACAAACAAACCAGAGACTTTGGTTCCCATGGTTCACATAAAAGAGCCGCCTCTTAAAACCATCTCGTCTGCAGAAGGCACATCTTTGCAGCCAGCTGCATGGACACAGATATTTCCTAATCGTTCTCTTATTACTGTATATATGTGGATGGTGCATCAGACAGGCCTACCTGCCATGGTCATGATGATTTCACACGCTGTACAAAAGTTTACTCAGGAAACATGCCCTGACACATGGGCTCTGCTCTTACTGTGAAAAAATGAACAATGTGTTTCCTTCATTTATTTTAAAATTAAATTGCAAATTTTCAGGCAATACAAGGATATTAAAGATGTTATCTTTGTTTGTTTGCTTTCTTTTCTCACTTTAAACAAAATCTCAGATAAATCAGATCACTTAGATAACCAGTGGATTGATAAATGATAAATAAAATGTTGGTTGCTTCATTTGTTTATTTGTATCCTTTGATTAATGAACCTTTTTGCTGAAATGTGCCAAAGAAAAAGAAATATAGTATTGCTTGATTTATTTTATTTTGTTTTTTATTGTTTGCAGAGTGGGGTTTTAACTTTTGTCATCTGCAGTAAATTTAATCTAACCTGCTGCTGAAACATTTGATCTTTTTTGTAATTTTTTCATAATTGGAGATAAACCTAAATGACATTATTCTAGGCGTTTATTACAGTATGTCCCTTTCAAAATAAAAGTGTCCCGTGGTTAGTTTTGTAAGTTATAGCAGGCTTGATCTGTTTAACTCACTGCTGTTGTATTTTGATCTAAACCTCTGTGTTGTTAAAATTCCCCGTCAACGCTTCCCCCTGACCTGACACAGATCTAAGAACACCAGTGCATCTGTCCCTCATACATCATCGTCGGCCTTCCCCGCCCCCGCCTCCATCTTTTAGCCCCTCGTCTGCCTGTCCCACCCCAAGCTGCTGCCTGACAGGCGGCAAACTGGGTCTGACAGGTGGCCAGGCAGTGTCACAGGCTCACCGCAGAGAGCAGCCACTGTCTCCACTCATTTCCTCCTCTGTGCCCCCTCACCTGAACCCGAACCTCAGCCAACTTCCTCCCGCCTTCCTGCTGGGGGAGCACCACACCAAACAAAAAGGTTTCCTTTTTGCAGGCCTGCTGTTTGAATGATGGCTCTCTTTCTTGCTGGTTCTGTTTTCATACTGCCGTTTCATACTCATGTCAAGGTTTTTACAGCATCTTCACTCTGTGAAACCTTTATAGTAGATTTGCATAATTTACGAGACAGAAAAAAAAATCATCCTTACTTTGTCTCTATAAGGCCTCCCTCCCTTTAAGGACCACACTCTTCTGACTGACCTACTCTCCAGAACCTGCAGAATATGGGGGTATCCTGGACAGAGGAGCCCATAAGGGGGATAAAGGGGAGAGCTTTGTGGGGCCCATGGAGGTCAGCAAAATCATGTCAACCATAAAGTTAAGCTGTGACAACCACATTTTATTTTTAACCTGAATTATAACCATTCTTATTAGAGAAACAAATCTAATTTTACTTATTTATGCTGTAGTACAGTAAAGCCTCTTTTATGGTATTGATAACAATGTGGATGGGCACACTTAACTAAACCATTTGGAAAGCAATGTCAGATGTCATAGTGCCAGAAAATAGAAGAAAGTGATACAACAATAGTGAAAAACTGATTCAGTGATTACAACATGGTGCAAAAAGTGGGCAACAAGTGGTGAAAATGGGTTAAAAATGGAAAAACATTGGAAAAAAGTTGAAAAAAAAAATTGTGAAAAGGGTTAAAATGGTATAAGGAGGTTACAAGTGGCTAGTATGGGTTGAAAGTGGCACAATGGGAATAAACTGGCAAGAAACAGGCAAAAAAAGAACAGGTTTAATGTAGCAAAAATTGGTTAAAAGTGGCAAAAGGTGTTAAAGATGCTAAAAAAAAAGGTTAACAAGACAAGAAAAAAAGGCTAGAACAGGTAAAAATGGCAAAAAGGGCCAAAATGAGTAAATTGGCAAAGCTACATTGTGAAAATAAGTTAAAACAAATCGTAAAGAGGAAAGAAGTAGCTATATGGGTTTAAATTCCCCAAAACGTTACAAAAATTGGTTTAAGGTTGGAAAAATTGGGATAAAGGGGGGAATATACAAAAAAAAAGCAAAAATGGGTAAAAAGTGGCAAAAAAAAAACAGCACTGAAAATGGGTTAAAGTTGCAAGAGTCACAAGAAAATGGCAAAACGTGGGATAAAAGTAGCAAAAATAAATTGTGAAACTAGGATAAAATTGGTACAAAGAGGGTAATAGTGGATAATATTGGTTGGCAAAAAGTGGCAAAAATGGGTTAAGGTTGCAACAATGAGATAAAGGGGGAAAATGGCAAAAAAAAGTGGTGATATTGGGTTTAAAGTAGTAGAAATGTGTAAGTAAAAGTTGGATAAATTGTTGAAAACTTGTTAAAAGTGGAAGAATTTGACAAAAATCAACTGAAAGTGTTCAAAGTTGGTGAAAAAGAACTATAAGTAGCAGAAATTGGTGGAAAAAGTGGTGAAAATGTGTTAAAAAGTGGCAAGATCAAACCATCTCAACATCAGACCTAATGTGACTTACTTATCTCTCCAATATGAAGTAACTTAGTCAGGATGCTGGCACCAGTGCAACTGATCCAACACACGTGTTGACATCGTAAATAAATCACGACGGGGACGGGCCCATTCACTGGGTTTTTCGGGGGCCCAGCTAATTCTGTAGTTAGAAGTGTTTTTGTTTGTAGCACCCTCTGCATCTTTCCACTACGCCCGAGGTTGTAAACTTAATTCTCTTATTGTAGTTAGCATGGATTGTGCCACTAGAACAGCAAAACAGAGGGCTTGCAGAGGAAAATAAAGTAGGTGGCTAAGATTTATGGTTTGAAGGTTTTCTAACTTTGAATAAACTTTGTCTCTACTTGTCATATGCAACAATATTGGGCTTTATATTATTATATTATTATATATAATATAAATATTATATATAATATTTAGACCATCTAGCTTGTTACCAGCACACAGGTCATTAGCCTGCATCTCTGATGGTATGAGGTTGCATTAGTGCCTATGGCGTGAGCAGCTTACACATCTGGAAAGGCTCTATCAATGCTGAAAAGTATAGAGAAGTTTTAGAGCAACATGTGATCCCATCCAGACAAGGTTTCTTTCAGGGAAGACCTTGCATATTTGTGTAAGACAATGCTAAACCACATATCATATCCATCATGGCAGAAGAATCCAGGTGCTGAACTTACCTGCCTGCAGTCCAGACCTTTCACCAGTGGAACACATTTGGGGCATCATAAAACAAAAATCCAGCAAAGAAGACCCAGGACTGTTGAGTAGCTAGAATCCTACAAGAATGGGACAACATTCCTCCCCCAAAACTCCAGCAACGTGTCTCCTAACTTCACAGATGTTTACAGACTGTTGTTAAAAAAGAGGGGATGCTACACAATGGTAATTATGGCCCTGTCCTTTCTTTGTTGAGAGGTGTTGCTACCATCGAATTCAAAGTGAGCTTATATTTTTCTAGAGGGTAAAAATTCTCAGTTTCAACATCTGATAAAAGAAATTTGCAAATTAATGCATTCTGTTTTTATTTGTATTTGCAGCACCCCATTTTTTTTTCTTTTTTGGAATTTGGGCTGTAGCTGAAGCAAGAAGTGCTGAGCTGAGTCTGGAGGTTGCCAGGTGTATAAGCTGGATTCTCCAAGCTAGACAGATGAGTCAAACATGCAGTAAGACAGTGTCTCTCTATAAATCCTGCCTCCTCTCGCCCTCCCCTGGTCGTTTCCCTGAATTCTTCCTGATTGACAGATTTAAAGAAACATTCTCCACCTATCACTGTGGGAGGAAATTTCCCAAGAATTACAGATAAAAAGGTTATATTTTCAAATGCTGCGTGAACATTTCTTTCCAGTGCCTTTGATTTAAATCCGTGCTTAAGGATAAATATTGATTTGTTTGCATGATGAACTGAAGCCGAATGAATGTCATTTCTTTCACACAGGGGTAGCAGAGGCAGCGCTTTTTGCTAAAATAATTTAACGTCTATTTTTAACTTCTTGCTTTGAAATTTTCACACACATGAAAATGAAAATGTGTGCATGCAAGGGTCATGCATTTACATAAAAATGACAAAGAAGGAGATACAGACGTGTCACAGGCTTGTTCTAATTTCCAAACTCTGATCCTCCCAGCAGGAGGGAGTCTGAACATGCAGATGTGTTGGATTGTCTTAAAGGAAGCTGTTAGCTTTTTCAAAGCATGCATGCCCTCAGATGATCCAGTGTTTTTCATCCTAGCTCTGTTCTGTCTGTTTCTTTAATATGTTCTACTGCACCTCTTTTGTTTCTGCTCTCAATCCAGACACGTTCCTCCGTCTGTAATTGGCTTTCATGTAAATTGGGATCGTTCAGGAGATCAGCTGATTGCCTCTGCTTGCTTTTCCTCCCTTTACCCATATGAATGCACACAGAGAAGAGCGGTCATGTACATCCACATACATACAGTACACAAATTTACCACTGCTCGTTTAGACTGTTGCCATGGAAGTCTCCTAATGAGGGCTGAGATGACAGTTAAACTCAGACGTTATAATGCAGCGCAGAAAAGGTCCCCTGAAATTGTTCCATCTGACGAGAGAAAAATTCCACTCAGCTCCTTTGTGTCAGAGAGAGAGAGAGACTGTTAAATGGCCCTAAATCAGTCGTACAGTAATTTGATGTTTGATCTTCATCACCCCTGAAGCATAATGGCCCTGAATATGTGATCCTGTCCGTTCAGAGGCGGATGAAAGTATCTTGACGGCTCACTCTGCACAAAGGTGTGCTGTTAGCAGGAACATTCACACAGCAATGAACAAGATGGATGTGGTGGAGCAGGTGGCTGCTCAGAGGAAGAGGGATCTCTTTTTCTTTTCTCAAGCACTTCTCAGACATTTCCATACCCAGATCACATTTTAAAAAGTTTGCCTATTTCAAAAAGACACACTTTGTGATGCAGAGCGACAGCATCCCACACATACCACCCCTATCAGTGCAATTATTTCACAGCATCCACAATAAAGAATCCCAGAGTTAACAATGCAGTATTTGGTTTCAGCTTTATCCTAATTGCTATTTTTTTTTCGCGCTGGGACTCAAGGGAAGGAAAGGTGACCCTGCTAATGGAAGAACTCATCAGTATTTTCCAGGGTAATTAGCCGAATTAGCCAATCCCCTGATCTTTGAGGTGACCCTGGTGTTGGGGTGAGCATTTGATGTGCTCAGAATCCCTGTGGCCCTTACTTACCTCCATCAGGGGCCATAGCTGTTGGCCCTAATGCTTTTTATATTCTTTACCTCTGCCCATATTGAGGCCTTGCTATATATATTATATATTATTAAGATTTACATGTTCATCTAAAAAGATTAGTATCATGGAAAAGTTCATTTTTTCCTGTGATTTACATCAGAAAATTCATCCCATAACAAGTGAAACATTTCAGTTCTTTTAGTCTTGATGATTACAGCCCTTACAGCTCATGAAAATAAAAAATCCAATATTTATCAAAATATAAGAAACTGTTAACTTGACAGATGTCCAGAGGACATTCATTGTCACCCTCTACAAAGAGGGTAAGCCTCAGAGGGTCACTCCTGAAAGGACAGGCTGTTCTCGGTGTGCTGTATCAAAATGGAAAGTTGACTGGAAGGGAAAAGGTGCACAAGCAACAGAGATGAGCTCAGCCTTCAGAGGACTGCAAAATAAAGCAGATTCAAGACCTTAGTTGAACTTTACAGGGAGTGGACCGAGGCTGGGGTCAGTGGATCAAGAGACACCGCACACAGACAGCTCCAGGAAGTGGGCTACTAGTGTCGTCTTTCTGGTGCGGAGCCACTCCTGAACCAGGGATGTCATAAGCATCTCACCAGGGCTGTGGAAAAAAGGAGTGGACTGTTGCTTAGTGGTCCAAACTCCTGTTTTCAGATTAACCCTAACAATAAGAAGAGACACTAATATTGAAAGTTAAATAACCTGTAAACCGTAAATCACAGCCACTTGTTTTTCCTCTGAAAGCCCACTGTTGTGCCATTCTAATGATGCTATCCACACTGTAGCTCTTACAGAGCGTTTTCTAGAGAGCCTGAAATGTGGCTGACTTTCCAGGATCTTAAGAGATTAAATCCACACCAGTTAGTCCAATATTAAATGACTTTTATCCATTTATAATCTATTTTCCAATAATTCCAGCAGCTAGCTGGATTAGCCTGCTACTATATTGTCTGCTTGTAGCCAAGAATGCAAGGTGATAGGCTGTGACAACCAACAGATGTCTGTTCCGTGTTAGATCATGCTTAGCTGAACAGCACATGTGCACAGACTAAGAAACTGGAGAGGAGGGCCTGAATGACTCTTAATACAGAGAAAGAGGCTGTGATTTGTCCCTCTTTGGCACTGCAGGCAGGAACTGATTTTAATAATGACTCAAATTCCCAAAAGTGCAAAGACTTTGTAAAAATGTAATATTTTGAAGATTTTTTGTCCCAGAATGATTTTTTTGTTCACTTTTTTGGCTTACAGGGATGGGAGGAGAAGTTTGTGCTAAAAAAATAAATAAAAACCTGAGTCGTAAATATTTACTAACCCTAACCCTAACCAATAAAAATCTTTCAGTCTTAATTTCCAAAATGTAAGTGACATTACTGCTGCACACATATTCTCAAAGCCCAGGTTGTTTAGAGCTTGACTGTGCACCACAGGGTTGACATTTCACAAGCTTTTTAAGATAAAAGGTCCAGGTGAGACACAATGGTCAAGATAATAGCTTAGGGCTCAGGGGGTGAATGTAAATTTTAAATTTAATTTGAAAATCAAGTTTCTAGAGTATGAAGGACGATCACTGAGGAACAGAATCCAAGGGACGCACAGAGAGGGAAGGAAGGGATGGAGGGCTTGGAAGCACCTCATGCTTCCATCAGCTGAGCAGCTTTATGGAGATACTGATCTCCTGTTCCAGCAGGAATTGGTACCTGCCCACAGTGAAGCCAGAACTACCAGAAACTGATTTGCTGACCATGGTGTTACTGGGTTTGATTAGCCAGCCAACTGGCTTGACCTGAACTCCATAGAGAATCTCTGGGGAAATGTCAAGAGGAAGATGAGAGACGCCAGACTCAACAATACAGATAAGCTGAAGGCCGCTATCAGAGCAACACCCCGGCGGTGCCACGGACTGATTGGCTCCATGCCACATTGCATTTAGAGCTTTAAAGTGCAGATGCAAAGATTAGGAGGATCGTTATGTAGCAGCAGCAAACATGTTGATTGGAGTGATAGGAGTTTCGGCTCTTTCAGTGATCCGGCTCATTTGGGTTGGCTCAGCAAAAAGAGTCAGCTCTTTTGGCTCTCAACTGCGTTTCATTCAGGTACCAGTTTGACTTCATGTGACCTGCCAGTTCAAGCAATATCATAACATTTGATTGATATTTCGGCAGAAATTTTACTACAACTATACTCACTTTTTAAACTTAATGAAAGGATGTAATTTTTCAAAATCTACTGTCGCCCCAAAACACCCTGTGGGTTAGATGAAATATGCTCACTGGCTGGGATGTATGACACACTTGACAGAAAACATTAATGCTAAACCATCAGTCATGAGTCCATAATTCATGGTGTACCTGTGGTGGAGGATAAAAGATCATCCCTACTAATCAATCAAAAAACCCAGAGACACACAATCTATATACAAATGTTACTACCACTACAACTAGTACTACTACTACTACTACTACTACTAATAATAATAATGATAATAATAGTTATAGAAATAGAAAAACAGCTTTCTAACAGGATCCGGCTCTTATCATTCACATAAAAGAGCCGTCTCTTTGAACTAGCTCGTTCATGAATGACCCATCACCAGTTGATTGTTCTAAAACAGCATGGGAGTTGAGTTTTTTCAGCCAAGTGAAGGTATCACATTTGAGTGTAATTTGAAGCAAAAACAAAGACAAGTTACAAAATCAACCTTCCAACAGTTCAAGCTTTCTTTGTCATGCTGCTTCACAAGAACTTACCACAGATTGCTCTCTAACATCACCTCTGCTGGTATTTATCAGACTGATTTCAAACATACAAAAAAAATCACAGTTTATTAAATTCAGACAGTCCAGTAGTAAGACTGTAGTTGTCTCCCATCAGTAATGAAAAGTTAGCATACTTTTCTTTAGAATTTTCATGATTAAAACAAATATTTTTAGCTCATTACAATCTCTTTGTAAGAAAAAAACATTGACATTTTTGGTTGACTACATTGATAATGGAGAGAATGGGAAATGGAAAATGAACCTGTTACTAGCTTTAATCAGCAGATTTTTAGAGGAAGTAATGTAATCTTTCTAATGAACTTAAACAAGAAAAACTCTTAATAAGTCAAGAAATACAAAAAAGTTAGAGTTATCCTTTGACCATGTTCCTTTCTTCTCATTGGTATTTGTGTCACATCTGTTCAGAAAACAAAATCATCCTTCACTAAAAAGATTCCTAACTTCTCTTGCACTAAGTGCTCACAAGTCATGCTGTTTCTTCTTCAGCAGAGATGCTTTATTATTCAGGAGCTCTGAGTCCATTAAAAAGAATATGAAATATCCCCTTTTTTCCTCCATTAAATCTCTCTTACTCACCCTCTCCCATCCATTGTTGCTTACACATTTCACGGAGCCTTCCTCACCATCTCGCCAAGAGAATATTTAACCTTGGCGCAGCAGAGGGAGCAGATGGTGGGCCCTTATGTGTGTCCGGCATCATCCACAGCTAATTAAGTGATGTCTCTATAAACACCTGACCACAGGTCAAACCAGCCTGGATATGAAGATGGCAAGTCCTGGCTGCACGGAGCAGGAAAAGAGTCCCACTTCCTTATTGTATCCACATTGCTGTGCCAGTATGAGGAGAGATCCTCACAAACCAGGACAGCCTGCCCACTGCTGCACCTGCAGCCTCTCTAACAAGGCTCAGCGCGGATCATCCTGCTGCACGATTAGCAATGCTGGAAACATATGATTGTTGTTCAGACATTTCATATACTGTTTGTACACTGTATCCTTTATTATTTAACAAAGAAAATGAAATGTTGACATGTTTTGGATGGAGATGGCCTCTGGGGTTGTCCTTGTATAAACAGGGTGAAATGACATAGCTGTAAAAATATCCTGGATCTTAACATTCACATTAAAATCAAATCTACAGACTTTTGGAGAAATCAGGGTTTCCCTAATTCTCATATTGGCTGTTGAAAAAATGCACAAATATTTAAGCATTTTCTTTTTATAACACAGAATATTTCTGTTTAGCAATCAATACAAATAGAACATTAATTAAATTAGTGTTTTTTTTTTCATTTAGCTGTGATAATTTTCTTAGAGCTGTGGTTCCACTAAAAGCACCCTGGATAGCAGCACATCAATTACACCCACTTTCTGCTAGTTTCAGGTTCTAATTCACTTACCAGCTAATCCTATTAAAGCACAAACACACCCATAGCTGTTAGGCTTCTGCTGCTGTCTGACTGGAGATGGACCGTCCACAGATCCAGTCGCTTCAGTCCAGAGCTGCACGGTCATCCTGACTGAGCTCACATTTAGATCTGGATATTAGGGGAGGGGGGTCTTCTTATGGCGAGTATGGACTTGAGAAGTGTGACTTCAGTTACGCCTCTGTCAGACTGGCTGTGTTTTGCTGCGTGCAGCTCTGTGTATATCCACATCATCACACCTTTTATATCAGGTGTCTGTGTGCTGCATGCTCCTTGCTGGAAAATACATCTTCTCCAGGATTTTCCTATATTTTGCCACATTCATTTCACCATCTACCTTTACAAGCCTCTCAGGGCTGAGAACCATCCCCACAGCATGATGCTGCCACCACTGTGCTCCACAGGGTGGATCGTGTTTTTGTGGTGATGTGCAGTGATTGGTGTCCAACAAACAAAGAGTCCTGTCCAGTGGCCAAAAAGCGCTTTCTTCTCCTTGAACACGAAGTCCCCCACATGCCCTCTGGTGAACTCTTGTCCAGATCTAATTTGAGTTTTCTTCAACAGTGGCTTTCTTTTTGTCACTGTCCCATGAAGCTTGGACTAGTAAAGAACCTGGTCAACAGCTGTTTTATGCAGTCTCTCCCATCTCCACTTGTAACTCCTTCAGAGTAGTCATAAGTGTCTTGGTGGCCCCTCTCGCTTTAGTCCTTCATTGAAGGTCACTCAGATTGTGAGGACGGTCTGATCTAGGCAGATTTACACATGTGCCAAATTCCTTCTATTTCTTGGTGATGAATTTAACTGAACTCTGGGGATGTTCAGTGCCTTGGATTCTGTTTTTCATCCATCCCCTGACTTAGCACCAATTGGCTGAACCTCTACTGAATTAGGTCAGTCACTTCAAAGGGGGTGATTATTTATGCTGTCACTTATTGTACAATACATATTTTTGTTTAATTGACATTGCTTTGTAGAAGTCTGTTTTCACTTTGACATTAAATAGATTTTTTTGTAAATTTTTCTGTCAAAAAAGCAAAATTATGTTGACCATAGTTGTTCTATAAAATTAATAAAAGGTTTAAACATCCGAGGAGATGAATACTTTAAAAGGCTCTGTAGAGCTCTATCTCTTTTAAGCTCTAGAGTGAGTGACAGAGTTGAAGCAGTCTGGACGAACAATGACATTATAAATTTATGACAGTGTGAAACAATCTGGACTGTTAGTCCTCCATCCTGAGGACAGTTTCAGCCCAAGGATCACTGATTAGTATAATAGGCCACTGACATCCCCCTCACAGAAAATAGTTTTGAATATTAAGTGTTTAGCCGGAAAGTCTTAGATGTAAACAACACCATTAAATAATTATAGATTTTATAAATCCTGTGTTTACAACATTTAATCCTTACCTTATGTCGCTGACTAATGAGCATTTATGTTTGCCTCACTCCAAATCATACAAGTGGTAGAGATTGGCTCTTTCTCAGACAGACAATATCACCCACTCAGTGAAAAAAGAACAACACAAATGTCAACAAACAGTTGGCAGAATGTCTGCAAATAAATGACTGCTGGCGGTTACATCAAAATAACATTTCTAACAAGACAATGTCAGCCAACTTAGAAAGAGTGATACACTCTTGTTCTGGAACAAGATTTAACTGTGTAACAAGCTGCTTCAAATCTCCTAATGGATGAGCAGATGTCAGGTCTTTATTATTATGTTTTTACTTCATTTGAATGTCTCACTTTAGTCATTGTTACACCTGCACCTGTCCTGCAGCGGTGGGTTAAATCTCCCCAGTGCAACCTGTTGATACAGAATGAATGAAGCTCCAATTTTTCTAAGGGACAAAAAACAACAGATAGTCAAAATTTCAAGGACGGCTGAATCGTCATCAGTTTGTATCAGGACTTTGAGGCGTTGTTAGATTTTAATTTGGGAAGAAAAAAGTTAAGGCAGAATTAATGAGTCAGCATTGGGTATGTTTTCATAGTTGACTTGGCCAAGGTCTCCTGGGTAAAATAAACTAATCTGAAACAACCTTATTGGACTTTGGCTCCCTTCATATTACAGTAAAAATGACAACAACTACACAGACTAGAAAATCAATGTGTCCAATCATAACAAATCTAGGGTTACTGAAGCCCAAGGTGATTCATCCTGTCAGAAAGACGCTTTGAAAGATGCTGCAGAGCTTCAAATGACTTTTCTAACTGAAGATTTGATCACTAACTTAACAGGAAAGTGTGCAGAAACACAATGAAATATACTAATAGATGAAAGAAAATGTCCTTGACAAAGTGACACAGGTGGGATTAATATATTTTTTAAAACTTTGTACAAACAGATATGTTTTTGTTTTCTGGTAAACATTCCAAGTTTCAAGGAAGAACAGACTTCAGCCACTACTGTACACCTTTGCACAGAGAGGGTTGTTAGTAACAATTTATTAATTTTTACAGATGAATATGAAATTATTTACCCTCCTATAAAAAATTGTATTTGTTTGAAAAGTATTTTTCACCAGCTGTTAAACAGAGCAAGTTTTTAACGCAGCTTTTCCAAGCATTCTAATTTTATTTTGGATGCTTCAGAATTTGACTTTGCACACAGAAACAAAATGATTTTGCAAAAAACAAACAATTACTCATTTATTTAAATTTATTTCATTTAACTGTTAAAAACATAATTTTATATGGTAAATTACTGGCAGCTGTGGTTGCCAGAGGATTTTCATAAAAAATGACTTGTTAAACAGTAACGTAAGATGGTCATCAGTTCCTCTGCTTATACTTTGAAGGTTGGTGTTTGAGTACCAATTTAACCGCACACGTGCAGGTTTTTACAGTTACAGTTTTGACACGTGAGGACAACATAGATTATTATGCTATTTTTCAAATATCCAATTAAGCTATCCAATCCCAGTGAAATAATCTTTTTTAAAAAATCATACTTATGTCAAAACAAAACATACGACCACCCCCTACACACAATAATGAATAAACCTTTCCACCTAATAATACTATCATTAACTGAAAATCTGACTCCTGCTGTATAGACCTCAAGCAGTCCAGCTTATTTATTTCTATTAATTAATTTTTCTCCTTTTATATAGTCCATTAAATCACCAGTACTTTTACCACTAACATTATTTTCTTTGTATAGAGCAAACAGTCTAGTAGGAATAGTGGTAGAAAGTAGTAGGAAAAAGCACAAACATATGTAACTGTTTTGTAAAAACTCACAAAATTTTTAATTTATTTACCACTTGAAAGTTTTTTTGTGAAAATATGTTGACTAAAGGGATATATTTAAGTGAAATTCTATTATTTTCTCATTTCTTTTGGTTATTTAGATCCCCAGCGGTTGTCGTGGAGAATGGCTAAAGAACCCAACCAACAGTTGTTGTATGCAGAGCTGCTGAAGCTTGTAACTCCTTCAGAGTAGTCATGGGAGTCTTGGTGGCCTCTCTCACTAGTCTCCTTCTTGCACGCTCACTCAGTTTGTGAGGACGGCCTGATAAAGGCAGATTTACACATGTGCCATACTCCTTCCATTTCTTGATGATTAGGGGGTGTTTCGTGCCTTGGATTTTTTTATCCATCCCCTGACTTATATTTTTCAATAACATTTTCTCTGAGTTGCTTGGAGTGTTCTTTTGTCTTCATGGTGTAATGGTGGCAATGAATACTGACCTTCCAGACACAGGTGTCTTTATAATGGAATCACTTTAGACACATTCTCTACACTCAGGTGATCCCCATTTCACTAATTGTAAGACTACTAGCACCAACTGGCTGGGCCTCTACTGAATTAGATCAGTCACTTTAAATGGAGTGAATATTTATGCAATCACTTTGTCCAAAAGGGCAAAATTATATTGACCATGACTGATTTATAAAATCAGTTAAAGGGTGAAAAATCTAAGGGGCTGAATGCTTTCGTAAACATTGTACACCGCATTCCAAATTATTATGCAAATGATATTTTTCTCTTATTTTCCTAAATATTAGTGCAAATGACAGTCAGAGTATTTCTCAAGTTATCAGCCATCAAGAGCATAATTCAAATGTTTTTGAACAATCATCATAATTAAATTTTTTTTTTTAAATAACCTCAAAATACACAGTTCCATATTATGCACAACAGAGTTTTAAAACATTTTAAAGGTTGTAAAGAACTGAAAATTGTCATTTGTTGCATTTACAGCATTAGGAAGTCATATTTACTGAAATCAAAAGTTATTTCAATCAAAAACATCTTAACAGGCAAAGTTACATGTTAACATAGGAGCCCTTCTTGGATATCACCTTTACTATTCTTGCACTTGAACTTGAAATTCCTTGCAAGATGTCAGAATAGCCTCCCAGAGCTGCTGTTTTGATGTGAACTTCCTCATAGATCTTTAGTTTGAGGATGCTCCAAAGGATCTCAACAGGGTTGAGGTCATGGGAGGATGAGTTTCTCTCCTTTTATGCCCATAGCAGCCAATGACTCAGAGGTATTCTTTGCAGCATGAGATGATGCATTGTCATGCATGAAGATCATTTTGCTACAGAAGGCACTGTTCTTCTTTTTGTACCATGCCCTAAAGGGGCCTACCAGCTCTCTCCCAATGATTCTGGCCCAGAACATGACTCCGCCACATCCTTGCTGACGTCACAGCCTAGCTGGGACATGGCCATCCACTACTCCTCCATCTGGACCATCCAGGGTTGCACAGCACTCATCAGTAAACAGTCAGTAAAGACTGTTTGAAAATGAGTCTTCATGTAATTCTGGGCCCACTGCAACCATTTCTGCTTATGAGCATCGGATAGGGCGGCCAATAGTAGGTTTATGCACGACTGCAAGCCTCTGGATCCTACACCTTGAGGTTGGTGGGACTCCAGAGGCACCAGCAGCTTCAAATACCTGTTTTTGTGCTTTGTAATGGCATTTTAGCAGCTGCTCTCTTAATCTGATGAATTTGTTTCCTCATTATACCTTTATCTGCATGAACCCGTCTGTGCTCTGAATCAGCCACAGATTTCTTCACAGTACAATGATCACGCTTAATTTTTCATGAAATATCTAATGTTTTCCTACCTTGTCCAAGGCATTGCACTATTTGACACTTTCGGCAGCAGAGAGAGCCTTTTTCTTTCCCATATTGCTTGAAACCTGTGGCCTGCTTAATAGTGTGGAGCATCCTACTTAAGTATTTTCCTTTAATTGGGCTCACCTGGCAAACTAATTATCACAGGTGTCTGACATTGATTTCAGTGATCAAAAGAGCTCTGGGACACAATATCATCCATGAGTTTCATTGAAAAACAAAAATTTGAATGTTTATGACACTAAAATACAATTCACATAATAATTTGGAAGTCGGTGTATGTATATGGCACTAAAAATGGTAGTCCACTGTGGACACCTCGTTATATAGGGACTCTAGAGAGTAATGACCCTAACCAAGCTCATGCTGACACAATGATATTTTAAAAGCATTTACTGAAAGATGCACCTCAACCAAATCTCTTTGCTCAGTTGCACTTAAGTTAAAATAGTCTTTTAATAAATGCTAGAAAATGAGTCTGGGTAGGGAAAAAACTGTAAAGTCTGTAATAAGACAGAGAGTCTGACAGAAGATTGAAGCTGCAGTTTAGTAAAGTTTGTACTTTATAAAGATTTTTCTCAGGAAAATGATTCTGATTTATGCTGTTATCCTTCTCTATTCATCCAAGCTCATCTTTTTTGTGTACCCAGCAGCTTTTTTTTTATCCTGCTATCTCCACTGGGCATGCTACTGCATCTCTACCTTTGTCCCCTTTAATTTTCATTGGGAAACAAAGCCTGGGCACAGATAATTGGCTCTGCTGCTAACAACTACCTTTGTCCTCTTCGCTGAATTTACAGTGTGAATGAAATCATTATGACAGGCCAAGCATGTGTTTTTTACAGTCATAGATTGGTGGCACAGCCACAGCTTCACCACTGGAGCTCTCCCTCCTGTTTTTTTAGAGATGTTAAGATAGGCAAGTGAACAGCAGGAAGACTGTTTGTCACTCAGCAGCAGACCGCAGGCTGGGGTGTATAATTACCACTTACTGCACAATCACATGTCTTGTCACACCCTCCGTGTGGCAGAGCTCTTCAGATTCACACTCAAATTGCAGAGGAGAATTTTCTGCTTTCACAGATATTCAACCTGCCTTCATTTTTTTTCTTTTTTTTTTGGCATTCGCCTTCCATTTGAATCACCCATTTTCTCACTTATTATAGCTCTTATTGATTTAATATAACCCCCATGATTTTCTGTTGATGCATAATTTGCAACTGCATGCTTGATTTACATCTTTTTTCCTCATGCCTGCCTCCCTTCCTGCTGATCCCACCCTTCCCTATTATATATCTGCCTCTTGCTCCTTCACTCTTTCCACTTTGCTGCGCCAGCACTTTGAAAGCCGAGTAGCTGGGGGTGGTGGTTTAATGGGGGTTGGGGGCTGTAGGCCCAGATGAAAACAGTCAATATTTCATATCTGTGCCTGGAAGGAGACACAGAGGGCAGTGCAAATTCAAATAGGGTAAGATGTATGACACCTATACACAGGTTTAACCATCTTGCCAATTGTGGGAGCTGCAGGAGGCTGACGGCTCCTGACAGAAAGAATTCATTATTTTCTATCGTTATGAATAGAGCATGGTTTCCCCATGCACTATGGGAACCATGAAATTGAAAGCAAGGGTGGCCGTAAAAGTAAAGCTGCATTAGCATAAATCAAATAGTCAAACTTTTACATCTTTGGTTGCATTGTGCGCATGATGCGAACACGGCTGAAGTTTTGAATGCGACCGCCTCTGAATGGCAGCAATTTTCCCCCTCTGATCAAGTTTCAGGTGTGATTATGTGCTGCTGCTTTCAAAGGTGTGTTGTAATGGAAGCGGATGGCTGTGGATGAAAGGGGTGTTCCCTTTCTTGCTGCCAAGTCCCATTCTTCCACCTGAACTCAATCAGACATTCAGCCCGTGTAGACAGAGCTTTCTGTTGGCTCCACATATTGGTTACCATTGCCCAGATTAAACTCCGCAATCATTTCTCACCACATCCCTCTCAGGTTGGCTTCCTCTGCTCTCATTCAGGGCCACTGGCGTTCGCAAATGAACCGCAGTCTTATCAGGGTTGAAATAGGCGCTCCTGAGTGACGTGATGAGATCAGTTTTAGAACGAGACTCATGAGTGGCCATGAAGATGTTAATGTTGTGACCATATTCCTCCGCGCAGACTTATTTCTATGGTAATGCAGCCATTCATATAGCTTTTCTAATATTTGCTTACAGCAAATCAATAAAAGCCAATGTGCTGACTGCGTTCTGCAGCAGATAAAGAATGTTGGAAATGTATTCAGCACACATTTAAACATCCAGCTCTATAGAAATAACATTATACAAGTTTTCCAGAAGGCAAGTCTCTATAATATCATAGCTAACTGCTTTTTCTCTAACAAAAATATCATCTGATGCAGGTGACTTAGAGGATAATGTTATGGAGTAAATAAAACAATTATCTGCTCGTGAAAAGAATAAAGAGAATCAAATCCAATTCTCTAAGCAGTGATGAAAAGAGGAGCTGAGTCTATTATACCTTGTCTTTGTCTGGCCCTGGCTAAATGCTCCTGCTTGTTTTTGATCTCTACTGAAGCCTGATTTGGCTCCTTTGCAAGGCCGTGCCACTTGGGTGCTGAACTGCTTCATTCCGGCTGCCTGTGTTTGTTTGTTTAAAGCTGGGCTCTGCTTTCACACAGACATAATTAAATCAAGCCTAATCCACTATTTATGCATTCTGCCTCTGAATTATTCACACAGCAGTTTTATGTGTTATTGCATTTTCGTTCGTAGACATTCAGAAGTTGCTTCCGTTATTGAAAAGAACTCCCCCCCAAGATTGCTTCTTTATTAATTAGCTGCCTCCCCACCCCATAACACACACACGCAAACAACACACACACATGCAGAGAAGTACACAGCGTGGCCACGTAAGAGCTGTGTTTGCATTTCTTTGCTTAAGCAAGTATGAATTTGCCTAATGTGAGTACACACTGTGTAATAAGAGATATTATAGTTCCTCAAGAGAGTACATGAGCTTTCTAAGAATATTATCTTTAATTGAAATATCAGTGCACACCAGCAAAATCACATGGAGCACATCCATAGTCTCAGCAAAGAGCCTTACTTCTAGTGAAACAATACAGATTTTACTCACCAAAGTCTGCATACATGTCTGAATGAGCTCTCCTGTGTGCCTTTTTATGATGCTACTTAAAGTGTGGCAATATTATGTGATGATTACAGTGTGAAAGCTAAAAACTGATGGCGCAATGGAGAATTGAGTGTATCACATCCTTATAGCCTTCTGTGTTTTAGATGATAGCTTTGGGGACTGTTGGACTCAGGATGTTGTGGGGCAGGGGTGAAAATAAAAGTAAGGGCATCAGCTGTATGCACTAGGGCACCAGCACCCAAAAAGTTCTCCAACATTTACACTGGAACAGTGAGAAATCCAGACAAGGCTTTATGACTTTCAGGCAATCAGTTCACAAAAATACACATGTGAGGTTGTCAGTAAAAGCTTTATATCATGAAGCTTAATCAGGGAGCTGAAGTCAGTGCAAGATTCTTTCGTCTGTCTCTTTGAAAACACACTTAAAATATGTTAATGATTATATCAGGTGTTTCCACAGATGAATAAAATCAAACGTCTAGCCATGCAGTCTCCATTTCCAAACATTTCTGATACTAAAAAGCTAGTTCTTAAGAGCTCAGTGACTTCAAGCATAGTGCTGTGACAGTTGCCACCTCTGCAATAAAATGGTTCGTGAAATTTCCTCCCTGCTGGATATTCCACAGACAACTGTAAGTGATGTTATCAGAAGTTGAAGCATTTAGGAATAACAGCAACTCAGCCTCAGACCATGTAAAATCACAGAGTGGGGTCAACAGCTGCAAAGGTGCATGGTACATAAAAGTTGCCAACGCTCTGCTGATTCCATAGCTGAAGAGTTCTGAACTTCCTCTGGCATTAATGTAAACACAAAAACTGTGCAATGGAGCTTAACCCTCTACGGTCCGCATTATGATGCCAGGTGGTAAAAAAAAAAAAAACATTTGTGGTGTTTATTTGTCATAAAATAGACTGAATAAACATAATCTAAGAAAAAATTTAAAAGATTTTTTTGAAGGGTAATTTTGGGGTGCATTGCCTCAAGGCACCACTGCACCATTATGGAATTGAATGAACAAGAAAAAACATAATTTAAAATTTGAACAAAATCTTTTTTAAAGCATATTGGAATTGCAAAGTAGCTGCAACAGGTTGCATTTCATGTTATTTGAACTTTAATGATGAAAATAATTATTTTTAATATTTTATATCTTACTATATTGCTAATATTCATTGCTGTACATTTACCTTCACTGTCCTCATCCTGATCCACATCACTTTTCACTTTCCTCATCCTCATTCTCATTGTGATCAATCTCACTGCCCTTGTCCTTGTTTTTATTTCAGTAATCACAGATTTATACCAAAATGCACAATAACCAAATGTAATGGTATCATTGTGCACTCCATAACAGTACAGTGTTTGCAGAATTCCATAATGGTGCGGCGTTGCCTCAAGGCAACATGTATATTTTAACAATTTTCCATTATTTATTCATCAAAAATGCAACATTTAACTACTAGAAATTAAATGTTACCCATCAATAATTATATACACATTTTTTTTTCCAGCCTCAGACATATCTGGAAAATATATTTTCTTGCAGTTCTTTTGCAGCACAATGGCTGAGCTGTTTTGTGTGAGAATATCTGCACAAAACGTGTTCAAGATGGCATCTAGAGTGTCAAATGACAAGTCAAAACACTTTTATAGGTTACTTAAGGTCCTGTCATGTTTTTAGAAGTGTTTGATCATACTTGGGAATGTATTATGTGAGTGCACAAGGCCAAAAAGTGGTATGTTGCCTACAGGCAATACTGGACCATTGGAGGGTTGATGGGTTTCCATGGTCAAGGAGCTTCATGCAAGCCTCACATCACCAAGTCTAATCCAATTTGTTGGATGGAGTAGTATAAGACAGACCAACGCTGAATTGTGGAGCAGTGGAAACGTGTTTTGTGGAGTCAAGAATCACGCCTTTCTGTTTGGCTGTCAGATGAGTGAGTCTGGGTTTGGCGGATGTCAGGAGAACCTAAACTGCCTGGCTGCATTGTGCCAACTATGAAGTTTAGTGGAGGCGGTAAAATGGTTAGTGGCTCTTTTTTAGGGTTTGGGCTAGGCCCCTTATTTCCATTGAAGACCAAATATTTGAGCTTCAGCATACAAGACATTTTGGACAATGCTATGCTTCCAAATTTGTAGCAAAAGTTTTGAGAATGCACTTCTGTACTCCAACATGACTGTGCCCCTGTGCACAAAGGAAAGACATGGTTTGATGAGTTGGATGTGGAAGAACTTGACTGGCCCATGCAGAGCCCTGACGATAACCCCATAGAGCACCTTTGGAATGAACTAGCATGGAGATTGTGAGCCAGGCATTCACATCCAACAAATTCCCACAAAAACACTCCTAAATCTTGTGGACAGCCTTACAAGAAGACAGAAGGCTGTTCCAGGTGTAAAAGAGGGTGCGGCGGTTGTCTCACAAAGACAACTGAAGTAAATACAAAATGGAGTTTCTAAAGAATTTTGTTTATGCCTCATATTAGAACCTGAAGTTTGTGCTTGGCTCTTGTGCTTAGTTTCTTCACAATGTGGTGATGCTATGTTAAGTTAGCTTTAGCAAACATAGCTAAAGTTAATATAGCTACATAGAGAAGGCAGCTACATAACTTAACTACCTGCTTTGTGTGCTTAGCTTTAGCTACAGTATGTAAGCTATGTAGCTGCGTTAGCTATGTAGCTGCGTTAGCTATGTAGCTGTGTTAGCTATGTAACTATGTAAGCTTTGTAGCCACATTAGCTATGTAGCTATGTAGACTATGTTGATTGTCTTGCAAAGAAACTGAGGGTTAAACTGGGTTTCTTCTATCGAAATAAACACTGTTTTTCTTTTGTTGCAAGAAAGAAACTCATTCAAGCAACATTTTTGTCTGTAATGATTATGGTAATGTTCTTTACGTGCATGCTGCCTCATCCTCTCTGAAAATGTTGGACTCAGTCTACCACGCTGCCTTGCCATTTATCACTGATCTGGGTTTTCGGACCCATCGTTGTGTTTTATATGAGAAACTCAGTTGGTCGTTCTTATACAACAGAAGGATGGAACATTGGTATATCTTTCTTTATAAGGCTATTTTACATGAATTACCCTCTCATCTTTGTTCTTTACGGACTCCAAAAACTGTC
Source organism: Cheilinus undulatus (assembly GCF_018320785.1). Classification (NCBI taxonomy): domain Eukaryota; kingdom Metazoa; phylum Chordata; class Actinopteri; order Labriformes; family Labridae; genus Cheilinus; species Cheilinus undulatus. The sequence goes on from NC_054867.1 coordinate 16,986,852, forward strand.
AGTAGTTTTAATCTTCCTTCTCATGGATTCATCATGTATGAGATTCCTTGCACTCACTCTGTCGTTGGTCAAAGAGCTTTTAATGTTTTTGCGCCATCGTCTTGGTCAAAGTTAAAGGGTCATCTTTAACTTGAGTGTTGTGTTAGTTTAGGAGATTTCAAAACCAGAATTAGGGAACATTTCACCAGTGTGTGCACATGTTTTTTCTGCTGAAAGCTGCTAATTTGTCAATTGATGTAACCTTTGTTCTATGTCTTGTTTAATGTCCTATGTGTGAAACCTATGCTGCTGTCTTGGCCAGGACTCCCTTGTAAAAGAGACTTTGGTATCTCAATGGTAAATCCTGGTTAAATAAAGGTGAAATAAAAAAAAAAAAAAAAGTAAAATAAAGTAGTTAAGTTGGCAATGTAGCTACATTAACTGTGTAGTTACATGAGCTATGTATCTATGTAAGCTATGTAGCTGTGTTAGCTATGCACCTGTGCTCGCTATGTAACTACGTGAGCTATGTAGCTATTTTAGCTAGCTACATTGACTGTGTAGCTACATTAGCTATGTAGTTTATGGAGCTCTGTTAGATTGTTTTCATTTAAGCAGACTGGTTCCTTGACTTTATTAAATGTTTTGTAGTCAGGTTTTTAACCTTGAACTTCTGGTATCCTAACCCTTACCTTAACCTTTACCCTGACCCTAAACAGAAGTTTAACCAGATTTTATTTTGAAAGTCTTAGCATGTATTTCTGTTCTGAGATATATGGTGTCTGACATGAACTGTCTGTTTGAGTGGCAGTGGGAGCAAATAGTTCAAGTGTCTTTTGACAAGGACACATCTACATGTGACTGCAGGAACTGGGGATTGAACCCACATCCTTCTGAATGCAAGACAACGACTCCATCTGCTGAGCCACAGCTGCCCTAGTAGGCTGTTCTTTTCACTCTAAGCATATTCAGTCAATCCACTTATCTCAACCTACAACAGATTAGTTTTACGAACTTTAATCTACTAAAAAGGTGGTAAATGAAAGCGTACCAGCCATCCTTACATTTTTCTGTATGTGACCCTCAGTGAAAGTTTTGCATAGCCTTGGCCTAACCATCTTCTCTCCACATGTCTGTGGTATATAAATGATGTATTTCTGACTAATAAAAAGCCTTGTTGCCAGGGAACAAAACAGACAGCTTTTGTGTTCCTCCACAAAATTGTAAATGGAAAAATAAATCAACAGTATTAGACGTGTTTCTGTGGCACCGTTGGAACCTGTTTATTTTGTCTCTCAGGAGAGTTCTTAAAAAATCTATTTATGTGACAAAGGCGCTAACTGGGTGTAAAGCATGTTGTGGGTGTGTTGCCTTACAGTTTTTTCCCCCTCACACTCCCTGTTGAGGTCTATTGAGGTGAAACAGACAGAGAGGCGGGTTAATTAGGCGGAGTAGATTCTGATGTTCCGGTTCAAATAGAAATCAAATGACATCCAGCGTCATCCATCACCGTCAAGCTTCTCTCCATGGACCTATCAGGCGATCATGGTGCAGTAAATGGCAGTCAGCAGGTTAGAGATACAGGTGTCTGTAGGGGCTCGACACTCATTGTTAAATACTCAAAACAACTGTGACCTTGTGATGTTACATTACAACTGCAGTTATAATGTCTGTGATAAAAACTGACCCATCACCTATTGATTTCAAATGTCTTTATATGCCTCTGTGATAGCAGTGTCTGAGGTCAGGAGCACAATGTTTTCAGTATATCCATCCATCGGGCCTTTGTTTTGAAGGGTTTGGGTCAAATGTAAAGATCAGAAGGCCTCATGTTCATCTCTTACTTGTGAACAGATGTCTTTGAAAGACTTTGAGGGCATTTCTTCTACACCTCACACAAATGTCGACTCTGACCTAAGGATAAACTGGCTAGATATTGGAAGTTATAGCTTGCATTTATTGGGCCTCATGTGCATCCCTGATGCTGGTAGTCTCACAGTTAGTGAAATGGGGATCACCTGAATGCAGTGAATGTTTCTCAAGTAATTGTAGCATAAAAGATACCTGTCTCTGGAAGGTCCAGTCACTGGTTAATCAGTAATCCTGGCTACTGTTGCACCATGAAGACAAAAGAACATTACAGAAAATCAGATAAAAGAAAAAGTATCTGTCAGAGGGTAGATATGAAAACAATTCCAAGGCACTGAACATTCCCCCTGAGTTCAGTTGATCCATCATCAAGAAATGGTAGGACTATGGCACATCTGTAAATCTGCCTAGATCAGGCTGTCCTCACAAACTGAGTGACTGTGCAAAAATGAGACAAGTGAGAGAGGCCACCAAGACACCTATGACTATTCTGAAGGAGTTACAAGCTTCAGCAGCTGAGATGAGAGAGACGGCATAAAACAGCTGTTTCATGGATTCTTCACCAATCAAAACTTTATGGGAGAGGGTCAAAAAGAAAGCCACTTTTGAAGAAAACTCAGATTAAATCTCAACTAGAGCTCACCAAAAGGCATATGGGAGACTACATGGTCAGGTGGGAGAAAGCTCTTTGGTCTGATGAGACTAAAATGGAGTTTTGGCTATCAGACAAGACACTGTGTTTGTAGGAAACAAACACAACATCCCACTGTGAAACTTGATGGTGACAGCATCATGTTGTAGGGATGCTTCTAAGCAGAAGGCCCTGGGGGGCTTGCAGAGGTATAAGGGGGTTAAAATGAAAATCCAGGAGGATAATCTTATTCAGTCTGCAAGAGAACTACTACTATTTTTCAATGACCTGAAATATACAGCGAATGTTACACATAAATCATTTGAAGATAACATGGTGAATGTTCTAGAGTGGCCAACTTAAAGCCCAGACCTCAATCCAATAGAAAATGTGTAGCTGGACCTGTAAAGTGCTGTTCATGCCTGATCACCATGCATCCTGAGAGAGCTTGAGAAGTTTTGCAAAGGAAAGTGGAGTAAAATTACAGTGTCCAGATGTGTAAGCCTGATTTAGACCTATCCACACAGACTCAGCACTGTGACTGCAGCCAAAGGTGCATCGACTAAATACTGACTTGAAGAGGGTGAATATTTATTCAGTCACTTATTATTATTATTTTACCTTACATATTTGTATTTGATTGACATTATTTTGAAGAAATCTCTTTTCACTTTGATATAAAAGAGGATTCTGTAATTTCTTTTGGTCCAGAAAGCGAGAAAGGGATATGGTGAGCCTGTGCAGCTGAATACTTTTTTTCTATAGGCAGTGTATCCCAGGAAAGTTTTGTGCAATTGTCATCAGATTTGGCACAAATATCTACTGTGACTCAGGGAGGACATCACTGAAATTTGGAGGTCAGATGTTTAGATCATATGGCCTTGTGTTCATTCCTTGCTTGTAAATCTGATATTTTAAAAACCCATTAAGGATTTTCTCTAAATTTCACACCAACATCTACTGTGACTCAAACATGAATTGAGTATTTTTTTAATGTAATTTGGCCTCATGTTCATTCCTAACCTGTGAATGCTGTTTGTCAAAAAAAGGTGTTGAGAACCACCTGTCCGATCCCTTTGCAGGCAGAAAAAGCTGCTTCAGTGTAACTCTGAATGTGTGAAACCCTCTGGAACAGAGCGCAGATATATTATCTAATCTTAAACTAAATTAAAAAGCAAATCATGGGTGAAATTGCTTTGTATACATCTCACATCTTTTGCTCTTCTAAAGGTGTTATAAAAATGTTTACTTTAGTCTTTTTTTCTGATAGACCATTTGCTTCCTGTGGTGTTCAGGCATTTCTGTAGAGCATATATCAATATTTCATTCACTTAGGAGCAGCAGCTAACAACAAAACAGCAGTTCCTGAAAGTCTGAAAGGATTCAGTGTTGTGGAGATGGAGGATTTTTGCTATACTTTAGAGAAAGTTGTCTTTCTTTATCCACTTTTCTATACTTTGGAGCAAGACCTTGATTTTCAAACACCGAAAACTACATCAGTCTGAATCTTGAGGGAAGGACACACTCATAAATTATTGGTACAGTATGGCACATCCTATATGATGATAGTTTATTTTGCAGAGAACTACTCAAGAAGTCTAGCAGTAGTATGTAGTACAGTTTTAATACTGAATGAAGAAAGGATGTGAACAAAAAGTGAGCCAGGGGAAGCTGGTCTCTTAGACATGAGCTCCACCAAAAGCATGATCAAAATAATCTGGTCTTTGAACTACTGAAAGTTTACTGTTTTTTGAACATTGCTGATGAGGACTGGATCATTTGTAGGCTTATTTTTGTTGATACTAAAAACACTTGGCCCTTTTGTGTCTTGATTTTGAAGCTCATAAATGTGTTGGTAGACCGACTACTGGAGTACAGTGTGCCCTGTGATGTGGTCATTTATGTTTCCGAATAAATACTGAACGTATGAACACAAAAATGGTAATACAGTCCCTGCTGCTTGAGATGAAACTTCATTATTGGATGAGTTAATATCCCCGGCCATTCGTTTAGATAACAGCCTTAGAGAGAGAGGCAGGGAGAGAGCAGGCAGACAGGTTTTCTCAGCCAGGCCCGCGAAACCACATGCACCTTCAGGTCTACCTCTTCTGCCTATGGATCAACCCTCACCTAGAGTTTCTTCACTGACTGCCTCACCCCAGAGCACTGAGGAACCCATGCAGCTGGGAAGGATGAGGCTCACTCCTGCTGAACAACAACAGTGTTTTCTTCAGAGTCTCTGCATTTACAGTGGTCAGGCTGGTCACATCCTCTTCAACTGTCCTGCTCAGCCAAAAGACCAGGCTCACAAGCCACAAGAGGGTCGCTGGACTGTGCCCGCTGTAAAGCCTCTCACTATGCTCCCGCTGGCCTCCTATGTCCCCTTCCCATTCCTCATGGTCACTCATCGCCGTGGATTTTGTCACAGACCTTCCTCCTTCAGAAGGTAATACCACAATCATGACTTTTGTTGAACATTTTTCCAAAGCTGTGCGTTTCATTCCCCGCCTAAACTACCTTCCTCCCCAGATTGCTAATTTGCTCATCCAGCATGTTTTCAGGCTTCATGGAATCCCCCACTGTGTCTGACAGAGGCCCACAGTTCTCCCAGGTATGGAAGGCATTTTGTCAGGCCTTAGGAGCATCTGCCAGCCTGTCATCTGGTTACCACCTGCTTAATGGCCAAACAGAGCGGGCAAATCAGGATCTGGAGGCAGCTCTACGTTGTGTTACCACTTGTCACCCAGCCCCCTGGTCCACCCACCTTCCTTGGATCGAATACACCCACAACTCCCTGGCCTGCTCTGCCACAGGTATGTCTCTGTTCATGGCTTGTAATGGCTTCCAACCCCCTCTTTTCCCAGCCCAGGAGACTGACATGGCAGTTCCCCTTGGTTCAGGGGCATCTCAGGCGAGCCCATCAGGTTTGGCGTGGGGCCAGAGCAGCTCTCACATGCACCGCTGCTCGAAATCAGAGACTGGCAGGCCATCATCGCATCCCAGCCCCCTATTACCAGCTTGCCCAGAAGGTCTGGCTATCTACTCGGGACCTCCCTCCTTAAACCGAATCTTAGAAGCTGGCACCCAGGTACATTGGCCCATTTGAGATTGAATGCATCATTAACCCCAGTGTTGTAAGACTGAAGTTACTTGCTTCTTTCAATGTCCATCCCTCCTTTCATGTTTCACTCCTTAAGCCAGTTTTCACCAGTCCTCTGAGCCCTCCAGCCACCGCCCCTGTGGATCACTGACAATCATCCTACCTTCACTGTGAAGGAGTTGCTAGATGTATGGTGGTGAGGTTGGGTTTCCAATACTTGGTTGATTGGGAGGGGTATGGCCCAGAGGAGCATTCATGGATTTCTCCCAGACTGATTCTGGACCCTGAACTTTTTAGAGACTTTTACGCTCGTAGTCCAGGCAAGCCCGGAAGGCTGCCAGGAGGTAAACCTTGGGGGGGGGGGGTACTGTGATGATTCTGTGTAGTTTTTTGTTTGTTGCTCTCTCTCTCCCTTCCTCTCTGTTTCTTTGTGCAGGGTTTGTGTGAGGCAGGGTGAAGCTGACTGTGCTGCAGGAGCTGATTAATCACACCTGTGGTCACTCAACTAATCAAGCTCCTTTTAAAGGCCTGGTGTAAACTCCACCATGCTGCCAGATAATTCCATCTCCAGTGTGCCAAGCTGCTGCTTCAGCTTTGAAGATTTTTGCCTTAGCTTGGACCCTGCCTCCACAGCCTGCTTTACGTTTGTTTTGATAATAAAACTTATCTGCCTGTCTCCACCTCTGCTTCAGGGTCCCATTTGAGTTAAAACCAACACTTTGTCTGTTTAGCTTCAGATATACTCATTAAAAGATGCTTATTAAAAAAGTAAGAGGAAATTGTTCAATAGTATAAAGGTCATGGGCAGCTTGCTAAGAAATGTTTTAAAAATAAATATATTGCTGGTGTCTGGTCAAAACCCCCTCATCTCCTTTTATCATGATTTCCTTTGTTTTTAAATAAATCTGCTATTAGTCACCTTTTACATCTGTGGGTGGGTTTTGACAAGTTTTAAAGCAACAAAAAGTGTCAAAACAATGCCATCACCATTCAATAATTAATTAATTAATTCAAAAACAGCATTTTTTTAATCCTCTGAAAAGTGGTGATTTTGGAAATAGGTGGTTTTGGCCCAACACCAGTGAGATAATGTAAATATATATATATATATTTATACAGTACTGTGCAGAAGTTTTAGGCATGTAGAGCATTAATGGTTCTTCACAGGTCCTAATGTTCCACAAACCCGGGCTGAAGAGAGGAGGGAGGGCTGCCAGGGTTAGTGTCAACACATTTGGGTGTGTCGCTCAGCAGCCAAGGTCGAGCTTAACAGCATTTCTTTTGTCCGGGCCTTTGCACCCCTGGTAATAAGCCCAGCAACCACCAACAGTTTTCAGGTGCTTAGAACATACACACGACAACCAGGGGGTTGTGACAACCCTCCTTCTCGCCCTGACAGTACCGTAGGCTATGTTTAAGTGCCACATCTACCCATAACTCTGCCCTAAAGCTGTGGTTTTTGTTTTGTTTTCATCAGATTATTTTCCCATGCCATTGGTAATGTACAAAGACATGCAGAGCATGACCTGGGTTGTGTCAATCTTCCTTCCTGCCTGATGGGGCCCTCAGGTGGGTGTACTCGCCATTACAACCCATTACTGTTTATATATATATATATATATATATATAGACATATACATATATATACATACAGTGCTTAACAAATTTATTAGACCCCCTTAACCCTAACCAAAGTAAGGTTTATTCCACAGCTGCCCTACATTAACAGCATTGGTAATTTCCAAAATCATTTTTTATGTTTCTACAATGGTTAATACATCAATATGTAGAAGCTCTTTAACCCAAATAATATTTTTAATGCTGAAATATAATTATTATTGTTATCCATGAATTTTCAAATTTACGAATTTACAAAAAAAAAAAACTGAAAAAATTGTAAAGCACATTATTATTTATTGATGAATATGTGAATTTATAGTTATTTACTTGCATTCCTGTACAGAAAAAAAATTGTTTTAGTGGTTGAATGTTATGCTTGATTCATTTCTGACTTCTCAGAGAAGCCCAGTGAGCCGGCTCAAATTTGGGTGTAAAAAGGTGAATTCAGTTTGAAATTCCTCATTCCTGTTCAAAATGGTAAAACGTGGAGAGCTCACTGAAAATGAAAGAGTCCGCATTAAAGCACTTCATGATGCAGCTATGGTATAAACCTTACTTTGAGTGGTGGTCTATTAAATTTGTTAAGCACTGTAGTATGTATTCTCCATAAAGCCTCTCAGCAGATGGAAGCATGAAGTGCTGTAAAATTGTCTTTTTCACTCTGGACTTGATAAAGCAGTGGACCAACAGCAGCAAGTGACATGGCACCTCAAACCATCACTGACTGTGGAAGATGAACACTGGACTTCAAACACCTTGGATTCTGTACCTCTCAGATCTTCCTCCAGACTCTCAGACCAAATGAAAATCAAAATTTACTTCAGATGAAACAGTCCAGTTCTTTTCTCCTTAGCCCAGGTGAGATGCCAATGACATTTTTTTGTTTCAGGATAAACTTGACATTATGAACACAACACCTGTAGCCCATTTCCTGGACCTGTTAGTGTGTGGTGGCTCTTGATCCACTGACTCCAGCCTCAATCCACTCCTTGTGAAGTTTCCCTTTCAGCAGTGACCTTCAGTGGCTTACCCTGCTTGTGAAGGATGACAATCAGGGCTTGACATTGACACCCGCCAACTAGCCAAATGCGGGTGGATTTCGGCCATGGCGGGTAGCAGCGTGGCTCTAATTAGCAACAATGGCGGGTTGAATTTATCAGTGTCACAACTTATGCTTTACTCTGAAAGTGCTTGTCAGTTAGCCCTTATGATTTAGACTTGTTACAGAGAGGCTGTTCGGCACATAAAAGCTCAAATTTCCCTCCAAAATAACAGAAAAGCTGCTGGTCTCTTCACCCATTCGTGCGTATTTTACGCAGCGCCAAGGGCTGTGATGCTGTATGACACACACAAACGCGACACTCACAGACATATACGGACACACACTTGCACTGACGTGTTGGTAAGACTGAAGGCTTCTATCTGTTTAGGGAAAATGTTTCAGAATTTGCAAGATAAACTCAGACCTGAACTTTCTCTTTCTGCTTTAAAGTACCTCTCTGTCCATGTGTGTCAGCGCCGTTTATGTGTGTATGCTCCAGCTGTGTGTTTCTATGTCTTGTGTGAGCCAGGGCGGGCGGTGTGTCTAAATATTGTTTAATTAATACTCCATCTATATTCTTTGTTTGTTGAAGGTGATCTAAATGAAAAAAAAAACCTCCGCAAAGATGCGCATACTTTAAATGTCATTGAAACTTTTAACGTTTGTATATTCAGGGTTAATTATAAATTTGCCATAAATCGATAATTAACGGTTATAAAAGACAAGAGAACTTCTGAAACTTTAAATCAGTTCACTGAGGCAGTGAGAAACAGAGGCAGAAGGATAAAAGTCTGTAACTGATCACATAGTGATTTTTTTTTTCTTATTATATTATACATCAGTTGTTTAATGTTCTCCAAATGTTAGCTTCATCACCAAATGTAAGTCATCTATTATTTGAAGAGATATTTTAATTAGTATTAGACACACATATGAAAACATTTCCTCCATACAGTATAGAGCAGAAGACAGGAGAAGTTGGACACTTAATATTCTCTGGTGAAGATCTGTCAGAGTGAAAATTAGAGATGTTCTTGTAATCTGCTGTAGCTTTTTCTAATAAACAGCCAGTTAACAGTATTTTAATTTTAGCATAAACTTGATACCCATTAAGAAAATAAAAATCTAAGAGTTTTGACTCTTAGATGACTGTCTCTAACAGTCTGACCCATATCTCAGTAGTGTGCTGTTTCGTATGTACAGGGAGAAGTGCTTTATTAAGAGAAGAGCTGATATTGATCATATTGCTGAGGGTAAGTAGAGCACGTGTGTCATATCATACCCTTTGTACCAAATTTGGCATATAGCTCAGAGTAACCAAACACCAAAGTTGTGGCTAGTGGAGGTACTGAGTGGCTAGTAAGTTTGCAGAACCACTAGCCACCGTGGCTGGTGAGCAAAAAAGTTAATGTCAAGCCCTGATGACCATGACTGTCTTCTGGGCATTTGTCAAGTCAGCAGTCTTTCATATGATTTCAGTTGTGTGTACTGAACCAGAGTGAGAGAATGAAGGAGACCTTTGTAAATGTGGCTTCATCTAAAAGTCCATCAATGTGTTAATAGGGTATGAGTGGGTCAGTGTGACCTGCAGTTTAAAAGCATTTCGTCCACATACTGTAAATATTGATCAAATGTCATTTTTTGTTACCACAGAAAATGTTTAGTTGTAGCAAACTGGCACTGAATTTAGAAAAAAGACAACTCAAGAGAATTCTGCTTAGACATAATCCCTTGAATCTTTTGAGAGGTGTCATAATATAAACTGCTTCTTCATTGAGTTCATTTGATGAAAAAACACTGAAAACCCTTCAGATGTTTCAATAACACCTTCACCTGAGCATTGTTGAGAAATCCTTCCTCTATTCTGACAGTGAGAGTAGATGAATGTGGAGCGTTTGGTTGATGTCTCCAGGCTGTCTCGTACTGTAGCTCCTGATATGTGTATGTGTGAAGTTTTCTCCTTGGTCAGCAGTGAAGGGAAGTTTCACACAGGAGGGAAGTCGTCCTCCTCTCTGCACAGCTGACAACATTGCAATAGTTGCATCATCGGTGCAGCGGCATCACTGTGAAAGCAGCGCTGATGAACTCTGTGTGGCTTTCACATCATGTGAATCTGTTTGTTCAAAGCAGAGTTCACACAAACAGAGTCTGTTTTAGGATATATTCATGGCAGTGACACCATCGGCTCAGGGATGTCACATCAAAACATTTGAACAGTTCATTCGTCTGCCTGGCAGGAAGGAAAAAAAAACTATCTTGCAGGCGTGTAACAAAATGGCAACATACAAATTGGCCCTAAATAAAATGAGAGCATTAGTTAGTCAGTCAGGGCTGGTTGTTGGTAATTTTAATCCCCATGCAAAGGACAGTGTAAGGTCCCCCATTCAGATACCCAAATTCTCAGCAGTACTTGCTCAACTCTCTCAAAAGCAGTGGGAAAAAACAGAGGAAATTAACCCTCCCCAAAGGGAAAGGGTGGAAGTATAAATACCCTAAGTACACTACATTCATACCATGTCAGATGTGCATGTAAGCTTCAGCAAATCACACCAAAAGGTTTAAAAACCATCAATACAAACAAGTATTTTTGGTGTGGAATAATTTGGCTGTTCTCCAGTCCTTATCCATAAATAAATTATATTTAAGTTTGGCCCCAACAGACAGAAAACCTTCAATACATAAATTCAAGAACTTTCTGTTAAATAATTAATGCATGTAAGAGTTGAAAACTTGAACTTATAAAAACACTAATTCTTTTGCAGACTGTGCACTCAGTGAACTTCGGATGAAAATGCTAAAAGTGATGGACTAAGGACTGTCTCATCACCAATACTTCACAAAAACACTCCAAAAGAAAAACTTAAATTCATTGTTTTAGAGTGCACATGTGAACAAAGCTCTTCATCATTTATTCTGGATAACACATTTACATGAAATGATCATGACGAAGATTTAACAAAGTCAGCTCCGTTATTGACCTGTTTGACTACAATCTGAGTCAACATGCACAGAGTGATCAGTTTACATGTCATCCCCTGTTTAAAACATGTCAGACTCCTTTTAAAATTCAATACAGTCAGACACAAGCATTATTGATGAGTCCATGTTGCTCTAAACCAAGTTTGTGCAGCAATGTGCCTATGTTGATTAAGAGAGTGGCTACTCTTGTAGTTTATATTTCATAAGTGTAACAGTACGTGTCTTGTAGCAGTGGCCAGTGATACAGCCACAACAAAATGTTTATTTTTGCTGAGGAAACACTGGCTGTTACTGTAAAGACTGCCACATAAGGAAAAGGGAACTGTGACTGAAAGCTACCCTTCTGTATCTGAAGGGCAGAGCGTGAGACGAGGAAATAACTTTAAAGGAGTTTGTTTCACATCATGAATGATAGTTCAAACAACAGCGAGTTGGCAATAGTTGGCAGAAGCACTAGAACAGCGACGGAGGCACTGCAAAACAGCAGGAATAAAAGGTCAAAGACGAGGTTAAAACTCACTGAAAATTCCTTGTAAAAATCACAAGATTCAGAGGTTGAAAGGCAGCCAGGTTACCACACTGAATGCTGTAGTATACTCTGGTGTCTGGAGGTTCAACCCAAGCTGGTTAAAAGGGGATCTTGATTGCCAAGGATTAGTTGCAGTCTAACAAGCTGCAGTTGTGACTGCCCAGTACTCCTGCCTTCACCAAACAGTCAGTGTAACATAAAAACCACAGACAATCACACAGATGAAAGAACACATGAGCTCAGCCATAAATCAGCCAAAAACGCAGTAAATTTAACTGCCTTGGTAGACGAAATATTGAAATAAAGTCATTCATTCATTTGTTGATTGAGCTCTGATTATTCTCTGACATTAGCTGCATGCTCTGTTGCCTAGCCTACTGACGTAATGCTAAACTTTAGCCCCCTAAATCCCTGTAACACTGTTACTGTGGCCCTATTAGACATTTCCAAGTCCAGTAGAGATATGCTGCTCAGCTCCGCCCACCTCCAATGTGAAATTCCTTCATCAAACAAAATCTGTGTTTCACAGAGGTGTATTATCAGAGCTTCTTATACGTTGACTGATAATAATATAAACATGTTTTTGGGAGCCTCACCTTTTCAGTGAGTGTAATGCGGAGGTGTGAGCTGACTGATACTAACAGAGTTTAACCTCAGAGTTTAACAAGTGTGTTATGAAAAGAAACTTTTCAAAAGAGAGATATTTTTCCCTCTTTAAAAATGTGGTTAAAGACCTTGGTAACCTTGTATGCAGTCAGACATGATTTATTCAAGTGGGAGCTTTAAATATCAAAAATAGTCAGCCCAATCTGAGCTTTGGTGATGAACACATTCAGCAAAAAATGCTGCTGCTGTAAACATGAGCTTTGAAAAAGAGATCAAAGATATGAAGGAAAATATTATTAGTCAATTAATGTGGTTTATAATAGAGAGATTTTGTTTAAAAAATCTGTTGAACTCCTCACAAATGACTGCAGAAGCACAGACAGACCAAATTGTGAAATAGAAATGAAAGTAGACACAATATGTCAGTGTGGAGAGGCTCTTTTTTAGCTGTTACCACAGTAACATCTTACTCCTCAAATAAAATGAGCAATGGCTAACATTTTATGAGGATTAATGAAGAATTCAACATTGCCTTACACCAGTTGCCCTGATGGTGTTTGTATTGCAGACATGCTTGATTTTTGAGAGGAATAATTCACCAGTCTTCTGGAACTGGCTGAATTTCATGAATCAGCTGGGCTTAATTATGGCTACAATCATTTCCTGGGTGGAAAGTAACTAATTACTCAGATGACTGTAATTGAGTAATTTTTGTGTACTTGTACTTTTTGACATACACTATACTGCCAAAAGTATTTGCTCACCTGCCTTAACTCGCATATGAACTTAAGTGATATTCCATTCTTAATCCATAGGGTTTAATATGGCGTCCGTCCACCCTTTGCAGCTATAGCAGCTTCAACTCTTCTGGGAAGGCTTTCCACAAGGTTTAGGAGTGTGTTTATGGGAATTTTTGACCATTCTTCTAGAAGCGGGTTTGTGGGGTCACACACTGTTGTTGGACGAGAAGGCCTGGCTCTCAGTCTCCGCTCTAATTCATCCCAAAGGTGTTCTATCAGGTTGAGGTCAGGACTCTGTGCAGGCCAGTCAAGTTCATCCACACTAATGTCTTTATGGACCTTGCTTTGTGCACTGGTGCACAGTCATGTTGGAACAGGAAGGGGCCATCCCCAAACTGTTCCCACAAAGTTGGGAGCATGGAATTGTCCAAAATCTCTTGGTATGCTGAAGCGTTCAGAGTTCCTTTGACTGGAACTAAGGGGCCAAGCCCAGCACCTGAAAAACAACCCCACACCATAATCCCCCTCCACCAAACTTTACACTTGGTACAATGCAGTCAGAAAAGTACTGTTCTCCAGGCAACTGCCAAACCCAGATTTGACCATCAGATTGCCAGATGGCGAAGCGTGATTCGTCACTTCAGTAAACATGTCTCCACTGCTCTAGAGTGCAGTGACGGTGTGCTTTACACCACTGCATACGATGCTTTGCATTGCATTTGGTAATGTATGGTTTGGATGCAGCTGCTCGGCCATGGAAACCCATTCCATGAAGCTCTCTACGCACTGTTCTTGAGCTAATCTGAAGGCCACATGAACTGAGTTCTGTTTTTGTCAGTGAGTAGCACTTTAAAGGCAGTTCTGTTTTTAAAATCTGTCATACCTATCCTGACTTTTTGTTTAGTTAGTTATCCAAAAGTTTTGCTTAAAAAGTTTAAAGTGGCATTGATACGGCTGATGTCACACAGGCTTGGTTCAGTTCTTTTTACGGTCTATGGCCCTTCCTCTGCCTAGCAGGAAAAGTACATGTTCCTGCTCTTCCTGTGCATACAAGGAATTCTGAGGTAGGGAGAGAAGTAGCAATAAGCCCGAGGCAGGACAGACATCAATGACAACAGAAACACTTTGATCAAGTCAAATGCAGAATAAAGGAGGAGCTGGGGTGGAGCAGTGTAGCAAAAAGCGTCTTTTAGAGAGTTGCTGGCAAGAGCAGCTTCAAAATGGTAGCGGGAGTATGATTAGCCCAATGGGGGCTTAAAAGCGTAACAAGTTTTAAGTTTCGCCTTCATTCGCATCCGTCCAAGTCTTTAAAATGATTGATGGTTCAGAGCATTTGCTGTTCCCTGTCAGTATATTGCAATGCAGGCTCTGGCTACCTGTTACGTGTGTTTGCACTGCAAAACAGTTACAAAAACACAGAGGTTGTCAGGGTAATAGATAAAATACTTAATATTTTTCAATTGTGTGTACATTTCAGCCAACATTTGTGGCCAATTTTACCAAAAAACACTAGAGCAACTGTACCCATCTGTTACGCTGTATAGCCTAGCTTCCTGGCTAGTACAACCAACGAGTCCTTCCTAAAGGAGCATTGCTCACTGAAATCAGAGGATGTGAATGCCTCTAGGTACCTCAATATGACTCAACTTCAAAAAATCTGAAATATCAGAAATATGATTCTGTTCGGCCTGCAAGCTGAGTTTTCATCTGGTATTGTTAGCATCATTTTTCAGTGAAGGTATGTTACACTGAAATCTTTATACTTTGACCAGTTTAGCCTTTTATTGACCTTGTTAAAAACCCTTTTTGGAGAAAGAAGCTTAAACTTTAACCTGGTTTAAAGTCAGTGAAATGTGGTGTTTTGTTCCTGTAGCATGACATTAGCATTTTAGCCTCTTTTGACTTTTTTTTGCATGAACATGATAAAAGAAGGGTTTATTTGTAAAGATTATTCTGATCAAAAAACATGGAAATTCCCTAAACTTTTTTTGCAACAGACTTACCAACTCATACCCTGTTCTTTTTGTCACACTTCTGTGATGCTAACTTTCAGCTAAAAGCACTCAGTGTTGTTGTTTTTGAAGGGGGTTGGATCTGGTTACCAGACACTTTTAGACTCAAATTCTCACTTTAAGTTGATGCAGGATGTGCACACTCCTCTCTTACTACTTTATGCCGGGAAATCTGGTCACGCTGCATTCAGAAGCCTTTTCCTAAGAGGACGTGCCCCATTCGGCTCACTCAGACATTTTCCCTGTGAAGTGTCCTTCCTGTCAGCAGCTGCTCCCATGTGAGGAAGTGACAGTGACTGATACCGAGCTCTGACATTATTTATTAGTCATTGTTTATAGTACAAGACATGAGCTTTAAATCCTTGTCACACACTCCCTCTGCCAAGTTTTGCAGGCTGTTATAAAAGCAAAAGCACAACACCCTGAAGAAAGATGAGTGGAGCGTATTACTGATATCTCTGACCTTAAAAAAATCCTGCCCTGTGGACCGAAAACACACACTAAGCTGCAGTCGACGAGACACGGAGTACTTCTTAATTATCAGCCTGGAGGAGTTTATTTTGAAGATAGCGTTTAAAGGAGAGAAAGTGGAAAAGCGTTGGGAGACGGTTGTTTGAATATTGAAGGAGTTGGTGGTGAAAATAAAGCAGCAGAGTGAATGTCAGTGACAGGGGCAGGCACTGGGCTCTGCTGATTGACACCGCTCTACTGTCCTATTCCTTTTGATGGGATTAAATTGTCATGACCTCTCAGATATGGAAATTAAGTCACTGATCTGAGGTTTCACAAATGTCAACATTATTAAATTGTGAGACCAGTTAAAGGAACAGTTCGCATTTTTCCGAGGCTTTATCTCACGGTGCTGTGCAGAAATGAAGAATTTATTATTAGCTTGCTTCATCTGTTTTTCTTCTGTGTGTTGAGTTACAGTCTTATAGAGCAGTGGTTCTCAGTGGGTGGGTTGGGACCTAAAAGTGGGTCTTGGAGGTCTTTTTCAGGGTCAGGAATATGTCCCCTGATAAAAATATGAAAAAATGAACAAAGCCTTGATGCACAGGTGTTTTAGACTGACATACTGTCAAGTTTTTAATAAACCCATTCATGCCCAAATTTTTCGTAATATTTTTATGCACAAAATCATGTTTACTGGGTCACATATGAACATGTTCAGCAGTTATTTCTTCAATTTTGTGCATTATAGTACAAAAAAATAACATCAGATTAAATACGTTTTATTTCAAAAAAGCTTTTCTCATTAGGAGACATTTATATAACACAGCATATGTGACCAAAAGTCATTTTTTCATCAAATAGGGGACCTGTAGCCAATCATCTGTAGTTGTGACATCTTTCTTTCTAGGCGAACAAACCTGAAGAGAATCATTTTAAAAAATTGAAAGGCTTTAAGTATGTAAAGGTTTAATTTAAAGTGAAATTGAAAAAAAGAATATCTAAAAATAAAATTACGTCAACATAAAAAAAACAGAATTTTAGTGCATTAAATCAGCTGTTTCTAGTCTCAGGTGGCAATGTTATCTAAAAACATCTGTTTAATGGGTATTTTCTCAAACTGTGGTACAACCGTAATGGTTAAGATTGTTGTAGAGGGATCATATGAAAACAAAAATTAATGATCATACTGGAGGATAACTGGAGGCACTCATGACAACTAGTCACATGACATGTAGATGCGTTACCATAAATTTTAGTGTCTTAAATTTAAATGAAAACATTATAACGTGGAAAACACAAAGAAAAATCTAAGTATAAGATTACAACAATAAAAGAATATTTTGTCCTTTTCTCCCTGATGTATAAAACACAGGGGGCGCCATTTTGAGAAAGAAACACAACTGGCATATTTAGAATATTCTAGACGTTTTATGCCCTCTTTATATTTGTCATGATTCAACCCTTCTGGCTTAACAACAGTGCAACACAGTCAGATGTAACAATAACATCTTCAGCACTTACGTTAGCAAGCTAGTAGGGCCTCCCTGTTTTTTTATTGTTGATATTAATACACGTGTGCTACATCAGTAGCATTGTTGCTCATGCATGTTGGGGCTTAAGACCATGTCAAGTTATTTTTAAGTGCTGATGTTGAAATTATTTGTTTGTGCTACCTTTTAACCCCTTTTCAACACAATTTTTGCCCACTTTTGCTATTTCTGTTCCCACTTTTAACTGATTTTTGGCCACTTTGTTGCTACTTGACACCCATTTTTATCAACTTCTATCTGGCACTTTTATGCATTTTTTTTTTTTTTTTTTTTTTTTGTCATTTTTGGCAATTTTTTACCACTTTTAACCCATTCCTCCCATTCCTACCCTTGCTTGCCACTTTACATCCACTTTCTCTACTTCACTTGCCTATATTTCCCATATTCTGCCAGTGTTAAACTTTTTTGGCCATATTTGACCATTTTTTGCCCTTTTATTTTATGCCACTTTTAGCCAGTTTTTGCCAATGTTTTGTCACTTCACACCCCTTTTCCCTTTCTATGCCGTTTTTAACCCTTTGTTGCCACTTTCTGCCTACTATTACCACTTTCTGACAATTTTTTTTTACCAGTTTTTGCTGTATTTCACCCATTTCTGCCAGTTCTCAACCCATTTTTGCTGCTTTTGCCTATTGTGTCTCTTTCACAATATTTCAATTTTTTCCCTTTGTTTGCATTTTTTTTCTGATGTATTTTCTGACATTATGACTTTTCTGCACATTATGGCCTAGCTATGAAGCCTGACATTTCTTTTCTAATCATTTAGTTCAGTGTTATCGATGAAAAGGTTATTCTGTTTTTAATGTTTTTCAAAAAAGGCTATATTGTACTAAAGCATAAATGAATAAAATTCATGTTTTGGTGCTTTGATAAGAGTGATTGTTTTTCAGGATAAAACTAGAATGTGGCTCACAGCTTAACTTTACAATGGACTCTAAGGCTGTTGGAATGAATTTTCCAGGTTTGAATATAATTTGAATATTTAAAAACATATAAATATTCAAAAGCTGAAGTTACTATTCAAGCGTGTTTTTGAAATATTTTTGCTTTTTAAAATTGTTCTCCAGTCTCTCCCCTCTCTCCTTGGACTCCGTTTCACCCATAAGTAGGTGTAGGAACCAAATGTTTCGTCACATGTCTCGTGACATGATTTCACACAAAGTTTTCACACCAAAACACAGACCCGCAGCAATGGCCGCCATGGGGGATGTTTGGGGATCTTTATTGCCAAGTTGGTGCACACGCTGGTGGTGATTTGGCAAGTGAGGCTTCGCTCCATCAAGAGAGAGAGTAAAGAGAGAGTGAAACTGAGATGCCCACCAACAGCAGCCCGCTGTGGTGGTGGAAAACGTTCCAGTCCAGGTCCATGCCGTTTCCTGTGCATCCCCGGCGCCTCCGTCAGTGTGGAGAGGGTTTTCTCCATGGCTGGGACTATAGTGAAAAAAAAAAAACGCTCTTGATTCAGAAACCATGGATCGCCTTGTGTTTTTAAATTCTTTTTTTTTTTTTAATTTCTAACCTGTTTATTCGTTTTAAAGTTAACCATCAGTACCAAAATGCCTGTTAAAGGCCTCTAAATGGTGCAGGTGGCTGTGTTTGCACAAAAAAGTACATAAATATTAACATTAACTACTTTTGTTGTTAGCTCATTATTTCTTCATTGCAATCTGTGATGTAATAGTTGAGGGTCCTCTAGTGGACAAATGTGTAACTACATGGGGATTAAAGCAACTGAACGCTTTACACACATATTAATAAAAAATGTGCATTATCATTTGATGTTATTCAAAATCTGTATTAAATAATAAATGAAATTTGGCTGGGCCCCAGAAAGCTCTCCTCTTTCCCCCCCTTATAGGTGGCCTTGACCTGAAGTTTCATATCATCTTTCAAAATAAAAGCAGGTTTGTATGCAAACAAGAAGTCAGTTACTCTAATTCAAGGCAGTCCAAATACCCAAAAGGACACAGAAACAGTTTGAAAAGGAGATTAACAGCAATTAACTACAGAAGTTTAATGTTAAATCTTAATTCTTGATAATCCTAATAAATACACCGTATAAATTATGTTCAAAATAAAACCATGGTCATTTGGTGAGATTCATGCTAAAATGAAAATACAATAATGTATTAGAAATAATTCAAATATTTAGTATGCACTTAAACTCAATAATGCAGGGTCCTGCTGCTCTTTAAAGATGCACACACACACATCACCCATGCTTTTTTTTTTTAAATGTAGTCCTCTCAGTGCCACAGTCTGTACGTGGAGAGTACATTCAGCCTTTTTCCCACTAGCTTACTTTATAAAATAATTAGATTTAAAGCTGCTGTGTTCTTTTGTTTTATTTATGTCAGACCGTGTAGGTAAAGCCAAGGTCTATTAGTGAGTGTGTGAGGTTGTGAGCAACATTAACCACCTCAGGGGACTCTGGGGGTCTAGAGATCTTGCACTTGGGGGTCATTAGTTAAAAAGTTTGGGAACCCCTGCTCCATTTATGCTGTTCTTCAACTTTATCTACAAAGAGCTAGCAGATAATTGCAGTAAATGATAGTTTTGTAGATATTTCTTTCTATAGATGAAGACTGGGACAATCCTCTACAGAAGTCAAAGTCATAACAGAAGATAGTTTCCACCAGGAGTTAACATTGCGCTTAATGATTCGCTAAAATGGCCACATTTCCTGCAGATCATGAGACAGGCTGCTGAATCTGTGGACTTTATTTCGTCTGAGGCTCACATTCACGATCACAGTCTTATCCCGCAGTGCTCTATCATAGCAGCTTTAATAAAAAGCTAATAACTGCAGGTCCTGGCGCACTTATACCGCGGATCAGTGGCAGAGGGGGGAACTGGGGTGTGAAATAGACTCCAGTTGGCTGATGGACACATGAAAAGACTCGGATGGTTGGTTGTCACTCACACTCCCAGTCCCGCCTTTGCTCCGTTTGAAGTTAAAATATGAATCTAAATAGCCTGGAAAATACATTTTTCTTCCCATAGATCCCAGGAGTGTGCCGGCTGTGATCGCACAGAGCCATCTGAAGCGCAGATCCTCTCTCCTGTGACTGCTCCGCCAGGCGGTAGGAGGGGTTGTAGTGACGCTGTCATCCAATGGGCACCGGCTTCCTCTGGACTGGAGCGCAGCATCTCTGTCTCAGCGGCACTTTTGCGCCAGACAAGTAAGGACGGTATCTCACTCAGCACCCGAGGAGAAGAAGCAGGGCTCCGGGAATTTACTGAGCTGTTTTTTTTGGCGGAGGAGACTCCTTTCTTTCTCTTTTCTAACACGCGTTTTTTTTTTTCAAAGATGAACGTTGGCTGCGTCATCCTGGCGTGCACCTTACTCGTGGGCGCATCCTTGGTAAGATGAGTTAATTTTGTTCGTCTTTTGGGTGAGTGTGGAGTGAAAGTGCTGCACTGCTGTAGTGCTGGTAACGTTTGGATTCGCGCTGCCTGAGCCTCTCAAAGTGTCTGATGGGGGGGCTCACTTTCCCCCCGCAGCGCTGCGCTAAAGGCAACATGATGCGTGTAATCGAGCTAATTCGGCGACATTTAAGGTCAGGAGTATTTTTATCTCACTGTGGTTAAAAGTCACTCACAACTCTGTACATTAGCCTCCCCATCCTCACGCCTAAATGAACTGCAGTGCATTATTGCAGAGGACAGCGGTTTGTGGACAGGCTTTTCCTTCTGTTGGCTGCGATCAACTTCGTTTACGCACGTTTACGCACTGTCACCTCTCATTTTTAAGGTTTCTAGGATTAATAGCTTGGCTGAATAAGTTTCTAATTGATGCATCTGTTAAGAAATCAAAGAAAGCTGATGTTAGAAATGATCTACATTTCATTTCTTGCAAAAGTGGGTGAATTCTGCTGTCACATCAGCCAAATTTCTCATTGGCACCAGCTGTTCTGTTGAGTCTTGATGATGTGGAGCCAGGGAACACACTGTTTTCATGTGCATTTTTCTTAATCCATCAAATGAGGTGAAGCATCTCTGCAAGTGCACTCTGTGGAAGTGCATTGCTCTATGCAACTATGTATCAACTATAATTTAATGCATTTTACTTCTCTCTTCCTTCTCTCGTCATGCACATTTGATATGCTCTCTCAGTCCAGTCAGCAGCATTAATGTCTGCCATAGTCATCACATTTTTATGGTTTTATCAATACTTGAGCCAGGATTTTTATTTAATTCCATGCATGATGATTCTTATAACAATTAGAGGCTCTGAAAGTAGCATTCATTATTGCCTTTGCAAGGATACTTCACTGACTCATTGTTCAGTGGTTAAGTATCTCTCATGAGAGTCAGAGTCTCTCTTCAGAGAAATAAAGCAGGTGTATTAAACTGCAGATTCCCACTGTGACTGTATGCAGCATGTTATTGTCTGCAGCAAGCCCCTCAGAGAGAGACAGAGAGGTTCGATATCAGTCTGAAAAGACTCTGAGATCAACTTATGACCCCATAGCCACAAGTCAATTTGCCAATGCTTAACAGGCTGTCTTGTTTTATTCCTCAGGGGAATAAGGCAGGCCAGCCCCTCAAAGCCCCGTGCAGACCCGGCTTCTCCCAGAACTTCTACACAGTGATTGTCCCGAGAGACGTACTGCACGGACAGAGCATCCTCAAAGGTAAGTCTGCCACTGCTGGATCTCATCTACACACTGAGGATATTCTCTCCCTCCTGCTCAGATTTAACTCTAGGGAGACAAAAGAGTGTGGAAGGGGCGTACATTAGTGCGAGTGGCTCCTCCGTTGTTTCTAAAGAATATCAGAAGACACTCAGGTTGTGTTGGTGCAACATAAGCGGCTCACTTGGAGCACTGACATGAAAATACACAAGCTCAAAGATCCTGTAGTGATGTAGCTGAGGTGGAAAGAAATCGGAGATGTGATAAAATGAGATGTGACAGCAGGTGAGCCATGCATTGTGTTCAGGAGTTGTCATTTGATATGGAGTTTCACTGATCAGTGAGCACCTTTATTACACTGACTGGCTGCAGTAAAAAACAACATATCTTCCCTTTTAACTGACTGACTAAGCAGTATTCAGACTCATTAAACGGCCTGTTGCTTCGCGGCATGTTTGCAGCTGGAAGCACAAGACTTTCATTTTATTTTTCACTGTTCATTGTAATACATTTTCCAGACCTTTTATTCTCTCTGCTTTTTTTAGAGAAATTCAATTCTGTTTTTCATTGCTCCATTTGTTTTCAGAGTAGAAAATGTACCAAATCTACTGTGAGGTTCATCTCATGCCATTTGGAATTATGCGGCAGTCTTTTATGGGTTTCCTTTTTTGGCAGGTGAAATCTGGTTATGATGAAAAATAATCCTCTAAATCCTCTTCTTAAGGTCCCATGCAGCCATATCAGGGGTGTCCAAACTGTGGCTGTGAGCCAACTGTGGCCTGTGGTCCTTTTTTAATTGGCAGCAAGTACAACAAATAACATGAAATATGAATGGTGCTTGAACATGAAGCTGTGCTTCACTATGCTTCTCAGTTTCAACACTTGCTGGTGCTGCTGGGTCGACTCGGTAAACAAACATTTTGACAAGAGGAATTTAATGGAGGGCCGATTATTGTGACCATATTAAGACTTCAATATCTTGAATCCTAACCCTCTGATTACAGTAGCTTATAGAGCTCACCTGCGTAGTTTCAGAAGTAAAGTCCAACTAATTTTCTCTGTAGTGGATAATATCAGAAATAGTCAACTCAGACTTCCAGCGGGATGCCTGAGTATGCTCCTGTAGAAGGTAAAGTTGATAAATGTCATCCTTTTTGTAAGAAAACAGTTAATTTGGTATCCAATCCAAAATACTACACTACCCACAATCCTAGAGTGTCCCATAGATGTCTCAGATTTGTGGGGTTGGGACTCTGAGTGTTCATGACAGCAACAGCCAGAACCCATAGTTCGTACTGTGCTGCCACAAACACAAACTATGATATGTTACATCTTTATCTTTGAAATGTAAACACTACAGTAAAGATACAGGACTGTGCAGAACTTTTAGGCATTTTGGGGCAAAAAAATGAGGCTGAAATAAGGTCTAGATGTGGCAGGTTAGCCCACCTGAGGGCATTATTGGGCAGGGAGAAGGATTGACACAACTCTGGTCATGCTCTGGGTGTCCTTGCATATTACCAGGTGCATGGGAAAATAATCTGTTTGAAAAATAATCAAGTCTACACCTTTAGGGTGGAGGATGGCCCAGGGTGCTGTCTGGGGTGCGTAGTAGGGCTGCCATGAGCCACTGGTTGTCTTGTAGATTTTTATTTAACCTTTATTTAACCAGGTTAGTCCCACTGAAATCAAAATCTATTTTCAAGAAGCTCCTGGAAACCAGTGGCAGCCTCTGGGCATATTACCAGGAGTGAAAAGTCCCGGACAAAAGAAATGCCGTTGAGCTTAACTGACTCCACTTGCCTAAAACGTATGCACATGGCTGTACTTGTAATAAAAGGTACATGCGTGGTTTAAAAGTTTGAAAAACTATCCTTAAAGTTGTAGTAAGGGATTTATTATTTAACACAACCTGTCAGGGTCTTGTTATTGAAGCCATCTAACAGAATAACACACTTCTGCAACGCCTCTTCATGCTAGACTCTCACTTGAGGAAAACTAGCAAGAGACGATGCTCCAACCAATGAGGAGGCTAGTACTCACAGCCAATCAAAGCTCAGGTCAGAGGGAGCGTTCCTATTGGCTGCTGTAGTAGGTACGCTTGCACCTCAGCTCAGTGAGAGGTTGATACAGTGGCAGAGTCACCAGCAGTGTTGAGTCCTATGTAGGATTTGTTCATGCTTAGATGAAGTGTTTTCTAACCTGTAATTCGGCCATGGACTTCAGTGGAAAAGCGGAGCAAAGTTGAATGTTACATACTTGAGCTTTAACAATGAGTTAAAGGAATCGCAACAGATTGTGGGATATGTAGGTCCTTGTCCTCTGTTTTATATGTTTTTGGAATCAAAGGTTTTATCATCATAAGTGTGTAGATAGCTAGTTAGCCAGGTTCATGCATTAGAGGTGCTGACATAAAGGTTTCAAAGGATTTAATGTGAAACTTACTTCTAGAACCAGAGCTACTGAAGAAATTTGTAGGTATTTTCCTTGACATTTTGTAGAATTATTTGTGCATTTTTTGGAATATGATTGGAATTTTTACATTTTGCCGTGATGGATATTCTTCAGAAACCAGACTTTCAGAAGATTTGTGGACATCATTTCTGGTCAAAGCTAATTCTTGTATAAGAATAAGGCTGAACTTTAAAACTTATCAGGTTATCCTAAATAAGTGGGAGAAACTGAAAATGCGTTTCCAAACAAAAGCTCAGGCCTCAGGAGGTTAAAACAAACCTGTTACTTTCACTATCAGTGCATCTTTAATCTTAACCTATTGGACTGGTTTTACTGGCTTTATTACTGGCTGAAGGTGAGATCTTGTGTATCAAAGTGGCCCACTCTCATATTTTTGTTCATGTGGCTCTCAGTGAAAAAGTTATGACAGCCCTGATCTATAAAACAGATCATGTTGCCCCCATAAGTGCTCAGATACTGCAGATTTTACATTGCTCTAAAAGTCATGGCTGGTGCTTTTGTAATGTTGTTTGGTTCTTCCAAGCGTCCTCATCACTCTGTCCTTCTTCACGCTTTACAACATCTCTAAAATTGTGTACAACAAGCTTAACTCTCCCCTGACACTTTGCTTTATAGCCAAATATTTGCCTGTTATTATGTGAAATGCTATTTGCAGGGAGGAAATGGCATTCTCATCGTAACAGCTGTTTTGAGCACTTTCTGGCTGCGAGCAAAACAATTGAATTATTCTGGAGGTTATTTTGTTATTTAGCGGGCTGACAAGGACGGTGCAGCCGGTCAGCAGGGAGCAAGTGTGCCTGAGGGGGCTCAGGGGCTCAAGGTTTCTGCCTGTTTGGAAATGGGCTGAGCCATCATTACTGACCCAACAATGTTAACAGAGGGAGATGATGTGTCTAGACAGATAAAATATGTTACTTCCTCTTCAGTGTTTGTGAGTGTTATGCGTACGTGTCTCGGAGGGATGTTGCACAAACTGGACATGTCTTGGTGTACATATTAGCCACTGACATTCACTTTAAATGAAGGTTGCTGCAAAGCTGAGGTGCATCAATTTGATGAAGCTTATGTGCAACAGCGGCTCCAGCTTTGATACTATATTACCTCTGGTTCCAGTGTCGCTCTTTCATTTTGTTTGTCT
Organism: Cheilinus undulatus; assembly: GCF_018320785.1. NCBI lineage: Eukaryota > Metazoa > Chordata > Actinopteri > Labriformes > Labridae > Cheilinus > Cheilinus undulatus. The sequence goes on from NC_054867.1 coordinate 17,012,212, forward strand.
TTGTGTTTGTTCTTTGTGAAAATCAATCTGAGAGGAGCGCTGTCCTCCCAACTGACCATTCAAAGGGATATGTGCTGCTGCAGCTTAAGCCCTCGTGCGATGATGAATGTGCAGGGGCGAGCCTTACTCAGGCTCTGTTTTCTATCCACAAAGTGGGAGGAAGCCTTTAATACTAACGCCACAATATGTATAACCTGAAACTGTCACTTTCCAGGAAAATGAATGTGCTCGGGATGAGACGAGGGAGGGTCTGAGATGAACCAGAGCTTGGCTATAGGGGGTAGCTGGACCGCTGTGGGCCGGGGCTGTTGTCTCCCTGGAGAGACGGACAGTGAGCGATGGGGAGAAGCTAAAAAGCTGTGGCCAAGCAGGTGCAGTGTGAAGCAGGGCTCCGTTTCCAGGAGCTGAACAATATGCAGACTGCTGCTCTTTCTGTTGCTGCGGTAAAGTGTTTTTTTCTCGGTGTCATTGTTCTGATGTGTGGGTTGTGTAGGAAGTGACTGCATGATTGTTATGATGACAAATTCATTATCACCAATCAGATTTAATTGAAAATGTAATAACTGTTTCCTTGTTGCTCTTGCTGTAAACTGCAGTGGGCTGCACCAGCTGTGCTTTAATATAAATGTAGCTTAGCTTGAACATAGTACCTAATGCAGGATGGAGTTTATGCACTTCTCACATTTAAAGCATTGCACTAGTGGAGATGGCTCCAAAGATGGGATAGGGATGAGGAAGCATAGGGGAATTTTTTGGCTGTTTTTTCTTGGTAGCATGTTGTCCACTGTAGATTGCATCCATTAGAAATGTCGAATGACTTTGACTGGTGGAGTTTATGTTCAGTTTTACCACTTAATGCTGCTGTTGTTTTTTTGAGCTGTATATTCATGCTGTCAGAAGTTGTCATCTAATCATAACACTTTATTCGTATGTACTTACTTTTTCTTCAGTATTTTGTTGATAAACGATGGTTCAGTCAGTCAACTCACATTTATCATTGTTTAAGTATTGCAACATGCTTGATGAGCCATCTTCATTACTCCTCACAGATTTACTTTACATGCAGAATTTGAAGAGTGTTACGATAATATCCTTAATCCATTGTCAGAGCCTACAGAGAGATGCTGGGGTGGAGGTGGGCTGACAGTGAGAGTGCAGTAATGATTAAGGACAGAGCTGGCAATTGCAGAGCAGAGAGAAAAGGGAAATCTTGCAGCTTAAATAGCAACTGCAAATTGGGAGGATGCATGTAAGGTATGATACATGCTTGAGTTGTCTGCCTTAACTAGCTCACAAGGCTCTCTCCTTTAAATGAAAGAAGACAGTGATGTACACTATGTGATATTCAGTCCGAGTTTTTGCATGGCCATGCGCCATTTGTCTTGCAGTATAAAGGGGGACATGATGGCCAACCATGGTCAGATCAGCTGCTCTTGATGGCCGGATAGGTTTCATGCATGTTTGATATTTTGTTGTAGGACTACACTCACTCCCACAGCGAGAGCACGACTCAGACAACTGAAACAGTGAGAGCAAAAACACGGCAGAATCCTCAACTTTGGAGCATTTTTTTCTCTTGTTAATTGTCAGACGACATCTCAGATCACCATGAATATGACTGGAAACAACTTCAGCCTCAGTGTGTGGGGATTTTTCAAAGGAAACTTGTTTGCCACAACTCTCGGACTGTGCGCTGTAAGCACATAAATCATGCAAAATGGCTGTGCGTTGTAAGCAATTCAGTCAGCATGGTATGAGCTGATTTTCATGCCTAACATCGGTTCGAAAATGGGAAGGAGAATTGACACAACCCCAGTCGTTCTCTGGATGTCCTTGAACATTACCAGGGCCATGGGAAAATAATCTGAAGAAAAAAATCACAAAGTTCACATTTTTAGGGTGGAGTAAGGGGTGAATGTGGCTAGTAAGCCCAGCCTAGGGTACTGTCTAGGTGGGTAGGAGGGTTGTCATGAGCCCCTGGTTCTGCTGTTGATGTCTCAAAGGCTTGAAAACCGCTCGCAGTCTCCGGGCATATTACTGGGAGTGAAAAGGCCTGGGCAAAAGAGATACTGTCGAGCTTGATCGTGGCTGCCCTCTCCCACCTCTCTAGCCCCTGGTTGTGGCACATCAGGCCTTGTGATGAATCCTTTGCGTTCTACATGCCTAAAACTTGTGCACATCATTATATCTCCAATGAAATAGTTCACTGGCTGCTCGTGAATGCCTCTCCTTCTAGTTAGACTCAAATACTGCTTTTCCTCACTCTGCTTTCTAAATGACATGATTGTATTTTAAATGTTTGGCAAAAGTTGAATCTCCGCTCTTTTTTCTGCTTCAGAAGTGTTTCTTTTTGTTGGTCCATTGATCAATTTAATTCTTGAGCCTAACAGCGCTTCCATCACAAGAAATTTGTGTTGAATAAAATTCACTCTGCAACAGGAAATCAGACCAGAATGACTGGAAAGAAAATGTTCCATTCTTCTACTTTAAAGATCCAACAATAATTTTCGACCCAGAGATTACTTTCAATATTTGCACTGCAAGAGAGATGAGAGGATAAGAGCTATGAGGGTAAGTTAGAATAAACTATGAGCCACAATCACACATGTTACAGTTTTCTTGTCCAACCTAACCTGCAATTTTAGCTTCATCACAACACAGAAGTAAATGATTTTGTTAGTTAAAGCAGTAGGAAACAGGCTGGTCCACAGCAGCAGGCTGTCAATTTTCCTAATAACAGTAAGAGATATTTTAATTATGTTTCTAACTTCCTCAAGAGCTACAATTATAACAATTCATGAGAAATAAAATTATTATTTCTTATCATTACCTTATTATTTTCTTCATTCTTTTTGAATTTGCATGTTGACCCATTTTAGATAGACTCTTAGAAAGAATTTCTTACTTTGGGCACTGCTGCTTTGATCTATCTGACATACAGAGGGTTCAGGTTTTCACTGCACAGTGAAGACATGGTTTTGAATTGAAGCCAAAGCCGGAAGTAGGAAATATTCAAAATCTTGCTAAAAACATTGGCATGGCACTTTACCCTTCTAAACTTCAACCTGAAGGTAAAATCAAGCGTCTGGTCAAGACTTGAAAGGTCAGATTTGAATGTAATGCATCATTCTCTTCCCCCTTAGGTCACTCTTGGCTGCCTTTATAGGTTAAAAAGGGTGTTATGGCTTTGTGGTTGACCATAAAAGACCTTTGTTTAACTAACTGACAAATCTCGGCGCTGCCACTAAGTTGTGCTGAATAAATCATCACACGCTCCCATGGAGATGTTTGTCTGGGAGCTGGCTCAGGATTGGAGGGGGTGGCTGAGGCACATAGGCAAGCAGACAGCCGGGCCTCGAATCGTGGTCCGTGCAGATTCCCACTGTGGGCAGATAAGCCATGAAAAGAAATATTCCAGTGATTGCACATCGCTGTGTAAACCATCACCTTGCTCCAAGAGCCGGAACAGACACCTCAGAACACGGACAAGGAGATGAGGCCTAAGCACAAAAGGAATTGATTTGAAATACAGTTCAGTCAGAATAGTGTCTCTTTAAGTCTCTGTCAGTGCTTGTTTGAAAAGACAGCAGTGATGAGTTTCACCCTTTGCCCCTCGCTGCTGCTGAAAGACAATGAACAAGTCTGCTTGGAGTGATTTCGACTCCTGTCTGACTGCATATTTCACCGGGATTTTGTGACAGAGAAATGACTTTGATGGATTTATTGAATTGCAGAAACCTTGTTTTTTGGAGACAAACAGATTTTTTTTCACTGGAGGGTTTTAGAAAGAACAGCAGAAGGCCACTTTGCTCTCGTTACATGAGATAGAAATGATGAGAACTTAATATAATCTAGCAGAGAGTAACACAGGGGATGTTTATTCTTTAACCAAGCCTGGGCTTACCACCTCCACTCTGCCCTGGCCTCTTTACTATTCTCTGTGTTGAATCCATGCCTGCTCACAGATCTGACTGAGCCCCTGAATGGGCCCCTGAAAAACCCAGAGAATGGGCCCCTGATGAACCCAGAGAATGCGCCCTTGACAAACCAAGAGAATGGCCCCTGATGAACCCAGAGAATGGACCCCGACAAACCCAGAGAATGGACCCCGACAAAGCCAGAGAATGGACCCCGACAAACCCAGAGAATGGCCCCTGACGAACCCAGAGAATGGACCCTGACAAACCCAGAGAATGGCCCCCGACAAAGCCAGAGAATGGACCCCGACAAACCCAGAGAATGGCCCCTGATGAACCCAGAGAATGGCTCCTGACAAACCCAGAGAATGCGCCCTTTGACAAACCAAGAGAATGGCCCCTGACAAACCCAGAGAATGGCCCCTGACAAACCCAGAGAATGGCCCCTGACAAACCCAGAGAATGGACCCCGACAAACCCAGAGAATGCGCCCCTGACAAACCAAGAGAATGGCCCCTGACGAACCCAGAGAATGTACCCCAACAAAACCAGAGAATGGCCCCTGACAAAGCCAGAGAATGCGCCCTTAACAACCCAGGAGAATGGCCCCTGATGAACCCAGAGAATGGTCCCTGACAAACCCAGAAAATGGCCCCTGGCAAACCAAGAGAATGGACCCCGACAAACCAAGAGAATGGACCCCGACAAAGCCAGAGAATGGCCCCTGACAAAGCCAGAGAATGGCCCCTGACAAACCCAGAGAATGGCCCCTGACAAACCCAGAGAATGGCCCCTGACAAAGCCAAAGAATGGCCCCTGACAAAGCCAGAGAATGGCCCCTGACAAACCAAGAGAATGGCCCCTGACAAACCAAGAGAATGGCCCCTGACAAACCAAGGGAATGGCCCCTGACAAACCAAGAGAATGGCCCCTGACAAAGCCAGAGAATGGACCCCGACAAACCAAGATAATGGCCCCTGACAAAGCCAGAGAATGGACCCTGACAAACCAAGAGAATGGGCCCATGACAAACCCAGAGAATGGCCCCTGACAAAGCCAGAGAATGGCCCCTGTCAAACCCAGAAATGAACCATTGCAAACCAAGAAAATGGCCCCTGAAAAACCCAGAGACTGGGCCCTGACAATTGGCCCCTGAAAAATCTAGAGAATGGGCAGAGATTTTTTTTTCATCACTTTTTGTACCTGCACATTTTTGCCACTTCTAACCCATTTTTTCCATGTTCTGCCTATTTGTTTTGCCTCTGTTAAGATAATTTTGCCAATGTAAAGCCATTTCTGCTACTTTGGAAACACCATATCACCACATTTCCCGCTCATTTTTGCTTCTTTTAACCCATTTTGATTCTGTTTCAAGACAAGTGGGTTACATTTTTGAAGAAGGCTATATACTACAGCTTCAAAAAATAAAAAAATCACCAGTTGCTTTGATAAGAGCAGTTATTATTTGGGTATAAAAAAAGCAAATATGGTAATCACAGCTTAACAAACTGCTTAACAGCTTTACAATGGACCTTGATTTTTATGACCTTCATGGGCCCCAGGTTTGACTGGGTCCCAGAAAGCTCTCCCCTTTTTCCTCGCTTATGGGCAGCCCTGGTTGAATCACTGGAGAACTTTCTCTGTGAAAAAATAATCCTTAATTTAGTGTCTTTTCCTTCCCTCCGTCATCTAAGGGCTTCTGATTTAAAACAGGGTCTTTTTGTTGCAGTTATTTCATTCGTACTGCAGTGCATGCAGGGAAAACAGCACACTGTACTTTAATCTAAAAGATTACTTTAAGGAGGATCATGCTTTAATCAGGAATATGCTTTCGGCTTACGTTTTCCATTGTTTAATTCCATCTCTAGAAGTTACACATCCGAAATGACTCGTTACATGACCCCAATTAGACGACTGCAGGAAAATCTGGCACGTAGCCATATCTGCTTTGAAACAGCCAGCACTGCGTTCGCTGCTCGGTGGAGGAACTTCTGACTCCTAACCTGCTATCCAAAGTGACAGGGCTTTCATAAGTAGAGACCAGAGACCAGAGAACTGAGGAGCAGTGAGGTGGGATTACGTTTCCAGGCATTTGATAAGCGGGATGCCATTTTCCGTCTGACTCAAGAACGTCTCTCTTGTCCTCCAGAGAGTCTTTCATCTGTGCAGCCAGGACCTGCAGTCTGTGGCGAGCTGATAGAATACAGGTGCACAAGATGAGCCACATCATTTCTCTTTATCTCGCCTGCCTTCTTACCAAACCCAGACTACGCTCCTATATCCCTCAAACTCCCTATAACATGACATACATGCCGAGCCAATTCCATCAAGCAAGCCACCCAAGATATAGTACACGCCTCGGCACAATGCTTTTCATCCTGTTTTGTAGTCATTTCCTCAGAACAGGTAGTGACTAAAAAGAGGTTTTGATAGATGGGAAAGCGGGTGTCAGCGGAAATATTACTGCCTCCTCTCAGTGCTTCTAGTGAATTTTATTAGTTGTAGTGTGCTGATCTCATTGTGTACTGGTATTAGCTCTAGTCTGAGGGTTGGTGACCGGGTCGTGGCATGTGCTCTCATGGAGTTTCATTACAACACAGATAGTTTCAATGCCTCCTCACTCTGGTGCCCGTAGAGAGGCAGGCATGATTCATCACGACCTCCTCGCCTTCAGACTGTGAGAAGCTGTCAGAGAGGAACTCACTCTGACACTCTGCTGCATTTTTGAAAGTCTCTCTTTCCTCTACTGTGTGCACTAGATCTACTTTTCCTGACAAAATCGAGGTGAGCTAATTGTGCCCTGATTTCTGACCTTCAAACGAGGCCAGCCATGATCTTATCAGACCTCAGACTGCATCTGCAAGAGCTGGCGGCAGTGGGTTAAATCACAGAGTGATTATAGTGCGAGAAAAAGGAAGAATCGAGGCACTTTTGATGGTGTAAGCCAAAAAAGAGAGTCCTTGGCGAGGGATTAACGGATAAGAAAGAGACTGTGTTGGACGAGGAAGTAGAGACTTACTGTATTCCTGGAGTTAAGACAAGGGCAAATTTAGAAGGAAAAAAAAATTCAAAGTTTTAAGTGTTGTTTCTCTCTCACTTCGTTGAATCTGCTTCCAAATTACTGCTTAACCTTCCTGATGGATCTTTTCATTTGCTATCAAAGTAGTGAAAAGCTTCCTTTCTAAGAAATGAACACACTTCTAACATTAATGACCTTGTGTTCTGTGAATACCATTTGCATTTCTTATTTGATCTTCTTTTAATTGAGCATCTTCCTGCACAATCAATGTGTTTTAGTGCTTTGCATCTCGGTGCGCTGTAACGATCAGTGGCCTTGGCTAAGAGAGTATTGGCTTTTTTGTTACCGCCAGAAATGAACAATTTTCCCACTGAGAGACCTCTGTTTCACCTTTTAGCTGTAAGTGTAACCCAGAATCCCCCAGTTCATTACAAAGCTTTCTCCCCCCTCCTCCAGGCTTGCGGGATTTACATGCATCTGAATACAAATCAGGTCCTTAGTATTAAAGCACTGTTTTCTCTGCTCTAATTATTCACTTGCATGTTATCCTCCTTGTTTTTAGTGTCATGGCAATGCACTCGACAGTGTCATGTAGGTAGATTATTTGGGAGATAATTGTTTTTCATATAAATACAAAATGAAAGGCCTTGAACTCGTCCAACCCGGGGAAAGAAAGGAGAAAGAGAGCTCACTGCAATCCTTGCCTGTTGAAACAAATAATGTGGAAAAACTCTTCGAACCAATTTTCCATTTCCATTATCATCAGGATGAGTTTGTTTCTTCTTTTTTTTTTTTTTTTTTTTTCAAAGTCGTGATTGGCTTTGAGTCATGCAAGACTTTACTACTCCAAGAAAAGACAAGGAGTTTATTTTATTCTTTCTTCCATCTATCTTAGCCCTGTATGTCTCTTCTGGGCATGTTATTATCACCTCAGTGTGGATCTGTATCCACTCAGGCAGTTTGAGAGGATTCACCTTGTTGACGTCCTTGTCTGGACACAAAGAAGGTGGTGAGCCGAGCACAAAAGAAGAGAGAGTATTAGAACAGCATGACTGTGTAGTGATGATCGAGTTACTTGAAAAACTTACCAATCACTCAGCACAAAGGCATGCCAAGCAATTAAAATCTGAAATTGTGATTAACCCTCCAGTATCATTCAGATTATGTGCCCCTAGAGCCTTTCAGAACAAAAATGCCCACTGTGATAAACATCAATTAAGAATTATAAGTGTAAAAGTGCTTTTGATTTTGATGCATTATTGGTTTATGTGTAGAGTCAGATGTAAAAACGCTGATCAAAGCTACCAAATATTAAATTATTTTCAACATTTTCACCCTTTGGTAGCTACACAAAAGCTAAAAAAGCTATGACAGCTATGTTGGTACTGGGACAACATAACCTGCATGGCTGAAGCTTAAGCAAACACACTACATTACACTACACTACATTTGCTACATCATCAGATTATGCTACGTTTGCTAAATCTAGACCTGTTTTGGAAGTGGTGAACAGTGACTCGCTTTTGTTTTATAAGCTTTAGCTTTATAAGCATGGTAGTGACTTCACTACATAGCTAGCTAAGATGTCTTAGCTTTATCAAAAGATAATGTAGCTATATTGGCATATGTAGGAATGCTCAATACGTAGCTAGCTAAGCTGTGTTAGCTTTAGCCAAAGCTACTGTAGCTACATTCATCACATGGCTAGATAAGCTATGTTAGCTTTAGCTTAAGCTAATGTAGCTATATTGGCATACATAGTTATGTTCACTATATAGCTAGCTAAGCCATGTTAGCTTGAACTTAAGCTAACCTAGCTATATTGACTTGTGTATTCACGTTCACTTTGTAGCTAGCTAAGCTATGTTAGCTTCAGCTAAAGCTAATGTAGCTATATTGGAATACAAAATTAAGTTCACTATGTGGCAAGCTAAGCAATGCTAGGTTTAGCTAAAGTGAACATAGCTGAAGTGAGTCACAGTTAACATAACTATACATATTCTAATACCTCTGACTTTTATTAAAAAAACTATTAATAATATACTTTTATATTGCACTTTTCAAAACAATTAAAGTATTGTACACAACATATGTTAAAACAGAGCAGACAGAATCATGCAAAGAAACAAACAAGAAATATGTACAGTATAGTGAGAGATAAAGTATTAGTAGTAACAGATTCAAATGAAAGAATAAAAGCTTTTTTGTAAAACAAAGTCTTGAGTAGATCAATTAAATGTGGGACTGACTTTGCGAGTCTGATCTCCTCTGGTAGGCTGTTCCAAAGTTTGGGGACTCTGACAGTGAAAGCTGGATCAGCTTTGGTTTTCAGCCTTGGCCTTGGACCAGCCAGTAGAGCTCTACCAGACGATCTCAGACTGGGATCTGGTTCATAGGGGGACAACAAGTGAGGGGTCTGCCTGTTTTGTTCCTTAAAAGCTATCAAAAGAATGTTTAAATCAGTCTGTTCTATTTATGACTTTTTGAATAGTCTGTAATGTTTGTAATCTGGTTATTTCCTGAATGTAACTGCCAGACTTTATTTATGATTAAAGCTGAATTAACAACAACCCCGAAAAACCCCCCAAAAACTTCTAGAACATCCGTGCAAATTATATCCCTCCTGTTCTGAGATCTGTGGTCTGCAGTCCAACTAGAAATACAAAATTAGCACTGACAAAAAGCATTAAAAAAATCATCATCATACCACTACTTCTACGTCTACTTCTAATACTCCTCTTATTGTTTGAAATGAAAATTGCTTTGATATAGTCAGTTGCTTTTGGCATGTAGCCGTAGCGTAGCTTGCTCCGTTTCTCCTGAGTGTAGCTTTGGTGTAATGAAGCTTAATTTCTTGTTATTTACTAACAATGTAGCATCATCTCTTGCCCCAGCTTGAAGACGCCAACCCCCACCATCTGCACTAAACTGACGCAACAGATTAGACTGATAATTACCGTCCATCAAACTCTAATTAAAGCATTTTACAGTCCAACCACTACATTTACAAATCTTGCGGGGATAATGGGATTAGCCAGGTTATTTCCAATGGAAACTCTGTTTGTCGTCAGGAAATGGATCACTTTCCCTCATTGAAAATCACTCCTGAGGGTCATCCTTATGAACAAGTTTCTGGTGCACAGAAGAAGCACATCATGACAGCAACACTTGCTCATGCACATCAGACTAACTGTGTGTTTGAGCAGGCTAGCTCTGTTTGAACCAGACTTTTAATGTTATATTTGGGGCATGTTTATCTACCAAGTGATAAGCTTTGTGAATGAGAGTCCCTGACTGTCCTCGCTGACCTCTCGCTCGCCTGTACCTCCTTGTTGTCCTCCCCCACCTGCTTCTCATTCCTGAGTCATGGGCTCAAAGTGACACATAGCTCCTCACTTTATTGATGAATTACAGCCAAGGAGTTTGACCTTGTGTTGCCACTTGACCTCACATGTTCTCCTACACTCATACTCTCAGTCTGCGGCAGTGGAGGAGATGAAAAACACGGGCCAATCAAAATGATTTACGTTCGGCTCCACTCAACACATAGATCCCTCTAAGCTGCGGCTAAATGCATCTCTAGAGGGCTCCTCTGTATTGTACTGTATAGTCATTTTTGAAGCCACAGGGCCTTTGCTACTCTATCGCCTTAATTAAAAGACTTCACTGTCAAGATGCCTTTGTTCTCCAAACTTTAATATCAAAAAAGGGCCCTCGCCAGAGAGCGGCTTGTGCTCCACTTGTCCTTTGGATTTATTCAGCCTGGAATCTATATTTAATCAGGGCGCCTGCCTGCTTTTGTTTTTACCATTTCCTCTTGTTCCTTTTTGTTTAATGTGTAAACACGCATTTCATTTTTTAGATGCGTGAAAACACGGCGTGGTGTGTGCATTGTGTGTTTTTCTGTGTTTGTCTGTGCGTGTGTTCGTAGGCAGCGCTCCATCCAGAGGGTGATTATCTTAAATGGAGAAATTAAAGGATTACAAACCAGCCCAGTAATCCAGCTGTCAATCTCATGGCTCATTAGTAAGCAAAGGAGAAGAAGGAGGGAGAGGGAGGAAGGAGGGAGAGACAGAGGAGGGAGGGACCTGCTAGCAGTGGTAAGGTGCTAAACTTGTCAGTCAAACAGAGGATTTCCTTTAAGTGTTAATTAACAATCACTAACTCCATTACTAAAACAGAGACATTGATTTAAGAGCTGAAGCTGGAATGACATGCCTCAGTTCATGAACTACAAACTCATCCACAGCAGAAGGGAATTTGTTGTTTAAGTTTACAAAATCAGAGATTTATAAGGTACTATTATACGTTTTATCTAAATATTTTAAAAGAGCTCACCTGGATTCACCTTGTTTAATTAACTGAGTGCAACACAGTGATTTCTCATAACCTCTGAGATTATTTGAACTCTTGCATACCCATGCAAAGCAGGAAACTTTCCCCACCAGGGGGCTCTAAATCAAAACAATTTCAAAAGATGATGAGTAGAGACGTGGTGGCCAGCTCACTTTATTATAACAATCAATTTATTATTGTGTGATAAATAATAAAGGCTTATAGTAATCATTTAAGACACATTTTTTAATAGCATTTTCCTGCATTTTGAGGAAATCATCCCCGACAGCCAGCTGATCCCTGTTATTTTTTTTTCCAGCTCCCACAGTCAGTCACAGTTCTCTCTCTTGTAACAGTGGCCCATTTCAATACGTACTTCTCACTAATCCCTTCTGATACCGCTGCTGCTGCTGCTGGTAATACTTCACCTCCTCCACCCCAGCCTCCTCCTTTTTAGCATAACATCTGTGCACCCTCATATTCATTGCACTATGGATTTATTGCCTTTTAACTAATTTTATTGTGTTCAATAGGCTTTGTCACAAATATATATATCTATATGTAGGTTTCTAGCTACTGGAAAATCAAAGCATGCTGCATGACTAACTCAGGGAGCATCTTTAGAGCAGAGCCTTCCATGCCAAGTAAAGCTGTATATCCATTTGGCAATAAAATGGTTAAATGTATGACCAGAGTGTTCCTGACTGAAATATTTTCTACACACTTCCTGCAATCTCACGTCAGACTTAGTGCTTTATTGAACTGTTTTGGACTTAAAATGAGCAAAACATTGTTTCAAAGACCACCTTAGCGGAAACATGAAGTCAGTAGCAGAACTACACGAGCAGAAAACCAGAGCTCGGTTAACTGTCACAAAATCATTCGGTTACATTACTTTTATTTACCCGCCTCAGTGGCCGATAAGTTGAACAAATTCACCTGACATGCTCAAAAATACCTTCATTTTGCTGGTGGCAGGTGCTAATTTCCCACCCTGCTAAACAGCAAACTGTCATCCTTGTTTCACAGATGAGTTTCACAAAAGGAGAGAGAAAACTGTTAAAAAGACCCTTCAGATCCCAGAATGCTTTGTGTGTAGCACTCAGCATTAACCAAGGATCTCACTTTTAAAGGGACATATGCAGAATTTTTGCTGTGAAATGTCTATATTTATTAAAAATGACTACTCTTAACCTATAAACATTTTTATTTGAGTACCATATATTTTTAAAACATTTTTCAAAACCAGAGAAAGTCTCATTTTAAAAACTGGAACTGGACTTACCTTGACAAATTAACTGTCAAGATATGTCCACAGGTCACACCTACCCTTTCACTCTACATTCATACAGATGGCAATGGTTGCTATGGAGAATTTGACATCAAGATTAGTGAATACAAATACACATTTATATGCCATGGAGTCAGCGGTAGGAGCAAATTGGGGCTACATGTCTTGTCCATTGGCAAAAAGACACGTGACTGCAGGAGCTGGGGATCAAACCTGCAACCCTTCCAGTTGCAAGACGACCAACTCTACCATGACTGTGGCTCAGTTTCTTGCAACAAATCATGGTTATTCGCTGCCATCAGTTGCAAGTTCAACCCCAGACCCCCTATTGTTGTGGCCCAACTAGACATGTTCAGGTCAAGTGGAGACCAGATTTGCTACTCGACATGTCCTCCTCTACAGCTGATTTCTTGTATTGAGTTGAGGACTCTGTTCATAAAAGTCATGTTTGATGCATTTCATTTACTAAACAGTGAACCTACACTTTTGTTTCATGGATGAATTTCACATAATGATGGAGAAAAGCTGCTAAATGTGGCTCTCCTGGTGTGTGCTGCAGACAATCCCAGAATGCTTTGTATGTAATGAGGAAACATAAAGCGCCAGCAACACTTGTAGTTTAGAGTACAACTTAATAAACTACAAGTAAAGTGATTTCTAGGGGCCGATGCCAATACCGACATTAAAAAATTCTGACATCTGAAACATTGGCCAATTAATTTTTCCATTGAAATGTTTTGATTTATTAATAAAACCACTTTAAAAACTGCTCCTGATCCATTGAATTTAGTTCAAATATGTGCTAAAACAATATGAATTGAAGGCAAAATATTTTGCTGTGTTCCAATACTTATAAATGTCAAAAAACAACTCTACTGGATAAATCACAGAACACAGACATCATGTCTGAGTTTAACCAAATCTTATTCACCACTTTCTATTAACAAAATTTAAAAATGTTTACATTGGTATCTATCAGCATTTGGTCAGTTACTGATTATTTTTAATAGGCTATAATTGGCTGATTAAATTGGCAGGCAGATTAATTGGTTGGACCCTAACTACAAGTGTTGGAGGAGCTTTTCCCAAGACTTTCTTCTCAGGAAGTCCCCTTTTAACAGCTTTTCCCCATCATTTATTGAGATTCATACATGAAATAAAAACTGAAGTTCATTGTTGTTGGGTGCAGTTATTTTTTTTTTTAATGAAATGAGTTCTCAATTCCAAATGAAAAGCAGGTCACATAAGTTGGCAGAGCTGAGCAGCACCACTGGTGACATTTAAGAATTCATCTGTTTGATAATTGTCAAAATATTTATGGTGATGCAAGCAATCAATGACAAAAATATACAGTATAATAGCCATTTTTAAATCAATGTAAGCATTTCTGTGTGAAAATTTCTCCACTATTGAACCTTTGAAATGGCTTTTAGGGTAGCTGCTTGTGCTAGGATGCATAAACAAGCAGGATGCCTTCAATGAGAGTCCATCTCAAGGATTCCCACTGTTACCCACATTGTTTCTGCACCTTTAACTTTTAAAAATTCATAAGCAAAACACTGCTGGAGTTGGTTTGTTTCACTGTTGCCACCATTCTCTCTTTTAAATAACAAATGGATGAGTGTAACTCCGATGACGTATGCAGCGACGTATAAACTGTGTGTGTGTGAACTGCAGATTAGCCTTGGTGTTGAAAGATATACAGCATCTCTTCCATTTTTCACCGGGCTCTGAGGAACATAAAAGAAACAGTTTGGGAAACGATGGCACCATAAAAGAAAATAGAAACACAAATCCTGACTCCATCATGGTAAAAAGGGAGGGGAAATTGCATCTCCTGTGGTGGTGACGCTGTCTGGATTTGATTGTATCAATTTGCTGTCTATTTTGATCTAAAAAGCAGGCAGGCCCTGTGCAACCTTATTTGCTCATGCATGGTGACTTGTGGATGCCGAATGCTGGGAACTATTTCTTGTCAAGCTCTAGTCAGCTCATTTAATTTGAATCCACCAGCACAACTTGTGCATTTTTCATAATAAACAGTTCTTCATCTATTTAAGGTGTCCCTGTTTGTGTCTGAATCTATTTTCTCACAATCAGGATTTAGAGAAATCCATCGCCTTTAATCTTGTTGTATGTTTCACCCTAGGTGTGTAGGTGTTCTCCTGCTAAAACTGCTGCTGTGGTTCCAGTTTGGTTTTGAGACTTGCTTTGTTTGAAAGATATTATTATTGGTAGTGAAGAGGAAACTCAGTCATACTTTCTACAGACGGCCTGTTTGAAAGAGCTCATTCTGGCTCGGATTCAGATGGCTGATTTGGAAATCACAATACGGAGGCATGCTCTGTCCTGTTGTGATGCAGATTTGTCTGTGGGAGGCCGACAAATCTGAAAATATGCTTTACTGACCAGAATAAACAGAAGATATTGGGTTGTAGAATACAATACAACTTAATCCATTCCTTTTCCTCCTTCCTGCCTTCAGCAGCCATAATGTCAGCAACGAAATGAATCTTTTTATGCTTTTATTGCTCACTCTGCTTTGGCTGCACTAACACATTATCTCTGCAGTCTCTCTGACTGTCGCCCTTTTACTACCTAGAGACACTTCATCAGGCTCTCATTCAGTGCTTTTACATGCCGTTAGAAAAAGTCGACTTTTGTTAGTTCAACTTAACTCAAATGCATGTTAGTCTGACTGATAATGTGGTCAATTGAATTTCTTAAATTCAGACTAATTCACACTGATAATCTAGTCATACAGTGCCTATTTTACCCTCTTAGAAATCAATCGTGGTTATCATAATTTAGCTTTTCGAGGACAAAAACTCTTTAATGTCAAATTGAAAACAAATATCAACCATTCAAGCTGTTATAGGTTACACAGGGATCATGAGTGAACAGCCCTTTTCTTTTTTTTCATACTTTTTATTTATTCATTTTGAAAGGAAAATCATAAATTGTCATTCTATTATAAGCATAAGTTTGAATACATTATATACAAAGAAAGGAAAGGAAAAGTGAATAAAGGGAAAAGAAGAGGAAAATAAAAGATCAGCCTGATTCTGGCAGATTGACATACAGTGTGTGCCATATCCTTTCCATTTCTTTATGATGGATTTGACTGAACTCTGGGGGATGTTCAGAGCCTTGTTTTTGTATCCATTCCCTGGCTTAAACTTTTCAAGTCTTAGTTGCTGGGAGTGTTCTTTTGTCTTCATGGTGTAATGGTAGCCATAAATCCTGATTAACCAGTGGCTTGACCTTCAAGACACAAGTATCTTTGTACTACAATCACCTGAGACACATTCACTCCACACAGGTGATCCCCATTGTGAGACTACTAGAACCAGTTAACTGGACCCCTGTCCTGACATTTGTTGATCTTGCATGTAAAGACATTTTGCACGTGATGTCACTAGTAAGGCCCGCTCTGTCCAACCCCCATCTGGATGGCAAAGGGACTATTATTTACTTAGCACCAGTGCAGTTTGAATACTTTCGTCCACAAATTTGCAACAGTGCTCTTTCTAGTGCACAATGTAGCTTAGAAAGTCAGTATTAGGTGCGTGCAAACCCGTTTATAAGGTGTTAAAAATTGCATCATCTCATTTGTAACAAGCACTGAATGGGCCTATATTTTGAGCCAACAGGTGGTCTTTGCACCTCAATCTTACAAGACTGGACTAGGTGTTCTGTGCATGCTCCACAGTTTCCACAATGGGCTTTTACCTGGAAGTCGATAGCTGTGCATGTAAAAGTACTGACTGACTTCCTTATGAACCAGTTTCTTCTCAAACTAAGACACCAAACAAATCAAACCTCCCTTGTCTGATCTATAATTGGAGCTGAACTTACACACACACTTCAACACTCACTACAGAGGTTAATTCATTGCAGCAGCTAGAGGCCCCTGTAGGTATCTGAACAAATGTTAAAAGTGCCATTATACCATTAGCCCCGACCCCCGACGGGTTTCTCCTACATTATAATAATCCACCTGCAGACCTGTGTGTTTCTGCACACTGCCGAAGAACCTCACATACTTTGATTGCTGTGGAAAAAGAGTATTATTTTCCAAATCTTATTGTGTCTTTTGAACGGCTTGCTTACTTCTTGACATATTTTGTGAGTTATGTAGATCTTGCACTCAGTAAATACCCAAGAGAAGATAACAGCCATAGGCTAGCAACAGTTAGAAACCCACATGAAAGATCATTACCATGCCAAAGATGTCCCAGTTGTGCACAGAAACATGTCTTTTGTTGTCTCGGCATAACAAGATGGAATTTTTCAAATATGTTTAAGCTTGAGGTTTGGCACTTTAGTTTTTGTTTAGTGAGAGAGTGGAAATTCATGGAAGTAAAGAGGAAAATCAGGGGTTGAGAACCCTTTGTTTGTGATTGAAATACAGGAGCAAATCAATAGAACCCTCCTTTTTCGCTGGCAACGTGCACTGCAGACACACGCTGGTTGCATCGATCAGAGCTTCAGAAGAATCACAGTTTTCCTCTCCGTCTCTCTGTGAGCCTCTTTTCCCCTCTCCATCTCTCTCTCACGTCTCTTTTCTCTCCGCTGCCTCATATAGGTTTTCAGATAAAAATAATAGCTCTGAGAACCAACAGAGAGAGGGGAAGGAGGCGGGGGGTGGCGGTGAGGTGTTGGTGACAGTGTTTGTGCTCTGCACCACAATCCAGCAGTAAGACAATAAGAGTCAGTCAGACTAACTGTGGCCTCTGGGAATAGAAGCTGTCTTATTGCCATAAACAGCAATTTAGCCAGGGTGAGAGGAAAACGGATGCAGTCACATTACTGTGTCATCATGATTACAGCCACCACAAGGCTGTGGTGAAGTGAATGATGGCTGTTACATCCAGGCACCTATTTGAATGCAGCGTCATATTTATAGCCGTGTAAACCGAGCTAAGATCAAGGCTAATCCTAGTGATGACATGTCAGCGATTCAAGAGATGAATGAATGAGCAAGGACACTCGCTCTCTTCTTTGGTGCTTGCTAAAAACGAAAAGGATTTTGATGGAATTTGCATACAGTAGCTCAAACATGTGCCTCTTTGATTCCCAGCCCTCAGCAAACGTAGTGAAGTCATTTTAGCTGAACCGGTCTCTAACCAGAGGACATGGAAAGCTTTGAACAGCTCTCTTAAAGTATCATTATGAAGCTAAGAGTTAAACATCCTGCCTGTATAAGCTCTGTTTCCCTGCAGGGATGTGCCTAATGCACATAACTCACCTGTCATGAATAAACATCCACCGTCCGTAGATTTCTGGTGGATTTCCTCATTTCAACTGGTGATTCACAGCTGCATTAGCATTTTAGTTATGCTATTTCAAGATGATATTAAAGCAGTGAAACACCACATGAGGCTCTGACCACAGTGATAGTTTGTCTGTTATTTTTAAGATAACTTCACATGCTCCGGTCAGGTTCAGGGCCTGAAGAGCTCATTATCGTAGAGCTAGGCTGGATGTTGGCAACAGTACAATCCCCTTTTCCACCTTCAGGCCCTGCAGCATGGTAGATGAAATGCGAGGAGGAGTTGGAAGAAGGCCTGAACGTCAGCGCAGTCATATGTGTGATAAACATAGCTAGCTGTGTAACACTGTATGATAAAATAGGAAGTACTGTCTTCAACTGGAGTACACTCAGGAATGCCTTAAACACTTTATTGACACCCATATATTCTTTATGTTAGGACTTTATTTCCACTGTGTTTTTTTCTACCAGTATTACTTATACCCATGAATATTTTGATCATTTCTGTGTCAGTGGTTTGAGTTACTATATTATTGGAATATTGTATTTACCAGAGATTAAATGTTGTTGATATTTTATTATTTAAGTTCTGTTCATGTTAGTAGACTGAACTCTAAATGGGCAGAGCATACAAATTAGGGTTTATGTCCCATATGCACATTACCACCTTTAGTGAATGTTTTGTTATGGTTATGTACAACGCCGCCCATACGGGGGGATAAAAGGGTGAGCTTTCTGGGGGCCAAGCCTAATAGGGGGGCCATGGAGGTCCGCAAAATCATGGTCCATCAAAAATTCTTCAAAATGAATTCTAAAATGACTATTTTTTATTTATTCTGTAGTACAATATAGCCTTTTTCAAAATTTAAACTCCTTTTCTTAAAACAGAATTTCCTTTTTTGGTAATGTTGATAATTTGGATGAGCACATTGGCTAAATCATTTGGATAGTAATGACACAATTCAAAGCGAGGCCATGATGTACACAAATATCAGGCTGTCAAGGAAGCAAGTAGAAGAAACTGAAGTAGCTTTAAGGTAAAGATATTTAAATAATTGCAAAAAGAGCCAAAAGATCGGTGGAAAATGGCAACAAAAGGGTTAAGAGTGGTAAAAAATGGAAATAAGTGGTAAAAGTGTTTACAGAGTAGCAAAATGGGTTCAAAGAGGTAAAATCAGATACAAGCAGCAAAAATTGGTTGAGAAGGGCCAATAAGGGTTAAGAATGGGTGGAAAATGGTGAAAAGCGGCTTAAAAGTGGTAATAGTGGGTTAAAAGTGGCAAAAATTGGCAGATAAAGGAGTGAAAATAGTTAAAATAGGTTAACAGTGGTAAAATAAAGGACAAGTGGCAAAAATTGGTTAAAAATGTAGAGAATAATGGGTAGAAACAGTGCTGAAAAGGGGGTCAAAAATTGGCATGAATAAGTAAATTAGAAAAAAAAAAATAGCTTGCCACAGTTACTTAGCTTCAAAATGAAGTTGCTGTTGGCCAGAATGCTTTTGATCCTGCACACACTGACATCATCAATGAATCACACCTGGGGAGGGCCCATTCCCTCGATTGTTCAGGGGTCCAGGCAATTCTTTGGGCGGGCTTGAGACTTTGTGACACATTTTTTTCACTCTGTCTCTGTCTGAACCTTATGAGATTAACTACCATTGCATTTCAAATAATCCTGTCTGTGGCTAGCCCATGCTTTTGCCGTAATTAATTTAAAATATCCCATATTTACAATACAATGTGGTACAAAGGAGGGCTGGGCAATATATCAAATATACTCCATGAATAACAACCTATTTTGAAGATTGAGTATATCTAACATGGAAGTTTTTAAGCCTTTAGCATGCAGTTCTCTCTGGATTTTTGCTCCTCTCGCTGTCTTCTTATGCCTCTCTCACAGCAGACAACACGCACCCCAGCCCATCCTGAAAACTCTCCTCTGTTCATGCACGTTTTTGTATCAGATGAGGAAGTATAACACACAGCCTAACATTTGACTTGTGTTAAGAAAACCCCAGTGAAGAGAGTTGGAGAGTCTGATTTTGCATATCTCACTGCCTTATTTATTTATTTATTTAGTGATCTTTTTGCTGGTTTTCATCATCATTCATTTTGGAGAGAAGGATTAAAAACCTTGTGTCCAATGAACACTGAAGGGTCCTGTTGAGCATTTGAAGTTTAAAGCCTCTCTTGCTGTTCATTTATATTCCTCTGTGTATTATAATGCAGCTAAAAACTGTCTGCTGTTCTCAGTACTCTGGTTCAATCCCTCTAATCACTCTGGTTTAAGGGATTGAGATTTAAAATGTCTGGGAGCCACTGGTTGAACTTTGTGTGACAAAAAAACTGCCAGCAACCATTTTAACACAAAAACTAATGAACAGAGGAAATGTTCCTGAAAGATTAAAAAAAAGGGATTGAATTATTGTAACAATGCATTTTCAGGTAACTGATTCCCAGGTTATTTCAGCTGTGCTACTGTGATTGGGAGTCACAATAGTGTTCTCACACACAAAAAGACTTTTCTTTCTGTGCAGTCACACTATTCTAACTCCCAAATCAATCATGTCTTATAATGAATTGTCCTGCTGCCAACAGAATGGAAAATCTGAGAATCTGCTTTTAAAATAGCTATTCACAAAAAACTATGTACATAATTTTACATTGGCTGCATATTTCCCCTGTGCAAAAAATTCAAAATTCAAATCAGAAAGATCCTGGTGTTTAAGGATTTCGCTCAAGAGAATCGCACCTACCAACATGGTTTTATAAACTTCTTTAAAAGCTTTTTTTTAGTTGCTCTGAAGTTCTTCCTGCACAAGGATATCTCGCTGTCAGACAGTCTTAAAAGGAAAAGATTAGCTGTTTGTTGTGATCTGGTCAGCTTTTCATAATTATTTACCTACAAAACTAATAAACTGTTCTTAATGGGGATGCATTTCACTGAGAGGAAAAGACTATTCTCAGAAGCTTGAATGCTGGACGAACAACATGATATGTTGATGACTGGATGCCATAATTTTATATCTACATATGATGGGCAAGAAGCTATTTTACACTCGTACTCAAAATTGATACTTTTATTTGGTGCCGGTGCCTAAACAGTGCCTGAATCTATACTTTTGAGGGAAAATTTAAAAATCTGTCTAGTTATCTTAAATGATTCGCATAACTATCTTTGTAAGATTCCAGTTAAACATGGGATAAGAAAAAGAAACTGGTGAAACTTAATACAGTTCACACCAATTCACACCAGAATGTATTTCTTATCTTTCATTTGGGGTACCAGGGGCTGGCAGGGTTCTGAAATTAAGTATCAATATCTGCGTTGTAATTCGGTCCAGTAGGTATCAGCTGTTGTACCATGGTGGTACCAGATTTAACGAATGAGCACAGCCTAGGGTACTCTCCAGGTGACTCATAGGGTTGCCACAAACCCCTGATCAAGCTTAAAAGAGCTCAAAAACTGCCAGCAGTCTCCGGGTTTATCACCAGGGGTGAAAAGGACCAGACAAAACAATGCCATCAAGCTTGACCTTGGCTTGACCTAC
Organism: Cheilinus undulatus; assembly: GCF_018320785.1. Classification (NCBI taxonomy): domain Eukaryota; kingdom Metazoa; phylum Chordata; class Actinopteri; order Labriformes; family Labridae; genus Cheilinus; species Cheilinus undulatus. Next base: position 17,033,602 of record NC_054867.1, read on the forward strand.
ATGCCTAAAAATCATGCACATGAGTGTATGATTTTATTATATTTCTGATTTGTTAAACTGTGGTCACTCAGGGAGGGGGATATTTTGTGTTATAATGAAAATGCTTTAAGATATTCAGTTAATCATCAGGCATCCTCTTGTCAATTAATAGCAGAGGTAATAGCCTGGCACAACATACCAGATAGACTGTTTCACACATCCTGCATGGGTTATGTTGTAAATCCATCTGGTTAACAGTCCATAGCCTGTGTTTGGGAAGGGCAGAACCTTTCAAATAAATCTCAAAAATAATTGGACAAAGCTCAGTCTGTCACATTCATTAAGGACCAATCAAAGAGGCAAAATAAATGAGTAGTAGGTGTGTATCGCCAGCTTTTGTTCACTATCAGTAGAGCTAGTTTGGCTTGCTGGGCAACTTAACCCTGTCTTAGCTACTGCTTCTCTCTCCTCAAATAATGCTGATTGGTTGAGTAATCCTCAGACTGAAACATTTAAGACTGGTGCTTTGCAGGATAAATCTTTTAGACAACATTTTTACTGCTATAATCTTCACACCCCCCCCCCCCAAAAAAAACACCGTTTATGAAGTTGTTAGACAGACAGATTGAAAGAGAAGGTAGTGGGATCAGTCATTGATGGTGTAATTGTATCAGGTAAAGACATCATCAGGAGCGGGTCACTTCATGGATCACTAGCCTTGAGTCCTTACCTCCCTGCTCATCACCTTTCCTCTTTCCCTCTGTCTCCTCTTTCCCTCCGTTCTCCTCCATGAGCAGACTTTTAGATTCATTTTGTATCACTGTGTATTCCTGCGTGCCGTCTTCCTGAGCTTCAGTGTACTCAGCAGCCTGAAGCTCTGTGTGAACTTCTCCTCACACTCTGGAGATTCTTATCTGACGTTCTGGGGAGAAATGGAGCAAACAGGGGGATACGATGTTGACAGTGTTTGTCCTTTTTTCCCTCCTTTATAGAACATACGATACATGCTGTACTGTACATGCTCCTGTTTGTGCATGTGATTTGTGTGAACGTGTACGCTTGAGCTTCCTCTCATTTTCAATAATTTCACCACACAGCAGCACCAGTCAGAAGCAAGGCCCTTGCAGGCTGCATTCTAAATACTCTCAAGGCTAGAGGCAAAGCAACATGAATTTCAATGAATTATTTAAAAGGATTATTTATTTACTTCCTCCGCACCCTGAACCACCTAACTGGCAAATCTACATAGCATTTCTCGAACCTGTGGCACATTTGTATGCATAATGTACTCTCTTGGATGAATATTTTCTTTAAGGATGTCGAGTTTAGTCTGGTCTTAGAGAACTGTTGGGAATCAGCCCAGTGGAATTTGAATGAATGTAATTTTAATACCCTTTGATTGTACATTGTGGTGCGTTTCTCTCCCTGAAGAAAACAATTTTTAAATGCCAATTAGCACTATTTGTTTTGGTGGCAATCATATGGCGCGTTTGAATTTTGGTTTGTTTTAGATTAATGATATTGTGTGAATCAAATGCTATTGTTCTGGTGGCTGAGGAGATGCCAGATTTGTGTTTGTGTGTTGGCTGTGTGAGAAATAGATGAATAAGCGAGCAGAGCACTGGAGCTCTGCCAACATGTGAGACTCCGACGCACTGCAGATGAGCCAAACCTCCTTCCATTCACATGTAGCGCTTCACGGTGGGTTTACATTGGCTCACAATGTCTGTATTAGCCTATGTCAGCTGTTTCTATATGTATAACAACATAAAGTATTTGGACCCCCTTCACTTTTTTTCAGTTTTCTTATGTTGCAGCCTGAAGCTACAGTTCAAAAAACAACACATTTTATTCTCATTAATCTATACTCAGTACCCCATCAAGACAAAGTGGAAACAGAATTTTAGAAATGTTTGCAAATTTATGAAGAAAGAAACCCTAAAATATCACATTGATATAAGCAGTCAGACCCAAAATACCTGCAACTGCCTGCAAAGCTCAGAGACAGGATTGTTGCAAGGCACAGATCTGGGGAAGGCTACACAAAAGTTCCTGCCACACTGAAGGTTCCCAAGAGCACAGTGGCCTCCATAATTCTCAAATGGAACTAGTTTGGCACAACCAGGACTCTTCCAAGAGCTGGTCACCTGGCCAAACTGAGCAATCGGGAGAGATCTGCCTTTAGAGAAGTGACCAAGAACCTGATTGCCGCTCTGACTGAATTTAAAGAGGGCTTTCATGTGTTTTGCACTGCGGAGAGGCTTAGCAACTCCACCATAAAGCCCACAATGGTGGAGTACTCCAGTGATGGTTGTCCTTCGAGAACTTTGTCCCTCCTCGAAACAGGATCTCTGGAGCTCAGTGAGAGGCCTTTCAGACTGGCAGGGCTCCGTGCTGGTCCTGAACTTATTTTTGAATTGGGCAGCGCTTTCAAACCGAGAAAAAAAATGGTTCTGAACCTGAGGAGTTGGTTTTCAGCTGGAACCAAAAATAGTTGGTTCTTTCTTGGGAACCGTGACATCATCAGTGGGCGTATGACATCCTTTTGAGATGCGAATATGAGCAGAAAATGGAGAAAAGTTGTCTGCTGAGGAGACGAAATTGGTTGTAATCTGGCCATTGACAGAATTCCAGGTGAAGCTGGAGAATAGTACAAGGAGGGTCAAGTTATATGCCAAACTTGTGGAAGAGATAATGAAGGCTGAGTTCACCTGAACACCAGACCAAATAATGAATTAAGTCAATAAACTGGAGAATAAATACCTGAACAGCAGGAAAGACTTGGGTAAAAATTGAGCTGGATGTGGTGATACATGTCCATCATGCCCTCCCACTAAACTGGTGTGAACACAGGCTGGTTTGCCACAAAGCACCAAGGTTCTGAGACTCCGGAATGGAACCAGAGCCAGAGCCAGAACCAGAACCAGAAGCATGTCTGTCTGAAAGTACTATCAGAGTACCAACAGGTTCTTGGTCACCTCTCTTGCAAAACCTTGACAAAGTCGAGGCCATTTGTGAATTGTGGAGGCCCTTGTGCTCTTAGGAACCTTCACAGCATCAAAACTTTTTTGTAGCCTTCCCCAGATCTGTGCCTTGCAACAATCCTGTCTCTGTGCTCTGTAGGCAGGTCCTTTGACCTCATGGCTTGGCTTTTGCTATGATATGCATTTTCAGCTGTGATGCCTTCCATTGACAGGTATGGGCCTTTCCAAATCATGTCCAATCAACTTAATTTACCACAGGTATACTCCAGTCAAGGTGTAGAAACATCTCAGCAACAATCAAGAAAAATGGGAGGAACTTGAGCTAAATTTCAAGTGTCGTTGCGAATAGTCTGAATACTAATGTCAATGTGAAATTTCAGTTTTTTATTTTAATAAATTTCCAAAGAACTCTAAAGTTCTGTTTCATGAATGTTGTGGTTTATGGAGTGAAGACTAATGAGAATAAAAGTCTTTTTTTGTCTGTAGCATCAGGCTGTAAGATGACAAAATTGAAAAAGATGGAGAAGGTCTCAATGCTTTCTGAATGGACTATATATAATAGAATTTTTCCATTAGCAGATATTTTCCAACTTGCTTGAATATCAGAGTGAACCTTTGGGGGCAACAACCTTGGTTTTATTATGAAGTTTAAATGAGGAACTCTTATCAATCTCATGGTAAACATCATTATGTATTTATAAAACCCAGCCTGGGATCGTTAATGGCGCTGCACACATCAAACATGGCACCTTAATGAATAGCTAACAGCCCACATATGACTGCAGCGCCGAGTGTGACTGTTGCAAACCATACACAGATGAAATGTAAATCAAGGTAAATGAGATGACACCTCCACTCCCGCTCTGTGAAGCAACCATACGGCTTTTTTTTCCCACACTGCCGTTCAGCCAGTGTGATGAGGAGTTAAGTGTGTGGTCAGAGACTCCAGCTCGGCTCCGGCTGCAGTGATGGAGGATCCAGCAGGAGGGCAGTTAGGCTACAGCAGGATACTTCTAATGTTACCTCCAGGGGTGCAGCGCTGCCTGATAACAGGGTTATGAGTGCTTTGTATCAGGGCTGAATCGGTTAATGAATGGACCCCTCAGGGCTAATAAATGCACATGAATCCTGATGTGTTGTACAAGCGTTCTCTGTAAATAGTGCCACATGGGTGCAGACAGCAGATTTATGATCACTGAGGAGCTGTTGTCAGGTTTACTGTAAGAGTGCTATGAAAGTGTTTATGCACAGCACAAGAGCATTTTAAACACTTATAGAAAAACACTCCTGTGGCTTAAAGGAGGCTTTTTAGTTACTGTAGCTGGACACTCTTTGATTTGCTGAAACACCCCCAAACTACACCAAAGTGAATGCAAATTCACTGCTGCAAAATATTCAGACAGGAATTTTCACCTGACAAAATCATGATCATATTATAAATGCAGGATCAAAAGTCAAACCTCAGTAGTGATGTATTCAAAGCGCTAAGAGGAATAAACAGAAAAATCAAGCACAATTCCTTTCTTATGTGAACCCAGAAACTGACTTTCAGAGGAATCAGAAAGGCTAAAGTCAAAGACTTCCTCCCACACAGCAGAAAAAAAAAAAAAAAAAAAAAAAAGGAACTTTGGTCCAGCTGCAGCTGCTGTACAGCACATGGCTGCCACCACGGCTCCAAGTATTTAACAACGCATTACTGCTAATGAGAGGGTTTAGCCATCACAACAATATCATCTCAATTGTAATGATTGGTGTCAGCTGTTATTATGTAGAACCAGCACACTTTTCAATATGGTGATACTTTTTTTCTTTTAAACTGTAGGGATGTAGATCAAAACCTGGTTCTGGACTTTTCAAAACTAGAAAATCAGAAGCAGGTTAGGGTTAGGGTTCAGATCAGCTGGTAGAGCAAGTGCCCATACAGAGAGGCTTTAGCCCTTGACACACTGAGGGAATTGATTCCTGGACTCTGCCCTGTTTGGTGCATGACTTCCCCCCACTCTCTTTCCCCATAGTTCCTGTCTCTATTCAGCTCTCCTATCAGAATAAAAGCAACAAGCCCCAAAAATATATATATAAAAAAAAGACAATAACATTTTAGCTTATTGATACTGGCCTTGAGTCTCAGTTGTTCTATCACATAGTGTCATTTTTTTTATCACTGGTGCAAAAACATGACTCATTTCTTGAAAGATGGATTGGTATCAGCAGATTCAGCTTGAAATGTTAAATTTTGGTATGTACTGCTGATATATTGGCCATGCATATTTTGGCCTTTATAATCAGCAAATGTACAACTACTCTGGTTAGTTGACTTGATTTGCACCCGTAGGAAGATTTGTTTTGCAGTAATTAAGATTGTAGCATCCAGATAACAAAGCCAGGGGTAATATGACACAAAACAACTGCAAGAATAAAAACTGTTAAAACCTACTAAACATGACCTTCCACCCCACCCTACCCCCCAAAACTGACAAAACATGATAAATCCATCAAGAATAGTTGGCTGTCTACACTTTAAGACCAAAGAGTTAAAGGCTGTTTAAAAATGAGTTGTCTTAACTTAAAAATCCAAAACTATCACAGCTCTTTTTTTGTGAGTAGATTAAACACATTTTTCATTAAAACAGCACTCATTCATTCTAGTCCTTTTTGTAATTGTACTCAGATTATTTGAGAGTCATCCCTTGATTTGCAGTTTGCATTCACTTTTGCACCATGGGTGAAGTTAGACTCAGTTAGAGATATCCTGTCTGTGGGACATCACCAGTTGGGTCACCTTGAGTGGCGTAATGTTCCACATTAAAGTGTGTGATAAAAAATAAAAATAATAGAAAATTGAAGTGGATGAAGAAAATGAATTTAAAGATATTTTTTAGTGTTGGAAAGTCTCCATGTTGTAATCTTGCTGGAAAAAAATGTAAAATAAACCCAAAGTAGATGCACCAGTTAAACTGAGTTAATATAACTTAAACTGGTAGACTACCAGCTCCTAAACAGATACTGTTTTTTAGAGTCATTTTGCAGTTACATCATTTTTTATGTAATCAGTTGCCTTTAATGTTTTGAGTTTTATTAACTCAGCAGGGATCAGAAGCTGTTTAAAGGTCAATGGCAGCTGTTTTCACTTTGTATTGCCTCAGGACCCACCAACACCCTCTTAGTGAGAAACTGCAACATCAATTTCAAAAAATTTTAACTACTTCTATTTATTTAAAAGAACAGATTGCAGTTTGGACCTTGATTGAGACTGAAAATAAAGAAAAAGATTACACAAACATGAGTGCACCATTATAGAAGCCATCAGGATATGCATGTAGCTTTAATTTGACTTACTTTTCCTTTAAAGCCTCTACATTTTGCTTGTTTTCTTGTGATCTCAAGATATTAACACATAATTGTGAAAAACAATTTTTGTTATCCTAAGATATGGAGATGAACATGTTCAGATTTTGTGAAACAACCAAAAACTGAGTATCATAATTTATGGATGTTCAGTCATGCTTAGGTTTTAGGCGTGTAGGGCACTAAGAATCATCAGATGTAGACACAGCAGCCAAGGTCAAGCTCAACGGAGTCTCATTTGTCTGCACTTTTTCACCCCTAGTGATATGCCCGACCTATGGCATCTTCCAGGCCATCCAGATCAGGGGCTTGTGACAACCCTTTTGCTGGACAGTACTCTAGTGCAGAGTTATAAACTACATTTATACCGTCATTTTGACAGATGATGTAGGAGCCAGACTTTAAAATAAACTAAACTAATTTAAATATTTTTGCTGTTATTAACATATTAATGTATTAGTGTTTGTATTTTTTTTCAAAGTGTTTGTGATTTTTAGGCAGTGACAGTAAAATGAGTTCCTATTGCCCATACTTCATCCATCTGTATAGGCTACATATCTGGGGCTGTCATGTTGTCTGTCAGTGGGTTTGATAACAATACGCTGTGCCGTGATTGGTTAAAAACAAATGCAGGAAACAGGTCTTTTGTTTTGATTCCCGGCAGGAGAAAATACATTTTACATGGGAAGCTGACAGAAAACTGCAGAATTAATCAAGTCTGGATTGCTGGGTCTTTGTTTATTATGCATGATATTTCCTTTTAATGTTGGACAGGTGGATTTTTATAAAACAAATTAAATATAAAGTCATTTTTGCTTAATTTTTAAGTAATATTGATCTTTTTTTTGGGCAGATATTAAACATCTGTGGAGATTTAAAGGCAAAAGATAAAACACATAAAATCTTTTATCCTCTGCATATTTCCTGAATTAAGTTATTATTTTGGGGCTGGATGGGAAGCTATGGGGGTCTGATACAGCCCCCGGACCACCAGTTGATGATCACTGCCCTAGGCCAGGGTCCGGTACCGGGGTGTCAGGCTTTGTCTGCTCTGAGGGTGTCAAAATTAGATTTACAAATATTAAGATCAATAATGAAAAAGCACTTAGTACATGGTTTATACAATGGACTTTTGGTAAGAAAAACCTGCGGAGACACTTCCTTAGGGTTTTTACAAGGAAACAATTGAGTGGATATCAATTTTTGGCAAAAATATGACGCTATAATTTTTTTGTTCAGGTCTTGGGGGGTCTCAGCTCGACTTTGTAACGAGCAGAGCGGGGCTCCAAGGAAAAATAGTTGGGAACTACTGCCCTAGGCCATGCTTACTTTCACATCCATCCCCTGCTCCGCCCTAAAGTGTAGACTTTATTTTTTCCACAGACTATGCCCTTGATAAAATGCGAAGACATCCAGAGCATGACCGGGGTTGTGCCAGTCCTCCTTCCCACCTGATGGTACCCTCAGGCAGCTGACTTGCCACATCTGCGTCTTGGGTTTATGGCCCGAACATGCCTAAAACTTTTGCACACCACTTCATGTCCACTTAGGGCTTCCATAGTTAAGAAGACCCACTAGTTAAGAACCAGTTATATGGAATTAAGAATTTATACTGCCTAGACTTGAATCCAAGTACACTATTATTACAACGTTCATATTTATTCTTAGAGCCAAAGCGGATTATTCATACCCTTTGTGTATTCATACAGTACAATGTACTGTGTTTGATAATGGAAGAGTCTTGCTGTTCTTATAACAGTATAACCCACCTGAATTATTTAAATCAGTCATTTTCTATTTCTGTGAGGTACATATTCTACACCGTTCTTTCATTACGCCTTGGCTCGATCTTGTTCCTCTTAGAATGAGAACAAAGTGAAAGGTTTGTGTCACAATGACAGACCAGGCAGCTTTAAAAAGAAAAGTTTCAAAGAGAGAGGCTTGTTTCCAGTCCTTTCTCTGTGTTATAGTCAGATGATGTGTTTCATATAACCGCTGAGTTTCTCTCAGCTGGTGTAAAGCCGACCTCTGACCTCTCCCTCTGCCTGACCAGTCAGGCTGACAGGCTGCTTGCCGTCATCCCCTCCACATGTTCTCTTTAAGGTAGAGTTGAACTGCAGGAGTTAGTTTGATGTGTGAACTCGGTGCTGTATCTGACGGTGCAGTGTGCAGGGCCCGGGGTCTGGCAGAGGCCTCCCAGGGGGGGCCTCACCTCGGAGCTACCCACTCATGAACGCCTCTTTGAAGCGCTGGGGGAAGGTTAAGTGCTGACAGGACTGTATAATGGCTTCCTCCGGTCATGTTATGTTGGGGGAAAGAGCAATGCTGCGTTGTCATATGTAGTCTTATAAATGCTGCTGAATCAAATCCAACCGAGCAGAGCTGAGTGCTGCAGCGCTCAGGTTACACGGCCGACATCATTGCAAGAGGAAAAGTATTATTCAGGCCGGCACTGCTCTGATGCGCCCTGACATGCTAGAATATAAAGCATGTGCGAGGGGAAGTTGCGTTTAACGTCTCTCGGGGCTCCTCCCTTTCATCACATGGCCTACGCTGCAGCATCCACAGCAGGGTCCAAACAGAGGAGGGCTGCACTGATGACATGCTGTCGGGAAGAAACAGGATGAAGAGCTGAGCTGGCCTAACTCAAGCAGACATCAGAGCTGTGCCTGCTGCCTCCTGTAGGTCCGCCTCCGATCCAGTCTGTCTCGCAGGCTTCTTTCTGTATACATTCGCCCCGCTCTATCTCTCCCACATCATCGTTTTTCTTCCTGCCTAGCTATTTGACATTTATCCCCCTCCTCATTAGTCACCCTCCCTCTGAATGCTCTTTGGTGTGGTCTCTTGTCTAGCTTGTGTTGAACCTTTCTGTGTTGCCTCTGCCTATTTTATTTGTTTTACTGAATCAAGGCCACAACAGTGAGCTGTGACAGGCCTCTCCATCATGCTCAGCCTAGTGATTGATCTCAGATGGGCTTCAGGAGACTACAGACTTACCATGCAAACAAACAGTGCCCACAGAAGATGTGCCTGAAAGGCCTTACATACACCAACATACATTTGCCAGTGATTGCTGGCTTCAAGGTAAAAGCTAAACGTTAAAAGCCTAATGAATTGAATTTCTGTCTTGCCTACTGTTTGATTAAGATGAAGCAATTTACAGTACGATTCTTTACTTTAGATGTAGCACTCACAGTAAAAGCCCTTTTATTCACACTTATTTAGATTAGGCTCTGTCAGCACATTAGCATGGATGCTGCGGCCTCTTGGCAAGAGCTTTTCTTCTAACATCCAACTCAATCATTTATGCTGGCCACTGCCAGTGTGCATGTCCAGCACAGAAAGATGGCACATGGGCAGGGGGTGGCAGCCTGCTTCTCAGATGGCCTCACTACATATGTATGAATCAGCACAGTCCTGCAGAAATCACACATTGTGTGATGTGGAACAGCATTAACTGTCAGCCTCATCTATACAGTTTATGCAACTCTCTGAATCAGATAATATTGATCGGGCTCTTTCAGTGTCATTACAAAAGATGGAAACTGCCTCGGCTACCTCAGTTTGATTGCTACATGTTTGAAATGGGATCCAAACTGTGCTGCGGTCTGCTTCCATTTACACAGAGGGCTCCATTGATAACAAACGATAACAGGGAGATCTCAGAGGGATGTTTGAGTTAAATGGATGGCTTACTCCACAAAACGCCGTGACATGTTGCACTGCAGTAAAAGGGCATGCATGCAGGGCAAAGGGAGAGCGTGTTAGACAGTCGAGAGGGGAAGACTTTGAGCTGGAGAGTCAAAGGTCAAACTGTTGTAAGATGTGCAAGATAGAGAGACAACAAAGGTTAGAAAGGGAAGGCAATTTCTCTCTGGGTTTATTCAAGAAGCAGTCCTGGTTATTGAAAGATGAAACCAATGTGTCAGAGCAGAAACCTGCAGTTCCATGAGTGTCCACTTGAGGGTGGCTGCAAAAGCTAAGCCATACCCATTAAGTCCCATACTATAATACACTTAAACAAGTTTACAGCCTGGTTCAAAATACAGGTGTGAAATTCAGTAGTAGTGAGGGAGACTGTCAACCCTTAGATAGTGTAAAATAAATTCTCAGGGTGTTTGTGTCCAAAAATGGCAGCCTAAATAAATAACAATACTAAAATTATACATTCATATTTTTATCTAACTTATTTTGCATTTATTTAATCAAGATCAGAACTTATCAAAAATATCTAATATAAAAAATGTTGGGGAATTTAACCCTTTATATGTCAGTTTAAGTGCAAAAACCCTGAGTCTTGTAATGTAAAAAACAAAAAATGTTTCTTTTTATACTCAGGCAATTTGGATTTCCTTGAAGGGGATGATCACAGCCTTGATTATGTCAATAATGAGCAACAACTTTGATTTTTATGCAGAATTATTTTTTCTAATTTTAAGATTTTGATGAGTTGTTACACTCTAAATGTCAAAGGCCAAAAATGGCAAAAAGCAATAAAAAATATTTACAGCATTTTTTTCACAATAATTTTTTAATCAGTATCTTGCTTAATCATAAAATCAAATTTTAATTATTTTTTTGTGGGAAATTTAACCCTTTCAGCACCAGTTTGGGTGCACAATACTGGATTTTTGTTATGTAAAAATCACAATTTCTTTTTTTTTTTAACACACTTTAATCAAATGGGATTCCCTTGAATATGTTCATAGTCAGCAACAACTCTAATGTTATGTATTATACTGTTTTTTTAATTTCAAAATTTTAATAAACTGTTCTAAATGCATACGACTGTTACAAAAAAAACATTGTGCTTTTTATGGGGCATTTTTTTTTTTAAGTTACTGAGTGTATACAAAAAGTGTACAGTGCTTATTTTTGACCTGTTGCAGGTTCTGATGTCAAACATTCATAATTCTAGAGAAAACAACTTAACTTTCAAAATATCCATTGTTTGCAATAAAATAGTCAAAATAATCCAAACAGAAAACAAAAAAGGCACAAAATTGCCTAAACACTCTCTAAGATTTAATCTTTATTGAACTGATGCTGCCAGTGATACTCTTCATCGAGCCAAGTCTTTATTGGTATGACTTTTGACGCTTTTCTGTTTGTTTTTTGTTTATGTTTTTGTTTATTTTCTCAGAAAGGCCAATAAGGATGAGACAGTTACAAGAAGAACATTCTCAGGTTGAGTTCAATCTGTTCTGTCTAGATCCATGAAAAACCGACACATTCCTCATCATCACAACTGTAAAACTGAAGTTTTTTGTAAAACAAAAAAAAAAAAAAGATTTTTTTGTTTTCCTGATGTGACATTTGAGCACATCAAGACATTTATTAGCTTACATTTGTCTAATTTACTGAGCTTACCTGAATGCATCATAAGTAACCATCTTTCAGCTTGTTAAGACTGCTAATGAACTTTTATACTGCCAATCCCGCCACAGATTCCTGCTCTGGATTTATATTTCTAACTGTTGGACCTGCTTCTAAATCTGAAAACTTTTCAGAATGATATTGTCATGTAGCAGCTGAAGCCGGTGATATGATTGCACACCACTCTCAGCACAGCTGGAGTCTTTTTTCTATTGTTATTCAAGCTGACTGTTGAAGGTTCCGCGCTGTGTGTTTATTGTTGTATTTATGGTTCTGTGCTTTTAGATTATGTTCCTTTTCTTAAGAACTGATGTATGTTTTTACATGCATCATTGTGATGCGTGGCATAATGCTTGATTTAAATTGATGTTATGTCATTGAGCTTGTGAGAATGGATAGCAGCATTGATGAGATAAATGTTATTGTTTGTGGGATTTTGAAAATTGCCTTCGATCCCCATCCCTAATCAGCTGCTCATTTCTATACAGGTACATACTGGCAGTGTTGGGTAGCATTACATCAAAAATGTATTAATTACATTACTGCCTTACATAGTGAGAACTGAGAGCAGTTTCTTTTGCTTTTCTGTAATCTTACAGGCTTATAACAAAATTACAGACATGTTAAAGGGACACTTAAACATTTTGGCAAATTCGTCCATTGCCATTATTCCTATAGTCTTAGTAATAGGTTTGTTACCTTCAGTTGTTGGTGCAAGCTATTTTTAGATCGGCGCTGCTGAGTTTGGACCTGCTGTGCCAACTCAATGTAAGCAGATGGTATTTCGGCTTTCCCTCATTGAGCTCATCAAATACACAATCCAACAACTCCAAAACGCTCTCGTGGACAAGTTGTGACCTGTTCATTCACCACACTATGAAATAATCATGGAACATTACGAGACTGAGATGTTTTAAAGCTAAATGCAAAGCCGGAACTACACTCCAGACATGGCTGCTGCACTGTGTCACTCCACCCAGTGGTTTACTCAAGAAATAGTTCCGAGTATTTGCTTCATGTGTCGTAATGTTACATAAGTATACGTTATTATTTCATAGCTTGGTGAATGTGCTGGTCACAACTTGTCCATGAGAGCGTTTTGGAGTTGTTGGATTGTGTATTTGATGAGTTTGATGAGTGAAAGCCGGATTACTGTCTGCTTACACTGAGTTGGCACAGCAGGTCCGAACTCAGCAGCGCCGATCTGAAAATAGCTTGCACCGACAACTGAAGGTAACAGATCTATTACTAAGACTATAGGAATAATGGCAATGGACGAATTTGCCAAAATGTTGAAGTATCCCTTTGAGGTGTTTCTGCACACAGCCTCATGTGGACAGTGCAGGAACTGCAGCTTTTTGTACTTCCACATTAGGCTTATTTTCAACCACAGCAGTTGCTTCTTTACATTGATAGTCTTGTTGTAGTTCCCTGCTTGGAGGCTTCAGGCCCACCTCACCTCCACCTCTTTGTTGTAGCAGTATAGGGCATGCATGAGCACATAGCATTTCCTGTATCATCAGGCTTTGTATTGTTGCTGTAGTTGATGTCATTAAGACTGTGTCTGCGTTCATACATTATGGGTTTAGTTTAGCTCTCTCTCCCTTTCTGCTCTATTTCCTGTTGATCACTGATGCCCTTCGTCCTCTCCCTCTCTTCATTGGTCTCTTTGCTACAGAAACTCCCTCCATTAACAGTGAGTTTCTTTATTTATGTATTTCACAGGCAGCCTTTTAGGCTTGATTGTGCTTAAGTTGAATTCTACTTCTTCTGCTCTTATGAATCCCCTCTGGATTCTCATTACGGTTGCTCACTGAAATGCCACCAAATATGACATTTAGACCACTGAAGCAGTGTTAGATTCTGTAAAAAGCCTTTGGATTTTACATGATTAAACTACCGAGGTCAGACTCAGCGTACATACAAGGTCTGTCGCCTCTTCAGGAACCATTGAGGGCTGTACTCCCAGTTGAATGCCAACACTTTTTAGGGTGAAACAGTAAATCATTACTCTGTATTCAGTCTGGATTTCTATTTTTCTCAGTTATTTGCTGTAACAACAGATTCCCTCCTCACCAAGCAAGAGAGGAAGTAAGTGAGGTAGTAAGAGAGAGAAAACATGAGCTAGTGAGGTCATGAAATTCCTGCTTGGTTTGTCTATCCCCGAGCTGGACGCATTAATGAATGAGCAGAACTCGCCTGTCACTCTGGAACCAGAGTGCGCGCACACAAACACGCACACAACAATAGCTCTTTCCCTTATGAGGAGCGTGGTGCAGGAGGGCTTCAATTTGCCTCTCCTCTCCTGCAGAGCTTGGCATTCAGCAGAGCGTTCCTTATTCAGAGAAAGCATCCGCGGCAAAATAAAACGAGTGCCATCTGCTCCATCTCCCCCTGCTTCCCCCCACAAAGCAGATGATTATCAACTGGAGCCTGCTCAGCTTTAGCCGAGCACCGGAGCATCTCAGACGGCAAGCAAAATATCAACTATCTGAAACTTTTGACAACTCACAGACTTCCTGTTTTGCACCAAGATTCTCTGTAATGTCCTTGTTCTCTGTGCACATGAGCCGCTGACATTTCCTGCTCATTGTGAAATACCATGTGTAATTACATTTTATATAACGCTGTGAAAGCAGGCTTCTGTGTTCTCCATGTGGGCATAAATACCATGGTGGCACTGTGCTGAATTATGTCCATTAGTTGTTCTTTGAAGATTGTTTTTTCCACTTTTTTCTCTGCTCTGTTTGCACAGAACAACGTTCTTGGCATAAGGATAGGCAGAAACAATAAAGCACTCTAAAAATGGAGACCGCAGGGGTCCATTCATTCCCTCCTGAGCTTGTCTTTAGGGAAAGTGTGTATCTCAGCAGGCCACCATGTTACATGTAGTGTATAATAAAGAGACAAACATGAACACACCACAAGCTGTGGTTCCACGTGCATACCCCGATGATTGAACATTTTCTATAAAAACTTCTCTAAATAGGTAAAAGGTCTAAAAAATAAGTCTGCAGTTCTCTCCATAAGCAGAAGTGTTTAATGGATCCGTGTTTGTGTGACCGTGTTTGTTGTGAAAGTCTGAAATACTGTAGTCTGTTCCCCAGTGTCATTAAGCTCTTTTGTCCAAAGGCTTGTGAAAAAGCCTTGGTGAACAACACTGTTACTCTGGATGACATGCTCCTTCATTAACATAAAGTGGGGCACTGCAGTTTATTCTCAGTCAATTGCACATGCACAATCCTGTTGCAGTAAATACTTATGGGAAACAAAACTTGCTCCGACACATGCATCATTTACTCCAAGCTGAACAATGTTGGTTTAACTGATGGTTTGTCTGAATTCTTGCACTGATCTTTAGATTAAACAATTGATTTGTGGTTCAGTCCTGTAGAATTAGAGCGTGGTGACAAAGCTCAGTTAACTAAAGCATTGTGGGTTATGGTCCACTCTATGGATACACTGAATGTGTCCATACTGCTGTGTGATCAAGCTTTAAAGTCCCTGGCTTATCAAGCAGAATTTTAACTTCATAGTTAAAAAGAAATCAAATGATACCAACACCTGTTTTGATCACATGGCATCAAAAATAGAAGTTCAAGGGCGCCAAAATAGCTTGTTTGCTGTCACATGTTCCTGATGGTGCATAAAATCATAAGGGGGGAAGGAAGAGAAGAAGAGTTTGAAAGAATAAGAGTATGCTAAAGCTCTAAATGGAGCTACACCAGCGCTTTAAGTGGGAAAAAAGAAATGCTGGTACTGACTTTAGTCTCCTGTTGTCAATGAGTCACTGTATAATGGAGCTAATTTGGGCAATATGGACCAAAAATCACCAAAAAACAGTCAAATCCACATAGATCAAATACCAATGATTAATATAAAGACAGATAAAAAGCTATTCCCCCATTAGACTAAACATTTGAAATAGACTAGTTTCCCTGACTTTCTCTTACAGTTGTGAGATTACATGCACCAACTGGCTGGACCTCTGTCATTCAGTCACATGACATATTTTTGTTTAATTGACATTACATTGACCATGATTGATTTATAAAATCAATACAAGGGTAAAACAATCTTTTTATAGGCACTGAATGTGGCAGTCGATGTCAGTGATGTAGGTCGTCGATCTTACTTAAACCACCATATGTAGCAGATAAATCTGCTTTTAACCCCTTAAAGCCTGTTGATACAATTTTTGTAAGACCACTGCCTAATCAAAACCATCAGTAATTTCCTTAAAATCTTTTTGAATACAATCTAATGCATGGCAATGGATTAAATCCAATGATTACCAGGATAAATTAAGATCTCAGTCCTCAAAAAAGCGTATTTTCTGGCTGTTATTTGATTTATCAAGCTTTAAGGGGTTAAAGGCAATAAATCCCCGATTTTTTTCCACACCTAACAGGATTTATGATTTTGATGGATCCATGCACTTTGTTTTTCAGAGCTGGGGTGACATAGGGATAATATTTTTTTTCTACTGTATGTCAATTTTAAGTAAAGATTAGCTTTATTATAGACCAACAGAGACATTTAACAAAACAGGTAGATTGGGATGTCAGAAAAAAGGTGCATTACTGTATTTATAGTAGGTAAGATTATGCATTTTAATTGGGGCTATAGTGCAGCTACAGTGCCTAAAAAGTTATTCCCCCCTATGGATGTTCAAGCCTTGCCATATTGCTCATTTCAATCCTATATTGGATTGAGGTCTGGGCTTTGAGTTGACCACTCCAGAACATTAACCTTGTTTTCTTTTAACCATTTCTGTGTAGCTTTCACTGTACACTTAAGGTCATTGTCCTCCTGCCTCTCAAACTGTAATTTGTCTAAGATTTTCCTCTATTTAGTCTGAATCATTTTACCCTCTACCTTCACAAGTCTTCCAGGGCCATCTGCTGAGAAGCATCTCCCCAGCATGATGCTGGCGCCACTGTGCTTCACAGTGTGGATGGTGTGTTTGTAGTGATGTGCAGTGTTTGGTGTCTGCTGAACATAGCGTGTTTCTGATGGCCAAAATGCACCATTTTTGGTCTCAGACCAAAGAACTTTGTTTCTCTTGACCAGAGAGTCTCTGGAATCTCCCACATGCTTTTTGGCAGATTAGTCACATGTCTTGGTGGCATCTTTGACTAGTCCCCTTCTTTGCACGGTCACTCAGTTTGTGAGGATGGCCTGATCTAGACAGACTTACACATGTGCCATATTCCCTCCATTTCTTGATGATGGATTTAACTGAACTCTGGGGGATTTTCTAGTAATACAATTTAAAGACTTTCAAGGTTAGGTCTAGATTTAAGACATGTACGCAGATGTCATATAAGTGGAATTAAAGATCAACAATTAAATAATGTTCTTCTGTTGATTAAGAATGAAATGGAAAAAGTATTCAGACCTATTATTTCCTGACTTCAGTCCCTCTGTAATGTTCCTCATTAACCCTTTACCACTGCACATTAGTATTTTTAGGGTATGATGCTGCATGAATGTGTTGACTGTGCACATTCACAGACTCTCTCGCTCTGTTTGGCTCTTTCTTTTGGATAATAATAGCAGACCACAAAGAATCTGGGAGATTCCTCGGTGCAAACATCAAATACAGCATCATCCACTGTTGCATTCAATATGAAAGCCTTCTCTTTCATGCAGATTTGTGGCATTCTCTTTGCTTGTCACCCTCACACAGTTAGAGACAAGTGTATGTCCTGCCTGTCATTGTATATACAATGTCCACCCTATCACAGAATGGATTTTCAATAGAAAAGGCTCCCTCCCCTCCGCCCTAATCCGATTTGCAGCCTATTTGTGTGCCTTAGAAAAGCCTTAAAGTCTGCCGCTTGGCTTGGCTGGTTCTTTTTTCTGTAACATCACAGATCTGGGCGACAGAGATGACATGAGGACAGCAAGGGAAAGTGGAGCAGCGAGATAGAAGAACAGGGAAGAAGACATGGAGGGACAGAATGTAACGCAGCGAGGCAGCATCGCCGACGAGAGGGAAAAGCAGCGTGCAGACAGGACGCACAGCCACTGTGTCGACTACACAGCCTCTCCGCTGCTGCTGATTCTTCTCTCTTACTGGAGAGCTTTAGCTGAATAGCTTAAGCAATAATTTATCTAGCATTCATATGAAAAACCAATGGTAGCCAGACAATAGTGCACACATTAAGCACACAATCACACGCAAACACAGCAAAACAGAGAGAGAAAAGATTACAGACAGGGATTTCATAGTGAATCAATTATCAGAGCTTCCATCTGTGTCGGCAGGATCATGCTTGGAGGTGAGCTGAAAGGATGTGAGGTTACAGGGATTAGATCCCACAGTGAGGAGCTGGAGGAACAAGACAGCAACATAAGAAGGAGGCTGACCAAGCCCTCAAAAGGAAGATTTTTGAGATGCTGAGGCTTTGAAAAAATAAAGGCGGTGGACCATAGGAAGCATGCAGGCTTTTTTTTGAAGAGGATGTCCTTACAATGCATGACACCTTAAACCTCTTTACAACCCTTTTTGTTGCACAGCAGTGCTTCTTCTGATGACAACCGAGCCCATAAAGTTTAAAACTGTCAAACGTTTCTGTTATTAGTAATGATGTGAAGCTTTTAGTTTCCTTTAATTCAATTTTAGAAGATTGTGATTCTGACTCTAGGGGTCACGATTCGATTCAGACTTGGTATTCAATTCAAACCCATTCCCAATTCCCAACACATTTCATGAAGAGGGGATTCATTCAGCATGTACTTCAGTCGCTGTGCACTGATGAGCTGTACATTTTTATTTGGCATTAAAAAGCTGAATAAAATCTGGTCAAGATCTTTCATTTTTTTGCACATTTGTATTGTTTTTAACAGTAATTTAAATGCACAGAAGAAAACCTAAAACAAATATGACTTTAGCCTGTGCTTCAATTGCAAAATAATTTAACATGAATAAAACCCTGTGACTGACTGGTGCCCAGTCAAGGGTGTACCCCACCTTTTGGATTGGCCCCAGCCCCCCACAACCCCAGATCATGGAAAGATGGATTCATGTGAATTAAACGTGTATGCTTCAGCAGCAAAAGTATTTATTTATTTTTTAAAACATCATAAATCTAAAGTTCGACAGTGATGTTAGAGCAGGTGTTATGGTTAAACAAGTTACCATATTAACAGGTGACTTTTTACCTGAAAGAATAGGTAGTCATGGCTAGAATATTCTTGGCAGATGTGAATTCAATGAAAACTAAACAAAGGGGCTTTTTAAATTTAAGTAAATGCTACGACCAGTGTTTTTACAGTTAACCGAAACCTACAAAACAAGACTAAAATGTAAAATATTTGAGTTATTCGAAACAAAAAGAGGCTTCACAAAAAAAGAAAAAAACTTTTACTAAAATAATAAAAACTGAATAAAATTGAGCATTTTCACAAAATAATCGAATCAGAATGAAACTTGCATTGAAACAAAAAGTGAAAAAAAAGAAAAATGTCAAACTTTTACACTCTATGTGACATTTTGAGCATATATTGTTAGTACAGGCGAAGTCAAGTGCTGCCATAAAATTGAAATCAGCTGATTTCACGCAAGCCCTTATCAGCTGATAGCCAGCTGATTTGCTTCATGTGCAAATCATGTGATTGGCTAATTGCACTCAGGCTGACTTATTTAAACTGCTTTAGCCTGCATTTCTTTGTCGCTCCCTCTGCTAGCTTCTTGCAACCTTCCTCCACCCCAGCTCCTCTTTTTTCTGCTGCTGACTTCATCAGTGTCATTCTGTTGTCATTGATGCCTGCTCTGCTCTGGGGTCATTGCTGCTTCCCTCCCTGCCTCAGGCTTTCCCTCTTTGCAGGAAAAGCAGGAACGTGCACCGCTCCTGCTTGATGCTTTCCATGTAGGCTCTTGAAGGGCAGGGGGGGATCCAAGAACAGCCAAAAAAACACAGCAATAAATAAAAACTAATAACACAACCACGACAGACAGACAGCACACATGGACAGAAACACACGGGACGACACAAAGCTGCACGCCTACACAAATAACACACACAGAGCACTCACTCAGACACTAAAAACAGAGCACAGCAGCAATACCATAGTGAAGTACAACAGTACAACTATATACAGCAAGAACAGCTAGATCTGAAAACTAGCATAGAGAAGTTTATCTGTGCTCATGTAAACACAGTATCCCAAAGATGATCAAAACCAGGATATGACTCATAACTGGCATGATTAAGTCCATGTAAACACTCTCAGTGATTTTCTGAATCGATACAGAATATAGGTGATTCTGACATGAGTTGATTTTTACCAAAAGCTCTGGAGGAGCAAGAGCCTGGTTTTAGAGGAGACTCTCAGCCATGAAGAGGCGCTGCATTGACTCTATGTGCTACCAATCCCCCTCTTAAATGCTTAATGTGTCTGTGTGATGAGTGTGCATGGAAAGAGAGGGAGAAAGCATGCGGCTGATTGCACATGTGTGAAGACACAGTGGGAACACATCGCTATTTGCATGAGGTTCACATTCATTAACAGTTCATACTAGAGAGCATAATTAAAAGCTTGCTGTGTTTGTAATTACCCTGTAGCACCTGTTCCCCCACTGCAGGTCTCCTCTGCCCGAGCTGTAGCTCTTACTATCCCATTCTCTCATACGTGGTGTCGAAGCTCAGGGGCACAATTTATTGCTTAAAGTTAGATGAAATTCATAAAGTTGAGGAGTGACTCATTAAATCAGGAGAGTCATTAAACGGGATCAGAACAAGAAGAAACGAGAACGACAGGGCAACCCAAAAGCAATGGAAATGCAAAAGAAGCAAAGGACACAAATATTTAAATGTGGCTAATCTAATATTTATGTTGTGGGATAAAGCAGCTTAAGTGAGACAAAGTCAAACCAAGCAGTGTGAGAAACATTTCCATACACAAGTTCTCTCAAACATGCAGGTTTTTAGTGGAAAGATAAACAGGTCCATGGGCTGCCCTTTAACAGACGCTGAATCCCTGATGAGCTGCAGCTATGTGTGTGTGGCAGTTATACAAATATGTGTGAGGGCGTGAGAAAGCTTTTCACTCAAGGGCCCCTCTGATGCCTAAGGACACCTTTATTTGGTATTTTTGAAGGAGTGCAGCACCCACAAAGGGGGCTGTCCCTAAAGATGCAGTCTGATGGACTGTTTTTGAGCTGGCAGCCCCCCCAGGGAGGGAAGAGACCAAATAAAGGTAAGACTAATAGAGTTAAGGGAACAGGGATTAGCTGCAGAAGATGTTTCATTAGCTCAGGCATTATTCACAGGGGGAGCTATCTGTGGAGAGCCCTGCATCTTCTCCTGCTGTTGTTGAAGGAGAGGCAGGTAAGAGCAGACAGGTTGGATTAAAGAGACTGGTGAACCAGCTCTGAATTTAAAGGAATATTCCACCAATCTTTGTTGCACTTTTCAGTCATGAGCACTGACTAACCTACGGTGGGGTTTAAAAAACTATAAAATACAGATTAGAGCTGTACCATGCTTTCTACTGGTTCATAGATTTGCTATTTGCTGCAGATGATAGATCTCAGATGGCCCCTCCTAAAACTGTTAATCAGAGCACTGCATCTGTCAGAATCAATATCCACGCTAAAACTTAAAATATAAAATTGGATTATACTTTCTGTTAGGCTAGGGTCAGGATTAAGGTAAGGGTAAAAATACCAAAAGTTAAAAACCTAGGGTGCAGAAGGCCTCAAGTCTGGCCTGTGGCCTCTTTCCCACATGTCTCTCCCAGACTCTGTCATCTCTGTTTTCAACTCTAGCCACTGTCCTTCTATACCTAATAATGGGATTAAAAGGCCAAAAAATATCCTGAAAAAAGTTAAAAACCTGACCTGCAAAACCTCATTACAAAACATTCTGATTACAGGAAAAAAAAAGCTTGTCCTCCATGTAAACATTGTAATGCCGCAAACGCAGCTGTTTTTTTTTCTTAGCACTGTTAGCTGCATATGCTATGTAGATAATGCAGTCATGGTAGCTATGGTAGCTAAAGCTAAAGCTCATGAACCTATAGATAGCTATACAAAGGAAGCCACTAAGCTAATTTTAGCTACATAATCTATGCCACTGCGTTATGTATGTAGCTAGGCTATGAACATATCTTATGTAGCTTACGTTGCTACATTAGCTGTAGCTACATTTGCAAAGCTCATATTGCTAAAGCTAACTCAGCTGCATTTGATTATGTAGTAACATTGTCTGCATAGCTAGCATAGCATTGTTTGCTTTAGCTCAAGCTAATGAAGCTAAAGTGAGCCACCGTTTGCGTATCTGCTTCTAAAATGTGTTGATACATAATTTACCCCCATAATTTACTATGTTTATGAGTAAAGTCAAATTTCCAGAAAAAACTGAAATATGTTGCAAATTTCAGCACTTCAGTTCTGACATCTGAGGGCATCGGAGATCTACGGTCTAAATCCAAACTATCTTGAAATTGTTGCAATTCAAGCATCTTTACTAGGACTGCTTGATCACGTCAAAAATTATAATCTTGATCAATCTTATTGATATTGAGGTCACGATTGCAAAACACGATTACTCATTGATTTTATGTCATGCATTTTTAAAACCAAGACACTCCTAACACTTTGAAAAACAGGAAATAAAGTAAAATAAATCAGCAGAAAAACAAACACTGAAACTTTTTTTATTTTGCCGTGTTGCGGCCTGATGCTTCAATCAGTTAAATTAATTTTTATTCTCATTAATCTACACTCAGTACTCCATCATGAAAAAGTGAAAACATAATTGTAGAAATGTTTGCAAATTTATGAATAAGAAAGAAAAGTGTAGGAATGATTTGTGTGGGGTTGTCAACTCCCTGAAAAAGAAGCACTTGATAAGGTTTGAAGGAAAATATCTTGAAAACGTGTTGTCCAAACCAAAACTAAGGACATGTACCCAGATCAAGTGGAATTTTATACCTAAATTTTATATGAAATCTAGTTTATCTTGCAGTCAAAGATCCTTATTTTTCACAGTAAATCCTTGTACACACTAACAAGAGAATCATACAGACTATCAGCCTGATTCTAAGTCAGTGGAGGCCTACTTATCAGATGGTTGTAAAGATTGCCTTTCCAGACTTTCCACAACAAAACCTGCATTTCCACCAGGTGGTCCAGTTTGATTGAGTACGGTTGGTATGGTGGTAAACCCCATAATAGTTTGTGTTTCCGTGGGCACTCATGCCCACCCATACCCATACCCTCAGTGTACGGGTGGACTTTAGGGGGTACGCTTGTGACGTCACAGGCAGCGCAAGTCTCTGCTGTTCTAGTCACAGAGGCAGAACGAATGAGCAGGGAGTAAGCAGGAAAAAGTTTTATTTTTAGCTGGAAAGAGCTGTCATTTACATCCTGATGATGTTTACTGTGGTCAGTGCAGTTCCCCAGCTGGATGGATATTGGTAAAAGGCAAGCTATACATATAGTTGATGTTGGTCTGTCAAATATAAGAGAACGCTGACTCAGTAATTCTTTGTGTGATTTGGTTAAAGGGGAAAGTAAAATACCACAGTGGCTTGTTGAGCAAAAACTTAAATGTGTGTTTAAACTGTTAATTTTGTCCAAAATGCATAGAAAAGAAGACAAGATAGTCTGTTTAATTTTTCCTTAGTTTGCTTCATTTCCCCTTCTGTTCCATTAAAATGGAAACACCTATCATGCACTCTGATCCGGTTTAATTCTCATGTTCCTCATGATGAGTGAATCAAATTTGAAGTGTAAAACTGGTGTAGTGTCCCTTTAAGACATGGCAGAGTGAGTTATAAAGAGAGAAAAAGGAAGATTTGCTCTAAAGGTGCTGATTTTAGGGAGAAAATAACTGATGATTTGAATGGGAGTATCAGCTCTACTTAATTTGAAGTTAAAACCAATTTGGCTCCATCTCTGACTGACAGTAAAGTCCTGTAGAAACCTGTAAGGTCAAAGGTGGATGAGTAATGACTTTCAGACACAATTAACAAATGGATAATGGTTCCCAGCTCCCACCTTCCTCTTGATCTGATGGCTCTTCTAAAGCAAAGCCCGGTAATGACGCTAGTTTCATTCAGGCCACAGATGGAATTTCTTTTAGCTGCCTGGTATGATAATGACCATTTTGACAATTTTCTCCTTATCATCACGGCTGTTTTTTCTCTGTCTGAGTCTCAAAATTCTTCTCAAGGTAGAAATATGTCCTCAACCAGTATGAATTACAACCAAGGTCGTACTGAGATGACTACATTTTTCACCACACATTTCCTTCTCCACAGAAAGAGGTTGTTCTCATCATTAAACACCACAAGAGTGGATGAGTCTGGAAATGTCAAGTCTTAGTGTAAATGGAAAAAGTAAAGCCACACAAAGCTTCTCCAACATAATGGCGTCTACTTTCAGAGCTTGAGAGCTATGTTGTTGAAATATTACACAGCTTAAGACTATGGAGAGCAGGTGGTGGCATAAAGGAAGTGTGACACTATTTAAACTCAGTACATGCACTGAGCCTTCTCTCAGATCTCAGATCTGGCGCCAGTGCGAGCATAGTGTAAGCCCCGCTAAACTGGTTGTTTTGAATATATTTATTTAGTATAAACAGTAAACCAACAGCCAATCACAGCTCTTTCTCTCAACACAATAATGTATTTAAATATGACACACTTCTCACTAATCCCTGCTTGCATTAAATCTAATTCACCACGCTGCTGCTGCTGGCAAAGCTTAACCTCCTCCACCCCAGCCTCCTCCTTTATAGCATAAAGCATGTTGCAACCTCATTCTGAGATTCACTCTACTATGGATTTATTGCTTTTGAATTAATTTTATTGTATTCAGTACGCACTGTCATAAATGCATCCATCTACAGTATTTGGGGATTTCTAGCCACATGCTCCCTGGGAAGTCGAAGCATGCTGCTTGACCAACCCAGACAGCATCTTTTGACCAGAGCCTGCTGTGCCTTTTATGTTGTAGGGTGGGAATGAAGGTGGAGAGTGGGTTGAGAGAGAGCGGCGAATATAGGCTGAGCTGAGGGGCGTGAAGGTCGCAGTAGGAGAGAAGCACAGGAGTCGATAACCTGTTACTCCTGCTGTATTCAAAATATTAAGAACCTCTTGGAAATTTAGGAATCTCATGGCTCTTTCTTTATCTGTGGCAGTTTTGGCAGTGACGGCTGGTGAACTGTTGCTGGTACAGCACAGTTGGGTTTAACCGAACATTCTCCGTCATTGACAGATTTTTTTGAAGGATGACAGATATTTTTGAGGGCTGTCCGTCATGTGCTGGGATGATGAGGATGAGCCTACATTTCAGCGCACACACAGAGACACATGCATAGACCTTTTCCATTTTGCACACATGGACTTTCAAGGAGGTTATTAAATCTACTTAAAAATCTTGTACCCAGTAGGCTCTCTCACTGACCTCAACACCGTAGATTAGTGAAAGTGCGTCAGTCTCTGTAATGACAGCGCACTGAAAGGCTGCTGCAGGTGTCTCAGTATGTCACAGAGGAATACAGGTCAGCATGCAGAGTGTTAAGGCCTTTCACAATGAGCCTGTTTCATGTTCTAATCATGTCTGTACACTGACATTGAAATTGCTGATTCTTTGTCGTTTCAGAAGGGGATCGATTTTATGCAAAATTTCATATTAGTCCAAGTCATTTAAATGGGTAATTGATGATTCAAAACAGTTCCTGCTGCTTCTACCTCGCTTTCTCACCACTGCCTGACCCTCCTCTCTCTCTCTCTCTCTCTCTCTCTCTCTCTCTCAAAGCATTAACTCCCATGGCCTGTTTAATTCACCGGTCAGCAAATACTCTGTATTTAGTCCCTTTATCATGTTATTAATATGAAGGTTTGGCAGAAAACAAGTTGACTTTATTTTGGAGGACAATTTGACTACTTACAGGAAATGCCTGGGTTTAGCATTAGCTGTTAACCGCTCATCAAATGCCTCTATGGAGAAAACAGCAAACATTTTCTTAAGTTTTTGACAGAAGATCATTTTGAAAATGTCATGGGCAGGCTCCGGTGGGTGGAGCGGGCGAGGTAGAGGTTGTACTCTTCCACATAGTGAAATACGAAGAAGCTGTTTGTGGGCAACCACATTCCGAGCTGCTGCTTCTTCTTAAATTTGTGATTTTTTTTTTTTTTTTTTTTTTTTTTTTTTTATACATTCAGGGGCAAGTCTGGGGAACAAGTGTAGGATGTGTCTCTCAAAATGAGGTCTGTCCCTGGAAATGAGTGTTGGGGGAGGGTGGATCTATATGTTATGGAGGGAGCTTGGGCAACAAAACATTCGACTGATGGTGGAGAATAACTGTGCTAAATCACAAGACAGCAGAACAAAAGATGAATGAGATACAGTGACATAATGGCAGCAGTACTTCCAGTGCTAGTCTTTGATTTAACATCCAGTGTTTCCATGGCAATGGTAAACATGTTGTGTGTCCAGCCCATTACTGATACTAAGATTTTTCTAGATTTAAAAAATGTTGGAACTATTCAATGAAATGTGACATTTCATTTTATAAGTCCTACATGTTGTACCATTAAAAAAGTGTTGTGATAGATTTTTGTGTTTAATTGAACACCGACTCTCTGATGTGACCTAAAAAGACAGACACGGACAGGAGCACTTTCCCTTGTATTACAGAGGATACGGGCCAGCCTCTTGTATTTCATCTCTTTGTTTATAACAGCTATAGTTTTTTCATTAGACTGCAGAGCACAAACGAGATAAACCAGGGACATAACAGCACCAGGGGCGGGGCGAGAGAACAAGGTCGGCAATTAAATGTGTCTGAAGAGACAAAATACATGCCCTCCATATTAGCAAGCAGCTCTGGGAGACAGCCGCTCTCATTGTTTGAGCCTTCAGCGGCCCCGGGGGGGCTGGTCAGGGTGAGGACTATCAAGTTTATACAAGGGATGAATAGAAAATTTGATAAAAGCAACAAGTGTGACCCCACTTTATTCCAGGGCCCATTTATCTTTCAGAGTGATTGAGGAAGGTGCGGAGAGGTGCCCCGGGAGGCCACGGGAGAGACGGTGAATAGACGGGAGGGGGATGAAGCAGGATCCCCACTCACAAAGCCCAGCATTATTTTAGTGCCGCTACCCCCTCCTCCTGTGGGAGACTGGGCTGAATGTACTCACCCAGGAGCACAACTCAGTCAAGGCAACGGCGCTTAGCTATTCATTTATCTGAATAACAAGTGGAATGAGGCAGAGAATGAAGTAGAGTCTGTGCAGGTGAGGGAACAGTGTTGGTCTGACATGAATCGCTTCAGATGACACTAAACCTCAGATTGAACATGTGCCACTGCTGTCCCATCACACTGACCAGCAGTTTGGATCTCTCTCAGACCATTTGTGGGCTTATAAAAGGGTGAGAGCTCTAATCCTATCAGTGCTTTGTGGGATTTGATGTCAGAGCTTCCCTCAACACTGAAATCACTGTAGATGCTGGGCTGAACGCCGTATCGTTTTATGACATCATTGGCATTCATGGTGATGTATGCAACAGTCACATCGAAGGATGTGTGATGTTTGTCACATCACCCGCATGTTGTGCTGCCACTTTTTTGTTGTTGGATGTAAACCAAACTGCTAGTTTTCTTATTTCCACGACTGACCTGCATCAAAGTTTGCCTGAAATAAACATCAGCAGTCAGAGAAGTAAGCACCGCGCATGTCTGGTCTGAGCGTCTCCTGCTTCATTCAGGCTACAGGTGACACTGCCGCTATCACAGATATCACATGGTGTTCCAAGAAGATGCTCAATTACTCAAGGCTGATCCATGGTGGGTGGATTTCTGCTATGAACACCACCTGAACCCATGTTCAAAGACTTATTTTGGGCCTATTTGTGCCTTTATTAGATAGAGGGGGACAGTGGATAGACTCGGAAACAGGGAGGAGAGCGGGAAGAGACATGTGGGAAATGGTGCCACAGGCCAGACTTGAACCCGTGCCGCCCGTGTACATGGTGCACGCCTTAACCACTCGACTACCGGCACGCCCCAAGAATTCGTGAGATAATTGTCCCAAATTTCCATAGAAACTTCAGTAGTTCACTTGGAATGCCTGGGAAATTTGTGGGAACATATTTTTCATATTTTGAATAGTTTGATTTAAAGTTTTTCTTTTTCGAGGGGGTGGTACATTTATTGGAGTATGAATTTACTTCTTTTTTGGGGGGGATTTTTTAAGGAACTGTGTCTGGACATTTGGGGGAATTTGTTTGGCTCATTTCCATAATTTGTCTTGGAATTTTGGGAGAAATTATTTGTGCATTTTTGGGGAATTTGATTAGAAATTTAAGGTGGAATCTGCCTTTAGTTTGGGGAAATTAGCTTGGCAATGTCTGTAAATTTTTAGTTAATTTTTTGGTGAATGTTTTATTCAAATTTTTATTTTTTTCTAAGATCGTGCTGGTTAGCAGATATGTGGTTTTAAGTCCCTTTATCATTGTATTGCAAATGTACATGTAAGTGTTGCTGTCTGTTAAAGACAGACAGAGAGCAGAAGAGAAAAAGATGATATCTCATGGTCATTAAGACCTGACTAGTGGCATTTTTTTCCTTACCTTGGAAAATAAACATTGCATGCTTTCTCAATGCTCATAAATTACACTGGAACAAGAGCACCTGTTGATAACTATCATAATGTATTAATACAAGCAGGCCATAATTTTCTAAAGAGCTGAGGCAGCTGCATGCTGATCTTCTCAGAGTCAGTTTTTATTCCAGTACAACTATAATCAGGTTAAAAATGATAGATAATGCTTTATAAAACTTGTTAAGTTCATTTTTAAGATCATTCAGACTACCAGAGTGGTGCTTTAAGGAATCATTTTTTTAGAGGCTGTCATAGATTAAGCTGATGTTGAGATAAAAGGTTTTCTCTCTCTCTCTCTCTCTTCTTTTTCTGCCCATCTCTTCTCTCTACCTACCTTGACCAACTGGTTGGTTGGTGTGTGGGTGTAATTTTGGTCAACTAAGTTTTTCCTTGGTTGGCTACAGCCCTAGTTTTTTCCCCAATACCATTCAGCCCTCACTCCTTTTCCAACAGTTTTTAGCCTTTTGGTCTAGCCGGTGTGCCCTGGTCGTCTTCACTCCCTTCTAAATCTGGCCTTTGTAAGAGAAGAGCCGTCCTATGTCTAGGTGTCTGTGTTGCATCTTTGCTTTACTCATTCCCCTACTTGTGTTTAAAATGAGGCACTACAGACAAGTAGAATTCCCATCACATGTTTTGTTTTCCCTGGAGGTCTCACCTTTACTGGTAGATCTTATTGTGCTGATTTGTTGCATTTCTTTGAAAATCTCTCCGACAGAACCCTCAAAGCAGAACTGATTCCCAGGTCAATGCGCAGTTAAAAACCCATGTGAAGACTGCTGAATTATCCTCTCTAGCTCTCACATCAAAGGCCGATTTCTATCAGTTACTTTCCAGTCGCCTCTGGCCATGTGTTTAAGGAACGCCACAGCCACTAGAAAGTAGTGTCAGCTGCTTTAGAACTCTATAATATCTGCTGTTGAAGCAGCATCACTCTGCCAGGCTGCAGACGCTGCCAGGAGGCTATTCTCTTGCGCAGCATCCTTCTGCAGCCCCCTGCCTGCTCCCCACGGCCAGAACGCCTGTTAGTACACTGGCAGGGAACAAGCGCTTAGCCCACCTAAGAACAGGTGATCCTTCACAGATGGAAGAGGCTGCACCCAAGGGAGTTCACGCTCTATCGTTTGCATCTTTGGCTCATAAATCTTTTATAAAGGATGTCAGTTTTGCTTACACAGAGGGGAGGCGAAAGCCCCTCAGGATCAGGATGAAATACAGGTACAAAAGGCATCTGCTAGCTTTACTTGGTTTGTATATCTGTGTGGGAAGGAAGGAGCAACTTTCTTTGGGCTATGCAACTTTCCTGATCCAATATGGAGTGTATTCCCTCCTAAATGTGCTTATCATGTGTTGCAGCATGTTCACCGTACTAATGGCAATGACCATTCACATGCAAATGAGTGAAGACTATTTGGAATCTATCCAAATCCCCCCTCGCATTACACTGGATTCCTGAATCACTTCATCTGAATATGTATTGTAACCGAGTATTATGCTTTGCTGTAGTAATATTCCCCTGCACAAAAGCTGCAGTGTGTGCACATTATTCATTCTCATTCACATATTTAGACACGCATACAATTAGCTGAAGACAAACAGAATAACAGAAAAGGTTTTAGACGCTCAGCAAACAAAAAACACCCTCGGTGTCCTCCTCTGCTGAACTTCTTTGCCCCCTCCCCCTCCTTTTTTCCCTCTCCGTCTTTCTTTAAAGGCAGCGATGGCTCATGGACTGTCTGCTCTGTCGGGGCTCTAACTGCTCATGACATCAACACTGTTCACTTTGATCAAACCATCGCCGGCGAATGGCGTCTTTCTGAGGCCCAGCAGTGAAATTTAACACATTTAATGTGAAAACAAGGCAGCCAAAGACACATATATGACCAGCTTTTACTGTTCACAGATTTTCACTTCTGTAAACACAACTCTGCAGAGAAGGAGTTGGCCATTGCGCATTTTTGAAGTTGTTTTTATGTGTTATTCATGTCAAACACACTTTGGTTATTTCAACTTTGGTGCATGCAGATGAAACTGTGTGTAGCATATGGAGTAGCTTATTATCCATTTCTTTGCTCTACACAAAATGATTGCTTTCCCAAAATTATTTTATTTACTTAACATGCTGCCAATCTAAATACCCAACAATACACAAGAATGTTCATAAATACATAAATATGTTTTATGGAATTGGCAAAAGGCAATATCCGGTCTCAAAAAATAAAGACAACCTGCCTAATCTCCAACTGTACCATCAGGCTTTTATGCTTAAGAAGTCTATTAAGACAGTAAGATCTCTTCATTCCATTCAATTAACATTGGCCAACAATTTATCCAACCCATGCAGTTGAAAGGTGTCGTATTTATTAACCTTCTGAGACATTGTTGTCATATACATCAAGAAGAGATGTGTTATT
The DNA here is from genome assembly GCF_018320785.1 of Cheilinus undulatus. NCBI lineage: Eukaryota > Metazoa > Chordata > Actinopteri > Labriformes > Labridae > Cheilinus > Cheilinus undulatus. Next base: position 17,064,323 of record NC_054867.1, read on the forward strand.
CAAAGTTAAGTAACTTTTGAATCATAAATCATAGCCGCCTCAATGTTTTTTTTTTTCTGAAAGCCCTCTGTTATACCATTCTAATGACGCTATCCATGCCTTCATAGTTCTAACTTAACATTTTCTAGCAAGCCTGGAACTTGGGTGACTATACAGGGTCTTTAAAAATTAAATCCACACCATTTACTCTGATACTGAACATCTTTACATCGATATAATACATCGATATAATACATCGATTATAATCCATTTTTCAATCTCTCCTGTGCTAGCGGCTAATACTTTCGCCATATTATCTGCTTGTATCCCACAGTGCATTGTGACTGGGCTGTGGCAAACAACGGCAGGCTGTTCTGTCGTCTACCCATGCTTTGCTGAACAGCACATGTGCAAACACTTTGCAACTGGAGAAGAGTGAATGACTTATAATGGAGAGAAAGAGACACAGAGAGGTTGGGACGTGTCCCTCTGTGTCACTGCAGACAGGAACAGCTTTAAAATAATGACACAAATTCACAAAAGCGCAACGACTTTTTTTGTAAATATGTAAATATTTTGAAGACTTTTTGTCACAGAATGATTTTTTGGTCCACAAGGGATGGGGGAGCAAGTTTGTACAAAACCAACCCTTTGTCATTAATTTTTACTGTGTGTAATACATGCAAATCTTTAAGTTTTAATTTTGTTTAGTTTTTCATTTTGTCTTTTGTCTTACAGTCTCGTAACTTTTTAAAAATTCAAGTGACATTACTGCAAGACACACATTCTAAAAGCACAAGCTGTCCTGAAAAAAAGGATGTTGAGAGCTTGACTGTGCACCACAGGGTTGATGTTTTACAAGCTTTTTAAGACAAAATGTTCAGGTGAGACAAATAGCATAGCCTCACAGTGTTAAGCAACAAGGTACAGAGGAGCATCATCTTTGTCTTAGTTTCTCAAACAACATTTAGAGGACAGTCCAGAAATGTATAAAAGAAGCAGTATAACAGTCTCCATGAGTGCCCTTTTGCAATAATCCCTCTTTTACCAGAGGTAGGAAGCCACTCCAATGGAGGGAGTTCTGCAGAAGTGGCATTTCTAAAGTGGCAGATTTATTCACAGATTGAAATCATATATGGAGTTGGAAGCAGGAACCTTTTTGGTTCAATTACCTCGGTTGAAATACCTCCAATTAAGAAGTGCAGCTGAAGCCATTAGAAACATTTACTAAACACAGAACTTACTGACAAGACCACAATATTTTCACAGAAAAAGGAGAGTGTGGAGCACTGATTTAAGTAGGACTATCACTGAGGTAGAGTGGAATGAAGTTTGGCGTAGGGCACGTACTCTTAAATTGACACAATTCAAAACTAGTAATTTGTGTAGAGTGGACCTTAGACCAACAGCTGCCTGTTCTGCTGAGGTTGGTACCTATCTGCACATGATTTGGGGCTGTGCCCCTTCGAAGATGTTCTAGGTAGAAATCTGTCAAATGACTAGTGGAATAACAGGAAAACAAATAAATCCAGACCCTGCTGTTTGTCTCCTTGGTATTTTTTTCCAGATTAGAAGATCAGACTTGGAGTAAGTTGATGGTTGTAGCCTTTATGGTCACAAAAAGGACTGCTTTACTGTAAATGGATAGATGCTTCCTAGCCAAGACCGGTCTAATGCTATTTTTTTTTTAAATAAGCATTATTAGAGTCCTACACAGCAAGAGAGATTCTGTATAGTTGATAAAATTTGGGGGCCTCTCTTTGACATGAGTCAATATTAGCTTCAACTTGGTAGTACAGAATGTTGTCCTGCATGTGTGTGAGGTACCAATGAAATGATTAATTTTTTTTTCTTTTTAATGTATTTAACAAGGAAGGCCTCATTGAGATTAAGAACCCATTTACAAGATAGTCTGGCCAAGCAGCATATTTAACAAAGTTTCAAACATGAAACACTACAAACACTGATCAACCAACTGCTGATTCACAGAGACGAAAGTCATCAGTTAAAATATCTACAGTCTGATGCATCCTCCTCCCACACCTTTAAGAAACCAGCTCCCCATGACACCCATTTTTCTTCAGTAGATTCCCGGCAGTGTGTCCAAAACTCCTTTTACCCATTTGAAAGCAAACTTTGGGGACAGAGTGAAGACACGGAGCGTAGCTTCCAGTACTTTTGATGTGAATAAAATCACACAAGGATGATGGAAGCAGTTTAAATATAGCCTCATAAATAAGGAAATGCCAATGATTTTGTCTTTGAGTCACCAATGAAGGCCAACCAACTCATACAGATGACAATGATGAGTTAAGGACTCAAGATTTGTTACAAACCTCAGCTCACCAAAGTAAACAGTTTGCAGAGATTTAAGGCATTAAGAAGATGTATGCATATATAAAAAATCACTGTACTCAATCAGAGGCATTAAAGTGGCAGCAAAAGTGTTCTCTCTGCAGCAAAAGAGACTCATTTCTGAAATAATAACCCAGCTTTTGAATGTGAAGCAGAAAAGACTAACCTTGCAAAGCAGATGAATTTGCCAGACTCCATGTCTGTCATCAGGCTAATCCATCTTGCAAAGGTCCAGTTTGTGCTGAATCCAAAACAGTTCTGACCAATGAGTGTCACAGAAGAGAACAAGGCAGTAGCTATGGGCTGGATGTAGTTGTACTGAAATCTGATAGCAATGGTTGCCGCTATGCAGTGTTTAGCTTAGATAAAAATATAGCATAGCAGCAGTTTTATAAGAACATGACCACATTTCTGTATGAAATAAAGAGCAAAAAAACAACACTGCAAGATTTCCATGATGGAGAAGATGCTGCCTATCTGCTTCAGTATGAGTTTGCAGGGGAACGTGGTTAGTTGTGGTGTGAGTTTGCATGTACTGTAGCTCAGATGTAGCTACAGTAGCAACTTTGTCAGAACTGGAAAACATTTATTCATTAAAAGAAGAGCAAAGAACTACACTGAAAGAGTTTCTTGCTGGAAAAGATGTTTTTGCTTTTCTCCTAGCTTGCTTCGGCATGAGTTTGCAGTGGCTGTTGTTGTGGTAGCTATTAGCTAAGCTGTAGTATAGCGGCAGTTTAATTATGGTTTATCACAATTCTTTATAAGCATAAAATCAAAGAGCCACATGGAAAGCTTGTCTTAGCAGAGGAGTTTTTTTCATGTCTCAGAATAGGCTTCAGCATGAGTTAGCCTGTACAGTTCAGGAAAGAAGCAGAGCTGTGCATGTCTACCACCTCATTTTGTCCTATTGCGATTGGCCTGTGATGAATGCGCTAGACAGATTTTTGACCAATCAACTTTTGAGAATTTTTTTTCAAACTCTCAGAAAGCAGGTTTAGGATAAAATATACAATTTGAAATAATTAAAAAATATTCCTTGGAAGACATCTGGTGACCCCCTTTCAGTGTCTCACAACCCCCCAAAAGGTCCTGACCGACACGTTTTTGGAATAATCATGATCAACACTGTTGACATAAAGTGTAAAAAAAATAAAGTGGTCCCAAGAGTGAACTCTGAGACAACTTTCAGCTTTGAGATATGTAGAAGTAGGCCTTCAGTCTGTCCACACTGTGGTTTATTTTACAATCAACAGTCCAACCAGTAGACCTGTTGTTCAGGCTGACAGACCAACACACACAGTGTTCCAAAATATTTCCACTTTTGTGCAGCACAGTATCCTCATTGTCCAATGACTTGATAAAATCACTAACAACTTTTAAGGCAGTGATATTTGTACTCTCTATTTTTTTTCTAAAACCTTATTGATGCTCAGATGAAATGTTTCTGGATAGTATAACTCTTATAAGTTGGTCACTCATGAGAGGTTCCAGAGCCTTAGCAAAGACGGAAAGTTTAGAAGTTGACCTGTAAATGTTTCAAAGTGTAGAGTCTCCTCCTTTTAACAAAGGGAGCACCAAAACGACATCAATGTCAACAGCTGTGTCCCTGCTCACAAAGGAGCCTAACACCATACAAAGAGAGAGATAGAGACTGTGAAAATGCAGGAGTGGGACTGCTTCTTATCCTCCTGTAAATGTCGATGTGCAGTTATGCACAACGACAGCCGGCGGCTTCCCTTGGTAATTTTCGCCACCCTGAAGTCATTGTTGACGTGTAATTGTATTTGTGCAACTCACCTGTTTGCTAGGAGAGTGATACCGGCTCCGTAAATCGAATTATGTCGTTTATTCCACCACTAATGAGTGATTTAATGATATAAGTGTGCTGGGCTAATGCCAACCTGCGGCCATAAGGAAACGACATCCCACTCAGGCAGACTTGCCAGCCAAATGAACGCCATTATTGCTTGTGTGCTGCATGAATGGAGATGATGAACAGGAATTAATCACACCGTCTTTTCCTCTAGACTTGTGTTTATTTCATCATTTTCCCCTCCATCTCACTATTAGTTAGCCACTCTTCCTCCGTACACAGCAAATGCATGTCTTCACTCATCCATCTGTCTGTCCATCTGTCATGTTGACCCTCTTCCTTGTAATAAGGTTGTGTTTCATAGTCGTTTTTGTGGAGAGGATTGTGAAAACCCATCAGCTTTAGATGGACGTGAGCTACTTTCCCAGGATATTGCAAGCCTTGGGCCGCCCATGGTGAACAAATAAACTGCCACCACATGGAGAGAAAGGCACTGTTTTATTTTCATATTTCCCTCTAGCTTTTTAATACAATTTTACTCTCATCATGCTCCTGTAAACTTATATTGGATTTCAGCTGCATGCCATGAAATGATTAGTAAACATGCAAGTTTCAGATCAACATTCATGCCTGAGAGAATCTACTGGAGTATAAACAGAGGGACTGGAAAAGTCTTTTTTCACTCTCCAGCCTTAACACAACAGAAGGGGGTTCGGTAATACGTCTTTTTTTCCCCCTCAGCTGAGTTGAAAGGAGAGTAAGAGTAAATGACTATTGATTGGCCAGCCGTGGGGTTGGGGTTCGCGGCCTGCTAACTGCTAGTCTGTCTGAGTGGCTATTATTAGCATTGCTCAGCATGTCGTGCACGACCCAGGTAAGTGGCTGTCCCTGACAAATGCTGTTTGCCAGCCTAGTCTATTATCTGTGGGGAGCAGGATGACCGCTGGGCCTCACTGCTAATATGCAAGTAGATGCTTATCAGTTCAAATTAAGAGGAAGCCCTCCCGGAGACTAAGGGATGTAATTGTTTTTGACAAGCCGCAGCCCTGCAGCCATGAACCCTCCAGAGAGAAAATGGATGCAACTCTTCACATTGATGCAGGCGGAGGGTTTGGGCTGGTTAGGGCTCCTCCTCACATTCCAGTGGGTTGGTAATAGGGTTAATGCGCTTTCGTCTGAAGTTTCGGCTCAAGGATGTAGAAGAGTTTCTCTCGCTGATTTTGTGATCTGACGATGCATTAGAGCTGTAACCCTGGAGGAAATGATGATAGTTCTGACTGGAGAGAGGACGCCTACTGTGTTGCATGTTAGAGACATGCAGACTGTCTGTGAATTAATAAGCTCTCACGTCTATTCGTTTGGGCAGTGCTTCTTAACCTTTTCAGCCCACAACCCCCAAAATAAAGGTGCCAGAGACAGGGAACCCCCACAGTATCTGAAGGTGGTTGAACACAGCCATGCACATTTCAAAACTGTCAGACAAGGTCGTCCATGAAGGGGGATAAATGGGGGAGCCCTCTGGTGCCAAGCCAAACTTGGGGCCCATGGAAGTCAGCAAAACCATGGTCCACTGTAAAGTTATTCTCTGATAACCATATTTTATAATTAACCTAAAAAAAATAACCACTCTTATCAAAAAACAATCTTTTTTTTAATCATTTGAGGAGTAAAAAAATTACTTAAAATGTAAATCCCCTTTGTTTAAAAATAAAATAAATAAAATGCTTTAAAAATTGCTACAATGGGTTAATAATGGCATCAAATGGTGGAAAAGGTGGTGACATCGGATTTTAAAAGTAGCAGAAATGGGTTAGAATAGCAAAAATGGCAAAAAGGCAAAAATGGGCATAAATAGTGCTAAAAAGGAGTTAAAATGTGGCTGCAGTGGCTTTAAAATGGCAAGAAAGGGTTAACTGAGAAAGAAAAAATATGTAGATATTGGCAGGAATAAGTTAAACTAGCAAAAATTATCATATCATATGGTGAAATGAGGTTAAAATGGAAAAAATAAGTGGCTTAAGTGGCAAGAATTGGTTTAGAATTGGCAAAAACAGGCAGGAAAAATTGGTGGAAAGAGTTTAAAACTGACAAAAATAGGTGTTAAATGGTAAAAATGTGTTAAAATTGGTGGGAGAAAATGATGAAAATGGATACAAAATTTTACAAAATTTCTGTAAAATGGCAGCAGTGTATTTTTGAAAATATTCGTAATTTTCAGGGCATCTGGAGACCCCCTCTCAGTGTCTTGCGACCCCCAAGGGAGTCCCGACCCCAAAGTTAAGGACCACTGCGTTAGGGGTGGGAATCACTCCTTTGCAACATGATTTGATTCGGATCTTGATTCACAGGCTAGGATCAGATTACAGTTGCTTTAGACTTTTTTAACTGTCTGGAATTTAAAATTACAGATTGTAAAAATGACTTTTTTTTGTTTTAACCCTTTAAAACCTGATTTTCTGGACCCTTTTCTTATTTTAACCATAAAAGACCCAGAAAATGTCCTGTGAGTACGTGCTTTTGCCCATTTTTCCACAATACTTAGAACTTTTAACGTATGGCAGTAATTTACATTTTACTGCATGTTGAGACTGTAGACAGCTAAAACGAGGAGCTCCCGGCCGAATAAGTTTAAAAAACGGAGAAAACCCTTATAATCATAACTTGACGACGGAAAAATAATTAACATGGATTAAACACATTTTACTGCATGTTAAGAGTGTTCTAACAGTTTAAAATGAAAAAACGGGGGAACTTTATGCTTGAATCTTAGTGAGAAAAGGGGAAATTACAGTAATAACCACATGCTGGCTGTGAAGCACAGTTTCTCAGCTTTCAGAAACTGTTTGAATTTTTCCGATGACACAAACAGTCATGCAATTATGGTCATGCAAAGTGTGCTTCAACAGCGTCATCGGCAACACGCTAGGATTTAAAGGGTTAAAATCTGTCATTTTAATTTTCTCTCTTTGGTATTTTTGATGTAAAATAATGAAATATGACTTTATTGGTAGCATTTAGTTTAATAAGCAAAATTTTCTTGATTGATGTTTTATACAAAGAACAATCTCGGAGGTTATTCAATTTTAATTGGCATTGAGAGAAACTATCAACGCAGTAACAGTGGAGCTCAATCCTCATCTTCAAGCAAGACCTATGTAACTGAAAATAATAGTGATAAAAAGCATTTCAAAAGACTGTTTTTAAGGTTGATCATCTTTTATTAAGATAAATAATCATGGCAAAGCACTATAACAGACTGTATTTCGGCTAACTAAGCATCATCTAGGCCTTTGATCACTCGAAAATCTGCTGCTATCTCATACATTCTAAACCTGCTCTCAATTAATCATCTTTTTTCTGCATGACGTGATCACTCTTCTTTAATAAAGTTTTCTGAATTAAAAGGGAACATTAATTCCCAGAAAAAGCTGCATGATGCATACAGATCATTCTTTGCCATCTTCACACACAGATAAGCACAAAATAATTACTAGAAATGACACATTCTATAGATCTAAAATAAAGCAACCCTTTATGAGGCTGTATCTACAGTCTGTGAAATGTACTCACTGCTTAAAACTCTGCACAAAGTTTAAGGCATGGCAACGGCAGCTTTGTCTCTCTGTGATGGGCTCAGACAATCCATTATAATTAAAAAAAAAATCTGTCAATGACAGAATTTTCAGTTAACGTGATCACTGGATCAAATTCACCAGGGATTCATTGAAATGAAATGATAGGAGAAAATTTGATTTAATAGAAGTGATTATGCATTGTCTAAGGGTGCTTTCACATTAGGGGCCTGGTCCCGGATCCAAGTGCACTTGAGCCCAAAGTCCGGATCGTTTGGGTAGTGTGAATGCAAACGAACCATGCCAGGCCCGGGCCCACTGGGGAAGGTGGTCTCGTGTGCAATTCAGGTGGACTCTGGCTCAGTTTGGATGAGATGTGAATGCAACGGTGCCTGGATACGGGACAGAGCGCCGTATCAGCTTTATATCATCGTAAAAGCTAAACTTCTTTCCACAGTGCGGCAGTTTGTTCACATTTTTCCTCAATAAAGGGCGGAAATCATCAGAATTCATACAATAAATGGTCTGTTGTGACTCACCTTACGGATGAACACAAGTTGGAGTCAGTAAGAGGAGATGCAAAGGTGATTAAAGTCTCCTGTCACCTCAAAACTGCTTTATCTGTGCAGCGTGAGCCCATTTAATCCTCTGAGCTGCACATAGATGTGCAGATACGAAGAGCAAAGTTGCTGGCATCTTAAAAACTGATTTAAAATCGCCCATGGCTGCAGGATGAACTTTTGCTGTGTCAAAACAAAAACAATCTTCCCTCAGGTCATGACCCCAGTGGTTGCCATGGTAGCTTCTTCTTTCTCATCCTTGGCGGGGTTATAAACCAGCTACATGCATACCGTCACCTGCTGTCATAGACTGAGTACATGCGCAAGTGGGCCCAGGCACCAAAGATGACATTTTATCTGATATATCTACCATAAAGGCGAACAAAAAGGCGCTTTTATGGGGTTCTTTAAAAACTGGGGCATCACTGGGGCAACGGCCCCTTACGCCCCCCTCTGAGTCCACCAGTGCTTTGGAATGAGAAAAGATGTTTTTTTGTTGAGTGGCATCTGGCTGCAGACCTCCAGGACGGAGCATTTTGGGCTCATCTATCGCAGACCTCTACAATGGGGCGACTTTGATCGTGGGACAGGAAGTGGCGGGTTAACTCTTGTTGGTTTGTCCATAGTTTGTAGTGTATTATTTTTGATATTATGCCCCTCCCCTTACCCTAACCCTAACTATTAGGGCTTGAGTGCTAAACCCTAACCATAGTTGGATATTCCTTAGTTTGCAGTGTGTTAAATCAAACTTTATTGCCCTCAGTATATTATCGATTTTTATTCATGAAATTCTGCTGTTTTGAAAAACAGCCTCTTACTGTATCCTCTAACAGTGAGCAGAAAATGTACGCTTGGGTAATGTACGTTACTTCCTGCCCCATGGTGGAGATCACCCTGTTGTAAAGGTCTGCTGTCAGATCCTCTTGAGTTTCAGTGTTTTTGGCCTCACGGTTGTATTATAATACCGATTCAACCCAAATTCAACTTAAAAAAGCCAACTATAAACAAGGTGTTAGTTAACATCATCGTTGAGATGAAGAGCACATTAAGACAAAGAAAATGCAGTCAAAGGAATTCTCTCCATTCTTTCAGACTCATCTGCTTCTAATAGCTCGACAGAATTTCCTATTTGATGTCAAAGAGACAATAACTGGTATTGTATTGTCCATCAGCGTTCCTTCTTACCTCTATTTGCACAATTCAAGAGCTAAGAAAGATCTGCTTGATGGGCATGAGTGGCTCTGACAAGCGCTCCCTCAGGGAGATGGGCTTTCTAATTGTTGGTTTTTACCGGCTATTGTACACTCCATTTGCTAGTATTTACGGCAGAGAAAGACAGAGAGGTAGCTACAGCTGGAGCTCACAGAGATGGGAGAAGAAAGGGATGTGTCTCGGAAGATTGCACATAAGTGCTGTTTCAGGTGTTGCTGCAGAATTACAATGGAGGAACAGTGGGGTTTCAGAAGGGGGGGGGGTTATAGAGACGTCGGCTGGTGTAGAAGTTCGATATGACAATTCCAGTCATAGTTGCTTTCACAGCTTTGAATTAGAAGTACAAGAGTTCTGGGTTTTGTTATACAGGCTGTAAGGGGGTTTTAATGGTGAAATATACAGTACTATATTTACAGTCAGGGCTCATAAGAACTGTTCTTTCTTGCTTCAGTGGCAGATTTTTTTCTTTTCCTTGAACGTGTTAGTTGAGGCTGTGTTTGCATTTGAGACATATGGTTGAGCCCTGTTGCAAGCTGTTCAGCTGAACATAAAAACAAAAGTTAGGCACCTAGAGACATCATTAGGGCTGAGGAGGGATGTTTAAAGGCTACAGCAGCTTTGAATGAGTGCACTTGTTGATCTTCCTTGTTGAAGTGGCGGTATCATACATCAACTTCCTGCATCTGTTTAAGCGTTAAAAGCCCCCTGAATGGTCTATTTTATATTTATGATATATGTGTCAAACTCTGATTATTATTATGCCTTAAAATCCCAATAAATAAAAAAGAAAAGAGGTATTTATTAATAAAACAGTTTTGAAAAGAAGCTGAGATTGATTATGAATGGGTTACTAAAGACTACGTGTCATAACAAAATTCACACACACACCACCACACCAAACAACAATTTAGTTTTGACACTGGGATCTGAAACCAATTTAATATCTGTCATGTCCCCATTAAAATCAGAGCGTTAATTACACCTTATAAAAAGCCTGTCATGTTTCATAATCCCACAAGCAGCAACCATTCAAACTCAATCAGCCGCTTGGATCTTGCATTGAATTAGCACACTGTCAATGTGTAATTGAAAGCTTGTCCAGGTTGGGGCTCAAGGCCGTCAATTTCAACATGTTTATTATTCGCCGTCTCCATCCTATATGTGACCTTGAAGCTTTACGGGCTCATTCTTTCTCTGCTGGCAGCTCGATCTGAAGGAGGCTGCGAGCTGCCAGTGTGCCAGAGGACAAGTGCTGTGTTGCAGCCGATTGAGATGCAGATCACGTTAGCCTGCCGCTGGCTGGCTGGCTGCTGAGAAGCTGACTAGTGCTCACAGATCTGACCTGGTTGTTTCTTCCTCACTTCATCTGTTAGCTTTGCTTCCTGTTTTCCCCAGCTTCAAATACAGACACTTATTTCCTGTGTGCCTTTGCTTTTAATTGTCAGAAATCCCTCTTATTCACAGCTGTACTAAAGAAGAGAAAAAGGAGACATGCTCTTTATATTAGACCAATTTCTCCCCTGGAAGTGGAAGAGGCTACAAGAGTGTTTATGGGTGAGAAAAAACTGAACCACTGGTTTTAAAGTAAGAAGGCAGAAAAACTGATTCCCCAATCAAGAAGATTGTGTACCCTACAACACGATCAGAGTATGACTCTGGGAGGCTGTACTTTTCACAGCTAACTGGTAATATGCTAACATGCTGGCAATTAGTAGGTTCATCATATCTCAATTTTGTGTGCAAGCATGCACATTATTTGCTAATTAGTGCTAAACAAAGTACAGCCGAGGCTGATGGGAATTTCATTAGTTCTGCTGATTTTTTCTTTCAGAAAGTTTTTGACACAAAAATGCCAGATGGAAGGGAGGAAAATCATTTCACATAATGTTGATTCCCTTTCACTCATACATAACCAGTGGTGTTACGTAATGTTATAATTTAGTTTACATTTTTTCTGGCTCCTGAGACGGTTGTCTCACTAAGGGGAACCTTTTTGACTTGCTGCAGAAAGAAATTGAAGCCATCCAAGCCAGTATACTCATTCTCTAATCCAGTGGTTCTCAACTGGTGGGTCGGGACACAAAAGTGGTTCGCGGAGCAGTTTTCAGTGGGTCGCAACTGGTTGTCTGAAAAAAAAATGGTGGCAAAAGTCCTGAAGTCCTTGTTAGACATTAAATTAAATGTTTGATCAATATTTCAACTTATTTATCTCCTCTTCTTGCAATAAATGGCTACTTTTCCCATGATAATGACCTAATTTCACAAGTTCTCTGGAATATTGGAAAAAATTAGCACATAGTGATGGGGAAAGAGGATATAAAATTGGTCAGTTTTGTCCCTTATCTTTTTTATATCAGGTGTTTTGATCCAATCATGCTCCACACTGCAACATATTCAGTTCACTACACATGAGTTGTTGAAAACTTGGGTCACGATCTGTCATAAGATAGACTGCTGGGTCCTGACCAGTTGAGAACCACTGCTCTAATGTGTCCAGAGTTTTTATCACTAAACCCACCTACCCACCCATAATACTAACACACAAATGAACATAAACCATAAAATTTTACAACAAACAAACAAACACAGTTTTCTTTGTATAGCATTCAGTCTTTTAATCATTGATCAGGTAAATGTAAAGCATTTGTGCCACAGCATTTGCAGACAGGAAGTGTTTCCTCCCCTCTGCTTCATAAATCAGAGTCTGGATAAGGGATGGACCAGGAGGGTCAGTTATGAAGTGCCCACAGGTAGAAAAATGAAGATGAGAAAAGGCAGGAGGAGGACGCAACACAGTTGGCAGGGAATTCAACAAATTCAACCAGCCCGAAAGAAATCTGAATTTCAAACAGAACTGGTTGGTTATCCCCCTCTCCCTGTTTTTTTAAGTGGATATACTTTAGATTAAAAGTTATGATATTGAACAGAAACAGAACATGAAATAGATTGGTTCTTCAAATGCTTCCATTTCAGTAAAGTTGTAAAATGAGAAGTATTAAAAGTTTTGTAGAATTAGTTGTTTTGCAGCTTATGTTCCAGCTCATTGTTGGGCAGAGCATTAAGGTTGGTACGCAGTGGTCCACAGTACCACCACTTCTTCATTTAACTTCTTAGCGTACTGGGACGTATTCTAGCCTATGGGACTTCTCACAGGTGTGTTCTAGTCCTCTCCACAGCTTTTACAGGTGATTCATGATTTCATCTAAAAGGATACATTATTGTAGCGCATGGCTCTGTTGGTCAAAATATCAAGAGAAGTATTTTTGCTCCCAGAAGTGGCTTATTGGCAAAGACAACCAGTTTGGGTGTACGAAGTCATTTTTACAAAATCAGCAGGGAGTCAGAGAGAGAATTAGCTGTTTCATTAGCTGATACTGACAAGGCAAAATAACTAAATTCATTGCATAACAAACTTTAATATTATTCATGATTCTAATTATTTTTCATTTAATTATTTGCTTCGATTTTTTTAGTCTTAATTTGTTATTTCATGTTTCATATTCAGGTTTATTTTGGGGCTTTTTGTCATTATTTATAGAGGACAGGACAGTAGATAGTGTAGGAAACCAGGGACAGAAAGTCAGAAATACTAGGAGTATGAACCACTAACAGTTTTGCACTTATTGACCATGAAATAGTCTATTCCAAATGTCGAGTCTAATGGGATAACAGCATTATATTGCTTAATTTTCTTTGAAGAGCTTTATTGTTTGATATTCTCTGTTTTCCACACAAACATGTTGTTTATTTTATTTGACTTTTCATGTCCATGTTGACTCTGGCTGTTAATAAAAGTTCCAGTCTGACATTTTGCATTTGATAAGAGTAAATTTGACAAAGATGTGGCTGTTTATGTTTTTTTCCTTTCAGAGAAAAGTCTTCAAATATAATCGTGTATTATATTTGAGCTGCGAAAAATCAGTGAGATCTGATTTTTGGTCCATATCATCCAAATCAGTTGTGATTGTGTGACACACTGGTAACAGGTGATTTAGCAGAGTACCGGCACTTATTTATTTCCACTTAAGCACTGGTGTCAGTGCCACTTCCTTATTTCCCTATGTTCATTTAAATTAGTGAAATATTTGACAAATCACAGATTCTCTCTTACAGTCTCACTTGTATTTTATCTCATTAAATGTGTAACTGGAATACAGCAATATTAGCACAATGCAGGAGTGTCAGATGTGCCAGTAATAAGGAAACACTAACAGCTATAAGTGAAGGTGTCAAAGAAAAGGTTGAATTGGAGGAGAAATGTGTTTTTCATTTGTGGAGTATGTTCTATGACAAATAACTAAAAATGATCACAAACCTGAATAATTTAGGTTTTCAGAATGGTAAAAAATAGGCTCTTTGAAATATTACATATATTTTTAAAGGGATTATAATAGCCCATTGAATCAATAGCTATAAAAATAGAAAAACATTTAAAAGGAAAATAGTTCAAATCCAAAGTAATGGAAAAACAGGATAGTTTTGCAGGATCTTCAGCCTCCACTGAGGCTCTGATGTCATTGTACATCCATCAGTGATGAACAGACACTGAATTGAAATGGCAGTAACAACGAGGCACTCAGAAAACCTTTACTGCAAGTGCAGAAACATATTTGAGAAAACAACTCTGCTTCAAGGCAGCTGGATGAACCAGGTTATTTGTGGAAAGTTGTTCTCTTGTCAGACCCAGTTCCAGACTGATTTGATTTGAGGGGGCATCAAAAAATGTCCACTGGTCTTTTACTGCCAAAATTCAAGACCAGTTACTGGAGCTCTGAGTACCGGATTTACTAAAATGCCAAAACATAAAGAGTACAGACTGCAAGTTTTAGGTGATGAGCTTGAAACAACCCTGAAACTCCACATACTGTGTCTGGGCAGTGCAAAGTGCACTCCGGAGCAAATTCAGCCCCCTTCAGTCTTTGTAATTCTACCTCACAGGTACTGGTCTGTCTCCATCACATGTCAGAAGCTCCACCCCATACTCTTTTACTAGAGATACAGGAATGTGCACAAGTTTTAGGCATGTAGGACGCTAAGGATTCGCAGGGCCTGATGTGCCACACCAACTGGAGCAGGACAGGGGAGAGGTCTAGAGTCAAGCTCGACATGTCAACACACGTGTGTCGCTCTGCAGCCAAGGTCAAGCATGACGACATCTCTTTTGTCCAGGCTTTTTCACCCCTTGTAAAATGCCTTGGGTCCTAGGGACAGCCACAGCATAACCAGTGCTCATGCTGACCCTACTGGACAGTACCTTAGGCCATTCTTACTCGCCACATCCACCCCTTACTCCACCCTAAAGGTATGGATTTTGTTATTTTCTAACAGATTATTTTTCCTGGGAGTCTTTAGGCAGCTTACACGTCACATCCAAACTTTGATTCAGCCTCAGTTTTTGGCCCAAATATGCCTAAAAGTTTTCCACAGTACTGGGAATTATTTATAGTGGAGGCTGTTGCCAAAACATGCTGGTCCACGTACAGCAGATCAGTCCAAACAGGAATGAAAATATGTGTAGCAACTGGTCAATTTCAAAATTCCACACAATAAATGGAATACTGACTGTAAATCTCATAGTAACATTTTGTCCAATCCTTGGCGCGAGCCACAAGTCAGTCAGTCAGAGGGGGAAAATACAAAACCATAAAAAGAAGAGATCATTCTGGAGGGGAAAACCACAAGATTTTATGTCAACACACACCCTTTTAAGAAAGCATAAACTTATATTTACTAATTTTCACATCAACAGAAGAAGAAGCAAAACAAATCACAGAATCAAATAGAAATGAACACCAGATCAACCAACAGTGATCAAAAGGGAACTATTTGACCTTTATACTCCTACTCTGTTTTTTTTATCCTCTTTGTGTTGTGTTAAGCAGTCTTTGCCAAGTGTTTCCTGAAAAGCTAAGGAAGAAAGCGCTAAGCACTCTGTGTTAACCAAATTAAAGCCATGACCTAAATCCATGTGAGATGCTGTGGCACGAGTGGCCTGGGGCTTCGAAAGAGGTTTCCAACCCTTCAACCAGATCAGGGAGGAGACATGCATGATCAAAGTTTGGCTCTAAGAGGCTGATCAGAAGCTCAGAGACATTTACCAGCAGTAACTGATGCCACACAGTGTTGGCAGGAGTTGAGGCTGCGCTCAGGTGAAATGCTGCATTGGACAGCTTTGGTCTTCACAGGCAAACATGAGCGTAAAAGTTGCATCAAATTCACAGGACTGGTTCTGCTCCAAGAGCTTTAGGTTAGTGAAAAAGCAGGCCTTTTTGATGATGAAGTACATAGAAAAATAAAACAGAGTAAGAACTTCATCCAAAGACATGAAAGTATCTCAGCTGACCCTTGGCATGAAAGTCTTGTTGCAGCACACTCTGATCAGTGTGATAAAACACAGTTGAGTTGTGATTAATAAAAAGCTATTTTTTAAGCTTTTCTGTCGCAATGTGAAGCATCGAGGCTATTTTTTTACTTCCAGAAACTGATAGCATTAGTGCGGTGCACCATGACCACACTGATACCCCTCCTTGTGCTTTATCTTTTACTTCTAAAGCCTATTTGTATATCAAATAAAACACCAATCACGCTGTGTATTAGATTACACTCTCTATATTAAAGTGATTAATTAGGACTCTTAAATGCTGCCCTACAGTGGATGTGGGATTTGCAGTGGTAAAGCCATGCACTGATCTTTTATAGGTTGGTTTAGTCAATGAAACTGTAATGTTTCATTTCTAAAAGCAATCTAAAACCAGTTAAACGCCCTTTGATTTTATAGTTGTGGTGCATCCTTTATAGAGCAGCCACAGTAGAGCAGAGACGCAAAATCAATGTTTATTACAATAACAGTTCACTGTGCAGTCAGTGATCAACTCAAAATCACTAAGAGCAATTTATTGTAATTGTCACTTTAGAAAATCACACTGTGGATGCATTAAACCCATACAAGGAGACGCTTTGATCAAATAGCAACAATAGCAGCACTGTTAGAATAACTAGACACAGCAGGTCAGAGCTATTTGGAAATTATGAGCAAGAAACCATCATTTAATACCTAAAGCCTTTTTTAATTACCTTCCAAAACCAAATCATGAAGTATCTGAGGTATAAGAAAAGTATCAAATTGCGAATAAAAGGGCAGAGGGCCAACAGGGACTTCATGGGTAGTCAGTAGTCAGCCAGAGGGCCGAGGGTTCAATCTCAGCTCCTGCAGTACCATGTTGATGTGTCCTTGGACACACGCTGATAGACTGAATAAGATTGTCCTCCAGGATTTTCCTATATTTTGCGGCATTCATTTCCTCCTCTACCTTTACAAGCCCTCCAAGGCCAGCGGTAGAGAAGCATCCCCACAGCATGATGCTGCCACCACCATGCTTCACAGTGGGGATGGTGTGTTTGTTGTGATGTGCAGTGTTTGGTGTCTTGTCTGGTGGCCAAAAAACACTATCATAGTCTCATCAGACCAAAGGATCTTTCTCCCACTTGACCAGGGAGTCTCCTACATGCCTTTTGGTGAACTCAAGTCAAAACTCAATGAGTTTCTTCAACAGTGGCTTTCTCTTTGCCACTCTCTCATGAAGCTTTGACTGGGGAGAAACCCTGGCAACAGTTGTTGTAGCTTCTCCCATCTCAGCTGCTTAAGCTTGGAACTTCTTCAGAGTAGTCATAGGTGTTTTAGTGGCTACTCTTACTACTCCTTCTTGCACGGTCACTCAACTTGTAAGAACAGCCTGATCCAGGAAGATTTGCACATGCGCCATATTGCTTGAATTTCTTGACGATGGATTAAACTGAACCCTGGGGGATGTTGAGTGTCTTGTATTTTTCTTTGTATCTTCCCCCTGACTTATATATTTCAACAACATTTTCTTTGATTTGGTTGGAGTGTTCTTTTGTTTTCATGGTGCAATGGTAGCCAGGAATTAAATTCTGAAATTAATTCTGATTAAACAGTGACTGGGCCTTCCAGACACAGGTGTCTTTACAACTTAAGACAGATTCACTGCACTCAGGTGATCCCCATTTCACTAATTGTGAGACTACTAGCAGCAGTCTGCTGGATCTATCCTGAATAGTTATGCAATCACTTATTTTACATTAAATATTTTTATTTAACTGATTTTACTTGGTTGCAACTCTGTTCTCTTTGACATTAAAGAGTTTTTCTTTGTTAAAAAAGCCGAATTATATTGAACCTGATTGTTTACAAAACTAACTAAAGGGTGAAACGTATAGGTACTATAAATATCAGCTGCCACAGTAACCCAATGAATGTGATCTGACAGTGTTAAAACTCTCCAACAACTCATTGTTTTCTGCAAGTTGTCTGCTCTGTATACACAAACTGTGAGATAAAAACCTGCCATAGTGCAGACAGGTAATGCCACAGCTTTTCTGAAAATCTGAAAATATAGTCAGAAATGCCCCAAATCATTCTGCAGTGCGCACTTTCAGCAGCATCATATAAGCCATCCAAATAGGGCCCATTAGATTACTTCTGCTGTGTTTTGTTGATAAAATTGTTTTAGATATAGATAATGTTCTCCTGCAGACAGCCCAGGCCCCATTCTTTCACACATCAAGCTCAGCGGAGATCTCAAAAGAGCCTTCAGACTAAATCAGTGGCAGTCATTGTGTTGCTTTGTATCAGAGCTTTGCTGGTAAGAACACCTGCATGCCAGCCAATGTAAATGCAGGTCAGTGTATAGTTTTCTCAGCAGATTAAAAATGCAGTCATCCAAACCAAAACAGATCTCTAAGACTGGATCTCTGGTTGAACTGCTATGCAACCACAAGTTATTTATTATAAACTTGTTCTTTCTAAAGATGATTTAACTTTGCAGGTGAAGATAGTAACCTGAAACATCAGATAGAGTGTTTCATATATCCATGGCATGAGGAGTATTTCACCTACATCTGAGAAACATCCATAAACGTTGTTTGGGAAGGGTAAAACTTTCACAAAACCTGGAGGGAGTTTTGGTGAGCTTTTGTCCCATTCATGATGGGCCAATCAGAGCAACAAAATTAAGTTGTTAAGTAAAGTAAAGTAGGGAGTGAACTACATAATACATGCTCAGATGCAGATGCTGTCATCTAAGTACACTATTCTACAATATCAGTCTAGTTGGTAAATTATACTCTTGCAAAAGCTGGTACTCAGAAGAGCAAAATGATGTTTTTCCATTAAGAAAAGCTTTCAGTGAGGTACAGTTCTGATAAAGCTGTAGATGCAATCTCTTCTACTGTTGCCATGTGTACAGGCTTGCAGTCGCTTCAACTAAACTATGTCTGTGCTACTTACATTTTTCCCAGTCTGGAAGCCCTCTATTGTAGCATTTTAGTGATGCTATACATGCCTTCATAACCCTTACACAAGCTTTTCTAGCGGGCCTGAAACTTGGGTGTCTTTCCAGGGTCTTTAAAGATTAAGTCTTCACCTGTAAGTCAAACACTGAACCTCCTTTTATCCGTTTATTAATCCATTTTTGATTGTTTCTGCTGCTAGCGTAACATTAGCATCATCTTGTTTTCCAACAGTGGTAGTCACATGGGCTGTGACAACCAATGGTAGGCTGTTTGGCCGTTGGGTCATGCTTTGCCAAACTAAGCTTGTATTTTAACTTAGGTCCTTGAGGAGATGGCCTGAATAGCTCATGTTGGAGAGAAAGAGCGAAAGAGAGCCTGTGATGTGGCCCTCTGTGTCACTGCAGACATGATCTGCTTTGAATAATGGCCCATAGGCAGCTAATACAAAAAGGTGCAAGGACTTTTTTATGTAAATATGTCAATATGTGAAGGTTTTTTGTCCTGCGATTATTTTTTTTCCACTTTTTGCTCCCCAAGAGATGGAAGAAGTTTGTGCAAACATTATTCTTGTTTATTTTGTGTCACACAGAGTTTCAATTCCCATGCATTTTTTTGTTTTGTCTGAATAGGACCATAACTTTTTTTTTTTTTTTTTTTTTTAACCTTAAGTGTCATGGATGTTAAAAAGCTTGACTGTGCACCACAGGGTTGATGTCTAACAAGCTTAATTATGGGTGGTGTTAAGGAAGGTAGTATCAGCATTGTCACTACATTGAGCTTGCATGTATGGAGCCAGGGTCTGTTGAAGGTGGCATACTATTTAGGCTTTGTGTGCCATGCGGTAATGTAGGTACGATGATGTCTCCGGGTTGGCATGGTGGGTGGTGAGAGCTGGCATGGGGGGGGGGGCTCTGGGATGCTGGAGATCACTGTTCAGCCCTCTGGAGGTGTCATGGGATTAAGTGGCTGAAACACAGGTGAAGAAGGCTTCCCACTGGTGGACAACCCTGGTGCAGTGCAGGTTTCATGCTACCTATTGTTCTGCACGGTTGATTTGTGGAGGCAAATAGTAATGGAGTAGGGATTTCTTCACTGAGCGCTAATATGTGACCTGGCCAAGAGGCAGGACAGCTGCACACATCATAATAAATAATACATATTCAAGAGACAGATAATAAACAATAAGTTAAAACGAACAATAATTAAAAATTAGAGCTAAGTCACATTTTAAAGTGCAGGAATAATTGTAAAACATCTACCCTGTGGTGCACAGTCAAGCTCTATACATCCTTTTTTTCAGGACAACCATGACTTCCAGAATATATCTACTACAGTAATGTCACTTGAATTTTGAAAAAGTTATAGTATTTTAAAGACAAAAGAAAAAAAAAAACAAATCTGAATTTGAAACTCAAAGATTTTTATTGATAATATGCAGTAAACAATAGTGACTAAGCCTTTTCTTTGCACAGAATTGTTCTCCCATCTCTTGGGGACAAAACTGTGAAAAAATAAACATTTCGTGACTAAAGATTTTCAAAATATCCACATCTACACAAGAAAAATCCATGCACTTTTTTGCAGACATTCCTTTGTGCCAGTAGAGACACAACATCTTGCTATTGGAGGACAGCCCCTCCCACAATGCATTGCGTGTAAACATTGCCCTCAACAAATATGGCACTACCCACCGAAGAAAGCCAAAGAACATGATCAAAAATGGATTAAAAATGGACAAAAAGACACCTATTATCAGATCTAACGCCATGGATTTAATCCTCAAAGACCCTAAAAAGTCACTGAACTTCCGAGCTCGCTAGAACAGCGTCCTTTCAGGCTACAGAGACATCATGGGTAGAAAACGAATGGCAAAATAGTAAGTTTTCAGAGGAAAAAAAGAGTAAGTGTCTATGACTTATGGTTCAAAAGTTATTAATGTTTTTCTAAACTGTGGTACTTCTTGTATACGACAATGCTGTACTCAGAGACCCAAGTCAGCTAATTTCCGGGCTCACTAGAAAATATTCTGTAAGAGCTACAAATGCATGAAGAATATATTTTGAAAGGCACAACACAGAGCTTTCATAGGAAAAAACAAGTTAGAGTCAAAGGGGTGTGCCTGCGGCATGGATCTGTGCCGCGTGAGCTCTAAGGGTTAAGGCAATAAGTCTAAGTGAGACAAAATGGTTAAAAAAGCTTAGGGCATTACATTGACAACAAATATGACAAGTGGCAGGTCTAGCTTCATGTAAATAACTTCTTGAATAATGCATTTTGGTCTACTCAGCTGAGAGCATTCAAAAAAAGAAGGATTCTGAGAAATGATCTGGGAAAAGAGCCATGAGGATTGAAACTGTAGTTTATGCATACATACAGTCATGTCTGCAGGCCTGCCTGAGGCTTTACATGGTCATTTAGCTCTCCGGCCCACAGATAAATTCAAATCAAAGACCAGGAGCCCACCTCCAACCTCTACCTGATGGTTCTCTGCAAAAACACTCTTTGAATATCTTTACACTCAATATGCAGACACACAAACCCTGAGACACTCTCTGTCAGAGCTCTCTCTGCCAGTAGGGTTTTTCTGCTGTTGCCCGTTCACTCATGGGTGAAATGAAGTATCCTGTGCTGAGTGGATGGATACCTGCCCAAGTTTAACTCAGTCTGACAGCTTCTAATGCCCAGGTCAGTGTACTAAATGAGGTATTGGGAGATGGTGAATGCTTCCTCTCTTCTCTCTCCCCATGGCTTTTCCCCTCTCTTGTGGTCTTGAAATTGGTCGCCCTAATGCAGGAGAGAAGGGTACCTTTGTTATCATAGACTTCTGATGTCAGTCTTTCAATCTAGAAAGCTATGCTGCCTTCATCAGGAGCCTCTGTTTACAGTACAGGCATAAAATGCATCAGACAGTATTTTGGCTCTGGTGTGAAGTTAGAAAGCTATTTGGGACTTGATTTATCGTGATGGATCACTTGAAGACCAGCCTTTGGAAATGTAAGCATTTTGAGGAAGCAAGGACGCTAGCAACAGAGCCGATCATTAAGGCAATCGAACAGAAGATCTGTGCTCAATTTAAATACCAAAAGCGCTGAGTTAAAGTTTATTTTCCTATCTACACCTTGTTGCCTGCACCAATCTGCCTCCATTTACCTCTAACTTCAGTCCGTATCTTCCTCCAGTACTCCCCAAACTTTCCTCTCAGCCTCTGCTGCAGCATGTTTAGTGCTGCTGACATGAACAATGGTACCATGGCCTTGGCCTTGCAAGAAAGAGCACCTCCACAATTCGCAGTGATTGTTTTCAAATTGCCCGATTGGGAGAATCTCCTCTCCTGTTTGATGCTTTAAGTGCATCCGATTCCACCAGGAAAAGCATCTCCAAGTCTCGCAGATTTATCATTTTTCACACTCTCCCTCCCAGCCCTCCCCTCTCCCCCCATTTTTGATTTCTGGGGTTAGAGAGTTTAGTGCGGTGCAGGAATATTGGCTGTGCGGCTCAAGAAAAACAAAGCAGAGCAGAGCAGTCTGCACTGTAAGGTGACATCTGTCTTAGTCTGAATTCATCACACTCCACTGAAAACATTCTGCTGACAAAATATTGGTCGGAGATTTTTCTCTTTTTCCATCAAACCATATGGTCTTCATACTTGTGCTTTTCACATCTCATAAACTAAGCCTTTTTTGTAGTGGAGGATGCATGATGCTACTCTGCCCCTGTTACCAAACCAATTATTCAACGTGTAAACGGCCTGATATCACCATAAAAACTGTGACCACTCGAACAGTAGAAAGGCCATTTTTATCCTTTGAATGATTTTGTTCACCAGCAGGAATTTACTCTCAGCTGTTAAGTCCCTGTTGTGGCTGATCATTTGTGACAAAACATTTCTGCTTTCAAATTGTGCAATTTACTAACCATTTCTTTTTTCAATTAGAGGAAAAACCCTAAAATGTGATTGTAAGTAAAAACTAAATCTGCCATCTAGTGGAATACATCTGCTGGACAGTACAAGTATGGAAGTGGATCAGGCTACAAAGTGGTAGGGGTTGACTGATTTTGAGTTTTCATGGCTGATAATACTGATACTCAAACTTCCAATTACAGGTACACTTTTAAAAACATTTGAATACCATGAAAAAGTTCAATATTTTTTGTCACTCTTTCTGAAAGTGAAACCCATATATTATATAGACTTGTTACACATAGAGTGAAATATTTCAAGCCTTTATTTCTTGAGATTTTGATGATTATGGCTTACAGAAATGAAAACCCAAAATTCAGTGTCTCAAAAAATTAGAATATTACATAAGATCAATAAAAAATAGGATATATTTTTTAACAGAAATGTCAGGCTCCTGAAAAGTATGTTCATTTCTATGCCTTCAATACTTGGTTTGGCCTCCTTTTGCATGAATTACTGCATCAATGCGGCGTGGCATGGAGGCGATCAGCCTGTGGCCCTGCTCAGGTGCAATGGAAGCTCAGGTTGCTTTGATAGTGGCCTTCAGGTCATCTGCATTGTTGTGTCTGGTGTCTCTCATCTTCCTCTTGACAATACCCCGTAGATTCTCCATGGGGTTCAGGTCAGGTCAGTTTGCTGGCCAGTCAAGCACAGTAACACCATGGTCATTGAACCAGCTTTTGGTACCTTTGGCAGTGTGGGCAGGTGACGAGTCCAGCTGGAAAATGAAATCAGCATCTCCATAAAGCCTGTCAGCAGAAGGAATCATGAAGTGCTCTAAAATGTCCTGGCAGATGGCTGCATTGACTGTGGACTTCAGAAAACACATTGGACCAACACCAGCAGATGCCATGGCAGCCCAAATCCTCACTGACTGTGGAAACTTCACACTGGACTTCAAGCAACGTGGATTCTGTGCCCCTCCACTCTTCAAGGTCCCAGAGTCTGGAGGATGCATTTTTGGGATATCATGTTTACGAGCAAGCAATGAACATGAGCTTGACTTTTGACCTATGACCTTGAAAATCATATTATGTCATCCTTGTGTTACAGTGTACATTTGTGCAAAATTTGAAGAAAATCTCTCAAAGCTTTGTTGAAATTTTATGTCCAGAATTAAAGGATAAACATAAGGCCCATTGATCTTGACCTCTGACCTATAACCTTCAAAATGTAGCTATTTCATTCATGAATCAGAGTGGATGTTTGTCTATAGTTTGAAGAAAATCCCTTGAAGTTTTATTTTAGATATTCCATTCATAAGGGATGAACACAAAGCTCAGTGGCACAGAACTTTGACTTCAAAATCTAGCTGGTGTATTCTTAAGTCAAAGTGGATATTCTGCAAAGTTTAAGAAAATACTTAATAGGCTACGTTCTTTAGGTATCTGATTCACAAACAAAGGATAAACACAAGGCCTATTGACTTTGACCTTTGACTTATGACCCCTTGAATCTAATCAGTTCTGTCTTGAATCAGAATGAAAATTTGTGCAAAGTTTGAAGAAAATCCCTCAAACAGCTCTTTGGATTTTTCGTTTTGAAGATTTGCCCAGACAGAACATCCAGACAGACGCATGGATGGGTAACCCTTAAACAAAATGCCTCCAGTTTGAGCCACTGCAGGCTCAGAGGCTTAATCACCAGGGAGCTCAGGGACTGCCTGATCAAAAAATCACATTAAGCATTATTTCACTGCTGGGTTCTGTCTTTTTTGACACTGTGCTTGATGTAAACTGTCTTAATGTGTAATTTTAGATGTTTAAGATAAGGACTATCGCATCTGCTCAAACAGACAGACAGACATCTGTCACTCTCTGATGTGCAGTGATAATTGGATCACAAAAACAGATTTTTTCATTTACATCTCACAGTTTGTGATGCTGCTCAGTCCCAGGAGCTCAGTGATTCAGAGAGCTTCAAACAGCTTTTAAACCCGACTTCCCCATCTGCATGTTAAAGTAGCGCTGCCTTGTGATGCTTGCAAAGTTGTGTTTACGCTGTGCAGTGTAAAAGTCCAGACAGTTGTGATGATGAATGTTTGTATCATCAGACCTGTGAAAGTGACAGCTCTGCCATTACCAGAGAGTGATAGCTCAAATGGAGCACCTGTAATTACTGGCCTGTCAACTAGACAGCCCCACTGCCTAAACCATGTCAACACTTTAATTGAAAAACACCAGCAGATTGGCATGCGGCACTGAATCCGGCATTGGTGTCTGTAAGGCTTTTTGGAATATAATATGCTCTGCTTACATGTCTTTAAGCAGAGGGCAGCAGTTGACACTAACAGAACTGGTAAATATATCTGAGTCACACTTTGGTGTCAGGAACAGAAATTAGTCACACAAGTTCACAGTGGTGCAGACTCAGAGACCAAGCACACATGGGTCTAAAAACTTTATTTTCAGGTCTTTGAATTATAAGCGCTACCCTGGATCTGAGTAGATCAATGTGGCTGGATCATGATGACTAAGTTATGGGAATGACTGTGATATCCACTGTGTTGTAAAGGTTATGATGCCTTCAGTGATGACTAGCTCTGTCTGCTTCTCTCTTTCTCTTTTAAAGCAGACGGTTTAACTGATCAGACTCCCATTTGCTGGGTTAAGTTAAAAGAACTGGTTCTGGATCACTTTACTCCAGTAAGATACATTTTGGTGTTCATGCACTGCAAATACTCAAATCTTAGCAAGTTTTTCTGTCTGGTTTTTGGTCAAAATATCACCTTACACTTAATATGAGCCACATTCTCCAGACAAGCCTAGGGTAAAATCTTATTTCAGGATATCATTTGGACTGGATTGCAAACTCTGACCTTTGTAGGTAATCATAATTCTCATTCCACATTGGTGGATTTATGACAGAGTAGAACTTTACAGAACATTCACCTTGTCTTCAAACCACTTCTGTGTAAATTTCGTTGTGTACTTTGGCTTATTGTCCTGCTTGAAAATAAATCTTCCCCCAAACTGTAGTTTTCTTCCTGACTGAATAAGATTGTCCTCCAGGATTTTCCTATGTTTTCTTGCATTCATTTTACCCTGTACCTTTACAAGCCTTCAACGGCCAACTGCTGCACAGCAAAATCGCCAGTGTTAGATCAACACTGAGAGTGTTAAATCCAACACTAGAAAAGTGTTTATATGTGTCCACACTTTTGAGTGTTAATTTAACACTTTTCAAAGTGTTACTTTTTTTACACTGAACCAGTGTTACTCCAACACTGTATGGTGTTAAAAATTTACATCGAGTAGTGTTGATAGTACTCTAATCAGGTACACCCGATATCATTGATTACCACCTCACATTGTGTAACTGAAGCAACATGAGGTATTTTATGGCAATCATGGAGCAATGAGGCAGACTCAGAGCTGGAACATGATCTGAGTTGACAGACTGCACTCTCTCCAATATTTTGTTAAAGCTGTTCTCACAGTCAGGAGGTAATCAACCTAGCAGACAACTACACTCATGGTGCAAAAGTGCTGAACGTCAAAAACTTAAGAACTCAAGATAATTCAAGAAACATGTGCAAGTGAATCCCAGCAGTGATCCCTGTACAACAGGCAACACTTAAACACAGCTAGACATCTGAATACATGTAAAGCATCTAAAACACATCAATACATACTGCACAAAGGCATGATGGGAAAACTCTGGCCTCCAGATTTAAAAATGCAGTAGGCGGTGCTTGGATCAATTGACACTCTACAGTGTTAGAGTAACACTGGTGCATTAACACTGTCAAATAACTCCAACACTGAAGACCATTTACTCTGAATAGAGTTAAAATAACACTCTGAGTGTTAAAATCAACACTAAAATGTTTAACACTGAGAATTTAACACTCCAGTTTTTGCTGTGTGAGAAGCAGCCCCACAGCATGATGCTGCTACCACCATGTTTTACAGTGAGGATGGTGTGTTTGTTGGGATGTGCAGTGTTTGGCGTCTTGTCTGATGGCAATAAAGCACCATCATAGTCTCATCAGACCAAATACTCTTTCTTCCACTTGACCATGGAGTCTCCCACATGACTTTTGGCAAACTCTAGTTAACATTTAAGATGAGTTTTCTTCAGCAGTGGCTCTCTCTTTGCCAATCTCCCATAAAGCTTTGACTGGTGAAGAAGCAAGGCAACAGCTGTTTTGTGTCCCTCCCATCTCAGCTGCTGAAGATGGTAACTCCTTCGGAGTAGTCATAGGTGTCTCAGTGACCTCTCTCACTAGTATCCTTCTTGCCATCCCCTAAATTTATACTTTTCAGTAACCTCTTATTTGATTTGCTTGGTGTGTTCTTTTGTCCTCTGGGTGAAATGGTAGCCAGGAATATTGATTGACTAGTGACCGGACCTTCCAGACACAGGTTTTTTTTTTAATATACATTCATTCAAATTTATTGCACTCAGGTGATCCCAATTTCACTAATCGTGAGACTGCTAGCACCAGTTGACTGGACCTTTGTTGAATTAGGTCAGTCACTTTAAAGCAGGTGAATGTTTTTCTGTTAGCACCTGTCTATAATTGTGATTAATTAAAGGGCTTCATTGAATTTGTCACCTATATACTGGTAGCATGAACAAGGTCATACTGCTATAAAAATGTCCTTCCTTGATCTGTTTGTATTTCATATTCAATGTGTCCACCATGCTAAAGCATGTTTTTATGTGTGACTGTGATTAGCACTGCATCCACGTGCATGCCTGTCTCTCATTTGACCTTTGGCCTACCCATGAACTCATTATCTCTGACAACACAGAGGCATGGGTGCCCTTTCCCGAGTGGGCTTATCACCTGCCACTCCTCGCCTGTCACCTTGTTCAGATTCAGGACAACCCCAACCATCCTCCGTGCTCCCTTTGACCTTTCCCCTGTGAACAAGACAGAGACCTTTTGAAGGATGTCCCTGCCTAATCCCATCACCTTACTCTGCATCGACGGCCTGTGTTTATCAGCAGCCGCTTGTTCAGCTGGAGGAGACAACGAACGGGGGGAGAAATAAATAGACAGGAGAATCAATGTGAGCTGCATTGATGGGCTATGGTGCTTGAAGACACATTTGTGTAACACAATAGTCCTGAAGACTGGGTATGGGTGTGACAGTCATGCCACGATAAGCCATCATGGGTTTGATCAGGAGGGTTTGATGAGGAAGATTCTGCACGTGCTCTGTATGGGGATGCAGCACTTATGAATTTTAACACCTATGTTAAACTGACGAAAATGATTCTGGTTTCACAATAACAGGGAATTTCTGAAAATTGGAGCCATTGTTCATACAATAACGAGTTTGGTTCAAGTATTTTTATAGTATACTAGGATTAACCTCACATGAACATCTGACTAGATAATAAACTAAAGGGTTACTGTCATCATCTAGCATGCCTATTGTTACTAGTTGATCTAATTTTACATAACCAGAGAAAATACTGTCATTATTGACTTATTTATTTTAGGTTGTAAACACCAAATAGTAACCACGACACTGCTGATTGGTGACATATTAGGATTTAAATCCCAACTAAGCTGGTTTCATTTAGGAACATTTTGCAAGCATAATATCCCTCAGTTGCTGTATGCTGGGGTTTAGCGCTGGCTGGTGCAATTTAGCCACAACTTCTTTGCTGTCCAGTTTTGCCTCCACTTTCACTCGTTTCTTTGGTGGACACAAACATTTGGGGCTTGATCCCCCTGCTGCAGGCCTGCCCACAGACAGAGTTGGCTGGGCCCCTGACAAACCCAGAGAATGGGACCTCCCCAGTTGTGATGTATTCAAAGAATCAATGCAAATAGTGGTAGTATTGGTGCTGCTGTCCTGGCTAACAGTTACTCCAGTTTGGAGCTGAAATGAGTTTCATGCTATCATTGGGTTCTGATGTTGAAATGTTTTATTTAAGCCCCTTTTAAATCCCTTTATACCACTTTTCCTGCCCATGTTTGCCACGATTGTTTTCCATTATTCAGCAATTCTGTGCAATTTTTACCCATTTTCTATTTTTGCTACTTCAAACCAATTTTGCCAAATTTAAACCCCTCTGATCACGTTACACAGCCTATTTTTGCCTGTCTTTTTCTTTTTTCTTTGCCACTTTAATTTGCCTTTTTTCATCAATTTTGCACAATTTTAATCCATTCTGTGCTCTTTTTACCAAGTTGTGCTACATTGTAATCTTTTTTAACACATTTTTACAATTTTAACCAATTTTGATATGTTCAAAATCCAATTTCACTACATATTTTGCCTGTTTTGCCACTTTAACCCATTGTGAAACACTTTTCACTACTTTTACTGCCCATGTTTGCCACCTTTCATAAATTTTTGACTCCCTTAACCAATTTTGCTACATATTTAATCATATCTCACCACCTTTTCTGTTGATCTTGCCATTGTTAACCCATTTTTTCCACTTCCCTCCTGTTGTTACCTTTGTTAACTAATTTTTTCACTAAACTGCATTTCACTATTTGTTACACCCAAACAACTCTATCTCAATCTCTGAGTTAAAAAAAAACTGTCATGGGCACTGTTCCTATGGCATGCTAATGGCTTAGCTTTTCATATTTACATCCTGTAAAGTGCCAGGGAAAAGCTCTTGCAGCAAGGCTACTAGTGGTTAGAGGCTTCATTACAGCTTTAAGAGTTCATCTGACCAGGACTTCAGGCCCAAATTTAAGGAAAAAATGACAGGTAATTATTTAAACTGTTATTTTTGCAGGCCCGCAGTTTGCAGGATGGTTTTCTGTTAATTATTTAAACCAACTCATCGAATGGATGCTGGCTAATTTGATTTAATAATACTATTTAACCGGATACCTGTGCATATCCCTAATAGTGACACTATCACACAGTTTCAGAGACTTTAGGATTAATTAAACATGATTCAACCATGACACCTTTTACCTGCCTTGCCCCTAGTTCTGTGCTGACATACCCACCGTGGTAATTTTTTTCTGAATAGGAAATGAAATTCTAAAGCTTTTGAAAATCCTCAAGGTTAAATGAAGGTGATGCAACTTTCTATTCTGGTGTCAGCACACTTCCAACCTACTTCATCTCTTTTGTTCTCCCAGTCCGGTCCTTCACGTCCTCTTTGAATGTTACTCATAGTTTTTGCTGACTGAGCAGAATCAGGCTCAGGTCATTGTCAGTGTAAGGCTGCCAGTGTTTATGAATGGCTCCCAAGGCCGCCATGCTGAGATAAGCCAAGTCGCTCCACTTACATTATCATCTATGACACTGGTTCCCAACTTTTCTTCCTTGAAGCCTCTCTCTAAGACAAGCTGAGCTCCTCGTACCCATATGAAATACACTGTTAGAAAAAATTAAGAACTTTTTCAATTTTTTATTCATTGATGCAATCCCAACAGGATAGGCATGCATGCTCATTTCTCGCCTCAAGAAATTCTTATGAATTATCCAGTAAGCCTTTTATGTGAATAATAGTTAATATGTGCAAATCAAATTTCACCAGTAAGGGAGCTTTTCATCCCCACAGGGGGTTCTGGACCCCAGGTTGCAAACCAATGATCCACAAAGTACTGAAGACTGTTGAATTTTACTGCCACAGTTTTATTTACAATTATAAAACCATGTATAGCTCCGAAGTATTGGAAAAGGTCCTTAAGTATGCAATATCAGACTGGCATGGTTAGATATAAATAGCTGTGTGATGTAATGGACACATTTACAGTGATTTGAGAAGGTAGTCTTTTAGTGACACCTTGAGAAAAGAAGAGCCAACAAAAACAGCCTGGACGTCTCCAATAACATTTCAAAGAAGCACCCAGAGTCACAAAGCTCCCTCTGGGACTGCGTCTTCATGTGGCCATTGAAAAATTTCAAAGCTCCCTCTTTATCGATCAGATAAAAGAGCAACTATTCAAAGAGGATTGGGTTTGAATACCATCTTTTATTTATTTTTTTTAGCTTTTGTTGGGCTTGTGAAGATTTAGTATCCATGATATTGACAGTGCAGATATTCACAGTTGTTTTCCTCACAGCTTCAGCGTTCTGCCTCAGTCTTTTGTTGTCGCTCGCACTTGATGGCAAATACGTGTAGGAGTAGTTTAGAGGTAATTGTTCTCTACACATTTATGCTTGTGTTCTTCTGCTCTTTTTATAGTAAAGACGATGTTTTGAACTTGGTTATTGTTAAATCTGCAAAGGAAAAAGTAGAAATAAAAAACACTGGAAATATATAGAAAAAAAGTGCGAGTGCAGCAGTGGTACCCAGCTGTGTCATAACATTTGAAGGGAACATAGGACAATAACTCAGGGTTAATTTAAGCAGCTTGTTGACATTTAGTCCTAGTCTTAAGATGAAAGGATTATAAAGTAAAGCTTCCTCCAATGCAGTCCTACTCATATTGTGCATATGCATTTGGTTGTTTGTCTCTACTATATGTCTGCCTTGTGACTGACTGGCGACCAGTCCAGAGTGTACCCCGCCTCTGGGAGAGGTTTCAGCTTCCTGAGACCCCAATCAGGAAAAGCAGTATAGAAAATGGAGGGATGACTGCGTTAACTACGTGGTATACAGTGCTTTCAGAAAGTCAGACCCCTGTCACTATTTTCAGTTTTGGTATGTTGCAGCCTGATGATAGAGTTAAAAAAAAATAAAAAAACAAAGTCATTTCTATTCTACTCTCAGTACCCCATCATTTTTTACCTTAAAAAGCCCCCCATCATGACAAAGAGAAAACAGCTGTCTCTCGATCACTGCTGAGATGTTTCTACACCTTGATTGAAGTCCACCTGTGGTAAATCCGACTGATAGACATGACTTGGAAAAGCTCACACCTTTCTACTGAAGGCCTCATAGCTGACAATGCACATCAGAGCAAAAACCAAGCCATGAGATCAAAGGAACTGCCTGCAGAGCTCAGGGACTCAAGCACAGATCCGAGGAAGTCTACAAAAAATTCTGCTGCACCAAAGGTTCTCAAATGCACAGTGGCCTCCATAATTCTCATATGGAAGAAGTTTGGCACAACCAGGACTCTTCCAAGAGCTGTTCCCCTGGCCAAACTGAGCAATAGGGGAAGACAGGCCTTTGTTACAGAGATGACCAAGAACCTGATAGTCACTCTGACTGAGCTCAAGAGATCAAAGTTCCAAAGAGACAACCGTCACTGTCCTTAACCAATCTGGGCTTTATGGCAGAGGGGCCAGACGAAAGCCTCTCCTCAGTGCAAAACACATGAAAAGCTGCTTGGCTTTCATATTGAGTTTTTTGCAAACTCCACATGAAAGTGTCTGTTACATCTTCATTATCAAAATTAATATTGCTATGATTCCCACCCACGATCCAGCTACACCACATTTCCTCTCCAGTACTCCCCATCTGTGCAAACAAATAGTCCCCATAATTTTGCAGCGTGGCAATTTAGCAGGTTCTTAATTCATTGATATCATAAATTATTTTGTGATACATTTGGGAAAGCTTTACTGGGAGCTTAAAGTAAAAATGGATCATTATTTTTCTGGTTATTTTCTTTTTACGGTAATAAATCACCCTGGGCAGCTCATACACACCCATAGATAATGTCTCACTCAGCTGAAGATAGATGTGTATCTCAAAAAAGCTTGGTAATTATCCTGTCAATCATGTAAAAGCATGCTGTCAGATCGGACGTCTACAAATACAATTTTCAAATGTTACCAGGTAGTTTTTAGTGAGGATATGTCATTGCACTTAAGAAATGCTGCATTTAGCTGACGAATCTTGGTAAACTTAAAAAATAAGCTGTTATGCTGTGCATGTCTTGCTATGTGCAGCAGTCGAGCCAATACAATTCTTAGAATAAGTCCTTTACCTTTATTTCAGGAATTTTAGCATTGTTTGCAGGGTGCATAGACCACTTTTTCATTTTGGAAGCTTTTTAAGTAGTTGAGACCTTATTTTTCATGTGTAATATCTTAAAATAATATAATATCAGCTTAAGATGAATGCAATAGGACAATCTTGACTAGAAATGAGTCAGCTTCACTTGCTAAGATAGGAGTTTTTGCAGTGTATGCTCTGCAATAGAGGTCACAATCATGCTGAAACTAACTGGCTCCTTTTGTTTTCAGCCAAAAGCTAAAAAATGTCACTTTAAGCTTGGTTACCCACCCTCGGACCACCCTCATTTAAAAGACTCCTTTAGAGAATAGGAAAGCAAGTGGCTGTGTGGTTAAGCAAGTCAGACTGAGCATTTTATGAGAGTAGATTCAAGTGAATTTTTACCCTACCACAGTGCTTACATCTAACATTATTCCGGGCTTCAGTCAAAATGTTAGGGGGCTTAAGCCGGCACACACCAGAACTTGGCGCCCTAGGCAAGCATATCCAGCCACTTTGCACTGTGCGCTGTTTTAAGATGCTACCGTATTATGTAAGGAGATACATATAAATGGATGATCTAAATGAATGGGTCTGGCCTGGCTTTCTTTTTAAGGCCTTCCTGATGAATAGCAGGCTCGGTTATTCTCTCAGCATGAGGCTCTAATAAGCCCAGGGACCCAGCCAAGGCCCAAAAGAGAAGCTCGATTTAAACCAATCCTAAGGAGCTGGGAGCATGATTTACGATGTAGCGCTGCTCCTCTCCTGCAGACCCCCTCCAGAAGCCAATCACATCCAAAACACTCAACACTTCCTGCCGACTGACTGCGGACCCTACGTGCTACCGCTGCCTGCACTGTTGTCACTGCTTCTAATCTATTTGATTGATTATGAGCCTAATCCCTGCATTATTCCCTCTGTTTTTTTTTTTCTTGTGTTTCTCACTGTGGAGGAGCAAACAAAAAGCTAACTGCTTCCTGTGTTTCAGATTTTATTCCTCCTCTTTTCACATCTTTTATGTCTTTATATTATGAGAAATTATGATTACCTGTAAAGGTCAGGTTTGGGGAAGCCATGCATGTGATTTGCAGCTGCCACGTGGGGTGATGAATGCAGCAGGCAATGGTGATACATCACTCTCTGTGCAATTCAGACCCATGTTAAGAAATGGAGCTACACTCGTAGCACACACGATGACCCCCCCAAAAAAAACTGCTTTCTATGTGATGCTAGATATATATAAGTGAACTGTAAACTGTATAGGGGCTGCCTTCTTTTCAGATACATGAAAATGGTATGTTTGTGTCACAGAGGCTCTCGTGACCTTGAGGTGCTGCCCCACCACCCTGTCTGACGATGTCACAGCACAGAAAAGAAGTCACGATCTCTCAGCACGCAGCGCAGAAAGCGTCTGACTCTGGCTCATCGGGGCCGAGCTGTGTTGACACAAAATGACTTAGCAATTCTAGCAGACTGTGAGAAAAGCAGGCGAGAGGCAGCGTGTTATCGGGCCAACATAGGAACTCAGACACTCAAAGTGATAACACAGAAAACACATTCACATCAGACAAACTGCCTCACTCCTGGCCTCCCACTATCTCCTCCCTTCCTCTCCTCTAGCCTTTGAAAAGGAAAAAAAAAAACAGTCAGAAAGTGACAAGTTTGGATTTGCACGCCCCTGTGGTGGAATGAGTTTGGAAGAAATTCAAGTTCTGGAAGAGAGGAGAAAGTCTCTTTTGTGTGGACGGATAAGGTTTGAGGGGTGAAGATGAGCCTTTTGTGACTTTGAGCCCCAACACAAACTGGAGGAGGAGATTTTTCTCCCCCTTTTAATATTTTGCCTTCTTAACATACAGATTGGCACCCTTGGGTGAGCCCAAAACAGATTTTTAATTCTGAACTTGGAGAGCATCCACCAGTCAGCTCCTTACTATACCTTGGTGGAACTGGAATTGCCAAGATGAGTGATGGTCAACTTTGGGATCAGACCCCTAAAAACATGTTGGCTGGATTACTGGAAGACAAGGCTTTCCAGACTGGCAGTTATATTTTTTCATTTTTACTCTTTTTTTACACAATCTGACCAAGAGTTGTCACAGTACCATAAGTTTAAAGTTTTAAAACAGCAATATTGATACCCTTTTTAATACCACACACGAAAAAACACTCAGAACATCCAGAACTAGTTAATTTAGTTACTTTTAATTTCAACCTGCAGCCACTGAACACAAAAATATAGTATAATAATATATATGATAATATAAAATATAGTAATGGTTATAAAAGGCGAAGTTAATAAGATTTTCCTATAAGTAATGTACACCCAAAGAACTTTTTTCCTCTGAATTATAATTAAAAATCAATTTAGCTTGAAATCATCATACCCAGTATGCAGTCATTCTACTCTAATGTTCTTATACAGGATGTTTTATGGGCATCAGCATCTGTGCAGGGATCTCAGTCATAAGACCAGGTGACATCTGTCTCAGCTCTCCCTGTCAGCATCAAGTGCTAATGTTAGCATGGGCAATGTAATGAAACATTAAAGGAACTTAATAAAACAGCTAACCTGTAATTAAAAAGGAGGTGAGACGGTATTGAAAGATGCTCCCTGGGTTAGTCAAGCAGCAAGTTTTGAATTACTGGAGCACATAGCTAGAAACCCCCATATACTTTATATAGAAAAATGTATGATAATGCATATGAAATAAGCTCAGAAGCAATTAATCCACAATAGTATAAATGTAAATATGAGGGTGCAACCAGCTTTATGCTATAAATGAGGAGGCTGGGGTGGAGGAGGTTACACTTTACCTGCAGCAGCAGTTCGATCAAAAGTACAGTGCTTAACAAATTTATTAGACCACCACCAAAAGTAAGGTTTATGCCACAGCTGCCCTAAATTAACCGCACTGGTAAAAATTGATAAAACCAAAATCATTTTTTATGTTTCTGCAATGGTTAATACGCCAATATGTTGTAGCTCCTTAACCAAAATTATATTTTTAATGCTAAAATATAATTATTATTGTTATACATGAATTTTCAAATTTACTGATTTACAAAAAAAACCCTGAAAAAATAGTAAAGCACATTATTATTTCTTGATAAATGTCAAATTATAGTTATTTACTTGCATTCCTGAACAGAAAAATGAGTTTTAGTGCTTGAATGTTATGCTTGATTCATTTCTGACTTCTCAGAGAAGCCCAGTGAGTTGGCACAAATTTGGGTTTAAAAAGGTGAATTCAGTTTGAAATTCCTCATTCCTATTCAAAATGGTAAAATGTGGAGACCTCACTAAAAAAGGAAAGAGTCTGCATTAAAGCACTTCATGATGCTGGATGGTCTCTGAGACAGGTGGTCTATTAAATTTGTTAAGCACTGTACATCATATTTAAATACACCGCTGTGTTGAGAGAAAGAGCTGTGTCTGGCTGTGGAAGCTGGGAGGCAATAATTGGGATCAGCTGGCCATCAGCTGATCACGGCTGGGCGTGTGACTTCTGTATCCTGCATAAACTAACCTTTATTTAACCTCTGTGGGCCTGAAAAACTTTGTAATCCCCAGGAAGTTTAAAGGGTAAGTCAGTCTTTAGCAGAGAGGAGAAAACTCCAACGGCTAAAAAACATCAAGTGGCCCGATTAAAACTGAGAGACTTGTGAATTAATGAATTTCCTCCCTAATTTGACCTCAGACCTCACTGAATTGATTCCTCTAACTTAAATACTCTATCTCTGCCCACCATCTCCACATACACCTGTCTAGATCCATCTGCTGATATCTTTTTCACATTAAGTCTACCGACTGAAGTATGTGGGCGGAGTTTAGGCATCACTTCATCGCTCTCATTTGACAGTGTCATACTGCCTGTCATGCAGCAGTCTAGGGACTCAATATCTGTAG
Organism: Cheilinus undulatus; assembly: GCF_018320785.1. Classification (NCBI taxonomy): domain Eukaryota; kingdom Metazoa; phylum Chordata; class Actinopteri; order Labriformes; family Labridae; genus Cheilinus; species Cheilinus undulatus. The sequence continues at coordinate 17,100,819 of NC_054867.1, forward strand.
CAGCGGGGAGGCACTCACACATGAAAGCAGCAGTATTAAAATGATTCTTTAAAAAATGGAACAAAGTCACTCAGCGTCTGATGTCTTAAGCGGATTGAGAGAAAATCCATCTGCCTTAATGTCAGCCTGGCTGTCTATGAAGTATAGTGAGTAGCAGGCTTTGTGGATGCTGATGTTAGTGAGGAGTGGACTCCAGCTGACAGCGAGAGGTGAGAGGAGGGGAGCGGGGAGAGAAGTTGAGTTTTTGTATGTTAATAGGTTCACTTTAACTGAGCGTGTGGCTTGAAGGCAAAACAGAAGCTCAGGTATGGTTGAGTTGATTTAGTATGCACGGCCTGAATCATGCGCACTCAAGGAATGAGGATTTTAATTGTTTGTGACAGAGAGACATGACAAGCTTTTTCCTGCCTGTCACCATTAATGCGAATTAAAATGCTTATGGAAATCTCGCCAAAACTGTTGAAGGCATGACACATTGCCCTCTCGCTTACACGTGACTCACACATGAGTGTTTAGCATCACACTTGTTAGTCGTGTGTCTAGCTGGCACATGTTTGAGTGTGTAAATACGCTAAAGGGCTAAAATAAATCCCACATTCACACCGTGGAGGCTTGAAATGTAGCAGCGTGTGCTAATGTATGTCATACTTCTTATGATTTACAAACAGAGTGGCTATCTTAATTCCATCCTGTGAGAAATTGCTGTAAAATGTGTTTGGATAATGAAATCTCATGAAAAACAAAAGCTAGAAAAACAAAGTGTGGAGCAGTTTTCTCAGCTGTCTTTAGCAGTTGGAAGCAAGTAAGCAGATTCTTTGCCAGGGAGCTGCTGAATACATTACTAGTGCCAGGGAAATATGCAAATTTGGTTAAAGGAAATGTAATTTTCCATTCCCCTTGTTGATTGCACTTAATGCAACTTGCAAAGTAATGGTGATTTAATTGAATCTGTGAATGCGACTAGTTTAAATCAAGGAGCAGATTATTGCACAGCTATTGTAATGTTTTATGCAAATATTTGAAGCATATGCCACTAAAAGCAGATATTAATGAGATCTGCAGGAAGCTGCTGTCATATGAAGGTAGAGGAAGCCAGCAGGAAAATGAAAATGTGCCTTTTCTGCAGGAACACTGCCTATAGCCATTTACATGTCTTTAATGTGAGCTTTCATATGCATCATTTGCACACATAGTAGCAGGTCTCCTGCAAAGGTTTATTAGGAAATTTGGTGCATAAATATTGTTTAACCCCCTTAAAGGATGATCCTATGAGCATACATATGGAAAATACCGAGCTTCATGATGACACAGACCGGTACCAAACATTACAGTCCAGCTGATTATAAATTCAAATGAAGAGAGTAAAAGGAGCAGAGATGCTAACAGCATGTGATGGGTGTCCTGCTGTAAGTCTGGCCTAGCGTATAATGTGTGTTAATGTTAGCTGGACCTCCTGGGCTGCTCTGGCATAGGGCTGAATTTTCCCTCGGGGATCACCGACTTATTTTTGCCATCCATTGCACAATCCACCGTATGCTGATGCATTATGTTGATCATTATCTCTTACTACTTTCTCTCTCTCCTTTTCCCTCCCGCTCTCTCTCACCTCCCACAGCGCTGGACAGCATCGAACAGGGCATGGTGATTAAAAGAAATGTCAGTGCATTCATTAATAATTCCACCGAGTAGCCCATCGCTGTGCTCGCTGGGCTTATTCCATCATATCGGGCATCTCAGAATTGTTCGCTTGTCACATAACATGGCACGCTCTTGTGTTTTGTAACTCTCATGTGGGAGTATTTTATTATATATGGGGCGGTTTTTGATAGAGGGGTGAAACGGCTTCTCACAGCTGGTCAGTCACTCTCTCTTTTACACTCCCTTTCACTCTGGGCCCCCTTTTTTTCTCCTCACTGCTCTCCACCAATGTTTCTCTTTTGCTTTGGGGGTAATGGCCACAGCTGGCCAGACATCCAGGCAGGGCAATGCCTGAGGGAGCCCCGTGCAGCTGGCACAGAGTGAGGTGCAGGAGTTAAAGTGGTGTTGAGGACTGAGGGTGGGGGCAGGGAGTAGGTTTCACGGGGTACTAAGAAAAACAGGAGGGTGATCTCAATCACATGGGTTTTTTATTATCTTTGCTGGTTTTACAGATAACATGAGGCCTTAAACAGAAAGTTCATTGTGTTTCCTGTTGTAATTCTCAAAGCTGGACCAAAATCCACATCTTAGTTTATTAGTAAAAGCAAGCTTGATGCTAAATTGCCATTAACAGGCTAACGGAACTAACATCATGACTAGTGATGTTCCTAGGGTATCCGATTCAACACAAAATTTGATTGTGTTTAGCCAACTAGTCTAAAGAAAAATAAATACATGCTGGCACTGCAGCCCTACTATCCTCTTTGCAGGTTAACATCCACATTTCTGTACTGAATATCTTCACTCAATGATTAAATGTGAGTATAACCTGACACGGCCCCTGGACAACTGTTCTCCTGTTTTCCATATCAGAATAGTGCTAAACCATGCTTTTCTATACAAGATGCTATTGGTATGATAGCAGTTAGCACTTCATTGTGGCAGCCAGACAGTAGTTATTGAGAACAATTACAGTGGCTGGCAGCTGCAGTACAGTTTAGATGAAGTGTTTCACAGGTATTGTGACTCAGAGATGATTTTTAAAAATAATGAATTAATTAATGATAATAATAATAGTAGTAGTAGTAGTAATGAGTATTGTGCTTGGTTATTATATCAAAAATGTGGCTTTTACTTTGAAATTATGGTTAAAAAAACATTGTTTGCCGCAGCATTTTGTGCACTATTGTACTTCACCCAGCAGATATGGAAGTTTCTATTCATTGTTCATACTTGTGAATTGTTTTTCTTTTTTAGTGTTTTTTTTTTTTTTTCAAAATACAATGGTAAATTGAATGCAATGAAAAAAAAATGTAAAAAACACACACTAAGAGACAAACTCCACATCTTTAGGGCAGAGTAAGGGATGGATGTGGCGAGTAAACAAAAAGTAGGGTACAATCCTGACATGTAGCAGGGTTGTGATGAGCCCCCTGGTCGGGCTGTGAATGTCTCAAGGTCCTGAAAACTGCCGGTGGTCTCCAGGTGCATTACCAGGAGTGAAAAGGCCTGGACAAAAGAGAAAGCCACCAAGCTTGACCTTGGCTTGCAAATCACACACACATGTTGACACACGTCTCCCCCCACCCTTCCCCGCCTTCAGACCTGCTTGTGGCACATCAGTCCTTTGTATTCCCTGAAACATCCAACTTAATAATGTTGAGTGAAAAAATAAGGAACTAATTGGTGCACTATAGCTATGAGTTTGATATGTCAACTAAAGGTCAACATGAAGTATTAAGCTGGGCCCCTCCACTCAAAAAAGCTGTGAAACTTGTTACTTAGTATTTTCAGTTTGCCCCTCATATTGTTTTTAAAGTGAAAACCTAAAATGTAGGCCAAATGTAGTATGAAGATGCATGTAAATGATTACAGGATCCTCAGTATGCAAAGAATGGATGTAGTAGTTTGGATGAAACCTACAGTAGGCATTGGACTGGCCTCCCACAGTATGAAACACCAACCAACAGGAGATCACAATGGCCAAAAGCCAAAGCATTAGCTATAACTCTACTATTTTTACAATGCAATGCTGTGAATTAAACACTGGTAACACTGGTGGATGCTACACTAGCAGCATTTGCCATTAGCTGGGCTATACTTTGTAAGGCCTGAAACTGGCTTTGACAAGCCCAGCTTACTGTGAAATAATGGCCAACTGGACATTACAGTGATGTAGTTGTGCCTGGAGAAGTGGGTTTACTCATTATTTATCCACCATATATTCTTAGCAGCTGATCCAGCAGAGGATAACTATCATAAACAAAGACATGTAAGATCTTGTTGTATATTAAGTTCACCTAAAAAGGGGTCTTCAGTTTTTGTACATTGTCACTTCTCCCTCTGTTTCAGGGTGAAATAACAGCATAAGCAGGGAGAACATTACAATCACCACTGACCCACCGCCTATGCTGAGACAACTTCATGCATTTTGAATGAACTTCTCCATGATTCTTAGCTGTGTTGGTAGTGATGTGTTACAAAGCAGCCCACTTATGTGCACAGATGATATTTTGCTGCCTTGGCTTTCCTAGGAGAGGGGATTGGTACTCAATGGACACTGAAAGATAAGTGGGTCTACTCCAGATACCCTGCACTAAAACACAAATCATACTACATATTTCTGTCAACAGGGTACACAGCATATGATAGGTATTATGCAGGACACAGTGCATTCAGCAGTAGTATAGGCAGAATACAGCCAATCTGTTTTCATTAACAATGGTATAAAAATATGTTAGGTTTGTAGATGTTAGGTTAGGTTTTTGTCTGTAACACCACTGTTGTGTCTTTGTCAAATGTCAGTGTCTGGCCTGAATTAATAAACGTGAAGTTTTAAATGATTTACTTTAAACAAATGAGCCAATCCATTCATCTTTATCAAGCCTCTTCAAATAACACGTTTGGCTGCAGTCTTTAATTGGACATCTTAAGTCTGTTTCATTTGAGGAATAATAAAAATTGTCCCTTGTTGGATATTTAAATGCTTAGCCTTGCTTCAGTTTTTTTTGACAACTGGCATCTTGTGGTCACGTTAATAAGAAGAACAATCCTCATCTTTTAGCAAAAGAGACTAATGTGTATTTATTTATTTCAGTGATTATGGTGTCTTGTTATGACATTGTTTGTTTTGTAAAATAGAATAGCAAAAACCCTGGAAGTTTCACTGATTGAATTTGAATTGAATATTGTGTTTTGTTGAATATTGGCACATTTTTTCTACCGTAATTTCCTCTGAGCATGTGGGGAGCTGTGACAATGCTGTGTGTGAGAGGCATGTTGTCTCTCCCCCTTCCTCCTTCAGTTTAGTGCTATTTCTGGTTGGCACATCTCAGCTGGTTTAAATGAAACACATCTTTGTGCTGTGCGTCAGACAGGCAGCTACTAATATGTTATTTTATCCATCCTCCATCCTGATGCACCATTGTCAGGCAGAGAAACAGAACAATCAATGGCTGTGACCAGTGAGGGCGTCATTGACGGCAGCAGCTGGAGGAAGACACGAGAAACAACATCCCCTCCTCTTCAGACGTTATAGATTTGCCATGTTGCCAAAACCATCATTTATCTCTGGATATAGTCAAAGAAAACACAGATTTTCTAATAGAAATACCACATTTGCTCATGTAGTTTCAATGAAGAGCAGCAGTTTGTAATGTTTTATGGATCAGCTCTTCACCAAGCTGAATTTGATCCATTTGATGGTAACAGCAGTCATTTAACCAATCTGTTACGTTTCTAGCTGTTTCCTTTAGAGATGGTTGTTTTGTCTTCTTTCTTATCAAGGGCACAGAGATTCGTGGAAATTCAAAAAATTCAAGTTATCTAGTCTATAAACCACTAGAGAGAGATAAGAGCTAACAAAGACAAGGCAAGGCAGGTTCACTCATAGGCAGGAAAAGCACTTCATGTTTCTAGATAATACACAGCTATGCAATAAAAACACAGAGATATGAAAAAGAACATCTGCTGATGTCTCAATCACAAATGATGGGCCATTTGATGAAAAGTGACGGTACATCAGTGCTTCCATCATTTCATTTCTTAGCAGCTTGAAAGGCCAGTTAAAGACCATCTGTTGTTGTTGTGTGTGGATTAACTTTAAGACTATTTAAGCCGAAACAAGAAATGTGATGTTAAGGGTCAAGGTTTAGATAGGACTACATAGACCAGGGGAATGCAATATGTTGTTCTGGCACTCAGTAATGACAAGACATGGCTTCAACAGCATAAAGAGATCGCAAAAATGTCATGAAATTGCCTTTAAAGATTAAAAAAATGAACCTTGAATCTGCATTTTAAGGCTATGTTTATGTATTGTTTATCTAAATTTCAGACACTTATACAAAGCAATCGTTTTTTCAATAATTGATTGCTTCTAAAACTACCAAAGCATCAAAGTAATAATGTACATTTTCAGTCACATTTTAACTCAAAACATCCATCAGACAGAAATCAGTAGTGGTCCTGATGTTGTCCAAGTACATTACTGTGCCTATGAAAAGTATTCACCCTCTTGAATGTTTTCAAAGTGAAGCCAGATTCCTAAAAAGTTAAATAAGAATGTGTTAGGTAAAATAATTGACAGCACCTCTTGGGGCTAGTAGACTCACAATTAGTGAAATGGAGACTGTCGTGGGTCCAGTCCCTGGTTAATCAATATTCCTGGCTACCATTACACAATGAAGACAAAAGAACAATCCAAGCAACTCAGAGAAAATGTTATTGAAAATAAAAGTCAGGGAATGGATAAAAATCTTCCAAGGCACTGAACATCCCCGGAGTTCAGTTAAATCCATCATCAAGAAACGGACTGTGGCACGTGGGTAAATCTGCCTAGATCAGGCCGTCCTCAGCAAGGGTGATTACTTTTGGATTTGTCAATTTTGTTTTTAAATTTATATTTTAAATTTTATTTTTATTAGTATTCACTGCTAGTTTCCTAGTTTAGTTTTATTTAGCAAAATTTTTTGTTTTAGTTTAGTTTTTATTCATAATAGTGTAGTGTTAATTTCATCGACTAAAACTATGGCTAAAAATGTTCATTGACAGAATTTTTTTTGCGATGACAAAAACTAGACCAAGACTAACAAAGATAAATCTGTGATGACTAAAACTGACAAAAAAAAAAAAAAAAAAAAAGTTTAGTTTTTATCATGATGACTAAAACTAGACTAAAATGTAATGTAGTTTTTGTTGGACATTCAAAATCCGTATTTCTCCACTGTGGGTAAATCTGTCAAAAAACAATGCAGCTGTAGCTATTCTGCCTCTCAGCTGTAGAAAACAGTGACCCCAGGTTTGGCAGTTTACATAGAAAACACTACCATGACTTGGTACTAGATTTAGGCAAGAGAACAAGTGTTTGGACTAGAGGTAAAGACTAAAATGTGAGGACTTTTATGGACTAAAACTAGACTAAAATGTCTTGAGTTTTAGTCGACTAAAACTAGACTAAAACTAAAAAGGATAGAAATGACTAAAATGTGACTAAAACTAAACGATTTCAAAACTAAGACTGAAGCTAAAAATAGCTGCCAAAATTAACACTGTTTTATTTGTTAGTTTTTTTTTTTTTTTTCAGCATAAAGGGGCACTTGTTTGTGGTGAGACCCAAAACAGTCAGAAAGGGTCAGCATCATATAATTCTGAAATACATAAAGGCTACTTGTCAATTTTCATGTTATAAATTCAAATTTCATGTTTGAATACAACTCAAAACCAAAACTAACCATTGTGTGAGGTCTTCCTCAATCAAATCACTCCCCAGGCTTGGGTGTATATGCTAGTCAGCATGCTGGTGTCAAAGACTAAAACTAAGGATGTTTTTCCCCCTAATTTTAGTTCATTTTAGTTAGTTTTGTAAGCACAGAATTCAGTTTGTTATTTTTTTTCTTTTTTGTGAAGCTTACTTTTTATTTAGTTACAGTTGACTAGATGATTTTTACATTTTAATTGTTGTCATTTAGTTGAGTTTTAGTTAGTTATAATAGCCTTGGTCCTCACAAACTGAGTGACCATGCTAGAACAGACTAGTGAGAGAGGCCACCAAGACACTTATGACTACATGACTACTCTGAGGGAGTTACAAGCTTCAGCAGCTGAGATGGGAGAGACTCTGCAAACAACTGTTGCCTGGGTTCTTCACCAGTCAAAGCTTTATGGTAGAGTGGCAAAGAGAAAGCCACTGTTGAAGAAAACTCAGATTCAATCTGGACTAGAGTTCTACTAAAGGCACGTGGGAGACTCCATGATCAAGTTGAAGAAAGTTCTTTGATCTGATGAGGCCAAAATGGTGCTTTTTGGCCATAAGGCAAGGCGCAATGTTGGTGGGCAGACTTTTCACAACTCCACTGTGAAGCACGGTGGTGGCAGCATCATGCCATGGAGTTGCTTCTCAGTAGCCGCACTTAGAAAACTTGTAAAGGTAGAGGGAAATGAATGCGGTCAAATATGGGATATCCTGGGGGACAATCTTATTCAGTCTGCAATGATAGTAACAATCAAATTGTAGTTAAAGTTAGAGGCAATTTTCAAACTTGATTTTTGTGTCAGTAGTTGTAGTACAAGTGTTGCTGTCAGTAAGGCACCGGTAAACTGTTGTTCCAGTATGTGAAAAATGATAATTGATCAAATTAGTTTGAATATTTATCCAAATGCTAAATGTGATCTTTCATACCTTTTAAAAATATTACTGGAAGGAAAGTATTACACAATTCAATAACTCAAGTTTAAGTTTGCGAACCAAAGCGGGCGAGTCTCTGCCATGAAACTCTAGGGCTGAAAATGAGTCCCTCTCTGGCCCTGGCTCTTTCCCATTCAAGTCTGTACTGGTTGCAACTAAGGTGGTTCTGACAGAGAAATGTTAACAGGAGTTTAACTGTAGGATTTTTCCATACAAGCAAGAAATGAGAGAAAAAATGCTGAAAATACTCATGTGCAGAGAAAGATAAGAATTACACACACTGCTAGTCCCGTCTACATCACCACCAGTTTCTCTCCTTTTTAGTAGCATGTAGGGCTCTACATTCTTGGAATGGTAAAAGGGTCAGGGTATTCTTCTGTACAACAGACCCATATGTATTCTGGTGTTAGGGAGCCGGAGAGAGCCGGGGTCTCTGCTGCAGAGCGAGGAGACAGCGTCACAGAAAAAGCCTTTGTTCCCTGCCTGCTGCCACTCTCTCAGCTGGAATTCCATTTGTTCCCTCACCAGAATGAAATGGCATTGATTGTTGGCTCAGATGTCTGGTGTGAGGGAGGGGCTGGGATACAAGGAGAGAGATGGGGGTGCAGAAAGAGGGAAAGAAATGAAGATGCAGATGGACAGGCAAAGGGACAGGCAGACGGAGATACTGAAAAAAAAAGATAGCTGGAGAGGACGGAAAGGAATGTGGGAAAATGTGGAGCTGCTGCAAACCTATGATAGGACTTGAAAGGAGGAAGACCAGAGAGAGATGGGAAATGTAGGATAAAAGAAGGAAAGCAGGTGGTGTTCATGGCAGGTTCATCCTCAGATCCTCCTCAGTGGGTTTCCTCATCAGCATTCCTGCCTCACTTTAACTATTATCAGGACGCAGAGGAAGAGGGGACCTGATGTGCCCTGGGATTAAGTGCTCACTGTGTGCTCAGGACATTTGTAGCTTTGATTATAGAAACATTTGTCAAATGTATTACACAGTAAATCAATCTCCAATCGCTGTATTCATATGGGATGAGGCAAGGTAACTAAAACGTAAGTGAGAGTCATATATGGGGGTGGTGAGGATATTTGTTTGGGTCTATACAGCTTTATTTTTCACAAAGCAATACTAGCCAATGCCTTTTTGTCATTTCTGATAGTTAAAATGTTTTTTTCCTTCTAATGGCTGTTTCAGACTGGCAGTATGTTTTTCTGCCTGCAACTGTGGCAGCGCTCCTGCACATGTTATTTTGTGAAAGGCACATCATCACTCGGTTCCATGGCTCACAAGGTTTATACTTTTGATAGGACATCTCCGTTTAAATCAAAGCATGTTTGTGATAAAACAAGTCATTTTTAATTTGTAAAAAGACCTCTACTTGTCTCTTAGCTCAGTACAAGAATTCTCTAGACTCTTATCTCCCTTAAGTTGGCTAGATGATACTCAATATGCAGAGCTTTTCTGATGATATTTTGGCACACAGGTCCATTTAGAGCTGTAAAGTACCAGCTTTCCTCTGTTCCCATTCATTCCTAATGGCTGTCCCCCTCCTGACAACCTCTAGCCATTGCCAGGAACCATTCAGAATAAAAGCATTCTGTACAAACAAAGGGAGTTTCTCCAAAGAAATGTTAAACTGCGTCTTTCTTTGAAAAGCTCAAACCTGAAGTATCCTTATACTGTGTTTATCTGTCCTTTAACACATTGTGCCGGTTTCGAAATCAAAAGCTGCACAAATTGTAGAAGTTTAGAGAAAACTGACACATCCTAGCTCGTGGCCTTCATCAGGTTCAGCAAGAAACAGAATGCAAACATGTTCTGCAAATGTGGACATACATATTTGCTATAACAAGGTAAATATGTCTCTCTCTGTATCATTTTCCTATCTAAATTGATAACTGTAAACTAGGCGAGACCTAAATTCTCTAGATTCTTTTCATGTGAGACATGCAAATCAGGCCGTCTGAAAGCCCTGACTTGTCAACATGCGAACAAACTGAAAATCAAGCCATGTTTCTGCCAAGATGCATGTCTAATAGCAGCAGACTAAAATCACCATAAGGCTGCAAGCAGTTCTCATATTTTAACCCTACTACCTGTCTTCTACCTGATGGTATAGGCCAGTAGTTCCCAACCTTTTTTCCCAAGGGCCCCCCTGCTTGTATAAATAAATAAATTACAATCAAAATACAGCCAACAATATGACAATCCCACTTTCCTTCCTCTAGTGGTAAACTACAGGTATTTCCATTACAGTGGACATATTTTAGACAGCTGCCTGACATCACTTTTATTGCTGATACTTCCAAACAGGAGGAAAAGAAGTGAATCAACAAGAGTTGAGGTGGCTCAGCTTTTTGCTAACAGTATTAAAGGCAGGCAGAACTTTATCAAAGTGCACATGTGCCCTGGGTGAAGCTTCTCAGGTAGCTAAACTTAACCACCAAGACTAATATCAAAACCTGAAAGTTAGATTGGTTAAGCTAGGGGCTTCCTATAACAGGTCATGTAAGGGGCAAAAATATCCCAAAACCAAATTATGTACCCTCTGAGATGAAACTCCAGGATGCTGACTGAGTCTGGCCCGTTTCCAGCCCTGGTCACTCATATGAAGGAGTTCTAAAAGACACAAGACTGAAAATATTCATGCTGTATAAGAAACAGAAATGTATTCTGACTCTCCTTAGCTCAGCGTCATCCCTGCTGTTGCTCATAGTGTAATAGGAGCTCACAGACGCTCTCCTGGGGAGACATATTTTGTTACATTTTGTAAATGTGAAAGGCAAATTCAGCAGAGCTTTGAAGAAGTGCTATTGTGGATAGTTTACATGCAGGCGGCACACCTGTGGGTGGTTCAGTTTACTGAAACATGCAGCAGGGAATACTATAGAAAGAAAAAGCCTGTATGGAGGACATCAAAGCAAAGTGGTCAAATGTCTGAGCTGGAAAGCGGCGCTCTAGCTTCACCCAGCAGTGCTCTCTCTCCATCTTTTTTTTTTTTTTTCTTCTCTTGCTGCCTTGTTTCTTCTCTGCTTGCCGGTTCAGTCTGCAGTGTTCCCTCTCCTTTTCCCTCCAGGGACATACGCTTGACATGCTGCAGGCTAAAGGGAATTTGTTCTACACATCAAGTATGCATCATGCTGCTGTGTCTGTGGACAGCACCTCCAGAAAATGTGAAATAGACAGAAAATCATATTATTGCTGTGTGGTCATTCTCTGTGTTGTGACTGTGGGTGGTCAGGAAACACGGCTGAGATCCTGTTTACGGATGGGAGTGTTTCACATATGTGCTTATTGGATTGAGCAGGATGAGGAGCTCGCTGATCAATTTGTTGTGCCACTGGGTTGTCCAACAAATGAATATGCAATGATGTTACTAACAGAGCAATTATACAGACTCAGGAAGGTAATGCAAGCTGACATCAATCTGTCTTCATCAGTCACCAATAAGACTTTACAGCACCCATATTAGCCCACCTGTGATTTGAACAGTGTGACAGCATATGCAGAGACGAACAGGCATGGATGAATAGAAGCATGCTAACAAAACTTGTTCCTTTGTGCAGATGTGCTTGGAGCTCCATGTTATTTGACTGAATTTCCTGTGATAATAACATTTTTTTTCACATTATATACCAGAACTGAGAAATAAAAGACATAAAAATGTCGGCTTAAGGTGTCTGTACTCAAAATTTTGGCACAATTATTTATTCTGGGCACACTTTGAGACTTTGAAACAATCATGAATTTAAAAAAATATGTTTCTTTTTACTGGCAAAGCTCACCCAACACTGCTGTCTCTCTTGCTTGCGGCAAATTTAGGATCGAGGAGCCAGCCTGTTAGCTGAACAGCAACATCTGTGAAGCATTAATATAATAACTTAATGAAAATATAGACATTTTTTCAATGTATTGACTCTTCTAGTATGGACACCAAAAATGTAGATAGTTTTGTTATTACAAGCATAGCCTTAATTTATTGTATTTTTTTTTGTAATCCTATTACCCTTATAGATAACACACAGTGCCCATGAAAAGTATTCACCCCCTGTCCAGCCACAAATTCTCTATTGACCTGCATACTGGGCTTTGACTCGGCCTCTGCAGAACATTCACCTTGTTGTCTTTACACCATTTCTGTGTGGCTTTTGCTGTTCGCATCATTGTCTCCCTGAAAAATAAATCTTCTCCTAGGCCGTACTTCTGTTGCAGACCGAATAAGATTGTCCTCCAGAATTTTCCTTTATTTTGCTGCATTCTGCCTTTACAAGCCTTCCAGGTTGGCTGCTGAGAAGCATCCCCACAGCATGATGCTGCCACCACCGTGCAGTGATGATGACGTTTTTTCTGATGGCCAAAAAAAAGCACCATTTTGGTCTCATCAGACTAAGGCTATAATAGTTATGGATTTTTAATAAGTTTTTTATTCTTTACCTTTTGCTTTAAATTACAGTTGAGTTTTTATTAGCTTTTACTGCGGGTTTGTTAGTTTAGTTTTTATTTTACTGCTTCATTTTAGTTTAAGTTTTACTAGTTTTAGTGTTAGCTTTTGTTTTTTCAGCACTAAGTGATACCTGTCAGGGGTGAGACCCAAAAAGACTCTTCACTTTTCATTTATTTATTCCATCTCCATGTTTGTTAACAACTCAAGACCTGAAGTTTTCCTCCAACACCGAGGAGATCCTCAAGAGATGCCATTAAAGACAATGTTTACTCAGAAAGCTGAAATACTTTGGGGTTAATTCAAACATCCTAATGGCTTTTTACCATTCCTTCATTGAAAGTGTGCTCTCTTTCTCATTCACCTGCTGGTTCAATTCAATCAGCCTGCAAAACTGGACACGCCTTCATACCATTACAAAAGTCTGCTCAAAAATCATTGGATCCTTCAAGATCCCTCACACATTCTTCACTCTGCGTTTGAGCAGCTACCGTCAGGCTGCAGACTGCGTTGTCCAGGCTGCAGGACACAAAGAAGGAGAGCCACCTCCGTGCCCACAGCAGTCCAGTTCCTTAACTCTGACCCATCTGTACTCCAGCATCATATTGATGCTCTTTCTCATAATAGACAGTTGTCATTAGCACATGTTTTGTTTTAAATGTTGAGTGTCTGTCCATGCTGCTGCTCTCTGTGCCTTTTAATTGCCCTTCAGGGACAAATAAAGTGTTTTGAATTGAATCGAACTGAATTGGAATTACCGTTTTGTAAAGTCTCCTCCAATTAAATCAGGCCATTTCACTCTCCCCACTCATGGGTGCACATGTCAGTCAGTCTATTGCTGTCAAAGACTGAAACTAAGGATATTTTGTCTCTGTTTTTATTTTATTTTAGTTCAATCAGTTATTTCACGTTTGCAATTTTTCAAGCATTTATTATGGTAGCATAGCATAGCATAGTTTGGTGTCAGGCTCTGACTTCATCACTCCTCGCCAATTTATCTTACATGCAGAATTGAGGAGTGATGAGTTAACGCCCTAAACCCCCAATCAGAGCCAACAGGTGGATGCTGGGGTGGAGGTGGGTTGAAGCGAGACCACAGTGCCGATCCAGGACAGAGCAGAGGAAAAGACCAGAAATCTTGAAGCTTAAAAAGACCACTGAATCTGGATGTGAGTCATTTGATTTGATTGGATGCACGTCAGGTGTGTATCGTTGTGCTTGAAATTACTGCCTGAACTACCTCACAAGGTTCGTCACATTTTTGTAGCATTAAGCTCTAACACTCAGTGTTTCCATCACCTCTATCAGACCTGGATTCATCAGCATGCATTATGTTACTATAGAAACAAGTCATTCTCATGTTAATTGTTAACAGACTGGCTGTAACTGTCCGGATGGCATGGCATTAAAGCTGTGGCATTGTTGTTGACAATAACCTTGTGGTGAAAATGAACATTTCAGAGTTATTTTAGACATAAGAGAAATGAAGTGTCACAGACACAGGAGCTATGTGAGAAAAATGCCAAGAACTGTAGTGTGTTAACAAGTAAAGAAGACAGTCAGGATGAAGCACTATTCATTCAAGACAGGGCTACAGCGGCAGTAAGTCAATGATTTAAAGATGGTTTGGCCTAGCCAGCATAATTTCTTATATTTAATAACTTTTGTGTTATTATTATGCTTCAATAACATTTCTTTCTAAGTGTCACTGATTGCAATATGAAGACGTGTGCGTTATAAAATAGCTAGGACCCTTAGTTTGAGTAAAAGACTTACGGAGAAACACTGGTTTTTAAATTTTGCTGGAGTATCTCTGAGCAACACACCATGAAAATAAATGTATACTGCTTCCTAACCAGAGACTGAATTTGACAAGTCCTGCATGTTCATCTCCACATGGACCAACAGCAGGGTTTGTGGGTAAGCTTGAAATTATTTTAGCAAAAGTGTCAAAGTTTGTGTGTTTAAGAGATTAGATGAGGGACTTAGCACCTAATTATGTTGAGAGAGTAAAAAAACACAGCGTTTAAGAACCTGATAGCTTTACTCTGCTCTGAAAAAGTAACATTTCTCCCAGCTGGATCAGCGCCCGGGACACGAAATGGATTAATAATGAACTAAGCGTTTATAATTCTGCTGACTCAGTTAAATACAATGTGGCTGCAGCAGGGGGCAACATCTGTGCTTTTGGCTTTGTTTTTTTGAAAGACAGTATTCTTTGGGATTAAAGGAGGTAGAATGGAAGAAGTAAAAGACAACATATAAGGAATGAGTGAGTGAGGTTCTTACAAGGTCAGTTCCATTAAGAAAGCCTCAGGATGAATGCATGGGCCTTTGCTGTCAGGCATGATGGGACAGGCCTTTCATCAATCACCTGCTCTTATGTTTGGGCCCTGACACAGGAGCGGAGGAGAGCTCATTTGGTTATTGCCATATTTCTGAACAAGCTCAGTGAGAAACAGCTTAGAGCAGCGTTTTTCAAACTTTAATCATCCAAGACACACCTAAGGTTAAGCCAAAATCTCAAGGCGCACCATATTCATATCGATACAAAATAGACTTTTTAAATGATAGACCAGTAAGGTGGCCCATAAGGGGGGATAAAGGGGAGAGGCTCTGGAGCCCAGCCAACTGGGGGTGGCAAAAGTGGGCTAAAGGTGGCTGAAAGGTGGCAAAAATTGGTTAAAAGTGATGGAAAAAACATGGCAAGATTGGGCAAAAAGTGGCAAGACAGAGTCAAAAATGGGTAACAATTGGCATAAGGGGCCAAAAAATGTTTTTAATGTGGCAAATACATGTTGAAATTGCCAAAAAGGTGGCAAAATGGGTTACAAGTGGCCAAAAAGGGTTAAATGTTGTAAAAAGGTGGTAAGTGGGTTAAAAGTAATTTAAAAAATGGGCAAAATTGGGCAAGAAAGTGTCCAGACAAAGGCAAAGTGAGTGAAAATTGGCAAGAAGGTGGTGAAATGGGTTGGAAGTGCCAAAAAGGTGGCACCATGGTAACAAGTGGCAGCAAAGAGGCAAAAGGGGTTAAAGATGCTACAAGGTGGTAAAAAAGGGGTTAAAAGTGATTAAAAATTGGCAAAAAATGTCCAAATAATAACAAGAGTAGGTAAAAACCCTCCAAAAAGGGAGCCAAAATTGGTTAAATGTGGCAAAAAGTTCCAAAAAATTTGCAAAAATGGGTGAAAAGTATTTAAAGAAATTTGCATAATTGCAAAAAAGCAGCAACAATGGTTTAAGTTGTCAAAATAAACAGCAAATTGGGTAGAAAAATTGGTTAACTTGGTTAAAAGTAGCATGAGTTAATAATTTTGACACCAGAGGTTAAATGAGGTTACTGTTAGCCAGGATGCTAGCACCAATGCTACTGATCCAACACACATACACTGATATCATCAATAAATCACAACTGGGGAGGGCCCATTCTCTGGGTGTTTTTCAGGGGCCCAGCCAGATACCGAAGGCATACTTTTACTTGCCTCAAGGCACACTAGTGTGTCCTGCCACACCATCTGAGAACCACTGGCTTAGAGAAACGTGCAAACGCAATGTAGATGTCTGCATAAAATGAAGCTAAAAAAGTGACCTCAGTAGATGCCCGTATGCAGAGGCTGTAGGCCTCGTCACAGTGGTTTCTAATTCTGCAGCTGTTTGGTTCATGCCTCTCCCCACTTTCTGTACCCATAGTGCTCGTCCCTCTTCAGTTCTATCTAATAAAGGCAAAACAAAGGAGGTTACTTCCCAAGAGATGTTCCCTGGGTTTTATCTCTCTAAAGGGGTTCTGTAGAAGTCCAGTGGATTTTTCTCCTCAATAATTAGTACATCCAGTTATTTCATGTAAAAAGTAAAACTAAAGCATGTACAGGTGGCAGCTGAGACAGCCAACCTTTCTCATGTGAAAGCTATGAATTGCTATCGCCATCCCTGCCTGTAACAGCAGAGGTGGATATTAAACATTGGGTGGTTATTGCTTCTTTCATATGTTATGCTAAGACAAAGAAAAAATAAATCCTTGCAATTTTAATTTAAGTGGTTTTTCATTTTACTTAAAGCCGATGAAAACAAAGTGCTCTGTTAATAAAGGTCAAGTAGAAATTGTATAAGCCTAGTTGAATACATTTTTCAAAGTGAGCAAATGAAAGTAGTAAATGGGCTGCAGCAGACTTAGCTAAGCAATCTTAAGTGCGATGCATTGCCTCCATTACGTTGTGGCAGCAGGTTATTACCTCCTCCCTAGTCTGCTTTGTCGACTGCATTAGTGCTCTAGACTGTTAGTCATCACGTAATGTGCAAAGAGCCCTAAAGAGAAAGAATAGTCGAACAGAAAATGAGATTTGTTCTTGTTTGCTATTTAGATCCTGTAGTGAGTCAGTTGCCCGGTGCTAGACTTGTGTCATCATTCTTCTTCGCTTGCTAACAAGTTTCAGAGTATTTTATTTCTATTGACCAAGTGCTATCAGTAACACATCCTTCCCTCTCCACTCCACTGCCCCGTGGAACCAGCCAGACTCCAGGGAGAAGACAACCTCTCCAACGGCCAATTACACCATTAATTGCTTATCAGATTCAATTTGGGATTGCAGTAAATGAAGCAAAGTGTTATCTGCTGTGTGTTTTTGTGTGTGTATGGCTGGTACGTTAGACGTAGTGTGTTGCTCCTGTCATCCCCAATCAGTGCCATTGAAGCACCTAATTGCCGAGCTCCATTTGTTTGCCTTTCAGAAAATTCCATTGTTCGTCTAAACAGCCACACACACACACTCTCTCTCACACACAGACTGTGATGGACCACATCTTTGTTGTTGCTACACATAAAAGCCCATCACTGCATATTGCTGGTCCCACTTCTGTTCTCTAGAGCAGTCTTTCCCAAACTTCAGTGCAGAGCAGCCCAATTTCAGGTCTGAGGATTTTCTGGGGATTCAACCAAAAATGAGACTTGGAGTATTTACCTCCTTATTTTTATTTCAAAAACAGAAGATTTCAAAGTACTGTTAATGCCCAGTTTTCAGAGACATTAAAACAAAAAAAAAAAACCAAAAGGAAAAGAAAGTGTTGGCATAGTCATTAAGCACAATTTACTAGCCAACAGCATTTATTTTGTTTAGATAGGCATCTGCAAAGCCACCTATAACTTCTTTTCTCTTAAAATCCCTTAATGTATGCTGTGACTCAGAAACTTTAAGAAGCACTGATCTAGAGCAGTGGTTCTAAAATGGTGTGGCAAGGCCCACTGGTGTGCCTTGGGAATTTGTAAAACCATGCCTGATTTAAATGACTTCACAACAACCAAAGATACTTTTACATAAGGCTGCACTGGTATTTTTGGATTCTATCATTGATCAAGATTACCACTGTGATGAAAATAATATAGTTTTAAAACTCCCAATATCCAAAAATTGGACAACCTCTTAGACAACTAAGTATTTTGTGTATTTTCACACTGTGCCTTTATTTTGTATGCATGCAATTTTGATAATTTGGTGTAAAATTGACAATTAACAGTTAATAAATGGTTTGGATTTGCTACAGCAGATTGTTTGAACAACATTTTATATAAGGCTGGCGTAGGCTGCAAAAAACACTTTTTCACATGGATTTATGTAATCTAGTTGTACCAAAATGTTGGCGTGAGGCATGTTAAGGTGTACATTGTGAATTTTAATAGCCAGGGGTCACACTTTGACTTTACATGAACCAAACATACAATTTTGCGTGGGCATGAAGATAGTGTGCCTTGAGCGAAAAACATTTAAAAATCACTGATCAAGAGTATATTTAAACCTCTGAGACCAACATTGTTGTACACAACAAGTAATGACAGGCTACAAAAGGTAAAATAACTTTTAAACCATAAATCATAGCAACTTACTTTATTTCCATCTGTTTTGCCATTCTATGATGCTATCCATGCCTTCGTAGCCCTCACAGAGGCTTCTCTGGCAAGTTTGGAACTTGGGTGACTTCCAAGGCATTTAAAGATTAAATCATCTTTTTATCAATTTTCAATCCATTTTTCAATCTTTTCTGCAGCTAATGCTATCCGCCATATTGTTTTGTCACCTGGGCTGTGCCAACAGGCGGTTCATGCTTTGCCAAACTGTGCATGTTTTTACTTTAAAATCTATTCAGGATACAGCCTGAGTAAATGTAATAGAGAAACAGAGGGGCTGTGATGTGACCCTCTGTGTCTCTGCAGACAGGAACTGCTTTGAAAAAAGGCACAAATAGAGCCAAGACGTTTTGTCACAGAATGATTATTTTTCCACTAGTTGGTCTCCAAGAGATGGAAGAACAAAGTTGTGCAAAAAAAAAAAACACAAGTCCTACTGTTTACTGTGTGTCATACATACAAATCTTTGAGTTTTACTTTCTGTTTAGTTTTTCTTTTTCTTTATAATCCTGTGACTTTTTAAAAATTCCAGTGTCATTACTGAAGCAGACATATTCTTATGCTTAGATCTTGACCGTGCACCACAGGATGTTTTATAAGCTTTTCAAGACAATAAGTTTAGGGGAGACAATAGCTTTGGGCTCAGAGGGTTTAAATAGTTTTTTGTTAGTTAGCATTGCTAGAGCTGTTACACAGTCGTAGAGTTGTTTGTCTCTCAACCAAAAGATCAAGCGTTGGATCCCCAGCTCCTGTAGTCACATGTTGATGTGTTCTTGGGCAAAAAATTTGACCCTAATTCACCCTCACCTGTGTATAAAAGTGTATGGCTGAAATTAACCCACACTAATGGATGCTTTACTTAGCAACGTCCACCACCGGGGTGTGAATAGGTTTTTCTGATGACAAGGAAAGTGTTACACAAGACCAAGTCCATGTTCTATATTAGTCAGTGTTGAGCAAGCTAATTGTCAATGTAAGCTAGTTGTTACTCTACATTAAATTAATTTTGATACATTTACCACATAATCCAGTGTGAATGGCGCACCTTATTCCTATCTTTACATCTAAAAAGAAGTTGGTGTCAGTGCAATCTCTTACCATTTTAAAATGCTGAGCCCCGTCACTGTACAGAACATGCTAGGAGGCATAGCCATGCATACCAGGCTAACAGTGCCACCGTTTAACAGCTTTTCTCCCTCATTATGTCATAATCACTTATTAAACAACAGTGATATACTGTTAAGTAAATACACCATTTAGAGCAACATTTTGGTGCCACAGATCTCTCAGTTAAAGACAGCAGGTGGGTGGGCAGCATGACTTTCAGGCTGTGGGTCTGTACTTCACAACTATCACTGACTAGAGCTAATCCAACATAGCAGTAGCTGTAGTGCAAACTTCATGTGGCGAAAACAGATGCTACTAAAAGAGCAACACGACAGAAACTACTCAGTTTTGGCCAGGGTAGTGGAAATCATCACACAGGAAGACAGTGTAAACCTTTATTTCCCTCTAGGACGGTGGTTCTCAACAGGTCGGGCATCAGGACCCACCACCACCTCCTCAAGAGAATACGTAAATCGGATTTTTTAAATTTTATTTCAGCCACTACAATTTGTTGAACCAATGACATGAAACATGACCAATCAAATATCCAGGACAAAATAAACATGTTTGAAAAGCTCATCATATCAGAAGGAAATGCATGCATGCATTTAACTTCAGCCCATTTTCCCATGATATCATGGAAATGTGGAATTAGTTGATAAATTGGAAAAACCAGCCTTGTCAATCAAAGAAAATTAGATAATAAGGAGAAATCTTGAGACAAATACTTAATTTAACTCACTGTCATCGGAAAGCCTACAGAATACATGTATGAATTTACCGTGTCTGACTATACATTAGGTGACAGGGTTGTCTATCCCTCTCTGTAAACTTGTTCCTGAACTTTTAGTTTTAATACAAACTTTGATTTACGTCACAGTGAAGACCACAGAGTGTAAGTTACCAGTGCTTCTATAAAACTATACAGAGAGAGTGTTAGGAACCACTGGAGCGTTCATTTCTACGTCTGCTGTGACCTTTACCTTCTACCTTAATGAGATTTCCATCGATTCACTTTCCCAGAGAAAATAAATCAATCGGAAACTCTATCAAAAATTGACACAACACCTCTGAACGCATCAGCGGTTATGTCTCCAACAAGTCAATTGCACTTATAATGAAACAACGTATAAAACAGCCGGGTAATTATGCCTTCTAAGTGCGTGTGTGAGATATTTTGGATGGTGTCTCCTGGCAGGAGAGGAAGTGTCTTATAGGGCGACAGAGGATGAACTCTTCACCTGCCATGGACCAATTAGCCTAATCTTTAAATGCTTCATTACAGTTTGGGTGAGTTACAGGCCCTGGATGAGAGGGATCAATACAAGTTCAAGCTCAAGTCGATTTTATTTTTTTATTTTAAACATCACAAGTACATAATCTCTACCTCAGCATAAAGAGCTAGAACCAAAAGGAAAGAGAAAAACAAACTGCATCCTGCAAGGTAATGTTCACATGAAGTGGAGAGAGGAATTCTACTTCATTAAGCATACTCTTATATTTGATTTTAAGGTGAAATATGTAACATTTTGAACATAATTATGGCAGATATCAAATCTAGCAGAAAGATATTGTTGAAAAATGAAGTTTACTTCTGTTTGCTTGGTCATGGTTCACTCAGGGGTTCAAACATGTTTAATGCATATTTTTACTTGAGCCTGTCCCTCTCCATCTGTTAGTTCTGCCACCACATGGGGATGAGAGATAGCTCTGCCCACCTTTTAGAGAGGATGCCACCAAGTGCACAACAATAACTCATTAAAAAGACAGAACAAAGAGACAATCATACAATTGCAAACATATAAAGATTAAACAATGCAGATATCTACATTTCAGTCAGGAGTTTTACTTGGCGGTGAAGGCTATGCTCAAAAGATGCTCCCTGGGTTCGTCAAGTAGCATGCTTTGACTTTCCAAGAAGCACGTGGCTAGAAATCCCCCATGTATGGATACATTTTTGACAATGTGTACTGAATACAATAAGATTAGTTCAAAAGTATAGCATGAATCTCAATGTGCGGGTAAAACAAGGTTTATGCTATAAAGGAGGAGGCTGGGGTGGAGGAGGTCAAGCTTTGCCAGCAGCAGCAGCAGCAGTGCGGTGCATCTGCAAGCAGGGATCAGTGAGAAGTACGTCATATTTAAATGGACTGCTGTGTTAAGAGAAACAGCAGAACTCAACCTACCTCTTCCCAGTATCATATTTGGGCTGCTCAGTTATAGGAAATATTATAATCACAGTGGTTTTGATTGACTGTGATGATCGTCTTTAACATTTGGTGTGTAAATCTCAAATGATTGAATACATCTGTTTTGTTGCCTTGAAGAGCTGACACAACTGTGTCATGGATTGTGCAAATTGTTTGCACTGTTACGAAAACATCAACGTGTTTCCATGTGAATGAGCTGGTTTAAACTTTTTGGCAACAACACAACTGCCATTCTGCCATCACTCTCTTGCTTTCAAACTAGCCAGAGTACAAGCCATGGCTCCCTCTGCGCCTCACTTAAACTCATTTGAGAGCTGTTTTGGTGGAAGGGCTGGAGCTACAAACTGAAACACAAAACAATAAAACGTTTAAAGAATTGAGTTATGATACCTTGAAAATCCAACATAGCTAGTTCAGCTCTAGTTCTCTGAGTTGATTAAACACCTTTATTTATTTTTAGATAAACAGTAACCAATCACTTTAAGTATTTAGTATGTCATTGTCCTCAAATTACTTGACAATCATTCCTTAATCGTCAGCATTTTCTAAGAACGCCTATGGGCATTAAACACTTTTGCACCATGAGTGAAGTTACCCAATCAGTTAGAATGACGATTAAGAAGGACATTTTTTTTAAATAAATTACAAATAAAGACATTTAATAATTAGCCTACCTTTTAAAATACTTGTAAATTATTCAGGAAGGACTCATTTTAATTTAGTGGGCCTAAAAAGAAATTACATGAGAATTATCAAGCAATTTATTTATAAAAATGACAATCTTATTCTTAAGGAATTGTTTAATAAAATCCAACCAAATTACAGAGAATTGCCACAGTTTTATGAGAAATTACATGATGATTAATAGATTGTTACTAGGTAAATATATTCATAATTTAATCATATATCCAAGTTATTACTTGGTAAATTGCCAACTTATTACTAGGCAATTACCACCTTATTCCTGAGAAATGACACCCATTACTAAGAAATTACCAGGTAATTAGGGCCCACTAAAATAAAGTGTTACCCAAGTTACTTTTTAATGGCAGCCAACTTGTAAATTAAGAAGTTACTTTTAAAAATAATGCCACCAGACTAAACTTTCCATCCATTTTCTATACCACTTGTCCCATTGGGGGTTGCTGGCGCTGGAGCCTATCCCAGCTGTCATATAGAGACAGGCAACCAGGCACGCTCACATTCACATCTACGGCCACAGTGAGTCAGTTAACCTAATAAGCATGTTTTTGGTGGTGGGAGGAAGCCAGGAGAACCTGGAGAGAACCCACACATGCAGAGGGAGAACATTGAAACTCCACACAGAAAGGCCCTGACCGGTAATCGAACCAGGGACCTTTTTGTTGTGAGGCAACAGTGCTAACCCCTGTGCCGCCATGCAGCCCTCCAATAAACTAATAGATTCCTAACAGAAACCAATACAACAGACTTAACAGGTGAAAAAACATACAATCTGTTTTCAACATTCGAAAGAGGCAGATTATTTCCTCTCTAGTTGGAGGAGTCCAAACATAAGGCAAATATGGAGGTAATATCAGAATCACTCAAGGCCTCAGATTAAATAAGTGATATTTAGTGAACTTGAGAAACAATCTATGAGCATGAGAGCCTGAATAAGCCTCTAAATCACTCGTGACCACTTGTGAGAGAAAAACTCCTTCTTTGTCAGATCTTTTGTCCAGTGCATGCTGGGATAGATATATGTGACCCTGAGTGAGTGTAAATGTGTATAGAGAGGATAAGAAAAAGTGAGTCAGGTCAATTTCCACAAAGCTACGTTCGTCAAGAAGTAACATTTTCCTTTAGAGGACAGTGCATCAAGCACTCTTATAACTGTTTCATCACTTGTACAGATATTGCAGGGACTCGGCAAACGAGGGAAAATAGCAGGAGCCAGCACTTAAACACAGCCGCTGTGCTTCAAGGCAACACTCTTTTTCACTTTTTTGAAGTGTGCGGCTATCCGTACTGTGCTGATATTATGTCTTAGTTTTTTCATTTCTGGTGGGAAATGTGGTGAGGTCTCTGGGGAAGTTCAGCATGTTCTCGACTGTTAAAAGACCCCGGACCTCTGTGAGTCTTGGCAAACTCTGCGACTGGATGCCTGAGGGGACAAATATTTCCCAGACTCAATCCTCCTAAAAGACGAGTGCTTGGTCAAGAGCTGTGGCTCGTTCTATTCCCCTTCCTCCTCCTTTCCTACACTTATTCTCTCTCCTCTTTGGTGTCTCTCTCAGTCTCCCGCTCCAGTGGCAATGTGACAAGTGAACAATGATTCATATGCAGTAAGTGCAGAATGGAAGCGATTTCTCATGTCTCGTGACTGACTGTGCCCTCTCGCCCCTCCCCTCCTCGCTGCCACACATCCACCTCACACATCCACCTTGCTTTGGGATAGTTATGAATTTGATTTCAGCGGTGTGAGCCTGCAGCGTAAGAGCAGACAGAGAGGGGGAGAAAGCCGTGATGTTTACACATCTCAGATAAATGGCCGTGCTGTTTGCTTTAATAACCTCACTGAATGCAGAGACACATGTAATTGCTTTGATGTTGCTCTGATGGCAACAAATAATGGCACTCTCTGTGATTATGGAGTCAGTTAGGTGCTGCAGGCGTACACAGCGCAGACTCGCCGTGCATGCATGAGACTGTACGTGAGAATTTCCCCATCCCTCATCTCCCTTACTTTTTGTCTGGGTTCCCACCCCAAGGGCTTGATTTAGATGAAATGCCACTTTTAATGGAAAACTTGATGAAAACAAAACAACAACTTGGAATATTGCTTATGTAAGTAGCAGGAAGGGAGGCAACTGCCAGAGCCGTGTCAGCGGCAGGGGTTGTTCCTCCCTTGATTGTGCTCTTTAGGAATTCATTGGTTGCCTCTATGATATTAGTGTTGTAGCAAATGTAGCCCCCAGGCAGGCAGGCAGGCAGGCAGCCGGCACACAGCTTCTCTTTATAGATGAGCGAACCAGGAGGAGGTAGCCCGCCTTACAGTGCAGAAGGGGGGGCTGCTAGGTTGCGATAAGTGCATCAGCAGCTCATCATATCAGCCCTCTCCTCTCTGGTTTTCTTCTTAATTGCTTTCAAATCATAAATTTGTATGAGTAGCACTCACATTAATGAGACAAACCTCCCTGGAAAGCAAGCATTATGTTTTTGCTTGCCTCACTTAAGACTCTCCTGCAACCAGCGTGCATGATGCAGCTAACATGACAAGTCACGTGGACTGTGCATTAACACTGCAGATATTAGCTTCATTATCATTTATGCCGCCTGCCACACTGTTTTGTGTTTCTGTAGTAACTCTGGCCACACAGAATCCCCATTTGGCAGTAATTAATTTATCTCTATTGATCTCTTGTATCCCTCCAGCCTTTCAGCAGGGTGGCCTGAAAGCTCAACGCTGCATTGTTGATTGAATGCACAGTCTATCTTCAGAAGCGATCACAAATCAGTTCCCATGGGGTGGGCAGCTGAAAGGAAGCCAGATTATGTTCTTTCATGCTGCACTAGTAATGATTCATTTCATTTTACAAGACACAATTGACTGTAATAGCAGGCTTGGCACTGAACGTAGGCCTCTGCCCTGCTCGTGGTCATCGCCACCGTCATGACTGTCATGGCAAAGAAGGAAGAGGATCCTCTCTGCAGCTTATTCTTCTCACCGCGGCTTATTCTCTATATTTTACTTTCGGTGCACTAGGGCACGATTCTTCAGGTTCTGATTTTTATAATAAGCTGTTCCTGCCAGCACAGTCTGACATTTACTCGGAGCAGGGCAAACAAGGATAGAGGAAAAAATAGCAGAATATTTGCCCAAGGAGCTTCAACTCCCTTTTTGCCCCTCCTTCTTCTTCATATCTTTTTTTCACACACTTTACTTCTCAGGTGTTCTTACTTCTGCATATTTTGGAAGAGCAGGAGGCTCTCCTGGCAACGACTTAAAATAATGTCATAGACCTCTTCAAAGCACTTCAGGGACACAACATGTACTAGTGCAGAGTAGGGATGGGACGATTATGCGATGTCTTTTAACCACAGTGTGAAAAGTCATGCTTAATTAATTGTGAAGGCTTTGCTACAGTGTATGTTTCTGTTCCTACACTCAAAAAACAGGTTGGAACCGTGTTTCAGTGCAACATGCACAGAGCCAAACAAAGTGGCACCTTGTGCACCGTGCTTTGCCTGCCATGCTACAGTTGCTTTCAACAGAGGCAGAGAGGCACACCAGTGTAGCGTTGTATACACCAAAGAAAGAAGTGAGGTTGGCAGAGCAACAACGATCTAGGAGTTAGACAATGGAACCCCTGTCTGCAAAACTCGATGTACAAGTTAGCACTGGAGTTTATCTGAAAGTTATAAATGTGTCACTCAATATCAGTGTCATAGTGGTTAAAGTTTGGATTTAGTTTTAAAAAACAGAAATGTAGACCATGAAAGGCAAGTAAATCAAGGTTACTTTAAGTGCTTAAGTGGTCAGTAACTTTTCATTGTCTTCCACAGAGTGAGCTTGCAGCTTCATGGAGCTCATCTTTGTTGTAAGATGTGAAAATATACTTTATGGTCAAAAGTATTTGGCCACAGCTATTATTGAATGCAGGTGTCTCAATCAGACCTGTATAATATCAAGCACCTAGCCATGCCATCTCCATGCAAACATTTGTGATACAAACTGTTCTGTTTTCTAAAGACCTCAGTGCTTTTAGGCGTGGTACTGTGATCAATGCCATCTTTGCAATAAGATGGTTCGTGAAATTTCATCCCTGCTGGATATTCCACAGTCAACTGTAAGTGATACTGATAGAAAATGGAAGCATTTAGGAACAACAGCAACTCAGTCACAAAGATGAAAACCATGTAAAATCACCAAACAGGGTCAATGATGACTAAGGTGCATGCATAAAGCAGGTAAAGGTCCAAAGTTCTGAACTTACACCACCGTTAATGTAGAAATAAGATGACAGAGCTTTGTGAAATGGGTTTCCATGGCTGAGCAGCTGCATGCAAGCCTGTGTAAAGCACAGTGACACTTGACTGTGGGGTGATGAATCAAACCTTGCTGTTTTGGCAATAAGATGGGCAAATCTGGGTTTGTAAACTTTGTAAATCACTTCCGGCACCCCTGAAACCCATGAGGTGCTCTACATGTGGTTTTGAAACACCTGGATGTAATGTTGTACAGTGTTGATAGAAGTAATTCCCTGCCTTTGATGTCTTACTCTTTTATTGGTTTTATAAATCAATCATGGCCAATATAATTTGGCTTGTTTTTTTTTAAACAAAAAAATACTAACAAAAAATCTCTTTAAATCTCTTTAATGTCAAAGTGAAAACAGATTTTTACAAAAGAATGTCAATTAAACAAAAACTATATATGGAAAATAAGTGACTACATAAATATTCACCCTTTTTAAAGTGAGTGACCTCATTCAACTGAGGTCCAGCCAGTTGGTGTCAGTAGTCTGACAAAATGTGACTCAAGTTATGCCTGTGTCTGGAAGGTCAAGTCACTGGTTAAGCAGTATTCCTGGCTACTATTACACCATAAAGACAAAAGAACACGTCCCGGCACGTGTAAATCTTCCTTGATCAGACTAGTGAGAGAGGCCACCAAGACACCTATGACTACTCTGAGTTTTCACTTTGACATTAAAGAGGTTTATCGGGATTTTTTTTGGGTAAAAAAAGCCAAATTATATATGCTATGACTGATTTATGGAATCAGTGAAAGGGTTAAACATCCAAGGGGTTGAATACTTTTAATAAGCACAGTATACCCTGGAGGTTTAACTGTTAAAAAAATGGATATCGCCCATGGATAAATGTGAAGCTGGCATAATTTTTTTGTCTTATTTGTACCACAAGTATCTATAATCTTCCCATAGCACAGAACAAAGGGCTCAGCAGTGCAGTCCTAAAAGTCTAAATCATGACCCTCCTGCCTTTGTGAAACTACAAACTTAATTTTTCATCATGTGCTTGTCAGTGCCTCTATTTCTCCACTTATGTTCCCAAATGTAACCCAGGGGTCCAGCTTTGGGTAATAAATAGCCATCAAAGAAAGGAAAATGAGAGAGAGAGAGAGCAGGAGACTGTGCTGTGGAAGAGTGATAGGGTCAGTAATCGCACACGACAACTCAACAGGAGGCGAAAACGTCAGAGCAGGAGCAGCAAAAGCAAGATGAAGAAGGGGAAAAAAACGCCATGATAGCTCACCTTATGTCAGCGTTTGTGACAGAATTGACTTGGAAGTTTGGATACCGGCGTCGTCATGGAAACTGATTTTTGTGCTGCTGACAGACGCAGAGGTCCCTTTGTGTTTTTCCAGTGGATGACAATGCCCGCCGATAAAGATGTCATCCTGAGAAAAATAGGTGTTGGCTGTCAATGGCCCTGAGCGCTGACATCGCCTCTGCTGCAGCCGTATTGTGGCGCACGGTCCACCGAGGATTCAAAAGGCTGCTCCTGTGTATCTTTATGTGATTTGAATTTGCTACAGACAGGCCTGTTTGAGATAACATACTCGGACACGGGAGGATTGACATGGTATGAACTGTGGGGAAAAGATACAGCTCTGTTTGCCATTAAAAAAGCAAAAAGTAAAGTTGATTGCTGTATTATCAAGAATTCAGTCCTTATATTCACACAACTAATACAGTGAAGAAAGGTGATACATCTCTTTACTATTAGATCGGGATTAGAGGAAGGATTGCTCTGTAATCCTCCCACTAACACTCTCTCTATAAACCTTCCAGAATATTCATCTGTGGTAATGATCACCAGTAACATGCTTGCTTGGATCTCTGCTGTCGTATTCTCGCTCCAGTTTGCACCGGAAGGCTAAAGTTCTATTTATCATGTTCAGGCTGATGTACACGGGCCCACATTTTTAATTAAAAGCCCTCGTATCTCTCTCGCCAACATTGGGAGGTGTGATCACTGCCTGTCACTTCAGCTCAACAAAACGTGTTTATTTTTGGTCCCAGATTCATTTAATGGGCTTGTCAAAACTGATGAAAATTAGAGGAGGCAGAGGCGGCTGATAAGCCCCACTGTTATTAGATGGGCTGGAGCGCTTGTTTGTCTGCCTTAGTTTGTCCTGTGTTGATGCATAAATGCCCGTGTACGACCAGCGAGCAATCCAAGGAAAACATACAACCCTGCGCAACTGCTAATTCATTCCCAGTCTCAACAAGTCGGATGATTAAAGTTTGCTTGGCTCCAACTTTGAAGAATAAATAAAACATTTGACACCTGTAGCCTCAGCAGTGTTTCTGAAATCTAGAACTGCTGCAGTAAATAAACTACTCTCTTATTCACTTAGCTGCTTCCTATCTTTGTTTTTTTACCCCTGAACACAGAAGAGAAAGCAAAAGTTGAGTTTTTTTTAAGCAAACCCTCTTGTGGACAGGAAAAAGGTGCACCATTGCGGCATGGTGTGCATCAAATAAAGACGTGCATCAAATAAAAAACAAGCTTTTTATATCTGCTGTCCCGTCAGACACATGACAACTGTATTCCTCCAAACAGCAAAATATATTTTCTGCAGCTGTATTGGAACAGATCAGACTCTAGTTTATAGGCCCTACACAAAACTGAGTTTGGAAGTTGATGGACTTTTACAGCTTCCTGCCATCCATAACGCAGAGCGGTTGTATTTGCTCCACAGAGGGTGCTTTTATTGAAAAGCTCCTCTCACTGAGGTTATGCCAACAGATGACAGCATGACATACGAATACAAGCATCTGCTCCCTATGGAGGCTTTAGTAGACGGCATAATTGCATAGCACTTTTATTGTGTTTGTTGTTCAAGTCAATTGCCATCTCATAAAAATGCAAATACAGCACATATGGAACAAAACTCTGACACTGAGAGCAAGCGGAGAGAGAGATGGAAGTGCAGGGGGAAATCACAGGAGTTTGAGAACAAAAGATTTGAGTCAGATGGGAAAAAAGAGACGTGGTTGGTTTGGCCTTCATGTTCAGGGACATCCATGAAATCTGTGGATAGTTGAGGTAGTAAGCATTGGAGAGGTCGGGGGACACAAACTGTAAATCACTTTAATTCAGAGTTAACTGCACTTAAAGGTAACCATATATTTTAGTGGGCCTAAATTCTCTAGTAATTTTATTGTAATAAGTGTAATTATTACCATGTTAATTCTCAAGAATGGGGTGGTAATTACATAGTAATAATTTGGCATTTTTACCAAGTAATAACCTTGAAATATTAAGGAAGAAATACTTAGATAATAATGTATTTATTAACAAGTCTTTCATTGTAATATTGCAGCAATTCTCTGTTAATTAGATGGTATTTAACCCTAACCCTGTAATTTACTTGAAAAATACTCAGGAAGGACTCATGATTTAGCCAGCCAAAATAAAGAAATTACATGGGAATTATGAAGCAACTTTTATAGAAAACTGTCATCTTATTTCTAAGAAATTACTTGGCAAAATACCACCTGCCAGAGAACAGCCACAATATTACAAGGGTTAGGTTATAAAAGATACAATAACACTTCCTGTCCAAGCCGTTGGCCAGTCAGTTCAAACAGAGGGCCAAGGGAAAGCATGGACCCTTACTCAGAGAGCTCCTGCCCAACTTCACACATTATTGACATATTGGTGTTTATTGTCACTTTAGTGTTATAATCCAAGACTTGGGTTAAGTTTAGCCGTGAAGTCTGCTTAAGGTTAGGATAAAGTGCCACCTAATTACCAGAGAATAGCTGCAATATTATGAGGGTTAAGCTAGAAAAGCTACACTGACCCTCCCTGTCCTGGCTATCACCCAGACAGTTTGGAATTGAGGGCCAAGGGTCACTCACATTTCTCAAGGAACTCCAGCCTAACATCCCCAAGACATTCACACAGGTTCCTGGTCAGAAAGGGATGAGTTAAGGAATCTTGGGATGAGTATTTATGATTGGGGAGTTTGCAGCATTGAAAGCAGGGTAGGTACCAGTCCAGTGTTTATTGTGTTTTTATTGTTGTGAGTGTTTTTTTTATGTGGATTGCACAGCATGTTGGTAATTAACTGTTTCAGCCTCAAAACACTAAGACTCCCTCCGCCAGGTCAGCCCATCAAAACCCAGTGTGAGTCACATATCTAGTCAGAAGGTTTTCAAGTGGTTTTGAATTGCATTTGGTTTTTCAAGATCATTTGCATATTGATGTTTATTGTCACTTTGGTATTATTAGGGTTTGTACCCTCATTCCCAAATGGTTAGGTTTAGGGTAAGGCACTTGGATAGGGGATATATTGGAGCTGATCCGAGATGGGGGTTCGGTTTAGCCTTGTCAGTCAGGGTTAGAGGATTAGGGTTTGGGTAAAATACCACGTAATTACCAGAGAATTGCCACAATATTACAATGCATTACCTGATGACATATATATTATTTATAGGTAAATATGTCCTTAATATTACAGTGCTATGACTTGTAAAACATCTAACATGGAAATACCACCTTATTCTTGAGAGTTTGATAGAAAATTACTGTATTTAGTATCCACTTCTGACACAACTCCACATCACGCTTGCAGGAACATCTTACTGCACACATCCAGACCAGTGTGGACAGGTGCTGAGCTGAAAGAAAACCCATAAAGTGAACAAGAAAACATCTTTAACATTGATGCAATGAATAATTTGATTTTGGAGCTCTGCAGTGTGTGAGTGATTTTCTTGTTAACTACTAAACATTATTTCATTAAATCAGCCTGTTGGGGTTTGATTTCAAGCACTACATCCACTTTTGAACTACTTCAGTATCTCTAATGCAGCATCCTTTGTATAATCATTGAAATATTTTAAACAGGCATACCCCCTTGCCTATTTGCTTCTCTTTTTGATCCTGTGTCGCTTCTGTGTGTTTGTTTTGGCCGTGTGCTCATGGCGCAGCAGTGTCATGCCATCATATGGAAATTAAAGAGGTATTTTTCCATTCTAATTTGGAAAGCATGCATGGGCTTCTAGCTTATGAGGACGTAGTAGTCATCTACTTAATAACACTGCTGCAATTTGGAACTATCAGAGAAAAATCTTGGAGGGTGGTGAAAGAGGCCCTTAAGCTACTATAAGTAATGCAGCCAAACTCAGATGCTCCCAAGCATAACAGGTAGAAGTCATCACAGACAAGACATCTGTGTTTAGATCCTGACACAGAAATCCAGTGATCATTTATACAAATGATCCCAGAGTGCAACTGTAGATAAGGATGGCAACTTTCTACTTGGCTGTTCGCGATCACGTGATAGATCATGTGATTGCAGACAACCTTGCAGCTCATTACTATATTGAATGGAATGTCCATTGGGGGTCAGGAAGTTGGGGACAGCCTTCAGGTATGAATGGGAATGAAGGACAGTTAGTACTTTAGAGCTCTAAATGCTTGCTCTGAGCAAAGGATTTAATTGGCCAAGTAGCGTCACACAGAATGATCTATATCAAGTCAAGAAAAGCTGTGCCTTTAAACAGACGTACATTGGAAAGCTGTGTTGTTTCAACTGAAAACACACAGGAATTAGCATGTTAATCCATTATGATGCCCTGCCTATTAAGCGGGAACTGCCCTTATTTGTTGTTGCGGACCATAACCCTAACCTGTGATAGGGGACCCGGCCTCAGTTTGACTCCTGGTCTTCTTTAGAGGAAATACAGTGTGTGTGTTCTAAATATAGATTTAAACAAAACCAGACAAGCTCTTTAAGATATTTTTTATTTCTTAAAAAATCTTTTTGCTCTAGTACGGACAAATCCAGAAGACCAAAAAATAGTAGGAACCTGAAAATGCAAAACAAGATTTAATCTGAAAAAAAATGTAGAAATGTGTACCTTCAGTGTTACCAATAGCTATATAGGCCTTTAAAAACTGGAATACATTTTTTTTCTTCCAGGATATTACTAATTCTTTTTTGCACCTGTTGGATAGAAATGACGTTATTTTGTTACACAGTGGTGTCTTTTTTGTGTTATACAGTGATATAGACCCACTGTCCTCATATGAGGACATCAATTTGTTGCTGAGACACTATGTAGCTATTATACTTATCAAGCCCTACTAATCACAATTAAGAAGGAGACAATAAAATTGTTACCAAATACAAGCTCAGGAGGTTAAGAATAGAGAATATTCATATTTTTGCTCTTGGCATAGTTGTAAACAGCGTTTCTCTCTTCAGACATTAATAACTGTCCTTAAAGGGTTCTTCTCTGCTGCTGTGTGACATCATCTGCAAAGAACCTATTGTTTTGTTTCATTACGTCTGTACTTATAAAAATCTTTTCTTTTTTTTTTTTTTTTACATGCGCATAAACTAGAAACTTAAAAGCACGCCTCAGGAAAGTGTTGTAAAGCAAAGGCCCCTAAGTGCCACTAAAGTCCTTCACAAGAGGGGATTAAAGTGTGTTCCCTGTCCACTTAGTGCCTTCATGTATCTAAGTGCTCTGTTTGACCTTCTCCCTGCGTCCGTACTTAGAAGTGAGCTCATCACCTCTCTAAGCCAAAGGGAGGAAAGAAAGCCATCGAAGCTTGTGCTTGCTGCCACTTCCTTGAACTCCAACAAAGAGATAGGGAGAGAAGCACACATGCAGAGAAGGGGAACTGAAATCAGAGATATAACAAAAACAAACACTGTATTTCTATTTTTTCATGCTATAAAAAGTCGTGAAGGTCCCCTTTATGCTTTGAGATGCTTGGACATGAGGGTGCTTAGTTTGTTTTGTTCATTTATGAAGGTATCTTGTCATCATTTCTTGGTATTTAGATCTTCAGATGAAGCTGAATACACCCCAGGTTTTTATTCACGGAAATCAAAGTATTTAACTTCATAAATAGAACATCAATGACGTTTAAGTGTATTTATAGAACTGTGACATTTATGGGCCATTGACATTTGAGAAGCTGTGAGAGGTGAATGTGAAAGACTGTTCGGTTTGATGCTGCATTTTAAGGTCTGACTTCATTTTACCGGCTTGTATGGGCTTCCACCTGTCAAAATGCTCTCACTGGTCCTTTCAGGGGAGCGTCTGAATGAACCAGTTTGACAACCAGTTGTAGCAAGACTCCTAGTCTGTCATTTTCTGTTTTCACGTCTCCAGAAAGCACCTCAGCGGGGTCACAACACTGAGAGGCTTCTGTGGCCTGTTTTTGTCCTTTTTTCCCTGGGAATTGGAGCCAAACAACCTGCTTGAAAACACACTGCAGGGAAGCTGATGAAGCAGTGTCTACGTGTCGACATGCATCTCATAACGTGCCACGCTGCTCCTGCAGCAGACACATAATAAACCTCTAACAGACCCAGGGGAGATTGTTAAAATAGCGCGGCAGGTTAGCTAAGACTAGCAGTGAAGCATTCCCATGTGGTGATCATCAAATAGACACCTTGGGGATTGATGGCAGCCTTTTGCTGCCTCCTAATAGTCACACATTGGAGGGATTGGGCTGCAAGGATGAGTCCCAGGTGGATGTGGAATTCTTTAGCGTACCTGTTGGCGGCTGGTTGTCAATAGAAGCCAGCAGAAATAAGGGAAACGAGGAGGGTTTGCTGCTTGGTGAGCAGGCAGCAGTGCTCTTTGTTCGCTTAATGGTTAAATGGGGTTGCAGGGAGGTGGGTTGGGGGTGGTGCAAAGGGTGATGAGCTGACACAGAGCAAATTGTAAGAGACTGCCGAGCTGCTGCAGAGAGCTCTCCTCTTCTCACAACATGACAGCATAGCTGCTATTTTTGCCTTTTAGTGACAGAACGCGGAGGAGAGGAAAGAGTTAAAAAAAAAGCAGTGGAGCCCCTTCATCAGTGTCCACTTCTGTCATCCACCCTCATCATCTCCCGCCCAGCCTCTGTGGATCCACAGAGCCTCACTAAGCACCCTCAGACCTCCCCAACCTCCCCGACTCTTGATCTCCCCAGGCCCTCTGCCATCCTTCACCGGTCTTAATGACAGACATTTATTCAATTCAAGCTACTGGGAAATGAGATTAGTTTGGATAGAGAGGGGGAAGAGAGTGGAGCCAGAGGAAACGAGAGGGAAGTGAGAATGTGTCTTGGCCCATCATGCGCCACCTGCTTGTCTCTGCAGCTCAAGTTCTCTTAAGACAACAAATTAAATGCATTACAGTCCATCACTTGTCATCCTGTCACTGACTCCATCACGGCTCACTGCAGCGAGCCCATATGAGCCAGCAGGGAGACGCTGACAGAGATGATGTTAATGAAGATGATGATAGCAGTGATGATGATGATGATGACATGCTGTTGATGCTGTTAGTTGGTGATGTGATCTCATTCACAAGACTCGGCTTATTGCTTCTCAAACATTGCTTCTTATTGGTTTTTATTTGCAGAAGCTCTGAGTTTGAGAGAATGTTCTCTAGCTTTAAACATGACATGCTCAGCTCAATTCAAAATCACTATATCACTTTCTACCATTCTAATTAGATTCAAAATGTCCAAAATTTAACATTTTTTAAACATGCTTTGTACATCCATACGCATTTTCAATGACAGTTTGAGCACAGCAGCCTCCATGCATTGTCTTCACCTTACCTGGTACAGAGATGCAGCTGGGAGGTGTGATAAGCTGCGCTGTTAGTGTAGCGAAGGTAGTCAGGGCACACAGTAAAAATCTATTAAATGTAATATCCTTTGAATAAATACAGATGAAAGGAGTTTAAAGATGGGTAAAATAATTTATTTTTTTGTCTATGACAATAGTCAGAGGAGTCAAAGTCAAAAATATCCTTCTCTTTTTAAAAGATTTATTTTTGGGCGTTTTTGTGCCTTTATTGGATAGCGGAGGATAGTGGATAGACTCAGAAACAGGGATGAGAGTTGGGGAGAGACATGTGGCAAAGAGCCACAGGCCGGATTCGAACCCGGGCCACGCACATACACGGTGCCTGCCTCAAGCCACTCGATCATCGGCATGCCCCGAAAATGTCCTGTTTTTACTAAAGTTAATATTTTTGCTTATGCGGTTGAGCACAGCACCGCCTACTGGCATAGCCAAGTAAAGAAAAGTCATGTGTTGCTGGATAGTTTTGCTGTCTGATGAAAACAAAAACCAGTGGACAGCCTACACACATGACAGATTGATCAGCTTGCCGTTGGAAGTGAAATAGAGAACTTTGAAAGACATTAAAAGTTGTTAAAAGCTAGAAAAAAGCCCAGACCATGCTGTGGTTCATGAAGAGAGATGAAACTAAGTGGAATTCAACATCATGCAAAACTGTTTTCTCCGTATGACCAGCGTGCACAGTGATTCCCTGGTGAGTTAGCAGCTAACAAAAAACTGCATTGTAGTACTGCTACTTTTTTAGTATTGTGGTATCATTTGCTTGGATTTTGTTTTTTTAGTTAAAAAAAAAAAGTTTGGAGTGATGACATTAGATAACTTTTTTTTTTTTTTTTTTTTTTTTTTTTTTTTTTTTTTTTTTGGTCGAGGTTTAAAATAGCCTAAAAGTGCTACTACTGTGGTAAGCTAGCAAAGCTAGCAGGTTATATTCCATGAGTTCTGTGACATTTGTGGTTGTTTATATACATTTTTGAGTCCAAAAGTTGAAAACAAGCATTTCATGGTTAAAAATTTGATATGTTTCAGAATCTATGTAGTTAAAAAAACAGAAATTGTATTAAACTTTGAAATGAGTTTATTATTGTGGAACCAGGGCTAATTTGGCAGCTATTGTTAATTTCATTCGACTCATTCTTAGTTTTTAGATTAAATACCTTTTACTTTTAGTCACATTTTAGTCATTTCTACCCTTTATAGTCTTTATATTTAGTCAAAGCAGTTATTCTCTCGCCTAAATCTGGTACCAAATCATGCTAGTTGGTTCTATGTAAGGCTGTTGGGACGAATTTTGGGGTTGGAATATAATTTGAATATTTAAAAACTCATTATTATTTGAAAGCTGAAGTTACTATTTGAATGTGTTTTTTTTTAATAATCATTCTCACGTCTCTCCCCTCTCTCCCTGGCCTCTACTTCTCCCGTATGTAGGTGAAGGAACCAAATGTTTTGTCACATGACACATGACATGATGAACAATAAAGTTTTCAAACCAAAACACAGGCGCTGCGATGGCTGCCAGTGTTTATCGCCAACAAGGTGCACACGCTGGTTGTGATTTGGCAAGTGAGGCTTCGCTACATCAAGAGATGCTGATGTACGAGAGTAAAACCACGATGTGCACCGACAGTAACATGCTGTCCCAGCTGGCATGCTGTTACCTGTGCATCCCGGGCACCTCCATCAGGGCGTAGAGGGTCTTCTACATGGCTGGGACGATAGTGAGCAATAAACGCCCTGTGCTTGATTCAGAAAACGTGGATCGCCTCAAGTTTTTAGGTAAAAACATGTAGGGACAAGATGGTACCATCATTTTTTTTTATGTTTTGTTCAATATAAACATGATGTAATCACCGCCATAAGAAGCGCGATTTAATTTTTTTTTTGTTTGACATTTAATTTCTAGCCTGTTTGTTTTAAAGTTGACCATCAGTACCAAAATACCCGTTAAAGGCCTCTAAATGGTGCAGGTGGCTAAAAAAAGTACATAAAAATTAACATTAACTACTTGTGCTTTTTAGCTCATTATTTCATTCATTACAATCTGCAGTGTAATTTTAGAGGGTCCTCTAGTGGACAAATATGTTACTACACGGTGATTAAAGCAACTGAACGTTTTACATACAGTGCTTAACAAATTTATTAGGCCACCCTAACCCTAACCAAAGTAAGGTTTATGCCACAGCTTCCCTAAATTAACAGCATTGGTAATCACCAAAATCATTTTTTATGTTTCTGCAATGGTTAATACACCACTATGTTGAAGCTCTTTAACCAAAATTATATTTTTAATGCTAAAATAGAATTATTATTGTTATTCATGAATTTTCAAGTTTACTGATTTACAAAAAACTGAAAAAATAGTAAAGCACATTAATATTTCTTGATAAATATGTCAAATTATAGTTTTTGATTTGCATTCCTGAACAAAAAAAATATATTTTTAGTGGTTGAATGTTATGCTTGATTAGTTTCTGACTTCTCAGAGAAGCCCAGTGAGCCAGCTCAAATTTGGGAGAATTCAGTTTGAAATTCCTCATTCCTGCTCAAAATGGTAAAACATGGAGAGCTCACTGAAAATGAAAGAGTCCGCATTAAAGCACTTCATGATGCTGGATGGTCTTTGATACAAATATGACAGGTGGTCTAATAAATTTGTTAAGCACTGTACATATTAATTAAAAAAATGCATAAATATTCAAGTATTATTCAAAATCTGTAAAAAATAACAAATGAAATTTGAATGAGACTGTAGATAAATGTTGACAGCCCTAGTTCTATGGACCCTGACACACCTGGGGTCCCTGCCTTCTACAGCTCAGAGGCAGAATAGATACAGATGCATTGCATTTTGACAGATTTACCCACAGTGGAGACATAACTTTACAAGAAAGAGTCAGATATATAGTTATGTAGTTATATACATGTATATAGTTTAAAATTGACAATTTTAGGGACTTTTGTGCTTGCTGTATTTTGAGAGCTATTCAGAACCATGGCCAGAGTCCCCGCCATTGGACTGCCCTTGGTCTTCATCTTCATTCTTCCCATTGCCTGATCCTACATGTGGTCTCCACTCCTATTATCATCTGCCTCATCTTCATCCTCTCTGCATCCCTTCATCTCCCAGGAAACCAGGATGGACAGTCATCTGGGTTAATGGTTGGGTAGGAACTCAAAGAAACTTATAGTGACTGAGTCAAAACAAAGGAATGGGAAGGATTTTCATATGGCTGTTTTTCTTTTTTTCATTTAAGAGGTACTGTAATTTTTTTTTGTTTTACATTTAAGGTCCAAGTTGAAAATAAGAGTCAGGGATCATGTTACTGTGAATGTGACAAAAATGCTATTTATAACTGTCATAACCCAACAAATCAAGTGAAAACAAACAATATTAGAGAACTGTTCTGAATGAATTCTTAAAGGAAGGCTAGCCTCCAGCATCAGCATCATTCTGATGTAGTGTCTACACTACACATAGAGCCATGAGTTGCTCAGCCAGGCCCAGTTTCCCAAAAGAAAAGGCTGAAGACTCGTGGATTCTACATTTCCTGGTTAATTAAGAGGAAGACTGATCCTATGTGTCTTCTACGTGTGCTAAACAACAGTAATGTGTCAGGAATGGCTCATGTTCCCACCTTATGGACAATTTCAACTGGAGTAAAAATAACAGGAATAACGTCTCGCACACTGTAGGGCTCCAAAAATCTGAGTTACTTACTGCACCAAAGTGGTGACATTGCGAGCACTGCTGCTCTTCCTCACACTAAAGTGACAAGTGTGTAGCACCTCGTATTGTACAGGCATACCTGCCAACATTTTGGTTTTAAAATACGGAAGATTTGGGGTGAGGGAAGAGATGGGCCTCAATGCGATACTTGTTCTGGCTAATACGTATGAGCCACACAGGTGTAGGTTTAGCTTCAGTCTCCAAGTTAGAGAGGGCGCATACATGTGTTTTTTTGAGGTGACATGTTCAGGTGTATCATTGTACACTTACTTGTACAAAATTGTGTTTCTTTTTGTGAAGGAAAAAGGCAAAAAACAATTAGACCAGTATAACTTAAATATTAACTTAAATTTCTGGCTTTCCAAACTCCACTTCATTCTACTTCCTTTAACCTTAAAGGAAAAGACCAAAGGGAGTTGTATGGTGCATTATTAGTTCTCACAGATTAAATAAAGTGGCATTTCTAAATTAACACGGCTTCTATTTGGTTATATACTGATGTTATTTCCATGAAGCCCTCATTGGAAATCAATTTTGAATCAAAGCATAACCACCTGAATCAAATCTAATCTAATCCTGTGATACTGACAGACTCACATCTCTAGAGTCTCACAATACAGTTGATTGTTGTTAAATGTTATTGTAAGGTGACAACAACCCTGGCTGATCATCTTTGTGTAAATCCATTGACACACTGCTAACAGGGACATGCAGCAGCTACAGAGCACCACTCGGCTGCCTAAAGACCCCGCAGCGCGTGTCATCTCCTCCCCCCCATCCCTCACCGGGGCTCTGCATTTTAACTAAACATCTGGCTGTGTCAGCACCAGTTCATCACTGAAGGGACCCCCACCCTCACCTACCTCCCCCTCGTTTTGCCTCGGTGTCTGTCTCTTCATGTCGGCGGCTGCGTTCTCAGCGCAAGACGCTGCACAACACGCTGTGATTCATGGTGCTCCAGTGTTTATGAGTGAGCGTGGTGCATGCATATTCATTTGGATTTAATCAGAGAGAGCAGAGGTTGAAAATGCTGCCTTTGAGTGGACAAAGCGTATAAATTCATTCCAGTGCACACCCACGAATGCCAAATGTCCTTCCACATAAGATGTTTACATGCTGGAATGAAACCACCTACCAGGCTACAAAAATTAATCGGCTGCTACCTACAGTGCATTAACATTAAGGTTGAGTCACCCCATTAAATGCTTGTAGCCTTCAGGGAAAGTGTTTTAATGTTAGCTGAGAGAAAGTACAAATACCTCAGAAGTAGCTAGATTCAATTTCTATTTAGGTCTATCAGTGTGGAGAATACATTAAAGCAGGCAAATATAGGAATGATTCAACTTCTGAGGTTAAAATAATTATTATGAAGTGATAAGACAGTGGAGAGAAAAGAGAGGCAAATGTAATTGCTTACATCCATTATTTCGTTACTCACAAGACTGGGAGGAAGTCTGGCCAGCGCGAAAGCTATTTTTATTTCAGAAACTCTAACATCCTGTGGCCTGTATAGATTCATTCAGATATTTCATCAATTTTATGATTATAAATGTTCATAACCAACAGACCATACAGGTGATTATGGGTGCTACACATCAAAAATAGTTCATACATCTCACCACCTGTAAGTAGAAATAAAGGTAAAAGAAAACCATTCACCACCTCTTTTTTTCTCCATTCTTCC
Organism: Cheilinus undulatus; assembly: GCF_018320785.1. Lineage (NCBI taxonomy): Eukaryota > Metazoa > Chordata > Actinopteri > Labriformes > Labridae > Cheilinus > Cheilinus undulatus. The sequence continues at coordinate 17,141,805 of NC_054867.1, forward strand.
TTCATGAGGGGAAGGCAGAGCAAAAGCTTTGTCAGGCAGGGGTGAGTGTTAGCCCCAGTCAGGGCACCCCTGTCATCTTGCTAAGCTCTCTCATCAGACTTTCCTCTCTCCCTCTATTTTCTCTTTGCAGTTTTTTACCATATGAAATGTCAGTACCAGAAGTAGTTGTCTCATTTGTGGTGACAATTTGGGGCTGTTGACTCAGGTCTGTTGTGTCAGCATTGCCTTTAACTGGAGCTTGGATGTACTGAGCTTGAGCCTGTCAAAGGTGATGCATGGGTCATGATTAGAGATGGGCCTTTCTGATCCAGGTAACTCTTTACAGGTGTCTGATGTGATGACAGAACTGCCTGCCATTGTTTGACAGACCCTCACAAAGCTTTCTGGAAAGAAAATATTCAAGTTAGCAGCAATAAATGATCAAAAATTGATTTTAAAATTGCATATAAAGACATTTGAAGTTTAAAGGGGACATATTTTACCCCTTTAAGACAAGTTTAAATTGGCCTCAGAGGTCCCCAAAACATGCTTGTGAAGTTTGTTGCTGAAAAAAAACACTCCAGTATTGGATTTTTTCATGTCTAAATCCCCTCTGTTTCAGCCCTGCTCAGAATGAGCTGTTTCTTTGTCTGTGGCTTTAAATGTTAATGAGCTGTCTGACTCCGCCCCTGACCACACCCATCTCAGGAAACAGAGGGAATGTGGCACTCCTGATGTTACAATGTTACAGACACTTTAATCCAGAGTTAAGGATGGATTTGAACCATCAGTGTCCCAGACCAAAGTCAGCAGGGTAACCCACTGAGCTATCCATCATCTCAGCTGAGAGTAAGATCAGGAGAGGAGGGTGGAACTTTCTTTCGAGCGGGGAGGGCCAACCAAACCTGGGGGCGGTGCTAACTCCCCACATGAGGTCATGAGGGGAATTTTTTTTTTTTTAAAAGGTGAGAACGGGAGGGTGGGAGGGAAAGGATTTTTCTGGTATTTGAGGGGATTATGGACAGGCCAGGGGCACATATTTTTTTGAAAAGCCTGAAAAAAGGATTTTTGCATAATATGTCCCCTTTAAGGTCCTGAAAAAGTAACCCAAGTCCCAGGCCCACTAGGCCTTCTCTGTGAGTTCTGAAACAACAACTATATAATGCTCAAGTTGTTCGGTGTCGTATTTGTGTGCTTTTAAATACAGGTGTAACAGTAGTTGAATCGGTTTGGGGGTCACGGTTCAGACAGTTGTCATGACATGTGTATGCGTCAGAAGCATTACAAAAAGGAAAATAAAAAGACAACAAGTTTGACAGTAGCCACCAACTGAGGTGTCAGTAATGTTCTGAAGTGTTTGCTAACTGCTATTAAACAACCAACAAAGAAGAGAAAGAAGCCTGCAAAACAAAACACAACTGAGTCAGCAACTTCACTCACGGAGTGAAGAGATGATTGTCAAATAATTTGAGTACAATGGCAGAAACTTCTGATTCTGAATGATTAAGTACTGTTAACATGTGACTAAAAATGTCTTCTATCAACTCAGAAAAATAGAGCTGAAATAGCTATCTTTATTTTCAAGTTGACTCAACGTTTTCAACATCCTTTAGCTGTGTGTCTTACAGTACAGCTTGTCTGAGGTCCTTCTCTGATGAACCGGAGTTGTGTTTTTGCACAAGTTACCACGAACTGATGTTAAATTTCACTATAGTTGGTCTATTCACTAAATTTTGGTCCTCCACTTGTCTTTTGACTTATGGCAATGATCTGAGTCACTGGACTCATTCTAAACAAAGTAAACAGGAAAACAGCTTTTTATAGTATTTAAATCGAATCACATTTTCTATTTATAGCAGTGATTATGTCAATTATTACAATAAATGGAGGAAAAGATGCTAGAGAGGAAGCCAGAGAGAGGAGATGAGTGGGCAGGACTATATGAGGAGAAAAGCAGATTAATGGTCATTTAGGTAGAAAAAAAACAAAACAGGTATTGGGTGAGAGCTTAAAATTCTGGATTGCTTCATCACTAGCTGTGACAGCCATGTGAGAGAAGGTTTTCTGTGACTCTGGGACACTGTGGTAGCTCACTGCTCAGCCCTCTGGAGGTGTTGTGGGACTAACTGAGTGGAACCAGCGAAAGGGGGCTCCCACTTGACAACCCTGGCAAAGTGCTGGCTGTTTGCTTCCATCGGTGTGGATGGTTGACTTGTGGGGCCCACTGTGAGGGGCATAACTAGGTTTAAGGCTGTCTTCCCTTAGCGCCTATCCTTCCATTCAGACACAAGTGTTTCATGCTTACTTCAAAATGTATTCAACCAAAACTTGAACAAACATAATTCTACTTGTTTCTGTCTGTTTAGATAAATAAAGGCAGAGTTGTTTCTCATCTTGTTAGTATTCCCTCTGTTGATTTATTGAGCAACTGCCTTTTGTTTCTCTGAACACAACAGTTTATGTAATTGACAATTGCTGCAAGTGGAAGTGAAAAACAAAGAAAGCTTATTAAAAAACAAACCCAACGCTGGCCATGTTAAGTAGTCCTCACTTTGTTCAAGCCCCGGAGTCAGAAAAGAAGATAAGTATCTGCAGCTTACTTTCAAAGACTTGATTTGTTTGTTGACAACATTATTGGCAGGAAACTCTGGCTTGAGTCATCCTGTCTTCTGGTCTTCTCTGGTACCCAGCAGAGGGAAGTGGTGGATGATAGGAGGCCTGATAGAAAACATTTAGTTTGACATCTCTTGAGGAAAGTGAATGAATGCCTTCATCTGTTAAAGCTTTCCAGAGGAGATATAAAAAATGTAATATTCGCTCAGCAACTCATATTTGTAATGTTTTCAAATGTTTATTGCAGCAGCAGATTGCAGATTTATTTTAGATGGAGAAATCTGAGGAGTGATAAGATGATATGAAAGCCTACAGGTGGATACTGGGGTAATCGGTCTGAAAGTAAGAGAAAAGCACTGATGTAGAGCAGAGAAAGAGACCTGGAAATCTTACAGCTTAATTAGACCCCTAGTTGTGAGGATATTTGTCCAGTGATTGTGGAAAATGATGCACTGCAAGCTCTGCCTGAACTAGTTTTCAGACGTGATGCCATATCTGGTGTGACTTGTGCTATTTGAGTGAACATGCCATGTGTAAACCTGTGATTTTGTTCTTGTTTGTAAAAGGCGGTGATATAAAAGCATATTATCACATTGTTCTGAGGCCTAACTTATGTCAATATATCCCCTGTGTAGCCTGCTAGTTTAGAGTGCGGTTCACGTAAGCTATGCTTATCTGAGAAGAAAAGGAGCCTTCAGTGATTACAGTGTATTGGCAGTTTGGTGTGTGTAACAGCGGTCTCCTGAAGTGCCCCATTACCTCTGATTTAAAGTGTGTAAAGAGCAACAGGCCAGGAACCAGAGTCCCCCCTCTGACAATACTGGCGACATTCTGCTCACGGACACGAGGGCCACTGAGAGAAGCAGGCGAACCATGGAGAAGAAAATAAGCCTTATTCACAGGCAGTGAATCTAATTTTCTACCATTTAAATCATTTTAGAATTCATTTCTTTTCATGTGCCTGCATTTAGCTCAATGTAAATCTAAATATTAAGAAACATGCACAGTGAGTGCGTCTACTCTGACTTCATATACATTTATTCATGCGACATTAGTCACACAGTAGCTACAGCACTCATGATAACAGAAAATTGCACTTCAAAGCATGTCAGCCCGACTAAACTGAGCTGATGCGCTTCTATTGAACTGAAAACATGATGATCAAAGATCAAAGTGAATAATTGCCGGAAAAATACCTGCAAGTCTGCCGTCAAACCTGACAGAGATATTTTTATTATAACTAAACTTTGATCACAAAGTCAAGGAAAAAGGATCAAAACTAAGTTTTTAACCTGCTGGTTGGTGTTAATAATAACTTCTATCCTGCAGCGGAGCAATGTAATGATATGACTTCTCTGCAAAATACAGTGACTGATATGCAGTCACCAAAATAGCATCACCTGAAGCATTTCCCTGTTTGAATCACTCTCAGTAACTTCACTAAAGTCAAACCTTGCTGGGTGAGAACATTTAATTTACAGCAATGATCAAGGATTACTTCTCAGACAGGAGGTATATTTCCATTATGTAAAGCAGCTTGAATTAGCTTATCTCAATTAACCCCAGAATAACAACATATGAGGTCTTCAGTAACATTTACCCTCAAATCTTATAGTTTAGTAAATGACACCCTAAACATAAATCAACTATCAGGGGGAGTAAATGTTCTCACACTTTGTAAGTAATGCATGACCTTTTCCTCTTAAGTATAGATTGATAATTTAAGCACTCTACAGAGTACAACTCTAAACATGGAACATACAATATATTGCCAAAAGTATTCACTCACCCATTCAAATAATTGAAATCAGGTGTTCTAAACACTTCCATGTATGAAATCAAGCACCTAGGCATGCAGACTGTGTCTACAAACATTTGTGAAAGAATGGGTCACTCTCAGGAGCTCAGTGAATTCCAGAGTGGTACTGTGATAGGATGCCACCTGTGCAACAAGTCCAGTCGTGAAATTTCCTCGCAACTAAATATTCCACATTCAACTGTCAGTGGTATTATAACAAAGTGAAAGCAACTGGGAATGACAGCAACTCAGCCAGCAAGTGGTAGGCCACATAAAATGATGGAGTGGCGTCAGAGGATGCTGAGGTGCATAGTGCACAGAGGTCGCCAACTTTCTGCAGACTCAATCACTACAGACCTCCAAACTTCATGTGGCCTTCAGATTAGCTTAAGAACAGTGTGTAGAGAGCTTTGTGGAATGGGTTTCCATGGCTGAGCAGCTGCATCCAAGCCATACATCACCAAGTGCAACGCAAAGCGTCAGATGCAGTGGTGTAACGCACACCGCCACTGGACTGTAGAGCAGTGGAGAAGCGTTCTCTGGAGGGACGAATCATGCTTGTCTATCTGGCAATCAACCCTTAATTCCAGTTAAAGGAACTCTAAATGCTTGCAAGAGCTTTTGGTTTGGGGATGGCCCCTTCCTGTTCAGACATTACTGTGCACCAGTGCATAAAGCAAGGTCCATGAAGATGAGAGAGTTTGGTGTGGATAAACTTGACTGGCCTGCATAGAGTCCTGACCTCAACCCCACCTTTGGGATGAATTAGAGCAGAGACTGAGAGCCAGGCCTTCTCGTCCAACATCAGTGTGTGACCCCACAAATGTGCTTCTGAAAGAATGGTCAAAAATTCTCATAAACACTCTCCTAAACCTTGTAGAAAGCCTTTCCAGAAGAGTTGAAGCCGTTATAGCTGCAAAGGGTGGACTGATATCATATTAAACCCTATGGATTAAGAATGGGATGTCACTTAAGTTTATATGCAAGTCACGGCAGGTAAGCGAATACTTTTGGCAATATAGTGTATCACGCTGGCAGACAGTTGAGCAGTCACCTGCATGCAGAGACATGATGTTGCATTTATCTATTGATGCGCAGACTTCACTCCGCAGACTTGCAAACTGAGAGCAGAGGTAAAATTGTTCAGTGAGAGGTTGTTTAAGGGCTGGACTGAAAAAGAATTTCTGTCAGTCAAATTAATGATCAGAGTGAGAAGACAAAATGAGGTAGAAGTTCCAGTGCTAACCTGAGCAGGCTAGCGCTGTTGTAGCGTTTGAACAGCAAAGCTTAGCAGTGGCTAAAATTCATGCCAAAGACATGCAACACTATCTTCTTTTATAAGACAAGCTTTTGGTGCGACTCTTGGCTCCTTTTTTGATAAAGAAATGTGGTCAACCTTTAATTGAACTGCTGCTATTTCTAAGCTAATGGCTACCAGCTTACAGCGCAACTCAACCCCAACTGTACTGATCTCAAACTCATGCTAAAACAGGTCAGCAGAAGAGCATCTTTTCCATCATGTAAAGCTTCCAGTTTGGCTCTTTTCTTTTTATTTGATAGAGAAATGTGGTTCAGTTCTGACAAAACTGCTGCAGTACCATAGCTACATCCACGGTAAACACAACACTGGCAGCAGCCGTTGCTATTGGCTCACAGTTCAACCAAACCCAGTCAGTAGTGGGGTGCTGATTGGTCAGAACCTTTTTTGGTTTGGCACAAATGTTGTGGATTGGAGCTTTGCAAGATGGATTTGCCTGATGACAGTCTAGCAAATCCATCTGCTTTGCAAGGTTACGATAACCGATGAGCACCAATAGACCCCCTTCACCGTGAGCCAGGGTCTTAATGACCCTGATGCCTACCATGAGACATCACTGTCCAGGAGCATGGATTGGTCAGCTTTAATCCCATCATAAAGGTTGATTTGCATGTTTGGAGCTTAGAGCAGAATTTAAACATTGGTATCTGTTGGTCTAATTTAAACCATCTCTGTGCAGCGGGCATGGTTTATGTGTCACATTGAGGCTTGAATGTATGACTTTTCCCTCCACAAGGGCCCTATTACCACAGAACGTTAATGCTCCATGTCATTGTGCTTCCATTCAGTCACTTTAGTACAATAATTAATCAAAATAAACATACAGCACTTGACAATAAGGCTTTTATATTCGGCACTAATCAGACAACTCATTAGGCAGTAATGAGCCGACTCTGCCTGCTTGTGTCGTGTTTGGGGGAAGTTTGGCGCATGGGGAGAGGTGTTTGTGTCTGTGTGAGTAAGGCTGTGGGGGGGTGGGGGGCACTAAACATAGGCGCACCAACACTACACAGTCACACAAGCGCCCACACATATACACACACGGCAGCCGACACTCCTGTAGTCCCACTCCAATTATGGCAGCATCTCACCCGGGAAGAAGCCCACTTACCCAGCGTTCACTTTATGAATAATTGATTGTTTGTGCCAGTGTTGTATTTGTAAATACACGTTTGCTCTCTGATTAATAGTTTTCTAGACATACTCATTTGTTCAATTTGATTAGAGTCTTAAATGTATTATTTATTAGCTGAAAATGCTCTATGAGTCATCAGGAGGGCAACAAGAGGATTTGGCATGAGGACACATCTGCATGTAAACAGACATGCTAACATTGATCCAGACAGACAGGGCAGGTGGCGGCATACGCCGCAAACATTTCACCTGCCTTTAAACCTTTTGTTTGTACTCACCATCACATTCATTAGAAATACTGTGGGTGGCCGTGAGCTTCTGTAGCCAGAGCAGGAAAAAAGGTTAAACGCACAATGCAAATGTGATTTAAAGCTTTGTGGGAGCTCTAAATATGGTCTTTGCAGAAAAAGAAAGGCTATGACCTTCTGGTTGTTTGTAACGTGGGTGAATCCACACAATCTCCTGCCTTTTGTTGATTCATTTCGAAGCAGCAGTTGGCTTTACGAGGAATGAGGTCATATGTGCTGGATAAATATAAAACAAATACTGTGCCACATGCAGGAATGAGGAATTTTAATTTATTCACAAGGGAGCAGAGCAACACAGGCGGCACAAAATTGTCACAGTGATGGGCCACATACCTGTTTCAGTGCTGGGGATTTGTTTTGTCTTGGCACAGGAAGCTATTTCACTTGTACACTTAGCTCTGCATGAAAGTTTTTAAAGAAAATCATATTCAACGTAGTATGCAGCTCCAGCAAATGCTTTATGTTTCAGCAGCTGCAGGAGACACATAGGAGCGCTCATCGTATGCTCAATGGATGGCGAAACAAGTAAATGCAGGTTGGCTGGTTGATATCTTTGTGGCTCTAGGGAGACCTCTAACTGGCTTTGGGAGAAGACAACATTTTAGACCATAAACATCAATCTAGATGTCAAGTATGTGCAAATGAAATTAAAGATTAGTTTACATACAGCTCATTCAGTCACGGTTCAATATGGGTTTAGCTCAACAGAAAATAAGAAGAAATAATAATAATTCTAGATTTCTGTAATTGCTGACTGATCCAAGAGCTGTTGTTCACTGCTGGCAATTTTCACTGCCACTCTTGAGAGATACCACCCTGATGTGTTTAAACTGTGGAGAACAAACATGTCTTTTTGAATACATCTCTCTTTTCCTGACCGAGAGTGCACAGTTCCTGAATGTTCATTCGTGAGCAATGGAAAGTCCGCTAACTATTGACAAAAGCATGTAAAAGCTACTAAATTTAAAAAAAAACACTGGCAGTAGCCGCTAAGCTAGCGGCTAGTGGATTTGCGCTAGACACAATGATGACGGATGCATCTGGGAATGCCATTAGCCTATGTAATTAGCATTAGTGATGCTAACAGCATGTTAAATGCCATAAACCTGTGTTAACACATTAGCATTTCAACATGGAAAAATGTGGTGTTTATCTGATTTTTCTGTGATTATCCTATTACATCGATAAGGAGCAATGAGGGTTATATAAGGACTTCCTGTGATAGTTTTGACAGCCTGTGAAGTAATAAATGATCCTATTTTTGATCCTCAGCCATTGTCATGGATATCTATTATATTGTTGCTACATGTTTTAATTGTGTGACAGCAGTGACGACATTGTTTGCTGCTGGAGTAGTGTCTGAAACCATTTCAGTATTTTGCGGATGAATCCACTACATAGTCCTCTGTATACACTACGCTATGTAGTGGATAGGGATTAGGGAATGAGTGAGGGGTGTCAAACTCATATTGAGTCCAGGGCCAGGTTCGCTTCAGTGAGACATCCTGAGGGCCGAACTATTTGGTCCAGAGGTGTCAAAGTCAATCACAGCGGGAGCCGGATACAGAATTTAGCTCTAACCTGAGAGCCTAACAGGGTCAACATTTGACCGTAAACTGTCAACCTCATTTTCACCAGAAATAAGATATGAAAAAAAAAAATTTCAACTCAACACTGATGATAAATCATTTAAAGATTTAAACAGTCAAATCATAAGTTAAAGGCTCAAAATCTGAGAAAAAGTCAGACTTGTTAGTTCATCAGGGCAAAACACAAAATTTAAAGGAAAAATCATTTTTAAAAGGTGAATATATAAGAAAGTCAAAATAATGAGTTTAAAGGTCAAAACGTGATTGAAAAAGTCAAAGTAATGAGTTTGAAGGTCAAAATATGGGTTTTAAAGGTCAAAATAATGAGTTTAAAGGTCAAAATATGGGATTTAAAAGTCAAAATCATGACTTTAATAGTCAAAATATGGGATCAAAAAGCCAAAATCACGAGTTTAAAGGTCAAAATATAGGATTAAAAGTCAAAACCATGAGTTTAAAGGTCAAAATATAGGATTAAAAGTCAAAATCACGAGTTTAAAGGTCAAAATATAGGATTAAAAGTCAAAACCATGAGTTTAAAGGTCAAAATATAGGATTAAAAGTCAAAACCATGAGTTTAAAGGTCAAAATATAGGATTAAAAGTCAAAACCATGAGTTTAAAGGTCAAAATATAGGATTAAAAGTCAAAACCATGAGTTTAAAGGTCAAAATATGGGATTAAAAGTCAAAATCATGAGTTTAAACATCAAGATATGACTTAGAGTTTTGAATTGTGGATCAAAAAGGTCAAAATATGAAAAAAAAAACTAAACATTTAGAGATGAAAAGGTCAGAATACAAAATAAAATGTACCAACACAAACTAATATCTTTTCTCACCTTCCTGACTTTTTGTCTAACAATTTTTACTCTTTTCTTTTCAGATTTTTATGATTTACTAAGGATATTTTAAATCATCATGGTTAAGTTTACACATTTATACTGTAGGAGATCTGCAGAACCAAAACCACCATCTTTTAGTCATATTGGACTTAAAACAAGCTTTAAGCAGCTGATGCATTGTTGGAGATGCAAAGCCCTGCTGTGCTGGGCTCAAGTGTGCTGGGCTCAAGTCAAACCATTCCAGCATAAAGCTTTTTTGTTGTGAAGGAGGCAGGCCTCCTTGTGAGTGAATATCTTGGTTTCCCTTGCTGTGCTCATAAAATCAGAGCTGAAAAACTAAAATCATGATTCAATCTACACTGTTACCGTCACAAATGAGCCTGTTGCGCTACTTTTACTAACCACAGTGGCTAATTGTTTGAGCAAACTCACCTAACACGGCAGAAAAACATATTTGCAGGGTAGATAATTTCCAACCAGTGTGGGTCGTCTGTTGTGTTCTGGCTTTTTTCTTTACTCCAACAAATTGTACCAATGCATGCACCAAACTGTGAAGTCTGAGCCAGCTGATACAAATACTGTTACACAGCTAGTTGTATAGCTCTACTCTTATTTTTTCTGAAAAGAAAGAAAAGTAAGCAGACTGTGCCGCTGTAATCTATGAAGCTTAAACTGCTGCAAGAAAAATATTTGTTTCTATCAGGAACAACAACCTGAAGAGCTGACTGCAGTAAACCTAAGAAATGACGTTATTTACCTGTTAAAAAGACTGAGAAATCAGATGAAGTACCTTTAGATAACCTGTTATTGTTCTCTCTCCCTTTACTCAGAATGTTTTCAAGTTTAACTGAAAGCTTGATTGTGTACAGCAACAAAGACTCTGTTGCATTTTTTGTTTTCTGTCTCAGTGAATCTATTCAGGTGTGTGCAAGAATGCTGCTACAAAGAACCTCTTAAATTTAGTTCTGTTTCATAATTTGTAAGGAATAATGTATTATGAGCTGCTGTTGTGAAATGAAACCCTGACAGGGCGAGCAGGATCCAACAGTAACAACCCACTCTCTTTACTTTATCACTTATCCTTTCATTACACAACCATTTACTGAGAAATCAACTAATTAAGAAATCTTGCTTTGGAAATGATTGCAGTGACCTCAGAATGATTGCTTTCTTCAATTATCTAAAAGTCTGTTTGAGTTTCCCACAATATGAGTTGATTCTCCTCTTTAAATTAGCTAACCCAGCTGGTAAAGCTCTCATTAAATGGAACATTTCCACTGATGGTGAGGTGATACAAGGTGCACAAGGGGCAAGAATCACACAAAACTTTGAGGTTTTGAGGTTAAACTTCCACATTACTGTCAAAGTTTGTCAACTTCTTCCTTCCTAATGACTTTTCACACTTTTAATGTGCATCAGGTTCAGTTTTGGCTTACATCCTTCTTTGCTTTTTCATGCTTTTTATCAGTTCTTTCCTGCAGACAGTGGACTAATCTAAAATGTACTTTTATGACTTATTTTTATGTATTTACTTCTTTTTGAGATACACTTTGTGGACAAATGTATTTGGCCACACCTGTTAATTATTGAATTCAGGTGTTTGAATCAGACCTGCTGCCACTGCTGTATAAAATCAAACACCCAATTCAAGAATGGGTTGTACTGACGAGCTCAGTGACTTCAAGCATGACACTGTGATAGATGCCACCTCTGCAATAAGACAGTTAGTGAAATTTCCCTGCTTGATATTCCACAGTCCACTGTAAATGATATTATTAGAAAGTGGAAGTGTTTAGGAGCAACAGCAACTATGGGGAAGACCACATGAAATCACAGAGTGGGGTCAACAACTGCTAAGGCGCATGGTACGTTCAAGTCACCTTTGCTCTGCTAATCCCATAGCTGAAGTGTTCTGAACTTCCCTTGGCATTAATGTAAACACAAAAACTGCACAGCAGGAGCTGCATGAGATGGGTTTCCACAGCTGAGCAGCTACATGCAAGCCTCACATCACCAAGTCCAATGCCCAGCATCAGATGAGTCATGAGTGATAAGTCACATTTCTCTGTTTGGCAGTTAGACGGGCTAGAACATTACCTGCCTGACTGCATAGAGCCAGCCTTGAGGTTTGGTTGAGGAGGAATAGTGGTGTGGGGCTGTTTTTCAGGGTTTGGGCTAGGGCCCTTATCTTCAGTTGAAGGCCAATCTTAAAGGTCACATATTTAACCCCTTTAAGACAAGTTTATATTGGTCTCAGAGGTCCCCAAAACATGCCTGTGAAGTTTGTTAGTGAAAAACACTCCAGTATTGGATTTTTGCATGTCTAAAACCCTCTCTGTTTCAGCCCTGCTCAGAAGGAGCTGCTTCTCAGCTGCCAGCTGATAGGAGGATCAAGAGAGGAAGACTGTATTGTCTTCCAAGCAGGGAGGGCCAACCGAACCTGGAGGGAGTGCTAACGCCCCACATGACATCATGAAGGGAAGACCTGAGAGCAGCTTGTTTCAGCACACATTTTCGCAAAGATTGGGGGTGGGGGTCTCATTCTTGGGGGGGTTTGCGGACAGGCCAGGGACACATGTTTTGCTAAAAAAGCCTGAAAATTTGTATTTTGCATTGCATGTGACCTTTAATGCTTCAGCATACAAAAACATTTTGGACAATGCTATGCTTCCAACTTTGCTACAACAGTTTGGGGAAGGCTCTTTTCTATTCCTAAATGACTGTACCCCAGTACACAAAGCAAGGACTATAAATACATGGCTTGATTAGTTCAGTATTGAAGCATGTGTCTGGCCTGCACAGAGCCCTGACCTCAACCCCACTAAGCCTCTTCGGGATGATCTGAAATGGAGATTGTGATTGTGAGCCAGACGGTCCTGTCCATAAATGCTCGACAGAATGGATGGGCAGAAATTCCCACAGAAACACTCCAAAATCTTGTGGAAAGCCTTCCAAGAAGTGACAGCTGTTATGGCTGCAAAGGTGGGGCCAGCTCCATTTTAAAGTACATGTATTTGAATACAATGTCTTCACTGTCCCTATTGGAGAAATGGTCACATAGTGGGTTTGCAGTCAATTCTCCAGATTTTGTCATTTAAGATGCATCCCTTAGCAGCACAGGCAATATAGGACACAGACCACAGTGTTATGTGAGCCAGAGGGCAGCTTAATCTAATTGAGCCATCATTAGCTTGTCTTTTATTTCCACCTGTTCTTTTTGTTCTGCTGTGGCATGGCCAAAGGTTTATTTATAGTATGTGAATGGCACCAAAGTGCACCATTCATTAAAAATGCTTAGAGTACATAATGAAACACCTTGTAGGCTCACTGTAGAAGATATTATTTCACATTAGCCACAAATGTTTTCTTAACTCTAATGATGTATATTGAAGTGTAGCAGTCATGTGAGTTCTGGGCTGTGCTTTGATTTGGCTGTGATATCTTATGCATTGTTATTGTTGAAATCGCTAAAACCTGTTGCAAAGAAGCTGTGGACGAATGCCCAAATACTCAGTGGGGGGGGGGGCGGGTCTCACATACAAACTGACAGACATGTTGCATCATTTGGTGTGCGTGTGCATTGTGGCTGTGCGTGTGTTTGTGAGTATCCTTGGGAGTGCTAGCAGGCCAAGTGAAGAGAGAAGGAAAAGCAGCACTGCTCTGCACCATATGCCAAATATGAGCCTGCCTGCCAATTTGTGGGGGATACTGGCAAGTGCTAGCAAGGCTGAATTCTTGACAGAGGGAGATGAATAATTGAACATGTGCGGAGCGAAGTTCTGTTGGGATAGAGCAGGGTGCCTTTATACATGGAGAGGAGGAATGGAGACAGTCTTTGAGCAAAACTCTTATTTAGATAGTAATGTGTTTGCTTTTTGTAAACAAGTCAAAAAGTTGTAGAGATTTAGAGATAAACTTGAATTATGTTATGACATGAGTGGGAAAAAAGAGCTTCTCTTTGGGATTTATTCGTTTTTACATCAACAGCTACACAAACAGACAAAAGCTGGCATCAATAATATCACTTGGCATCGAATCATGGCAGGAAATTGAGAAATAAATAAAAGTTTGGAAGAAATATGTGATATTAAATCAGCTTCATTGAGATATGTATCAACCTTGGTTTACAGTTTGAATTTAAATGATAATTTATGAAGTCTTCTTATCAGTCTTTTTCTGCCTTAGGGATATGCAACTTTACACCAAACTCTCACACTTCTACTCAGTAGTTGGCAGTGCAGCCTATTTTAAGCTGTACATTATTTATGGATAGCATGCAAAACAGCCTAAAATCAAACTTATGCAAGAGATTGGGAAAAATGTTTTTTGCTATAGCACCTTTAAACATAGCTCATGTACAGCTACAATACATGTCAGTGAGACTTCTGGCATGTTGAGAATGTTTTTGATCCAACTGTGAGAATTACATCGTCATTACTATTCATAGCAGCTTCAGAGTGGTGATTACATGTCAGAGACAAGGTCCTTACGCATACGGTCCATATGTTAAACATTCCCATTTCATTCACAGCTATCGTTTGTGGAAGTATGTCATCAATCAGCGTATCATCCTCTTCAGCAAATTTACTAAACACATCCTTATAACATATGGTCCATCCTTTCAGTGCTTCAAGAGTGCTAGCATTCTCTGGGGGTGAAGCTGGCAGTGCTTCAGTGATTTACTCACATCAGAGTGCTATCCTCATTATGACAAAGCAAATGTTCTGATGTTCAGGCTGCATCATTTGAGATTCATGTGTTAGCATGTTAGCACTTGCTAGTAAAGACCTAAGACTGAAAATGTGCCCCTACTGCATGTTGTCAAACATTAAAACTGAGAACAATGTCATGCATTACAGGAAAAAAGTAAGAAACCATGGTTAAGGTTAAACATTTTTAATCATGTGATGCTGATGATGATCACGATGCTGATTATTATTGCTTTTGCTGCTATTATTAGCTATAGATCCAAACCAGCTTCTTTCTTTCTTTCTTTCTTATCTAATGAAGTTGAAGTTTATGGCATGTCAGTTGTGTCACCAATAAATGTGGAGCACACCCACTTCTACACACATCACTACACCATTGGGCATCCCAAATTTTTCCTTTCCTTGAGAGCCACATAAGTAAAAACTGGATCTTACTCCACTCTCAGCTGGGTTTTCCAGTCTTTATGCTAGGTTAAAACAGCTGGCTGCAGCCTTACTTTACTGTACAAATAAGCCAAAAAAGAAACAAATAATGTCAAATGTGCAATAAAGGTGACACAATGGACCAAATTACACTTAAGGGCAACATTTATAAATGTTCAGAAAACCTCATGTGAGCGACAGGTCATGTCATGATTATGACAGTAATGGCTAGTTGATGGCTGACAAGGCAAAAAGCCAATCATTTTTAAAGATTTTGGGGAGGCCAGTCAGATTTCAGAGGGTCCTGGTCAGCTCAGGCTACCACTGGCTCCACCCCTGGAACATCAGTTGTGCTGCTGTCTGCTGCTGTAATCCATTAGGGTGTTATAAATCAAGATCTTTATTATTTTGTGTGCCAATATGTTTACTATTAATATTGTGTTGTCTCTATTTAGTTAAAAACCAGCACAAAAATATGTTGTCAAAATGTTTGTTTACAGTGTAAATATGGCAGCACTGCTTTGTCCTAAAACTAAGAAGAATAATACAGTCTAGCACAAGCATCAGGCTCTGTTGAGGGCCATATTTTATTTAATTTAATAAATTTTCAGGGGGGCAATCAAAAATGGGCTGCAGGCCACATTTGGCCACCAGGCCATAGTCTGGACACCCCTAGTATAAATAAAGTTACTGGAATGGGCCAAGCAGAGATTTGAGAGAACGTGACTGAGGCCAGGTAGGGTTAGGCCGGATTTTTTTAACCAAACACATTTACCAATGTTTTTGGTGGTTAGGTTGTATGATTTAGATGTAAATATTTCTTTCATTAGCCACAGGAGATGTTGGTCAGCCTCACTGCCTTTAGGAAAGTCCAGCTGAGTGACAACACTAAAGCTATGCTATACAGCTATGCAGATGGGGTCACTTAATCCACATAATTTTGCTAATTCTGATGAAAAAAGTCGCTTTGCTTTACAAACATGTTCCTCCACCTGCTGCAATCCAATCAGGTTGTTAGGGTCCTGATAGAAAAGTGAAGCACTGATTTATTTCCATACAAAATAAACATGCATCTACATTGTTGTTCGTTTTTGATTTAATTTGCTAACTCTGTGGTGCTAAAACCCCCAACTGCATAGCTGTGTAGCCTAGTTTTGCCTATCATTGCATCTTTTGTGGCTAATAGCTATAATGTCAAAAAACGAATAAAACCGCCTACAATATCGTGGTGACATTTTTCAAATGAAGGGTGTTAAACCAACGTTTAGACATGAAAATGTAAATAAAATATGCAGCTAAAGGAGTGAAAAAGGTTTGCATTAAACATGATGGGAATCTAAGTTTGTGCACCAAATTTTACTGCAGTTCAGCTGATAGAGGTCCAGACATTTCACTCAGAGCAACAAATATCAACCTACCAGAGGAGCACTAAAGGAGAGTTAGTGGGATTCTTCCCCTGGGGACCAAAACTAATTGCCCAAACTTTTATGGTAATCAATCTGAGAGTCTTTGAGAAGTTTTAGTTGTTGGTCTGGTAACATTGCTATATGTATTTAAGACTTCTGTGGCCCAAACTTTCCTGAAAAAGGCAAAGTTCAAGTTATCGATAAACAGTTTTCTTGAACTTTTGGAACAAATCAAGTCCTTTAAGATGGGGGGCTTAGGGCTGCCAAGAGACTTTACTTAAGTATTTTGTTTATTTGCTATACTGTCATTGCTGGGATGCAATGTTCAGGAACCAAATTCATTTGGTCAGACTCTGTATTTTTCTGAGTTTCAGTCAGCTTCAAGGCTTCCTAGATTAAAAATGTAAGTACAAAATGCAAAAATGAGTCACTGAGATTGCTTCTGATCAAATCTCACGATGCTGGAGGACATGAGAAGGGCAGGCAACCATGCAAGAAAGAGACGTCAAACTCTCCTCGAAATGCCTCTCCACTTTCTGTCACAGGGCTGCGGTGCCAAGGTCTGAATAAATACCTCCCACACAAAAATGCACACAAGTGTGTGCAATGTGCATATGCAATAATCTGCAATTCTCCTGTGTTTCACTGAGTGAGCACAAGAGCAATAAAGAAATCACAACAAGTGTTTGAAGATAATGATGAATCCCAATGCTGGAGGCAATGACAACAAGTATAAGAGAGAAAACAAACAGTATTCCGGTTAAATGGTACTGCCTGGATAATAGACAGAGACAAATATGAGTATCTATGCAGCTGTGACAGCAAATTTTCTCCAGTAGCAGCTTTATGTTCTGTATGTGTCACTGTCCGACTATTGCCTGTGACTTTCCATTAATCCACAGAAATTGATCTGTTTTGTTCCCTCTGTTTAACTGCGACTCCAAACCTGCAATGCCACTTTTACTGAAACCTATTATGTTTTAATCATCTTCTCTCTCCCCTCTCTTCCCTCTCTGCTTCCCTCCCCGATGACAGATACCACCCTGTCCAGCGAGCGTGGTGAGTACTGACGCTGCACTCTCTCTTGATTTAGAGCCATCTGTGTGTGAACTCTGCCAGCAACAGTGGATTGGCTGATTGTGTTGATGTGGAAGGAACCATTCTCACATGCGAGGGGTCGGTGGGGGAGCCCAAGCACAAACATCATTTGCATCACCAGGAAGCTGTTTTCCTCTTCATCCACTGCATGTTGCAGAAAATGCTGAAAACGTCAAGCAAGGGCGATTATGAAAGCAGCAATCCATGGACCCATGTGGCCAATCAGAATTTGAATTTAGCATATTTTCTCTGTGCAACCTACTTAGTCAATTTACCCCCTTTTGACTTCACTAGTATTCAATAAAGAGCCAATAAGGAGTATCATTTTCACTTTGTTTCATCCCAGCTTTAATGAAACACTGTGTTGTCTGCATAGAGAGTAGATGCACTCGCCCCCTCGGCCTCGCTTTTCATTTTATTTTCAATTTGACTCCCCTCTGTTGTGCTGTTATTAATGGCTTCCTTGGCTTGGAGGAGCACTTTAATCACTTTATCGCACTGGTTGAAAGGGAGAGCCCATCTGTAGCCATCTTTTTATGCCTTTGGTTTATTTTGCAGTGCTTCATGTGTACGTCTGATTTGCCCTGTAAGCAGCGTGACAGCACTACTGTCAGCTGCTGTGTTTCTGTAATACTGCTTTGTGTGCTTATAGATAACCCCCCCCCCCCCCCCGTACATGCTCCATCCCATCAGAGTTTCAGTGTGGCACTGTGACAAATAGTGATCTTGCTGAACTTGCTCCCTGCTCTATGAAGGATGATGCTTTGGGGTGAAATTGTCTCGCTAAATTGGTGCTGTGGCATCACACGGTGTAGACAAAACACCCCACGCTGTGTGTCTGGGCTCGGAAACTGCAGAGTGGAGAGAGGGAAGGGAAGTGTAAAGTTGTGGTTCAGATCAAGCACTTGCGGTTTATTTTTGTGCGCCTGGTTAACCTCCATCCACTGGTGGAGGAAAGAGTGACACAGAGAGACTTCTGTGATCAATTTTTCATCGCCATGCCAGCAACAGTGTGACACTTTTTACAACAGAGCCTGGCCTGAAAGAGGAAAAGGAAATACAGAGCAACAATAGGTAAAGATTTGTGCATATCCTGAGTACCAGCCTTGATTTTGATCTCATGTCTTCCTGTTTTAAATCTCCTAAACCAACATTGTCAGATGCCACAAGAGGTTACAAAAAGTTATAATACTTTTTAAACATAAATAGTAGCCTAATGCTTTTTTTTTTACTCTTGCATCAGGCCATTTTACCATTCAAACGACACTATCCATAATTTCGTAGCCTTTGAAGAGGCTTTTCTAGTGAGCCTGGAACTTTGGTAACTTTCTGAGGTCTTAAAAGATTACACTGTTTTCCACATTATTAAGCAAATGACATTTTTCTCTTATTTTCCTAAATATTAATGCAAATGACAGTCAGAGTACTTTTCAAGTCATCAGCCATTAGAGCATAATTCAAATGTTTTCAAACAAACTTCATAATGATAACCATTATTTTTTAAGAAAAATAAAAACCTCAAAATGCATTTTTCCACATATTCCACATTATTAAGCAGGCCACAGGTTTCAGCAATATGGGAAAGAAAAAGGATCTCTCTGCTGCTGAAAAGTATCAAATAGTGCAATGCCTTGGACAAGGAATGAAAACATTAGATGTTTCAGGAAAAATTAAGCGTGATCGTCGTACTGTGAAGAAATCTGTGTCTGATTCAGAGCACAGATGGGTTCATGCAGATAAAGGCATAATGAGGAAGGTTTCTGACAGACAAATTCATCAGATTAAGGAGCAGATGCTAAAATGCCATTACAAAGCAGCAAGTGGGTATTTGAAGCTGCTGGTGCCTCTGGAGTCCCACCAACCTCAAGGTGTAGGATCCTCCAGAGGTTTGCAGTCGTGCATAAATCTACTATCTGGCCGCCCGATCCAATGCTCTCGAGGAGAAACGGTTGCAGAGGGCCCAGAAGCACATGAAGACTCATTTTCAAACAGTCTTGTTGACTGATGAATGCTGTGCAACCCTGGATGGTCCAGATGGAGGAGTAGTGGATGGTTGGTGGATGGCCACCATGTCCCAACAAGGCTGCAAGGAGGTGGCGGAGTCATGTTTTGGGCTGGATTCATGAGGAGAGACCCTTTAGGGTCCCTGAAGGTGTGAAAATGACCTCGACAAAGTATGAAGAGTCTCTGACTGACCACTTTTTCCATGGTTAAAAAAAAAAAAAAAGAAGAGGAAGAGCAGTGCATTCTGTAGCAAAATTTTCTTCATGCATAACAATGCACCATCTCATGCTGCAAAGAATACCTCTGAGTCACTGGCTGCTATGGGCATAAAAGGAGAGAAACTCATGGTGTGGCCACCATCCTCCCCTGACCTCAACCCTACTGAGAACCTTTGGAGCATCCTCAAGCTAAAGATCTAGGAGAGTGGGAGGCAGTTCACATCAAAACAGCAGCTCTGGGAGGATATTCTGACATCCTGCAAAAAAATTCAAGCAGAAACTCTCCAAAAACTCACAAGTTCAATGGATGCAAGAAAAGTGAAGGTGATATCAAAGAAGGGCTCCTATGTTAATATGTAACTTGGCCTGTTAAGATGTTTTTGATTGGAATAGCTTTTGATTTCAGTAAATATGACCTGCTAATGCTGTAAATTCAACAACTAACCATTTTCAGTTCTTTACAACCAATAAAATGTTTTAAAACTCTGTCGTGCTCTGTCGGTTATCATTATGGATTTTGTTCAAAAACATTTGAATTATGCTCTAATGGCTGATGACTTGAAAAGTACTCTGTCATTTGCATTAATATTTAGGAAAATAAGAGAAAAAAATGTAATTTGTTTAATAATTTGGAAGGCGTTGTAAATCCACACGAATCCATTTTTAAGCCAGAGACAGCCTAAAGAGCTCATAGTAGGTCGAAAGAGACAGAGAGCCTGTGATGTGTCCCTCTGTGTGTCTGCAGACAGGAACTGCTTGAATAATGGAGAGAGAAGAATACATTTGTGCAAAAAAAAAAAAACAGTCCTAGTGCTTTTTTTTTTTTTTAATTTAAATATAGCGGCGTGAGTGCAGTTGTTCAGAGCGAATCAGCTGGCTTTCAGCTAGAGCTTGTGTGAGATCAGCTGATCTTCAATATATGACAGTGCTCATCTCTGCGGCCGCCTGAGCTAACAACATACACTTGATTTTTGCCCCATTGAACCCATTTCTGCTACCTTTAGAACCCCAGTTCACCACCTTTTCTGCACTTTTTAGCCCATTTTAATTCTGTTTTAAGAAAAAAAGAATTTTTAAGAAGGCTGTGTACTATGGCATAAAAAGATTTAAAACAAATTTCTTTGATAAGAGTGGTTATTATTAAGGTGAAGAAATGGTTATCAAAGCTTAACTTTACAATGCACCATCATTTTGCTGACCCCATTGGCCCCCAGTTTGGCTGGGCCCCTGAATGTTCCCCCTTTATCCCCCTTATGGGCAGCCTTGAGCTTGACTGTGCACCACTTTGTTGATTTACAAGCTTTTTAAGGCAATAAGTCCTGATGAGACAAAGGGGTTAAAAATAGCCCAGGGCTTGAAGGGTTAAATGTCCTACACACTCACATTAAAACACACGAACGCTCCCTCCTGCCACTCCTCCCTCTGTTCTGCTGAGCAGTCACTTAATGTGAATAATCTCCCACAATGAAAGGTGAAAAAGAAGACGTAAGTAATGAATGGATTAAAACATAGATGAGACACTGAGAGGAGAAAGTGTTAAGGCAAGGTCTGTGTGCCCTTGGTCCAAAACATAGCCAGTAGGCAGTTGTTGAGCAGACTCCTTATCTCTCAGCCGAGTCTGCATCTTTCACACCCTTCAGTTTCATTCATGCTTGTGTGTTGGAGTTTTTTGGAGGCACATAAACATACAGTATATACCCGCAGAGCAAGACAGTGCATTTCAGAGCTCTATCCGTGTGTCTTCCTCTGCTTAACAAGCTCCTCTCTGCCCCTCTGCAGTGATGGGGTGTGTTTGCAGCTGGCTGATAGGCCTCCTCCATGTGAAGTGGCTGCCGGCGCATCCTCTCCTTGCTTAATTGGCTGTACCTGAGGCAGGAGGGCAAGGTGTAATTGCGATAAGAGAAAACGCTGTGCTTGGCTGGTTTTTAGGGTCTTTATCTATAGTCCCCGGATTGATTATGGTTTTTCTGCCAGCCGTGCAAATTGTTCAACCCAATCAACTGCACTGGAAACCAGCTTAACTCTCTCCTGCCCAGTCCACATTTCACACTGGCACACCGTAACCAGCCTGACTGCAATGAAGTTCTTGGACCGCTGGCTGCAGGATAGGATTTCTACCAGGTCTGTGCATGTAGACAGTGTTTTTTTCTTTTTTATATTACAGACGGTATAGTCAAGCATCTGGTGTGCCATATGAATGTCTTTTTATGCTCAAATTGTAAAGAGGCTGTTCTTTCTCTCTCTCTGGTTACTTTTATCACAGGAAAAAAAAAAACTAGTCAGTTATCCTTTTAATGCCAAAACAGTTAAGTAAAAACCAGTTATCTCACTAAAACAAGATAAAAACATCATCATCAGTCATGTTTGTATGACAGAGTCTGCAGGTTCACTTAGTTTAGCAAGGATAATGGGTTTATCTTTCTTCTGCTCTTTTGAAAAACAAGAAAATCTGTTAACAAGCACCTTCTGATACACTGACCTCCAGAATAAGCTGTTTAACCCGTGAGCACACTCTGATGTAACATAATACTGTGAAACTGAGGTCCTTCTTACATTGGGGTTCTGCTGCACCACCATTGCTCTCCTACACTGGTGCTATAGGGACGCCCCAATGTGTGACTGGACATTGTGATACCACTCTGCAAACATGCCAAAATTGGGGTTTCAAAATATCAGAGGTTTGTGTGGGTTCAAGGTATGCCAAGAGATGTGCCTTGATGCCCTGATTTTTTTTTTTATTGTGAGCCAATATTTATTTTAATAAAGCTTTATTTAGCCAGGTTATTACCACTGACATCAGAGATCTCTTTTAGAGGAAGACCAGACCAACATCAGCAGTGATACTCACTTGAAAGAACTTAAAAAGTATCATTACACAGTTGTTTCTGTGAAAAACAGTTCAGTTCCTTGTCTTTCAGTCAACATGAATGCGCTCCATAAAAGACAAAATGTAATGTTTTATTTTAGTGGGCCCTAATTACCTCATAGTAACAAGTGGTATTTATCTAGTAACTTCTCAAGAATAAGGTGGTATTTACCTAGTATTGAGCAGAGGTGGAAAGTAATTACATTTACTGAAGTTATTGGAATTGAGTAGCTTTTTTGTGTAATTGTACTTTTTTGAGTACTTTTCAAAATCACTACTTTTACTTTTTCTTTTACTTAAGTGCATTTTAAAGGAAGTATTGTACTTAGTTACATTTATAAAAGCATTGAGTACCGCGTAAAAACACTAAAAGCCAAAACAAAGAGGTTCTAGCCTTCTGCCAACAAGAAAATGGCCAGAAGTTTGACTTTCACAGCACATGACGGTCAGTAGCCAGTAATGATGTGTCGGTTACTTTTAACCAGGGGTGTCCAAACTTTTTCCACAGAGGGCCGCATACAGAAATATATTAGGATGGTGGGGCCACTTTCATATTCGTCACTATGAGGACTTTAAAATTAGTAAGACCAATCTACTGTAAGTTAATACATACTTGGTGATTGAGTATGCCTAAATGGCTAGTTGATGGCTGATAGGGCAAATAGATAGTCATTTTCAGGATTTTGGGCAGCCAATCAGATTTCAGGGGGCCCCGTTTAGCCCTGGCTACCACTGGCTCTGCCCTTGAAAAGTTATTGTTGCTGCTATCTGCTGTGATAATCAATCAGGACATTATTCATCTAGATGTCTTCTTGTCAAAATGTTTGTTTACAGATTTAACATGTTAGCACTGCTTTATGCTGAAACCAGGAAGTACAGTACAGTTAAGCACATGCTTCATGTTTTAATGTGGGCCATATTTCATTTTAGCTCTAGAATTTGCTGCAGGCCAAGTAAAAATAGGCCGTGGGCCGTGTTTGTCTGACTTATTAAAAGCCAAAGTGGTACCGAATGAAGCAGACTCTTCTTGTTGAACTGAGCCGAATGATCCGGACCTGCTGTTGCATTTTGCTTTAGGTGAAGTTTCACCTTTAAAAAATCAACCTGGTTTTAGATTCATAATCTCTTGTAGTTCATTTATATTAAGAAATGATATGGTAGGGTATAACCCCCTCAAACATCAGAAGTAACTACTAGTAACTAGTAACTACTACTTTAAATGACTTACTTTCTACTTTTAATTGAGTAGATTTATGGATTAGTATGTTTTCCTCTACTTATATCCAAGCTAACTCTACTTTTACTGGTATAATAGTCTAGTACTTTTTCCACCTCTGGTAATAAGTTGGCATTTTACCCAGTAATAACTCAGTAATAGGGCTGCAGTTAAAAGGATTTTATATGTGTTTATTTTTCCATTATTAGCATTTTAATATGCATACACATTAGTATTTTTCTAAGGCTTAACCATTAAAATCCCAAGCATTTCAATGAGTGACCTATAAGGTAACATCCCTCTGCTACTACCCCTTATAAGGGTCAGACAACTTTACCCCACTGTTACACCTTATTTATTTATTTTACCAAGGTGGAAGGAGTAAAAGTACCAACCTGATCTAACAATGTAAAAGGGGCTGAACACTAACCACACAGGAAATTTAAGCTACTTCTTTAATAGCGCCGCTGCTGCTGTGAACACAGCTTCTGTGAAATAAACAAAAATCTGTCAAAGTTTTTTTTTTTATGATGAGAGTTTTAGAAGTGCTGGATTTTGCAACCACTTAGATCCATGATATCCATTTCCCTCAGCCTCCAGCTCTAATGCTAGGCTATAGGTTAAGCACCTACTGGCTGGAGCTTCATCATTACCGCTCATTTAGCTCTTGGCAAGAAGGCTAATAAGCATATTTCCAAAAATATTAAAGCATTTCTCCAGCTATGGGTTATTTTTCTTATGTCGTGCTCAAACCTCTGCCCCAGGAGCATCCACTCAAATACTTTATGTCCAGTCTCCCCATCATTTTATCAGTGCACCCCCCCCCCCCCCCCCCCTTTCTCTCTTCACTGGTTCTGAGAAGTGGCTGGGGCTGAAAGAGCAGCTAATGGGCTGTGAAATGTCTCCAAAGCTAAAGCAACAACAGAAGCTAATGTCTCAAAGCCCCACTGAAACAACACAAGCGGTGAATAACCCTGACAGTGCAAAGAGGAAAAAAGAGGAGGGAAAACATCCCTTCTTTCCTCTGATGTGTCAGAGAGGCCATTTCTGTCAGCCTAATTGAAGTAAAGCCTTCCTAGTGGCCTTGGTAAAGTGCCGTAATTGCCTGCTGGAATAGATCGGACTGCAGCGTTGGCTGCACTCTGCAGGGTTTCCTTTCCCCATGTAGTGCAAGATCCTGAACACAGCTCATCAGTGTTTCGATATTCGCTGCTTCAATCTTAGTTGCTGCATAACAGTGTGCTGAGAGGAGCAAATTCAAGGCTTAAGGGTATTGACAGGGTGGTGTAAAATATTACAGTTGGCAATTTTAACCTGACGGGTTGATTCAATGACATGCAACTTGAGAGTTATCGCTCCGAACTGCTCACCTTTTTTGCTGTGTTGTTGAATCACAGCCCACTAAATAATTAAAGAATGTATTTTTATTAATTAAACAAAAGGAATGATGTTCAAAAAGACCCATGTGGTGGTGTAAACATTACAAGCCATTGCAAAGAAGAGCTGGATATAATGCAGTTTCCTGATCATTCCCAAGCATCTCTCTCTAAAACGTGCTGAAGCGTGTGACCCCTTCTGCTTTTCTTCCCTCTCAGAACCAATTAAAGCTGTTTTTCTGCTGCAGATCTTGAGCTGATGAAGACAGCCACTAAGAGCTCTTGAAGTAAAGTCGCACAGGACCTGTATGGCAGATGGTTTGTGCAAGAGTATGTGCAAAGAGAAAAAGCAGCAAAGAAAGAAACAAACAAGCATAAAAAATGGCAGCCTGTCTCCAGTGAGGGGCCTCTATTTTCTACCCAATTTAAGACTTACCGTTTCCAAATTTTCAAACTTTTCGTCAAAAATGCTGTCAGACCTGCAGGAGAGCGGGGAAAACATAAGATCTTATTCTGTGGAGAATTTTCGCTCACCATCTTCCAAAAACTATTGAGACAACTTAAGTCTCCGAGAGGGGGGAAAAAAAGCACTGGGAGCTGCTTGATCTCACGGCTTTGACCAGTTCTCCCAGCTGAATGGAGACAAGCTTTGCTCTCGCTACAAAGGCTGAGATGGCAGAGAGTCGAGGCACAGAGGACAGTGCCTAATGGCTACAAGTCCAACTTTTCTCAGTGGATTACATGTTTCCAAAAGATAAGGCCTGATCAGTATTTTTCTGGTGAGGATCTCCCTTTTTTATGCAGATGAGTGTGGACAGGAAACTACAGGAGCCAATGAAGTCCAAAGTTTAGAGCACAGTTTAAATAAATAAAAAGTCTCTGTTCACTAGGGACACCACTTTGCTTAACAGTGTGTTTTTACATCCAATTGTCACTTATTCTCTACCATAGCATGTTGGGCTCATTTTCATCAAAGTAAAAAGCAAAATATAACCATCATGTAACCCTGCTTAAATGGGATGACATTAAAACTTACTGCCATGGTCAAAAATGATCTTTAAATCATGATCAAGTATTTGAATTTGTGCCAGAAGGAGCCCTTTGTCCTACAAAAACCATTAGAAAATTTACTGTAGCTTTGTATCAAGGTAAAAGTTGTCTTGAACTAGCAGTAAGAAAACTTCCACATACACTGCATGGACAAAAGTATCTAGCCCCACCTGTTAGTTATTGAATTCAGGTGTTTCAATCAGACCCGTTGCTACAGGCCATGCAGTCTCCCTTTGCTAACAGCGAGATGCATAATAAAAAGAGCTCAGTGATTTCAAGTGTGGTACTGTGATGGATGCCACCTTTGCAATAAGATGGTTTGTGAAATTTCAGATGGCGAGTCTGGGTTTGAATGTTACCTGCCTGACTGCATTGTGCCAACTGTGAAGTTTGGTGGAGGAGGGGTAACACCAAATTGCTTCCTCTTTGTGACAGTGGTATATGGATGTGTATGAATGGGATAAGGTAGCCCTTTAAAACCGCTGGTGTGCCAGCACTCCCATTGCATATCTCTCTTGAACTGTGGGTAGAATTGCAACCAAATGAGATGGAGCAATATATTCTACTGCATCTGAAACCAGAGGAGTAGCACTAACATATCATACATTCAGTGTGTCCCAGAGAACTGTTTCCTTCCAGAAATATCCTTCCTTCTTTTGCAGAAATGTAGTAAAAAGCACACACATCAAAAACAATATGCCATAATATAATCCGGACTGCTGCCTCTCTCAGCACTTCCTACTTTATGATGACGCAGGATGACGTTTGTCTGCATGAACCTATGGCGTTGTTTTTTTACAGGTCACGAGTCGCACTTGTTATTGTTTTAACATGATCTTCTGCACACATTTATATGCTGAAGTGTATGTGGCACACTTAGAGGTTTGATTGCACTTCTGTAAATGGTTTATTTTTATAAACATGCTTTTTTTTTGCGATTGAGCACAATTTGTTTTTTACCTCCGCCAAGAAGGTTATGTGATTGGAAGGGTTTGTTAGTTAGTTTGTTAGTTAGTTTATTTGTTAGCAACATAACTCAAAAAGTTGTGGACGGATTTTGGTGAAATTTCAGAAATGGCATAAGGAAGAACTGATTAAATTTTGGGAGTGATCCGGATCACCGTCTGGATCCAGGAATTTTTGAAAGGATTCTGTACTATTGGGAGACAGGGCTAATGGCGGAGGTCTGCACTCTGCGAGTGCTTTTCTACTGTTGTTACTACTTTACACCAGGAGATGGCGGACATGAGTAACTCCAATTCCAGCAGCATATTTTGGTGTGTTTCTATTCAAAATTTTGGAGTTTATAGAGTTCAAAAGAGACATGCCCGGTCGAGGAGACGAGTCGTAGCATAACAGAGCGAAAGACAGCGAATTGTAGCAAGAATACTCACAATGCTGGGAGGAATAGAGGAATATTCACCCTCTGCCATGACTTTCAGTCATCGGGTGAGACCATGGTAGAGACTGTCGGTGCATCTGTTGGCACCGGCAGGCAATGCGTCAGCCATGACATTCCCCAGGCGGCAAAACCAATGCTTTGCCTCACTGTGCTTCCACCCCACCGGGTTGGGAGTAATCAGTGAATGCCGTGGTGGGGGGCACATGGGGACATAGTGGGGGTATCTTGGGGAGGGTTCAAAACACCACAAATAGCGACGGAGATTGGGAATGACAAACACCGCGGAGGTAGACAGGTGGTAGAAGCCATGGGATAAAAAGCACAGCCAATGGTAGTAGAGGCTGCCTGGTGATGTCAGAATTAAAAATTACATGAGTAAATTTACTCCCATCACAAAGTTTGGGTCGTACTGAAGATTTTTTAAAGGATTCTTTACTATTGGGAGATAGGGCTAATGGCAAAGGTCTGTGCTCTCTGAGTACTTTTCTAGTTTTTCAACGTTTTTGCCTTCTATGGTAGTTCATAAATAGTTAACAGATTAGTCAAAAGACTCAGATTTTTAATTACTCTTAGGATTTCTGTAGTTAATCAGGATAATTAGACCCCATTGATAGTGTTTAAAGATTTCACTGTTTTGCATGAAAAACCAGTTTGTTTAATTTTGGATTTTCAAACTGTCTTAAAGTAAAGGTAGGGAACTTCCAGTTTGGATACAGAGCTGCTTTTAGACTGAAGATTTTCACATGAGCTTAACCATGGAAAATGAACTTGTTATGGACTGAAAAGAAAGAAAGTGAAGTTTTAAAAAGGTGAATGTTTGATAAGAATGGTTCGAATAACTTTTGGCTTGTCAACTGAGATGGCGGTGAGTTTTTTTTGAGTGAAATGAGACACTAAGGAGCACTAGCGGACTTGTTTAACATCACTGTGGCTGAATGGAGACACCAATGTGGATTAACCAAAGTTTTTGAAAAGCAACAATAAAGACTGCAATTATTCGCGATTGCAAGAAATGAATGCACTAATTGGGGCGTGTTGCAATTAATCCTGACAGCCCTAGACTGATGGTAGCTTTACATAGCAGCCTTATCCATCAGTGTGTGAATGTAGAGTAAATAGTTAAGTGTGACCTGCAGAACAAAGGACACTGATCTGTCAGGCAACTAGAAAAGTGTTATACAAGCAAGACCATTTTAATTTACCAAGACCAAAAAGACAAAGTATATGTGATCCAGGTCCAGGCAATCAAAATGGTTTAAAAAATTTGAACGGCCTTTAATTCATAGCACACCAACATGTATCGGTTTATTCCTTCAATTTTGTAGCATCCCCTATCATGAGCACTGATTAAGCTCCATTTATAGTTGTATTGTTTGATGCAGCTACTAATAAAAATGAATAATAACAGACAATTTAAGTTCCCTTAAACTTTATGATCATCACACAAAGTATCTGCAGATCTGCAAAATACTACCTCTGTCTGCAGAGAGGACATGGTGTGTCAGATTCCGGTTGTTACTTTGGAACAGAAGCTACAGTCGACAGCACATGCCTCATACTGACAACTTTTTCCAATACACCTAACTGAATATGAATGTAGCTCTCTATGGAAGTCATTTTTTCTTTCTTTCTCTGTGTTGCCATTATCCTCCATGATTTGGACTACAGTGGGTCTCTTCATGTTAGCACTTTACATTCTTGCTACATGAATAATCTGTCTGTGAATAGTTGCTACTGACGTCATCCACTCCGAGTGTTTTTGCC
The DNA here is from genome assembly GCF_018320785.1 of Cheilinus undulatus. NCBI lineage: Eukaryota > Metazoa > Chordata > Actinopteri > Labriformes > Labridae > Cheilinus > Cheilinus undulatus. Next base: position 17,170,919 of record NC_054867.1, read on the forward strand.
ATTAAAAGGAAATTGGTTCCTAGTTACCTACTTAGCTTTTACCCAACATTGAAACTCCTTTATTTAGGCCTTCAATTGCATCAACTAATCATGTATTCACAGCAAGCATTAAAGGTCAGCAGTCAACATGACTGCAGTGCCATTATGCTTATGGTAAAATGAATGATTGTTTTGTTTGAGGGGGACATTTTGGGGCTACTTGTTTGGTAGTTCTACCCTCCACTGCAGCCATAATTTCAGGCATGGTGCATACTTGACCAATTAGTTCACGCTTCATTTCAACACCCCAACTGGGACTAATGAAGCTACATTTCCTGGGTTAATTGTGGCAACATTATGTGATATTATGAGGAACAGGAAATAGCAGAGCCCACTTTAGTATCTATCCTTTCCATCATCACCTCCTGCTGAAGGAGACTTTCCCCTCTTCAGCTCTTCCTCCATCCCTTTATATATCTCTCCTCTCCCATCCGCTCGGTACTCTCAGGCACATCCTCCCCTTCTCTCAGCGAGGAGGCTGGATGCCAAAGAAGCATTAAGGGCCTGTGAGACAAGGCTGGTCCAGGCAAATCCCTGCACAAATTAGAGTGTAGAGACCATTATTAAAGCCAATTGCCACTGCCTGCTACCAACAGTTAAATTACAATGTCTCTTGAACAAAAAGGCGAGCGTTTTTTATAACCCTCCTTTTCCCTCCCTGGCAGAGCTACGCGCCGGAGCGAGTGCAGCTTTGGAAACTGTGTCATTTCTCAGGATCTGGGGTGGAATTATAATGTATTACGGAGCTGACATTCGCATGAGGCCGGGCCCTCAAAGAAGCACGCTCTTGATTGGCACCCCAGTTTGCACAAAGAGCATTAAGTTTCCTGGTGTTGAAAAAAAAAAACCTGCCTGTTTTCTTCCCCTCACATTTCACCTTAGATGCTCAGCTCCTCAAAGGCACAAGAAATACTCCAGTTTGCTTTCATGTGGAGTATACTGAGGCGATTTCTGTGGCTGGCTTTTAACTCTTGCATTTGGTGCTTCTCTCTGTCAAATGGGTATTTCAGCATGAGCGATTTGCCTGTCAATCACAGCTACCTCTCAGTGTTCCTAATGCAGATTACTCTGCTACTGTGAGGATATACTGAACTTTGTGTGTATGTGCAAATGAGTGCATAATGCATCAGTGTCTGTTCTGTATTTGTGCATAGCAGACCCTTCATGTTATAAGAGCTAATCTGTCACTTCTATAAGATTACAGCCTTAGCTGGCTTCATGTAGTGCATGTCAACACCCTCGCTGATGAAGCCTGCTGAGTCCACGTTTCCCTGACGTTTATTCGATCTGTAGTTCCCTTTATGTGACTGAAATTTCTTCACCGACCCAAACCTGACACTTTCATGTTATTCAAACTTGATCTAACTCACTTTGTCTGGTGCATTTTTATATGTAAGGGGGAAATGGTAGCCTTAATGTGGAGCCCTTTTACTCTCATTGGGCCTTTTTCCATTAATGACATAGCACTGTAGCACAATTACTGCTCATTTGCACTTAAAAGCACTAAATGCTTTAAAATCACTAATTATGTTGCTACATGGAGTATAACTCAGATGTTCATGTCAACATTGACTATTCTTCTCTAACATCTTACAAACCAAAGATTAATCCTCTACATAATGGTTGTTAAAAAAGGCCACCAAACGGGATGTTCCTGTTCTCCTCTTAAGTGCTTCCACTCAGAAATAGCTCCAGGACGACACTGTAATGCAATGCAAAGTCTTACCACATAGTTTTACGCAGACAGGGGAAGTGAACTGTGAAACACTCAGTAAAGTATTCTCCCTGGAACGGAAAAATGAAATGAGTGTTTTCTGTGAAGTATGAGGAGGCGTTTTTTTTCTCACCTATGACAAACTCTAATTTCCTCTGCTCCCTAGTCACACAACTGTCAGAATCATTTTAGTCTTACAATTTTCTCCCTGATCATCCAAAAAAGTACATTCACTTCCATCTATGAGGTGTGCACGCAGGGCTGCATTTGTCACAAATAGAGGAAAGATAGAATCTGTCATTGTAGATTCAGGGTGTCCATTTATCTGGATTACACTGGTTGTGACTGTTAGATGTGAGAGTTTAAGGAGGGTGCTTTTTAAAGTGTGTTTGTAAACCTTTTAAGCTGCTGTCAGCCTCATTCATTTAGGTTGTTTGTAGAGTTTTCCTGCAGTAATCTCTGGAACAAGTCCATTCAGCTGTAGGCCAAATGTGATCAGAGAAGACTGGGTCAGTGTTGGCACTTTGGAAATGATACTAATTATTCAGCTACCTTACCAGCAGGGACTGTGATAATATAGTAGTCAAATACATGCACTTTAAAAAGGAGTCAGATCTGCAGCTATAACAACCTCTACTCTTCTTGGAAGGCTTTCCACAAGACTTTGGAGATGTTGGGGTTCGGGCACTGATGTTGGATGAGAAGGCCTGGCTCACAATCTCTGTTCCTGTTCATCCCAAAAGTGGGTTGAGGTCAGGACTCTGTGCGGGCCAGTTAAGTTCTTCCACACTGCACTCATCAAACTATGCCTTTATAGTCTTTGCTTTGTGTACTGGGGCACACTCATGCTGGAATAGGAATGGACCTGCCGCAAATTGTTGCCACAAAGTTGGATGCATACCATTGTCCAAAATGTCTCAATATGCTCCACAGTCCAGTGTCTGTGTGCTTTACATCATTTCATCTGACGCTTCACATTGGACTTGGTGATGTGAGGCTTGCATGCAATTGCTTTGCTATGGAAACCCACTCCAGTAAGCTCCTGCTGCACAGTTTTTGAGGTTGCACTAAAGCAAGAGGAAGTTCAGAGCTCTTTAGCTGTGGAATCATCAGAGTGTTTTACACACCATGGGTCTTTGCAGTTGTGTGATTTTATGTGGTCTTCCTCTTCGTGGCTGAGTTGCTGTTGTTCTTAAACACTTCCACTTTCTAATAACATCACTTACAGTGGACTTTGAAATATTCTGCAGAGATGAACTTTTGCAAACCATCTTATTTCAAAGGTGGCATCCATCACAGTACTACGCTTGAAGTCAGTGAGTTCTTCAGAACGACTCATTTTATTTCACGAATGTTTGCAAATGGAGACTGCATGGCTAGGTGTTTGATTTTTTATACCTGTGACAAACGGTCTGATTGACCTGAATTCAGTAATCAACAGGTGTGGCTAATTACTTTTATCTACAAATTCAACTTCAACTTCAACTTTCCTTCAACTTTCCACTTTATTGTCCCCTAAGGGAAATTTGCTTTGCAAGCAGGTAAAAAACATAAAACATAGGAAACACAATCACACAAGTTTAGGTACAACACTAAAATGGGTTAGTACACCCATACCTTAAGGGACAGCTGAGGACAGAGCTAATAATACATTGATCACTCAATAGAATGCATTATGACACTTCACTTGCAAAATTTAAATTCAGTTGCGTAATGGCTTGACTAATAAATAAATTCTTCATCCTGTTGGATTTAGCCTTAGGTAGCCTGAATCTCCGGCCAGAGGGTAGGAGCTCAAATTCAGTATGAAGAGGATGATCAGGGCACTGTCTGATGTCCTGAGCCTTAAAGTTTACTCTCCTATAAAAGGTTGTGGACAGGTCAGGTAATGTGATACCAATAATTTTACTTGCAACTTTAACAACATGTTCTAGCCTCTTTTTGTCTCCCAGTGAGAGGCTACCAAACCAGGAGATAAGGGCACATGTCAGAACAGATTCAACCATTGCATGATTAAACATTGATATTAGTTTGCTGCACACACCAAACCAGTTGAGCATCTGGAGGAAGTGCAGTCGCTGCTGTGATTTTTGTAAACAGTGTCCGTGTTTTCGTTAAAAGACAGCTTATTGTCGACAACCACACCAAGGTATTTAAAACTGGTGACACGCTCCACAATCTCCCCCTTGATCACTGTTAAAAGTGGTGGACTGGAGTTCTTTCTAAAATCTATGCACATGTCCTTGGTTTTTGCCATGTTCAGGTTTAAAAATGAATCATCACACTATTGAATAAAGTCATCCACCACTGGGCCAGGAGCTGTGTCCTCCCCCTGTAGCAGACTCACTATGACTGTGTCATCCGCAAACTTCAGGATATGTCTTTCTGGGTGTAAACTTCTGCAGTCATCAGTGTACAGGATGTATAGAATGGGTGAGAGGACACAGCCCTGTGGAGAACCAGTGGAGGAGAGGAGGACGGCAGACAGAGCACTGTTCACTCTGACGCTCTGGGATCTGTCTGTTAAAAAATATAAAATCCAGCCAACAATACTAGGACACAGGTTAAAATTTGATAGTAATTTAGAGGCTAAAATATGGGGCTGAATTGTGTTAAAAGCAGAGGTAAAATCTAAAAACAACAAATGTGCATGGGTGGCCGGGCCTTCAAGGTGTTTAAAAACAAAGTTAAGAAGAGTTAAAACCGCGTCATCCACCCCTCTTTTGCTCCTGTATTCAAATTGTAAAGACTATTGTACTCAGGTAAAAGTGCGGTCTATATAGCTACAAAGGAGCTTGTACAGTGAAATTTGATTTATGTACAATAACAACAAGACAACATGAAACTCCAACCAGGCTGAGCAACAACATGAAACTGGCTGGTTGTTCAACTTTGACGACCCATGACGGTGAGTAGCACATAGAGAGAGAAAGATTTAGCATTTGCAAAACAGCTGTTACATTTAGCTTTAGGTTGACTCAAACCTAAAGGGATTTTTCACCCTTCATGGTTTTATTTAATCGGTTTAGCCTATTGAAATTCGGTGCCAAGTGTTGGATGGAGTGGCACAGCAACACTAGCCTGTGGAGCAGTGGAAACGTGTTCTGTGGAGTGACGAACCCTCCCCTCTGTTTGGCAGTCAGACGGGTGAGTCTGGGATTGGTGGATGTTGGGAAAACCGACCTGGCTGCATTGCGCCAGCTGTAAAGTTTGATGGAAGAGGGGTAATGGTATGGTGTTGTTTATCCAGGGTTTGGGCTAGGCCACTTATCTCCAGTGAAGGACAATCTTAATGCTTCAGCATACCAGGACATTTTGGGAAATGCTTTGCCCTTTTCTCTTCCAACAAGACTTTGCCCCAATGAGATTGGTGTGGAGGAACTTGACTGAAACGCACAGAGCCCTGACCTTAACCCCATGGAGCACCTTTGGGATGAACTGGAACAGAGATTGCGAGCCAGGCCTTCTCATCCAACATCAGTGCCAGACCTCATAAATGCTCTACAGAATGAATAAATCTTGTGGTAAGCCTTCCAAGAAGAGTGAAGGCTGTAATAGCTGCAAAAGGGGGGACAACTCCATATTAAAGTACATGTATTTGAATACAATTCCAGTACAGTCCCTTTTACTATAATGGTCAGGCGACCAAATACATTTGTCTGTATAGTGTACCATCCACAACCTTTGTGCAGTTTATACCAAATGTCTTTAACTTCCGTTTGTTGAGATATATAGGCACTACAACAAGAAATAACAGCACAGTTATCACTAGTATTCCTTTTGTTTTTGCCCTTGGTGCTCAAGTTTCATATGCTGAATTATTCTTGTGTAGAAGCCTGTATTTCATAACTCACCTAAAATGACCCCCATGTTGACCTGCTTCAATCCTTCACCATTGTTTTCATGCTATACCATATCAATGCCCCAATTCATTTTGAATTGATTGCATTGTTCCGCTCGGCTGATATTTTTCATTTTAGTGCTGAAGGAAAGACAGCCTATTGCTGGCTCAACCTTTTCCAAACAGCACCTGAACAAACTGTTTTTCTTCACCCCACTCTTACAACTCCATCACTCTCGTCCTCGCCCACTCTGTAGATTAGCTTTGCGCTGTGCGAGCCGAAGAATGAGGCCAGCGAGAATCAAACATTAATCAGCTGCTGTTTTATAAGACAGGGGGAGCGCCTGCACTCCCTGAGACCCCCTCCCTCTCGCCCTTAGCCTGCCCTACCACCGAATGTTAATGTGACTGCCATTACTCATTTATGAGCTGCCCGCTGCTGCCCGATGTCCGGGCCGAGGCTGGCATGGCCGACATGCTGCAGGTGGACAGCTGTGCCGAGGCAATCAGTGGTAGCATGTCTGGTTTGAGAAAGAGCACAGCTGCATGGGTGGGCTAAATTGTCTGAAATAGTGCTGTAGAGGTGTCATATATAATGCATAGAGTTAAAAAAATACATTTAGGAAGTTACGCTGTCATCAAAAAGTAGAGGATCACTTATCAGATAATGCTAAACGTAAGCTGTCCAATTTTTACTCAGCAAATGGGTACTGTGATATGATATATTCACATTTGGACTGTTGTAATTGGACATAAATCTTGCTAAATTGCCTCCATGGTGAGTCTAAGCACCTGGATATGTCCAGACAGGCAGCTTTGAAGAGTTAGAGCTGAGTGGTTCTTGGTATCCAGGACACAGAGCGCAGCAGGAGCCATTCTTATTCTTAGCGACATCAATAAAGGCACAAGTCTGCACAAGGTGAGATACACAGACACCCTCTGCTGACAGTGTGTGAAGAGTTGCCATCAGTGTCAGGTTGTGTGGCAGAAATTAATGAAGGCAGGAAGAATGGTCCTGCTGTGTGTGTAAAGAGTGTAAAGATAAAGAGTGAGGAGAGAATAAAAGGGAGGCGCAGATTGAATGTATCGGTGCTGCTGGCAGCTCTGTGCTGCAGCCACACTAGAGGTGTTGCTTAGTGTGAAGTGACTGGTGATCCAGGGACCTGCCGATTGTCACGCGATCCTGTTTCCCAGATGGCTTTGCTCTTCGCCTCACCTTTTCCCTCATGGTGCTGCTGCTTCAATAGGAATGAGTGGATACAGTCCAGTGAAGCCTTCGCTGTTCCCATGCATGTTTAATGTCTACTGGAGTTACTACACATGGCACTCTCCAGCAAATGTCAACATATTTTGTGATGCTGCTACTACGATCGGTGCTTCATACAAAAAGGTTCCTGTTTGAACACAACGGGAGCTTTAAACAGTGTTTTTACACGCTGAATATTTTAAATATAATCAACCAAGAGAGGAATAACTCAGCCTATAACCGCCACTCTTGCACATGAGGAAAGAGCGCTCAAACAGAGTTTCATGTTTATTTTAAGCAATCGCCCGAGGAGGATGTCTTCTCCTTCATCTCTCTATTGCCTATGGAGCCTCATATATTTGTGGCCTTGGGGGGAATCCCAGCATGCAGCAGAAACAGGAAGTGTGTAGCCTGTGGCTAAAAGGTAGATACTTCTACTAGAGAGTTACACAGCGCACACACACATGTATGCTTCAATCCTATGGGAGTGCTAATCCCCCTGAGATGAAAGGAGACTCCCACTGCTCTCTGATCCCTGTGTCCTGCTGCGTCGCTTCATTTGGTGCCTGGCAGAGAGAGACGGGTCCAGTTGATGCTCCCACACATGGTGTCCTTGACCAGAGCACAGGCGGGACTTAGGCCGAGCCCCATGCTGATCTAGAAAGTTCCCTATTAGAAATCGATGTCCGTTTCACGCCCCTTTCATTCAGCCGCTCTTTGTGGTGTGTCTGTATCGCAACGGAGAGAGGGAGGAAAAGAAGAGGAGCAGAGAGAGATAGAGACGGCGAGAGTGAGTGCCTGTGTGCATACTGAAGAGCCCATCACACCTCCCTGAATCATGGTGTTTCCTCAAGGGAAGCCAGGCGTTAATGCCAGATTAACTATCTCCTCTTCATTATAGGAAACAGAGTCCTCTGCTCATCCTTGATGCTTTGAAGTGGTGGAAAAGTTCACTGAGAGTCCATCGACTGGCTCTGCCTTCATTGTGTTTGTGTGCACCTTTGCACCTGTGCAGGGAAGCATGCATGTGCACATGGACATGTCCAGCCAGTGATTGCATACTCCAGGACAAAGAGGCTGCTTCAGTAAATACACTTCAGTGTCATTAAACATGGAGGAAGAGATCTTTCCTGAAAGCTGTTTCAACTTCCACAAGGATAAACTGATGAATAAACTCAGGCCTGTGTGCTCGGCCGCACTGCTGCGACTGCTGACTGATGTAGGTCTTTGTTGTAGTTCTCTTCAATGTCATGAATTTTAAAGAACAGATAATAAATCCCAAGAGCCCTTATTCAGCACAACAGCACTTAATAAGGAAATAGCCAACCTATGCCCTCTATGTTTAATCACAAATACAGTCCAGATGGATATCTTCACTTCTGATTGCATCCTTAATTCTCTGCTTGACTGCAAGCCTAAATGGAAACCTTCGTCAAGAAGAGGAAATAAAAGGATCAGCAGGAGGAGATTGCTCAAGGTGTCCCTGCAAAGGCTCTCTCCAACCTGAATCCAGCGCCAAAGCTAAACTTGGTTTTAAAGAGACAGACATGAATACAAATTATATAGCAATTTTTTTAGTCACATTGTAAAGACGACTTTAAATAGGAAAGATAGAGGCTTGTTTGCAGTAGCATTCTGATAAAGATCTATTTTATATCATTAACCTCAAAACATAAGATGTGATTTCTCTGATGTCTTAATTAAACGTTATAACCGTGTACAAAAAAGATTACAACTGGCTGTCACATTTTCCTGATTGTTTCTCCTGTTTGATTAACCCTCTATCATTGAAATACATTGAAATTCAAATTTTAAGCCCTATTATTGGTGGACATCCCATGACTTAACTTTTATTACTTTTCTATATATTTTAAATTATTATAGTGAAAATCTAAGTCACCAAAGTGATCATATATGGTTCCTTTCTGGTTTTATGTAAAAAAAAAAAAAAAAAAAAAAAAAAAACATCTACAGAGTATATGCATATAAATGTTATTTATGGGAAAATAAACACAAAAAGCCAAATGAGTATTTACTGACACAAAAAACACATTTAAATACAAAATATGTATACACACAATTATTTTTCAGACACATGTGACAGTGCAAAGATAAATCAACATGCTGATTTTCCATAAAACTTAGGACATGGACCAGAGACAGGTCAAACCTCGTGGAGATTCTTTATATTTTGACCTCTTTTAGAGGTAGGACATGACTAGCTTCAGATACTGTATAAATAATGGTAGAAACTGTTTTTATCTTTATCTTACAGAAAACCTTAAAAAAATTACAAATATTGTATTACTGCCATCTATATCAGAATAGAAATACACATTAAAACATTCAAAATAAAATGTTTAGTAAAGCTGAGAAAACAGTCTGCTAAAAGCCAGCGATGCTTACTTATCTCCACCAGCTGTGTAAGCTGCTAGATTATGGAGTAAGTTAATGGAGCTACAAAGCAAACTGAGCTACAAAGCTAACGTAGCTTGTGCTAAGCTCATAAAGCAGTCTTGTATGCCACATAGATATGCTGTCTGCAAAGCTAAGTAAGCCTTTGCTACATTTGCTAAATATCACATTGCTTAAGCAAACTGAGCTATAGGTAGCGGTGCTACATAGCAAACTAAGCTACAAAGCTAACAGTGCAAAAACACAGTTATGTAAGCTATGTAGGTATGTTATCTGTGCAGTGAATTTAGCTTAAGCTATGTTTGCTAAAGCTATCTTAGCTATAGATAACAGAGCTACTGAGACAATGTTGCTTCACAGTTAAAGTGGCTAAAGTAGCTAATGCAAAGCTCACAATACAGCTATGTAAGCTACGCTGGTATGTTATCTGTAACTAAGTTACCTTTCTCTACCATTGGTAAAGCTAACTTTGCTAGAGCTAATGGATCCACTGAGCTAATAAAGGTACTGAGTTAACAAAGATATGTTGCTAAGGCAGCTAAAGCACAGCAGCTGTGTATGCTACATAGGTATGTTATTTACATAACTACATTAGCTTTAGCTATGTTTGCTAAAGCCCGCATTGCTAAAGCGAACTGAGCTATGTTGGCTTATGTAGTGATGTTAATTATATACCTAGCATAGCTATATTAGCTTTAGCTAAAGCTAACAAAGCTAAAGCAAGCCATTGTTTGTGTAGCAACTTTTGAAATTGGTATTTACATAATTGAATCCCAGATTAGACTTTCCAGAGTTTGTGGATGAATAAAGATGAATTTTAAAAAATCTAAAAGTGGAAATGTGTTTAAACAGCAAATTACAGCACTTCCTTTCTGAGATATACAATGTCTCAGATGAATGGTCTATGAGAGAGGCTGTCAGAAATGTACGGTCTCCACTCAGACCCTTCTCAATTGACTAACAACAAGATCAGGATGTTCCACAACTTTGCTCAGCGGCAGCTGGGTCAGCTCCAGCTGCCTTGGCCCTGAACAGAATAAGTGCTATAGATAGTGGATGAATGAATTTCCTGCTGCAGCATCACATCAGCTCAACCTGACTTCATGTTGACATTTTACTAGCGAGAGAAGGTCTTGGTAAAGTCTGGGTGAAAAAGGTCTTTTTGCATTCACACATGCACCTCTACCAGGCGTTCTGTGTATGTGACTATGGCTTTACTTTAAGAACAATACTTTAAAATGATAGCTTTGTCCGGAGTAAAATGGGTCCAACATATCTGCTGAAAGAGTCTATATTAAAAGCTTGCAGTCTAGTTTGAGATTTGCATCCCATTTTGCCAAGCAGGTTAGTTCTATTCAGGCACCTCCTATTTCACCTTTACAGAACACATTGCACTCTACTTAAACCCACTGCTCAAACAGGTGGCATATGCTCTCCCTGCAAAAGGACACCTTTGCTGCTCATAAATAACAGTGGCGAATGTTCAGTCCGTGTAGAACACATGGGGGTCACCTCAGCACAACTAGGGCAGTGTCGTCCATGGAGGATTGGGCCGCATCCTGCCTGCGTCTAAGCAGAAGTGTCGACCATCAGCAGGTTTAGAGCAGGAAGCGGCTGGTTAATATTTAGGACGAAGCACAGTGAACATTAGTTTTCCCTCAGGCTCTCCTTTCCTGCCTCTCTCTGGTGCCAGCACCTGCGACAGGTGTCTCTTCAGCGCGCTATGTGATAAATGAAAGACTGTTTGTCTGAGGCAGAAAACGAAATACACCCTGTAGGGCAACAAATAAGAACAGGGCTCCCAGGCATCTTCAGCTGGATTAATCAAACAGTAAAAGGTGCTCCCAGGAGATACACCCTTAGTGTTCAGCCATTTATGAGAAAAAAAAACACTCTTAATCCCTCATTAAAATCATAACATTGCACACAACATCACCTTCCAAGATATGCGCAGTTTTGTATCATTGTTTGCTTCTCTTCACTTTAATAAGCGACGTGAATCTTGCAGAAAATGTGAAAACAAAAACTTAATTTTAATTAACAGCCTAGTTTTCTCAACCAGAAAGATGACTTTTTGTGTTGGCACACAAAGAAAAAAATATCACTTAACCTCCGTATTGGTGTGTGTTTTGTTGTCATCATTACTGCAGGAGTTAATGATGCTGAGAGAGAAGGGCAGTGCTCCGTGTTGGCTGGAGGGACACAAGACATGTACCTGGCTTCTCCTATGACTCTCATTAAGCAGCACAGTGTTCACATCACATCTCATCTCTGCATGGGTCCGCAGGGCTACATTAGCTGGGTACTTATATAGGAACGCATCCACATAGAAGTGTTTTCCCTGCAGGGATTGGGGGCAGATACCTAAAAAGCCTTGTTGAAGAGATGTAACCAAGTCAGTCATTGTATGGAGGGTTCAGGTAGATCAAAGAGGAAAGATTTAAAGATGTAAAGAACAAACAGGTGATCTGTTACACCAGAGGTAGCCACAATTACAGCAACTTTTTTATAGGCACTGTATGCAGGGGCGTAGCACAGGGGGGAAAGGGGTACTGATTATGCATGCCCTGAGTAGGGTGGGGCCCTTAAGAAGCCTGGAATGATGTGGGGTTTTTATTCTTTGTAATTATAACTATTATAAAATTGAGGACACTAAATTAATTGGTCAACAGACTGAAATTTGAATCAAATAGAGTAAAATAAACTTTTGGGGGCCCCTGCTTCTCCCCTCAAAAAGTCCAAATGGTTTAGTCTAACCCTAACGCAAGAAAGAAGGGACAGAGAGCAAGACGAGGATGATGAAGGAGAAGACAGAAGGGATAGAAAGCAAAATATGGATGGTGGAGGAGAAGAAAGAAGGGATAGAAAGCAAGATGTGGATGGTGGAGGAGAAGAAAGAAGGTATAGGGAGCAAGATGAGGATGGTGGAGGAGAAAGAAGGGATAGAAAGTAAGATGTGGATGGTGGAGGAGAAGAAAGAAGGTATAGGGAGCAAGATGTGGATGGTGGAGGAGAAGAAAGAAGGTATAGGGAGCAAGATGTGGATGATGGAGGAGGAGAATGTAGGGAAAACAAAGGGTTTTTATTCTGAGGGCTGTGAAAAGGAGGAGAGGTTCACCAAAAGTGGTGAAGAAATACATAAGCATTTTACTGATGTGGGGTTAGAAAGCTGAAATGCTATATTGTGTCATACTTTGTTTATAGGCTAATAATATAATGTAAGGGAAATATTACAACCAATTATAATCCATCCATCGTACAATTTTGCTCAATAGTATAGGGAAATTATACTTGAAAAATACATTAATATGCATGGATATTAGTTAAATGACACATTTTTTGCTTGGATGGCTTGCCAGGGGGGCCCTGTGTTATTTTCTTTCTGGGAGCCCAAAATTCCTAGCTATGCCCCTGACTGTATGACTGATAATCAAATCCACTCTCCAGTAAATTAATGGGAATTTTACTTCCGGAATCACGCTATGGAGCTCTGTAGCTACACCCAAGCTAACTGCTTCATTGGCAGCAATTTACCGACCTCTAAACCCGCCTGTAGCTTTTAGACCAGGCACAAGCATTTCAGATTTGCATAGATCTGCCTGGTTATCCATTGGCTTTGCAAGGTTAACAAACAGGAAACACACTGTCAGTCGTGTTCCTAATACTGCCTGAGGAGTCAAGTTGGACCCATTTGCGTAATCAAATCATGCCCAGATGCTATTAAATCAGCATTAAAAACTGTTTTCATCTGTGATTATTGCAAAGTTGCTCTATTTAAAGATACCCAACCATCCATCTCAAATGGTTACAGAAATAGATGGTATTTTGTTAAAGTATGAGACATTTATGAAAAATAGATTATGGCAGCACATTTGAAGACATCACAGTTAAGCCATATGTACACACTTACAATACACACTTGGACAAACACACGCACACATATTCCCTTTCCTGTCCACCCACACACAAATTCACCTGGTAGAACAGAGTGACCTCGTTCTGCCAAAACCCTTCAGTCATCCTCAGTTTGCTCCCCCTCTCTCACACAGATCAACACACACAAGCACTGCCTCTCTCTCAGCAGTGTAGAGCACAAGCTCCCTGTGAGTACCTGTTAAGTGATTAGCTCAACACTACACACTGCGGCAAACACATTTATTTAAGTATGCTCACACAACCTATGGCGCCCTGTGCAGCTGTGATGAGCAGGAGATTAGCGGACACTGCAGCAGCCGATGATCTCATCGCCGAGAAGTTAAAGAGGTTATTTCCAGGAGGTCTGAGAGACTGTTGGGAACCAGAGGGCAGCAAAATATCAGGCTGGCTAAATATGTTTGACCAAGCATGCCAGGATTTCTAGATGAATTCATGATTATAGCATGTCAGGAGAAATTGCATGACTGTGCATGGATGCATGGATGCTTCTGGGGTCATGCACCGGAATTTGAAGAGGCTTTGGCTCAATTTAGAAATGTGCCCCCGTTCGTGAGGCTCCTCCTGATAAATACAGCAGGAATACTTGTACACTTGATAGTTTTTTTTATGGAAAAGTACACCCAGTTTGCTCAATATGTACAAACTTAATTCCAAAAAAGTTGGGATGTTATGTAAAAGGTTAATTTAAACAGAAAAGAGCAAAGTGCAAATACTTTTTAGCTATATTTAATTGAATATAATAGCACAAAGACCAGATAAGTAAACACTGATAAAGACAATTCCAAAACATGCAATTGCCAAGAATTTAAACATTTCCACATCTACAGTCCAAAATACTATCAAAAAATTCAGAGTAATCAGAGGAATTTGATCAGTTTGGCAGCTCTGCATTACAACCCAGCATCGTTCTGTGATGGATATTACAATGAGGACTGAAGAACATATTATGAGCTAACACCATACAGCACTGCATTTACAAATGTTAGTTAAGACTCTCTGCAAAGGGAAATTCATGTATCAACAATGTTCAGAAATATCATCGACTTCTCTGGGCCTGAGGTCATCTTGATGGACTGATCTAAAGAGGAAAAGTGTGCTGTCATCTAACAAGTCTTCATGTCAAATTTTTTTTAGAATTGACGGCCTCTGAGTCTTCCAGGTTAACCTTTCAAACCCCACTCTATTGTCTTGTTTACACATTGTTTACGAAATCTCAGGAACCATAAGACGGATCTCTCGGAGTAAGATGTGATGTGAAGCTTAAATTTTCCAGAATATTCTTATTCCAGGCGCAAAGCACAGTGTTTATGCAGCACTTTGACACAAATCCATACTGCTAAGACTATGATGTTATTTATGATGTTTTTTTCGTAATGAAAAACTATTAGCAGTGTTACTCTCAGTCATCCATTTTGACACCAGAATTTAAAGACAAAAACTTCCTCTCAGTCAGTCATCCAATCATGATGCTTCAGTTTCTTCTTATTTTGCATTTTTGGTGGTACCAACCAATCAGGGCCAGCCAAAGATCAACAAGAGACAAGAGATAGCCATCTGCCAGTTTGGGAAGGAAAGAAAAAATAGTCCTCTTTAAAGACCACGTTTCTTCTAAAACGGGTTTCAAGTGCATTTTATGCACTGGAATACCAGTTTTATGATGAAAACTGATGGTTATAGGTTCTGTCATTGGTTTGTTAGAAGGCTGTTATTTTTCCTCCTGATAAATAAGGCCTGTAGAAACTAAATTCAGATGTGAAGGCTTGGTCATTGTTGATCTGGGTGTGATTTGCATGAAGTTCTATGAGGTTCAACTTCTGTTTTGTTCTTTTACTCTGACTTTTTCATCACATCACTTTGGATACATTTATCCTTACAGCACACATATTCTGATAGTCAAGAAAGTATATGCTGTATGTCTAGAACTTAATTGTGCTTAAAAGGGTTGAGATTTTTTGTGCATTTTTGCATTAAAAACACATGTGGACTAAAGATTGCAAAAACTAGCGTGGGGTTCCCTGGGTTGACGAGGAAAAGAACATCCACATTCTTATCAATGTAAAGTACAAAAGCTAGCTTCTACAATGTTGTGTGTTGTGTGTTGGGGGGGCTTTGGAGCATCACATACCACTACGGCCAGTGGAAGTCGGCTTCTGAGGCTCTGCGGGCTGCACACTACCACGAGCACTCAAACTCCTGGTGGTAAGAGGACTACAAAGCAGCCACCAAGAACATTCTGGAGGTGGCAGAAAAAGCCTCCTGGTGGCTGTGGATCAGGAGGGGGGCTCTACGGTTTGCTGCCCCACTTGGACACAAGCCAGGGAATGATCACCTTGGCATGGGAGAGAGTGTCTGCTGATGATAGACCTGAAACACTCTTTAACCCCAGGCTCAAGCGCTGATGACATGAACATTACCAAGAGGTTGATTCTAGAACTATGTCTTTTTCAGGGATGAGACAATGCTAAACCACATTCTGCATGAGTTACAACAGCATGGCTGCACAGTAAAAAAGGTGCAGGGATCAAACTGGCCTGCATTCAGACCTGTCTCTCTATGATGCATTAGGAAGCCCAAAATACAAGAGAACCCCTGCACAGTTGAAGATGTTTGTCAGGCAAGAATGAGGAAGAATTTCACTTCAATACTACAACAATTAATGTGTTCAGTTTCCAGACGTCTACAGAGGGTTGTTAGAGGAAAGGTGATGTAACACAGTGGTAAACATGCCGCAGGCATCAAATTCAGAATGTTTGTGTTCTTCCAAAAAACAATAAAGTTTATCAGTTTAAACGTTAAATATCTTGTCTTTGTGCTGTGTTTGATTCAATGTAGGTTGACAAAGATATTCATGTCTTTGTATTCTGTTTTTTATTCACATTTTAAACAATATCCCAACATTTTTGGACTTGGGTTTGTAGAATACAGATGTTAAATATCACATGAAGAATCTGTTCACTTTGTTTAACATGTCTTGCATGAAAGTCAGCACATTTTCTAGCCTGTTTATTTAAAAATAAGAACCTTCTCTATGTTCCCTCTGTCCCAGCTTCATCTCTTTAGAGTGCTTTAACTCTATAAACCCTGTAAATCACTCTAATAATTCTCGATTATTAAATAACTGCTCTTAACCTCTGCTAAACATAATGAGTAACCTCTATTAGTGTTGACTTACTTTGAAATCAAAAGAATCTTATGCAACATGCTGAAATTTTTCAGTTTCTTTTGTGTGGGTTCTGGATAAACACGATGCCACAGTTCAAAACATATTTCAATAACTATTCACATGATATCATGCCTGGTTCAGAAGGAGTCTCACTCTCTGTCCTAAACTTTTGTAAAACTATGGATCATATTTCCAAGGTGGCCATGATCCTGTGATGTCACACTAACAGTGGAAAGCTCACATGTTGTTATCAGGCTGTACGGTTATGTTCCAGGTAGTTTGCTGTATAAATGTTAAGATTCTGACTACATTTTATATTATTGTTAAAGTGACAACAGAGACAATGAATGATGGAACTCCAGGGAGAGACCAGACCACATTTCATATCACATCAAAGCCAACATTATCTTCAGCTATTTCTCTCATAATGCATACGTTTCACAATTATGGGCACAAAAAAGCAGGCTTTCATTAAAATCTATATCAGCTTTCACCTTGAACATTCACTATGTGGACAAAAGTATTTGGCCAAACTTGTCAATTATAGAGCTCAGATGTTGCAATCAGACCTGTTGCCACAGGTGTAGAAAATCAAACACCTAGCCATGCAGTCTCCATTTGCAAAAAATTGTGATACTAAATGGGTCACTCTGAAGAGCTCAGTGTCTTCAAGCGTTGTGCTGTGATGGATGCCACCTTTGCAATAAGACAGCTCGAGAAATTTCATCCCTGCTGGATATTCCACAGTCAACTTTAAGCAATATTATTAGAAAGTGGAAGCGTTTAGGAACATCAGAAAGTCAGCCACATGCTTCAACGTGGCAACAGTTAAGGGAAGGCCCTTTTCTTTTCCAACATGACTGTGCCCCAGTACATGGGGCATGGTTTGACATGGTTTGATAGGTCTGGTGTGAAAGCACTTGACTGGCTTGACAATAGGGCTACAAAGCTAGTGTTATGTTGAAAGACCAAATATATCCAGTTTCTTCCCTCAGGCTTTATTAAACCTATTCAAATAGAACAATAATCCCTTTCATTAAAACAAGCCCTTTCTTCTGTATCTGTGAATATCAAACACAACTGTTGACTATAATGTTAGCTCCAGTCTGGAGGATAAATATACTTCTCAATATGAAATGTTGTGCCAGCTCTAGAGATTGAAGTGGCTTTCCTATAGAAAGCAATCACATTTAAACAGTTGTCAGAATCCCAACATTTATGAAAAACAACCAAGACTTAAACAGTATGACTTTATAACAACAATTCCCTTTCCCATCTGCTTCCTTCAATGCAGCGTCATGTATCTGTACATATTACCAGAGCTAGAACCTGACAGCCAAAACCTCAAGTGAACTAAAAACATTAAGGTGTAATTTGTTTGCACATTTTTGTCTTAGATTAAAAAAGAAAAAAAAAAACATGCAAAATAACCAAAACTGCTGAGCAGAGCACCTGCTTGAAGAAGTTTTCTCTTTATTTTCTCCTCATCAGAAACCCACGCCAAACATGAAACTAATGACATCTGGAGTTCTTTGAAGGAAACTTGGCAGACTTTCTCAGAAATAATTTGAAGCAAAACAGCAGCAGGCAAAAAGAAAAACAGTTACAAGACTACCAGCATTTATTTATTAGGTCCAAAATGAGAGTAAGAGCAACGATAATGAGCAGACCTAGGGCGTTTATGTTTGTGGGTTTGGCTTTTTACAGCAACATCACAATCTCCGTCCTCAATGTTGGCACATAAACATGTTCAGATAAAGTTTAACTCGTTTCATTTGATTTTCAGTATGTTAAATACGTCAGCATAAAAACAGGTGCAAAAACAAACACCAGTGGATAAATACCATGTAATCAAAATATGTGATTCAAAGGGGAAGTTTGTTAAAGGAGACATATTACGCAAAAATCACTTTGTCAGGCATTTCTAACAAAAATATGTGCCCCTGGTCTGTCCATAATCCCCTCAAGTACCAGAAAAATTGATTCCCTCCTCCCCTTTCTTTCTCCACCTTTCAGAAAATGTGTGCTAAAACAAGCCGTTCTCAGATTTTACCCTCGTGACCTCCTCGCTTGGAGGAAAGTTCCACCCTCCTCTACTGATCTTCATCTCAGCTGGCTGTAGTTATGATGGAAGAGATTAGCGTGGATGCTGCTAAAGCGTCAGTTTTATCAGAACTTGACGACATTTCTTCTTTAAATGAAGAACAAAGAACAGCAGTGAGTTGTTTTCTTCTCAAAAACGACAAAAGTCGAGTACTGACATGTCTACAGTCGCCATGGTTCACCTTATGCAACTATCCATGAGTTTATTCGTTGGTAGCACGAACCTCGGTTTTGGGGCTACAACGTCACGTGTTTTGTTGATCTGATTGGCCCGTAATCATGTGACAGACAGAACATTCATCCAATCACCCTCTGAATTTTTTTTCAAAGGCTCTGCCCTTTTCCAAACGCCGTTTATGGAAGGTTTTCCAGATGGATGTGTTTCACATCCATCTGGCGTGTCAGGTTGGGTTAGGTAAAAGCTTTAGGTAATGATGCTAAAAGTTAAAAAGCTGACCTGATAATCCAAGTGAGCAAGTGAAACTTATGTAGCTCCATTAGGTGTGTAAGCTTTATAGTTAATGTAGCTAATGCAATGCCAACAAAGTAGCCACATAAGCTACATTCTTTACATAGCTGCGTTAGCTTTAGCTATGTTGCTAAAGCTCACATTGCTAAAGCTAACTTATGTAGCCAGCGTAGCTATGTTAGCTTTAGCTAAAGCTAACAAAGCTAAAGCAAGTCACTTTTAGTGTAACTACTTCTTAAATGGGTCTAACCCTAATTGTTTGTGACTGCCTGACTTTGAATAAAAAACATCTTCTGTTCTGAAAGAGATGGCGTCTCAGTCTGTGAGACTGGTAGTCAGAGATGTACCGTCTGCAGCTAGAACCCTTCAATTTTCTGGGTACCGCTAATGCAAAAAAGCTGTTCACAGACACAAGCTCCATTTTTGTAATAAGTAATAATCTGCCTGTGTAAAACAGAAGCATGAAAACTAACCTGAAACAGAGGAAATGTTCACACTCATCTAACCTTTGCTTTCATAATAAAAGCCATTTTACTCGGTGGTACATGGGTGCATTAGCCGCTCTGAGGACTATTTAGGTCTTGCACATTTCACCATGAACATGACTCTCCTCTTCATCCCGCTCTCTTCAGTCTATTTTTATCTGATCACAGGCTCCCTGGTGTCCTTGCTAATTTTCATGCTTTCTACTTTTTCCCTTCTCTCCTCATCCCTTTTATCTTCTCCTCACATCTCTTTTTACTAAATCCTCCTCGTCTTTCCTGTCCTCTTGGCTTTTCATTTCCCCCTTTATTGTTGCCTCCGAAACGCTGTGACATACCGCTGAGGCTGCTGCGGCTTTTTGCGTTAATAACTGTGACCTATTAACTGACAGAGATGCTCAGGGGAGAACCACTTGTCTTTAAATTATACATGATCACTCTCTCAATTTGTTCACCGTCTCTCTCTCGCTCTTACTGTAGTCTCTCTCAAGGTGTTTTTCTCATTTATTTCTCTCTCAAATGCTCCTGTATAAGGTCACCCATATCACCTTTTCAAAAGGTCATAGCAAAGATGTAACAGTGTTGGATGGAGAAGATGAACAAACACATTTATCCACATCAGATTATCACAGTGCACCTAACAAGTGTTTTTATTTCAACAAGTGAAAACAGGTGTTTCTTTTAAAAGTCATTTTGAACGGATGTTTAAAGAAATACCTTATAATTTGAGATGATTTATAATCATCTGCTATAGAGCTCTGTAAATCCTCCAGTACAGTTTGCAAGTCTTTGATGTTGAGAAAAGAAGATCTTAAAGATGCTCCTGTATTTTCTATTTAACTGGCTAAAGACAGACTTGCCATCGCTGTCTTGCCTTTACAGCAACTCCTGTTTTTCAAGCATTCCTTTTATTCAACACTTTGGGAAAACATGCTGCTTCCTTTTTCTTTTACCACAAATCCGTAGAGACTTGCTGAACTGTTGA
Organism: Cheilinus undulatus; assembly: GCF_018320785.1. Lineage (NCBI taxonomy): Eukaryota > Metazoa > Chordata > Actinopteri > Labriformes > Labridae > Cheilinus > Cheilinus undulatus. The sequence continues at coordinate 17,191,312 of NC_054867.1, forward strand.
CCTTGTTTAAAAAGAAGAAAATATGAATTTAGACAAATGTTTTTAGACTGCTTTAAATGATTATGCAGTATATTTGAAAGGCAAAATTAAACTGAGCTGCAGTGATAGCTCAGGCTGCATAATTGGACAAGAATTCTTATCTCAGTATAAAAGCACTGGAGGAGAATCTGTTCACTAAAGGAAGCCTTACTTGTTCCGCTACAGTAGGTTAAGTTAAGTTAACTACTGGCTGCTTATGTTTACGGGGGGCTGGAGCAGATCCCAGCTGTCACTTGGCGAGAGGTGGGGATTGGTCACCAGTCAGTCCCAAGGCTGGCATATAGACAACCAGGTGTGCTCACACTCAGACCCATGGGCAATTTCGAGTCACCAGTTAGCAAGCATGTCTCTAGTTTGTTGGAAGAAGCCGAATTATCTGGAGAAAACCGGGATACAATTCCAAAAATGTTGGGGTACTGTGTGAAATGAATGACCAGTGACACCTGTAGTTTAGAGACCAAGCTTATTAGACCTACATGTTTTGGCTTAGCAGGGTCATCCTACTACACGGCTACAAGCCGAAACATGTTGGTTTAATAAAGATGTTTTCTAAAGTGCGAGTGTTGCTGGAGATGTCTGTTTCCTTAAAGACTGTCTTCATCCTCAGTGCACTTTGGAAGCTGGTGCAGTTGTGCAGGAATGACCTATTTCAGCACTTAAACTGACTGCAAGGAACTGCCAGTCTCATAAAGCCACATCTTATTCACAGGAGAACATAAAAAATAATTCAGATGTTGAAGTATTATTATTAAAGTATTAGCTAATTTTGAATTTAATGGTAGCCACACACCTCAAAAATGCACAGACAAGGCCGTGTTTATTGTGTAGGATCCCCTCTTCTTTCAACAACAGTCTGTAAAATTGCTGGAGTTTTGCAGAGGACTGTTGTCCCATTCTTGTTTGACCCAGGAGTCTAGCTGCTCAACAGTCCTGGGTCTTCTTTGCCAGATTTTTTGTTATTTGATAAACCAAATGTTTTCTACTGATGAAAGGTCTGGACTGCAGGCAGGCCACTTCAGCACCCGGATTCTTCTATTGTGAAGCCATGCTGTTGTGATGGATGCTGTGTGTGGTTAAGCATGGTCTTTCTGAAATATGCAAGGTCTTCTCTGAAGGAGATGCTGTATGGATGGGAGCATATGATGCTCTTAAACCTCTGTGTACTTTCAGCAATGATATTTTGATTGAAAGAATTTAAAATTTACTAATCTGACCACAGAACAGTTTTCCATTTTGCTGCAGTCCATTTTAACCATCCTATTTAAAACATTTAGAATAGGCACAGCACAGAGAAGTTGATGGTTTTTCTGGATCATGTTCACAAGTAGCTTCTTCTTTGCATGATACAACTTTAACTTGCATTTGTGGATGGCATGGCAAAAAGTGTTGACAGATAATGATGGCATTAATGAGGGCCCAAAGATCACAAGTATCCAATATTGACCTTCAGCCTTGTTTCTTGAGTACAAAGAATTTTCCAGATCCATGTCACCGGAGGCCACTGCTGTCAGTGAAATACTGTTTTGTTTTGTTTTGTTTGTTTTGTTTTTCATTTACCGATGAGGGAAGGGATAGATGTGACATGCCTCTGTGGTTCCAGTGATCTTGGGCTTTGGTCTGACTTCAAGAAATTAGAATTTGTAGATTTTCAGTCATAGTAACATGGTTCCATATATTTCATGCACATACTTAAGTGCACTCATAGAAAAAATAGTTTTTGGTCCTTTTGTTTGGGCTATAGCTTTCTTATAAACCTCGCTAGATTAAAGGTCCTTGCTGAAGCTTTCGCCTGTTTGTCTGGCTGTGGAGTATTTTTCAAATTGTCGTGTTTTTCGTTGGCATTTTCCAAACGTGCAATAAAAAAAAAATAAAAAAAAACACAACACACATCCATGCTTTGCAGATGTCATGAGGATGTTAAGGATTTCATGTTTCTCAGATTTCAAGGACAGAGACGATTTCTATGGTGAGAACTGACTGGAAACATGGTATTTATTTGTTTGTGTTAAAAAGTCCTTGGCGCACCTTTAACCTGGGAAGGTCAGTGTATGTGCACCAGCTGCAGGGCTGAAATCAAACCCCCACCATTCCTGTGTGTTGAAAAAAAGCACCACTCACACTATCTGAAGAATAATCCCACTGTGGCTGCTTTTCTCCCCCTTGTACATTGAATCATAACAAGCTTGTATCTGCTGAGGTGAGATCTTTACATATTGGGAATTGATGTATAAATATTTTCAACCTGTCAGCACTGCTTTCACTTCAATAATCTGATTCAAAGCATGTTCAATAATTTTCCAGCCAATGAATGGGATTCTGAAAGATTTATGTAAATTGTGTGTTTCCACGCATTAGAGAAGGTCATTATGAAACCGATAATCTAATGGCTTCCAGCACATATGAGAACTCTTTCCAAGAAAATCGATAACTCTGTTTCACTATTGGTAAGAAGGCATGATGTTTGAGCCCAGTGTGGGCGTGTCTGTGTGCAGAGGGAGTAAGGGCCGAAAAATCACAGCAGCAAAGCATCACCCCTCATATTTCTGTTACATAGAAACGCTCATTTTCTTTATATGTGGACTTCTGCGAGACATAGAGCTCAATGTAGCCGGAAGCAATATATGAACAAAGCTGATGAAATGCAAAGTATGTGGAGGTAATTTTACTAGTTTTGACTAAAATCAATTCCTAGCCTGTGGCCTGTGTGCATTAGAAGCTTGTCATACGCCCACAGACGAGGCTATTCTTGGCTATTATATTTGATTTCTCTGTAATAAAAGATCTAAAACTGGCTCTATTCCTTTAGATGTGTTGTATCTACAGAGTCAATACTAAAGTAAAGTTCATCATGTCCAATAAAGATGTGATTTTTTTCTCTTAAATAACTTGTACTTAAATATTAACTCTTCCCATTATAGTGAACTCAAGTCAAAGTTATTACAGTTAGAGGAGAATAGATAAATTTAAGTGTCACATTGTCTCTCTAGATGTACAGTGCCTGCAAATACCATTTATTCCATTGGATGTGTCACCCTTGCATGGATTTTAAAAAGCCAGTCATGGTCAATATAATTTGGACTTTTGACCAGAAAAGTTAGCAAAAAACAGCCTTTTTAATGTCAGAGTGAAACAGATTTATACGAAGTTATGTCATTTACAAAAATACAGTATGTAATGTAAAATATGTGATTGCATGAAGATTCACCCCCCTTTAAAGAGACTGTCCTTATTCAACAGAGGTAGCAGTCTCACAACTAGAGAAACTGGGATCCCCTGATTGCAGTGAATGCATCTTAACTGATTGTAGTAAAACACACCTGTGTCTGGAAGGTCCAGTCACTACTTAATCAGTACTCCTGGCTACCATTACACCCTGAAGACAAAGGAACACTCCAAGAAACCCAGAGAAAATGTCAGTAAAAAGTACAAGCAAAATGGATACCAAAAAAATTCCAGGACACAACATCCGCTAGAGTTCACGTAAACTTGACATCAAGAAATGGAAGGAATAGCACAGGTGTAAATCTGCCTGGATCAGGCTGTCCTCACAAACTGAGTGACCGTGCAAGAAGGAGACTAGTGAGAGAGGACACCAAGACACCTATGACTATGATCTGATGAGACCAAGATGGTGCTTTTTGCCATCAGACTGGATCCCCACTGTGAATCATGGTGGTGGCAGCGTCATGCTGCGGGGGATGCTTCTCGGCATGATGGAGACGGCAAATATAGGAAAATCCTGGAAGAAAATCTCATCAAGCCTTCAAGAGAACTGCGGCTTGGCAGAATATTCATTTTTCCAGCAAGACAATGAGCCCAAGCATACAGACAAAGTTACAAAAATGGTTTAAAGACAACAACGTGAATGTTCTATAGGAGCTGGGTCAAAGCCCAGACCTCCTGAGCAGTTTTGCAAAGAAGAATGGAGTCAAATTACAGTGTCCAGATGTTTTAGCCTGATTGAGACCTATCCACCCAGACTCAGTGCTGTGATTGCAGCCAAAGCAGCATCTACTAAATACTGACTTGAAGGAGGTGGATATTTATGTGGTCACTTATTTGACCTTACATATTTTTCTCTACATTGATATTACTGTAGAAAATCTGTTTTCACTCTGACATTAAAAATATTTTCTGGAAAAATGTATTTGTCCAGAAATCCAAATTATAATGATCACGTTTGATTTTTAACATCAATAAAACGGTAAAACATCCAAGAGGTAAATACTTTCTACAGGCACTGTATGTTTTTTGTTCATTTTTCTACCAAACAAAATCACACCACCAACCCCAAGCTGTCAGATATGTCACAGGGTGTTTCGGTTGGGGAGCTCTGATATCCAGAGTCTGCCAGTTCAGGCTCTTTTGGGGATCTTATCTGGACACCGTCCTCCCTGTGGAGGTATTTCTCTCACATTCAGCCAAAAGGAGACCCTTTCATAGACACACAACTGCTGAAAGGATTACATATCTTGTCTGGTCTAGAAACTCCTGGGGATCCCTCAGGAGGAGCTGGAGGTCATGGCTTTGTAGGAGGACATCTGAGCTGCTAAATCTAATGTCACAACAGAGATGAAGTGGAAGGAGTTGTTAAAAAATGTACTAGACTTGGTATCCAAGCCGGCCTGAGAGAGCAGATTTACCCATTGACCCAACAGCATCATAAAGGCCTTATTTCGTCTATGTCATGCACTCTGGAGTTTATTAGGCCCTCTTTATTAAATGCTCTTGTTACCACTACATGTGTTAGGGATGGGGATTTCTCATTTTTGATTATGATCCCCTTATTAATACCACTTTTCATTTGGAGTCCTTCTCAATGTAACTTTTGTTGTTGGAAGACAAAATAATCATACATTTAAAAAAAAAAAAGGTTTTAACCCTTTATGATGCAAATTCCATATATGGTCACTTCAGTCAACTTCCTTCATGGCCTCCCCCAACTCTGTGTGAAACAGTAGAACAAGAAGGACTTTTCTCAGCCAATACAGCACCCGACCAATCTCAAACTTTTTGTTTCCTCCAGAACTTGCAAAAATGCAGTTTTACGACTCTTTGGTCCCAAACAAATGGCCCTTATGTAAAACGTTATCTATGTTAAAATGTATGACCAATTCATCTAGAAAACATAATAAGGGTGTTTTCTTGAAAAATAACTCATTATAATATGGGATAACAGTACTCTAGAGCAGTGGTTCTCAACTGGGGTTGCCTCAGGACCCAAAACCAATTGCTGAATGAAACCAATTATTTCAAACTTCACGAAAAGTTCACAGGGACAATTCCACAAAGTTTTCAGATAAACTGCAAAAGGAAAATTCAAGGGTAATCATGAAACAATTCTGTCAAGCATTGTTTGATTTCCTGTCAGCTGCCAAAAACTTAAACTATAAAGAAAAAAAAATAAAAGCACTTGATAAACTAATCAATTTTTGTTCCTGGCACACATTCGCAACCCACCGGTATGGTTTATACAATTTTATTTAGGTTTTCTGGTGGAATTATTAGGAAAAATGAGAGTTACAAATAGTGAAATATGTTATTTTAATCATTTTTATAACGTGTTAACAGTTTTATTTTACATTCATGATAAAAAAAAAATGTTTTATTGTGAGTTTCATCACTGCTAAAATTAATTTAATAATTCAACATTTTTGATCTTTGTAGGTCTTCTGCCAACTCTGATGTCTCTGAGCCTGTCAAGAGGCACTACAGCCATATCAGATCATGCGTGGTTTGACCTGTCTCTTTATGTCCTAATTTTTATGGAAAAGCAGAACGTCGATTCATCATTGAAGTGCCATTATGTATAATTCAGTCAGGACCACTTTGTCAAGAAACACACATGATTTGGGCTATAATTTGTTCTCTTTATTAGCAGTTTTTGCTTTCATTGCTGTTATTCATATTTGGTGATGAGGCTGTTCTGGGATCCTCCTGCCCTTCCACAAGCCTACATGGAAAGCATCGAAATGGAAGAGCACACATTTCTGCCTTTCCTATGCTTACAAGGAAAGCCTGGGGCAGGGAGAGGGGTAGCAATAAACCCAGGGCAGAGCTGGCGTCAGTGAGGACAGAATGACATTGATAAAGTCACAAGCAGAATAAAAGAGGAGCTGGGGTGGAGGAGGATTGCAAAAAGAGGCTCGTGGAGGGATCAGCAAAGCTTAGCCGGGCAAGAGCAGTTTAAATTTGGCAAATTTGGCAACATGAGTGTGATTAGCCAGGGATCAGGTGATCTCAATTGGATGGTAGCGTTTGACTCTGTGACCTGCCTGAACTAACACTATATGCTCAACTTATGTGTATAAAAAATTTATTTCAATATATTTTTTTATGTGTAAGAAAATGCTCATTTGATTTTTTTGTGTTTAGTTTTCCATAAATGATATTGTAACATGCATGCACTCTATGGAAACTGTTTTTTTTTTTTTTTTGGCCATAAATGGGCAACGAACTATGTATATAGACACTTCATTGACCTTGGTTTCAACGTAATAATGTCAAATAAATAGAAAAGTGACAAAAGTTTTTCAAAAATCCTGAAATATCCAAGAATAATTTCCTAGGGCTTAGAATTTGAAGTATTTCAATTTGTGAGTGATGGAAAAAGCTCTAAAACCTCTCCGTACACTTGCTGCACCAACATCAGATAGAAACATTGAAATTGTTCCTGACATCAGTGAAGAATTAATCAGCTCCAAAGACAGCAGTTGGTGCCGATAATGGAGCGAAAGGAAGCAGATATTTGAAGCTCTAACAAGCACACCTTTAATTAAGAGGTGACACAAATGGCAGTTTTGTGTTCACAAATGAATTGTCGTGAATTCCTCCAGCTGAGTGGGAGAACACCAAACAGGATGCTTCCTTCATGTTGTAAGCTCATTAAAATGCAAAAGACAAATTAAATTTTAGAAGTAAATAGATGACAGGTGAATTATTTCAGTGTTTGACCTAAATGAGTCAGATTTGCAAAGAGGACACATTTGATGCCTGCAGGTTAAATACTTTAAAAAGCAGCTATAGGACCTCATATTTCCAAGAAAAACAGTTCTTATTTTGAAAGTCTTAGGAAAAGATAAAGCAGGTAGAAATGAGGAAGGTTTGTTTGAATTAAAGTCTTCTATAAGTGCTTATCAGTTTTATTAGGACACTGCTCATTCCTGCTGCTCTCTACCTGAACAACATAAAGAAAGAGAAATGTTGAGTGTTAAGTGCAGACAAACTCATTTGACCACGTTCTTTTGTGGCTTTATAAAGATGTCCTTGTGCATTCATTCTGACACTCTTTACACTTTTCATCGTTTTGAAGAGGTGTAAAGGTTTTCCAAGAAGCGGCATCAGCTGCAGTATTCCATTTCAGTGTTTTCAAAGCTGGGACATGACATACTGAGGATTTTTCAAAGGTGCTTTGTGGGAGCTGGATAGCTCATTTAATTTAGATTTCTGATCTTTTTCCACCTGCTAAATAACACATTCACCGGGGAACTCTGCTGGCAGGAGAAACTCTGTGCTCTCCAAAAAAATTTATGAGCAGATTATTTTCATAAACCCACTGAAGCCACTTGTAGTGCAGCAGGGAAACGCACTCATGTAAAGCTGGTAATACTGGCTTATGTTGGGAGACTCAATGAGACTCGAGGATGCTTGATCTTTAAGAAGCCCTGACCCTGAAATAAAAAATGCTTTCAAGAATATTTGGATCTGCTGTGGCTCTTATACAACAGTTATTTTCTGCAGTCGCTGCGTAGTTGGAGCTCTTTCACTGCAGTTAGCCTTGATGGTTTGTATTGTAAGAATATAAGGGACAATTAAAACAGAAAAGAATAAGAAATATCCTCTCACTAAGAATACATAATGTCTAGTGTTTGGCTCTGCCAGCACTACAAATAAGCAGCAGTGAAGTTTAACTACATTTTCAGTACTTGGTGGGAGCACCATTGTTTTCTGAATCAAACAGCTTCTCAATATCTTTGCTGTTTTATTGATCAAGTCGTTTTAACATCAAAAAAGGCATCACAACAAAGCTAGAGAACAAAGGAGCACTCTTTCATGGCCTGAAACCAAACTTTTAAGATGAGTAATATGAAAACCATGTAAGTCAGACATCACAGTCTTATTCTTAATGCCTTATGTATAAATGTTTATATATATATATATATGTTTTCCATTTACAGTGTTATCTCAGTTTAGTCTCGAAAAAACGTATAAATTCTTCTCATCAAAATATTTGTTTACGACATGGTAAAGAGGCCTTGTTCTGAAATTATAAAGTACAATATAGTCACAAACAAGCTTCATGTTATACTATGGGTCATATTTCATTTTACACTTGCTGCGGGCCTATCAAAAGTGGACTGCGGGATGCATTTGGCCCCCAAGCCATAGTTTTGACAATATGGGGTAAGGGTTTGGGTTAGGATACCACAAGTCAAAAGTATAAAACCCATCCATCTATCCATTTTCTATACCACTTATCCTGTTGGGGGTCGCGGGGGGGCTGAAGCCTAACCCAGCTGTCATTGGGCGAAAGGCAGGGTTACACCCTGGACTGGTTGCCAGTCAATCGCAGGGCTGACATAGAGAGACAGACAACCAGGCATACTCACATTAACCCACACAGCCAATTTAGAGCCACCAGTCAACCTAATGAGCACGTTTTGGTAGTGCACAAGGTTCGGTTTTAGGTCAGATTTTATTTTCTATTTATGTGCTGCCCCTAGGCCAAATCATTACGAATCATAAGGTCTCCTTTCACTGCTACGAAGACGACACACAGATACCTGCCCCTGAGACCTGAGGACCCTTTAAGCCTAGCTGCTGTCATAGACTGTCTACATATATCAACTGCTGGATGGCTCAGAATTTTCTTCAACTCAATAACTCAAAATCAGAAATTATTCTTTTTAACATTCAAAATTCCACCCAGCTCATACAGTCGAATCTCAGTACCCTCTCAGAAAACATTAGACCCACAGCCAGAAATCTAGGAGTAATATTTGATTCAGATCTCACCTTCACATCCCATATCAATAAAGTTGTCCAGTCATGTTTTTTCCACATCCGAACCATCACCAAAATAAAATCAATACTCAGCCAGTCAGACCTTGAAAAAGTCATCCATGCCTTCATCTTCTCCAGACTCGATTACTGCAACTCTCTCCTCTCAGGTATCACTCAAAAACCCCTCTCTCGCCCACAGCTAGTCCAGAATGCAGCAGCTAGGCTTATAACTGGTTTTAATAGACGGCATCACATCACCCCCTTTGGCATCCTTACGCTGGCTCCCTGCAAGTTTTAGAATTGATTTTAAGATTTTACTCTGCACTGAAGGGCCTGGCTCCAAACTACCTAACAGAACTTTTAACCCCCCAGTCAGGCCGCAGCCTTAGATCCTCTGGCGGAGGCCTCCTGGTCGTTCCAAGGTCAAGGCTCAAAACTGAAGGTGACAGGGCCTTCTCTGTCAGGGCGCCTCAACTTTGGAACAACCTGCCCGAGGAGATAAGACAAGCAGAATCAGTGACATCTTTTAAATTAAAACACATACAGACTCATACATTGCTTTCATGTGATGTCGTCTTCTGTCTTTTACTGTCTCCCGTCTTTTTACCACTTTCTCTTAGATCTACATCTCTGTCAAATCTGACCTCAAAGCCCCTATATCTGCTCTTCTCGGCTTTGAATATTGTGTTTATTGATTTTTATGTTTTATCTCCACTTCTCCTGCTTGTTTTTTAGAGCCCCTCCTTCTTTTATTGCTTTTATTGTGTCCCCATCTTTTTGCAGTTATATTGTTTTTACCAGACTATTATCATTACTTATGATAATGATTAATATTTTTACTGTCTACAATTTTAATTTTCGTGTGCTGACTTACACATTTAAATTGTTTTTACTCTCCTCCTTACCATTTTGATTTATATTCCTTTCCTTATTTTAAATGCTTTTACATTTCTGGTCCTTAGGTCTCTTAGTTGGTTCCTGTGTTGCCTGGAGTGGTCTAGGTAATTCTGGGTTTTCTTGGTCTTCACTTTTATTACAGAATCTTACATATCTGGATTTCTATGATGTCTTTCTAATTTGACATCATTTTCGTGTTTAGGATGTTCTGCTAGTTTTTATGATGTTGGACTTACATTGCTGGCTGAGTTTTTCATGGGTTCTTCTGTTGTCAGGGTTTTGTCTTTATTGTGATGTTTTGCTGTTTGTGTTTGATGCTTTGTCATAATTGTGATTCTGCTGTCAAAGCGCTTTATAAACCTCTGTTTTTAAAGGTGCTACACAAATAAAGTTTATTATTATTATTATTATTATTACACAGTTATAAATGTAAAACAGTAAAGGGGAGTTGCATTGCAATTAACGACATAAATTTCAAGATTTAGTGTGATGATAAATCTAATCTTGTACAGCTATCAGTTTGGGGCAAAACAAATGCATTTAATGGACAAATGTATTTCGCTGCCTAACCATTACATCAACAGAGACATTGTATCCAAATACATGCATACATATAGAGTTGGCCCCCTTTTGCAGCAAGAACAGCCTCCACTCTTCTTGCAAGGCTTTCCACAAGATTTCAGAGTGTTTTTATGGGAATTTGTGTCCAATCACTCTGTAGAGCATTATCCCAGAGGTGCTTAGTGGAGTTTAGGTCATGGCTCTGTGCAGGCTAGTCAGGTTCTTTCACTCTAAACTCAAACCATGTCTTTACCATGTCATCGTCCAAAATGTCTTGGCATGCTGAAGCATTAAGATCACCCTTCACTGGAGATAAGGGGCCTAGCCAAATCTTAAAAAACAGCCCTGTAAAATTATCCCTCCTCCAGCAAACTTCACAGTTGGCGCAGTGCAGTCAGACAAGTAACATTCTCCTGACATCCACCAAACCCAGACAGGCCCATCTGACTGCCAAGCAGAGAGGCATTCTTTATCACTCCACAGAACATGTTTACACAGCTCAACAGTCAAGTGTCAATGTGCTTTACACCACTCGATCTGACACTTGGCATTGGATCTGGCCATGTGAGGCTTGCATGCAGCTGCTTGGTCATAGAAACCCATTCTGTGAAGCTTCAGTTTTTATGCTTACATTAATGTCAGTGGAAGTTCAGAACTCTGCAGCCTTGGAATCAGCAGAGCGTTGGTGACTTTCACGTGCCAGTTACCTCAGCAGCCGTTGACCCCACTATGTGGTTGTATGTGGTCTTCTGCGTCGTGGCTGTGTTGCTGTTGTTCCTGAACACTTCCACTAACTAGTAATGTCGCTTATAGTTGACTTTGGATTACCTGATTTCATGAACCAGCTGTTTGCAAAGGTGGCACCCATCACAGTACCATGCTTGAAATCACTGAGCTCTCTTTCTCTTTAGAAGATGTTAGAAACTTTCCCAACTCTGGTGCTGACACAGATTGAAGGCTGTGTTCACTTTAAAACTTTGTTAGTGATTTTTTCATGCTTTTAAAAACTCAGACGTCAGTGTCTGCAGAACCAGACATGATCACATACACCGAACCCGCAGACGGTCCAGACCTCTCTGTCTGTCTCACAGTCCGGCCAAAATGCAGACGTTCGCTCTTTTCATGGAAGAGTGATGAATTTTTAATGAGTCTGCATCACCCTTCAGAAGGAGCGAGAGGAGAAAGCTGTGGAGCTGCTCAAGTCAATTTCAGAGTTCCAGGATCACTGTCTGGGCCCTGTCCCCATCAGATCTTCATTATCTCCCCTCCCTTCAAGTTATTTTTAACCGCGGATAACCAAAGGGGCAGAAAATGAGGAAAAAGAGGGGAGAGAGTTCCATCTTGCACGTTGAGAGAGGAGTTTGATGTGGCGCATTGACTGGGGAGAGAAATCCACACACCACAATGCTCCTTTTTGTTTACAGCAGCCAAAGACGGACTCATTCTTCCTTTTGCTCTCTGCGTCTCGCTCAAGGCAGGAGAGAAGGGAGAGTGTTTGAAGAGCTGACACAGTGAGTCAGAGCGAGGCGAGAGTGAGTGTGAGGGAGAGGGAAGGGCGGTAAAGGTTTAGGCGTCTGCACTGACAGCTTTCTCCTGCAGTCTGACAGAGCTTTGTCGAGGATCCCGGGTTTCACCACTGTTGCCGCTCCAGGGTTTCACTGATGTTGCTGCCGCAGTAAGCGCCCGGCCCTGACCTTTTTATGCTCACGGTACAAATATCCATCCTTCACATGGCGACTGAGTTTTCCACAACCTACCTCAGCGTAAAGGGAGAGAGAAAAGGAAGTTGAAAACAAGCCGTCATGTCTTGACAGATGGCCCACGCTGTCGGTAAAACGTCATCACAGAACTCATCTCCCACGAGGTGGAGCGGTGGCAAGGATGTCTGCAGCCATCTGTGGCCCTGCAACAGATGCTGCAGAAAATACAGATACACATGTGTCACTCTGTGTTTCATACACAGGGCTGACTGTAATGCCCCGTGCAGGGTATTAGTTGGGGTGTGTCAGCACTGTGGAAATTGGTGGATTTTGCTGCTTTATCTCGCAAACTAACTCTGACATATTGGAGCTGTAAACCCCATTCTGTCTCTCCCATTTCTCTTCCCCTCCGTCTGACTCTCTGCCTGTCTGTCACTCCATCACGTCTATCTCTCGATCTGTCTCCCCCTTGCTTCCTCTTCATCTTCCCGCCTGCTGTCTCGCTCTCACTCTCCAGCTGTAGTTAAGAGAAAGCATGATAAAAGATGAGCAAACATCCTGGCTGCTTCGGAATTCATTTTCAGGCCCCACACGCTCCTGCCTTTATCCCCTTCTCTGCCTTCCCTCCACCTGAAATATATTACTCCTCCGCTACTCCCACACAGGATTAGGCTTAAATGAGAAATGTATTGTTTCCTTCATTCACTCAAGTCAAAGAGTAATTGAGTTAATCTGTCTGGTTTCTGTCTGTTGGGTGGAAGCAGAGATTAGGGCTGCTGTTGGCTAAGATTGAATCAGAGCTTTAAAAGATGGAATAAAAATGTCACCACATCTTTAATGACAGATGGCTTGACATTTTCCAGCAAGCTTTTCATAGAAAATACTCAGAATTTTTATTTTTTTCTTCCAGTACAGTGAAGGAAAATGTCATGCTGTTCCATTATTATAATGGAGAATGTCTGTTATCTACCTTTATGAACACTTCGACTACTTTAAGTTGATAAGTACTTTTCAAAGATTTTTTGTTTTTCTTTTTTTTATCGCACCAGATCCAAATTATTTGGAGACACTATCAGAATATTTATGGGAGTTCAAACTTCTGTGACAACTTCCATTGAGCTCAGCAGCAGATTATTTAATGTGGAACATGCAATCCTGCTGGCTGACAGTATAGTCGTTGAGCTCTCAGCCTGCAGTGATAGTTGGGAAGTACAGACCCACACCCCTTATTTCTAATCACATATATTTAGGGAGTCGAGTCGTCTTTTTATTCATTTTGAAATTCATTTCAATTGTTTCTCCCATCAGCCACCATATTGTTTTGCCATCATCGGGTCATACTGTGGTAAACTGCAAGTGTTTGACTGGGCAAATCAAGCCCAAATAGCTCAAAATGAGCTAGAAAGAGAGAAAGAGAGCCTGTGATGTGTTCATCTGTGTCCCTGCAGACAGGAACTGCTTTGAATAATAGCACAAATAGAGCCAACACAATAAAGTGCGAGGACTTTTCATGCAAAAATGTGAATATTATGAAGGCTTTTTGTCACAGAATTTGTGTTTTTTCACTCTTTGGTCCCCAAGAGATGGGAGAACCCATCTGACTAAGAAAAAATCTTAGCCATATTTGTTTACTGTGTGTCACACACAGTCCTGCTAACAGGATTGGCTGGGTCCCTGAAAAATCCTAATGTATGAGCCATCCCCTGTTGTGATTTATTGATGTTGTCAGTGCATGTGTGTTTCGTCAGTAGCATTGGTGCTCGGCCCAGGTAAACAGTTGCCTTATTTTGGGGCTGAAGAGAGTGTCAAACTGTTATTTGGATCTGAAGTTGAACTCACTTATTTTTGCTGCTTTTTAACTTTTTTCACCAGTTTTTGCCACTTCATTTTACCACTTTTGACCCGTTTTTGCCAATTCCTTTAGCCACTTTAAACCCATTTTGCTCCTGTTCACCTGCTTTTGTCACTTTTGACCCATTTCTGATACTTTGCCACTTATGACCAGTTTTCAGCCCATTCAGCCACTTTTTGCCACATTCAATACATTTTTGTCACTTTTCACCAGTTTTTAAAAAGTCATTGTTCCCCATCAAAGTACTTTATATCTGCTTTTTCTACCTCATTTCAGTGTGCCATCCACATTGTAAACATCACCAATGAAACAATAGTTCTGTTTAAAAAAAGGAGTTACATTTAAAAAAAAAAAGTCTCCCATATGCTTTATGTGGGGCAAAAGTGGGTACATCTTAATGTTTAAATTCATATCTCAAATTTCCATTCATCAGGTGTAATCATGCATAGTTTTGAAGAGAGGTAGAATTAAAATGCCAGATGCTGCTGCTCTGCATAGTAGTCAATGGTACCTGCCACTGTCCTAAGCTCTTTTTACCCTCCAGGCCTCTGATCCAGTCACATGACTGAAAGCTATGAATGCTGGTATATTGGTGACACCTAAAGAGCACAGGCATTTTTTTTATATCAATGAAAAATAGGTAATAAAAATGTTTTGTTTACACCAGATTTTACAATAATCAGAATTTGCTGCTTTCAAGAAAAATAAAAACATCAGTGGGATTAAAGTGACAACACATGGATTCTTTAATGGGTCCTTCTACTTCATACATGCCATCATCATAAATGCCTTTGGGGAAACAGAATTTCTTTTCAGTCCACAACAAAGCAGCTCTATTATGTTGATGCAAAGCTGCAGAGATGGGTATTTGTTGTCTTTTTCCACATCTGACAACCCTGCAAATTTCCCTGTGTGTGCAGGAATTTGCTTATCCCACCTAAAAAGTAACCATGCCAACATAGCAATTGTGCCTAATGGATTTCTCTGCTCCGTTATTGCTGAACACACAAATAGTCATGGAGTGAATGAAAGCTTTTTCCCTGTGCGCAGCAGAAAGGCTAAGTTCACTTTTACAAGTCCTGGCAGAGTGATGGTTATTCTTACAGATAAATATTTTTTTTATGGGAGTTTATTGCTGTAAAGACTGATGGGAAGTGAGCCAAGCTGCGTCCAAAGATGACGAGCAGTTCAGGGTGCTGATCAAAATCCTGGGGTTTGATTGGCTGATGGTGACATCATAAGGATAAGACATTATCCTTTCAGCCAGTGACTAAACAAGATGATTTCAAAACACCACCCACTGAATTCAGGATACACTTTAAAACAAACCAAGATCTTGTGTTATTAAAAACATTTTTTTGTGTTTGCTGAATTAAAGTCAGAGGGGCTTTTGCATTATGAAAGAATGACCTCATTAACAGATAAAGAGCTTGATTCTAAAGTTGAGTCTGTTGTAAGGTTTGGTTCGTACATCTACACTTCTTTTTTATTTTATTTTCCCTTATTATGACAGGCCATTGATTGAAAAGAGACAGGACTTATAGGGAGCGAGTGGTGGAAGACATGCACCAAACAGCGCTGGGATTAGGAATTGATTTTGCAGCCAGTGCCTCAAGGACTCTAGCCTCTATATATGGGGGCCTGTGCTACCAGCTGAGCTAAACTGGTGTCCAAGAGTGTGGGCCGCCAATATTCAAGCAGATAGATATTGAGCAGTAGTTGCTTTACAGCAGTTACTGTAAAGAAGAAAAGAGAGATGACAAAAGAGGAGATGGAGATGAATCCTACAGATCCTGAATCCAATCTCAGATTTACGTTGCTTTGGACAAAAGCGTGACAAAAGCAGAGGAATGGACTTTGGGTGTTTTCAGATGTCTGCAAATAGATCTGACAAATTGGTTTGTCTTCTGCAGCCATTCATCTCACACTACAGTACACAATACCCTTTTAGACAGTGCTACCCAGTAGAGCAGTCACAAGACTGCATTGTTCCAACATCTTTGAGACGATGTTCACAGGCTTCTGCGTAAATTCAGGACTACACAAGCCAGTGCTGGTTTTCTGAGCTATTTTAATTTCATTTTTGTTTAAGTCTTATTCTTAAGTTTGAAATGTTATTAAGTTTTAGTCATTTTTAGTCATTTTAGTTGACAAAAACTCAGAAACATTTTAGGTCAGTTTTAGTCAATATTATTTTCTTACTACATTAATTAGCCATATTATTAAATGAATACAACTGCAAAATACTGAGATTAATGCACTATCAATAATTATTTGACTTAAACATACATTTTTTTTTTTTTTTTTAAATTGGTGAGCTTTACCATGACTAGAAAAAATAAAAAAATAAATGAAACACACACTTAAGAAAATACTGACAGAATATGCACAGTGGATAAATGTCAGATTTTGAATATTCAACACTTCAGCACTAACAATTTAGTGTCATTTAAGCCTCCTTGAAGAAAACTAAACTTAATAATCATCACAGTTTTTTTCATTTTTAATCTCATTCATCTACTCTCAGAACTCCATCATGACAAAGTGAAAGCAGATTTTTTTTCTCATTTATTAAAAACTGAAATATCTCATTGATGTAGCTCAGGTTCCTTCCATCAAGAGCACAGTGGCCTCCATAATTCTCAAATGGAGGAAGTTTAACATAACCGGGATTCTTCCAAGAGCTGGTCACCCAGCCAAACTAAGCAACTGGGGGAGAAGGGCCTTAGAGAGGTGACCAAGAGCCTGATGGTCACTGATGGACTCTCGGACTATGAGAAACAAAATTATCTGGTCTGACTGAACTGCTTGGCCTCAATTCTAAAGTTATGTCTGTCCATCACCCCCCCAGTACCTTCCCAGCAGTGAAGCATAGTGGTGGCAGCATCATGCTATGGGGGTATTTTTTTCATGAGCAGGGACTGGGGGGCTGGTCAGGGTTGAGGGAAAGCTGAATGGAGTAAAGTAAAGAGATATTCTCAGTGAAAATCAGTTCTGCAACAGTCGCCAAGGGACAACTCTGAATGTCCTAAGGTGGCCAAGCCAGAACCCTAACCTGAACTCTATCAAACATCTCTGAGGAGACCTGAAAATGGCTGTCTACTGACGGTTCCCGCCCATGCTGACTGAGCTTGGGAGGATTTGCAAAGAGTGGCCAGGGGAATTATCTTTTCTTAAAGTCATTCTTGTTTTTGATAAGGAAACATATACAAAGAATGAGGAAGTATGATTTTTGCAAAATATTCAAGAAAGGAATGACACTTGAATGTTTGCATGATGTGTAGAGCAGAACATCTCTGCTGCTAAAAGACTAAACTGGTATTTTGACACATTTACGGTCAATGAACGATGCTCCTTTAATGAAATGTTCCTGATCAGCTGTATGAACTGGAGTATGATTAATTTGTGTTAATTTCTGTGTGATTATGGAACTTCAGACACCTTTTTTCACAGCCTTGACTAATGCACATTACAGCCCACTTCATCTAGCTGGTTTAACTTATTGAAAAAATGAGCTGTAAATGGGAACCAGTTTAGCTTAGGTTCAGAACATGCCCTTCTTCTATGGAGGCTGTTTTCCTAGTCACAGTGGTGCAAGATGAGTCTTGGCCTTGATGTCATTTGGTACATATCATCCCCACTCAAACTCCCCATAATTTGCCTTTCTACCACTGTCATTAGCATTAAAGGCCAAAAATACTCTTTAAAAGTTGGCTGTATTAAGAATTTGTAGAAAACGAAAGAAGGAATTAAATAACTTTATGGACATGCCGTGTAAAATGTTGACTTGTTATGACCCAGGGTCACTCAAAAATGTCTGATGTCTGTATCCTTGGCTGCCACATTCAGAATGCCCCAGACTAACCCCAGGACGTGAGGTTTCAACCAAATTTAGTCTCTCTCTGTCTGTTGACTTCAAGGCCTCCTCAGAGCCAAGGCCTGTGCTTTTTGATTCTGCAGACTTTCTGCTCGCCTGTGCTCTGACTCAGATCAAGAGGAAAAAAGGATAAAAAAACAGGAAAGCTCAAAGTCCAAGGCCTGGCCTGTATTGATTCTACTCTGTGAGCGAGCAGACGAGAGGGAGCAGAAAGTCTCTGGGTACATCCAAAGTGACTTGAGAGATTAATGACACACCATATAAACCAGTGTACATAGTGAATGGCCTTAGAAGACAAACACTGGCCACCTGAAGACAACAGTGAATACCTTCAGTAGTTCCACTAGGCCTCCATCTGAGTAAATATATGAGTGGATTAGTAGCATTAAGTTTCCTGAGGAGCAGTTGGCAGGCTGAACAGGACAAACAGGTGCTCGTGTTTAAAGGCAGATGAAGGAGGAACAGCTCCTGTAGTCATCTCTGATTCCCCCTCTGCCTGACAGTAAACATTAATATACCTGAATCCCAAAACAGCTAGTAAATCATAAAGAAGTGCTTCGACGAATAGTTAGCTGTTATTTAGCCAATCCCTCCCCCCATCTGTCTGGCTGCTGGTACATGAGAATATTCAGAGTTTTTCCTCCAGGGTTTCTGACAGTAAACAGGGGGAGTTGGAGCACTGCAGAGCTGAACAGTGCTGACAAAGCCAAAAGGCTCTGCACTTTAGGCTCCAGAGTGGCTGGATCGATGTAGTGCCATCACTGTGGCCTGGGGGGAACGGCTGCCACCATCTTTCATAGCACACTGGATGTCCTCATCTGCCTCTCTGTCACCTCCCCGCCTGCAGCAGGACGGAGATTTATGTAGATCAGACAGCACAAGTCCGAGCATACGGTATAGGTTAGCGAGCTGCAGCACATGACACTAGCAATGTTGTTTGTTAGCTTGGATAGGCTGGGAAAGTTTAACACCTACACTGACAAACTGACGCTGGCAAGAACGACTAAATCATGAATTTGGCATGAAAATCACTCTCAGGAATTTATCTGATATTTTAAGCCTGTAGCTGTGATCCCAGTATGGCTGATTCTGTAAAGCACATCCCCCGGTCATTACAGACTCTGTTTACATGGTGATTATCAGGTTTAAATATACTTTTCACATCCATATTTGGTGCCTGATTTTCTTTGTAATACCAGCACAATATGTACAGTGCCTATAAAAAGCATTCTCCCCCTTGGATGTTTGACCCTTTTTATTGAGTTTATACATCAGTCATGGTCAATATAATTTGGCTTTTTTGTCTAAAGAATTCAAAAAATGTTTAATGTTTGATGAATTTTACAAATTAATGTCAATTAGACAAAATAAAAGATAAGTGATGGCATTAATATCTACCCCCTGAGTGCAGTGAAGGTGTCTCAAGTGACTGTAGGATAAAGACATCTGAAGGTCCATTCACTGGTTAATCAGTATCCCTGGCTACCATTATACACGGAAGAAAAAAGAACACTCAAGGCAACTCAGAGTAAAGGTTAATGAAAAGTACAAGTCAGTGGGATGGATACAAAAAAGTCCAAGGTACCTAACATCCCTGGGAATTCAGTCAAATTCATCATAAAGAAATGGAAGGAATATGGCACATGTGCAAATCTGCCATTACAGGCTGTCCTGAGTGTACTGAGTGACCGTGCAAGAAAGGGAGTAGTTAGAGAGGCCACCAAGACACCTATACTCTGAAGAGTTACAGGCTTCGGCAGCTGAGATGGGAGAGATTCTGCATAAAACAATTGTTGCCTGGGTACTTCACCAGTCAAGACTTTATGGTAGAGTGGCAAAGAGAATGCCACTGTCAAAGAAAACTCATTAAATCTCCAGTATAGGTTACCAAAAGGCAGATGGGAGACTCTAAAATTATGCTTTTTGGCCATAAGACAAGATGCAAATGCTGCACATTACGACAAACACAACATTCCCACTGTTAAGCATGGTGGTGGCAGCATCATGCTGTGGGGATGCTTCTCAGCTGCCAGCCCTGGGAGGCATGTAAAGGTAGAGGGTAAAATGAATGTAGCAAAGTATCAGAAAATCCTGGAGGACAATCATATTCAGTCTGCAAGAGAACTATAGCTTGGGAGAGGATTTATTTTCCAGCAAGACAATGACCACAAAGCATACAGGGAAAGCTACACAGAAATGGTTCAACGACCATGAGTGTTCTTTTGTCTTCATGGTGTAATAGTAACCAGGAACACTGATTAACTAGTGACTTAACCTTCCAGACACAGGTGTCTTTATACTATAATCTCTTGAGACACATTCACTGCTCTCAGGTGATCCCAGTCTCATTAATTGTCAGACTGATAGCACCAGTTTTCTAGACCTCTCTTAAATTAGGTCAGTCACGCTAAAGGGGGTGAATATTTATGCAGTCACTTACTTTATGTTACATATATTTGTAGTTGACATTACTTTGTCAAATTTTGGTTTCCCCTTGACATTAAAGTGTTACTAATATTATTATTATTATTATTATTATTTATCATTTATATATATATATATATATATTTTTTTTTTTTTTTACTCAATTTTCTTAGGCCAAAAAAAAAAAAAAAACACATATTGACCCATAGTTGATTTATGAAATCAGTTAGAAGTAAAACATCCAAGGGGGTGAATACTTTTTTAAAGGCACTGTAAGAACAGAGAAGATACAACAGCAAAGCAGGCAGGTTCATCCTTGTTAGAATTACAAACTAGATGAATCGATACTTGTTAAAAAAAAATAAGAGCTTGGAATGAAAAATTCAAATATTTTAGTATCATCCTGCATGTTCCAGCTTTGGTACATCTATAAAAGATTAACCAGCGCATCGCTCACATCCAGCAGCTGAAATTGCACTGATCTTTCTTTGAAGGTTCTGCCATTGTGGGCTCAGAGGCATTGTGTTTGTGCTTGTTTCAATAAACAGAAAATATTTTTTGTTGAAGTAATAAAAAAAAAAAAAACCTTGAACTCTCAAACCTGACCGGACTGGAGTAACAGGAGCTATTCTTCCTGGGATTCAGTGCTGTTAGTCATTTAATAACCCTGCTTTGAGACAAAGGCCCTCAGTGGGCTTTTGTGTGCTGTACTCAGTCCAGTTATTTCTGGTGGGGTCTGTTGTTCTCAAGCTTGTGTTGGAGTGAAAAAATAATTCAGCTTAACATCTCTGAGGCCTCAGAGGAGACTTTTTGAAGTGGTTTGCCAGGCTGGCAACTAGCCACCGCGTTTTGGTGCCAAATCAACAGAAGTGATGGTGTATTCTAATTGTTTGTAATGAAAAAGATAATAGCTGTGTGTAATTATAGCACATATTTAATTAATTAAATCATACCAGGAAGAATTGGACATATTTTACTCCATATAAATAATTATTTTTTGCTTCTCGTGCTTTTATGTTGCACACAAACAGGAAAATGTTGCTGGCTTCTCAGAGGCAAAACAAAACAATAACAGTCTAATTTTAGAGTCTGATTTTTCAAGTAAGGTTTGTTTATTTGGGAAAATTAAAATAGCTGCAGAACTAGTGAGACAGTGTTGGTGAGTTGAGAAAATAAGGCTGATAAGGGGTTTATATAGATCTAAGACCACAGTGGTAGTACAAGAAACTGTTTTGATAGCTACTACATTACACCTAAAGCAGAAGCTCCTCAATTTTTTAATCCTGCCTCAGTCAAATGTGCTTTTTGAAGAGGAAACACTAAACTTTTCAGACTAAATGGTTATCAGTATGCACACACAGCAAGCAGCTAAGGAACTGGGCCAACTAGATTCACATGTGTGTTTGTAGGTTATGGCTTCAGCAGTTGCATTTACTTTAAAGTATCTTATGCAAACACTTTCGGAATAAGAACAAGCTCAGCTCCCAGGATGTATTTCCATTAATCTCGGTATTTTCATAGCTCCTTTTATATGTTTAATGCATGCTTGCAATTTTGTCGAATTTGCAGTAATATTAGAAAAATACACTCTGAAAAGTCAAGCAACACATTTGTGTAGGGTTTATGTTGGTGCAATAAAGCAGTGAAACCTTACCATGAAGTATAAAGTCGAACCCACTTTAGGTGTCTTCTCAACCAATAATCCTTCTGGCTGATTATTGCCATTGACATTTGGCCGATCATTGGCATTGCGTTTTATTCTACAGGTCAACAATATGTTTGATTAATTGAAGTCTGCTACTGTGTTTCTTCCCCACAGGCTCAGTTCTCCTTCACTTACACTCTCACTTAATGTCCCGTCCACAACAGAACCTGATTGGCTAAGATGTCACAAGTTCAACACAGCAGCCTGTCAGGCTTTGAAAACAGAGCAGCCAGAGGAGCGGCCTCCTGTGTTGCCTCGGCTATCTCTGAAGTTAAAAACCTCACGATCCTCCACACTGAATGATGCATGATGCAATTTTTACAAAGGCAAGCCCGTCCAGTTTCATAGCAGAAGATGCCCGGAAAGTGAACTTTGTCGTGGCACCAAAATTTAGCAACCAGTATGCATAAATGGGGTTTTAAACAATGTACAGAGCCATAGCTCATGTTGTTTATTGAAGTTACACTGGTGCCAGTGCAACAGAGACTTACTTAGGCCTCCTAGCAGCATTTGTAGCATGTGTTTTTTTAGCAGAATATAAGTGGACACTAACGTCAAATGTTGAGTCTTATAATGTTTTGAATGTGTTAGAAAGCATCCTTAACCGCTCCATGCTTGAACCAGATGACTAAACAATGAAAGACGGTGGCGTCATTTCTTGCACTCAACATGTCAACAGTAATGGTGATGAAACATCATAACATCATAAAGATGTTATATATTTATATATATATATATATATATATATATATATATATATATATATATATATAGATGAAATAACTGTATTTGACATGAGACAATGCTATGGACATAATGTTGTATCTTAGGCCTCTCTGAACCAAAGTGGTGGAATAATAATATACTGTATATTTAGGACACTCAAGTAAATTTGAGACAGTGGACTGCTACTTCATAAATACTTGCATTTAACTTTACTCCACCTTATTCAGGAGGGAAAAATACTTTTTTATTGTTCAAACTATTGATTTAGATGGCTTAGTTAATAGTTACCTCACGGTAAATTATTAGATAAGAGTCTGCTTATACATTCATGTGCTATTATAATTAAAATAGTCATTTTAATAAGCTTAACAATCTGTAATGTTTAAGTGATGTGACATGCAGTTTTACTTTTGTCACATTAAGTTTATTTTGTTTGATATAATTACATTTATTTCCATAGGACTGTTGGAACTTTTAAAAATCAGAATTTCTTTTTTAGCATAAATGCGTATCGGATCCTGATATGAGTCATTGTGTTGTATCGAGAACGGTCTTGGACATCAGTCCATCTTATTTCTAGTCAGAAATACTTCTGGGGTGCAGGTGGCCTAGTGGTTTAAGGTGCGCCCCATGTACCCAAACAACTCAGGTTCGAATCTGGCCTGAGGCCCTTTACCGCATGTCTCTCCCCTGCTCTTGTCCCTGTTTCTGACTCTATCCACTGTCCTCCTCTATCAAATCAAGGCACAAAAAATGCCCAAAAAATATTTAAAAAAAAGAAAAGAAATACCTCTGAACACTGTAGGCCTCATTCACCTGACAAATCTAGATGGACATCTGATTTTAGATAGACATCTGATTCCAGACTTGTCAGTGACATGTCTGTGTTCATTAATGTGCACTGTCCCTTATAGTAAATAAATAAATGAATA
Source organism: Cheilinus undulatus (assembly GCF_018320785.1). Lineage (NCBI taxonomy): Eukaryota > Metazoa > Chordata > Actinopteri > Labriformes > Labridae > Cheilinus > Cheilinus undulatus. The sequence continues at coordinate 17,215,028 of NC_054867.1, forward strand.
AATACCTTGGTCATGCAGATGTCACTCTATAACTTCACTCTTCAATTAACTGCTTTTAGCCAGTGTATAACAGCAAACTGATATAGTTTGAACAGTCCAATAATGCAGCTGTACTTCCTGCTTGTAGATTCCTATTGCATGCTGGTCAGTCCTTAACCTCATATCTCCATGACAGCCAACTGTGACTGACTCAACCCAAAGACAACTCATAGAGCTTTTCCACTATAGCTATATAGTAACTCGCTTCAGAGGGGCAATTAATGCTCTTCCCATCACTTTTGTGATAACACGTAGTATACCCATCCTCAACTGATAACCTAAACAGCCTGATTCTTCACAGATTAATGACTTGTCTCCAGTTAATGTATTTTTATCACAAGGTCATGAGTGATGTATTATCAGTTAATGAGAAATACAGAAATGTGTGGTGTGTGAGAGAGGCGGGGAGAAGGTAAACACACACACACACACTGAGAGGCACACTCACTTCACCTTTCAGAAGGGTTTTTTCTGGCCTGCGGTGAGTTGTCCTGCAGTGATAAGAATAATGGTTTTGGCGCTACAGCCCACAGAGACTGACCTCCCATTCCCTCCTGGTAGATAGTTGAGCTGGAAGGTTTAGCCTCTTCCATTGTCCCTCCTACATCTCTAGCACACAATGAGGCTTAGTACTGCCCACTTAAGGGATAGCGGTATGCCTGTATTAAAAGAAGACCACTGCAGATCTCTGTGATAACTGCCACTGGGGGAAATAAAAGGAAGGTTAGTGGTGGAGAGAACAAGGGTGTGCAAAGAAAAGGACTTCTATTAGATTATTTACAAAATCCTTCTATGTGAAACACCATTGCAGGGCTGAGAGAGTAAAGCAGGGTTTGTATTTAAATTAGGCTTTAACCAATGGGCTTTTCAGGTGTCCAAAAACAGCACAGCAGGGGTCCCGTGATGTTCTTCATTATTTAATTTCGCTTGGGGTCAGAGCTTCACTCCAGGGAGAGAATAATTGTGAAGGGGTCCTTTCTGAAATCCCCCCATCACTATCTCTGTGATCTCTGCGTTTACACAGTGTTCGGCAGTCGGGGACATCAAACGCTGTAAAGAGGAGAAGTGGAAAGTGTTAGGCACAAATGTATTAGTCATGTTTTTAATTGATTTTCTGGAACCGGCCAAGGTGACTTCAAAGCAAAAAGCTGTTGAAAGAAAGTGAGATTTGTTGCTTTTAAAGGAGGGCTGCACATTGAAAGGCTTAGACAGTATTCTTCTGATTCAAGTGCCCAAACAGAGCCAAGCTCAGACTGGGATCGTGTAAAGGCTGACAACAAAGGGAGAAATGCTTTCACTACACAGAGGTGTTACTGAGTTAATGAGAAATGTTGGCTTACAGTAAGTGCACAGGATATTTTAAAGGCTGCCCCCCCTCCTCCTGACAGTAAGAGTCAGCATCAATTCTGAGTCTTGCAGTTGATTTGGGGGCTGCAGTGGGGCAGTGATAAGGTTCCTGGTTTAAATTCCAGTCAGAAAATGCCTTTCTGTGTAGAGGTTGCATGTTCTCCCTGTGCATGGGTTCTCAGATGGCACCCCAACACACAATCCCTCCACAGTCCAAAGACATGCTTGTTAGGTTTATCAGTAACTCAAAGTTGGGCATAGGTGTGAATGTGCCTGGTGGCTTGTCTCTTCATGTCAGACCACTGACTGGCTGGCAAACAGTCCAAGGTGTACCCTTTCTCTCTCCCAATGACAGCTGGGCTGTATTTAACCTACCCTTTTATTTTCCACCTTAATGTTATCAATAACTTCCTTGCTGAAATGGTAAGATTGTCTTAATTCAACCATCAATTTTGAAACAAATTACAGAAAACTACTCATGTTGAAAATATAAACAAACACCTGGGGATAGTAATGCATCATAATACCATGTGAGAGTAATTTTTCTTTGTCAGAAAAAATCAATTATGAAACAAGTTTTAACCTCTCAGTGAAACATGAGCATCCTAAAAGACTCACTGTCCTTTCCATGTGAAGCGAGAGCTGATATAAACAGATCCAGAGGGAGCAGACATAGCATTCTGAATAAGTTGGGTCATTCTTTCCCTTTGGATGATTACAGACTCCACAGCGTATCTTTACACTTTTTGTGGAAACAGAACAAGCTGCATGTCTTACAGATCCATAGACATAGGCAGTGTGTCAATATGTCAGACACAACTATATGCAGTAGGGATGGGTGTGGTTAGCTGATTAAACTGTTGGATAGCTCAGTGGTTTACATTACTAACTTTGTTACAGGAGTTTGGAAGTTCTAATCCCATTCAATGAGTATCCTGTGTTGTCCTATTGGCAACGTCCTTAACGCCATGAACACCAGTCCCATGATGTCACTTTGGACAAAAGCATCGGCTAATTGATAGTGTAACATTATGAAATCAGTCAGTGCAAGATTTAAGAGTAGGTTAATTAGCTATCTTTTTTAAATACACACAGGCCTGGAATCCCAGTGTTCTTCCCATGGCACCACCCCAGACGTTAACATGACACGCTTAGCGGTTAGCATGTCATTGGAACAGCGTCATGTAGCATTTTTTTGAACCACAACAAAGGAATAAAGTTGTATGGTTGTTGAGGGTTATACTCATGTGCAACTACTTAAGCAAAGTGACCAGTAGCCACATTAAGAATGAAATTAATCTGCAAAGAGGGACAAAGGCTGGCAGAGCTAGCCGCTAACTTTAGCCACACTCTCCTTAGAATACCAGCCTCACATTACACCTGCTGATTCAGTTGTCTTTTAGTGAATTATAGTTTTCTGTTTTTCTCCACTTAAGACTAGTGGGCTAAATACAATGTAAATGGGCATTTAGTTGTCTGTAAACATTAGATATTACTTACACTGAGCGCTAACAAACCACCTACCTCCTGCAGCATCTGTGTAGCAGGGAAATTAAAGCGGTGCATGGAGGGAAATATCAGCAGTGCTAGAAACTGGCTTCTGTTAAAAAGAATGAATATAGAAAGTTTTGAAATATTGATTTTTGGACATTTCTGAATTGATTCAGAGTTTTATAAATTAATATTGATTGATTTTTTTCCCGGCACCTCTGTGCTAAGGTCTAAACAGTGTCACCCATTTTACCAAAAGGCTCCAAATAAGCAGTCTGTTGATTCATGCTTTGCTAATAACTAATAATTAAATGTAATACCAAGTTTCCCTGCTCCTTTAGCTGTATTTTTGAGTCTTACACTTAAAAGAATAAAGTGTATTGTTTTGCCTGAAGCAGCAAGCATTGATTGCAGTTTTGTTTGCCTTATTGCCCCATGCTTTTAGTTGGAGAGGCGTTTATCTACATAATGACAACATCAGCACCCAGCTCACAACAATTCACCCGCATTGTCCACGTAGCCAGGCTCTTCAGATGACCGTCATCTGCTTTCCCCATCCGATAACCACTTTTGAATGCTGGTTGACAGCAATGAGACCAATTACTTTCATCAGTTACGTGGCTTATTGATCAGCGGAATGACCTTTACAGCTGCAGATGGCAGCATCTGTCTGAACAATGACTCTGACATCACTTCAGCTGCATGTTCCCATTTGAAAAAACTGCCTTTTTAAAATCAGATGAGCGACAGCTTGTGTGAAGGCAAATATCTCCGCATACAACAAGTGCATACCGAAATGAAGAGCAAATTAAGAAGGATTTGGCACTTGTGAGATAGCAGAGGGTGTAGCAGACCTCTGAGATGGCCTTGATCTCCTCTGAGGGGAAAACACGGTCGAGTCTGTCCCTGGTCTCCGGGCCTGGAGACTAATGGCTGGCCTTGGCCTATCGTTTGCCCCAGGGGTCTTTGTAGTAGAGACAGGATTAGAGAGAAATGGATGACAGCGACGGATAATGAGGGAGATCTGTCTTAAGTCTAATCATTGGCTTTAGAGGACATGATCTGGGAGGCTGAGAGGATGTTGGACAAGATAAGAGCTCTGTTTCTTGTTGTGATTACACCTTTTATCACCATTGAACATCCAATATGTTTCCCATTTTAGCTGCCTGGTTGGCTGTTTTATTCAGTTAATGCAGACATGCCAGCCCCTGTTCTCCATAATTGCAGAGAAAGTGAAGTTTGAGCAGACTTGGATAAGACACCTCATTATTGAAACACGGTGATACACTTTTTATTACACAAACTTAGTACTGCCTCTCCCTCCATTCCCTTAAATTAGTCTGTCAGCCATAAAAGATATTTCTGTTCTCTAAGTGTATATTTGTGATGCTAATTAGCCAAATTGTGGGGAATGAAATCAAGATGCTGAACACAGCAGCTAAACAATCACCAGGGAAGGATGCAAACACTTTTATGCTAATACTACGAGAAGAGGGAAAAATGGAGGAGAGAAGAGGAAGAAGCGGAGATGAAAGGAGGCTGCTGGTCGACTCAGTTATAAGCGAGGGTGATGGAGAGCGGAGAGGGATAGAGATAAAATAAGAGAACATAAGAGGAAAAGGGGAGAAAATTAAAAGCTGATTACCTTGTGAGTGAGTCTTTGGTTTTCTCTGAGGACATAGAAAGGAGGGGCAGAGGGAGGAAGCCTGTTTTTTACTTATTGTATTTATTAAGGCCAGTCTCCAGGGTAATCAAGAGCTGCTAAAAATAACCAGCTGAAAGGTACTGCAGACACAAACACTCAGACTGAGCACTGCTATTGTATTTCAACCTTTCTTTATTGTATGAAACCTATACAGTACCTATAAGTATTCACCCCTTTCAATGTTTTACTCTTTAACTGATTTTATAAATCAATTCTGGTCAATGGAGTTTGGCATTCTGAATAAAAAATTTACAAAACAAACCTTGAGAATATCAAAGTGACAACAGAATTCTACAAAGTAATGGCAATCAAATAAAAATGTATTATGTAAAACAAGTGACTGCATGAATATTCACACCCTTCAACTCAGTAATACATAGAAGCACCTTCGGCTGCAATCACAGCACTGAGTCTGTGTCTCAGTCAGGCTTGCACATCCATTCCCTCTATTCTTCTTTGCAAAACTGCTCTAGCTCTGTCAGATTGCATTGGGATTGGGTATGAACAGCCATTTTCATGTATCTATTGGTTTGAGGCCTTGGTTTTGACTCAGCCACTCCAGAAAAACTCAGCTTGTTGTGTTTTTACCATCTCTGTGCAACTTTCCCTGTTTGCTATAAGTGATTGTCTTGCTAGAAAATAAATCTTCTCCCAAGCCGTAGTTTTCTTGCAGACTGAAAAAGATTGTCCTCCATGATTTTCTGCATTCATTTTACCCTGGTCCTTTAAATGCCTCCCAGGGGTGGCTGCAGAGAAGCATCCCCACAGCATGATGCTGCAACCACTGTGCTTCACAATGGGGCTGGTGTATTTGTGGTGATGTGCAGTATTTGGTGTCCTCCAAACATAGTGTCTTGTCTGATGGCCAAAAAGCACTATTTTGGTCTCATCAGACCAAAGAACTTTCTTTCACTTGACCGTGGAGTCTCCCAGCATAGTAGCATTCTCTCTCTCAGTTCAGCTGCTGAAGCTTGTAACTCCTTCAGAGTAGTCAAAGGTGGCTAGATGGCCTTTCTCCTTCCTGCACAGTCATTTGGTTTTTGAGGACAGCCTGATCAAGGCAGATTTACATGTGTCATATTGCTTCCATTTCTTGATAATGAATTTAACTGCACTCTGGGGGATGTTTAGAGCCGTGGATTTTTTTTTTTTTTTATCCATCCTTTGACTGATACTTTTCATACCTTTTCTCCGAGTTGCTTGGAGTGTTCTTATGTCTCCATGGTGTACTAGTAGCCAAGAATACTGATTAACTAGTGACTGGACCTTCCAGACACAGGTGTGTTTATACTACAAACACAGAGACACATTTTCTGCACTGAGGTAATCCCGATTTATCTAATTGTGAGACTTCTAGAGCCAGTTGGCTGGACCTCTGGTGAATAAGGTCAGTCACTTTAAAGTGTATGAATATTTATACAGTCACTTATTTGGAATTATATATTTCTGTTTAATTGACATTACTTTGTAGAAATCTGTTTTCACTTTGACATTAAAGAGCTTTTTTTGTACACTTTTGTGTCAGAAAAGCCAAACTTAATTGACTACGATTGATTTATAAACTCAACAAAAAGGGTAAAACATCCAAGGGGGTGGAGACTTTAATGGGCACTGTGTGGCCTTTCATTTAAAATTACAGCCTTTTCTGTAATAAGCACATTCAGAAAGGACAATCCAACTCCAACGTGACAGGAAAATTCTTACTTCAGAATAATGGGTTTTCATTACAGTCATTATCTGCTTGAGTAAGGGTCATAGCTATTTCCCAGAAGCCCCTTATGCCCCCGGATCCTTGCCCCTGGTTTGCTCACATTCCCCTCCTTGTCACTTGGCCCAGCTAAGGTCCCACCACCCCACTCTGGGCGATGTGAAATTATTATATTGTACTGGGAGATAACAGACAGCGTGTAGCCTTGAGGCACTTTCTTCGCTTCACCTCCTTAAAAAAGATATTGCTGTGATAAAGCGCGGCTCTTTCTCTGCTCGTGCTAAATCGAAGGGGAAGCCTTGAAGGCAAGGTCTGCTGAGTGGCAGCCAGATGAGAAGGAATAATAGGAAGCATCGCATGATATGTTTGTGCAGCTTGTTGTGTTTGGAGGAAAGGAACATTCCTTATTTGCATAACATTATGTGAAAGGCCACCACTCAATCGTGGGAATTGCTGAGTTTGCCTTGATACAGGTTTTCTACAGAGTGGAGCAAGATTGGAAGCGAGGAATCACTGATTTGGCATTGTTTAAAAATTAGTGGGTAGCTGCTGAGGAGATGGTCCAAGAAGAATATGGAAAAAAACAACAAACACAAATCAGAGATAGTGGGAGTTTACTGAAGGTCAAAACAGTTTATATTTTTCAGTTTTGCTTTGTAAATGATGGGGATGTAAGGGTGTTTCTAGGCTAATAATTTCACATCTGATTAAACTCAATTCCTTACTGACTGTAGTCGACCAGTCTAGAGTCAAGAAAACACCCAGAAAACTGTCTCTAGGGTTAGGGTTGAATTTGATACTGTATAAAAGCTTTCAGTGCTTTTGTACCAGAAAATAAGACTTCAGCTCTCTTTAAGAGATTTCCCCTGATTTTGCTCAACATGTGAATATTTCATTAAGGATTTGTTTTGAAATTGTTTGTGCCTTTTTGTTTTACCATACTATCAGTATCACTTTCTTTTTCAAGAATAATGAATTGAAGAAATGCAGCCTATGTTTGCAAGAAGAAAAAGTACATGGCTGTTCATTAATACAGAGGAATATTTTTATATCATATGTTTAGCTCAGTCTTGTGTCTTTATAGTCTAGGTAAACTTTAAAATCAGTGTGCTAAAGTCTTCTTTATTACCATTGTGATATGTATCATATTGTACAATATTGTATCCTTTCCTGTAATCTAACATTGTGTACTATTGCATCATATTGTTTTGTATCATATCTAATTGAACCTGACATTATTATATTATATAATATAATATAATTTTTATGGGATGGGATAGTACGATACGGTATGGTATGGGATGAAATGGGATGAGACAGGATGGTACAGGACAGGGCTAGACAGAACAGAGCATTACGGGACAGGGCGGTACGGTAGGGCACAGCACGGTACTGTACGGTACAGCATGGTACAGTTTGGTATGGGATGGTATGGCATGTTATAAGATGAGATGGGATGGTATCCTATACTTTTGGTGTATCTTATATATATATTTATATATATATATATATATATATACATATATATATTTTATATGGTAAATAAAATCCACCATATCATATCAAAACGTATCATATTATATTGCAGTGGTTCTCAAATGGTGAGGCAAGACACATTGGTGTGCCTTGGGCCAAGTCTTGGTGTGTTGTAGCAATTTGTACAACCCTGCATAATTACTGCAACTATACAATAACTTAAGTTCAGTCACTTTGTCAAGACACACATAATTTGCAGTCATAGATAGTGTTTCTATATTAGCAGTTGTAAATTTGCAGTTATTGCTGTTATTTATATGTGGCTGTTCTAAGAAGGAGGAGCTGGGGTGGAGGAGGGTTGTGAAAAGTGGTTTGCAGAGGGAGCAGCCAAGCATAGCAAGGTTAGAGCAGTTTAAATATGGCAGCATGAGTGCGACGAGCCAATAGCATGCTTTAATCCAAATCAGCTGGCCGTCAGCTGATGAGAGCTTGTGTGAGATTAGCTGATCTCAATTATATAGCAGTGCTGGACTTCGTAACTTGCCTGAACTAATGCTATACGCTAATTGAGTGTAACATATTTTTGATCATTTTGGATTGATCTTAGGTTGAAAAGGTTGAACACCAGCTGTGTTGTACCATGCTGTGTTACACTGAACTACATTCTATCATGCTGTATCATATTGTATCGTATTGCATAGTGTTGTGTCACATCATGTCATGTCATATCATAATTTAAGTGAATTTTCACATCAGTGGGGTTGTTTAAGTATTTCTGGTCTTAAAGAGGTTAAAGAGACGATATTTCATCATTCCAGCGTATGTGCCCGCACCTTTCCTCTGTGTATTTTCTGCTGTTGAAAGAGACAGAATGAAAAAATGGATTGATTATCTCCTGGACAGACTGATAGTGTTCAGACAGAGACGAATCATGTCATTAGACCTGTTTGTTCAGGTCACCACCATTCCTGACGTGGCCCTAGACGGTGCCAGTCCCGGCCCACCTGAGGTTTGCACGTATTGACACACTGGTGCCCCCTAGCTGCAGTTTGCTTTGACATATCCAAGCTTCACAAACAAAACTTCCACACATACACGAGTCCACACAGAGAGGAGAACAGCTCCTGGGCTGAATGGTGGTGTATTAATCACAGTGACGCCTGGCACCGCGATCTGTGACCCACTCTTTTAATTGCATCCGCTCTGCTTTGCTCCCGCTTTCCCTCTTTATCTCGCCTCTTTTCCCCTTTCTCATTCCTCAAGCCTCCTCATGTCCGTGCCCATGAGAGCAGGCAAATGCAGAGATAAGAGGAAAGGCCGAGGCTGTGAAAAACCCGAATGCTTTACCCAAAAAAGTGCCCCAGCAAAAACTCAGAGGACAGGGAAAGCACTTTAACAGGCTGAGATTGACGCTGCAGTGAAGAGCAATGCTTCCTGTGTAATGTGATAACATGCAGGTGAGGCGGTATGAAGGGGAAAAACAAATACCTGTGAGGAATTCTTCATAATCCATTGAAATGTGGTGACAACCTCTGTAAAAGCCCTCGGAGTTTGTTGCCCACACAACATCCTGTATGTTTAGAGACTCTCTGTGTAGCCTGACAGCCTGGTAGGAGCCAATGCAGGAGGGCCTTTCACAGATGTTCCTCCATTGCTGCAGAGCGACGGAGGTGACAGAGGGAAAACAAAGGTGTGACGGGATGGGGGCGGAGGGGCTGGTGGGCAGATGGGCCCTATAGATGTGACAGTACACTTAGACTGTGACAAGGTTTTGTTCAGCCCCGTAAGTGCACCGGCACCAGATAACAAGCGTGTGGTGTTTAAAAAGTGAAACATGAGCATTGATGCACACAAATAGAGGTTGACAGCACCTTCTCACCCACGCATGTACATACACACCCATGCGAACATGGCTAGTCGACGACATCCATACCCATTTATGCATCAGCTGTAATCATCGTATATGCAAAGAGCTCGTGTCAAACACTCCCACTCCAGTGTCCCTCTCCTCTCTCACTCTCTCACTCTGGCTCCCTTGCACGCATAAGCACACACGCACACAAACACTTGAGTCGCAGTAGTTTCCTTTTGTAAGAGCAAGCTGTCAGAGGAAACTGTGTGGGCTTTTGTTAAAACAGAGAATTGCAGAGGCAGAGAAATTCATTTCCAACTGCGGCAAAAAAAAAAAAGTCTTTCCAGGAAAGTCACATTGTACCTGCAGTGTTTTAAAAACAGCAACATGTAAATTGCATCCGTTATAAGCATTCCTGTGGGGGCACAGTGGGCCGGGTTTCAAGAGAGTTTTAAAGGCTTGGATATGTTCTGCATGGGGTAGCGTGGATTTGGATGCAGATTCACAAGCAGTAGCATGTAAGTTGTGATAAATCACGACATCAGAAAATAGATTTGACATCTTTACTTGCCAGTCACGCTGATTTCACTGCAGCTACTTTTCAGATCTCTTTTGCCTTTTCCAGGCGAGAAATATTACAACTCAAATGTCTTTAGAGTAGATTTAAAGCCGCTGTCAGGTAAACGTGTTCACTCACTCACTCATTTCTCATGTTTAAACTCATACTAAAGGATTAAATGTACCTTTAGGGATTTTCTTAGTTCATCAAACTGGTTTAGTTCCCATATGAGAACATTTAAGATTTTTGGCAGTCAAGCTGGAAACAGTCTCTCTCTCTCTCTCTCTGAATCCCTGAAATTTTGGAGATAACACACAGGTTTTTCACAGGACTCTGATTTTCTTTAGTTCATTGCTGGAAGCAGAAGATTTTCATTTGTAATTGTAGTGTTTAATCTCTTACTTAATGAATTAAGCTGTTGTGTTTAATTGATTTAGTTTCACTGAGACTTATTTATCATTAAGAAATGAGCTCAGCTTTTTGTACGCGACACCAAAAATCAGAGCAAAAAAGAAAAAATAAATGCTTCATCATTTCATTTATATTTCAGTTTTAAAGGAGACTTTTTACACAGTTCACTGTGGTCTTAAGAAACATCTGTGCTATTAAGTCAAAATAAAAAACATCAGGGGAGGACTTTTTACCCTGTATAAACAAGTTTTGGTGTATGCCTCTTTGAAGTCCCTGTCAAAGACTACAAATTTTTTTTTTATTTTAGGTCTGTCGTATGGCAGATCACTGTGTTATGAACCACCAGGCTAAATTTCAGTCACGAGAAACATCTCTAATTTTATAAAATTAAGTTCCAAATTCATGAAAAATGAGGCAGTAAAATCTGCTCTAAGATGGTGTGGGCGTGTCGGTTCAATGAGCTGAAGCCACGCCCACTCATGTGAAATCCCATCCTCTCAAATGTTAAAAAATGCTTCTGATCAGAGTGCAGCTGCCTGGCTCTGTGCCAGGTTTTTCCATTTTGGAGTATTTTGTGGGAAATTTGTTCCCATTCATTCTGTAGAGTATTTCTGAAGTTAGGCACTGATGTTGGACAAGAAGGCCTGTCTTTAAATTTCCATTCCAGTTCATCCCAAAGGTGCTTGATGGCATTGAGGTCGGGGTTTTGTGTGGGCCAGCCAAGTTCTTCCACAGTGAACTCATCAAAGTATGTCTTTATAGTCCCTGCTTTGTGCACTGGGGTACAGTCTTTTTGGAATAGAAATGGGCCTTCTCCAAACTGCTGCCACAAAGTTGGCAGCATAGCGTTGTCCAAAATGTCTTGGTATGCTAAAGCATTACGATGGGTCTTCACTGGAGATAAGTGGAGATAAGTCGCCCAAACCCAGCAACATCCACCAAACCCAGACTCACCTATCTGACTGCCATAAAGAGAAGCATGATTGCTTACTCCAAAGAACATGTTTCCACTCCTCCACAGTCCAGTGTCAGTGTGCTTTACACCACTCTATCCAAGGCTTGGCAGTAGACTTGGTGATGTGAGTCCAGCATGCAGCTGCTCGGCCATGGAAACCCATTCCACGAAGCTCCTGCTACACAGTTTTTGTGCTAACATTAGCACCAGCGGTTTAGAAGTCTTCAACTATGGAATCAGCAGATTGTGGTGACTCTGATGCACCGTGTGCCTTCTTCTACTACTACCTGTGATTTTACACGGTCTTTCTAATTGTGGCTGAGTTACTGTTGTTCCTAAACGCTTCCACTTCCTAATAATATCACATACAGTTGACTGTGGAGTATCCAGAGGGACAAAAATGTCACGAATTATCTATGTGCTTGATTTTATACACCTGTGGCAACGGATCTGATTGAAACACCTAAATTTAATAATAAGCAGGTGTGGCCAAATAATTGTGTCCATATAGTGCATTTTAATGGCATGGTGAGTACAGATTATTAACAGACTCAGTGTTTTCATGATTTCAGACATAGGCACACCACCAACAAAGGACTGTGTTGGCTTATTTCACATTCTGGGGTCAGTAGATACTTCAAATATGCAACGATATTATCAAAACTACTGAAAAGTGGGTTTCTCATGATATGTCCCTTTTAATTCTTAATACTGCTGAGTGAAATCTGATTCTTTGAAATCTTTGAATAACTTGCCTAATCTTAAATTTCTTAAGAGATCATGATTGCCAATAATAATTGCATGCAAAAAATAAAACTCTTTAAGTTTTTATCAAATGTATCAACTCCCTCTTGCACACAGTATGTTGTGAGTTTTCAGTGTTGTTTTACTCATCGGTGGACTCTGTGCTGCTGTCTATCACCGCTTCAGTCTGGCAAAAATACTGTTATTTGCAAATTGAGTGGGTGGCGTTGATTTTCCCGTTGGCTTGAGGAAAGCGACGGGGCACCAGAGGGAGTGTTTACTTAGTACTGTGCCACGACTGGGATGAACAGCTCCTTAACAAAAGGAGCTCCATATGCTCTGCATTTTTTTAACCAGCTCCCCTCCTGATCTACCTGACTCTACAAAGTGTGCCACCGTGGGACTTTGAAGTTCAAATTTTCTGTGTCAACTGCAGAAAAGGGTTTATTTATGTCACACCTGTCCATTTAACATACAGCGTGTTTGCTGTCAGGCTATTTTAGCTGACATCTAAAATCTTTATTTATAGACCTTTCCAATCAAAACAGTTAAAGTGTTTCAGCTCAAGTGAAAGTAGAAGCAATAAATACAAAAAGAGCCGTGCAGAATAGCAGCAGAAATCATAAAAGGGAGGCTGTGAGTAGTAATAAAGGTGTTACATAAAAGTCAGTCTATAAAAAGATCCTCTTAAAATCCACCTTTAAAATCATGAAGCCACTTTAAAAAAAGCAAGTGAATAAATGTTCAAATCAGACTTATGTGATCTTGACCTTTCTGTGATGTCTTTTTTCATCACTTTTGGGCAAGTGTCTCAGCTCCTTTTAACAAAGGTAATAACTGACCCACCAGGGTGCCTGTTTTTATGTCTGGCTCCGCCGTCGGCTCAGACTGGCTGTCCTGGTTTGCATGCACAGAAAAAGCCTCCATCTGCAGGGAACCGAGCAGGAGAGGAGGGGCGGAGGAGCACAGGTGGAGGGTTAAAAAGAGAGGAAAGAAGGGTGGTAAGAGGTAAAGAGGGTGAGAGCTTTAAGGAGTGTAGAAGCGAGACAGAGAGGAGGAGGGGGGTGACAGGAAGAGGGAAGAATGCCAGGGAGAAGAGAGGAGGTGTGAACAGTCGACAGGTGAACATGGTGTAGGCGGGTGCACAGCAATGAGGGAGGCATGCTCCATGTGGATGCACAAAGCAGATTGTGCGGTGGTACCACCTGCCATCTACATTATGCACATGTAATGTTTCCATACAAGAGCTGCTCTGGCCTCCTCTGGGGTATTGTCGTGGATCTACAAGCAGGCAGAGACAAAGAGCGTAAATGTGTCTCTCTCCCTCTCTCTCCCTGTGTCTGTATTCAGGTGTGTAGCGTGCTGCCTGCGTGCCCTTGGTGGTGGGTAGTCACGGCTGCTTGCCTGCTCTGTTTTAGCCGTGTGTGTGCCGCGCTAGCCGCTCTGTTGGACAGCATGTTCTCTGCCGTCCGAGTCCAGAGAAGAGCAGCCAAGCAGAATGACACCAGCCTCAGCAGCCTGCCAAACACTGCTGCGGATGGCAGGACGCACTAAAATATACAGGACACACTTACAAAAACACACCCACACAGGAGCAGACCCACACTCACACACACAAACACTCACATAGAAGCCTCCCAGAGGCAGACCAACACCCTACAATGCACGAAATTACAAATATCTAGGCTACAAAACAGAAGGCAAACACAGCACTGTCACTTGAGCAGGTGGTTTAATACCCCTTTTGTTTTCTTCATCGACTGCCAACTCACAGCAGAGAGACACACACATGTTTATACACCTTTAGAGCTGGAAAGCAATTGACACAATTGATCTCTGTGTCAGGAGGCTGCTGCAAGAAGACCCAATACTTGTATAGAGTTAACACAGTTTTCTGATGTTGAACTGCTGAGATAGCTGTTTAGGAAACACAATCATCCTTCCCATAGAGCTCATTAGATACGCCTGCACACTGCAATAAGCCCTGTGTATTACAAAGTACGATACTAAGATTATACAACATGTAAATTCTTTCATTCACAGTCAAGTTTATGTTTGCTTGCGTGGGATACAGCAGATTTAAGTCAAAGCCTAAGGCTGTGTGGGGTCACAGAAAGGTTTCCTGGCATTATTTTACACTTAAAAAGGGATGCATTCTGGGTAAACAAGACCAGCTAGTGACTTGGAATGATTTGCTATGATATCCCTGATTTGGAGATGTAGAAATCAGCATGTTGTTTATCTATATGTTTCCATGCAGAGTTCTAGTCAAGGTTAAAGTTCAGTTAGGCCATTTAACAGGATAGCTGTATTTATCCATGTTTATGAAGACTGGAGGGAAATTGCTTTGCTTAAGAAAGAAAGTCTGACTGAGGTAGTGTTAGCCCTCTACCTTTAGTGACTATTAGACCTTCCTCTGCTTGATTTATTTCATCACATACCAACTAACTAGTTAGCAACCAGTGCACTAGTTGAAGGTTCAACAATGAAAAAGGATGACATAATGATTGAATCAACACTCAGGTCTGCCCACAGAATTGGCTTGGCCCCTGTAAAACCTAGCAAATGCAGTTGTGATTGATTAATGATATTAAGGCATGTGTGATAGATCAGCATTAGTGCTAGCGTCCTGGCTAACAGTTACTTCTTTCTGGAGCTGAAAAAGGTGTCGAGCTATCACTGGATCATTCATGCCACTGTTAGAAACCTCTCATTACATTTATTCCACCTTTGTTTCAACCTATTTTTTGCCACTTTGTTGCCCATTTTTTCCACTTTTTAACCCCTTTTCACAACGTAACCTGGCCATTTGAACAACAGTTTTACAAATTTTAACCTTTCTTGCCAATCTTTGCCACTTTTTAACACCTCCCCATATTATACCGAGTGTCCAAACGCAAGGAGCTGCACCTTTTACGGATGGATTAAAAGCCGATAAACTACCTGTAGCTGTTGGGGAAATGATTGTCCAGGTTATTGACAGTTTGGAATTTGTGTTCACTGGAATTACTGAGATAAGAGGACTAATAATGGGTATCAAGAAATAACTGAAGAAGCTGGCCAACCTGGTAAGAAGAATATATTTCATATACAGTTGTATGAACAGCCAAATGGGATAAGCTGAGCTAATTTGTTTATACATCAAAATGTTTGTTTACATGTTAAATGGCCCATCTTTTATTGAATCACCCTTTCTAACTATTCCTTTGAATATTTCAATTTATCTGACACTACCGGAATGTTCTTACAGCACTTCATATCAACTGATAAATCCTGATAAATATCATATCAAAGCGATTAATGTCACAGTATTTTATTTCAACCTTGATAAATATGACTTGTCGTAGCCTGTTAGCTAGTTAGCAGGTTGGTCAGCTAGCACGCTTTCATGCAATCTCTCCAGAATTACAGCAAAAGTTAATTTTTTTCAATGTACTTGAGGCACATTCATTATGAAAATATTATTGGGGACATCAGATATCACAGAGAGTCCTATAGGAATGAATGGACTTCCTGTTTACTTACCTCCATAATCAAACATATGTGCAAACAAGGCGTGAATCAGATTGAGGTGCATACATGCAAAGGTAAATCCCCAACCACATTATGTCAATGCACTAATCTTAGTTTCAGAGATTCGATGATTTTTGTCAAATCAGCTTGTTTGCATGTGTTCAAAGGGCCATGTTAGACACAAAAATCAGTTTTTAAATACCATAATAACATACTTAACAACTCTTGGAACAAGACTTCCCCTAGTCAAACTGCGGCCCTCAGTGGAATTTTCGAGAACCATCCCCACCAAAAAATAATTTGAGTTTTCTTTGTTTTGACCCATTCTTCACCCATTATCTAATCTTGCAGCAGCTTAGCCTGGCGTTTGATTTAAATGACTTGTGGAAGCATCACATGTAGCTTCAATAAAGACATGAAAATCTGCATGGTAAAAATAAAAGTGCTCATCAGACTTAAATAGGCCTAACAGCATATGGTCAGGATAGGATGGCCGGTCCATCAACTAGTGACCTATGGGTCTTAAAGCATACATAAGACTGGATGAATTTATAGCTATTCAAATACCTTTTGTTTGCATGGCGTTTAATTTTTAAGCCAAAATCTGCCCATCAGACTAAAGAGGGATGCGCTCTCTGTTTTCAACATCTCATCTGAAAGTTGCTAACACAAGGGTTTAAAAACTGAAAGTCACCAGTAAATGGAGTCATGTTTTTATCTGTAATACTGGGGTTTCCTAGTTCTAACAAATGCTAGCATTGTTAGCATTGGTTATACTAGCATTGCCATCCAGTCCTGCTGTTCCAAATGCAATATTACGACTACTTCAAAAAATGCTGTTTTCCACTTTATAAATGATTTGCAGGCACCTAATGCTGACATTTCAAGTTTTCTAAACTTTCCGTGAACAAAATGTGCACTACATAGAATACCACAGGGAATTTGTAGGCAGAAGCATTTACTTAGCTCTGGTTTCAAGTGAGTAATGTGCACCTTTTGCCATCCAGGTGGGGGCAGGACACAGCAGGACAGACTGTGACCTCACATGCAGAAGACCCATAGCTATATGTGATTGCAGATATCTTAGTACTACAATTGTCTGTGTGTCTGTTTATCTGTCTGGATTTGCATGCCACATGATTGCTCCGATTGCCCTTGATACCTCTTAGAAGACTTCTTGGATGTACTGGTTTGAAACTGGTGCCATAAAAAAATCAGAATTATGTACTGATTTTCTGTAAAATTTCAAAATTTTGAGCCTTTCACTTCAGTTTCCCTCTGTCCCCATCTCCCATTACGTCACTTCCCCTGTATAGTACATATACTTGTGCTGGGGTCTGTTGACCTTGGATATTGGATGTTGGAGCTGAGAATGATTTTGCACCAAAATTGAATGCTTTCCATTTGAGTTTGTAACTGGGGTCGCTCCAACTTTCAAGTCAGAATTCTGAATTCAGGGCAGATTTTTGCCGATGCATCCAACTGGCAGCTAAGACTTTCCAAAATTCCGAGATTAAATGAAAGCACCATGATGGTGTGTTTCTTTCACTCCACCACAATACCAACAAGGATGCTGCCTTTGCTCTCAAACACATGCTAAAAGACACATGCTAAAAGATGATTGGGGAAAGCTGGCTGCTTCTTTTTTTAGGTTACTCATATTAATCATATTGTAGATAACAGCCTGATAAAAAACATACTAGTGCAAACACAAGGGTGCTGAATAATTCATCAGGGTCTGCATACAGCATGTTTTGGGGCCTGGGCTCACAAGATGTGGTGTTTTCAGCCAGACAGGCACTCAAGGTGAAGCTGAGACATTATTTTATCTAGTCTGTTAGTTTACATGTGTTGATGATAGCAATGTGCTCAGAAAATCTTTGCCCACAGACAACCAATGACCCTTATACATTTATATGAGTAACACACAGAAGACTGTCTTTGCTGAAGTGTGACAGAAAAGTTTTGTATGCACCTATAGAAGATGCAGCAGAGCATGAAAGTGCCAGACTTTATTATAACTTCCACATCTTCATCATATAGGAAATGTCATCTTCTTTCCCGCATAGCCAAAGGCTGCAGATGCACTCAGCTCATTCCCCTGTCTCTACAGCTCAGACCTGCTGCTCCCGATGAGCTGACCTGATGATTGAGTTAAGTCCGGTGGCAGCATTGATTTGAACCTGCTTTGAAATATTTATGTTTTTCTTATTCATGAAGGAGCCCAGACTCTGACCTGCAGGGTCGTCCATTTAGAAAACACCCTACAGCCTCATTGAGGGTTTTACATTTCAAGTTGAAAACAGAAGCGTGCCGTAGTTTGCCAAGCATGCAATGCCAAAATGAATTATATGCACCAGGGAACAATGACAATAAATAAGCACTGATTAGTAATCTTCACTCACTGTTTCTGTTCCATTATGATGTGACAGTAATGCATCATCTGCATTGTGCATTAGCTCCCCTTTTCTTTTGGTTTTAATACAAAGAATTAGATTTTTGAGGGCTGGTATTTTTCCCAGTTATTGTTTATTCTGTATATTCATAATCTATCTTTATCTCTTGTATTCTGTGTGCTACAGTCTCCTTTTATCCTTCCATCTCCTTCCCTGTCTCTCCCTGACACACGCATGCATAGTTTCTCTATCAGTATCTCGTCTCGGCGCTGTGTCTTTCTGCTGCTTTCATCTCCATTTAACAGCGTGACAGATCAGATCCCACCAACTGATTTAAATGTGCTTTGTGAACAGGATTTTTAATGAATAGCTAAGCATTCATGAATATCTTCACACTAAATAGACGTGTTAGGAATCAGGGTCATGGTCCCGGCCCCTGGCGGGAACACACCAGTAGGCGGCGAATGGTAAACTGAGAGGTGGCCCCGCGCCCTAGCAAAGAATGAGGACACTCTGCACCACAATGCTAGACCCCATGCGTGTTCCCATGCCAACTGGCACCACCATAGTACACAACAGAGGGACCCTGGGAGACCTCACTGGTGGTGCTGCAGAAATCAGATGTAAATTAATTTATGCAACGCGCTTGGAGTAGCTTTGAGCCTCCTCCTACACATAAGCATGAACAGGCATTCATGAGCGGCGCTTTGCAGTGTCCTTAAGCCTCGTTTCTGCAGCTGCACCACAAGAGACCTGTCTAAGTGACAACAATTAGCCTGCTCAGTTCAAGCTAATTGAAGTCATTTACATAATACATGGCTGCCATCACAATTCATCTGTGGACAATTCAAGCAGGTCTGTGTCATATTGTCACAGCCTGGTGTTCAATGGGCCCCCTGCTTTGATAAACGATCCCCAAAGTAAGGCAATCACTTATCAGTCACATAAGGACGTCCTCCACTGGGCTGTATTTTATTTAATCAAAATATGGATTGTCAACACAGACAGATGCACACATTGTCAGAGTTGTGTTTACCATCAGTCCCATTACGCTTGCAATTACTCAGAGGTAGAAAACAAGCTGCCTCATTTGCCGAGCCGTGGTGGCCGAGCAGATCTCTTGCTTTATTAGCCTGTTGTTTTGGAGCTGCTTTTGACAGGAAGCTGGGCGATAAATTAAAAAGATGGCTCGATAGAAAAAAAAAGAGCGTGCTGAGCAGAATTCTTCACGCTGGATTTTTGAGAAATCACGCTGCCAACACTCTTAACAGGCGATCTGTTCCCTCGGTGATTTATGAAATCAATTTGTCTTGTTATCAGCAGTCAGAGTTGGTGAGATACGATCAGAGCACAACTTGGGGGTAAAGGCGGCGAAGGATGGTGTGTTTGTGTGTGTTAACGTAATAGATATGTTGAAAACAATAATTCGTCACTCTGAGCATTCATGCCGTTGCATCATGCTGTGAATCATGGGAGAATGATGCTCTGAGTGTTAATTAAATTCATCAGAGGAATGAAAGGATTTTCTGCATAGTTGTGTCTAAGAGGCTGTGATTGTCGATTCATGTCAGCTGAACTTCAGAATCATTGCTGATGCACCTAACAGTCCAACACTCTTTGTCCAAACCCTTCAATCAGAGAGAAGACTCCAGTAACCAAACCATCCTTCCACATTGTGCGCACACAAACGCTTCATTAAACAACAAACCAGAATAGGAACAAAGTTTTTTTTGTGTGTGCAAACATGAGATTCCTCACAGCTCCCTTCTCTTGCCTCAGTCAGAACTCTCTGAATGTCATCCATGCCTCTGCTCCGTGAGCTTGGCAGCAAAGCATGGCATGGAATCAGCCCAGTCAGCCTAATGTGCTTTAGACCTTCTCTTCATGCTTTCCCCTGAGAAGCTGAAGGAAATGCTGTTTTGACATCGCTATCTGTCTAGTTTTGGTGAAGAATGATTTGAAAAAGAATTAGGTTCCCTCTCGTGTATCCCGGTTTAGAAACTGATAAGCAGTTTGTTTTGCCAAAGACGTCAAAGCAGGGAATCAAAAGTGACAGCCAAGGGGAGGAGATATTTCAAGATATGTCATGATGGATGCAGGTTAATCTTAAGGCTGCCAGATGTGTCAGGGATTTTCGCAAACACCTCATGGACTAAATCTCTCTGTGCTGCTTTTTAATTCTTCCCCCTTCTCCCCCTTTTTTTGTGTGTCTCTGCAGTGAAGTTTGAGGATTGCCAGCACAGTAGAGAGGTGGGCTTCATCAGCAATGACCCTAACTTTAGTGTGCGGCCTGATGGGTCGGTGTATGCCGAGCAGGAGGTGGCCAACCTTTCAGAGCCTGTCCAGTTCATGGTGACAGCCCGGGGGCTCCATGACCCACACATCTGGGAGACGACTGTTAAACTGGCCCTGGCTGGACACCCTCATCCTTTACCTCTGACTAAGGTAAGAACCAAGAAGAAACGCAGGAAGCAAAGCTATCATGGTGTGATTATTTAGTTGGGTAACACTTCATTTGAGTGGGCCCTAATTATCTAGTAATTCTATGTATTATGTGGTAATTACCTAGTAATAAGTGGCATTTTACCAAGTAATAACTCTGTAATATTAAAAAGTATGAACCTAGTAAAAATATATTAATTATCAAGTTATACCTCATGATAATGAGGCAGTTCTCTGGTCATTAGGTGGTATTTTATCCTAACCCTAACCCTCTATCCCAGTGATGCTCAACTGGTGGATCTGGATGCAAAAATGGGTCACAGAGCTGTTTTGTGTTTGATCTATGGACAGCCTAAGCCAAAATACATACATGCATTCCTCTTCACTCTGTTTTTCCCATGAAATTGAAAAAATTTGGTTGTTTTTGCTGAAGAAAAAAATGATTTTCTTATCTTAACATTTTATTTGCTCCAAATCCCTTCAAAACAACCATTTACTCCTTATCTTTGGACATGGTATAAAATACAATGTATGCATGCATGTTAGTTAATGGTCACATATGCAAAATACACTTTTTAAGGCTTTTCTAACAAAAATATGTGCCCCTGGCCTGTCCACAATCCACTCAAGTATGAGAAATATCCCCCCAACTTTCTCCACTTTTAAGAAAATGTGTGCTAAAACAAGCCGTCATCAGATTTTCCCCTCATGATGTCATGTGGGGAGTTAGCACCTCCCCCAGGTTCAATTGACCTTCCCCCGCTTGAAAGAAAGTTCCGCCCTCTTCTCCTGATCAGGAGAGCTACATCCATTAAGACACATTAATTTCCTGTGAGGGGCGGAGTCAGACAGCTCATTAACAATTAAAGCTACAGACACAGAAACGGCTCGTTCTGTGCAGGGCTGAAACAGAAGGGGTTTCAAGACATGCAAAAATCCAATACTGGAAAGTTTTTTCAGCAACAGACTTCACAGGCATGTTTTGGAGACCTCTGAGACCGATATAAACTTGTCTTAAAGGGTTAAAATATGTGACCTTTAAGGGTTTCTTGAATATAATGCACTTGTTCTGTCTTTTTGTTGAGTCATGTTGTTCCAAATAAGTCTAAATTGTATGTTTAATATGTGTAGAAAGGGAAAAATGCTCTGCAACATGTGTGGCAATTGCTAATTGGGGAGGTGGTGGGGGTTCCTGAGGCTGGCAGTTGAGAACCGCTGCTCTTATCCCTAACCCTAACCTTGTAATATTGTGGCATATCTCTGTTGATTAGGTGGTACTTTAACACATAGTTTATTGGATATAAGCTGCTAATTTTCTATTTAATTTCTTTATTTTGGTCCACTAAATTAGTCTTTTCTGGATAATCATCACGTATTTTATAGGGTTAGGGTCAGGGCTATGGGGTTAGGGCGAAATCAGATAATTGCCACAAAATTAAATGGAATTACTTGATAGTTAATACATCATTACTAGCTCAAAACTTGAATTTATTCCAGCCTCTGTGCTCTGGCTTTGCCCTGAGTCATGTGCTCCATTACTAACAAAATGTAGTCAAATATGACCCAAATCACTTTAAAAAACTTTATGCTGTCAAATATGGTGGTTAATGTTTTCCAAAAAACTGATGATGTGTAGCTTTCAGCCATTTCTGTAACCACATGATCAGAACTATGTTATCTAAGCATAGATACTCTGACCAGTTCTGACCTCCATAAACATCCATACATTTAATTTCCCCCTTTAGTGTATGTTCAAATGTCCCTGTGTTCAATATCGTCAGGATATTTTTCAGCCTCAGCACAAGCAGGAAGTTAAACTTGACCAAACACGTAACTGAAAAATACTCACTTTATTTAAATATTTGGATATATGTTGTTATAATAATAAAACACAAGAATGATATCCATTGATAGTTTTCTTTTCCCCTATCGTCCCCTCTAGCAGCTTTAAATGTAAGAAAGATGAAGGTATAAGGCTTCTCCTTTTGACACTAAAATAGTTTATGGCAGATAATTATCACCAGTAGAGGATTATAAAACATCTGCTGCTGCTAATTTATAATAATTCCATGGAGGCTCTAAAGAAGCTTTGGTTGTTGTTGTGTTAATGTTCTCCCTGCATGCTCTGCTAAAGATAGTTTGTAAGAAAAGAAAACAGAAAACATCACTATTTAACAACACTCAGTGATTCCCGGTGGATTTTTACGCTTCAGAAAAACCGAGAATATTTGATGCATATTAGATCAACATTTGAACTTTATACACTTAACAGCTCTGCACTGGGACCTCTTGCATTTGGAGCATAAAGCTTGTAAAGAATGATCGGTGAAAGTAACATTCATTTCCCTGCATCATCGCTGCTGCATTAAAGGCAGCACATTTAATTAATATGTCAAGCAGTTTCTTCTATTCTGCTCCATTTCAAATGATAGAAAAAGGGCTGGGAAAATTAAACTTGGCTGCAACACAAAATTGTTTCTGCCTTATCAGCTGACAAATAGTGATCACAAATCCTGTTTTAATCATTTTAGACTGTAGTTATTGGCAAGTGTTGAAAGATAAAGCTATTTTTATTTACTGAAATATTCAAAAAGGATTTAGATTTGATAAGCGGATTTAAGGCAGGATTTAAATTCAATAAGATGTTATTAAATCCCACTCCATGCTAGTTTTCTCTTTCAATATCCCTCATTGTCATAGAAAGAGTACGGAATCACACTGATTAGGGCTCCTATCAATCAGTGGAGACGAGCAATTTGTTTCACAAAATACCTAAAGTTACAGCAGAACCACGCAGCCGCCTTTGAACTTTATAGTAAACATACACCAGCTGATTCTGGTCTTTGGTTAGATTTTGATAAAGCTGCTGTGAGGGTTTTTGGCTGGCTTTGAAACAAACCGATGCCTCTTTATGATCGAAAAAAAGCAAACAAGAGCATCAGAATCAAGACTGATTGTTTTTGTTTTAATTAGTCTTTGAGCCTCTGTTTAGATCTACTGTAGGTCTGTAAAATCCAATGCAGCATGCTGCAGAAACAGCCTTTTCTATTTGACATGCCAAACATGCTAAATTGTTGATCCATCTGATTTTAAAAGAAAGCATGATACAGTTGCTTACATGGTTGACTACTATTAAGAGAAGCTGAAAAACATTGAAGAAAAGAAAGAAGCAAAACTGTTGAACTGCTGTTTGTGATGGAAGGGGAGGGGTGCAGGGGTGTTTGTGAAGGGGGTTAAGGGGGGGAAAATCAGCTGTTTAATGTTTTATTTTGAGAAGAAGACCCCAGTAAAAAAATATATTAAACTGGGATTAATGTTATGATGAAATCAATTATCCCACAGTGATTATCTTAGAAAATAATGGATAGACATTGAAAATACTATCTTTATTATTGCAACAAGGAATATGATCATCAAAAGCAATGATCATTTTTCTGTAACTTTTTGTCACAAAATTAGTTTTGTTCCAAAACACAGGTCTGTGA
This sequence comes from Cheilinus undulatus, assembly GCF_018320785.1. Lineage (NCBI taxonomy): Eukaryota > Metazoa > Chordata > Actinopteri > Labriformes > Labridae > Cheilinus > Cheilinus undulatus. Next base: position 17,239,151 of record NC_054867.1, read on the forward strand.
AATTTTTTGGTATGTTATCCTTGATGTTAACTTAATTATGACTAAGAACAGCATCTTTTATATGTTACTAAGGCTAAAATTGCACAGACTTTGGGGGGGGGGGGCAGTGTTGGGGGCCTCAATTCAGAGTCTGCTCAGGGCCTCACTTTGGCCCTTTGGACAAACACCTAAAAATGAAGAGGAACCAGCTGTCTATTAAAAGACATGCAGACTCTTTCTACCAGCAGATTTTTTTTTTATATAAGATTATTTACTAGCCTATTTGTTCCGTCTGAAGGCTAACGATCAAACCTGATGCTCATTGACGATTGGACTAACATAAACTTTATTGACCCCACAGTGATTTAAAAAGTGTTTTTTACTGACAGACAGACTGCTGCTGTCTGATTTTGATTCTCTTCATATTCTAATAAACACAGAAATAACTGTCTACGAAAGGAAATATTTATATCTGATTCTTTTGATTTTATGACCTTAAACATGTTTACGGGTGGTGGTGAATCAACACACAAGTCAAATATTAAACTCCATAGTACAGGCCCAGACTGTGGTCATGCCAGAGATGCAGAGGGCAACCTATTTTTCAAATTTTCATAAATTCCCACAGTATTTTAGACCATGAATGCAACACTCCGCACCTAGAAACAGTGTACCTACAATATTAATTTCAATTTGCTTTATTGGCATGAACAGATCTGTTACTGCCAAAGCAGTGTAAAGAATAAAAATGCATTAAATATTTACACATAAAATGAATTTGCATATTAAATAATCCCACAAATAATCAATGTATAATAGAATAAATCTGATTAATTACCTAAAATAAGTTATTTATATACATATAAATACAATTAATTGCCTACAATGCACCGTGTTGTTTTGAAGCTTGGCTAATGCTGCTGAAAGAAGTAGCCCCAAGATACCAAGTGTAAAATATGTCCTTCTCAACTGTAGCTACAACTGTGCAAATTTAGTTTTTGTGCACTTTAAGATATGCCTGGGTAAAATGTGACCAAAATTATTACAGAATGTCATTTTATTTTTCATCATATGTATTTTATCTTTATTCAAGTGAAAAAAAAAACATTTCTACTACCTCATGTTATGTTCAAATACAGCTCTGTTGTTGTGTTTTTACGCACTTTTTGATGTGCTTTTGTCATGCTGCCAAATTTAAAAGGGAGAAAAAAGTAAATAAAGTGCATATTTTTCATCAGATCAATCTGTATTGGTTCAAAAATTTGACATTACCAGCTGCTTACTTGGCGCCGAACATGCTGGACCCGACTGCATTTCTTGATTTTGAAATTTGGCCCAGTTGAATTTGTAATTGAATAGCTCTGCCATAGTAATCCACTCTTTTATACTGATTTTGAGCTTATTCTTAATATTTCACAGTAAATACTTAAACACTATACCATTTCAGTTACTGACTTTTCAAACTGCTGATGCCTCTTTTCTGTTTAGTCTGTTGTGTCTGTTTATTGTCTATAGTAAGCTCCCTTTCTCCTCCATTATTTATCTCTGCTGGTGTTATGAAGTTTCACCAACATCCACTCAGAGGCATAGCTCGGGATTTAGGGCCCCCAGAAAGAATATTACACAGGGGCCCCGGCTAGCCAAAGAACAAATTTTGCATCATTTTTTTCAGATATCTGTGCATTTTATTGTATTTCTAAGCCATAATTTCCCCATTTATGAGAAACATATAATAATGACACTAATCACTAAGAAAAATAAACAAAAACACTTTTTATTGCAGGCTTCTCAGGCCCCTCCCTACTGTGGACCTGGGTATTCAAAACTCTTTTCCCCTCTGTGCTACACCCATGCGTCCACTGTGTAGCAGCGTCCAATCAGAGAGTGAGATCCAATAAGGGGTGTGTCTTTCAGTAAAAAGACATCCCGAATGACTGCTCTCATTCAAATCTTAGTTTTTCCGTCCTCAGACCAGCTAAGGACCTTTGGGATGGTGTTTAAGATGACGGGTCAGAAACTACTTCTGGTTTGACCAAAGACTTAACCAAAGACTGATAAATTAGTGACCTGGGATGCAGCCTTTGATAATGTATGGCTGTGTCTAACATACTACCACTTGGGACAACAAAAGAAACAAGATCCATCATCTTTTTAGTTTCAAAGACCGGTGTTATAGTTTAAATAGTGACCATTTTAACTGGTGGCATTGACATGTGTCTTGGTTTTGTAACAAAAATTATGACAACTTGAAGAGACTTTTTCTGTAGCTACTTTTTTCATTACTTGAAGTTTATTATAGACTTTAAATGCTGAATTTTATTTGACGTCTGTTGTAACTACCATAACCACTGATACATTCAGATAGAAGTCAGTAGTCTACATGACAAACACTTGGTTTTCTGGTTTAAGCACATGCCATGTTCATATTTATATATTTTGCAATTAAAGCATCAATAAATATTTTTATTTTAGTTTTTCCTCTTTGTATTTACACTGTTAAAAGCTAAAACACTACTAGTATGTTAAAAGTGTGAAAGCTGTATTATCTTGTACACAGTTTATGGGTCTTTTTATTGTCAAATGACTATTTTCATCTTCACAGTGCACAATAGACTGAACCTGCACTTCTTTATAACAAATACGAAATGTGTTGTCACTCAGAAACTAGTGTGAATTGAAAATTGATTTTGAATTGAATCATGACCCCAGAGTAAGAATTGAAATGAATAATAAGCTACTGAAAGACACACACTCCTCTTTCTCATAGATGCTCCTTATGAAAGCAGCTCCATGGCTCTATTTGCTATTGCAGCATTATTAGCTAAAGCAAACTGCAGAACTATTCAAAGCCCAGTGAACAGGCAATTCTGCTTCTTTTCACTTCCCTTCACTTCAAAGCTATTATCATTTTTCTTGCATTACTTGTTGAACGCCACTGGGCTTAATGTTCAGTCATGTTTCTAATCATGACAAAAAGCAGAAGAAGAAGTCATGTAGCTGAAGCAATAAGTGTTAGGATTAAAATTCTGCCCACTCCTGGCAGAGCAATAATAGAGAGAGAGAGAAATAATTGACATTGATTGAGCTAATGTTCCACACTGGTGGAGTCTGCAAGGACCAGGTGATGTAGTTTCACTGTATAATTATGTTCCCCACATCGTAGAGCTCGAGAAAGATTCAATAATTGAACAAGAAACAAATGTGTTTTCTCTAATCACATGGAAATTTGAAAGGCATGTCAGGCATACAGGTACATACATTTTTTCCTGGAACACTGGTTACATGTGTTTTTGTCAGTTTGTCCTCAGATGCGTTCAACAGAAACAGACGCCTCTGTAGAATCACGCATCCGCACACAACTGATTGGTTCTTTGACTCCATAGACATAAAATCATGAGAATATATATGAACTGTTTGCTGAACACTAATGTAAGCTGCAACCATGGGAGAAGGCATACATTGTAGTGGGGATACCCTGATTGATTAGCAGCCAATCATGTTTAGACGATATTTATTAACCCTCTGAGACTGGCAGAAGCTCTGCTTGCAAGGCCTGGACCTAGGTGACTTGGGTGATTTAAAGATTAAATCCACACCAGTAAACCCAATAATTAACTTCTTCTTATCCAGTTTTTCATCCATTTCAAAGCATTTCTCCTGCTAGGTGCTAGGCTAAATTTTGTACCAGCTTTGCTTTGTGACCGGCTTAGACACTTAGATCATGATGGGGATGACATGAATAGCCCATAACTGAGAGAAAGAGAGACAGAGAGCCTGTGATGTGGCCTTCTGTGTAACTGCAGACAGGAACCACTTCAAACATTGGCACAAAGCGTTCTTGTCACAGAATTATTTTTGTTTCACTTTTGGTCCCCAAGAGATGGAAGAACAAGTTTGTGCAAAAATAGTCATAGTCATTATTGTTTGCTGTGTGTCACACATAAATCTTTAAGTTTTTTTCTTCTGTTTGTATAGTCCTATAGGGTTTTTTTTTTTTTATTCAAGTGACATTACTGCAGCACATTGAAGTCCAGGTTGAATAAAAGGATGCTAAGAGCTTGACTGTACAGCACAGGGTTGATGTTTTACAAGCTTTTTAAGATATCAAGTCCAGGCAAGACAAAATGGTTACAAAAACAGCTTAGGGTAAAGGTGAAGGGTTAAAACACAAGATCCAAATACTGGAAATGATGCTGGGAGTCACCAGTCTGATCACCTAGTTAATATGTGGTGTCGTCCTCCACTTGAAGCTGCTGTGATAAACCCTTCCCAATTTTGTTTCAAGTTCCTTTGGTTAAAAAAAAGGAAATTTAGAGTTGAAATCTGTGTTGAAAACAGCAGATTAAATCCCATCAGTGAATTCATGTTAGCTCTTTTGTTTTGTTTAGTGGTTTCATGTCTAATTCTGAAAGCTGGTAGCTTAAATGGATACAAAACCTTGCTGTATGCCTGTTCAGCCACTACCAAATACATGCCTGCTGACTTTATTATAAAGTCTATATTGTTTATAATTGTTTGGTTTAGTGTGATAAGTGAAGAAAAGTTCCACCATGGATCATTAAGCAGACACTTTCTTTCAAAGCGATGTACATTAGAGTTTTACAGCACAGGCAAAGCTCTAGACAAGGGGAAACAACATCAGTAAGTGCCACTAAGTGTTTTAAGGCAAATCTGACACACGCGTTGCCATGCAGAGCCAGAGGCAATGCTCATGGTGTATATGACATTTCTTTGTTGTTTTTATGTGACTTTATTGATAGAAAATTTGGGTTCTGGTGAGAAATGTGAATAAATAGAGTTGTTAGGGGGTTAAATTTGTTTTCTTAGCAGAATTAAATCAATGTATCAGCTGCATAATGTAGCTGAGTTAATGTTTGGACACTTATTTCCTTTTATGTACAGTACTGTGCTGAACTTTAAGGCATGAATAGCTGAAAATTGAAGCTGAAGTAGATGTGCTGATTCAGCCACATGAGGAAACCATCAGGCAGAGAGGAGGATTCACACAACCCCATTCGAGCTCTGGTTGTCCTTGCATTTTACTGTTACTTTTACTGACTCAGACACAAAAAGAAAAGATGACAAGAAGTGATGCTTGAAGAACTTCAGTGATCATGTTTAGTTTCTTTTCCTTTTTTTTAAATCAAAGAAATCATGTTATGTCATCCAACGACCTTCAGCCTGCACACAAAGCCAAACAATGATGGTTTGGTTTGTGGTTATCGCAGACATCAGCACTCCCCTTCAACTCCAGCCCTGGGCTGTGGTAAATTAGGCCCTGGGACCAGTCCCCAGTGCCCTACATGCCAAAAGTGTATGCACATGACTGACTCAGTCCTCTTTACTGTAGCATACTTGTGGCATTGTTCTTTAGGAGGTTTTTGTACTGCTCTGTTGAACATAGTCAGTAAAAGGAAGACTTGTGTGCCCCTTTAATCAGCTTACTCTTCTACTTGTATGAGATCCCAGTACACTACCAAGCTATATAGACTGACAACTAATACAGCTGATATATAGAACACCAAAGTGATTGGTATCTTATCAGTAGTTGGGTCACTGGTGATCAGTGATTGGCTGTAAGAAACCTGATCAGGGGATTGATTTATTAACAGTAGCATGAATGCCCCTGCTATGATGGTAGCAATATGGCTCCTTTAAGCTGATCACGATGGTACTCTAGTCAGCTAGTTACCTTCCTCCTGTCAATAAGTAAGCAAGTGATGAACTGTTTTTAGGTCAAATGGTAAGAGCTAGCTACTGACTCCCTTTATGCTCATCAACTTCTGGGCCAAAGTCAAGGAAACTGTGGAGAATGGACAGAAGGTCTTGTCCCCTCTTGTTCCCTCACATGAGTAAATAGATGTCAGACCACATTACCCAGGTCTGACTTTGTGAAATTCAGCTAAGAACAGTTTCACTTATATATCAGCATGTATATTAAAATCCAGTTTTATTCTAACATAATAATTTAACTTTCTCTAAACATACCAACTGAGTCATTTGTGTCTCTCTGTTTCAGAACAGAGTGATACCGCTGATTCTGATGGGCTCACATCAATTAGGTGTGTTAAACGCAAAGCGTTAAATGTTGAGTGACAACCTCCACAAGACTGAAAACTCTCACTTATTAACTGCTGTTATCAGCTTTTTGTGACCTGAGTGGGAAGTATGACATTTACGATCTTGTTTTTTGTAGGCTTCCTCCGTCTGGTTGACTCATGCATTTGTTACATGTTGTTCTCTTCAGAATCGAACATTTGTTAGACTGAAATCATCCCTTCATCTAGAGGAATCAAAACTCAGAGCATGAGCTGTGAAGTCTGGTCTGGAACTGTGAGCTGCTGTGAAGTGAAACAGCCCTGCAGTCAGGAGTCTGACCCTGTGAGGGAGGTCATGTTAACAATGTCCCCCAGGACTTCCTGTTCCCTGCAGACTGTCTGGCCCTTCAGTTTAATATTTTGTACACTGCAACAAGAGAAAATGTCTAATCTTATAAGAACAAACACAGAATCACAGCTATACATAAAACATTTTAGTCCTTAAGGCAGAATCAGAAATTTTGCTTATTTGTGTTGGAAAAGGTTGTTGTGAAAATGAAACAAACTAAGACATAAGTTTGAATTATGAATGTAGACGTTTAAAATGTCTTTCATCAGTTTTAGGTTCAGGATTTTCTGGATGAGTCAGCAGGGGAAATGATAGCTCACTTGGGTTCCTTAGAAAAATCTTGCCCCCTCCAGTGACACAAATAATGAAAAGCCCTGAGAGCTTTGCCATCTTTGGTTCACCTGCTCTTCTGCTATTTATTTCAAGTTTTAACACAGTCTGTAGTTTTTCCAGCTTGCAAAACCTTTATTCTACATATGCATGTTTTCTAGTTGCCAAAGGTTTAAGAACAACTTTTCTTCTGTTGTATGACAAGCTTAGATAATATATTCTTGGCTACCTGCTCAAATTTGGCAGGAGCAATGCTTTAGAGATGGAAATACAATTATTATAGTTAGCAAAAAAACTTTTGCTTACATGCACCTAACACAGTTTGCAGCTCAGGCTGGTCGGTTTGTCTTAAATTGAAGCAAGACAGCCTGGCTACAGACCATAGAGCTCAGCCATCCCCTCTCAAAGGCCATTAAACTAGTCAATCCAATACCAAGTAAATACAGGACCAGTATCACCGATACTGATACTTGATACCGATACTTTTTGCTTGTAAAAGCAGCAGCATACATAATTATTAAAATGATATGAATAAGGCCAATAAAAACTCAAAAAACATATTTTATCATTTATTTATCAGCCTTAATAAATAGAACTAATTCTTTTCCGAGTTATCCTTAACTATCTAACTAAGTATTCAGGGTAAAACATATTACAAAGCAGGATTTTAACTTATATATTTTTGTGATATGGGACTTGTTTTTATCTATTTTGTTTCCCCACTGTACCTAATGGTTAGACTGTTTAAATTAGTTAATTAATCCATGGACTATTCAATGTGTGGTTTGAGAAAATGCTGCAAACAACTTTCTAAACTTTTGGAAAAGGCAGTCAAATTATAGGAGAAAAACTAGTAAACAGTAATGAAGAGGAACAGATTTAGAAGTACACTCTCAAAGTCAATGAAAATGAATCACACCTGCATCAGAGTCAGCCACAGAACTTTCTTTCCTGGTTTTTATGACTAACAGCACTAGCTGTGGCTTTGGCTCACCATCAGTGAAAAACACCATCAGTGTCTTTAGTCTGAAAGTGAGCGGTGCAGATTAGACATGACACTAACATCCTCTTCATGCATCAGTTTTTTAAAACTTTGAGATAAAAACTTGTTAGACACGGGAAATGCTGACTCACCTTTGCATTTTTGTGTAAAGTTATTCCACAAAGCTGCAGCAGTTTATTTCTGCTGTTCTCGCCAGTTTGATACAGACATGAGGACTCTGAATAACCATGTGTATGCTGATGCCTTGAGTGTGTATGTGCGAGTTTCCTCTATCTGATTGGTCGCCAAAGTCACGTGACACGGAAAACAGCGCGGCAGTGGACTTTTGGCACAACAGACAGACGAGGGCAACTGCAAACAAACAGATGGGGTGCATGGTTAGACGCTTTTTTAAAGTACTCATTTAATATCGATACTTTTAAGAAGTACTTGATACCAAATGAGTACTATGTAAATATTGATATATCGATACTTTAGGATAGATACGCCCACCACTACATTAAACTGAGACGCTGCCTCTGTCAGGACAGAAGTGCCACAATTTGCCAGAACAACAGATTTATTTTTTAATTTATTCAACTTTATTCATAAAGACAGTTGGGCATTAACATTCATGAAATAACAGCACTGCAAACATTACAGACTAAGAAACATTTCATAAATTAAACAGGGAAAAACAGATAGATTTTACTCTGGGGAAAGTTAGACCTGTTTAGAAGTAAATACACATATGGTGGCTCATTTTAGCTTCATTAGCCTTAGCTAAAGCTAATATAACGATAAGTATAGACTATACTACTTAAGCCAAGGTAACAATGTTAGCTCAAACAACAAAAGCTCTCACAAACATAGCCAAAGCTAATGTAGCCAAAGCTAATGTTGTCAAACCTTATCTAGCTATGTAGTGTACATAGCTAGTGTTAGCTTTGTAGCTCTGAAATTAGAAATATACATGAGCGTTGTGAGCTTTAGCTTTAGCTATGTTATCTACATAGAGTATGAAGCTAACAGAGCTATGTTAGCTACATACGCTACGTTTGAATGTTTTACATGCAGGAGTAAGCAGACTGTTAACTTGGCTTATCAAACATTTTAGAATTAGGCTTTTCACGTCAGGTTTTATATATATAATTTGGGTACAAAAAATATATTTCCAACTCTGTTTTCTACTATTTTGGTTAAAATGGCCCATATTGTTATGCAATGGTGTCTTATCATTTTTTTTTTTTTAATAACTACTTCTTGTTGTGATATAATGTTTGGTTACCATGCTTATCAGGTCCTACTAATCCCAAATAAGTAGCAGGCTAAATATAAAAAATGTATTCCAAATATTAGCTCTCAGGAGGCTAGCACGAGAGAAAATGCTGGCATACACAGAAAAATCATCAGTGTCAATTCAGCTCTTCTAGTGATAAATTAAATTGTCTCTTTTTTTGTTTTGTTTTTTTTGTTTTTTTTTTTTTAGATTATATAATTCTCAGATGTTTTTCTGACACATTAAAGTGTAATTTTAAAGCAACAAAATGGTATTTTATTTCACCATGGCTGCAGATTTGCAGGTTTTGCAATTTTAGTTGTAGACACAATGCAGTCCACTTTTCCTACTTGAAAAATTGCCATCTTCTCTGAACATCCATGGCAAAGCCACATGTCTAAAAATTAGTCCACCACCCTTAAATGCAGACGTGAGTAATGACTAACTTAGTGGAGAACTTAACTCATGGTGCAGAAGTGTGTACAGAGATCCCTGTACAACAGGAATCATATCAACACATCTAAAACGTTCTGTCCAAGGGCATGATGGGGAAACCTCACTCTGGTTTGGAGTGGCATTGGGCAGAGTTTAGATCAATACTAATACTGATGATTACAATGGAAAGGAGAATGGAGTTAAAATTACACTTTGGGAGTTAAAATCAACTCTGAAATGTTTAACACTAAGATTTCAACACTCCAGTATTTGCTGTGTAGTGTAGGTGTTACACCATAAGAAGTAAAGACAAAAACTTTGGTATTTGCACTAATCTCTCATGATTGTTGCATATGTACTTAGAATAGAATGATGTCTTTGACTTACAGATGTGAGACTATGACCAATTTATGGAAAAACTATATGGCTCATTAGCACCATTAGAGACAATAGGCCTTTCTTCTTCAACAGGGACTGAGTGTTCGCTACTCTCCAAACAGGAGTCCTGTGTTGGCTCGAGAGGCTTGCAACATAAAAGTAGAATGTTTACTTCTTTAAGCAGCTGTGATAGAGAGAATTAAGCTGTGCCAGATTTCTTCCAGTGATACATTGCTTTATAACCTGTAGTGAAGTCTACATTTCAGCTAACAGTTTGCCGTGTGCAGCTTAAAGAGATGATTTCCTGAAATTGAAGGTAAAGCTCCTCTGCATTATCGGCGCTGTGTTCTTGAACTGTGTGGCCCATTTTCCTTTTCTGCTCCAGTAAACACACACAAAGTTGAGCAGTTGGTATCACACATCTCTTTGTTCTGAAAGTCAATAGTTATTTTTGAAAAAAAGAGGTTATCGTAATCACATCACCTAACCGCAGCCCGCCTCTGCTTAATCAACGCAGCCAAGGCAGTGAAGGCAGCAAGCGGCTCAGGATATCCTCCGTGCCCCGATGGTGATTAAAAGACAGACAGCTCAAACAGTGGCTCATATTGTTTGCAGGCTTTGTGTGCATGTAGATAATGTGTAGAAAGAGATAGTGGGGTGTTAAAATTGTATGATTGGTTCATCTGTACTCTACACAATACAGCATGCTCCTTTTGCTATGCCTGCTTTGTTGTACAGCACGGTGAGTGCGCTGATGTGCTTTTAATAACTGGCTTGCTTTCTCACAGCTCAGTTTCAGCAGCAGAAATTAGCATACTTGGAATGTGCTCCATGATGGAGCGGCTCATTTCAGTATTTAATTTTTCTGGTTTACAATACCACAGCAATTGAAGTGTAGAGCATCTTTGGCCTGAGAGCCCTCTCTGCTGTGTTTATGTACTCAGGCTATCACACCTCACACAGGTAGGGGCTCTCGTTGAGTGCTCTCCAACCCGTACTGATTTCATGGCACGTTGGTTTGCCTTCTCCACCAGCTTAGAGCCCATCAGTTATGCACCGCTGGATTTGGACCTGACTGTTTGCCGGAGCTGGTTTTAGTGCTTATTTGATTTGCATTTTTGTTGCACTCTCCCTAGACGGCCTCACCTGTTCAAGGTAGATTACAGCGAAGGCCAGAAGCAGGGTGGAATGCAGGACCCTGGGGTACACAGGTTGTTGGAAAGCAACACCAGCAGGGTCGGACGGTTGTGTGCTTTAACTTTTTGAATTTAAACTTGGTTATGTTGACAATCCACACTGGAAAGCTGCACATCTCAACAGGCAAACAACTGCTAGGAGAATTTCAATACATTTTGTATTAAGTTTGGCTTCATTGTTGTTTTTCTTCACTTGAATTTTTCAGAGAGCCTCTCTTGGGAGAGCATCTTCCTCACTGAAGACTAGCACTCATCTCTTTTTTATCACAGTGAACCAGCAAAGAAAAGCAACACTAAAGACAAAAAATAACATCAAAAGACCTGGATCAAATGTTTTCACAGCCACTCTGAACAGAGAATGGGCAATGAGCACACACTGTATTGTTCTGCCTGTTTGTCTGACTGATAACCTCCAGATGTCAGCTCCAGGGCTCGAGGGCTGCAGGCCTAAAGAATGCCCCAGCAATGTGCAGCCTGCCTGGGAGCAGAGAGCTGCCAGCTGGCCCCGGCCGCCTTTGGGTTTCAGGAGCCGCGGGCACAGCGGGGACACACTTACTGACTGCTTGTCATGTGTTCACACACAGCAACAGTCTGGGACACACATAAACACATGGACAAATATACTCGCGCATATGCTCATGCATTATTTTTACACATTTGTACATGTGCACACATGAAGGACAGCATGCATGAGCTCCATATGTGCAGGCAGACGTAGCCACTGCACATGCACAGCTTTAATAAGCACCATTTCTCTCGACCTCCCATGCAGGGATGATCCACTTTTAAATTCCCCTATATTTTCGATGTTGTCCATTAACTTGAAAGCGTGCCATTTGCCGTTCTGTTTGAAAGTGACAGTCACATACAATCATTGTGTTGATATCATCCACAAGCAGAGTTACAATGAAGTATGTCTCCCTTTTATTTGCCTGACTGTCTCTTTCTTGTTTGGCAACATTTTCACAGGAATTTTAGGATCCAACCAATCAAATGCTTCCACATCCTTACTGCAGTCATGCTGCTTTCATTTGCATAAAGATTGGCGCATAAAGAAACTATTCTTTAATTGTTTTTGCTGATCGCTGTGGAGGCAGATAAGGGTTTTATCATGGCAGCAGCTCACTTCACTGCTCAGATTAGATGAGGAAGAACACTGCCGTGGTGTCATGTATGTTCTAACCGTCCCTGAGTACTGACTTATAATCGGCGCTGATAATTCATGGTTATCTGCCAGAGAGCGCTGCTGTTTATCCTCATTTGCGTGCTTGTTTGTTTTCGTACATCCTTGTTTGTTTTCCCAGCTTTTTGTTTGTTTCAAATGAGCATCTGCAAATATGCACAGAGCCACAGAAACGCAGACAGAGACTAATTCCACCTGCTTCCCGTGGAGGGGGCTGGCAGCACCCAGCTTCGCTCATGCCAATTGGTACCTGTGAATGTTTTGGATGAGTCGAGCTGCAATGAGAGTTATCTTATCTGTGAAACACATCTGGTCCACTTGTTCCTCTATCTGTCCTCCAACCGCCAAGCCCTGCCCGCTTTACGTCACTAAACCCTCAGCGTTGGCTGTCAGGAGGTCTGCGCTGAGCTGCCTGTTCAATCCTCTGAGCTGTGAATGTGTGAAGAGTTCAAACAAAGGATGAAAAATATACACTGGGCTTTCACAGGTGTGGCTTACAGGTGTGCATTGATAGGAAGAGCGGGTGGTTTGTGTTTGGCATGACTGCGCTGCTCGTGTGCACACGTGCCACTCTGCCTTTACGTGTGTGTTCCAGGTGGGATGAACAGGCGGATTTCCTCTGAGCTTCAGGTGACAGCAGCATGCTGCCAGCTAGTGTGTGTGCATGCATGTGTGTGTTTGTACACAGCAAGAGACAACAATAGGATTAGGTGGATTACAGCAATACAACCATCTTACAAAGGAGGACACCATAGAGGATTGGGAGAAACACGCAGTCTCTTACACACCCTTCTAACCCCTATTTTAGCAGCGAGAGCATGAGCACAATCTTGTTTCTGCAGATATAGCTGCAGGGGGTTGTATACACTCCCATATACATTTCTATACAGGAGATTCCCATGATGCATTCTGTCTTTCTGTGTTCAAACTTACTTTAACTGCAAAAAAAAACTAAAATATACATACAAACCTGTGAGGGAAAGTCAACCAGATAGTCTTTAAACTTTGTTTTCAAAGTTGTTTTTAAGAAAATATCTCTCCAGTCGTGGCTGACATTTTCAGTTGCTTGTCTTACAAGTGATTTCTGTGCTGACAAAACTTCAGGGCGGTTGCCTCTTTCTCTCCTCTTGCTTTCTTTATTACACCGCTATTTCATCAGTACCTGTTTTAACTTATGACAGGCTCCTGTCAGGCCAAAGTGTTGCATTGTTTTCTGTTGTCAGTGGGGACGTAGAGGACAGGGACTGGATGGTATAATGTTTTTCGGGGGGATTCTGTGCACGATGCAGAAAGAGCAAGCACCCTGGTGGGAAAAATACAGTTGTTTTTCTTTTGAGGAGGTCCTTTATTTTCAGAATCTGAGGCATCAGGCAGGCTAAGGCTGCTTTCACACCTACTGAAGAGCAAACATCCAGGTTTTTGCCCAACAACACTGGTCCTGAACCTTTCTGGGTAAAAACATTCTATAAAAGTAATAGCATCAAATGGGAACGACGGGATCTTAACCGATTTCACATCTTGAAATTGATGCTGTCAATTAATTAAACAAATTAATCAAGTTAATCACATCACTATACTGTGATTAATCATGATTAATCATGATTAATCACAGCATTTTTTTAGTTTCAGTAATTTTTTTATTTTTAAACGTTCTTATTATCAAGTGTTTATTTTCATTATTTTAACTTTATGTACAGCATTTTGGAAGCACTTTTTATTAAAACATGTATTATTATGATTATTATTATTTTCTATAAATTAACATTTAAAATTCTACATTTACTTGCATTTTTAAACTTATTTGTGTTTTGTAAATCAGAGTGTCTTAATTCACTGAGCAATAATATTTATAAACTGCAAATGAGCCCAGAAGACAAACACATCAGGTACAAAATAACTCCTGCTGTAGAGTGAATGATCAGGTGTGCTGTTACCTCATGGTAGCTGAAGTTGCTGACTGATGTCCAGTGGTCTCTCGTCAGTGAAATAAATGTAGCTCGGGCCAGCTGCTTCACTTTTGTTACCTTTTTAGCTGTCATACAGTTTATGGATTCTTGTGACAGTAGTTCTCGTAGGTGTTCTGTGGTATAGGTCATCCGAGGCGACCCGGATGATGTGTTGAAGCCCGTTGTCATCAACGATGTCCATGGTCTGCAGTCTCCGGCGACACATTAGCGATCGCATTAGTTAGCGTAGATGTTGTCGTTTTGGTCTGCTGGACTGTGCAGGTGTAGCTTGATGTTATGGCTTGATCCCCTGTCATTGTAGGTGTCTTTCCGAACCTTAGCAACATTAGCTGTCACGGCTTGTTCTTGTTTTGTTGTTAGCATCTTTGCTAACATTAGCAACATTAGCTGTCATGGCTTGATCTCGTGTTGTTGTTAGCGTCTTTGCTAGCATTGGCAAAGATGTGCTTTGCTCAGCGGTGGTAGACTTGTGCTTCGGTGTAAAGACAGTTCATCAGTATGTACACACAACTTCTGTTTCATCCAGACTTCCATTAGGCAGCTTTTTAAATGGAAATTTGCCATGAAAAAGACTTGGGTCTGTCTCCTCACTCATCACTGCTGGCTTCATTTGACCCGCCTTTAACCTTTTAACATTAATCACGAGCGTTAACGCTTTAATATTAACAGGCCCACTTGAAATACAAAAAATGTACAGTTTACCTGTCTCTGGGAGCCTAGATCAGATGGCCAGTGAGATAAACATTAACATTATTGCTTTCTGAATAAGGATTGGCATTGAAACCTTGTAAAATTAACACATTTACAGTTGTATAATGCATTCAGTAAATGTCAGTATGATTTTAATTGACTTTAGCATCAGGCTGCAACATAACAAAACTGGATGAAAGTGAAGCGGGTCTAAATATTTCCTGCATGTATGTTATATGACTGTTCCGACTCTCTCTGAGCCAAATGAGATGTCATAAACCGATATCACATACCTTATGTTTGTATTTCATCTATGATGAATGAGTTGGACCTGATCACTCTAAATGTCTTCTATGTGTTACAGGACAAGTCTTCAGAAAAATATAGTCACAGTGGACAGTTTCAACCTGTAGAAGGCAATCACTATGTAGACTTTTAAATAAAATGTTTAATATAAATGCTCAATGCTAAAATGGCAAGATTTACACTCTAACTGATCAACACTACTACTAAATTCCCATGCATAAACAGGTCTGCCCACAGACATGGCCAGGCCCCTGAAAGGCTCAGTAAATGGGCCCTTCCCAGACATATTTAGTATTATGGATCTTAATATTACCAGCGTTAACAACATCAATGTGTATATGTTGGATTGTAGAATGAGCCACCTATCTAACGTTTGCCTCCTGGTTCTGGCTCTGATCATTGGAGCACACAGAACAATGTCTCTTGCAGGTGCCTAACATGACTCAACACACTGACATGACTGCACTAACAGTTAAGTTCAATGGACCCACCTTTAAAACAAGCATCAACAAATAAATCTTTATTTTCATTGCTTCCATGTAATGGAAGACTTTAGGTTTGGATTAAAAAAAAAAAAGATACTGCCTAAATTCAGTACAAACAACATCTTTGCAAACCTCCACTGAAATTGGCTCCTGAGTCTGGTTCCTGGAAGCCTTCCCCTTTATGGATGGCCCTGTGCAGAGGTTTTAATCTGAAGAAACTAGTCTGAGGGTTCAGTCACTCTATAAAGACATGTCTAATGAGCTAGAAGAGATATTATAATGAATAGATAAACTTAAAAGTATTTGTGAGTACTCCTGGCATTTTTAACATTTGTTGTAACAGCAGCATCACAGACAAGTGACTAAAGGTTACCAATTAACACGGTCACTCTTTAAACTGTAACACCTGTTACTATTGACAGAGAAGCTCTCTGAGAGCAGCTCGCCAAAAGTGGAGGTTTTAGTGATGAAACAAATTCCTGGATAAAATTCTGTGAACTAAACAAGCTGTTGAACAGTTGAGTCCTCTGAAGCTCTGCTGACATGAGTAATGTAAGCATGTCACCATTTTTATGCTTCATAGCACCAGAGCCCTAAGAGCAGAGTGAAGATAGCAAAATTAGGATTAGTTCTATAATTTTTTTTTCATATATGAACAGAATTCCCCGATAGCTGAACTGCTGCAGCTTAGATAACTACTACTACTATAGTAGTAGGAGCACTACTACTCTAGTTCTACTACTATAATATAATAGTTTGATGAATCAACCAGTTATTGGGGTTTTAATGTTAGATTATTCTTATTCTTATTATTGCTGCTGTTGTTGTTGTATTTAATAAATACTGGTATCTGAATATTTGAGTATTTGAACTGAAGGTGTGACAATGAGCACTGACCTCAGCTGGCACATTATTAAAGTATTATGCACAATAATCACTGACAAATTCTCTTTTAATCTGTAATAGGATTTTGCAAACAAAGCAGCATCAGTTGTTGTCAGTGAAAATTCAACAAATAACTATTATAATTTAAATACAATGAACAAGCTATTTACAAAACAAAGCAAAGCATGGTGAGCGTGTAAGAGAGAGATAGAGAAGAGACAAAGACAAGATTGATTTTCTAAAAATGGTTGACTACGACAAACAAGACAATGTAGCCAAAACACGTGTAGTGACGCCAGTCACTAATGTTTCTGTAGGGGAAGGCTGCTACTGGACATAAATGGACATAGCAAAGTAAATCAGCAGCACAAAAGCAGAAACAAAAACACAACAAATGCAGCTCTTAATGAATGCACAAAACACTTCCTACAGCTAGTTCTGCCAAGATCAAAACCTCTCACTTGGCGTCATGGTTTGTGATTAGAGTCTGGTGTTCAACTATGGGCAAATCTGAGCCGAAGTAGAAATGCCCCTCTGTTTCAGAACAACTTCTCCAAACAGTCCAGGTGTGAAACCACCTAAACTGTGTCATGTCAAAGCTCCCTGAAATGTGATCCAGCAGAAACATTTATATTTCCTCTTCTATACCCATGTGTCACTCTCCCAGAATGGCTGTATTGTAAATTTGACACCTAGTACTTTAGTTTCAATCTTTGCGGAGTGGGAAACTTTTCATTTCATAGCACTGTAAAGCTTCATCTTCCAACCTGTCAAAGAAAATAGTACTCTTCAAACGATAACATGTACGAGTTATTCAAAGAAAGACATGGTATGATATGTTTGGTTTTTTTCTCTTCTTTTTCAGAATGGCTTTGAGGAAAGGCTGTCAAGAGTCTGGGAATCCCAACCCAGAGTTATCAAGTTTCCTAGAAAACATCAGAGGAGCTCCTCTGCCAATGGGCTGAGGCGACAGAAGAGAGACTGGGTCATCCCACCAATCAATGTGCCTGAAAACTCCCGAGGACCCTTCCCTCACATGCTTGTCAGGGTGAGCGACATTCTGTGAAATTCCACCAAAAACCTCTCATCTCTGTCTGATACAGAATGTCTTTGGTGAGCCAAGAGAGAAAAAAAACTTTAAGAGAACTTATCTTTGAAGAGAAGAGGTTTGATTGAAAAAAAAACTAGGTAGCCAACCAATATATGTTTTCTAAGTGCTTATTCAGACAATCGAGGAGAGGAGATTAGAGAATATACAGTTCTACCTCACAGAATCACCATGAGGCCAAGAGACTCAGCATTCTGGTATTTTCTATCAGACGCAACCCAGCAGGCGAAAAGCGTTGCTCTTGTCTCCGATTTAAGTCATGATGCCAGATGATTTGTCTGCTGCGCCTCTGGGCACCGCAGACGGGTAGACAAAAAAAAAATCCCTGCCTGGAAAGCACACAAATACTAGCTTCATGCTCGGTCTCAGAAGAATAGATCTGAAGTATTCTCTCTCTGGTGTTTCTACACCTGTTAATAAAGCTACAAGACTGTTTTTCACATCGCGGAGCATCTCTTTGTAGGTTACAACACACTTAAAATGATAATAATGACATCCATATTGTTCTAAGCTCCCCAAACACTCCTTTAACTGAGATAAATGTTTGGTGTTTATGAATGCAGGCAATTTGATAAACTTTGAGTCTGGCAGCGAACAAAGGAGTTTAAATCATTTTACTGAATATGATGTGATGCTCATTATTTTGGGTTATTTCACTGTTTCAGTAAAGGCCTCAGCGTTACTGTTAAAAAGCTGCAAACAAAGCAAAATACACCAGAAAACAAGCACTCATACTAAATATAAAGGCATGTAGACAATCCTGTCTGAATTTACTGATGGATTTGATGATACTTTATATGTACAGTATGGAAATCCCTTCACCAGGCCCTCATTAAAAACAGTAACAAAAGAAGATGAGTGGAGAGGCTCTGCCGAGCCTTGCCCACCTCCATGAATGAACTTCACACACTGAGGGAGAAAAGCGAGGCGGTCTAGCTGCAGACTGTACATCTCTGACAGCCTTTGTTGTAGATTATTCATGTGAGACACCATCTCTGGCAGAAGAGGTATACTCGTAAAATTTTCAGAATTAAATCGGTTTAAATTTCTGTTTAGAGTTAGGCTAAGGTCTGAGGTAAAGGTTGAGATGCCAAATGTTAAAAGTTAAAAACAGGAAAAAGTGCCTGCCCTCTATAACGGAACAGAAATTGCAGCCGAATGTAGACAATAGTCATGATTCATCAAAATTAAGCAGTACAAAATGTGAATGAGATAAAGCAGTGACAGATTTAGCAATTTTGAGGCCCTGGGGGAACACATGAATGGGGCCCTTCTCCACATCCATTGCCCCCAACAAAGTGCTACTCATAAGGCAATGTAAATCAAGCTATAATGGCTGTCAGTGTTTTTTGAACATAAGATGTCCAGGTGAATTTAAAAATGTACATTTGGAGACTCTAGATGGGCATCACGTTACCAAATGACATCAGAGCGTTGTGATACTAAATTTGCGTCTTTATTTTTACTAATTTGTACAGATGTAAATAAAAAAAAACAATAAAAAGTATAATATTAATATATATAATATAATATATAAAATATAAAATTTAAAAATATATAAAGTATAAAGTTCATTTATACAAATTTAAAATACAGTTTATTTAAAAAGATGTATACAAATAATAATTTGCTTAATGAAAAAAAATGTAGTTAATGTTAGATTTTTTTTTTCTTTAGTTTACAGTCATGTTTTGCCAAAACCAAAACCATTTTAAAAAATGACCAAATGCATTTATGTGTCAGTATATTTCCATCAAATTTTTCATACAATAATTGGTAAAATAGCACAACTAAAAACTTATTTTTTAAGTTTTTTTTTTTAAATTGAAAGGTAAATAAGTTTTTTTGTTAACACAAATATTTACTTTTTTTTAAAGTTCTTATGTAACTCTAACATGTCAACATTTGCTGTATATTTCACACTTTTAATGAGTGTGTTAACCCCTTGTAACTTTAAAAAACAGGATGGTTGAGAAGAATGGTCAGGTTAGTTATGTATTCAGGGGGCCCGGTTATGCCTACCTCTGCCTAATGGTCAGGTCTGCCCCTTACGGCAAAAGAACAGCCGCTTCCAGCTGCAGTTAAAGGGATATATCCGTATTTTTAAAGTTGGGCTGTATAAGGTACTTGGTATTATTAATGATAATGCCACAAATGATTTCCATCTGTTCATAAAATGCAGAAGTGCACTGTGTTAAAAAAACAAAATTTAAAGGTAAATTGATGCTCAACTTGAAAGACCAACATCATGTTAGATTCATTCTCTCATCTCCTTTTTCCATTTCCAATTTTCTACCAAGTAGCACAGGGAAACCTGCAGGAAAAACAGGATAGAAGGAATGAATGGCTTCAAGTATGCTTGAGGGACGAGCAGTCTGACCAGAAGTTCTTCTGTTTCTACCATGTCATGCATAACCATTGTTGTTGTTGCTGTGCGTCATCTATACATGAAGAAATAAGAGACATCCAAAGCAAATCCCCACGGCAGCATCACACCCAATGCTTCTACTCCAAACTCTCCTTGTGCAGTGCCTCTTATCAGACACCCAGACAGACATGCAGCTCTTTGCTACACATACACATCCACACATACAAAGTCCCTTACGCCCATTTGTACAGCGAGGCTTACACTCCCGGATTACGGAAATCGCCTTTCACCAACGTGTCGGAGAGAGGACAGATTTTCCGGCAAAGCATGGAAGCACTCACCCTCGCACAAAAAACACACACAGTGGGGCCATGGGGTGTTGGGGAGGGCACCCAATTGTGCTGCCCTGCTGGAGACATGCACTCTCTTTTATCCTCAGATCACATGTTGGCGGTTAGATGGTTGGATTGAACATCCAGGGTGTGCTTTGAGCTCATGGTGAAGTGATTACCAAATATGTTTTGGGTGAGTAAGGCTGTGTTTAGGTGTTTGGAGCCATCCTACAGCCTGCGTACACAGTAAAGGTGTGTCTCAGCCCTCAGCTGCCGCTTGAAGCAGTGCACCATGGTGGATATGACTCATGCTGTCCATTGCTCCATGAGTATGTTGGTCCCTGGCTCTAACCACAGCACTGACAGGCAGCTAAGGAGGCTAAACAAGAGGGTTTCAGGCGCTAATGGGCCGGTATCAGAGCAGGGAAGGTTAATCTCTAGGGGCATTTTGAGGCTCTAGACACAGACCAGTATGAGGCCCTTCTCCATTTAGCAATCATAGGGAGTGAACAAGATATTTTAAAGCATCTTTTTCTTGCACCAAAGCAAGGATCAAATCCCAAGTCTGCACTAAATATTCCACACTGTTTTAATTTTGTCGACTTAAATAAAATGTTGGAAAAAATGTTCATCAAAAACCCTTGTTCCATATGGAAGACATGATGATGACAAGTCTAAAATAGATCTTTGATTTAAAAACTCTCAGGAAAAGTATCTTTAGCTTTTGTCAAGAAAGCTAAACAAGACTAAAAGGTACCTGTCAAAACACAAGCAGAGGTGAGAGAGAGCAGGAGAATCACATCTGCTTGTCTAAGTGCTTTTTTATGTGAAGCAGTGGGACAGAGAGAGCATGAGCTGTAAGGTATGATGAATCTCTAAGTCTTTTAGGCATAGTATCTGCATCAAATCAAAATGTGAAAATGTATGTCTGCTCCTGGTAGTAGAATTCAGACATAAAATGTTGGTTGTAGCTGCAGGACAGTCCTCTTCATCAGCCTTGTAATCCACATACACAGGCGGCCTGGGTTCAAAACTGGCCTGTGGCTCCCTTCCCGCATGTCCCTTCCCCACTCCCTCATCCTGTTTCTGACTTTATCCACCGTCCTCTCTGTTGATAAAGACATGAAAAGAACAAAAATATCTTTCTTAAAAAAGTCTTAATTTAAAATATCTGCAAAAAATTAACACTGATTCCAGAATTTCCAACAGCACTAACAGCAGGTGTATCATAACTCAAACTTGCCATATCTAGATATTTTATCATGTCTCGAGGCCAGTTATAACTTAAAGTAATTATTGATAATAAAATACATTTTAGTCTCCAGCCAAAATGACTGCCAGATGACCGATAACCTGCAATAAAAGATACAAAAACACAAAAACTGTGAGTCAGCTTTATGTCTGCACAGAACAACACTGGGGACACATTTTTATTTCCAAACCTGACCCAAGACCAAGAAACTGAGCCTGACAGTCAACCAGAGTAAATTTTACCCTGTTCTTACAGCCTGCTGGATCTATTTTAATCTTGACTGGACCTTGGAAATGACTGAGGAAAGACTTTTGTTTATTTGTTTGTCTGTAAAAAACATAAAAGCTGTGAGCTTTTCCTTACACACATGCACTCAGATGGATATGTATCACACGTCCATCTGGAAAACCACTCACAGACAGCGATTGGGAAAGGGCAGACCCTTTGAAAAAAAAATCTTTGTGAGCCAATCAGAGCAACAAAACACATGATGTAGCCACTACCAAGCTGCACCCCTACAGAAGGAGTGAACTCCATACAGAACTGCATAACGCAAACCATGGCGACTGTAGACATGTCAGTACACGACTTTGGCGTTTCTGAAAAGAAAACAACTCACTGCTGTTCTTTGTTCTTATTTTAACAAAGAAATGTTGTCAAGTTCTGATAAAACTGGCACTTCAGCAGCATCCATGCTTATCTCTTCTGCCATAATTACATCGGACTCCTGTTGCTGCTTGCTGATGCACCCAAAAGTACTGCCCCTCATCGCTGATTGGTCCTGTCACTTTCTAACCTGGCCCAAACAGTTCAGACGGGAGCTTTGCAAGATGGATTCGCCAGTGAGAAACACAGAAAGGGGTGCATCCATCTGCTTTGCAAGGTTAGTCAGTTACAAAATAAAGGCCTAAGGTTAACGTACAAACAACAGCTTCATGTTAACAGCATGAGCTCTAACTTAGCCTGTTAGCACATTTGCTGCTACCATAACTTAGCAGCTTACAACAGCCAAATTTCTGCATGACATGAGTCTGTGTAGAACACTGTTGATCTGAGAATTCTTTATAGCTAGACTTACCCACTCATCGAAGACCACTACATCTCTCTGCCAGGTCCAGGCCTTTCCTCGTCCCTGCCTCTGCATCAGTGATTATACCACCCAACTATTATCCATGATGTTCTTCTGAATATTTACCGCCTAAATTAGCCATGTGCTGCCTAGGTAGATAAACCCCAGCACTGAACAGGAACTGGTTTGTAGTAAAACTACCTCGAGTTTTTATTAGTTTGAGTTTAGATAAAAAAAAATTGCAATATATCTTTGAGGTAAAAAAATATATAATATGTAATTATTCACTATTTACTTATTTGGCAATTGGCGTGTTTTAAGGCAGGACATTTTGGTTGTTAATATCTTTAGCTGCTGAACACCCACCTGTAAAACTGGCTTAAGACCAGTAAATTCCTGCTAACAGAATCTCTGGTTGCGTATCTGTTCTTATTCCAAAATTCATTAAGTTTCATTTGTCTAATGCCATTTTTCACATATGAACCACCTGTTCATTGTTTCAGTATACCTATAGGGCTCTGCCTTACTGTGATTTGCTTGAGAGGAAGACAATCTTGGGACATTTTGGGGGGCTTGGATCTTGCTGTCATCAATCAATCAATCTTCATTTGTACAGTGCTTTATATACAAAAAATGCAGCACAAATGCTTTGCACACAAACAAAAATGAAAGAAAAATATACAAGTTCATGACAGCCCTTTACTCCATCCCATCCTTCTCTCCACTCCCAACCCCTTTTCCCCACCCCATAGTCCATACAGAGCACTAGCAAATATGTCATAAATAATGGACTCTGTAAGAATAGAAACTGAAGAAAAGCTATCTTAAAATTCAAAATAAGGGAAACACTGCACGTTATGTTATGTAAGGTTAGGTTAGGTTAGGTGAGGCTAGGCTAGGTTAGGTTAGGTTAGGTTAGTTTAGGTTACGCTTGGCGAGGCTAGGCTAGGTTAGGCTAGGTTAAGCAAGTTTAGGTTAGGTTAGGTTAGCTTAGGTAAGGTGAGGTGAGATTAGTTTAGGTTCAGCTTGGCTTGGCTTGGCTTGGCAAGGCTAGGCTAGGTTGGACAAGGTTAGGTTAGGTGAGGTGAGGTTAGTTTAGGTTCAGCTTGGCTTGGCTTGGCTAGGCTAGCCTAGGTAAGTTAGGTTAGGTGAGGTAAGGTAAGGTTATTGAGGTGAGGTGAGGTTGGGCTAGGCTAGGCTAGGCTAGGTAGGTTAGGTTAGGTTAGGTGAGGTTAGTTTAGGTTAGGCTTGACTTGGCTTTGGAAAGCTAGGCTAGGTTAGGTTAGGTTAGGCGGGGTGAGGTGAGGTGAGGTAAGGTAAGGTTAGATTAGGTGAGATGAGGTGAGGTTGGGCTAGGCTAGGCTAGGCTAGGTTAGGTTAGGTTAGGTTGGCTAGGTTGGGCTAGTGTTACGGGCTAAACCTGGGTGAATAAACAATGTCAGAAACTAAAGCCCTTACATCAAGTGTATTAAAGAAAAGAGGACTGGTTTTCAGTATGGATAAACACAAGCTTGGTAAGCTCACCTGCATGCCGCTGTCGTTAGGACCTCCGGCCTAGTTCACTGTTGACGTGTTGCGTGTTTCGGCGAGCCCAAGCTTTCTTTCAGTTCAGTTTTAGTTCGGTTTGGTAACAACTAAGAAACAATGACCAGTTTCATTCATGTCTGTTGGATTTGGTTAGCTGTAGAGTCCAAGGTGGCGTCTTCTTCTCCTCAGTGGCAGCGTTCCCCACTACCTGAGTCTTCTTATGTTATTTTAAACGTGACACAATCGCAGCCTTGCATGCACTGCTGTTATGGTGCATTCAAGACGGTCAGACATTCCAATACAGCTTAACCCAATATTTATTTCCCACATGAAAAACAGTCCAAAACAATTTACAAAGAGAAAAGAAAGGAAAGGAAGAGGGACTCTATCTATCATGCTTATTCCTAACAGTAGGCTAGCCGAGGTTAGGTTAGGACTTAGAGCCAAAGATCCTCCCTGGAAAATGATGCTTTTTGAAATCACACTTGGCCCCTTATTAGTTATTCCAGACATATACCACATATTAAATGCACACCAACATCTTAAGCCCCTGACAATTGCCTACCTGTGTCTTATGGTGAAACTACCTTTACTAATCTCATACACCACGCAAACTCTTTTGGATTAGACTTTATTTCTTCACTTGGACCTTTAAATATCCAGGTTCAAAAAGTTAAAAAGACTGATTAACCCTTCAAAGTGTAATTACAGCTTAGCAAGCATCAAAAGATGCAAATGACGCGCCCAAAGAGGTGTGAGATAGACCTCTGATGGGTTTCTCTCTTTTAGAATGAAAGTGGAGAAAGAACTGGCAGCGTGGCACCGAGAGGCTAATGTAGCTCTCACTGCTGCTGTTGGGTATTTGATTGATCTCAGACAAATTACATTCAATTTTAAAAGCTAATTAATATTTCCACCTATGATAGACATCACAGTCCTCAAGCTAATGAGGTTCAGCTTCTGATTGCTACTTTCTAAAACAAAGGAAAGGCTTCAGAAACACTGGGGATACACTTATAAAAACACAGCAGTGATGAACAATAGCATCTTTCCATATCAGACATTTTAACCCTGACATGTGCGATTCAGTCATAATAAACACAAGTGGTGCAGCTTTGAGGCCATTGATTTACTATTGCGCTCAAATGGAAAAAGCTTTGGCTGTCAGATGATTTGACATGACAGATATAAGTGTGGTGGAAATAGAGAGGTTGAGAAACAGCTTGAGTTAAATGGATACTGGGGTAGATGTTGAAAGATACTCCTTTTGAGAAACTGACGGCTGTAGATGGAAAAGAGAGAAAAGGGGGGACAGGCTGTGATGGAAAAAAAACTGAAAAGAAAAATAGAAAGTCTTTGGAGTGTGCTGTAAATCTGCAGGGTGAGGGAGGCCAACATTAGTTTCAGGCCATTTGTGGCATTCTCATCTCAACCGTCTCCTGCAGCACCTACATTGGGGCCAATGAGGCAAAACTGATGGAAAGCAGTCTGAATATGGGAGAGAAAAGACTCCTTTCATTTAGGAAGGCCTCAAACATGGTCTCCCTCCCTGACCCACGCTTAGGACAGTGAAAAGAACAATATGAGCTGGAAATAATTGAGCACATTGTGGACGTTGTTTTAATATTATGTGATTCTGCAGCTGAGGGAGAGACTAAGAGAAATGTCTGCGTTAGCTGTTTCTCGCTCACTCTGTGTGACTCGGTGCCCTTTCCAAGCGGCTAAATGAAATCATAATGAAATGTATAATATATAGACTTTATCAGACTTTCGCATTGTAGGAGAAATGATGGTCTTAAGGTGAATAGGTGAACGGGCCTATTAGAGTGCATCTCAGTATGATTTGGTTTACCTCATTATTTTGAATAGCCCATTATGCTAGTGCTCATGGGTAATATAATACGGCACAGTGTGGTTCTGAATGTATCGCAGTCAGAATGACTGGGGGCACCTCGTTTAGATGGATTTTATCAAAAGAAAACAGGAGCACACAAACAAAAACAAACGCTGGAGTTGGCCTGCCAGTCCAGACAACTCTGACTCTTTGACAGTAGAAGACCTGAAGTAGAAATATGTGCCTTTTGTTTTTATCATTGGATTTACCTGCTGAAAGACATGTGATGTATCTATTTAAGTGCTCATGAGAGCAAGTTACCTCAATGACATTATAATGTCTGTAATGCTGCGTGCTCAGTCCCCAAAATGAAAACCCAGTGGTTTATTTACAACCTCATATCGCACTGTGTATTTCATTACAGCTCGTAATGAGCCTATAATATCTTTTGGATGCGCCTGTTTTGTCTGCTTTTTATTGCATCTCCTGCACAACAAAACACATCGCGTCTACACTGTCTGCACTCTGCATGTGTACATCATGTATGTGTGTGTGTTTCCACCACCATAATGGTATAAAAGCTAGGTAAACTGAATTATTCAGACCCAGCTTCATCTAAATTTAACTGTATTACTTCAGGATTAGTTTTCCTTGCTTACCAGTTCCTTCACTTTATCCAACATCTGCAAAAGGTAATGTAGAATAAACACAAGCAAAATTAACTCCCTCTGAATCAGCTGTACAGGGTTTTTTTTTCCTGTGGTTGGATTTGAAACCATCATCTATACTACCAGTATATGTACAATTTGGCCAAAATGCAGTATGCATTGCCCAAACTCTACCTTGATGTCTATCAGACCAGTCTCCCTCACATACTGTGTCCCACAATGCAAAGTGCGCTGCACTCTCACTTGAGGAAAACCAGCAAGGGACGATGCTCTAGCCAGTGAGGAAGCTAGTACTTGCTGCCAGTTAAGGCAGTTTCAATTATGCTCCCCGTAATTGCTCGCTGAATTATGGGGAGAATCTAAACTCATCTGCAACACTGTTTGGCCTAGCTTTTCCAAGCGTGTCCTTTATGAAGAGGTATTGACACTGAAATCACTGGGGGCTAATGCCACTACCATACCTTATACAATCCGACTTCAAAAACAGCAAAACATAGGTGCTGGTGTAGCTCAGTTGGTAGAGCAGGGCTCTTTATTTTTGAGGTTATAATCCTCCACTCAGTGTTACAGACAACTGATCATGTCATCATTATTTCAGATGAATTCATCAAGCACCAAGATGAATTCATAAAGCACCAAGACCTGTTCTTTTTCATAAATCAAGTCCAAATGTAATTATAACCAGCAGAACCACTTCATTTTCTCAAAATGACAACAGTACTTCCTGTGTGGTATCTCTTTAACACAGCCATTATGGTTCCTATCAACACAGTCAATACGCTTTGGTTCATACAATATTTCACTTATTATAAATAAGTCTCCCTCACTCATCTTCATTTTAAAGTGCAGTGTCTGTCTGAGATTGAGGTTCACAGTGAGTTTAGCTTTCAGCTTCAAGGAGCAGACAAAGTTTGTCTCGTCTGGTTTGAACCAGTACTCCCCTCGCTCTTCTTTCTCTGTGCGCACCATCCTCTGAGTGTGTGTCCCAGAATCCAGGAGCTCCACAATAACAACCAGGTCTCTAGGAATAAAGTTTCCTTTAATCTTCTTTCACATTTTTTGCTGTTTCATGATGGAGAGCTATCTAACCCAGCTCCTGCAGACAAACCTGGCACCTTAATCAGAGTCATTTGATGAATACAATCCCTGCTGAGGCAAAGCTGACATAGGGTTGGAGCCTCTTTTATAAAGGGAGTTTGTTGTATGTAAATTTTGGAGGCTTGGTTTCGTCTCAGAGGTCTTATTGTGAGAAATCATTTCAATCTGAACGTCACACCTATAAAAATGTCTTTCAAGTAGTGCAAATGCTGGTTTCCTTACAAATAACAGCGCTGATACTTAACAGGAGTTTTGGTAAACCACTCCGTTGTTGACAAAAGTTGGTAACAACCCAAACTCTGCAGCTTCTCCTTCCTTTTAACAATATGTTTGTCTTTGATAAACTATGAGAAACCAAAAAAAAACTTGTCTCACAATCACTTTCCTTGTTTTAAGGTGAATGACTTTAGAGGCAAATATCTGTCAGTCTTCACCACATTTCGGACGGTTGAATGTTGTACCTCTGGTTATTAAAGTTAGTGGGGTTTCCATACAAATGCATTGCAAAATTGAAAATGTGTTTTGAGTTTCAGCAAAAGAAAAGGCAAAATAATTTGCATACATTTGTTTTGTGAGTATTAGGAGTCAGGTTGAGCAGTATGTGGCGCTGTAAGGTACCAAGCCTGCAAAAACTTGCACGCTCTGCTGATACCATAGCTGAAGAGTTCTGAACTTCCAATGGCATTAATGTAAACACAAATACTGTGTGGCTAGAGCTTCATTGGATGGGTTTTCATGGCTTAGCAGCTGCATGCAAGCCTCACATCACCAAGTCCAATGCCAAGGGTTGAATGTGAGTGGTTACAAATTAATACTTTGGCAGTCAGATGGGCGAGTCTGGGGTTGGTGGGTGTCAGAAGAACATCGCCTGATTGTATTGTGCCAGCTGTGAGGTTTGGTGAAGGAGGAATGATGGTATAGGGCTCTTTTTCAGAGTTCAGGCTACTCCATGCCCCCAGTGCCTCCTACAAACTTGATAAACACCCTGCAACTCATGTTGATCCCCTTTATTAGCTACCAGAGCTTACAAGATCATCAGCATAAAGACTATGGTTATTTTTAATACCAGAAGCAACATCCATAGAGTCAACTTGAGGTAAAATGATGAACAGCACGCTGCAAAACGGCATGTATCTTTGTTTTCTAAGGCAAAGAGTTCTGATGAATATTATAACCAACAGTTAAAGGAAGTAGATGACATTTTTGTACAAATAAATAAAAATACTTACAAATATACAAGACAAGATCAGCAGACAAGGGGTACTGTTTTATTCTTTGAGGTTGCCACAACTGACACAAACCAACAAATCCTCACAGATGCTGAATTATATTGAGATTAAAGTAAATAAAACAAACAAAAAAAATAGATCTCTTTGAGGATCCAAATCATAAGAAAATATGAAGTTTGAGTCTAAACCCTGAAGTTGGCGCTTTGTTTGGTATGAAGTGGTACCTGATTAGATGAATTGGCTCCTTTTTTCTCAGATACAACATACAGTAGTTACAAGAACCTGAGAACTTTGGCTCAGGTAAAATTGTTTGTGTTTGTGTATTTAACTATGCCAAACTAATACACTCAGAAGCTTTCTTTTGGCAGGCACTCTTAGTACAAAATCATCCTTAGTGACTCTGGGATCACCATCACTGAATTCAGTTCTAACTGGTAGTTAAGTGTAAACAGGATGGAGATAGGAATGGTTTCAAACAGAATTTGGTGACAGGCTGTCTTTGTACTTTAGACCAGTGGTTCTTAACTGGTCCAGCCAAAGTACCCACCACCACTTCTGTCATGTGAACTGCGACCCAGATTTCTCAAATTTTTTTTTTTTTTTAAATAACAATGATGAAAATGTTGCATTTTGGACCTTGGATGAAACAAAACATATGACTGAACATAGAGACGGACCAAAACTTTAGAAGGACGTTCATGTAAACATTTCATGCTTTTACAATGCAAATTATGTTGGATTTTTATAAAGGCCTGGAGAAATTGAGAAATTATTAGAGGCTTTCTTTCAGTCTAGGACTTCTCGATTTATTTGCCATAATTTTTTTTTTTCCAGGAATCAGTTCGCGACCCTATGAAAACCACCCCGTGACCCATTTTTGGGTCCAGACCCACTAGTTGAGAAGCACTGCTTTAGTCGGCAACCTGGTGGCATCATATCAAGTTATATGATGGGACATTTTAAGCAATAATATAGCAGAAACAAAATGTATCTTGATAAAAATGCCCCTGAGTAAATTCCTTAATAAATTAAAAGTGTAATAAAACTCCATCTGGGTTTGTTGTTTTCAGCTCTATGTTAACATCGTCAGGATGGTGTTTTGTTCTGCTTGTTTTCTTCAGCCAGAGGTTCAGAAAAAAAAAAACCTGATTTTTTTCTCATGTGACTGTTCTTTCTCAACCATTAGCCTTGCTGCAACACTTTTGAAGAGAGACAGCCTTCCTCTCTTAGGAACCCTGTATGCAGTGACACAATGGCCGTCAGTACATGCATGCATAAAGATAAGCTACCTTGGTTTAAAAGGACTACTGTCCTTGTCCTAGTGTATAATATGCCCATAAAAGTATTCACCCCCTTGTATTTTTTACCCTTTCATTGATTTTATGAAACAATCATGGTCAATATAATTTGGCTTTTTTAGCAGAAAAAAACATTTACATTTTTTTTTGTCAAGTGGAAGCAGATTTCTACCAAGTAATGCCAAGTATATAAATATATGTAATAAAAATAAGTGACTGCACAAATATTTACCCCCTTTAAACTGACTCACCTAATTCAGCACAAGTCGCACAAGTAGTGAGGGGGGGATCATCTGAGTCCAATGAATGTGTCTCAAGTGATTGTATAGAGACATCTGTGTTTGGAAGGTCAAGTCACTGGTTAATCAGTATTCCTTACTACCATTACACCATGAAGACAAAAGAACACTCCAAGCAATTTAGAGAAAAGGTTACTGAAAAGTAAAAGTCAGGGGTGGATACAAAAAAAAATGTTCTAGGTGCTGAACATTCCCTGGAGTTCCCTAAAATCCATCATCAGGAAATGGAAGAAATATGTCACATGTATAAGTCTGCCTAGATCCTCACAAACTGAGAGAACATGCAAGAAAAAGATGAGTGAGAGAGTCCACCATGACATCTTTGACTACTCTGAAAGAGTTACTTTGCATTTATGCTGTTTGACTTCTGGGTCAATGCCTGGTGTGGATACCTAGTCCAGTCTGACTGAGGTGTAAACCTGCATGAAAAAAAAAATATCGACTGCATTATGTGGATGTGTTAATCTAACTTCAAGAAAAACTGATTTGACAGGATTTTGGTCAGACCAAGATGTTTACATGTATTTTTAATGGTCCAATTTTTTTTTCCGACTATCACAATAGTTCAGCTTTTCTAATAGTATGTGAGAGTTTTCTCACAGGAGTTCAAATTAAGGAGAGCCAATGGCCTTTCCAAACTGAAGTAGAGGCTATGGATGTGCTAAAATACTTAGTAGACATAAGAACAGGGCTGCATATTTGAACGGAGATCAATCTGAGGAAGGGGTTTGGGAGGAGGGGATTTGCTTATGTACATTGTAGTTTTTGTCCAAGAGACTCGGGTGAAAGATTTTACATAAATTCACACAATGCAGCTTTGAACATGACACGCAAGATGTGTTGAATATCAATAAAAATCAAATTAAACCCCTATTTTTTCATTTTGGTATCAGTAATAGGCCAGCTGTGTGTTTGCAGCTTGTTTGCCAACAGATAGAAAAAGCCCTGATTACAGAGGTCTTTCTGAGTCTCCAACCCTCCAGCTTTTAAACTACATTCATTATCCCTGATCTGTGTGCAAAGAAGTATGAGGGACATTTGGAAAGTGTTGTTAAAATCAATAGAACTAACATGCAGAAGAATTAGATGGAATCTAACGGGATGTAATCAAGTGCAAATATATTCAGATATTATACACACATAATGCAAGGTACTAGGTGTAGTTCATAAATTAGCTCCAGGCCTTGGCCATTAATGGAGGTGGAGGTCGGTGCAGTTTTACATACTTGGTCTTGTGAGATTTTTCCAAGAAACATGCCTGTGGTATGCCTGTGTATCCATGTACTATTGAGTGTATCTCTGTACTGTAGTGCTTGAGTGCATGTTTGTCATTCCCAGCATCCCCCTGTTGGACAATTAGAAGGTGACAGTCCCATTAGAAACCACCCAGCAGTACAAAAGCTGAGTGCTGTCATGAGTGACACAGAACTCTGCCTCTCACTAAATAACTGTCAGTCTGCCCTCGTCCACTCTGACCCCTCTGGCAGCCTCCCTCTGAGCCACTCACACTTCCCTCAGGACTCTCATTGGCAGCCTCAGCAGCTCCCTGAGCCAAGCACGGCCCTCCTTTCAAGCCTGGCCTCCAGCTGATTGGCTGGACCCCGTTAGCCTTAGGCATGCCAGAAGGGCTTTCATGTGGCCTCGGGGTGCTGCTGATTGGCTGTGCTGTCAGGGTCGTGTGTCCCCTGTGGGAGCTTGTGGAAGCAGGTTGGGTTGAGGGATTCAGTTTGACAATAGCAGTAGGTGAAGATGGGAAGTGCTCGAGCAGCAGGAAGCTTCCCCTCCCCCTTAACTCTGTATTTTACATCTCTCTAATACAGCTGTTTTCACCGTAGCCAGTGTCCAGCAGCCAACACTGTTGTCATCTTAGTGCGAGGTTACCATAGTTACCTTCAACCAATACAATAATTAACACTAACATTCAAAAATCATTTTTATTTGACTAAAACTACACAAAAATCTAGGCTGAAAAAACTAACTAAAACTGTATTTGTGTGCTTATAAACCTAACTTAAATAAAATAAAATGAAATAAAAAAAACCTTAGTTTTAGTCTTTTACATGAGCATACTGAGTAACATCTTTCATGATTTGTCTAGGGCACAATAATTTACACTGCCTATAAAAGTACTAATTTTCCTTGGATGTTTTACACATTCAGTGATTTTATAAATCTATCATGGTCAAAACAATTTGGCTTTTTGAGAATAAAAATCACTTTGAGTAATGTCAAAGTGAAAACAAATTTCTGCCGGCTGCTGCCAAACAAACAAAAACTGTGGCACTGCAGAGCACAGTGCAGACATTGTATGTGAAGATTGCAGGTCGGTCTGTCAGTCTGCAGCTTTTCCTGAAAGATCGCTGTGTAGCACCTGGTGTTATGAAATTTCTTTTCTATTGTTTTGAATTGGCCATTTATACCCCGAACCTTTTTGCAGGAAAAATTTAACGCAATAGAGAAAGCACTGATTTGATTTGTCAAATCTTCACTCAATAGTAATTTGTAGTAGAGATTTGTAGCTTTGAGTGGAGACCAGGCTGAGACTCTGGTAGTCTGTGTTGATCCTCTCATTCTACACCACACAGTATTCGAATGAAACAATAAAATCCGTGATTATTTTTTTCATGTGTGAGGTCTCTCACATTGAAACAATAGAGTGGTGCAGAAATGAGCCCTAAAACACGGAAGTAAGTTAGCATTTTAGCACTTCCGGTTCCCTCGTCTGAAAGTCTATGGGATTTTTGAATGGGTTTTTTGGTTAAATGCCTGAAATAAGGTCTGTGGTGAACACAAGCTCAAGAGAGTTTAACGTTTTATCCTACGACATAAAATACATCTGAAATGTGCCCCACCTTTGAATTGTATATATTTTCACATCTTAATAAAGGCAGTTGCTAAAAGATGGCTAACAAGGACTACAGCATTTGTCGGGAAGACTATACGTCATCATCAGAAGTGAGGCAACTGAGCCTGCAGTTCAGTTGTATCCATGGGTGATGACGTTAAATTCAGTCGACCGTGTTGTAGTTCAGTATAGCATGACATTAGCTTTTTACTTTCGTCAGTTAGATTAATGAACCAAATACGATGTTTATATTATCAATTTATGGAGATTATCTTTATGAACAAAACAAGTAAGTTTATAAAACTTAGGACACAGAGCTAATTTTCAGCAATAATTCAAAAACCCATTGAAAAATCCCATAGCCTCGACACCAAGGGAACCCATGCAACGCCAACTTCCGGTTTTGCCCACAAAATTACGTCAGAACTGCACCACTCTTTTTAGTTCTGACTTTAAAAATCTTCATGTGTGGAGCAGGCTTTATTGGAAATCTTCTGTGCGTGGTAGATTGGTACAGTAACTTCCCCACCTAGCTCATGTTGGGAAGTCATAGTTAGGGGAGGAGAATTTAATGAGTTGAGACTCTCCGGGATCCGAGGTCCATTTGGAGTTGGCCAAGA
Source organism: Cheilinus undulatus (assembly GCF_018320785.1). Classification (NCBI taxonomy): domain Eukaryota; kingdom Metazoa; phylum Chordata; class Actinopteri; order Labriformes; family Labridae; genus Cheilinus; species Cheilinus undulatus. Next base: position 17,273,180 of record NC_054867.1, read on the forward strand.
CACAATCGTGGGCCTCTGCCTCCTCTATTCCCATCACAGACTGAGGGAATGTGGCTCTCTTTATACCTCCAGACAGAATGGCTGTATTTGCTCTATTCTACTCCCCTCACTGTGAATCAGGGGAATTAATGCCATTGTTAATGCAGAGAGACCGCCGGTACATTTCAACAGGATTCTCGCCTCTTGCAGAGCTCATCTAAATTGCCTGGCTAATGCTGTAATTGGTTTTGTGAGTCACTTCTTAACTTCCATTAATATTTGTTCTCCCTCTAATTGCCCCCGTTCTCCAATCCTACATTTCTTCCCTGCGTCTGGTTAATGGTCTGAGGTGGAGGCAGTGATGTGCGTGTAAGCGCACACGCTTGAGAGAGCATCTAATCTATTTTTTAGCAGACGTAAAATGTTAAATCTGAGGGACTATTTTCTCTTGTTCAGGTATCAATAAATGACAAACAGGTCGGAGTTTCTTTTTTTCAACTGAGAGAGAGACATCAGAGAAGTCACGGTCAAATTTTATAAGCAACAACCTCCAGATAGCAGTGATTCTTATGAGCTTTGAATAAAAAATACATCCCTCCAAAGACTTGATATCTATTTTTGAAAGCTCCAAACACTTTCATGTGAAGGTTATTTATTGGATACGCTGCCAGCATTCGTAAAACTCTCCCTTGCTCATTAAAAGATATACTTCTTGACAATACCTCTCCTTATCCCTACACTTTTTTCAGAGCTTTTTCCCTATCTTCACCCTTACCTGTAACTGGATTGTCTTTTCCTCTTAAACATCACATTAAAGCAGCTCCTCTGGAGGCAGACAACACCGGCCCCCTAAAAAGGTTTCAACTTTGTTTCCTTAAATTGTCAAGAAAAAAGCCTTTCTCCATTATCTATAAATCTACTTTGAAGAAACATTACCCCAGGATACCTGCGGAGCTTATTCGATTCAATTGACCACACTAGAAAGCAGGGAAGGATGTTTGAATAACAATGACAAACCGTCCTCAGGTGGAGACTCTTGCTCGTTGGTATCAATAGGCAGGCCTGCAGACTGAATTGGCTGTGCCCCTAAAACCCAGCAAATGAGCCGTCCCCAGCTGTGTTTTACTGATGATATCAATGCACGCTTGTTGGATGAGTTGCATTGGGTGCTCGCGTCCTTGCTAACAGTTACTTTATTTTGGAGACAAAAATGGTGTTAAAATCACTTTTTCATGCCACTATTAGACCCCTTTTCACTGTATCCACCCGTTTTTACCACTTTTAACACAATTTTGCATATTTTTGCCTCTGTTACCCATTGTTGCCACTTTCAACCCAATCTTTTGCCACTTTTTTCTGCTTTTCACAATTTTTTTCTGCCCTTGTATGCCCCTTCCTGCCGCTGTTATCCTAGTTTGTCTCCTGAAACCCATTTTTGCCACTTTTGCCTATTTTCTCCACATTTAAACGTCTTTTCACATTTTTTCCTGCCTATTTTTGCCCCTTTTTGCCTTGCTTAGCCATCTTTGCCACTTTTTTGTGTTCTTTAACCAATGGTGCCACTTTAAGCTAATTTTTTCTACTTTTTACCCACTTTTCACCATTTTTTTCCAACCAAGTTGCCCCTTTTGCCTCACTTAGCCCCTGCTGGCAGCTCTTTCCCATTTTTGTCTCTTTTAAACCCATTTCGGCCACTTTTGCCTATTTCACCACTTTATTGATTTTTGCTACTTTTTAACAAGTTTCACCATTTTCTCTAACCATTTTTGCCCTTTTTAGCCTTTGTTAGCACATTTTTGCTAATATTATCCCAATTTAGCCATTTTTCACCTACTTTTTCTAGTCTGTAAACACTTTTCACCACTTTTTTTTCCCCAGCTAATTTTTGCCATTTTTTAACTTTAAATAAACTGTCACCTTAAAGTTATTTCAGTTTCCTCTACTTTATCCTCTAGCATCCTGATGTTTATGCACATCATGTTAGCTGAAGTGTGACATTACACCACATGGTTTAGTTCATGTGCATCAACATTGTTAATATTATATATATTTGTTACTTTGATAAAAAAAAAAAAAAGGTGATTATTCAGGTTGAATATAAGATATGGTAATCACGGATTAACTGTATAATGGACTATGATTTTCCTGACGTCCACGGGCCCCTAGTTCGGCTGGAGCCCTCCCTTTTATCCCCTCTTATGAGTGGCCTTGTTGATGGGAATCTCACTGATTCCCTCTTGCTGGAAGAAGGGAGAAAGTCAGAGAGAGAGAAACAAACTGATATGGAAGGACATGCCAGAAAAAATGGGAGAGCACAACAAATGAAAAGAAAAGCTTGTATATCTGAGCTGCACAAGGCTTGATTCATTTCCCATTCAGTTTGCGATCCATTATGGACTAACATGCCTGTGTGCTGGGGCTTCGACACAGCTGCTCTTTATGAGTATCAGGGATAACTGTGTGCGACGCTGCCTGTCAGCGGCACTCACTTGAGAGATATTAAACCTGAGCTCTCTGCAGCTTCTCCCTCACAGACCTCATATAGGACTATTTTTAAAAGCACCCGCATCGCTCCCCTCACATGACGCCTCTAAACTGACAGGTTTCACCCTCTTTATCACCGCGTCTGCTTGTAAAGTTGGCATTGTGTTTTTTTCAGGAAGCAAAGTTTGAAGGCTGGCAAAAAGTCGACGTCCCACATTTTCCATAATTGAAATTTTGCTTCCATTTTGTCAGCCCATCGCTCCATTTTTTTTCCCCTCTTTCATCCTCGCCTTCCATATTCCCCCCTTCGTCATTTTGTTGGATGTTTGTGTGGATGGCCTATCAGACTGTTTGAATTCCTCTTCCCCATCAAAAGCAGGGCACATCTGCTTTGAAGAGTGACAAGCACACAGCAGGAGGGATCAAAGCAATGCAAAACTGAAATTTAAGAGGAAGTTAAAAAGCATGTAGTTTTGCCATCTCCCTCATGTTCAACAAAGAGAAAACAGATACTGTATAACAGCGGGGAAGGATGAGACATTATCAAACGCAGCGATTTTTCAAGGATGCCTGTGTAGTGCGCAGACACGCAGATGCTTTTGATAATGCTGTTTAACGAAGCAATTCAGCCATTTGCAGTGACTCATGTTAGACGGCATCCCAGCATCCCCACGAGGACAAAGGCTTGTTGTCACATCTGAATATTTAAACAAGAAGGTTTAACAGCATTGACACTAAAGTCAGTCTGCTCCAGATAGGAAAATCAATAGTCTATTTCAGCCTAACAGCATCATTTTCTTTCTTTAGATCTGCTCACAAGGTGCAAGACCCGCTGTAAATCTGCTATGGAAACATAAAAAAATGACGGCATATTTTTAAACTATCTCACATCTTGCCAGCATGTCCCCGAGTCGACAGGCAGTGGTGTAAAAACGGGTGATAAAGCCCATAGAAATTAAAAATACAAGCTTCGAGCTGAAATTACTGAAAATTCACACCACTTGAAGTAAAATTTGAGTTATTTAAGGGGGGAGAGGAAAAGCATCAGAAAGCAAATTAGATTTGCTTCCTTTAAAAGCCTGTTTGAAAATGTCAGAACCCAAATCCACACAATAAATCAACCATCTGCTGCTCAAACAGAACACCTCAAACTAATCCAGACTTGGAGAACTTTTCACTTTTATCCAAACTTTATTTAATAAGAATCAGAATCTTTCTCTTTCCCACCTAATAGCAATATGTTAGACTTGGTGTGTGCTTGTGTGCTCACATAGCCTGAAAGCAGAGCAGCCTTGTGAGTCTATGAGGCATCCAGTCAGTAAGTACTTTCTATTAAAAGGCATCAGGATATTTGGCACACGCTGCCTTAATTATGGTTGACAGCTATGACAGCTAAAGCGTGACTGAGAGGGCGCCAGAAGGGATCTGTGATATCCTGTCTGTGCCCTGAGTGTTTGGCATCACCTCCTCCCACAGTACACCTCAGCATAGACAAGCCTTTAATTTGACTTTACTGTGTTTATCTGCAGCACATTAACAATCCAACACTCATTAAGATCTTTATACAAAACTGTTAGAAGTGAAGGCATTTACTCCCTCACCCCAAATATAAATAGCTAACTTTATCCTTCCTGTCTCTCCTCATCATCATTGTTATCACACATGTAACACTGGTGCTTATTAACAATGAATATTTGATTAAAATTAACAAGGGATTTACAAATATTACGACAAAAAAAGATGATTAAATATGATTTGTTCCAGTCAAGGATGGATTATAGAATAGATTCCAATATTCTCTGACAGCCTTTCCGATACCTAAGTATGCGGCAGCACAATGTGAGACCTGAAAACCCCCTGGGGCCCACTAACCTAAGGCCGGCCAAACACTACAGGATTTTACGCCTGATTTGGGCCTCCCCTGACGGGGGCGTATCCCAAGAGGAGCCACGTTGCAAACGACTGTTTGTCTGAGTAGTCTGCATGTGTGTGGTGTCAACACGATTGCTTTACTGCTCCAAATCGCGTCCTAGCCTCCAAAATCCCGAATCGTAAATATGAAACACGTTTGATATTTACAATTCTAGGTCATAGTGCTGCTGCCAGAGTACCCACAACAACCAATGAGAGCGAGCAAACGGGGTAGCGTCACAGCCAGATCATACGTACTTTCAACACTCACAAACATGAACACAACTTTAACTTAATTTAAGCCATGATTTCATCCCGAGTCTTTCCCTTGTTTTCCGATTGTTTCTGCACCTGTAACACATGCCAGGATAGGCTGTTGTGGAGAGACAGCAAGAGGTATCGACAGACATTCGTGTTTTGTTTTGTTTTTTTCTGAAGCCCCGTGATCACACAAGGTCGTAGGCAGGTCGGCAGGTGTGTGGTCTCCAGTGATCTGACGGTCTGGCGGAGTCGTCTAATGTGTGTATTCAGAGGATAAAAGCTGAAAAATGGTGTAGGACAATGGTGTAGGACAATGCTGACTCATCAAGAGCACGGGGTATCATCAGTTAATCCAACACCAGTTAACATGGCCTGGGGGCCTGCCCATTTTTAAATTACCCCCCAAATTCTTCAAATTAAATGAAATATTGCCCTCAATAGAGCATGAAACCTGTGCTAGACTGTATACTTCTTCTTAGTTTCAGCACAAAACAGTGCTACCATACTAAGACTGTAAACAAACATTTTGACAACACGTTTTTATTCTGTGTATTGTTTTTACTTACTTTAATATCAAGGTGTGGTATATGAAAGTGTCCCCACCATCCTTATATATATTTCTATATGTGGCCCCAATGGAAAAAGTTTGGACACCCCTGAGTTAAACCATGACACCAGTTGTGTGTATCAGACAAAATAAATGATGAAGTTAAAAATTTTGGCTGTTTTTACGCTTCTAAGTCTTAGGGTCTAAGTGTTTTATGATTGTTAAAATGTAATTTACTAAAAACATTTTGTAATGGTTTTAAGTTATTGTAACTGGTCTCCCCTGCAGTATCTCTGGGGCCCAGCAGGGGGCCCCGGCCCACACTTTGGGCAGCACTGTTCTGTAACATAAGATAATCTGAAGTATTACAATTTCAAAAAAGTTTGTACCCATGATGACTATCGATCAGTTTAATGCTTAACACCAAAGGCTGACTGATAATTGGCCACAGTGAGTCGGCCCTTGCCTAGCTTTCCCCTGGCAGCTCCTGAGCAGCCGGGAGGCAGCTAGGTTCCTGTCTGCAGACCTTCAGCTTTAAATAGTCTATTTAAAAGAGCTCATTTAAACCATCTGCAACACTTCAGAAATGAACACATAAGTATATTAATAGTTCTTCTAAATCACTGGCGTGGACAACCACTATCAACCAACATCAACATTACATCTCTAATCATTATTAGAAATGTTAATGTGAATCTAAGCTGCTTCACACCAGAGCTGTTTGGTCCGCTTTAAATGAACTCTGGTCTGTTTCCCCAGATAGTCCGGTTTGTTTGGAGTGGTGTGAAAGCACATTTGAAGTCTGGTGTGGACCAAAGAAGTGGACTGTGGTCCACTTGAAAACGGGAGTCTCAGTTTACTTCAAAATGGATCCTGATGCGGTTCGTTTGAGGTGTGAACACAAAGGGACAACTTGTAAACTTAAGGGAGGAAGTGGTAAAAAGCGTAATGATTTATGGATGTACTTGTCATTTAGGACACACAAATAAATGTCCTTGCTCAGCATCTGTGTATCCACAACAAGATGTCATATTCTGACTAGCCTTCTTCAGCACAGATTCATAACATGCTGGATAACTTGCTACCTTGCTTGCTGCTCATGCTGACACCAAAGCAAAGCAGAAATCCATCGTTGCCTAATTTTTTATATGGTAGAAAACAATGGTGGAAGGAGATGGGATTCCAGTTTGTGTTCTGGCCAATAGATGAGCCGTCTTATTATGTGTCTTATTTTCCTTATCATATAGAGTAGACTATAATAGAGCCTATAGAGTATTGATCCTACATTACAATAGTGTCTTTTCCAAGAAAATACCCTTAGTGTAGCTGCCAGATGAACTGGCTACCTGTGATAATATAGACGTCATTTTACACCCCAAAACTTTTGCACTCTAAAATTGCAGTGATTTATGAAAATCCTACACAAACATAACCTATCATGACATCACTACTATTCACCTTTGTAATGTTTCGTCACCTTATCATGGTTGGTTATGATTTTCAGGTCATTTGTTTGGAACCAAAAGAGATGTAAAACTGATTTGTTTTAGTTCTGCTTCAATAATTTTGCATACACTTTAACCCCTTAGAGCCTGATTACTCAAAAAATAGCCAGAAAATTCTCATTTTTGGAACTGAAATGGTTCTGTTCTACGGAAATCAAAAAACAAATAAATAAATGCCATAACATTTTTTTTTATCATTTGATACATTAGGCAGTTTTGGCAACTAGTAATCCACTGGAGGGCATTTTTTTTACATCAGTTATCTGATTGTATTCAAAAGGTTTTTAAGTAATTTATTGATCATGTTAATTAGATAGTCTCATAGAAGTGTGTATCAAATATGATACAATGGGCTTTAACTGCTTAAGGAAACTTTTTTTTTTACATAAATAGGTGAAGAACCATATTTAGTCACTTTATTGACCTTGATTTTCACCATACTCATGTAAAAGATATGGAAAAAGTGACAAAAGTAAAACAGTCATGGGATGTTCACCAATAATATTTTAGGGATTCAATTTTGAATCTCGAAGTATTTCAATGATTGCCTTAGAAAGGGTTAAAAAGACTAAATCCAAAGCATGTGCCAGCCTGCTAACTAAATCACTGAGATGATGGATTCATGGTGAAAAAAGCAGGAAGTCACCCACTGTTGGCAAGATCTCACTAGAGAGATTTGACTATGTAAATCTTTGTCCCTAGTATCACTAATAATGATATAATCACGGAGATATTATTTTTTGCTGTTTGGTCCTGATATATACTAGAAAAAAGAGCTAAAACAAGCCTATGTTGTTTGATTTGTGGAGCTGTCAGGCGCTCATTCTGCTTGTCACAGTCTCTGTTGTCTCTCTGATTCTTTGTTTACAAAAATCTTAATAAATGAGGCAGTAGAAATGTATTCAGGCTCATAAATTGAAAACTGCAATCAAAGCAATTTACTTTATGATGGAAACAATTCATTATAGTTTATTTTAGTGCACTGTTATGAAATCTTTGGCCCAAACCTGCTGATTTCTTGTTACACAGCCTCTTCTGTGGATTTGGCTTGAAACTACTGAAACTTCAAAGATATCCCAGCTTTTAAAGGAGCCCTCATTCTGCAAACTCTTTTAACTTTGACCTCCAGAGGAGGGCTTCTTTTTCCTCTTGAGCATTTGATCAATTGGAAAAATGATGTTGAGTGGCAGCAGCATGCAGCTTTGTCCTCTTGATAATAGACCAGGTGAGTGATTGTGAATTTATGGCTGGCTCCTACTGTGCTGGTGTTGAATGACGCTGCGGTCTCCTGGTGTGGATCTTGAGCCTGTGTAACCTGCGGGGGGTGTTTGATGTGCCCTAGAGGCAAAATGAGGTGACTGAGCCCATAAAGAGACGTAAAATAAAAAAGAGAGGGAGAGAGAGGCGTGTGCTCTCGTGTGATCGTGTGATAGAAGTACAACAGCAGCCTGAACCATTAAGCCTGGACGAGACATAAAAGTGGCTATTAAAGAGTGTAAACCACAGATTCCCATTATTGTGTGACATTAGCCCGTAGCACACAGTAACCCTTAATGATCCCTTGGGTGCCTCCAGCACACTGTCCTTTAATGACTTCCTGGTTGAATGATTGTTGGTCCCTGGAAGCAAAACACAGCCAGGGAGAGAAATGCAGCCTTACACGTGTTCGCCTTTGTTGCATTGTCATTTCTGCAGCACTGATAGAAAAAAACCCAAATTAAGTAGATGGGTGTAACCCTAGTACTATCAAATAAATAGCAAATGAGTCTGCGTTTACGTAGGAATCAAAGTGTTTATGCAGATAAGGTGATCATACAGGGTTGGATCAATTAAAGTAGATTTGGCCAGACTGAAACTTCACAGTGTGCTAATTAGGCAGGCAGCCGCCACGCTCAATAAATGTAAATGTATTCCTTTCCGTTCCTTCCTCTGTCTGTTTGTGTGCCTTGCGTCACCCCGAGGAGTTAAACAGAACACTAATTCTTCATCTAATTTCCCCACTATTCCCCACTGGTTCCTCTCCCTGTGCCTCTCTGCCTCCATTCCTCTCTATCTTTCTTCTCACACTGATAGCTTGTCCCACAGGACCCCCAGCAGTTGTCAGTAATCAAGGAAATCACTCTCAAAGAGCTACAAATAGGTCACTTATCTGATGTCTGGTCTGATCTGACGGAGACAGACAGCCAGTTAAGTCCCTTGCATCTGCCTTGCTTTGCTTTTTCGACTGTGATTAGTAGCCATTCTATCTGCCAGGAGGTACCGGAGTAAGAGAGGGAATGCAGAGAGAGAGGGAGGGAGCAAGGGAGGGATCCCAGCTTTCACCATTAGCATTCAATTCAAATGGCTCAATTGAGCAGTTGTCACTCAAGGGATTCCCAGGACTCCGAGAAGCCTTGCTTCTTCATTTATTCAATTTATTGATATAAAGACTCTTCATTAAGAGACACTGACAAATGTGACATCTGGTCCCAGGCGGCCTTCACGTGGAATATTTAGCAGGCGAGGAAACACAGGCCACCTGACGTGTAAGAGCCCCTTTGTTTCCTCTTGGGGCTATTATACCGATGTGCCAACTCCACACGGCGCGCTTTGAAGTTCCAATGAAGAGAGCGATCGCACAAAAGCACACACTCAGACCCACACGTCCACACACAGAGGCACAGGGCCGTTGCCAGTAAAAACTTCATACGTGTGTTTCCTGCATGACAGCTGTGTGAATTACTGAACTGAGCCGGTCTTCTTGATCCAGCACACAGAATCTTCTACCTGTCCAACACTTGGCTTGCTACAGCTTTACATGCTCCTGTAGCTGGATCAGATTGCCTCGGTTCATTTTCAGCTTTGCACAGAGAGGCTGGAAAATGTTTGTCAGCTTCACTGATGAGACAGAGGGATTCTCAGGCATGTTCTCATTAGTCAAATGCACAGTCTGTATGTTCTGCTGCATATTATCCGTATGTAATTCAAACAGATCACACTGATGATGAAGAGGGTGAATGATTATTATTTACGCCTTGATTTAGTCCTGCTTTGATTGACAGCTGGTGGGCGTCATGAATAATAATGTAATTACCCTTACAGTATCATGGCCATGCTACAGTGATTACATTACTGATTGATAGGATTGTTCAATGCTCTACATTTCACCTGCAGGGTTCACGTATGGATCATGGGTGAAGCAGCTCAGGAAATGAAAATTGCAGCTATGAAAGCTAGTAGCCGAGTGCTACAGCGTTTGTGTGGGAGGACCACGTCGGAAATTAAGAGAGAGGGTATCATGTTCAAACAGAGAGATGTTTTATGCAGAAGCCGCCGTCACTGCTGAACGGATGAAGTAATTTCATTTTCATGCATGATCTGCAGCCCCACAGACCAGGAAAATTGCAGAGGAGGGGAAGAGAAAGATAGAGAGAAAAAAAAGAGCCAAGCCTTCCTATTACTCCATTTGACTCTGTGATTATTCTCTCAGACTTGTAACCATAGTGATGGTTCAGTCCCAGTGGAAAAAGGAGTCAACGCTGTGTTATGTTCAGAAACAGAGGGCGAGGTTGAAGAAAAGATGATATGAAGATGTGTGGCACTAGAATAAAGATCATCCTGGATCCATGAATTCATAGAAATCACCCCAAAGTACAGAGTTTAAAGAGTCATTGACTACTACAATGTTTTAAATTCTATGCAATCTAAGACAGAACACTCTGATCACACTCTACAGACCTCTAAAAGCACTGGGTTTTAGATCGTGACTTACAGACCCAGGCAAGGATGCCCATAAGGGGGAGATAAAGGGGAGAGCTTTCTGGGGCCCATTATGGTCAGCAAAACTATATTCCACTGTAAAAATAAGCTGTGGTGACCAAATGTTTTAACCTGAATAATACCCACTTATTTTAAAGCAATGAAAAATATTCTGTACAAATAAAGTTTTTTTTTTTCAAAATGTTAAACCCTTTTCTTGAGACAGGATTACCTCTATATTGGTGATGTAAACAATGTGGATGGGCACACTGAACTAAACCATTAGGAAATGAATGTCAAACTTCATAAATAAGCCATGATTTTACCAAATGTCAGGATTTTAGAAAATAAAGCACGAAAGATTTATGTTTTGTGTTTTGTGTTTAAAAAACAAACAGAAAGAAGTGGAAAAGACTGGCCAAAATTGTGGAAAATCATCATCAGTGGGTTAAAAGTGGGATAATGTGGAAAAACAGCTGCAAAAATGGGTTGGAATTGAAAAAAATGGACAAAAAGCAGCAAAAAGTCGCAAAATGGGCATGAAGGGCAAAATAGAAGCAAAAAAAGCTGCAAAAAAGAGTGGAAAACAGTTTAAAAAATAGGTAAAAATTGCCAAAAAGGAGAAAAAAAAATGGCAAAAACTGGTTGAAGATGGCACAACAGTGACAAAATGGCAAATGATGGCAAAAAGAGCTTAATAGAGGAAAATATATGGCATTTAAAAGGTAACAAATTGCAAAAATGAGTTAAAAGTGGTAGTGAGAAATTGTGCTGAAAAGGGGTTAAAAAGTTGCTCAGATAAGTAATTCCAACATTGGAACTCAGTAATAGTTACGAGGTGTTAGCCAGGATGCTAGCACCGATGCTACTGAACCAACACATACGCACTGATATTAATGAATCTTAAATGTGGAGGGCCAATTCTCTGGGTCTTCAGGTTCCCAGCCAATTCTGTGGGCAGCCCTGAACCCAGGGCGAGTGTTCATTGTCATAGTTTTCTTTGCCTTGTCTGAGCCCATTTTTCATACAAAACCAGTGGAGTACAAGCAGTTTCAGTGCTCAGTGTCCTGAGCAGTAACGCCCTTGGCATCAGTTGTTTTTTTGTCCCTGTGCTAAAAGCAATCTTAGTTCAACTTTTGGAACTTTGCTGCCCTTTACATTGTCACAAGAGGCTAAAAGTTTTTGAGGCTGAGAGCTGCTGCTTGAATCAGGACAGAATTAAACTCCCCATCGGCTCAGTCAGTTAAGCATCTGGCACCAGGAAGAAACTGAACTGAACTAAGGTTTAAATCTTACTACCATAAAGAAATCCTTGTTAACTCAGAGTAATTTGGCAACTTGATAGCTCAGTTGTTTACATTGCTGGCTTTTATACAAGTGATCAGGGGTTTGAATCCCAGTCAGTGCACAATCAGTATTCAGTGTGAGCCTTTGGGCAGGACCCTGAATGCCGTCAACACCTCTCTCAGATGAATGTCATCTTGAACAAAGGTTGATTCTAAATGACTTTTCAACACAATCATTATGTGTTTCCATGTTGCTGTTGTGCTACTGTATTTCCTTGAATGACAGAAAAAAGTTAAGTGAACTGAGCTATTGAAAAAAGACCTTAAGGATACAAGGGAAGTAGAGGTCAACCTTCAGAACTGAGCAACAATGTTGAAAAGAGCTTAAAAACCCTGAAACTCTGAGGGTTTTGGCACTGCCAATAACAACAACAAAAAGGAGATATTAGTGGACAGAGGCATCTAAAGACCCTCACTATTCACCATTGTGATCATGGTTTAATTGCAGGAAAATAACGGAATTCTTTCTAACCATTATATTTTGATTTTGGTAAAGCTTATAATTTACTTTGCGGATGACACTATTCAAATAACTCAAATGGTGAATAATTTGAGTTTTGTATAATTATTGTGTTTTGCTTGTCATTGGATGGCAGAGCTTGTCATTGTAGATTGCTCTAAACTCCAAACAAACATAATAATGTGTTGGAAAATCATGAAATTTTTTTAAAAGAATTTTGCTTTAGACTCAACCACCTTGCTTTCCCTGACAGTTGACAGATTGAGAGGACTGGCACCAGGTTTCAACAAGACAGGTTTAAGCTTAGTAAAAAGAGCAGAAATGTTGTAGATATTCTGCCTGTGTTAAAAGGTTAAATTCAGTTAAAAATCTAAAAATAAAATCCAACCTTGATGAAATAGTAGCAGCAAAGATAAAAATAGTCCGTCTTGTCACTGATGGTCTTAAAGAGGCATTACAATTAAAGGTGCAGTGTGTAAAATTCAGGAATATTATTGACATTAAACAATCAGATTGTAAATTCTAATTGTAACTGTGGCAACCAGTGGAATTTAAAAAAGGGTTTGGAAACATGCAAGATGCAAAAATCGTTCTTGGATGTTTGAAACTTGCGTGGAGGTGAGGGGACCCTCTGTATAGAGAGGTGTTAGACAGTTTTAATTGGTCTGGTATGTGGATTAAGGTTATACTTACATCAGTTGCCCCCCCCCCCCCCCCAATCCTTCCAGGCCCCACCTGGCCTACACACACTTCTCATTATTTTGGTTGTCAATATGTTTACTATTTAAAGTGTTGTCTCAATTTAGTCCTGAAAAAAAGCAACATAAAAACTTCTTGTCAAAATGTTTGTTTACAGTGATAGCATGGTAGCACTGCCTTGTGCTGAAGCTTAAGCGGGGTACACACATAAAGATAATCAGGCTGTTTTTGTCCCGGTTTTCCCCCCTTCCCGACCAAGGACGGCAAACACCCGATTATCTTATGTCTTATAAGATTATCCTATAAGATTATCCTGTGGTCTGAGGTGTGTTAAGAGTGAATTTGTACTGATAATTGGCTACAAAAACGGTTGGGGCCGATAACCATAAATGTTAAACTTGTTCAATATTTACGACCAAAAATCTTCATGTGTGTGGGCAAGCCGACGACTCCTGAGTCATGACTCCGCGAACTGTGACTTGGAATGGAATGAAGCAAATCAAGAAGTGAGCTGACTGACAATAACCATGGACATTATATATGTATATAATGTCTATGACAACAACCCCCCCTTTAGCTCACCCAGTAGACTATAAAGTCCGTGTTCGTGCTGTTTCCAGGATTTTCTTCACAGTCTTCTCTTTTTTTTAGTTCGTAATTTTTCCGTTAAAAATTGTCCCAAGAACACCATTATTCCCTCTTCTTGTACGTCCTCTTCCATGCTGCATGCTGTGTTTTCCAGTTGTTGCTATCGGTTGTTGCTATGTTTCTTCTTTATCGTTTTTGTTAGATCACGTGTGATCAAGGGAGATTTCTGGCTTGGAGGACGAGATTCTAGATCGGTGTTGGGACAGAATCATGATGTGTGTGGTGTGCTGTGTTGAGATTATCGGAGCACACCACACACAGTACGATAAAAATTGTTCAATGCCTGACTTTTTATCTTCACGTGTGGGGTCTCTAACAGATGAACAAGACTAGGTAAAAACCTAGTATATGGCTGACCACAATTATCTGGGATGCCTGTTGAAATGCCTGACTGAAATGTGTGTCCCGACAGAGTGATGTTGTCATGCTTGTTTGTAGTTTATTTTTAGCCAAAGCTATAGTAGGTGGTTACTGAACTTTACAAAGGTGTTGCCCTCTCTCTCTGTCTGTCTCCTTCTGTGTTTGTGGAGATGAAACCTGAGCAGCATCATCCCCCCTCCTCTCCTGCTTTTGTTCTACCGCATCTGATTGGTCAAACACAGACACACATCGGTTCAGCTGCTCTGAGCTGCAGGTAGAGAACAGACAGGGAAATACAGGGAATGGAAAACAACGCTACTGGAAAAGAGCAAAATGCTCTCTTCTGCACAAGACAAGCTGTCGCTGTGGCTCTGTGCCCTCATTTCAACAAGACCAGCATCAAGGTCGGAGTAGGCTACACAACAGCGGTCCTAATGCGACATCCAAGCTAACAGCTAACACCGCTAACTTAGTAAACGGGACGAGCTCACCGCCATGATCAGAAAGCAATGGCAAAACAGGCGGGGACTGGAGAGAGAATTTTTTTTTTTTGTCACAGAAAGCTTTCAGTGTTGCTCTCTGCGTGTGGATTTAGACGCGTTGTCTGGTTCAGACAGAAGTTCTGCTCGACTCAGTCCTAGCCTGGGGACAAAACACAATGAGAACAGGTCAACAAAGCTGTCCCATGTTTCACATAAAGCTTTTAGTGTTGCTGTCTTCGCTTGTTTCAATGAAGAAATGGCCAGTTTTGAGAAAGTGCTGCGGTGATTAATTCAGAGCTGATTGCGCCTCAAGCAGCCATTGTACACAAGCATTTACACAGTCAGCCCCCCCCAAACTATCACATAGTCATGCCGAAGCAGCTCAGCAGAGGAGTAAAAACATCTTTCTCAACATGAAAGGCTTATAAGGTTGTTTTTTTTTCCTTTGTCATACAGAAATGTGGCCCAGTTATGGTTAAACAGAGGCTATAGCTATATCTGAGTATTTAGAGCAGTAGAGGCAGCCATTAAAGGACTTTCAGCAGAAGTAGACCCCGTCCACAGATCAACTCTGTCTGGATGAGCCATACATGATGTTAACTAGAGCCAAGCTAACACAGTGGAGGCAGCCATCACTGCCAGCATTCAGCACAAGCAAACGCAACTCTGTATTGTATGCCTCATGCAAAAAGCGTCACTCACTCACTCACTCACTCAACTACCGATAGACATACTCAGTCACAGCTATGTAGTAGTGTAGTGTATAGCTACGTAGCTATGTAGCTAACGTAGGTAAAGCTAAGCTCATAAAGCAGGTACTGAAGCTTTGTAGCCAACTTCTCTACATTACTTCTCTATGTAAGTTGCTAAAGCTCCCATTGAGAAAGCTAATTTAGCATTGGCTTACGTAGTAACGTTAAATATGTAGCTAGTGTGGCTGTGTTAGCTTTAACTAAAGCTTATGAAACTAAACTGAGCCACAGTTTGTGTATCTACCTCTAATACGGGTTCTAAAAATGTAAAAAAAAGATTAAAAAAAAAACTTGTATCCACAATTTACACTTAACTCTGATAGAGATGGAGTCTCAGATGTAGGGTCTGTGAGAGTGACTTTCTGCAGCCGGATTGTTTTGAGTAATTCTTTGTGGCTTATTTTGAGTCATTTTGTTCAGATTAGCTTTGTAATGTTGAAATTGTTGAAAACAAATTTGAGAGTTTGGCTGTATTGGTTATGCACCATATGCCCACTTCATGTCTATGACCGATGCCAAAGCCCACCAAGGGAGTGAGCGGTGCAACTGCTGGTCAAAGGGGGGTCAAGCTTTGGCATGGTACAGACTGCATGGTGTAAGTGAGCCCTGAGTTACCAAAGCCCAGCATAGTGTGTTCCTTTGTTTCTATTCATTAATGAATGTCCATTATTCCTTCTAAACTAGACCAGAACACAGATAGCTTATTTCATGATTATACTCGCAAAATATAAACAAGTTTCTTAAAATACCTCTGCAACATGCAATCAGTAAAAGTATCATGGCGGTGTATAGGTGCCAATGGCTGTACAACGGCTTAGTAATGGTATCACTATCAGACCATCTATTTGAGTTACATGGTATTAATGTTGTTGTACTATCTGGTGAGACAATAGTTTCCAAAGAGCCCATTGAAAATCAATACAACAAGGAGATGTGCTACAATCTCATCTCCCTTTGTCTTCTTTACGTCAGTAAGGTGTAGAGCAAGAGTATTGATATTTTTATTGCTGTGACAGTGGAGCTGCTCTCACTGAAACTTGTTCAAGGTAAAATAAATCTCTCTTTAAATGTCACAGTTTGGATTGTGCAATGAAGTAAAAGCAGCGGTATTAAAGGTGGAACAGGCACATTGAGACATTAAGCTCACATTGGAATTAGACAGGAATAATAGACTGAATCATTTTCACATCATTTAGCTGAACGTCACAATTACCATCATTGCTGGTAGTGAGACCCTTTTACTTCTTTACAAGTTAAGGGTCCAACGGAAAGCTGTAGTAAAGGTTAGAAACATACAGGAAGTCAACAGGTCAGAGGACATATTAAAGAGTGAATCTATTCCTCATTCTGCTGGGATTTCTGTATTTCTCCTTCTGTCTATAAGTTCACAAAAGAAAGCTGTCAGTGGAAATGTTATAATCAATGTGTCTAACAAATATCACTCCATGTTCTCTCCAATTTTGGGTTGTATTTCACATTGTGTTTTAATGTCACTATGCTCGGAACATTTTGTGCTACTGTTGAAAGTGCACACGAAGTCTGAAAAACATGAAAAAAAGCATATTTCCTCTTTGTTGAACTTGTTTTTCTGGTTCTGTCTTCAGATTCGCTCAGATCAGGACAAGGATGTTGGGATCCGCTACAGCATCACAGGAGCAGGAGCTGATCAGCCTCCGACTGGGATCTACAACATCGACCCCATCAGCGGCAACATGTTTGTCACCCAGCCCCTGGACAGAGAGGAGAGAGCCTCTTTTCATGTAAGAGAGAACTAGGACTCAGTCTCATTGATATGCTTCACTACTTCTCTTTGAACAGAGTTACTGGGGTGCTTTTATATGGACATCCTGGTTGTGAGCCTTGTCCTAGGATGGCGTTTATATGCACACAGAGAAATCTTGTTATTCATATCCCTGTATTCATGCTAAATACTACTAACCTGTACACAAACTGTACAGTTACGGTTTGGGACATGCAAAAAAATGTAGCAGGATGCTTTCACAGTGCCGTCAATCCAACTTCAATTCACAGAGCTTGGGACTTTTGGTAACTTGTAGCGTCATCAGTCATTTTTTGCCTCCAGAGTAAACTATGCTCTGGTATAATTTATGACTTGAAAATTTCACTGTTCAGATCACTGTTCATCTAAAATGCCAGAACATTCAGGCATTCAGGCGCCGCCATCAGCTCTGACAGGCGCTCTACTGCAGACTTAGCAGCTTGACGGTCACCCGCTCTCTCCGTGCAGGACTGGACCAGGTGTCTCTCTGCCACACATCCAAAACATTTCAAAGTGTCTGAAGTGAGATGAACAGTATAATCAAACCTCTTCAGCTAGTTGGCAGCTGTCAGTAAGTGGGAAAAGGCGTATACATGCCACAGTACTGCGTTTTCTTTCAGTTTTACAGGTAGCAAAATCAGGTTTCTTTAAACCAGGGCAAGAGCATACCCTTGTTTCTGAAAAAAAAAATGCTGTGAACATGCTCAAGCACAAAACAGAATACTTGAAAACCTGGTAGAAATCAGGAAACTTAAGGCCATGTAACCCAGCACACAATGAGCATTTTTAAAGGCTGTTTGAAAGCAAAAGGACCATAATGCATTGAAATAACATGAAATTATGGTTTTAGATTGTTAGCATAATTTTCGAATCAAGCAGATGATTTACATAAATTCTGGGAGATTTATGGGAAAGTAGTAAAGAGAAAGCCATTGTTGAAGAAAACTAATTAAAACTTTGCCAAAAGGCATGTGGGATATTCCATGGTCAAGCGGAAGGAAGTTCATTGATCTGATGAGACCAAAAAGGGGCTTTTTTTGGCCATCAGACAAGATGCTGTTTTTTAGAGGACAACAAACACACCATCACCACTTTGAAGCACAGTGGTGGCAGCATCATGCTGTGGGGATGCTTCTCAGCAGCCAGCCCTTGAAGGCTCGTAAAGGTAGAGGGTAAAATAATTCTGGCAACATACAGGAAAATCCCAGAGGACAATCATTTTCAGTCTACAAGAGAACTACGGCTTGGGAGAAGATTTATTTTCTAGCAAGACAAGAAGCATATAGTGAAAGCTACACAGAAAGACAATAAAGGTGAATGTTCTGGAGTGGCCGACTCAGAGTCCAGATCTCAATCTGATAGAGAATATGCGGCTGAAGATGAAAAGGGATGTTCACACCCTCAGCAGTTTTGCAAGGAAGAATGGAGTGAAATTGCAGTGTCCAGATGTGCAAACCTGATAAAGATCTATCCACACAGACTCAGTGTTGTGATCGTAGCCAAAGGTTCATCTACTAAATACTGACTGGAATGTGTGTGTGTGTGGGGGGGGTGTTATACAGTCACTTAATTCACATTACAAATTTTTATTTAATTAGCATTACTCTGTAGAAATCCGCTTCGACATAAAGAGGTTTTTTTTGTAATTTGAATGCGCAACCTGTAGGGATAGGACTAAGTGGTTGGGGCAAGAGGTGTATTGAGATCGAGCCTCTTTGTCCTCTCTACCACTCTATTTTCATCAGTCTCATTATTTCCTAACGACCCACAAGAAAATGTGCCTTTTCTTTACATTCTGTGTCCACCTTACTCTTCCTCTGAGGTCTCATGTCCCACCATCATCTGGGCCTCATCCAGTGATTTGTTGTTCTTTGTTAAATGCTGTCCAGGACTTTCATATGAGCCTCTCCAGGCTCTGATTGATGCAGAAGCCCAAATGAAATAATGAATGCCTTGGCAAAACACACAGCCACTTGAGCTGTCATTTTGAAGTTTAGCTGCACAGAGCGGTGTAGGATAGATAGAACTCGGTGAACAAGAGACAGCGGCGAGGAAAAATGTTGTTCTCTCTATCACAGTTAATGAGCAGGTGCAGCTTCAAGTCTGTGCGAACATTTCTGTGGGCCCACAAAGATTGTGTGGGTACAAGCCCTGAATGCTGATTCATATTTGATGTGTGTTCATACCCTAAACAGGGTCTCTCTTCCCCCTTCTTTTCTCTCTGTCTGCATGCACGTTTCCCACATTGTGCTGCTGCTGTTTTACTTCACAACCTCCAAACATAGTTTCACACTAACCTCAAGCACTTCACAGCTGAGCTGGTCAAAGATGCAGGCTGATAGATGTACAGTTAGCCTGCATATGGCCCATAAGATTCCCCACAACCATACACACACATAGGCACACAAAGCAGGCAGTAGATATGAGTTCATGACTGGCCCCTCTGGAACTGCGGGTTAAACAGCTTCGTAAATGTGTGAATTAAATATTCAAGCCACATGAGACCGGTGTTAATGCGAGGCCATTGGTTCATATACGCACATTACAGGTTTCAATTTATATCAGCAAAGACTAACACCTCCACTCGAGGTGAGCTCTGGTGTCAGACTCCCAGAGCCCACGTGCCTGTCAGTATGACGGATGGCTACGCTGCTGATAGGGCTAATTCAAAAGCACACTGCTGTCTCAGAGGTAGTTTAGAATAAAGGAGAGTGTATCAGGGCACACTCTCAGAAGTATGTACACAATATAAACACTAAGGAAACACTTTGTGCAGTGACTATAAACAAACACAAAGCTCTGGGTGATTGTCTTCTTGATTGGTTAGTGTTGTACTTCTGTGTATGATCCATTAGGTCTGAGATGAGCCTCTTGTTACTTAACTTGCTGTGTTCAGGCTCAGGACGCTGCTGTGTGTGCTTTCTGACTCTCTGTACCTGCTTTCATACACTCAACCAGCAAACTGGGATCAATAAAACAGGCGGTATATTGGCTTTGGAAAAGGACAGCTGCCCTGTAAACACTTCTCTGACACAGTGAAAAACAACATGTTAGGACGAATGGAGCTCCTTTACACTGGCATGCACTGTTTCAACTGTTCTGGTCCCAACAATGAGTAACTGGGCTTTGGGTGTTGGTCTATACAGGGTATGAGTGTTAAACTTAGAGCTCAGTGCCTATGTGTGCTGAAGACACAGTTGTACAGTTCATCCTCAGATTCTACATAGTCCATCCCATCTGTGCAGTGTTCCATCCAGAGCAAATCCCTCCCTTTTAAGTCAGTCTTTGGGTTTTCTCAGCACATGCCAGATGCATCACTTCACCCTGCTCCACTTGAGATACATGCCAGGTCTATTTTCAGCAAAGCTCGCTGCCACACGTGCCACACTGCACAAGGTAGATTGACTCAAGCAGGAAGGGGACTGCACAGAGCTTCTGGTCAGTTTGAAAGTACACAACATAATGTAGACTCCTGATTGAAGATCCGATCACTATATAAGTATGAAATCACAATTGCAGCCAATCCACAAGTCATGGGTCAGTAATATGACACCATGGACCAAGGGATGTACTCAACCATGGTCAGCATTGTGTAACATAACTTTTAAAGCTAACTTATTATGTTACTGCATGACTGACTGAGGAAAATAACACATTAGAGGACTCTTGTGTATTTCCACAGAAGTATACCCTGTATCCCCTTAATTACTCACACTTGTCAGTTATTAAAACATCATGCAGCCTGTATAATGCATCAGTTCTGCTCTCATCCTGCAGCCTAACATAGCAGATATGAAAACTTTGCAGATATTAATATGACAACAAACTGGACAAAGGTACACAGTATCACGCACAGGCTGTGTGTACATAAAACTGTTGGCCTATTCTTAACTGGAACAACCCATTAAAAACACAGAACAACACAAGCCATTGAACCTACGTTTAACCATGACAATCTTTTTGTCCATTTCATCAGACAGTCTCACTGCAGACCGTTCATCTGAGATGACATATATCTCAGAATGAAAACTCATGCTAAAACTAGAAATAGAACCAGAGTACACTTCCATTTAGGGTGAAGGTAAGGGTCAGGATACCAAAAGTTAAAGTTAAAAACCTGAACTCTAAAACCTGATTACGAAACGTTTAATAAAGCAATAAAGCTTACGTTGCTATAGATAACTGAGCTACATAGCTAGTGTATCTAAAGCTAAGCTTACAAAACAGCTCTGTAAGCTAGCTTTAGCTACGTTTGCAAAAGCTTACATTGCTAAAGCCAACTTAGCTATAGATAACTGAGCTACATAGCTAATGTATCTTAAAGCTAAGCTCACAAAACAGCTATGTAAGCTATGTAGATATATAGCTAAGTTAACTTTAGCTATGTTTGCTGAGGCTTACATTGCTAAAGCCAACTTAGCTTAATAACTGAGCTACATAGCTACTGAATCTAAAGCTAAACTCACAAAAAACTATGTAAGCTTTGTAGACACACGATTCATTTAGCTACTTCAGCTTTAGCTGAGTTTGCTTTAGCTCATATTGCTAATTTAGCTAAATTAGCTTATGTAGTAATGTTAATGGCATAGCTAGCATAGCTGCAGTTGCTTTAGCTAAAGCTAACAAAGCGAGAGCTTGCTGTTGTGCATCTTCTTTGTCTGCACATCATTTAGTCCCAGATTAGACCTCTGACTTTTATCTCTGTTTATTTAAGAAATGTTGCTTAGTATGCAATGTTTGCCATTTGGTTATGTCATAAAAAACTGCCTATTTTTTTATGAATAAGCTGAATTTGAAAAAAAAAAAAAAACATTTAAAACTGGCAATGTATACTGGCAAACTACAGCGCTTCTGAGATATAAGGGGCCTCTGATGAACGATCTGTGAGAGTGGCAATCAGAGATATACGATCTACCACCAGACCCCTGTTCTTTCACCCAAATATTACATTTAAAGAAGAATGCCATCCTTTCTGCCATCTGACAAGCTCAGTAAGACAGTGGTGTACATGCAGGTAGGGGAGAAACAGAAACACTAATGATGCTTCAGGCCAGGGATGTTTTTTTTTTTTCTTAAAGGAAAGATGGTAGTTCCGTGTTGAGACTTTGCCTGTTCTTAAGTTACCAAGATTAGAATTGCACAATGCAATAACTTAAATCATAATTAATCACTTATTAGATAGTTTGTATAAAGGCATGTTTGAATAAACCACACGTGTTGCCCAGTTTTCTTAGGGCTTTATTAAAGAAACAGTGAAAATTAATGTTAGTTTTTGACAACATGTGGGTCACAGGGGCTCAGCTTTTCTTAGATACCAGTTGTGGGGCTCAAAGGAAAAATACGTTGGAAACAGATGACTGTGTAACACGCTACCCCTATCACTGCCATGATAAAAGCAAATAATCATGGAAAAATATGGAAATGAACAGGAAACCAACCCCAGATAAGCAAAATAACCTATTAGTTTCGTGGTGGTTTTACTTTATACATGGTTTTCCTCACTTGATCTTGCAATTCTCAAAAGAACTTGTAGTATTTCTGTGATCTCACATCTTCAGCTACTCTGGGCTTTGCTCCACTTCAGAGATTCATCCAGTGGGTGAGGGTGTATGCTGTCAGTCAGAGCAGAATGAAACACTTAAATCATGGACTATGTAGAAATTATAGGACGTAAACCTTCATGCAAGGCGAAAAGTCACAGCTTTGCTGATACAGCCTTAAACCTTTGCACCCTTCATGTCAATGTGGTTGCCCCCTTTTCCCTGCAAAATGGACATCCAGAAAATAAAAAAGACATGCCCAGTATTATTCTTACTGATCAATACAGCTGCTTTATTCAGTATCAGAATGTATGCATCACTAATCGATACCCCTGTGGACCCGTGCTGTTTGTGATGTGATGAATCATTCACTTTAAAGAATGTAGCCATGGTTTGACCCAGGGGAAACTTTGCCGCATG
This sequence comes from Cheilinus undulatus, assembly GCF_018320785.1. Lineage (NCBI taxonomy): Eukaryota > Metazoa > Chordata > Actinopteri > Labriformes > Labridae > Cheilinus > Cheilinus undulatus. The sequence continues at coordinate 17,296,092 of NC_054867.1, forward strand.
CTTTTTTTCTCTTTCAACTTGACATGAAGTTCCCAGTGCTGCTGCGCTCTCGCAGGACAAACTTTGCTTGTTAGTTTTGGGTTCAAGAGAAAAGAGAGACGAGGCTGCTGTTTTTGACAGAAAAGCACCAGAGGAAGTGATCTGTGAGGTGAGGAGAGTGGGTGTTAGCCTGAGCTTCAGTTTTGTCAGACAGATCTCCTTTGAGTCCAGAGGGCGGGAGGAGAATTGAGTAAATATGAGACTTTTTTCTCATATTTCTTTGAAAAATGCATGTACTACACTGAACAATGAGTGTTTGTGTGTTTAACACAGATTTATGGATCAGGTTGAGAAAAGGTGATGCAGTTTTTGTTCATATTTTGAAGAAGACAAAGAGAGAATTGTTTCCATGTTTGTTTTAAACCTTTATTTTGGCTCAGGCACAGACTCCTCAGGTTTTTTGGTTAAAAGGTCACAATTTTATGGAGCTGTGAGATAACCCCATTAACCCCATCAGATAACCCCATCAGGGACAAGGATCTCTGTCAGAGAAGGCTGAATATTCAAAGACCTATCACAAGCATATCTCTCATCCACCTGGGCTCTATTTCATAAAGCAGGAGGAAACTCAAACTCAAGAATGAGGGGTGGGTCCAGCTTGTTTTAAAAGGAGTGGAAACTTAAGCTTGAAGTCAGTTACCATGGTAACTTAGTCTGTGAAGCTAACCTGGTCAGGGGTTTCTCTCAGTCTTCTCTCCCTGCAAGAGCTAGAGACGCTGTTTCATGTCTGCATTCTTTCATTCATTCAGTTCATATCAGGTGTGTTTTATGCATATAAAGACACTACTACATTGAACATACTTTTTTTTATCAAACATGGCATCCCATAGTTGACGATCATAGATGACAGGTCTGCATCACTCCATATGAAGTTACATTTACGTTGGTTAATATGGATTTAATTGGGCTGAATTGATGAACTAAAAAAGATAAAGGTGAGAGTCATTTATGTTTGAAACCAACATTACACTGAGGATTAAACACAAATTGTGCCACTTTGAAGAAATGAGCTAAAGCATTGAGAGAAGACTATAATTGTATTAGATAAAAGGTGTCGATTTACGATATTATAGTAGTAAATTTACTGGTTTAAAGTGGAAATTTGCTGTTCTGAAACTGAAAACTCATAGTTTCTCATCTGAAGGTAGATCAACTCAGAGCTCAGGGTTAGTTTCTGAGTTTGTTGATCTATCTTGTTGAAATGGGTCATGGACCATCCCAGCTAAAATGTTCCTTTATTTCAGCGGGGGAAAAACTAAGAGATATTCAGAGCAGCTTGGCTGAAGTGGGTTGAAGGATCCAGCAGTAAATTAGATGTTGGTCTATTCTGTGTTCTGCTGTGATGGATAGGTGAGGGAGGCTGTTACTTTGCCTGAGGGTTATTTTTCTTTTATTCATCTTTAAAGGTTTTTATACGTTTGTCTTTTTCAGAGTTGAATATGTAAGGAAAGAGTTTTTTGCAGACCGTATAGACTCTTATCACTGTTTTTGTATTTATGACATTGTGTTTAAACTATGACTTCAATTAGAATGTAAAGAAATGTATTTAGACGCAGTAGTTCTTGATATTTCTTAGTGTCTTTATGTTTTAAAGTAACAACACCAGCATGCTACAGTTTCAGATAAAGGTCACCAGTTAACATGGTCGCTGGTAAAACCATGACACATGCTTTCCTACAGCATCAGCAACAGTGAGGGATATTTGTGCGTATTATGTATGTTATTTGTAAATTACACATTGATATCTGGGCTCCTACTCTGAGGAGTCCCATTTCCAAAATGACTATTTTATGAATAATCATGATTGTATTTGCATTTTTATGGATTTGTGAGGAAACTTTGTGAGCTTGAATTTTTAAACTTTATTCGTTTTACAATGCCTTGAGGAGGGTGGAGGGTTGCTCCGAACCACGTCATGAATGAACTGATGGAGGAGAAAGCCACATTTAAAATGGGCAGCAGTGATATGATAGGGAGTGGAGCAGTGCTATTGGATAGGTGTGACCAGGTGTTGTGAGCAGCTGATTATGGTGTGACAGAGAGCATGAATAAGGGAGTGCAGGCATGAACTACTAAACCAGCGTGGAGAATATGGTCTTCCTGACTAAACTTACGCGAAGCTTCATTTTATAAAATAAAGTTTGAAAATCATGAAAAGTGAGGCAGTAAAATCAGCTCCAGCATGGAGGGCATGTCAGTTGAATGAGCCGAAGCTACGCCCAATCACAAAAAAAATCCTCTCTTAATGTTGGAATCATCTGTGTGCTCTGTTGGAGCGGTCATCTTTCTGTGCCAGCCACCAGAGAAACAATCACATTTATGTCATGGCAGGCAGACAGTTTAGAGCTAGAACATCTGTTTCTTTTTTCTCATCCTCTATTTAACTCTTCAAGTGTTCCTAATAACTCACTTACTGAGTCATATTCTGAGACTTTTGACCTTAAGTCTCTTTCCTGTTTCTAAGACTTTTTTGTTGTTAAGTTGCCACTGAAAAAAAAAAACGTAATTTCCTGAAGTTGCTCTTAAAAAAAAAAAAAAAGTCTTCAATGATGATTAGAATTGGAGGCTAGTATTTTGTAATCCATGGGCCACTGTGGCTGACAGATTTGACAGATTTTCGTCACAATGGACATAAAAAACAGCATTTAACTGGCTGTTAACTATGGCTGGGTAATTAATTGCAAATTGGATTGAATCGCAGTATGACCTGCTGCAATGTGAATTGCAGACAGAGCAATATTTCTTTAGTCTGACATTTGTCAAAATACTAGTTTGATAAAAAAAAAAATTGCAGAGATTATATTTGCTACACATTATGCAAACATACAAATGTCTTTTTTTAGTATGCTTTACTAAAATTCTACTTTTCTTGTTAATGTTTAGTTTATCAACGCTAGTGTTAGAGCTATTCACATTGTTTTGTTTAGTTTGATTATTTTACTTTTATTTATTATTTGTTTGGGGAGAACTTGAGGATTAATTTTGGTATCACTAATGTTATCATATAGAGTTTTAAGTATTGATTGGGACTTTTGGCACAAGGTGACATCTACTAGTATATTATGGGCAGGTAGGATAGGATGGGCGGCCACAGGTGAATGGGGTTTTTTTTCTATGAAGGCGTGAGTTAGGAGCACACCAGGACAACACCAATTGTTTGGGAGAAACCTTTGTGAATAAACACATAAGAAGCTATATTTTTGTATGGACAATTTTTTAGCCTGAGTAAGATCCACTATCCCTGGGCCACAGAGGTTGGTTTGATTTTGAGTTTGTTTGTTAATTAACAAGAGCAAATCACAGCTATAACTAGAATGACATAAATATGATCATCCCTTTTAATTTGTTATATAAGCAAAAATCGCAATAAGATATTTCGTGCAAAATCTTGGACTCCTATTTCAATTTATCTAACATTGTGCTGGTTATCATGTAGAATGATGTATTGCTTGTGTTTGTTGAAGCATACATAAGAAGAGGGACTTAAAAATAATTAAATTGCAACTCGATCAAAATTGCAATTTCAGCGGAAATTGCGTGGGGATGCTAAGAGCTGAATTGTGGAAGAACTGCTGAAAATAGCTAAAAGCACAAAAATAGCTGAAAATAGCATAAGAATATAGGGCATCTGCTGAAAATGCCATTCAATAGCTCAAAAAAGGATTGAAATAGCTGAAAAAAGCCTGAAAAGAGCTGAAAATAGCCTAAAAATAGCTGAAAGTAGCCTGAAAGTAGCTGAAAATTGCATTCAATTGCTGGAATAGCATGAAAATATAAAAAAAATATCAATAGTATGGATGCTTAGCATCCCCACTAATCACAACATTGGGGAAAAATTGCAATTACATTATTTTTCATATATTGTTCAGCCCTACTGTTAACTGTCAATAAAGGCAGTGACATCTGCTAACAACAGACTGTACTGAGATGAACTGATTGGTGATTATATATCATTGTGATATTTTGATTCCCTTTTGTGGACCTGTGATGTCGCCATTCCACATATTTGCCCCGCCCAAATTAAACCCAGCCAGGAAAGGGGTGAAAAACTTTCTAACAAGCTAAATTAAACAACCTGTCACATGTTGATCTGAATGTTTTCACATTTACAGCAACCATATTCCAACATATCAAGTGTGTTAAGACACATTTTTTCTTTAAAGAGGTTTCTTTCTCCGTAAAAACCAAATTATATTGACCATGATTTGTTCATAAAATCAGTAAAAAGGTAACACATCTAAGGGGTTAAGCACTTTATATAGGCACTGTAAGCATAAATAATGTTGTGTTTTCTGTCAGGTTTTCCTTGGTGTATTCACACTGTTTAAATCAGCTGATAAAAATGCTACAAAAAAAAAGGCTAAAACAAGTATTATCTTGAACACATTTTATCAAGCAGACTGGAGCAGCTGCTGAAAATTCACCTCTTTCTAACAACATGGGATTGTGTTGTGAATCAGGAATCATTTTGAATCAAAAATTAATTAAAATCATTACCATCAGAGTTGAATCTAATTGGATGGCGAGATACTGAGAGATTTACAACTCAAGTCTTTATATCAACACTCCCTCACCACAACCATCACCAAGGCTCCTTTGATAAGTGGACAAAAAAGTACATTTCAAACAGCAATTGTTAGAGAAAACCTGCAAGGTTATAAATTTAAAGCTTTTTGGCTTAACAGGCAATAGCTAAAATATTTTCACATAAAAGTAAAAGCACCATGTAGAGAGGTAACTGTCAAGGCTTTTTGAATAGATAAAAGGGAGGTTATGTTATGGATAAAGAGACCTACATAACAGGCTGTATTCTTCCTCTAAGTTTGGTCCAGTCATACTAAAAGTCACCGTGCAGAATACTGATGCAGACTCGCAGACAGACTCTGGTCTGCTGTCTGAGTGGAACACACGCTCCTCCAGGCCTTCAGATCACATTTCCAAATCCTCAATGGAGCACACTAACAGAGGCAAACACAGATGAAGTTATAGAAATAATCACATCACAGAAACGTAAGAAAAGTGCATAAATAAACAAACACTAACCCAAAAGGGCAGACATGCACGCACAGATAAGACTCCACAGCCATTCTACATTTACACATAGACATCCTGCAGTGAAGCCGTCACACAAATCATAGTCACACATCCCTCAGCGTGCAGTGTTCACAGCTGAGAAAACAGATTGGGCTTGTTTGTTTGTTGGGTCTCTTCCTCATGTTTGTTTGCTGTACTTCAGCCAATGGAAAACTAGCATCTTGAGGATCATTAAGTGGCTAAAGAGGCCTCTTCTGATTGGTGTTTGTGTCTCCTCAGTGTGTATCTGTCAGCGCCTGTGTTAATATGCGTAAACATGTGTCTGAATCACTGTTTGGATGCGTGTCTGGGTGTGTTTTGATACATCCTTGACAGGCAGGCACAAAAGCCGACATGATTAGTTGTGTTTTGGTGAAGGCAGGTGCCGCCATTCAATCTCTCATGTCACCCAACAATACATCACGACTCCCTGTGAATAGGCTGGCAGGCAGATCCTCCTCCACCGTGTTGTTGCAGACAAAATTGCTTGCTGCCTGTGTGTCACTCCCAGCCAGAATGAGGAACCAAGTTCTCTAAGCGAGCCAAGCCGTGATGGAATAACATTTCTGCAGAGGATATGAATTTCCAGGCAATTGAATGAGGCTAATGTAAGTCGCGGCGAGCAGAGACTGGGGCTGTTACAAAGCTTTGCGTTATGTTCGATATCATTAGCAGGGATTGGTGGGGGAGAGAAGGGTGTAGCAGCAGTGGTGGAGATTAAGACATCCCACCGTAGATGATGATTGCTTTTGTCAGTCCTCCCTGTTCGAGCCCCCACACCCCCACACTGCCTCTTTGTGTTTTCATCTCTCATTTACTTGCACAAGGCTCAGTCACTCCTGCTCTTCTTTCCATTTCATGCGCCTTTTCCCTGCAACACTTCCCCCCTCTGCATTCCCCTCCTTTTTGCTCTCTCTGTTCTCACAAATTGTGAAGGAACAGCTCATCAGTCAAGCACAGCCCTCCAAATGGTGAGCTTTGTCAAACCAAACGAGACTAAATTCTTACCCAAACAGGAAAAAAAGCCACAGCTTGAGCAGTAACACCTCTGATATTTTTCGGGCCTCTGGCTGTGCTTACAACGAAAAAGGTGTTGTTTGTGTGTCTGGAACATTTCACTACTCTGCCCCGTTCTGCGTTATTGTTGTCCGTGCCAAGATATCAACGGGATACTCATGCCCTGTTGGCAGACAAGAAACAGAACATTTGCCAGTTGAACAAAGTTGCCAATTAGCAAAGTCAAAGTTGTGTTATGTGCTGAGTTCCCGTCCAGACAGTCTGCAGAGTTTCATATCAATCAAGCTAGTGGCCTGTTGTCAGCAGAGCTACATTTGGAATATAGATTCAGGCTTACATCCAGAGGCGAATGCTAATGATCCCATCTTTTTTTTTTCTGTCTGTGCATTTATGTATACCCACAGCTGCGAGCCCATGCAGTGGACATGAATGGTAACCAGGTGGAGAATCCGATTGATCTGTACATCTATGTGATCGACATGAACGACAACAGACCTGAGTTTCAGAACCAGGTGTACAACGGCTCTGTGGCTGAAGGCTCCAAACCAGGTAAGATGGCTTAAAATCATGCACATGGTAACACTGGAGTATGAAGAAGTACATTCAAATTGTCTTTAAAGCATTGCTAAGCTAAAACATTTATGGGGAAAAGAAGGCTTTACTATTACACCATTACACCAACATGGAGTGTAATGGCAGTGTATTCAAATACATGTGCTTCAATGTTGAGATGGCCCATCCTTTTGCAGCTATAAAAGCCTCAACTCTTCTTGGAGGCTTTCCACAAGATTTTGGAGTGTTTCTGTGGGAAATTGTGCCCATTCACTCTGTAGAGCATTTATGAGATCAGGCACTGATGTTGGATGAGAAGGCTTGGCTTGCAGTCTCTGTTCCAGTAGCCCCAAAGTTTCTCCATGGGTGCTCATCAGACCATGTTTTATGGTTCTTTCTTTGTGCACTGCAGCACAGTCATGTTGGAATAGTAAAGGGCCTTCCCCTAAATTGTTGCCACAAAGTTGGAAGTATAGCATTGTCCAAAATGTCTTGGTATGTTGAAGCATTATGATTGACCTTCACTGGATATAAGGGGCCTAGCACAAACCCTGAAAAACAGCCCCATACCCCTCCCCACCAAACATCACAGTTGGCACAATGCATCAGCCCATCTAACTGCCAAACAGAGAAGCATGATTTATCACTCCACAGAACACGTTTCCACTGCAACAGTCCAGTGTCTGTGTGCTCTACGCCTCTCCATCCGATGCTTGACATTGGACTTGGTGATGTGAGGCTTGCATGTCGCTGCTCAGCCATGGAAATCCATAGAAGCTCCTGCTGCTGTTTGTGCTTACATTAAGGCCAGTGGAAGTTGAGAACTCTTCAGCTATGAAATCAGCAGAGAGTTGGACATTTAAATGCACCATGTGCCCTTGCAGTTGTTGACCCAGTTCTGAGATTTAACATGGGCTTCCACTTTGTGGCTGAGTCGCTGTTGTTCCTAAACGCTTCCACTTTCTTATAATATCACTTACAGTTGACAGTGGAATATCCAGCAGGGGTGATGTTTCACAAACCATCTTATTGCAAAGGTAGCACCTGAAGAACACAGTTACTCCCTCTGATTGTTCTGATTAAAACACCTGCATTCAATAATTACCAGATACTTTTGCCCATATAGTTTACATTAAACACTTAGAAAGAGCAAACACACAAGGAGCAATCATTGAAAAAGCAAGCAATAGAAATAAAAAACTGTTAGATTTAAGTTAAAATATTACTAATAATTTAGGATAAAGACCACTGAGCCCTAACCCAGGCCCAATGAAGGGTATTGACCAGGGCTGAGGGGTCAGTGCTACCCAAAAAATTTATTCGGCTCTCAAGTGGTCACCCTAAAACCCTATCAATGATTGGCTATTTGCCTTTTCAGGGTCTGAACTTCTATTAAAGTACACTTTTTGGCTTTTGTTGCAAGCTGCTAGTAGCTTTCTGTGCATTTCAGTGGAGCACGTTTCCTTTTTTGTGGTGCCCAAGTTAGGTTTTTCACTCGCCGATACCAACCATGTTAAATCAGCCTGTACTAATGCATGTTTTGATATAGCAGCTGGTTCAGCAGTTGGTCAGGTTGTTTGTTTGTTTGATTCTCAGAAGGGAAAAATGTGACTCCTGTGGTGGTCACAGAAAAAAAAACATGGATCCAGAATCAACTGATGAGTATGTGTTTATCATAAATCAGATTTTCTTATAATGACTGACAAGTGGATTTCTGTGGAAATGGCCAGTCATTAAGTCAATCTGGATAAAACTGTTTCCATCTTAATTGTTTTCGGGGTTGCCTTAATAGCTGTTGTGATTTTAGAAAATACCCTAAATACCGCAACACAGTTTGCACATCTTCCAAATTGCATCTTCTGGGGGCCAGGAGGGAAGCTGTGGGGGGCATGATGTGGCCCTTGGGCTGCCAGTTGATGATCACTTGGCTTAACACTGCAAATAGTGGAATAAATAAAAGACAATAAGTCTCAGAACATTAACTCAGCTATTTTATGCAAATGATGCAATTATTCTATATTGGTGAGAAAGAAATCCCACCCAAATAACTGTACATATTTAAGTTCTCATAAAGGAGTCACATTTCGCTTTACTTGAGTTTAGATGAAAACACATCAACTTCACCTTCATGTTATAGACAGTTCCAGATCTTAAACACATCATGATGTACCTTTTGTTAGCTACTGACTAAAACTTTTCTAACTTAAGTGAACAGGCTGTGATCTGCTGGTACAATCCAGCTTCCCTTTTTTAATTGAAGAAACTCAAAACAAAGTTTTGGGATCTTAAAAACCGCTGCTTAAAGATGCTGCAAGAGTTGTTTTTGAGCAGATAGTCTAAGATGCTGCATTTTAGTTTAATTTGCACTTAGTAGCCTGTAATTTAGTCGTCTTTTATATTTACACTTAAATGCACACCCAGTGCTTCTTTAAGACATCAGAGTATTGACTAGGGGATTGGAATAGGGACTCAAAGCATTATTCCTAAATTTTCAATCATTTTCAGTAAATATCGGCTACTTATGATCAGTTGGAGATCAATCCAGGTTTCCCTATTTCGTTTTGTTTAATACATAGTATAAAAGCATATATTCATATACCATATAAAGCATATATATATATATACCACATATACAAGAACTAAAAGTATCACAGTATTTTTCATCTTGTTATGTTTTTGCTCTTTCTGATAACAGTATTATTTTGCAGGACTAAAAAATCAAGAGATAGTACATTTTAATGTTCATTAAGGTATAACAAGCCACCTTCTCCTCCTAAAACAAGCCAGCGACAGCACACTAAACTCATGTCTGTGTATAAGATCACAGAAAAAAAGTCTTTCTGCATTCATGTCTTTGTAACTTCACCTGCATTTTAAGGTTGAATTTCTCTTATGTGTCAAGCTCCTACCAACAATATCATATTTACTGCGTTAGCAATAAAACCACTCGAGAGAAATAGCAATTACAGACTTTTATTTTGAAAAACTTGTTTGAAATAGTGTGTTTACTTTAAATCTTACTTGGCAGAGGTGCTGGTGAGTGTACAAAGCTACCATGTTTACAGCTGCTTCTCTGATCTCGTTTAATGGCACAACTCATTTATTTGAATCATCATGGACTAAAAATAAGCCCATCAACATGAACAGATTTTTTTTTTAATTATTATTATTCACTGGGGCCTTTATTTGATAGGACAGCCAAAAAGAGGCAGGAAACATGGGGATAGAGATTGGGGTAAGAGATGCAGCTAACACACTGACACTGAAAATCGTTACTGCCACCCATGCATCGAGTACTATAGCCTCTGCCTATGGATGCCTGCTCTACCCACGGAGCTCCACCAGCACCAGTGAATAGTTTCAAACAGTTTTTAGGCTGTTATTATACAAATGGCTGCAGTGCTCAGCTCAAAATGAACTTTTCCAGCTCACAGCTTGTGTTAAAGCCCCATACAGGTCAACAGAGATGCTCTACAAAGCGAGGACACTCGCTACATGTTGCTCTTATTGCAAAAGTCAAACTTGGAGTTTTATGCGTTTGCTAAAGACAGCATCAGTTATGCCTCATGTATGTAATACAATGCAATGCATACATTCAAAGTGGTGAATCCTTCATCCAGTTTTATTAGATACACATATGAATCCAGCATCTATACTGTACTACTGGAGAGGTCTATAAATTAAATGATAAATGGTTCCATTGTGTGTGCATATACAGAAACTTAATACAGCCCCTACATAAGTGAGTGCCTCAGTTGGACCACAGATAATCTGCTCCCATTCCTGTGATCACCTCACAAATGCATCAATGTATCTTGTTCAGAAGGTCATGATGTGTCCCGTTTGCACAGATGAGATTCAGGGTTTCATACCTGCAGGGAGCAAAGCTTTCACCAAAGAATAGTTGAACAAGAAGTACTACCTTCATTTTTATTGAACAATATGATCTCAAATGGCACTTTTTGTTCGGGTTTGATTGACTGAGTCATCATGAGGGCCATAAAACACATTTGATACAAGCCTGTAATCATTTGCAATTGTAACCATTGAAATCAATGCACGTTAAATTACCACTTTTCCTGGCATTTGTAGCCTCTGTGCTGTGCTCAGCAGAAGATTATTAGTGCAATAATCCATTTGAAGCTGTGCTTTAGACTGATTCATGAATAGCTGAAAGGTTTTATCGGATTAGTTTAAACGGCTAACAACTGCAAGAAGAAAGTGTTCAGTGTAACACACAGCCCCTAATTGCTCAAAGATCATTTATATATCTTTGACTTTTAATTAATTTGAGTCTTTATGGGTCATTCTACTTCAGTGTGTTTGACCGATCACACCATCTTTTTTCTTTTCAGTTTTCATCTGGCCCTCGGAAATTCTTCATGATTTAATTTTACTTACAGAATCCTCAAAAAAGAAAAAAAACTGCACTCGGGTGGCTAACCAGCATTTTTTAGTTGTGAACTCACCGTGACTTTTGAAGTTTTCAGCCAGTTGAGATGGGGTCAAGCTCATGCGATATTTGTGTGAGGGTGTCTTGGCTGGATGCATCATTATCAGATTCTGCAGAGCATGGAGAGACGCAGACCATCCCTCAGAATCAGGAGACAGAGTTGTGGTCAGTGCAAAGCCGGAGACGGGAGCAGAATGTGCAAGTAGCTCTCATGTCTCGACTGGAAGAACTCTTGTTCTAACAATCAGACCCCGAGGACCCATGTTTGTCTTCACGGCGTTCAAGATATTGTTCTGCTGCAAAGTTTAATCTCAGGGGGATTTGTAAACAATATAGAAAAGCATTGTGTGTGTGTATGTGTGAACAGATGAACAAGTATGGGATTGACTGTGTGAGCGTGCATGTGCGTTGTCTGTGTGTGTGGTTACTCCTCAGTGGAGCATGGCTCTATATACAGGGCTCCTAATTAGCCAGTGCAACCAGACATTCCAAAAGCTTCTTTCTTCATTTTTTTTACACTGATACTCCACTTTGTTTAAAATGGGAGCGAGCGACGACAAAAGTCTTTGAATTAGGGTTTGTTTTGAACAGAATGCAGCCTGTGATACCAATTAACAAGAAATATATTAGCCTTCTGTACGTGCAGGATAATTGCTGTGCCCTTCACTAAGCATCTACTTCCAGGTAACATTTGTTTGTGTCAGGTGTTGAGGGTTGGGTATCAAAAAGCATATTGAAACTGGAGTGTAGCACTTGTAGTCTGTCTTTTCACTCACTGGTGATGAAATTTAATGAGGAAAATAGGCTGTGAAGCCGACTGGCCTGATGGTCTGTTTATTCAAAGAAACACAAAAGACAGTCTAAAGTGTGAAGCCTGATTTATACTTCGGCATTTAATCTATGCCAAAGCTTACACTGTAGGACTGTGTAGCTGTAAACCTTACACAGATGCTTGTGGCAGACATGCACGGCCCTGAAGAGTAACTAAACCCTTCAGTTTCAGCTGAGGTGCATCTATTCTGGGATTTCAATAAATGCTTAAGAACGTCATGGAAAGGCCTGGGACTAAGGGCAGTTTAGGTGCATCCACTCCACTTTCTGCTGTCTCTCATCAGCCACAGCATCATTCAGTCCATGCTAGAGCTGCTCAATTAATGTAAAAAACGAATAACTAAACTAAAAACCACAATGATTTCTATTGATATTGAGATCATTATGTGATTATCCTGATGATTAATGATAAAAAAGATTGATGTAATAATTTCCAAAATTAATGGCATGACTTTATTTTACAAAACTTTCAAAAAAAGATTTCCCCTTTTATCTGCTTGCAACTACCTGCAACCAGCTGTCTGTATCTTGACAAGCTGAATCGCAGGTGACTGCATCAGATGGTTTAATTGGTGCTGCAATGGCTCAGTTCAGACTGCTGCAACTATCGCCAGTGACGTTCTAAAAGTGCCTCACAACGTTGTTAATCTTTAGTTTGAACTGGGCTTTACACTTAAGTTAAACAGTAGGGGTGTAACAGTACAGAAAAATTTCGGTTCTGTACGTACCTCGGTTTTGAAGCCACGGTTCGGTACATTTTCAGTACAGTGATTGAAGCGGATAGAAAAAAAAATTATTTTGATTTTTTTATTAAATTGTATTAAAATAAATAGGCTGAATAAATTACATTTAAATAATAAATAATACTGCGACCTCCCTCCAAAAGTTCTTCAGTGATTAAAAATATGAATAAAAAATACATTTTTGAATAACTGGGTTATTTTCATTGATATATTGACATGTTTATACCCATTCTTAAAACACTAAAATTTCCCAGCCAACTTGAACACATCATCACACAACCGCAATTTAGCTTGTAAGTATGCAAATTAGTGTCTTTTTTGCTGATTTCAACACTGACTTTAGCACTGGATTACTTTTCTAACCAATGGGACCTACTACAAAGTTTGGAAGAACCTTTCACAGCCCATCTTGGGGGATAAATAGGTTAAAGCCATGTGAAATCTGAGGATAACTTTACCTATGACACAGCTGCAGTGTCCCTCTCTCACTCCTCCGAGGCTGAAGGTAAAGTTAATATGATTCACAGATGCCGGCGGCTCTTCTAACTCCACACACGCCATCACTCTTCTTCGTTTGTTTTTGTAACTGCTACTTCTACTGTAGTGGCGGTTGCTGGCAGCTTTTAGGCTCATTGCCGCCACCTGGATTGAAGTGAGAACTCGACTTTTTTTAATACGCACTCAGATGTATTCGTCATATTACTGCGTGCACCGAACTGTGACAGCCGTACCGTGACAGTGCGGGATGAATACCAATACCGTTACACCCCTATTAAACAGCTTTTATGTTGAAGTTCATCCTGGAAGTACCATACCTTACAATCTCACCCAGCACATACTGACAGACAGGAAGCAGAGTTTGCAGACAGTGAATCTGCTTTGGGGTAAAGCGCTTTTCAACAGCATCTCATGATGCATGGATTCACATTCAGCTATCAGATCTAGCTAAGCTCACACTGGCTGTGTTTCCATTACAGTTTCTCGCAAAATAAAAGTGATATTTCTGAAATTTTGACTAAGTACAACGGTGCTTTGAATGTGTTTCCATTGATGGGAGTTTGGGCATGAGCCTCGCAATTTGCACAAAATCTCATCTCGCATGACTTTTCCATAAGGAAGCTGGATGCAGATTGCATCTACAGCGGTTGCCTCGATAATTTTTAACAAAAGATGAAGGCAGCGGATGATGGTTCAGAGGCAAAGTCTGTTCAGTGTAGTTCAATGACAAAAGCCACATATAATGGTATGAGTATGATGCTAAGAAAAGTCTCGCCTCATCTTCTGTCCACACGTACCATGCCATGTTGTCTCGGAGGGAACTTATGTTTCCATTGCACTTTTGGTATACATTTTTATATCGAAACATCTGAAAAACCTCCTCATGAGAGAGTAAAAACTTTCAAGCGATATTTCAGAGGTTTTTCAAATTTCAGGTGTTTCCATTATCAGATTTTTATAGCCCTATTTAGATTTTACACATTTTTAAGGGTAATGGAAATGCAGCTATTGTCACTCACAAATAGAACACTGAAATTTTAATCGCTGTTCACAAAAAAAAAAACAAACATGTAGTATGTTCAGGTACCACATTGCAGGAACTCCCTGTGCTTTTACAGGGACAGTGAGTACACTTAATTTGCCAAACCACAAAAGGAGGGCATCATGGCACACATCATTGGCCTTGATTTTCTTGGTTTTTAATGTTATAGAACTCTAAAACCGAAATCATAATTGAAACTCAATTAATTGGACAGCAACATTCTGTACTGCTTTTCAGCTTTGATTGTTAGCTGTATTGTAATGTAGTTACCATTCAAGGTAGACTTGCCATAACTTACTTGAGTGTGAAACAGTAATACATAATTTTGTGTGCTATCTACCTAGTGTTAGCCTGTTTTACTTTTTTGTGATCTCAGTTAACAGCACTACATTATTCAAAATCCTAAAGTGGAACTGGTATTTGACTCCCACTGCATAATATCATGTATTACAAAAAGATACAAACCAGTGATGAATAAGATGGATTATTATTTGTTCATTGATCACAGAAAGAGAGAGCGTAAAAGGGAGAGAGAGAGAGAGTCAATGGGAAAAGATCAGCACATAGGCGTGTGTGATTTTTGATCAGAAACAGTTTGATTTTTGCTTTTAAGACAACAGTCAGCATTAACTCGTGTCTTTCCTTATCTGTTTTGTTGGTTTTCGTCGTCTCATTAAGAAACGTTGAGCCACTTCTGAAAATCACACTGACTCTCAGCAGTGGCGGTCAGTGCGGATGAGATCGATGAGGGAAAGGTGGTTATAAAAGTTTTCTGACTTCCACTTGCTGAGTCTCTCTCCTTCACCTGTAGCTCTCTCTCTGTCCCTCATGGATCATCCGGTGATCTGCTTAGAAACGCATGCATGCACAAGGGCACCTGCACTGGCATAATCAGGCCTGATATGACTGGTCATGACTTCACAGGTGATAGCTGCTTAATTCTGACTTTGCATGTTTTCAAGGTAAAGTTGCACTTTAGGTTTTAAACAGCATTCACATAGCTATATAATACAAAAAAAGTCAATTATCTCTCAAACTTTTATGACGGGCCCATAATGCCTTGGCTGCTCCAGAGTGAACTCAACACAGATGGCGCCTTAATTGAGACGTATCAGTAGCGCCAATTGGTGAATCCAATCCTTGCTCGAAAGAAGAGCAAAAACTTTGTACACTAAAACTGCAGCCATAGCAACATCCAAACAGCCGTCGCATACCAGCTTCCAGTACAACTAAAACACATCTGTAGCTACTGCCTCATTCTCTTCCAGCAACACTGATTGCTCCGTCCATTCTCAAACAATCATTTTAGACTGAAGCTTTGCAAGATGGATCTGCCTAATGACCGACATAGTCTGGCAATCCATCTGCTTTGCAAGATTAACAAACCTCATTTAAATACAAAGAGACATTTTATATGAAACCACTACATCCCCCACAGTCTAATCTTTTACTGACACTCTATGGACTCACCTCAGGCCTTAAGTTAAGTGCGAAATAGTCTTTAAAGTTGCTTTTCACTTTTTGTGCAGCACTGCAAGTAGATAACAGAACACAAGGACAATGTTAAGTTAGCACTTGAGGTAATATACAGTGATATCAACTTTCTTCTCCACTCCTTTCTTTGAGCGACATAAACTCTGCTAAAGCACATTAAATAAAAAACCAAGGCTGCTGGGTAAATTAAAATTTGATAGAAGAACTGAAGGGTGCTTCAAGTTCTTTGGCTTTTTTTCACATCTTCTCCTTTTGGTCTTTATCTTTTCCTTTCTGACTTACTGACACTAATTCACTGTTCTGAAACAGCACGACATCAACCCTGGCCTCTCTGGTTAAATCATTTAAACTGACCTTTCATTTCAAACAAAAGTCTGAATTTCATGTTAATATCAAAAGAGGCAGCAGGTCAACAAGGTGCACTTAGTTAGCTGTGCTTCACAGATCTCCTGCACAGACAGAGTTTACATGTGGCTTGGATCTTTCTGTGAAATCCAAAGATGGCCGTAGAAACTCCTGAGGCGTCACTCCGGGTGATACGTTCTCTTCCCATCCTGGCAGCAGCTGGTGTGCTGAATCACAACATGGCAGCTGACAGGTGCTGCTCGGGGCAGAGTATCCAGAGATGCTGCTGGAATATCTCAGTCCTCCATCTCTCCGTGCCCTCAAGATGCAACCTGGCTGAAACATCAAAGAATATTCATGTGTAACCAAATCCACAGTAAAATACTAACAGTTTCTCTGACAGGCATGCATGGTATGTCCACACCTGCAAACTAAGAACTCAACAAGAAAACATTTCTGTGATTTTTATATATTCTATCTTCAATAAAGTCTCAGGATGAAGAGCTGTGGGAAACTTGAGAGGGTTACTGGCCTCATGAATAATGTTACAAAAAAATTAATTTCAGAACAATTTTGCCACAATAATAACCAGCCAAGCATATTTTCTCACTTACCACTTGATACGATCAAAACAAAATGAATTTGTTCACTTCACTTGGCACTCCATACAAAGTCTCAGCTGCAAAGATTTGAAAATCCTTGGTAATGAAAGAATCAGCACGGTTAGACACCACTGGTGTTAATGGTAATGTTTTTTTAAGTCAAATAAAGGTTAGAGATTTTATTCTGCTATTTTGTCAGCTATAAAAATGATTAAAAAAATGCTCCACTTAACACTTTCACAACTTGCAAAACAATCCTTATAATTAATTCATGTCCTGATGGGGGACTGTAATTTTAGTTTCACAATCCCAAAGTTCTGCGGTGTTTCTTCTCAGGTTGTGTACAATGTATTCATCAGCCATGCATTGTCCACCTGAGCCTTCAGCGCTTCCCTGCTGCCTTTAAACTGACCTGTGATAACCTCACCATTATGTCACAACTATAGTCTATTTTTCCATGAGCTTGGTAAACACTCAATTATGATTAGCTAGAGGGTGTCCATAAGCTTTTTATATTTGGACACCATTTGATTTTTTCAAGTAGTCCCAGTAAAAAACAAATCTTTACACTGTTAATGCACCGCAGATTAGAGGAGTAACCTCAGCACACACGCAGTCAGATTCTCAGAGTAACTAAAAACACCAATAATATTACATAATTCATTTGATTTATAGTGAATACAACAACTTTGATGACTTGGATGCTGCTGAGGAATGAGAGGAAATACTGACAATGAGAAGTGGTACAAGGGACGATTTGAATGAAGACAAGAAGGATGACAAAGAAATCAACAGAATGGGCGATTAAAACACTGAGAAACTTCCTTGCAAAAAACTGGATGGATTCAAACTTTGAAAACTTATCTGCCAATGTTCTGGATGATACCCTGCAGGGGTTTAATGCCATTGTCCAGCCTACCAGGCCAGGCAGGTATGCTGATGTATGCACCATTTTTTTTTTAAAATTAGATAGTCTTTTTGTAAAGAACACAAATCCATTCATCAGTAAAATAATTTGAGCTTGTGTTGGTTCTTTGAAGGTGGCGTCACGCAGCAGCAGAGAATTCCTCTTTAGGGGCAAGTAGTAATTTCTACATAGAAAAACTCTACCAAAAGGCCATTTTGAGCTGTTTACAAATAAGTGTGCAAAGTGCAAAAACATTTTTAATTTCTATGCTTCTTTTGTGTCTCAAAAGTAGTGAAATATTCTGGCAAAATAAATTAAAAGCTCAAAAAAACTCATGGAGAAATGGCAGGCAGGAATTAAGGCCTGGATTCTCATAACTTTCATGTATGGTCTGTTTCCACATAGTGGTCTGGTTCAGTACAGTTTGGCCATGGTTTAGCATATTAAACTCTGATCATACCCTTGTTTTCTCAGCTGATGTCACCAACTTCCAGCCTTGCTTGTTTTGAGGGGAGATCCACTGCTTCCAGAGATCCAGATCATTTGGCACAGCTCAGTAGAGCTGGTTGTTTTGTTCCCAAACAGCTCTTGGTTGGCTTTTTAAATGTGGTTTAAAAGAACAACAAAAAAGGAGGAAAGAAAACTGGAATTCAAACCAGGTACTGTGGTTCACATTAAAGAGCCATTTGGCGGCACAGCCTTGTGAGTGAATGACACATCATCACTTGGTCGCTTACATCACAAGGTTTATTTGGTTAATAGTCTATAACCGTTTCAATCAAACCCGTGTTAGGATAAAAGTAAGCATATTTCGATTTGTAAAAGGAGTTCAGCTAGCCTCTTATCCCAGACTCCTCATGACTGTCTTATACACTATATTGCCAAAAGTATTTACTCACCTGCCTTGACTCGCATATTTAATGAATTTAATGACATCCCATTCTTAATCCATAGGGTTTAATATGACGTCGGTCTACCCTTTGCAGCTATAACAGCTTCAACTCTTCTGGGAAGGCTTTCTACAAGGTTTAGGAGTGTGTTTATGAGAATTTTTTCCAATTCCTCCAGAAGCGCATTTGTGAGGTGACATACTGATGTTGGGTGAGAAGGCCTGGCTCTCAGTCTCTGCTCTAATTCATCCCAAAGGTGTGCTATCGGGTTGAGGTCAGGACTCTGTGCAGGCCAGCCAAGTTCATCCACACCAAACTCTCTCATCCATGTCTTTATGGACCTTGCTTTGTGCACTGGTGCACAGTCATGTTGGAACAGGAAGGGGCCATCCCCAAATATTCCCACAAAGTTGGGAGCATGGAATTGTCCAAAATCTCTTGGTATGCTGAAGCATTCAGAGTTCCTATCACTGAAACTAAGGGGCCAAGCCCAGCTCCTGAAAACAACCCCACACCATAATCCCCCTCCACCAAACTTTACACTTGGCACAATGCAGTCGGAAAAGTACTGTTCTCCTGGCAACCGCCAAACCCAGTCCATGGCGGTGTGCTTTGCGCCACAGCATCCAACGCTTTGCATTGCACTTTGTGATGTATGGCTTGGATGCAGCTGCTCGGCCATAGAAACCCTTTACATGAAGATCTCTATGCATTGTTCTTGAGCTAATCTGAAGGCCACATGAAGTTTGGAGGTCTGTAGCGATTAACTCTGCAGAAAGTTGGCGACCTCTGCGCACTATGTGCCTCACCATCCGCTGACCTCGCTCCATCATTTCATGTGGCCTACCGCTTTGTGGCTGAGTTGCTGTCATTCCCAATTGCTTCCACTTTGTTATAATACTACTGAAAGTTGACTGTGGAATATTTAGGAGCAAGTAAATTTCACGACTGGACTTGTTGCACAGGTGGCATCCTTTCACAGTACCACGCTGGTATTCACTGAGCTCCTGAGAGCGACCCATTCTTTCACAAATGTTTGTAGAAACAGTCTGCATGCCTAGGTGCTTGATTTTATACACCTGTGGCCATGGAAGTGATTGGAACACCTGATTTCAATTATTTGGATGGGTGAATGAATACTCTTGGCAATATAGTGTATCTCTTAAAGCATAGGGAAAAAATCACTTTTATGAAGTGTAAGAATCATATTTAATCCATGTAAAAATCCTCTGATGGTATTTGCAGTGTAGATGTCCATTGTCCAGCTGTCCCCCACTTCCTATCTCTCAGAAGACATTTGGGATCATGTGATTGCAAACAACCTATCATGCTTTTCTAGTTATCTGACCACTTAAAGTGCTTTTTTTTACAGCTCAGCTCACACCTACCACACACTGGTTTTAAAGGCTGTTATGTAGAGTGGTCATCAGCATTAACTAACCCAATTCATATGCATCCATACACACTGACATTGTCAAAAGTCATGCACAAAGGGCAGCATGCCCCTCATCTTCAGTGTGCACAGAGAATCAAAATGAATTCCACTCATTATTAATATATTTTGATATTTTTACTGCTGATGGTTTGACAAAAACATGCCCGTTCCTATTTGCTGTAAATGCCAAGTGAAGGGGGAGATATATTTGTCGAGCTAAAGTAGTATCACATGCTGTATCTACAGACCAAGATATCAAAGGTTCTCTGAAGCATTACAAGAGATCTTCACATGTAGCGCTGCGTGACAGCCTTCAAAGAGGGGGACCAACAGGGAACAGGCCTTATCACGGCCACCAGATGTTAATGTAGGCAGGCAGAGATCCGATCAAACCAGCCAGGATCAGTTTGAAACAGCTTCATTTGTCACTCTCTGCCACCGGGCTCCAGCTCAGCACCAAATAAACCTGTGACTGATAGAATTTAATTTGTTCAGGTAATCAAACGTAACAAGACAGCACATGACAATATGAGCTATCTGATCATATTAGGCTCTTGTTAATAAGGAATAAATAGGATTCAATCTGAAATGAGGGGGAGGAAAACGAGCCATATCTGTTAAATATGGGCAGACAGGTTCATTTCCTGGTTTTACTCATGAAGTCGAAATGGAAATGATGTAACAAGGTCACCAAAATGATGTGACTTTCAATAAAACCTTAAACACTGTGACATGGAGAGTGACTTAGTTTTAAAAAAGACTTAGATGAAGATTTGTTGATGTGGCGTGACTCCTGCAGAAAGCTCTTGTGTTCAGAACATCTGCCGCTTTCTGTCATTCTGCTACCCCCCTCTTTCTCGCCACAACTCTGACAGCTCATCGTTCCCTTTTATGGTCAGGCTTTCTTAAAAAAAAGGCCTTCGGAAATGAGTGTGCAAGATCAAAACCCGCAGCTGAGTGCCTTCTCTCACAGTCGATTTGCCCTCCCAGGGGAGGGAAAGGGTCTGAGTCTCTCTCTCTTTTTCCTCTTTCTCTCTACTGAAGAGTTTGCTAACAGTTTCAGAGCTTTAAGAGACTTTCTCCCTGCATTTTGCCTGAGGGGGTCATTAGGGATTGGCACATGAGGGGGAGAGATGGCGTGATAGAGGTCGGAGGAGCATGGAGCCGTGTTGGATGTAGACTTTTATAAGCAGGTGGCTGTCATCGGGCTCTATACTGTTACATCCATATGTGTCACAAAGCAAATACAAAGATGATATCAGAAGCCAGAGGTTAGCAATGCCACTTACTTGCCTTTTATCATGATTCTTTGGACATAATTTCAAGTATTTTATCATGTATTTTCAGGTTTAAGTTTTTAAAAGTATGTAAAATTTAGCTACCTTCACATTTAAACCACAGTAAAAAGTAGCTTAAGGTGGTATTATTTTTAAAAGTAGCTCTATAGAGTGACCAATTGCCATCTGGTTCTAGTAGTCTTACAGTGAGTGAATGAGGATCACCTGAGTGAATGTGTCTCAATAAAGACATCTGTGTCTGAAAGGTCCAGTCACTGGTAAATCAGTATTACTGGCTACCATTACACCATAAAGACAATGTGGTACATTTTGGCCATCAGACAAACTGGTATGTTTGGCATACACCAAATACCACACATCACCATAAACACACCATCCCTACTGTGAAGCACAGTGGTGGAAGCATCATGCTGTGGGGATGCTTCTGTGAAGCTGGAGGAAGGCTCGTAATGGTAGAAGGTAAAATGAATGCATCAAAATATAGGAAAATCCTGGAGGACAGCTTTATTTAGTCTGCAAGAGAACTACGGCTTAGGAGAAGATTTATTTTCCAGGTAGACAATGACCTGACGCAGTAAAAGTTACACAGAAATGGGTGAAAGACAACAAGGTGAATGTTCTGTAGTGCAGCCTGACAGGGTAAACATCCAAGGGGAATACTTTTTATTGGCACTGGAAAATAAGTTGCTTTTTTTGTGCCTATACCCCTGAAGTGAGAGCCATTAAAGCAGCTGTATCTACATGTTTTCTACAGAGAAACTGAGATTTATCAGATGAGTGAGGCTACTCCAGGAAAAGAGAAAGTATACACTTTACATTACAGATGTTAATACCACGTGGAAAAGTAAAGCTAGCCTGTAAGTGGTTTATTGCTGCTGGCTTTACCAGAACTAAGGACAGTTTCACGTCCATTCTCAGACATGGGTTGACTCTGACTGCTGAAGGGTGTTTAGACTAGGGGTGCAGTAGTTTAGGCTTGTGAGAACTGGCTTGGGAACTGGAGGGTTGCCAGTTCAAGTTCCCGACCAAAGTATGGAAGTTTGTCTGGTTGGTGGAGAGGTGAAAAAATCCCTACTAAAGCACGACCAATGCACCCTTGAGCAAGGCCCATAACTCTACAGCTACTTGACTACTGTATGTCTGCAGGACTGTATCTGAGCATGTGGATTTGTTTTTCTCACATGAAGAAAAACCAATGACAGAGTGTGGAAGTGCATTCCCCCAGGAATTAATAAAGTATATATTCTTCTTTTTCTACCACCACAACTACTACCATCTAAAGCAGCGGTTCTCAACAGGTCCAGCCTGAGGACCCACCAGTCTGTCTTACGACAAATCACGACCCAAGTTTCCAAAAAAATTAAACAATGCATGTTTAGTCAATTGAATATGTAGTAGTTTGGAGCATGATTGGAACAAAATACATGATATGAAAAAGAGAAGGAACAGAACTGACAAATTTTATACCCTCTTTACTAGAGTTGTCCCGATCAGCATTTTTGGCCTCCGATCCCGATCCGATTTTTTTAATATTGAATATCTGCCGATACCCAGTCCCGATCCGATACTCATAATTACCTAGATTAGAGTTTCAGTTGTTACTACTAGATAACTCACACTTATTCCATTTAACTCAGTACAGCCAATATTGTTGTTAAAAACATAAAATCACATTTCTGCTCAGAATGGTGTAATAGCTGTTTTGCTTTAATTATCTGTCAAAAAGTAAATTTACATATTTACTTAGTGCAGTGTTTAGTATTCAATCAGACAATCAAAATCCAATTAAAGTGGTCAGCTGAATGACCTGAGCAGTCAAAAAAAGTTAACTCAAATAACCTCACTTTCACTTAGAGGTGGTGCAGCAGAGTCAATAGTCACAATAACAAATGAATTCAATAAATGAATTTTAAATATATAATTCCACTTAGAAGTTAACTTAACTCTATTTGGCACAACAAAAACTAAACTCAAAAAACGAATTGAAAACATCCTAACTCCACTTTAAAGTGGTGTAAACAGTTTAGATTGAATAGGATCAAAAACATATGAATCATACAGATTCAAAACAACAATCCTTATTAAAAGTGTAGCAGCTTATTCTGAGATGTAAATCAAAATATTAACACTGGAATAAAACCCAGATATCAAATACAAGGCACTCTTTTTATTTCAGTGCGATTTCTAAAGGGCAACTAGAGCTGCTACATCACTTTTCTCCCCTCACTTATTTTTCAGAGACTCAGCAGTGACACGGGGCAAACACCTGAGCTCCAAATGTCTGTAGTGAGGCTAACGGCAGTGAAGTTGCCTTTCTCTAGTATGCTATCACATACTTTGTTGTAGAACTCTGGTCAAGCAGTGTCAGTAGTGTAAAGTCGAGACAGCAGGGCATAGCGTGGGTTTTTTTTTTTTTTGTTGTTGTTGTTTTGTTTGTTTTGGTTTGGGTTTTTTTTCCCCAGCTGCCGGTAAGAAAGAACAGCGGCGCCTAGCGGCTTCTGCGACAAAACATGAACTGTTTCCCACAGGCTTTTTCGGATTTTGCACCAAAACAGATTTGAGATCAGAGGACAGCTCAATTGAAAGTGTTAATTTTAACTCTAAGCTCATCATTTAGGCTACCATTGTGTGTAGTGGCATTTATCTGTTTTTGCAGCTGAACTCTTCATATGTTTTTCGCATAATGTGAAACAATCCAATTACATTGACAAGCTCAGGATGTCAAGTGTAACTTCATTATCTTCAAGTTTGCCTCCAAACACATAGAATACAATTTTATCCCAGACTGAAGTTTTATTCACTGAAAGATTACAATAAAATAAAATAAAATAAAAACCTTTGCCATCTTAACTAAGGGAAGCTCTGTGAAGGCTAAACTGACACAGCAGCATCAGCTCCATGGATGCTCATGTCCACATCACATCACTGAATGATTTGAGGGCTGCTCATTGACAAGCCTCTGGGACCTGCTTTCACCCACAACACCTACTCTCAGCACTGTTCAACACACATTATAGTTCATCATAGTATAGCCAAGACATTTCTAGAAGAAGGGGCATTCTGTCAGAAATCAATAACTTTCTGGCCTAACTCTCTCCAACTTCTGCAAAACTTTTTAAGAGGGATCTCCAAACAGCTTCCATGCAGAAAATTAACTGGACTTTAACTGCAAACAGAAGCCTGGACATAAAAAACGCAGTCGCCTCTGTGTGTGACAGACTTGAATAGAGTGGTCGGACTTGCTCGGGCTCAGCTGTTTGTCCTTCAAAAACCTCATGCCTGTGAATGGAGCGCTCGCTGAAGGCTTCATTTGATCTGGCTTTTGTACCTTGTTATCAATGCTGCCAGTTTTTGACCTCAGTTGAAGTTTTTTTTTGAATGGTTTGTGTCCTCAGAGAGCAGCAAAGCTATATCAGACGCTGTTGAGCGACCTCAATGTGTCCCATTCTCCATTCTCCCAAAGATTCACCTGGTTTCAACCTTTCCTCTTACCTCTCCGCCTCTACTGCTCCTTCTGGCTCTCTAGCCACCGTGCACAGCCTCTCTTTCACCCTCTATTTCCCTCCACTGATGAGAGTTATTATCCTCTTACACCGTCCACCCCCTCTCGCTCTCTGACTTCCTCTTGTACTTTTGCTTTTAGTCGTCTTTGGAATCCCTCTCGCCTCTATTCTTATCTTCACTTTCTATCTCTGCTTTGCAATTTCCTCCTCTGCACCCAATCTCTGCATCTGTGTGTTTGTCTATCTCTTCATTACTACTCTATCACCATCCATCTCCCTCTCTTTTCTTCATCTTCCCTCTAATTGGGCGGCAGATGTTGACTCTGGTTTTACGTTTAGGCAGGAGATAAACCGAACCCAGCAGTGATCTCGCGTCACGTGGGCAAAATGGCCAACAGTTTGCATGCCTGCCGCCAGTTTTATTTTCAGCTCCAGTGATTTTGGCGGAAAAGCAATTAGGATTTGGAATTAGTGTTCAAATTAAAGAGGAATTAAACGAGCTCAGAGATTAACCCTTTCAGGCATGGAGAACCTTGTTTGGATCTTTAAACGAACCATCATCATCATATCCATGAATCCTCCTCATTTTAATGAAAGCTGGCAGCGCTGACATGTGATCCAGCTTTACATCCCATGGGACAAAGTGGTTGATTATTTATATCAATGCTGTCCTCTGTGGAATCGTAGTAATTCTTTTTATATCCAGTCTCTCACTGGACTCTTTACTTTTAAAATCCTAAGGAACTTAATGAGGATTGAAGTAAACTGCAGAGATGTAATTATCCTGAACGTATCGACAATCTCTGGGATGATACTGCCTTAAAGATCCAATTATGGGAATAGACTTGGAACTACTAAGGCGTCCACTCTCTTGAGTTCTCATCCAACCAGATTCTGCCACAGCCTTGTCTGTTCATTTACCTGTCATATTTTAAATCTCTTTCTTCCTCCTGCAGTCAGCCTGATGTTTCAGTGTGAACCCTGCAACCTTCCTCCACCCCAGCCACCTCAATTCAGTTTATCAGCATCTAGTCCAGATCCTCACAGGTCTTTTGCCATTTTCAGTCTCCCCCTCCATACCTATTGCAGTTGCAGTTTTTACCTCTGCCAAGGAGGTTATGTGATCAGCAGGGTTTGTTTGTTTCTTAGCAACATAACTCCAAAAGTTATGGACGGATTTTGATGAAATTTTCAGGAAATGTCAGAAATGGCATAAGGAAGAACTGATTAGATTTTGGGATTCTGTTCTATTTGGTGATAGGGCTAATGGCGGAGGTCTGCGCTCTCTGAGTGCTTTTCTAATTATGCCTTGCACTTCTGTTGATAAATGGTTAATTAACTTGTGCTCCTGTTTGGACCAGTGGTGTCTTTGCCTTTAAACAAGCAGTGGTCAGGTAATAAAAGCAAACTATTCCTGTCTTGAGAATGCAGAGAATGGCTGTGCCTCAAACCACCAGAAACCTGGTCTGAGGACTACAGTCTGTGCAGAAGGATGATATTTAGAGGATTTGTTAGAAAGATTGAAATTTAAGGATGCATTCATAACACACTCAGAGCTTGTTCACTAGCATAGTGTTCACACCAGCACACCTTCTCCGCAGTTTAATATCTGTTTATTTCTGAAAACGTCTTTTTTTGTTTGTTTGTTTATTGATGCATCTTGAGTTTCTTTTTTGCATTTATCAGTGAGATGGGACAGTGGACAGAAGTGGAAAGATGGGTGAGTGGGGAATTGAAGGAGCCATAGGTTGGACCAGAACCCAAGGGGCCCACTTACATGGGGTGTGAGCGAACCACTAGGCCATCCGTGCCCCTATTTTGAAACTTTTTTTTTTTTTTTTAATGGGCCAGAGTAGGATTGGGTGTTATCCGTTTTTAAAACCATCAAACTCTCCACAAATCTTACAAGGGTATAAAACCACTACTGTACTGTACGTTAGATACAGCAGCTTCACTTGCACTCACTTGTTCCTCATGGGGAAGTTTTCGCTTAAAAAAAATGTATTTCTGATGTTGTGGGAACACTTCAGTGAAATATAACTTAAATTTACCAACATTAATCCCCACATTTTCATAAAAGAGACAATGAGCAAACCTGCATGCAAACTCCTGATCACAGTCTTACTTGAACAAATACTCAGGTATTGTTTAAGTACTAAATGTTGCCAGTAAACTTAGACAGTGTTCTGTCTCTTTCCTTCCCTTATAAATAAGACTAAAGATTCAAAGTTCATCTAGCTTCCATTATTTCAGGGGAGAGATGCAGGCCTTTTCTGTTTTTCTCCTTTTTTTTCTATCACTTCAGGTGAATGTCCTTGTCTCTCTCCTTTCTAGATTCTTCTACTTACACCGTCTTCCCATTCAAGCATGTTAGTGCTTCAGCCATCTCTTCTCTCTGCAGTCCTCCTGTGAGCTGACAGTCTCTCCTCTGTCAGCAGCAACAGCACCTTGTAAATGGCTGCCTGATGGAAAGTGACATTTTCACAGAACCCTCTGAGAGAGGCGAGGTGATCTCTCCTCTTTCTAGCACAAAGTGCTCCTAATTGCCTGGTCGCATTTGTGAGCCCAACTGACAAACTTGTGCAAATCAATAATTCTGCTGAGGGAAGACGCTGGGGCATGCAGCGTCTCACCCTGATACGTGATGTGAGGACACACAGAAGCACGTGCATACAGATGCACACATGCACCTGACATACATACACTCTGTACCCAGAGCCTCCCCCTCTCTACCTCTGAGCTGTCTGCCTTAAATGGCGGTGTTTATCTGTGATTCTAAGACAAATAGGGAGAGAGCATCGGAGCATTAAGGGCAGCCACGGAGCCGCTGAAGGCTGAAATAATGGATGGTGGAAATGGCAGAAGACCCTGCACTGCTCATTACTAAATGGACTTTCTGCAGAGGTGGAAACTTTGCCCCACTAGCTTTCTATAAACAAAGGACCAAACAGCCCAGCTTAAAATAGGGGCTTATTTAATGGTTTGGTGTTTTTTTGTACTCTGCTCTAAAAGTTGCTCACAAAAAGAACAGAGAATGTCACAGCAATTTGCAAAGTCTGATTGACTTGTTTCTTGTTTATTAATGCCTCTGTTGTCTTCCATGCCCTCTTTCCTGCCTTTGATATTTTTGGCAAATTCATTAACAGTAATTGGTTTACAGGAAAACTTCATTATGCCACATGTGTTTTCAAAAAATGCCGCATATGTGTGGAGGTGTCGAGGACCTTGAAAAGCACAACATGGAATTTTAATGAATGTCGCCTGCTTGTTTTTCTCTTTCTTCTCTCCTTACTTGACCTCCTTTACCGCTGTGTGCACTGATGTACATCATCTACTTTTCCATCAGTTCTGCCTCGCTCTGAATGTCCTTTAACTTTCTCTTCCCAGGCTCGTCCGTGATGCAAGTGACAGCCACTGACTCAGATGATTCGACCACGGCGAACGGCATGGTGCGCTACCGTATCCTCTCTCAGACGCCCCACAGTCCAATCCCCAACATGTTCACCATCAACAGTGAGACTGGAGACATTGTTACCGTGGCAGCAGGCCTGGACAGAGAGGTCAGTGTATGCATTGTATCTTTCTCTCCATGCAAACATTCTGCTTTTTTTTTTTTCACCCATCCTTTTACTGGAATTCACTAATAAGTTAACTTTCAAAATTGTTTGATACTTAAGCTGTATGTGACAAAGTTTAAAAAATTCAATATTTAAGAGATGCAGTGTGGACGGCAAGCATGTGATGCTGCGCAATGCAACATTGTAAGAGCAAATATGAATTTTTCCTAAGGCTTAAAAAAGCTCATTAATGTTTGTTATTCATGAAAACTGTCATCACGCATGATGTTTAAATTTCTATCAGCAAAATCCAAAACATGCTGTTTCAGTGTAGCGATGTGTCTTATAGTACCATGTGTCATCTTTTTGCAGTTTGTGCATCTTTTAGCTATTTGGTAGTTTAGTTCTCAGGCTGCAGTGATAAGACAAGAGTTTCCTCAGTCAAACCAGCACTCTGCAAAGTCTATGTAGTCTACAGTTTACCGCCCATTTTCTTTAACCCTCTGAGACAGACGTTGTACACAATAAGAAGAGACACAGCTTACAAAAAAGTTGGAAGAACTTTTGAATCATAAGTGTAGCCTCTTAATTTTTTACTCTTTCATCCTGCCATTGTGCCTTTCTAAAGACGCTATCCATCCCTTCATAGCTGTTATAGTACCTTTTCTAGTGGGCATCTTGAGGGATATTTCAGGATTTTTGAAGTTGGGTCATACGAGTTGCTTGGCTATAGTAGTGGCATTAGCCTCCAGGGATTTTTGTGAAAGTTGATCCTGTGGTTATTAAGAGCTCAGAGACATGCCTGACATAGAGGGGTGTTTTGGGAGAAATGAAGTGCTTTGTACGTTTTGGACACAGCGCACAGGCAAGCTGACATATTTTCTTGGCCCATTTTAACTTTTGACTACTCTCTGTTTTCCTGCTTTTACCCCTATGAGGGTTTTTTTTACAGGACTTAATCCCATTGGTTCAGTGTAGTTCAGCTTCTTGGTGTCCAATTGTTAGACCTCAGAGGAGCCATGCAGGATTATGATTGGATAAAAAATCCTGAAATATGCCTTTAAAGATTAAATCCACACCAGTAACTGACATCAAAGGTCTTTTTAATCTATTTTTAATCCTTTTTCAGTCGTTTCTGGCACTAGCTTAGCATTAGCCTCCATATTGTTTTGTCACATGCCTGGGACAACCAATGGCAGGCAGTTCCATATTTTTTTCTTTAACTTTTTGGTCCCCAAGAGATGGGAGAACAAGTTAGCGCTTAAAAAAAAAGTCCTTTTCACTATTGTGTACTGTGTGTCACACAAAAAGTTTTTCAAGAATTCAAGTAACATTACTGCAGCACACATATTCTTTGAGCCCAGGTTATCCTGTAAAAAGGATGTTATGAGCTTGCCTGTGCACCACAGGGTTGATGTTTTATAAGATTTTTGAGACAATAAGTCCAGACAAGACATAATGGTTAAAAGAGTAGCTTAGGACTCAGAGGGTTAAATGCACGGTTATGACATGATGAGTGGGAAGAGCACTTAAGAAGCAGTGCCTGCTCCTGCCAGTGTGGTTTGTATCTTTATGTATTTCAGCACAGTCTGAATGTTGAATCTGAAGCAGCTGCTTGCAAAACACAATGGATGGGGAACAGTTTTTGATTGTTAGGTCTCATGCGTTGTGGCAGCTGCAGATGCATGCCCTTATAGTAATGACGTTGCATGTCTTAGAGTTTATACTGGTTGTATAAAGTCGTCCTGGTGTATTAGCTGTAGCCGGCATTTTAGATGTAAAAATAAGTAAAAGGTGTATGTTGTATATTGGGTTTTATGGTAAATAAATGTTTAAGGAAAGGATCACTCTCAACAGCACTGACCTTTCAAAAATATCGTAACAAATCAAGCATGAAATTCATATTTTCATGCCAGTTTTTCATGTTATGTTATTATGTATTAACTGACAGGCCGATACACTGCAAAAAAGGCGGGCTTGATATAAGATAAAAACACTAAATCTCAAAACTAGTGAAATTATCTGTCCATGCAACAAGATAATTTGACTTAAGAAGATATCTTGATATAAGATTGTTAAATCTAGAAATAAGTGTTACAAGTTACGCACTAAAATAAGAAATTAACTTTTAAAACAAGATAAATTATCTAACACTTCTTTATTAAGTTTTTAAATCTTGGTAAGCACCAAATAATTTGCAGTGTATATAGTGTTTTCTTGGTTGAAATAATGACGTGCAAATCCTGCACCTCTCTGCCGAAGAGGTCAGACGATCTCTCTCGTCTTCTTTTGTGCCATCCACCACTTGTTTACGCGTCTATTGCAGTTGTTTGCCATCCCACACACCACCAGCGGCACCAGCAACCCAATCCTCCCGCCTCCATCTTACATCTTCTTCTGTTAATGAGGAGGGTTACACAGGGTCGGCTCTTGTTTATTCCAAGCTGCATCAGGTGACTTTTGGTGATAATGTTCCATGACAGATTGTTTATAGGGGACTTTCTGTCATGCAAACATACAGGCATACCTGAATATATGCTTTCCTTGATTTCCTTTTGGTTTAAAAAGAATTCAGCTGGCGCACTTTCATTCGTATGCCACCAGTATAAGGGCAATCTCATCCTCGTAACTTAGCTGGCTGATTTTACTACTCACATTAAAGCAGCGTTGAGTGTGTCTCATAATGTTTATACTCTGAGATGTCCCTCTGGTCCCTCTCAGCACTAAACCCAGCTGGCCAGCACTCTGGAAATTAAAATAGGATTTTACCAACAGTAGAGGAAGTGTGTTTGGAGAATAATTACGGCTAAAATCTCAAGAACAGAACCCGGTTTTGATAACAGAAGAATACAATACATCAATGCTGGTTCCTCCTCCAAATCTAATACTGTGCTGGCACGGCATGACAGCGTTGTACATTTGTGGGACAATATAAATGAGTCAAGTGTACGCCAGCCAGCTCTCTGTCCCCGTTTCCAGCTTGGCTCGGACTGCGGCAGTAGCAGCTGATGTGAGTGAGGGAAAGCTCATTAATCCGGGCACATCAAGCCAGGTTCCGTCCCACCTGCATCTGATCCTCCCGCTAAAAACTGGGACACACCTGGGAGTTCACCCACCTGCTGTCAAGGTCATCAACACAAACACAGAAATGCTCTCAAACACCGGGGGGACAGGTTGGCGTCACACACTGCCCGTACTGTTATGTTTGCCGTTTTAAAGCAGGAAATAGCAGGATGTGTCATCAGTAACATCCAGGGTGTCAAACTAGATCCCTGCCAACTGAATGCACAAGTTGCTACACAAACATTCACACAACCTATAGTGACACTGTAATGCCTTTGAAACACCTCAGTAGTTCATATAGTATCCATCACCTCACTCTCTCCCATGCTGTGGCCTAATTAGAATATTCATGTGCTAATTAAGGGGTGAAGCAGGTTCTCTCGTGTTGAGGAGACCAGGGCGTACATGGAGGTTAGCCTGCTATCATTTACCTCTGACACGATGAACTCCAATTATTATTCCTCACTCTCCACCCACAAACTCCTCTCCTCTAGTGACCTCCCATGCTTCTGTTTGCTCTCGCCCACTGGTTAACAAGGTGCACTGAGGGGTATACATGTGTGTTTAACACTGTAAAGTTACAGCAGAAGTACACAGACCACTGCAAATGCTCCTTAAATCTGCATGTAAGCCATTATATACTGATTGATCGAGGAATATTTCAGCTCTGTAGGAGTGGCTCTCAGGTATGAGGCCTCTTTAGGCAAAATAGTCACCTAAATTCTTCAAAACATTCAACCGATTCAGTGTACTTAATAAAAAATGTTGAAGTTTGCACCTTAAATGATACAAAAGTGACATGTTTTTAAAAGCACATGATTAGGCTGGCCACTCCTGGGAAGGCTCACCAGTGTTCCAGGTTTTCTCCATTTGTGGATAATGGCTCTCACAGTGGTTGGCTTGTGATTTTGTTTCTCATCTGTTCTTAAATTTCTTTAGAGCTCAGAATGATGCGTTTCCTTTTGTGATCTTTTAGTCTACTTTTATCAGACAGGTTCTACTGAAGGGAGTTTTTGATTCAACAGGTCTGGCAGTAATCAGGCTAGAGAAGTTGAACACAGCTTTCAAAAAAATATGGACAACCATAGTTAATTCATGATTTAACCATGGAGCGGTTACTTTCTTAGATGGTGCCAGGAAGATTTGGATGTTTTTTCACTTAAAAGTTGAAATCTTTTAAAAACTGCAAAAAAAAGCACATCATTACTGCATGTATTTTGTTTTACCCAATTTTTCCCAACTCAGCATGGAAATTTGGAAGTTTCTAACGGAATTTTCTACTTATCTTGGCAAAACAAGCTCTTTTAACCGGGAAAAAAGATAAGTTAAAATCTTGAGAAAAAGATCAAAATGTACTTGTTATCACAGGTTAACCTAGACAAATGTGTGGATATCTATATCTATATATATCTATATTGCCATTTTTCCTGTCAATATTCTAACAATATAAATATCAGTAGTAACATCACACCAGCTCAGACTGATGACTGGTGATCGGTTACACCATATGCACTTTGTACATTTTCCTCCATACGTATGCGATGGCGCTGCTCAGCGGTGCAGGGGTTAGCGCTGTTGCCTCACAGCAAGAAGGTTCCCTGGTTCACTTCCCGGTCAGGGCCTTTCTGTGCGGAGTTTGCATGTTCTGCATGCGTGGGTTCTCTCAAGGTCCTCTGGCTTCCTCCCACCACCAAAACATGCTTGTTAGGTTAACTGATCACTCCAAATTGGCCGTAGGTGTGATTGTGAGCGTGCCTGGTTGTTTGTCTCTATATGTCAGTCCTGCGATTGGCTGGTGACCAGTCCAGGGTGTACCCTGCCTCTCACCCAGTGACAGCTGTGATAGGCTCAAGCCCCCCACTGTGACCCCCAACTGGATAAGTGGAATAGAAGATGGATGGATGGACGTATGTATGTGATGCTCCTGGTGTGCTGGTTTAACAAGTGACCATGTTAACTCATGACTTTGAGCCAGCTGCCTTGATAGATTGTTATAGCAGCTCATTAAAAGGCAGAGTTTTCTTTGTTTAGTTTTCACTAAATATTTAAAATTCAATCTTAAGATTAAAATGTTCTTTAGTTTTGTCATGTTAGTCATTTCCTCTCTATAGTTTTATTTGAGTTAAAGATGTTGGGAATCAGTCATGGGAGAAAGCACCCTGGTCTGGCAAGCATTGCAGTTTTGGAGGGAAATTTCAGATAATGGACCATAAATGAGAGACTTATCATCCCAGGATCCTTTGCAGCACCTACAAAGAAGACACAGTCCCCTATCTGAAAGGAGAATGACCTGAGGAAGCTCTACAGGGGGTCCACAGGTAATAAAAGCCCCTCTGACCCCGCTTCACAGGCCTTTCATTCACCATTTAAGCAGCAAACCAGCTGCCTTCCACTGTGTGCTTCATGCTCCCAGTTTCACCTTCAAGTTTGGCACAGTCAGCCACAAGCAGTTGAGCACAAAGAGTTTCTTTCCTTCCTCCCACATCATCCGGGCTGGAGTGCTGCAGAAAGCCTCATATTTTGATCAGTACTTTTAGTTTGGATGTTTAATCTCTTTGAACTCATTTAATTAGCCATAGTAAAAGTAAATTAAAAACAGTAAATGTAAAGTTTATTTACCTCAATTGATTTAAAATACACTGATGAAAATACTGAAATATCATGGATTTTGAACATTCAACAAATTACGCTGAGACTTTCATTTTAGTGTCCTTGACGAAAACTAAACTTAGCCAACTAACATTTTTTGTCATAGTTTCACTCAACAAAATGAACAATGTGTCAGAGTATGCTCACCAAGTATGGATTGAATCAAAAACTAAAGTGCTGCAAGAAAAGTCCTGGCTTCACTTCGCTGAAAGTCACCAATTTACATCATCACTGGCTGAACTGATCAGTGATCCTGTTTTCATTATTTTTACAGATTTAAAAATGTTCTTTCCCAGCAGAATCTTTCTGTCACCAGCTGGTTTGACAGACATGTTTGTCTCTGTGGTACATTTTACACATGTGGAGAATTGTGAGTTTTGTTAATCAGTTTGTCTATAAAACTTTGAGCTGTTGTTGGCTGTCACACCTTCTCCACCTCCACGCTGCCGCTCCAACATGTGTTACTGCATCTTGCATCTGTGTTAATTTTTGAGGGCTTGAACAGTCAATGTGTCAAACCTACACAGGGGGATGCATGGAAGCCATCAAATCTCTGCATGTGTCTACAACATGTTTATCTCCAGCCTTACATCACACAAATGCAGTGTGAAAAACTGGTGGAGTTCATGCCTATATAAGAGCTGCAAGTAAATATCAGGCCTATTTCACAAAATAATGATTCCTGGAGCCTCTCTAAATTCAGTGGTGAGTCTGGTGTGGATTAAAAAGTCACAAGGGGCTCCTTTAACCAGTGTTCAGCCCTTATGTTATTTAAAAAGTTCATAAATCTCTTCTTTATTTCCAAAGTTCACTTTTTTAAACATATGGATATGAAGCACAATAAAAACCAGAACAACAAAAATCCCAGCTACACATTGACTGTGAATGTTCTCAAACAGGGTCCCCATGGGGAGTTATCCTACTGTCATTGCAAAATGTGCACATTTCGAGCCATTGCTGTGGATTTGTGTCTCTCAGCACTCAGGGGCCTCCGATTTGCCCAAGGCAGCTACCCGCCTTGCCTGTTGGCATGCAGAACCTCTCTCTAAGTTAAAGCGTTGATATTCTGTTGTCTTAAAATCAGTATGAACTTGTTTTTGTTTCTTTTTGCAGCATGGAAAGTGTTGTATTTCTTGTTGTCTTGACCAGCTGTCATTTTCTGCTGATAGAATATAAAATTAAATTTTTTTTGTTTGGATGATGGAAAGTTTGGCAAAATACTGAATCCAATACAACAGGGAGGTTCATTTTGTTCTTTCTCAGACCCATAAATAGTTGAAGAAAAAATTATTTATAGTGGCATTATTTTTCCTGAGCCGTGCTTGGTTTTATTTGTCACATTAAAAGGTTTAAATTTGAAATGTTACTAAAACAGATATTAGAGGGTCTCCTTTGGAAGGGATATATCTCTGCCAAGGCACAGCTCTGCTGCAGCAGGTAGCAGGCAGTGAGAGATGTCAGGATGCCACAGCTGGCACACATGTTCCCCCTCCGTGGCTCTGGTTCCACTGGCAGACAGTTCCTGTTGTCTTTCATTACCCCAGGCTGTCTCAATCCCCCGTGAGTCCTGGATTGGAACCGTCTGGTGTTGCATGGTGAAGCGTGGCCCGATGCCAGGCTGTCCACCAGGCTGATGCCAGCTCCACGTAGCTCTGTCTCGCCACTTATTAGGACATCGCCTGGTCTGCCTTAAGGACATGAGTGCCCACAGACTGGCTCCATTAGGATCTGCAGAGCCTGACTGGGGATACAGGCTGAAAGCAGGCATCAGCAGTGGTCTCCAGTTTTATTTGGTCAGAACTGCTAAATTAAGTTAGCTTGACAATAGCAGCGAAGCTCTAAGAGCCAAACAACAAAGCCAAAGTAAAGAAAACTGCTGTAACGTTCATGTTCAATTCAAAATATCTGCCTAAGTAGCTGCTCCTAGATAGTGCTGAATTTGACCCTTTTTTAACTCCAGAAAAGCTTGAATTGTTGTTCATGTTCCCCTCCAAGCATGTTTATTCTGCTCTCTTTTGTAGATAATCCTTTTATAGATTGGTCAAGGTCAGACATTCATTTAACAGCTCTGTGAAAAATGTTTACCACTACAGCAACTTACTTGAAGATATGTGTAAGCTCATTCTTTTGTCCACTCTATGTTTTCCTGCTTTTACCCCTATGAAGGGGTTTTTACAGGGCTTAATCCCATTGGCTCAGTGTAGTTCAGCTTCTTGGTGTCCAAATGTTAGACCTCAGAGAAAGCATGGTGGATCATGATTGGATAAATACCATATGACTTAAGGTCAGAGATTTGTAACTGCATGATGTAAAGCCTAAGACAATAGAGAATGATGCAGATTCCACAGATGACAGGCAGAACGACGCAGTTTTACACCTCATTATCAGTAACCTTCATATCAGTAATTTAGCCAGCGTTAGTCTAATGACATTAGAGATACCATTAATATCAAATGACTCCAAGAAGCTTTGCTGTCATTGTGCTGGACTATTGCTCAGCGGTCCAAAATCCTGTTTTCAGATTAAATGAAATTTTGAATTTCAGTGCCAAGTTCAGGAATCGATCCCGAAACCAGTGTGCAAGACTCAAGCCTCTGTATATGGATACTTTCTCTCAAAAACCAGCACCCACAAAATATTACTTTTTAACAAAAACTTATCAAAAGAAGCAACAACAATGCACATTTTGTTTTTTATGGCTTTAGAAAATGTCATAATTCAAAATGTACACCCCATCTTCTTAAAATTGCATGAGCTTTATTTATTTATTTATTTATTTGATGTTATTCAAGTCATGGGCCAGTCAAGCTTTACTGTTCAATAATTACTAGAGCCCTGCGGGGAATGCTTTTCTTAACCACTCCCGCTGGATTTCTGACCATTACCGCCCACTCCAGCAGTGAGCGCTGTCCACTCCCAGCAGATGTGTGAATCCTGCCTGCATCGTGCACAGCCTGATTTAACTCCTGTTTATGGCTTAGTAATAGCAACGTCAAAGCAATATTTTCCAACCTTATTTATAAATCATTTATCAACATTTATTGTACAGTCATACAGAGGTGGAATTTTTTCCTGGTCTCTTGAAAGTTAAAAACGGCAGTGCACTTCCATCAGCACTCAAGACCATGCTGTTACACCCCCCCCCACCCCCCACCCCCCCATTAGTACTTAATGCAGTAAGACCAATTTGCATGGAAAGTAGTGCTTTTTCCCAAAAACAACTGCATAATGGCTCAGCATGTCTGCACACCGGTGCATATTTGTAGTGATTGACCTACAACACAATAAGGGCAGCATTAAAGCTGTGCCTTATTTGCAAAGTTTAAGAGCATGCACTTTACTGTGCAGCTTTAACATCATCACACCATTTGGCTGCACAGAGACAGACACATGTTCATATTCATGTTTACGCAGCACTGCCAACTACAACTAACAAATAAACCATGATTTCTAACACCAACATGTGAGCGATCTCCTGTATTATCCTCTTTGATTAGAGCACGGAGAAGTGTTTAAGAGCACAGTAGTGAAGTGAGCATACAGTATGTGTTATACAGGGGAAGTGACGTAATTGAGGATGGGGACAGTGAGGGGCGGCAACCTGAAGTGAAAAGTGCGAAGATTTTGGATTTTATTGAAAATCTGTACAAGTTTCTGATTTTGTTATGGCACAATTTTCTAACAAATACACCCAAGGAGTCCTGTGAGAGGTAACAAGGACAACTGGAGCAACATTGTACAGACAGACACACCGCCAATTATAGCAGCAAGATTTTGGACTCCTCTCAGCCATGCCAGGCCCTGATAACAAGTTGGGATACTAAAAGAGAAAGAAGAACAGGAGGTGCAATGACTTGTTAACTAACTTTTCAGTCAGCTTCAAAGTTGATCTGAAACTGACCTTAGAGACAGTTGGCTGCCAGGAGGCTAGTGCTAACATTGCTGATCCATGCGTTAATATTATTAACTCAGATCTAAGGAGGGCGCTTTAATTTGGCATATGGGACCAAGCAATTTCTGTGGGTGGGTCTGGATATATTAGGAATGTTTGAATGAACAAGCCACAAAATCAAAAAGAATACAACAAACATACAAGTATAAGAAAAATAAGCATTAGTAAGAGTATGTTTTTCATTCCAAGAGATGTTTGTCATAAAAGCGTGGTCGACTTTCAAGCTCTTTTTGAGCTGTCACAGCATGAGCCATGTCTCTTCACTAGTCCATAAATGCATCGCTCTCACTCTACTCACCATGCTGACCTTCTGACCGTCTTGTATTCTTCCCAACTTTCTTTTACATATTTATGCTGGCTGACTTCTGGGTCACAGCCCAGTGTGTGAATTGTGCTGCATGTGTAGAGCCTAGACTACTCTGGGGTTGAGTAGGTGTATACATGCAAGAGTGAATCTACCCCTAACGGCATTATATAGATCTGCTGGTCTAGGAGAAAACTATCTGAGCATGATTTTAGTCAGACCAAGGTCCAGTTAAAGGTCAGATGGCCTAACACGATTGATCTACTTTCTCTACATTTTGTAAATGTCCGGCATGCTTTCATCTTTTTATGATGTTAGATGGATCAAATTTTGACTAAATCAATTTCAGCAGTTTTATAGTTTATCATTTATCTTCATCTCCTTAACATTTTATTCCAGTGCCCTTTTATCCAGCTTTCATAGTCTGATCCATGAGTCACATTATCATTCATATTTAAAGCATGGCACACATGACAAGATAATTGTGCCAGTTTTCAGTCTGATCCTCCTCTTTTGACCAAAGTCAGAGGAGGCCTGATCATCAGATGGTTCTAATAATTATCCTGACAGATTTTCCTGTAGTTTTCATGTGTGTGAAGAGTCATCGTTTCTTCTCCAATCTGCTGGGAAGATGATCAGAGACACTCTAACTGAGAGGGGTCTGGCTGCAGACCCCAGCTCTCAGACACCCCTTCTTGCAGACCACTACTGTGAGACACCACCTCTGTAAGGACAGAAGTGAAATAATTTACCAGTACAAATTCCCCCCCCCTTTTTAAAAGTTTATTTTTTTTAATCTATTAAAATTTAGTCTAACATTCCTGATATTACACACTAGGAAGTGTTTCATAAAGAAAACAGAATAAAAAGTCAGAGGTCTAATCTTGAATCAAATTATGTACAGACTTGTTCTGGAAGTAGTTACAAAAACAATGGCTTGCTTTCACTATATTAAAGTGTATACTGCTACTCTAGCTACGTAGTTAACTCTACTGCATGAGTCAGTGTATCAATGTTAGCTTTAGCTTTAGCAGCGTGAGTTCAGCAAATGTAGCTAATGCTAACATAGTTATGCTATCTATTTAGGTATTGAAGCTACATAGCTCATGTAGCTAAATTAGCTTAAGGAAACACATCATAAGCTAATATAACTTCTTTAGCTCAAGATTAGCTATGTAGCTATTTAAAATGAATAAAAA
This sequence comes from Cheilinus undulatus, assembly GCF_018320785.1. NCBI lineage: Eukaryota > Metazoa > Chordata > Actinopteri > Labriformes > Labridae > Cheilinus > Cheilinus undulatus. The sequence goes on from NC_054867.1 coordinate 17,335,538, forward strand.
ATATGGGTTTATGAGATTTGCAAAGTTGTGGTTCCATTTTTCTTGTTGGAGCTAGCCATCTATCCATCCATCCTTTTTTGTTATGGGGGGGGGGGGGGCTGGAGCCTATCCCAGCTGTCATTGGGCGAGAGGCGGGGTACACTCTAGACTGGTCGCCAGTCAATCGAAGGGCTAACATATAGAGATAAACAACCAGACACGCTCACGCTCATACCTATGGAAAATTTAGAGTGATCGGTTAACCTAACGAGCATGTTTTTGTGGTGGGAGGAAACCAGAGTACCCGGAAAGAACCCATGCGTGCACGGGAAGAACATGCAAACTCCGCACAGAAAAGCCCTGACCGGGAAGTGAACCAGGAACCTTCTTGCTGTAAGGCACCAATGCTAACTCCTGTGTCGCCGTGCAGCCCATGTTGGAGCTATGGTGTTATAAAATGTCAAAATTCTTCAACCATCCATGTAGCAATCACGAGCAGGTTTTTGGAAACACATGATCACCTTCGTTTTGCTCTGTAACTTGGAGTGCTGCCGTGCAGGGCTAAACAGGAAGCCTTTGTCTGCTGTCTGGCATTATTGTTTTTATCTGCTTGTGACATGCTGGAGAAAGAAAGTCTGACAACAGCATGATCACCGTGCCTCAGTCTGCTTAATCATGTTTTGTCTGCTGTATTGTGATTGTCACTTGAAAGATTAACCAAACTTTATGCCCAGTCATGTGGAGTGCTTTATTCCAGCAGCTTTATCCATATGTGACTCACAGCCTCTATTTATCCAGTATGTGACTGCGAGCTGTTTGCGTAAATGTGGAGGCGTATCTAATCAAGTGGATTCTGAGTGCATATCTCAGATTTACCTACGTTTCTGAGGGAAGCGTTCAGAGAGCTGAGCTCGCTGGCTTGTATTCTCTTCAAAACTGTTGAGCTGTTTTGTCCTCAGCCCAACCAGAGAGATCCCCGTGAGGGAAGAGGAGTGGAGCAGTGATGAAGATGGAGACAAAACAGACTAGTTAGCATATTTTTAGCCCTAACTAGGGAAAGATGTGAAAAGAGAAAAAAACTTATTCCTCTGTGAGATTGCCAAACTGGAGCTACCTCATTTTTAACTAGACATCCCTGTATTTCATGAGCAAGGCTGAAATGAATCTAACTTTAATGTAATAAATGCGATTAAATTGAGGAATTTGAATATCATCTGAAGTGAACTGAACCTGAAGTGGGGTTCACTGACTCAGAGGTGCGCTGAGGTCAAGAAAGAGTGTGGTCAAAGGAAGAACAGGAGCAGGTCTCCACCGTTAAAGCCAGCACTAGCCTCCATTTGAGACAGATTGCAAGTGACAAGCTAATAACTGTGGCCAGTAGGAGCCTGGCAAGCCGGAACTCAATCCACAAATGACACAAAGAAAGAGCAAGTCGCTCATTCTTGTAGCCCTTTTCCTTTCTCCTTCTTTTGATTGCTCCTTTTCAGCACACCAAGAGAAAATGCTCACTCAGCTCAGACACCATTAGCTCACCAATAAACATGTTTTACAAAAAAATAGCCACTCCTTTATATTTTCTTGTCTGAAACCCCATCTCTTGTTCATGCCGTTGTTTCCTCCACCTAACAAAGTCTCACTGGAGTACAAGTCCATTTGCTTAGACACCAAAGCAGCCAGGTTTCTCCACACGTTCCGTGTGCTGCTTGGCTTGACTTATCGTGTAGCTTACCCTGATCGCTTGGAGCCATTTTTTTCCCTTTCTTCAGCATGCTGGATGGTAAACGACCTCATTTGGTGTGTGTGAAGAAAGGAGATTGGGTTTTATTGTTGGCGAAGCCCTGCGTACAGGTGTTTCTGTGGCCTCGGATGGCTTTCAGCTTCTGCAGATTTAGTCTGTGAGGCACGCGCCCTGCTAGGGAAAGGGGGCTAGTTTTTATGGTTGAATTCCTGACAGTGCTGGACTCTAATCTAACAGAGAGATTTTCTGTTCAGAGCTTCTATAGGGCTCTTTAGAGAGCCCTTTACTAGCTTGTATGGGCAGCCACTTTTGGACAGCATCACTGTGAGAGTGTTTTGTGTGCATGTGCACATGTATACCTGGTGTAAGAGGCTGAGTGTTCCACCTGTTCCCACTCACTGAAGCATTAGCGGAAGTGCATGTGTGCACTAGAAGGGTCGTAAACCCACAACTACTCTCAGATGAGTGATATAACCCTGCAGGATGAGATGGGACGCAGCAGCCACACCTCCCACTGTGTGATAGCTCCACCTGCTGGATCGGCTCCACTCACCTGACCGGAGAAAAAAGCGTCCATCAAAGCTGCAGATGATTAGCTTCTGCAGCCATCTGGTGCTATTTCTAGATTAATATATGTGACTGAATCTAAATGAACGTGCTGGGTGAGACACATTCATATGAGGCTCTATTTACTGGGCACTCTATGAGGGGAGATGGTATTGATATTTCATTATGACTCTAATAAAGGGCAGCCAGTATTGAGTTTTCATTAATAGGATGGTTTGGTGCAGATTAACATGTCTGTGCACTTGGTAATGACTTGGAGAGATGCTAAATGACTCCAGCTGTGTGTTTCAACTGGCCTTAGTGGTTTGACTGATCAAACAATCAGCTGCATCCCTCACGAATGAAAGAGAAAGAGTGGGAGGGTGAGGAGATCTCCAGATACAAAGACGCAGGCAGAGAGACAGACAGAGAGATAGACAGATAGGGAGCAGACAGGCAGAGAACACTGAGCAACCAAGATGTGATGAGAAAGATAGCAAGAGATCAAAAGAAGCGCAGAATGGGAGTTAACAAAGAGAACAAGAAAAAAAGTGAGGAGAGAAAAAAAGTCAGAGAAGTGAAAAAAGCAAAGAGTCAGGCACATGAAAAGGAAGCAATAACTCCTACATCTTCACCTACGAGACCTCAGCCTGCATGTTCCCGATCCTGTCACAGTGGCAGTCTTTGACACCTGTGCCACTGGCCGTGAAGTCATCAGAAAGCATGACCCTGAGGTGAATACAGCAGAAAGCGCAACCCTTGGATGAATACAGCAAAACTAGCCTAGCTACAAACAGGCATTAGACCATCAAAGGATGCATTGTAAATGCTAGACAAAGCAGCCGGCCCTGTGTGCAGAACGCTGGCCTGTCCTTGACGTTCATTCTGTCTCACTCTCTCTCTTTGCTGTAACATAATGGAGGTTTGAGCCAAACGGATTAATAGAGAAAGAGACCACAAAGCAGATAGGCTTATGCTGATAGGATGAAAACACAAACACACAGAGGCATGCACACACGGTGCAGCCTCTCCAGTGGTGAGCTAGGGGACGGGGTGAACTTTCAGCACCATGGACAGAGTCACAGTGGTGGACTGCTGCGCTGCCTCTTCTCCAATAGCTCTTTACTTTTGTTTAAACCAAGCAGTAACCTCCATGGTGGAAAGTGAAGCCACTGGCTCTGTCTTATTTTATAACCTTGTGAATCCTTGTGTCCTCTCCTTGATTGACCCAGAAAATGTTCGTTGGCAGACTCGTAGGGCGTCCCCTGGAGTGCTAAAAGATTGAAAGATTGAAGATTGAAAAGAACTGCAAGTGTGCCCTCTTGGATGCCTTTTTATGTAATGAATGTCTTGTTTTTTGTGGGATGTAATAAAGCGCCATTTAGAGTGCCCCATGCATGGCAAATTTGAAAAACGTGCCATCTTTGGGGCTCTCCAGGTGACCCAAATTTTAAGTGCCTTAAAGATTACCTTCAGAAGTGGAAAGGACGTGACAAATGCCCTTGTTGGTTCCCTGTAAGTGAATAACAGTGGACAAAGGGACTTCGTTTGTGTCCTTTAAGTGGAGAAGATTTAACAAAGTTCTCTCTTTAGTTCCTTCTAAGTGGACAAGATTTGACAAAGTTCCCTCTTAAGTGCCTTTTTAGTGGGTAAGATTTGACAATGTGCCCTCTTTATTGGCTTCTAAGTGGATAAGATTGAGAAAGTGCCCTCTTTGGTGCCTTCTTAGTGGATACGATTTGAGAAAGTGCCCTCTTAAGTGCCTTCTACGTGGATAAGATTTGACAAACTGCTCTCGTTGCTGTCCTCCAAGTGGAGAAGATTTACCAAAGCACCTTATTTGTTGCCCTTCTTGTCTGCTCTCAGGTTGTCAAATTAGGTTTGCATAAATTGAATAGACTTAATGTAAAACTCTTACCTGATGTTCATAAAAAGTCTTTTGGGAGTGACAAATGTGTTATCTTTGAAAGCAATGCATCACATCTTTTCCCCCGTGTTGGTCCTGGGAGGGGGATCCACTGAGCTACATTGTGCTGACTTGCAGTTATATCAGTTTTACCCCCCCCCCCCCCATTCTTATTTAAATCACAATGGAAAGGTTATTAAAAAGTTTTGTTTTTCCTTTCCATTTTCCTATTTTTGTGTAAATTGCACTGCAGTTTTTGTTCTGCAGCATGCTTTTGACTGAATCTTTCTCACTGTAACTGGACTGAATAAGGCCGGTTCACCTCCCTGTTTTATCCGCAGCACTGTGGTGCAGCTTAAAGTGGCGGTGCCTCCATTAAAATGAGTGATGATCCAGGTCTGTTCCCGCAGCGGAAAGCCAAGACTTTTAGGCAATAATGGATGGGCCTTTTACCTACATGATATCCCTCCCTGCAACATTGTGTATGTCCATTCACGTGTGTGGGTCTGTGTGTGTGTCTGTGTGCTGTTTACCATTTGTTATTGAGCAAATGAGGTGTACTGATTGATTCCAGTAGTTGTTTTGTTTTAGTGAGCTGTGAAAGAAGGGTAGATGTGTATGTTTGGCTGTGAGTTTTGAATGATTTTTATTCATGCATTCATTTATTTGTCATTTTTATGACTCACTATGTCATTGTTACATGGCACAAAGAGATGGGCATTGATTGATCACTGTTTTCAGGTTTGGCGGTCAACATTTTACGATGTCATTCACAAAAAAAAAAAAAGGAACAAACCAGTGAAGTATTAGTTGAGACTCTCTCCTCTTTAAATGTTATAAAACAGCTACTGATTACTTTGGACTGGATCATACTACACAAATTTAACCAGTTTTTGACCCAGTTGTTACATCACTGCTAGTTTTCAAACATCAGGCCCAAATCTTTAGCTTAAAACCATGTTGACACACGGGTGTCACTCGGCAGCCAAGGTCAAGCATCTCTTTAGCCTTTTCACCTCTAGGGACAGCCAGAGACTTCTGGCAGTTGGTTTTAAGCCATAGTAGCCCTACTACACCCAGACAGATCCACGTGGGAAACTTGGGAAACTTGGGAAACTTACCAAAAGATAATCATATAACTTTTTATTAAGTAATTTATTATAATTTAACTCAGTGGTTCTCAACTGGTCAGACATCAGGACCCATCACCACCTCCTTAAGACAATTTGTGACCCAAGTTTTGAAAAAAATCAAACCACTCTAATTTATTTAATGGAAAAAAAGCTGTAGTTTGGACCCTAAAAAGAACAAAACATAACTGAACATGGAGAAAAAAACAAAACATGTTTAAAATGCAAATCATTACAGAAGGACTTGCATGCATACATCTCTTTCACTCCATTTTCCCCAGACATTTGGTTAAAATTTGTTCATTTCTGCCATTTCTTTTGGCACACATTCATGATCCATTGAAAAGACCTCTGAGAATCCACTTTTGGGTCTTGACCCGCCAGTTGAGAACCAATGAGTTTATTTAATATGTGCAAATCTAAGTTTGACAATCTCAGAGCAGACCAAGCCTCACCTCCCTGAGATCTTTAGCGCCCCCACCAAGGGGGCCCCTTGGGAACCACTACCCCCGTTTGGGCCTACACACCAAATCCACTCCTTACTCCACCTAAAGGTGTGGACTTTGTTATTTTTTTATTGTTATCCCATACCTCTGGTCATATCAAGGACATCCAGAGCATGACCAGGGTTTTGTCAATCCTCCTTCCTGCTTGATGGTACCCTTAAGCAGGCATTCTCGCCATTACACGCCTTACTTCAGCCCAAACATGCCTAAAAGTTCTGCATAGTACTGTAATAACTATGAAAAAATCTAGCATTGAAGCATTCACCATCTAATAAAAACTACAGACAAAACTAAAATATGACACAGTAATTGTTTAACCATGTTTATCTTGCCTCTGTGATTGTGGGAAGCCAACATTGTGATTAAACTGAACCTCAGTAGTTTGCCCAGCATTACCAATGTTAACTGGTGACTTTCAGTTGATTGTGTTTGTGGATATCAACATTATAACAGCTGTTTAAAGCAGAGAGAGTCTTTCCAATGTCTCTTTGTTTAGTTTCATTGTATACTCACCAGATATGTATTTAGTAAACACTGAACTAATGCAAACACATACACAGACGCACTCAGCTGAAAGTCACCAGTTTACAGGGTTGCTCGTTGTTGGTTATCGTTGTCTCCCCTGTGTTCACTCCCATAACCCCCTCTGTCTCTACATCGCCTTTTTGAGGACATGCTATTTGATATACCATTCCCTGAGTGTTTCCTCTCTTCTCCTCCCACAGAAAGTGTCTCAGTACACCATCATTGTCCAGGCCACAGACATGGAGGGCAACTTGAACTTTGGTTTGTCCAACACGGCCACAGCGCTTATCAGCATCACTGACATCAACGACAATCCCCCAGAGCTGACGGTCAGAACGGTGAGTACACAGCTGTCCTATAGATAAGAAATGTCCAGGTGAAGGATGATACAGACTTTTCAGCAGCCAAAGTGGTAGAGTGAGCACCAGGCACCCTCTCTCACCTTCATATGCAGCCACATAGAAGGAAAGTCGCACGTCAGTGTTGACCCTGTATCTGGCATTTTCCCTGTTTCTTATTGAATGCCACATAAGAGAGCCACCTTGTGCTTCTTAGGTAGATTTTTCACAGGTGGAGACGGCCTCTTATTAAAAAAGAATATAATCTCACCTCTCTGAGAGACAACAATCATTAATATAAGAGCATATATCATCTGGTCCCTGTGAAAAAACAAACATCATGAATATTAGAAAACATATTACCTGGTCCCTGCGACAGATAACAGTCATACAAAAGCTGCTAAAATATTATTTGTCTTCAGAGGACATTGAGATGAAAGGAAAGCATATAAAACAGCTGAGACTGATGGAGGATAAGGAAGAACATAGAAAAAGTTGAGACAAACAGGAACATCTTTTTTTAAATTTTTTGATGCTCGGCGTTAACTTCAGATCATCTAGACTAGAGTTTCCCAAACATTTTTCCTTGCTTTGTCATGGTTTTAGTCAATATTTGCAAATCTAATTTTGGCAGCCTCAGAGTAGAGGCCCCCTAAGATCTTTGGTGCTCCCCCCTGGTTGGAAACCTATGTTCTAGAACATTGGTTCTCAAATGGTTTGCATGGCACAGGGCAAGTCTAGGTGTGCCTTGGAGATTTGTGCAAACATATTAAATATTATTCTAACAACTTTTGTGGTGATCATCAACTGTTGACCCAATCAGGACCCCCAAAGCTTCCCATACAGCCCCCAAAAGATTACTACAGTTTACAATGCCATTTATCAGATGCTTTTATCCAGAGTGACTTGCAACTGGGACTGGTGTACCTGGCGGATTTGAGCTCCAACCTCCCACACCACGGTCAGCAATGTAAACCAATGAGCTATCCAGTCGCAAAAATGTAAATGAGCTGTCTGACTCCGCCCCTGACCACACCCCTCTCAGGAAATGGTTGCGGCACTCCTGATGTTACTCTTTTATCCAAAGTTAAGGACCTGACTGGGATTTGAACTATCTCTTAGACCAATCCAAAATCATAAAATTCATAAAATCTGAGTAGGAGAATATAGCTGCGTTTCCATTACAGTTTTTTACAAAATAAAAGCAATATTTCTTAAATTTCAACTAAGTACAATTGCGCTTTGAATGTGTTTCCATTTAAGGCAGGTTTAGGGAATGAGGCTCACAATTCTTGTAAAATCTCATCTTGCTTGAATCCGCTACAGCCATGTATAAGGGTATAAGTATGATGTTAAGAAAAGTCTCGTCTCCACTTCTGTCCAAACGTACCGCGCCATGTTGTCTCAGAGTGAACTGGTCATGTGACACTGTACGTCACATCCCATGACTTGTAAATGCATAAAAAGTGTTTTGATTACACTTTTGCGATATACTTATATATCGAAACGTCTGAAAAACCTCCTCATGAGGGCATAAACACTTTTTAGCTATATCTGAGAAGTTTTTCAAAATTTAGGTGTTTCTATTACCAGTTTTTTATTGCTCTATTTAGATTTTGCATATTTCTAAGGGTAATGGAAACGCAGCCTATGGCAGGTCATGGTATAAAGAGTATCTGTGGTCCCTCCCAACTAATTAATATTGAAGCAGCTTTAGGAATAACTTCAAATTTGATATATTTCTGGGTGCGCAGATAGTCAAGTGGTATAAGGCACTACCCATGTACATGGGCTGCCTGGATTTGAATCTGATCTGTGGCTCTTTGCCGCATGTCTCTGTCCTTCCTCTATCTAAAAAGTGCATGAAATGCCCAAAAATAAATCTTAAAAAAAACAAATTGATCTCTTTCTACAGAAACACCTGTCAACCATTATTAAAGAATATGATGCATAATAAACACATATTTATCATGCTAGTCCTAATTACTTCTGCAGTTTTCTGTGTTAGCCTTTCACTTCAGGCTGTTTGAGGGTGCTTTTCTGCTACAAAATCTAAAGACCTGTTTACTGAGCACCAGTGTGCACCAATGACAGCACAAATGTTAGCATCAAAACTCAAAGACAGCCCCAGAAACATAGCTAAAAGATCTCAATTGACCCTTTGTGGCTGATCTCAGAATTATTTTTTTATTTTATTTAAAAGATGAAATCTGGCCTACATGCAAATGTAGTTGATGACCCCTGAAAAACAGTCACTGTGATATGAGTTGAAGATCCTTAATGGATTTGAATATGATTTTGACTTGACGGCAGGTGTGCCCAGGCCAAAAAAATTCTAAAACCATTGGTGTAGTTCATGTCTGTATGGCTTAAACATTCGTTGCTGCCATGCAAGTGGCTCATTGTTGCATTAATGAGCAGTTGAACATGTGTACCTAATAAAGTGACCAGTGAGAAGAGATGATCTCTTTCTCTCCTCCATTTTTTTCTTGTTTTCCGTGCCAGCAGGGCCTCTAGTGGCCCGGGTTTGTCTACACACATCTGGCCCTGGCCCCTGATACCTTCACATTGGTCTGACAGGAAGTCACGCTACAATACACTTTACTGTTGTAGTGTTTGTGGTCAAGTAGGGAGGTTTTTCTTTTTAAAGTGAGGCTTGAGGAAAAAGTTATGGTTGAACAGACAGAAACTTAACAAAAAACACTCTTTTATGTTGTTGCTTCTGTATTTTCCCCAACACAAAACTTTCCTGATCAGAGCGGGATAAGATGCCGTAGCCCGTCTTTGCGTCAATGCTCGGATTTTTGAGATCCCAAAGAGAGACAGATGCCGTCTGCAGCTCAGTGGCAGAAGCAGCAGTATGTCAGCGTCACACACTGTGATCCCCGTCTCCTCGGCGGGTCCGTCTGCGGCATGCGTGCCAGTGAAGTTCCAGCCGCGTGCTCTGATAAGAGCTCCCCAGCTGTTGGGGGGGGGCTCACAGAGCAAACCGGCTCAGAAATGCTCTGCGCTCCCTTCTGCGCTTGACTTTTTCACCCTGCTACTCAGGACAATGGACATCCTGCGCTTCAATAGACTCAAAAACATGTATAAAGCCCTTGACATGCATGTATGTGGCATGTTCTAGTAAGCCTTTCTCATCTCTTTGGACCACATAACCTCCTGAGAAAATGCCTAAGCTGTAAAGGAGCATTTCACCATATTTTTCTGCATGACTCACTCATAGTAGATAATAAAATGAATAAAGATATGGCATTGTTGCATACCCCTTACTTTGACAAAAACAAAAACAACCCTCTCCACGTAATGTTTTTCCACTGCGTTGTCAATCTCTACTTTTTGTTTTGCATCCCACGAATTCAACTCAACTCTGAGTGCTTCAGTAATTATTTGTGCATGAAGAATTCATTGCTCTATGGGAGGCATAGAGAAAACATAAGCAGGCTAATTAAGTGGAATTGCTTGTGGGGGCGTAAACCAAGCTGATATATAGACTCTCATTTATAAAAGAAAAAAAACAAATGCATTATTCATATCAACACATGAGCCTGGATCCACCATGTGAGTGCTATGTTCTTCATTAGAAGATAACCAGAAGACAACAGATTGCCACTGTCCACAAGCTATCTCATCAAGCAAACTAATCAAGTGTATCATACACCTCCTTAAGTTTCCCAGGAGGTTTCATTCACTGAAATAGGATTGCAGGCTGGAGAGTTTCTCTGAGGACTTGTAAGGTCAAAAGTCTGGACTTAGCCTCGCCGGTGCACAGATCTAAATGAAGGCTGAGTGCTTTTTGTGATTCACCTGTAGAGCTGCAGCTTTAAACACCTAAAAGAGTCAGAGTGCCATCCACCACTTTCCTCTGCTTCCCACTCTTTGACTTTGATTTGTGCTGCTAGAAAAAGCCTCTTGATAGTCTGTATGGTTTGGGAAAGACAGTGAGAGTCGGTTCCCGTTGTCTGTAGCATCATCTTTACTGCAGTATAACAGCCGGGCTAAGGAGACTGAATTTGGTCTGATATTAGTAGGAGTCTGCTTTTGTTGCATTTATTCATATGTAATGTTGTCATAACCATTCTGTGTTGTTTTCAGAGCCCCATAAGGGGAAAGAAGAGCTCATTTAGTCTTGTTTAGCCAGAGCGCTGTGGTCTAAAATGGAACATTTTCATTTGCTGAGTCAATTTTCAGTAAGAAGGTTGTAGATTTCCCCTGCTGGGCAGTGCACAGAGAGGCAGGTTTATTTTCTAACATAATTTGGGGTCTGTACAGCTCCACAGCACCAATAATGTCTGCTGTTTCACTGCAGATGTTTGAAGGCTAGTCGTGACTATGGACTGTTTAGATGATCAGAATGATCCATGAATCTGTACAGGCCGGGTTTGTTTGGTGTCAGCCTTCAAACATATCTGATGAATAAAAAAGACCCTCTGCACCTGTGTGCTCTGAAATGTTCCTGACCCCAGCTCACCCTGCACTCTGCATTTTGCCTGATTGTGTTTTTTATATATTAGAGAAGACTTTTCTTTTATTTTCACAAATGAAAACTGAACGTGAAAGCAACAAAAGCCCCCCTCTGTCCATTTTTATATAAGCTAAGGTGAGAAAAAAAGAGAGATATAGGCATGTAGCTCACATAAACATGTGGTCTGGTCACAACGAGTATGACTTCATTGAGGTTAATGGCTTGTTTCCCCCTCAAACAGATGTGACATTTTCTTGGTTTTCCTCTCGTTGCTGACTGTGTCTATGGGATGCACACCAACCGATGCCACTGTGACTGCCCTACTTAGCTAGTTATGTTGGAATAAGGACAGAAACACTGACAGGGGATCAGTATACATCCCAAAAAAGCAGTTTTGCTCTCTGCACAACTGTGGTGAGGACAGAGACAGAGAGCTCTTGACATGAGTCACATGGAACAAGATGCTTGTTTGAAACTTGAATGTTGCAGAGAGAAAGCCCCATGTATCTCCCATGCAGTCACAGAGTTGCTGCGATTGGCTGCTTGCAAAGTTACTTGCAAATTATCTCTGATTTATTGCTGGATTCAGGCCTGACAATTTGAACAGAACATGGATCAAATCATGGATCATAGGTCATTTATTTAAAGGAATATTTTAACCCAATAAATTGCAATGATCAAAGTGTTGACACAAGTCCAAAAAGGTAAATACACACAAAAGTAATCAAGGCAACAAACAAAACTCAACGAAGGCCTAGTTACGTAGTCAGGTGTTTTTCCTTCTCCATTTTCAAAAAAAAAATCCTGTCCACACATAACCTTGCAAAGCAGATGGATTGACCAGATTCCAAGTCTGTCATCAAGCAAATACATCTTACAAAGCTCCAGTCTGAAACGACTGTGCCAGGTCTAAAAACAGACTAGACCAGTCAGCATCATTTGAGGAGCAAGGAGGTAGCTACCACTGGGTTTAGTCGTAGTGGAAACCAGTAACAACGGCTGCCACTGGTGTAGAGTTAGCTCAGACCTAGCTATAGTATAGTGACAGTTTTATCAGAACTGGACATGACTTTATTAAATAAAGAGCAAAGAACAGCCCTGAAAGCTTTTCATGACGGAAATTATGTTTTTGCTTCTCCCGACCTGCTTTCCCTCCACTCTTCAGTACCTGTATGGACTGGACAATGGGGCAGGTAACAGAGGCAGTGGACTGTGGAGTGTCAGTGTTTGACGATGTCCAGATCACTGATCTTGATTTTTCTGATGATGCTGTGATTCTTGCAAAGGCTGTAGATGTCCTTGATGGGGCTCTTAACTTGCTGAGTGAGGAGGCTGAAGCGTTGGAAATGCATGTCTCCTGGGCCAAAATAAAGTTTCAGGCATTTGGGGATGCCTTGGATGCTGTCATCAAATCTTTGACTGTGAGTGGTGAGAGCCAGAAATTGTAGAGCAGTTCACCTACATAACACTGACACCAACTGCAGACTTGGACTTTGGGTATCATTGGCAAGACCATGCGTTCTCTAGCCAGCATGTTTAGGAGAGCGAGGATAGGAAGGGTCAGCTGCTTGATACTGTGCTTTCAAGGGCACCTGGCGTGCTCTCCTAGGCACCCAGGTGTCATCGGGTCCTGGGCCTAGGCGCCCAGGACCCGATGTGCATGTCTAGATGCCAGGGGTGACAGCGTGCATCGCGGAAGGGGCAGCTGGGAGGATACCTGGAGAGATAAGGCATGGGCCTGGTGCAGGCCTGGATGATGGCCATCAGGAGCAGTACAGGATATGGCCTATACTCCCAAACCTGACTGGCCTGCTTTGGCATGAGTCTGTGATAGTAACGAGCTGGATTGAGTTGTACTGTAAACTAATTTGTAATGGCTGCTGCCACTGGATGTTTGATGTAGCTATAGGCCACATTCTTTATTGAAACAGGGGCAAAGAGCCACACTAAAAACTTCACGTGGTGGAGAAGATATTTGCACCTCTCCCAACTGGCCTTGGCATGAGTTTTATCTACCAACAAGCTCCACCGTCACTAAACTACAGAGGCGCTAACTTGTCGAGCTAAGGATACTTACCAGAGCTGTTCTACCTACTGCCTCATTTGGTCTTGTCACTCTGATTGGCACTGATGACTGTGATGGACAGAATGTTCGTCCAATCACCTTCCGAGAATTTTTCGAAAGTTCTGCCCTCTCCAAAGGTTTTGCATGGGAGATTCCCAAATGAATTTGAAATATATACATTAGGACTGGACAATTAATCAGAATTTTCATCAATTCACAATATGTCCTACTGCAATTTTCAAATGGCTGAAGGTGCAATATTGTTTTCACCTGAAATGTGTCAAAAAACAGTTTAAATTTGTTTTTGCAGCAGAGATTTAATGCCCTGCACATCATGCATCACTCGAGTATCATTTTTCTTAGAATAGCTTACAAAAATCCTGCTTTACTCATTTTTGTGTATTTTAATTTGTCAAAATGAGACTAACATACATTTGACCACAAAAATTCAAATTGAATTTGCAGTATGAGTCAAGATAATAATGATTGGATTTGTTTTTAAACTTTCAGCCTTAATTCAGTTAGTCTAATATTGTGTTGGTCATAACATATAATGAGTTATTGCTTATGTTTCTTGAAAAACACAAAAGATGAAAAAAAAAAAGAAAAATTAACCACAATCACAATGCTGGGTGAAAAATCTCACAATCAGATTGTTTTCCTGAAGCCCTATTATCAATGCAACTGCTATGAGAAACAGTCTGTTTGGCATGTCTGGTAAGCCATTCTCAAAAACACTTTCCTGTGTGGAAAACACAAAAATGAACTATGACTGTGGAGAGAACGTCATGTCAGCAATTGTCTGTCCTCCTCAGGAGCAGCAGGACAGAAACAGATCACTTACAGGCAGCAATGAAGAAAATTTTTCTCCCTGTTCCTCTGCAATGACCGTGTCATTTTCAAAGATGTCCCAGCAACCCAAATCTAGTCCAAAGTCACTGTGGTGGGATTTTTGTCTTTGAAGTGTTGTATGAAGCAGCAGTGAGCTGTGGAGTCCATCTATGTTCATCAACATAGTGGGAACATGTGTAAAGTCCAGTTGGCAATGATTACACAAGCACGAGTTTGGCTAAGCCTACCAGGCTGCTGAAACAAACGTGATGACATCCCAAGTAGAGTTCTCAAAAATAAATATTAAAAAAAATCTCCACACTGGAAGTAGTTTTCCAAAAAGTGCATTTTCAGTGTCCTAACATGCTGTTTGCATGTGTATGAAAGGACAAGCACAAAAAAACCCTCTGTGGAAAAAAAAAAACAAGCTATGTCTATGTGTAACCTTGCAAAGCAGATGGATACACCCGTTTCTTTGTTTCTCACTGGCGAATCCATCTTGCAAAGCTCCCATCTGAACCGTTTGGGCCCGCTTAGAAAGTGACAAGACCAATCAGTGACGAGGGGCAGTACTTTTGGGCGTGGCAGAGTTGTGACGTATGCAAGTAGCAACAAGATGCCAGTGCTGTTATGGCGGAAGACATTAGCGCGGATGATGCTAAAGTGCCAGTTTTATCAAAACTTGACTACATTGCTTCGTTAAAAGAAGAACAAAGAACAGCAGGGAGTTGTTTTCTTTTCAAAAATGACAAAAGTCATGTGTTTACATGTCTGCAGTCACCATGGTTTGCGTTAGGCTGTTCTCTATGGAGTTTTTTTCTCGGTAGTGGCAACGATGTGATGTGTTTTGTTGCTCTGATTGGCCCGTAATGATGTGACAAACAGAACGTTCATCCAATCACCCTCCAAGTTTTGTTTTTTTTTTTTCAAAGGCTCTGCCCTTTCCCAAACACTGTGGCTGTGTCCCAAACCACACACTCATTCCCTACTCCCTATCCACTCTATAGTGAGCAGCATATAGTGGACTATGTAGTGGACTCAACTGCAAAACACAAAAAGGATTTCGGACACTACTCCGGCCCGGGCGATGACATCATGGCCGTCTCACAATTAAATTGTTTAGCAGCAACGGCTCGTAAATTTTCTCAACAACGGCTGAGGATTGAAATTAACAGTGGAATTTCAATGAAAACTGATACAAATATAATGTATTTTCCCAAAACATAAATATACTAATAGATTAAAAAGTTGTGTCTATAGTGACAAAACAATATAATTTTTTTTGTGTGTATTATCACTTATTTTTGCATTAAGATGACGGTATCATGTCTTGTAATCATCATAGGGAAAAAGTTACTGTTTTGAATCCTTATTATTTTCTTACAGATTTGGTAAAACCAACGAACAAAAAAGCATTTAAAAAAGTTTTTATGTATGTTCCTGTGCTCCTCTTGTTCGTTCATTATGTTATAGAGCAGCAATCGCGATGCATTATGGTAAATATTGCTGGACTAGTGACCATCGGTTGTTCACTACTTTTCACAGTGCATTATGGGATAGAATGAGTGCCCTATATAGTGAATAACAATGCTCACTCAGAATTGGACACCACTACAAAATGGCGTATTCACTATATAGTGCACTATGTAGTCAATAGGAAGTGATTTCAGACACAGCCTGCATGTCGAAGGTTTTCCAGATAGATGTGTGAAACAAATCCATCTGGCATGTCAGGTTAGTCTATGTGTGGACTAGATCAAAACAAAACAAAACAAAAAAAAAAATATATATATATATATATATATATATATATATATATATATATATATATATATATATATATATTTAAAACATATATGAGGTTTCAAACAAGTGAAAGCTAGACCACAAGAATTAAAGGACAAACCCAACAGACAGGAAACATGAGGAAGGAAACACTGGGATTAACCACAGACAATCAGGAGATAACGAGGCACAGGTGTGGCTAATCAGAGCGGGGCTAATGCACAGCAGGTGGGAACATGTCAGGCCAGAGACCAAGGTGTGTAAAAAGTACAAAATAAAACAGGAAGTAATAAAGATAATATTAATAAAAATGATTAAAACACGGCAATAACAATATTTAGTATAAAAATCCTGTTCGCAATCAACACAGCTTTCTTTGAGGGAGGTTTTTTCTTGAATCTGTTCATCCTCTTGGCTTAACAAACTCACATTCTTTGAAGGTTTTGCTCTGAATTATGTCCTTGTTGAAGTCTGAAAAAAAAAACTCTAGTTTCTTTCTAAAAGCTGATAAAAACAGAATCTACAGCACCAACAAAACCTTTTGTAAATGCTCCATCTAATTATGTCTCTTTTTCTGTTTGTCTCTTTGGTTTTTTATTCTCACTGGCAGGGCAGATTGAGATCTTGTTTGACAGTTACCGAATCTGATCATTCCCGTTCCTTTTTCCTGCTTTTCTGCAACAACACAACCCCTCAGAAACTCAGACTCTGTGTCTGCTGTGGTTTTATCAATGGATCCATATTGCATTTTGAAGAAAGTGGCCATTTTAGAAGCGTCCTCCCCTCGGCACCCTTGTGCCGGCCTTTGAGAGAGCGTATTCCATTTGGCCCAACAAGCTGGGGGAGGTTTGTGCTAAAGCTCGAGGTGAAAATGAAATGGAGGAGCCCACGCTGCAGGGACTGAGAGTGCATATTTAATTTGTTTTGTGCTTATCAGCGTGGTCATACTGCAGGGAATAGGAGAAAGACGGGGCAAGGAGGGAGGGGGGAGAATGAGAAGAGAGGAAGTGAGTGGTTTGGACACTGCTTCAATCCCACGATGATGAGGCCATTAAAGTGAACAGCAGCTGGCAGACACTCACCATAAACAAGTTAACACTTCACAAGAGGAAATACGGATTATCTTCTGACAATAAGAGCTTTTAGTGTGGAGACGCCTGTGTGTGTCTACCTTTGAGTGCCAGACAAAGCCCAGTAGAGGAGGACATGTATCCCTCTGCTCTGTGAAACTGGCTTCTTCAGACTCTGCAGCTGTCCTAGACTTTCCTCCACGGTTACTTCAGAGGGGAGTTGTTTGAGATTGCAAAATAATGAAGATCATTAGTCAAAGATTATTCCTACTGCAGCTTTAATTACAGTACTTATCTAATTGCTTATTAAGACTCAGATTTGGTGAATGCACAGAATCTCATTTAAATGAGTAAACAGTTAATTGAACAAATCTATTAGTTAAAATAAAGAGTTTCATATGTAGAAGGGAATGAGGGACAGCATTAGCATAATGGAAGATATGATTCTCTATTATCCACTTTTAAACCAATATGTTCCCTTTCTCCTTCCTTTCCCATCCCACTAATTTGTCCCCCATTCGTTTAGCTTCTTTCTCTTCATGTTTCAATGTAATGAGCATCATGGGGTGACACTAAAAGCAGTTTGTTTTCATAAGAACAATTACAGAAAATGCCCAATGATTGATGATTGCACAAGCAAAAGTGAATCTCAATAAATCAGCCTATTAACATTCGTTAGCGTGCTGCTGGAGCAACATCAGCCTAATGTGATCTTCTCCATCTTCTCCGTTCCCTGCCCCCACTCTGCAGTTTTCAGGAGAGGTGCCGGAGAACAAGGTGAACGTGGTGGTGACAAACCTGACCGTGGTGGACAGGGATCAACCCCACAGTCCAAATTGGAACGCCGTGTACCGCATCGTCAGCGGAGACCCCTCTGGACACTTCACCATCCGCACCAACCCCATCACCAACGAGGGCATGCTCACAGTGGTCAAGGTAAAGCAGAATCTGCACACTCTCTGATGACTGGTATCCAACTTTTATTAAGTGAAAGAGTTATGTTGTTCTGATTGGCCCGTAGAGATGTGACAGACAAAACATTCATCCAATCACGCTCCGAGTTTTTTTTTTCAAATCCTCTGCCTTTTCTCAAAAATTTCCTATTAAAGCTTTCCCAGATGGATGAGTGAAACAAATCCATCTGGTGTGTCAGGTTAGCATTCATCCTCTTCTTGCCATTTTTTAAACAATTTTTGCCATTTTATACCCTTTTCAAAACTTCTTTAGCCACATTTGCCGCTTTTAATCAGTTTTCACTACCTGTTTTGTCCATTTTTGCCATTGAAACCCATTTTCAATTCTCTAAAAGCCAATTTTGCAACTTCTGTTGCAAGTTTTGACCCAGTTTTGCCACTAAACCTATTGCTGAACTTTATAATCTCATATCTTATAATATTTATAATATCATATCAACTTACCACCCATTTTTGCCACCATTAAACCCCTTTGCACTGTGGTTCCTGCCCATTTTGAGCCTATTTAAGCCATTTCAGCATGTTTTTGCCTCTGAAAACTCATTTTTACCACTTTAAATCCCCCTCCAAAACTTTTTATTCACATTTTTGTCCCTTTAATTGCTTTTCACTACCTGTTATATCCGTTGTTCCCATTTAAACCCACTTTTACCACTTTTAACCCATTTTCAATTCCTTTAAAACATTTTTAGCCACTTCTGTTGTCACTTTAAACCCATTTTTGAAACTTCCTATTCCAATTTTTGCCCCTTTAAATTTTGCCCCTTTTTAAATTTTGCCATGTTTTTTGCCACTTTTCACCTTTTTCTGTCTTTTGGTCACAACTTTTTTCTTAAAGTTGTCTCAGTTTCTCCTATATTTCCTGGCATCCATACATTTGTGCATATCCTGGCTTATCTTTGGGGCCTTGCTTTTCTTTCCAAATGGTTTAGTTTAATGTGCCTATCCACACTGTTAACATTACCAAAGGTATTTAAAAAAAGAAAATGAGAGGTTTAACATTTTGAAAAGGTTATTTACTAAGGCATAAAGAAAGAAAGAAAATATTTGTTGCTTTGGTAAGAGTGGTTATTATATAGGTTAAAAATGAAATATTGTTGTCATAGTTAACTTTATAATGGACCATGTTTTTGCTGATCTCCATGGGCTCCCAGTTTGGCTGGGCCCCAGGAAGCCCTCCCCTTTATCCCCCTTTATGGGAGGCCTTGAGTCCACCTGCGCTGAAGTGCCAGATGTTGATGGCTGCGTCCTTTGCTCTCACATTGTTTTCTCTGAATTGTATGTCATTTCTCAAATTGAAACTCAGTTAGAACCAATCTTGCAATCAGCGTCGCTCCTTTTCCTCCCATCCTCATCACTCTGCACCCTTCTTTCTCTCCCTGTCTGTCTCTCCTCTCATCTGTGCTCATCCAGCCGGTGGATTTTGAGATGAATCGTGCCTTCATGCTGACTGTGGTGGTGTCCAACCAGGCCCACCTGGCCAGCGGCATCCAGTCCTCACTTCAGTCCACAGCCGGAGTCACCATCTCGGTGCAGGATGTGAATGAGCCGCCCGTCTTCCCCGTCAACCCGAAGATGATTCGCTTTGAGGAGGGCGTACCGGCAGGGACCACGCTGACTGTGTTTGCTGCTCAGGACCCCGACCACTTCATCCACCAGATTGTCAGGTACATTAAAGGGCACCAAATGCCCCCTTTATTCTCCCTAACAGGGTAAATTATAACATTGTACTGAGCCAAAAAGCTTAAGATGATAAAAACAAAACAATAAAATGTAGTGACACATCTACAATTAGCTGCTAATTAAGGAAGGGTTCAGCATGAAGAAAACCCCTTTTTAATTACATTTCTCATTTGAGCTATTTCCCATTAAAAATCTTTATAACAGCAGCCAAATTCAAAATAAAATGATTCATTGTCTTTTGTTCTTCTGTTGTGTAAAAGATTACATGATGCAATGCTTTTCCATTTGTCAGTTTTTTTGTTTTCTAATTTTTCATGGTGGGAGTGGGAAGAAAACTAATTACATTGAGTGGCATAGTAAATAAAGAACAAGGGAAAAACTCTAACACATTAAAAACAAGGCTGCTTAAAAGAAATTTGAAGTGTCAGTTGCTAGAAAATGAATGTAGCTTCATAATTTATGCAGACTGCATTACATAACCTTTTTGATCTAATGTTAAGTTATTTGTTTCATGTCAAAGTCAATTCTTTTCTTTTTAGACTTCGTACCGCCTGCTGCATTCTTCATTTATTTATGCCAAAACAACAGCTGCTGTGTGATTTCTTTCATCCTGAGATTTATTTCACAGTAGTCACAGATGAGGATAAAGTTCCTCTAATGGCCGATGACTCAAAGGCGCAATTTTTTACATTTTACACTGAAATGTCTTCATCGATTAAAGAGTGATGGCTCCTATGTTATATAGCCTATATATTTTTTTTTATGATTAATAACTGAATTAACCATAAATATTTCCAACAGTTTTCAAAGCTAAAGTCATCCTTTATTATATAGATGTAGTGGCACACAATATGGACAAAAATATTTGTCCACACCTGTTAATTACTGAATTCAGGTGTTTCAATCAGAATCAAAACCAAGTGTATAAAAGTGTATAAAAGTGTATAAGTGTATAAAATCAAGCACCTAGCCATGCAGTCTTCATTTGCAAACATTTGTGATATAAAATGGGTCGTTCTGAACAGATCAGTGACTTCAAGTGTGGTACTGTGATGGATGCCACCTTTGCAAAAAGATGGTTTGTGAAATTTCATCCCTGCTCGATGTTCACGGTCAACTATAAGTGATATCATTAGAAAGTGGAAGCGTTTAGGAGCAACAGCAACTCAGCCACAGAGTGGAAAATCCTGTAAAATCAGGGTGGTGTCATTTCAGCTCAGTGAGTAGAGCAGGCGCCCATTTGCATAGCTCTCAACGCCATAGTCGCAGAATTGATTCCTGGTCCCTGTGCAGTTTGGTTCATATCTTACCCCACTCTCTTCCCGTATTTCCTGTCCCTCTTCAGCTATCCCACCAACGCTCCGCTGAACTTACACTGACATTAATGTAAGCACAAAAACTGTGCAGCAGGAGCTTTATGGAATAGGTTTTCCATGGCTGAGCAACTGCAGGCAAGCCTCACATCACAAAGATCATAAAAAAACTAAACTAAATTTTCATTATAGCTTGTCTTAGTCTTGTCTTCCTCATAGAAAAAGGTAGACAACAAACATTTTAAGCCATAGTTTTAGTTGATGAAATTAATACCGCTTTTCAGTTGTTAATGTCATAAGAAACAGTAAAATTAAAACATTTTCTCCTGTTTCTCTCTGTTTATTCAAAGTATAAACTTCTACAACCAAAGTTAACTTTTCATAGAAGCATTTAAGCTTCCCACGCTGAGGTCAAAGTTAGAGGAAACTGCCAGCTGTGTGAATACAGCGATGAACCCTCTCTGCACAGTTTGTCCCTGTACTGTGACATTCTCTGCAGACCCCCCTCTGCTCTGCCCCCCACCTCAGCCCAGGCTCTATTTACCTCCCTGTTGCCAGGTGACTGGTGTGAAGAGGTCATCCTGTAATGAGTTGGACACTGTCTGTCTGCCCTCTTAAGATCCCTATCTCCTTCTTTTCTTTCTCTTCATTGATCCCTCCTACCATCCTTACTAAGTGGGATGACACACAGCGGGCATCTTGCCACCCAGGCATCGACCCTGTGTGAAGGAAACTCCCACGTGCCCACTGAGGTCCAGCGCCATCGTTCTGCTCCATCGCCAAGCGGAACGAGAGAGATTGATTTTTCTTAATGTCAGTGAGACGGCCGCTTCCACTGAGGAACCCTGTAGAAATGTTACTGAATTGAAAGCCAAAGAGGCTAGGAGATGCGCTCTTATATCTATACTGTGCAGAATAGTTAGAATTACCCAAGTCTCAGGTTTCTTCTTAAAAGACATGTCATGCAAACTAAGTGGGCTGAGCTCTGCTGCCCTTTGAGAGAAGTAACTCCCCTGTTACTCTCTATTCTCTCATCCCTCCCTTCTTCTTTCTCTGTCTCGCTCTCATTCTGACCCTGTCACTTTCTTGCCTGTACTTCTGTGGGCCTTTTTTTATTGACGGCACCTCAGAGCTGCTGTCTGCTCCAAAGCAGCTTGCCAGCAGACGCTCGGCTCATGCTCAGACAGCTCACCTCTTCTCTGCTGCTGCTGTATTCCCTTTCGGTGACCTCGCTTGTGCCCTAAAGCACACACAAAAGGCAAAGAAAAGCACAACTGTAGACTCACAAACGTACGCCTACATGCTCACGGGCACCCAACAACGTGCAGCAAAAGGCCTGAGCGAAAGCAGTGGGAAGAGAGCCACTTTTTTATTATGTCTCTCCATTTCTAGCTTTTTTTCTGTGTCACTGGTGGCCTAGCCTTTTTGTCTGCTTAATTTAGTATTACTAGAGACAGGATTTATATAAAAGCAAGGGACAAATGTATGTTTGTACTTGTATGTTTCTGCATTTGACTCAGTTTTAGGATTTTTATGAGACTCATGAGACACGTAAAAACTGGAGTTTTTAAATGTGAATCAACACCAGAGAAAATATCTTGGCATTTACACAAGGCCAAGGAAGACAACAACACACTTTAGATACATATTTTATCAAAATCCTCTTTCATTCTTCAGCCTTTCACACATTAATTCCTGAAAATTTCCAGAAAATATCCATATAGGCTGCCCTGATATCTTCCTCACATGCCTGTTCACGTATTCACCTCCCATGGGAGACCCTCTACATCTAACAGAGTGCGGGAAAAGGGAGTCTCAGGAGGCAAACACTGTATTGAAAGCTGCCTTTGAATCACAACTACATGTGACTGAACACAATGACGTATCAATGACTTAATGGTAAAAAAAAATTCACCCCCTAGGATACTGGAAGCTTTAACTGAATTTATAAATCAATCATGGTCAATATATTTTGGCCTTTGGCAAAAATTATTATTAACAAAACACCTCTTCAATGACAAATTAAAAACAGATTTCTAAAAAGTAATGTCAGTTAAATAAAAATATTTAATGTAAAATAAGTGACTCAATAAATATTCATCTTCAAGTCAGTACTAAGTAGAAGCACCTTTGATTGCAATCGCAGTACTGAGTCTATGTGAATATCAGGCTTGCACATCTGGACAAGAACAATTTTACTCCATTATTCTTTGCAAAACTGCTCAAACTTTGTCAGGTTGCACAGGGATCAGGTATGAACATCCCTTTTCAACTCCACCAAAAATTCTCTGTTGGATTGAGGTCCGGGCTTTGACTCGAATACTCCAGAAAATTCATCTTGTTGTCTTTCAACCATTTCTGTGCAGCTTTTGCTGTATACTTCAGGGTCATTGTCTTGCTGGAAAATAAATATTCTCCCAAGCTGTAGTTCTCTTGCAGACTAAATAAGATGGTCCTCCAGGACATTCCTATGTTTCGCCGCATTCATTTTACCTTTTACCTTAACAAGCCTTGATATTTAAGAGGGGTTTTAAAGAGATGGGGGGGGTTTGTCAAAAAAAGCCAAATTACTATATATTGACCATGGTTGGACTATAAAATGGATAAGAAAGTAAAGAATCCAAGGGGTGAATACTTTTTATTGGCACTGTACATGCCACAACCCCCTCTCCTGTTTGCTCGCTGTGAATTTTTCTGAAAATTTCACACATCATCCCCCTGCAACTTAGAGGATACGTCTTAGATGTTGTTCTGGGATCTTTTGTGACCTTTTGGAAGAGTCATCATTGCACTCTTGGAGTAATTTTGGTAGGCCAGCCACTCCTTGGAAGGTTCACCACTGTTCCAAGTTTTCTCATTTTGTGGATAATGGCTCTCAGTGTGGATCGCTGGAGTTCCAAAGCCTTGGAAATGGCGTTGTAACCCTTTCCAGACTGACAGATGTCAGTGACTTTGTTTTTTATCTGTTCTGGAATTTCTTTAGATTGTGGCATATAATACACACTACAACGGAGGTGAGGGTGAACTGATTTGATTTTGGAAGGTCAAAGGTCACTGTAACTATGCATAGTGTGAGGTTGCAGTGACCCTGTGCCTTCTCTATGCACGTGAGCAAATAAAAATAATTTCAGTCTGTTTTTCATTGCTCTAGACTAGTGTAAATATTAAAAAAAACATTAAACAGAATGGCAACAGCTAGCAAGGTTACAGAGGCATAGTAACATTTGGCAGTAGTTCCAGATTTACAAGCATATTTTGTAATATTGAAGCAAATAAAGCATCTAAGTGGAGGTTTTTGTTTTTTTGTTTTTTTTTTTCTAAGCTGTTAACGCTACCCTGGATACCCTTTGATCCAAACCTCATTTATTTGGTTTAAGATTTATTCCTGTCATCACAAGCACCATAAGACGTTTTACTGTCCTGGCTGCAAATGAAGCCTGCATAAGGTGACATCTTGTTGGCACAGAAGGGAGGTGAGAGTGCTAGACATGAGACACAAACATGCAAATTAAAGCTGCAGGGCAACATCAGATCCCCTCTAACACTGCATGAAAAGCTCTTTTAACAGAAATTATTTGCTATTTTTTAATCTTTTGAAGAGAAAAATGAAATGTGATGGAAGATAGTCACCTTGTCCTTCTGTTATTATGATCATGAACCGTGTTTCTTTAGTTAGAAGTAGAACTTGTGTATTTCATGCCTGTGTCGCTGTGGTCAATCAGTGTCAGCCTTCAGCGCAGTGCTCTAATTAAACCCACTTCTCCCATCATCAAGTCTTCTATGAACAACGCTACGTTTAAAAACAACCTTTGTATCGCTCTCCATCAGCCAGTCTCTATAACCCTCACCTTTCGTCGTTGGTGTCACACACTGACCATCCACCCACAGGTGGGACTTCTCGCTTGTCCACATTAACCAATCCTCATTAGGCCTAAGCGGAAAGCGTTCCTTCCACTCGGTCACTAGTGAGAACTTGTCACAGTTGTTAAGGAGATTTTAATTGCAGCTGTCACTTTCCCCCGCCTTGTTGTCACGACAGGTGACAGCAGGGAGAGCCATCGCAGTGGATGTGTGTGTCTAAAGAGAGGTGGTGTTGTTAAGAGCGCTGCTTGACTGTTCTGCAGATGGGTTCAGGTTTTCATCGGTCTTCATGCTAATGAGCTGCTGCTATGATAAGCTCAGTGAACATATGTTCAACTCTCCATGTCACTGAAATATTTCTAAGGTACTTGGCTGAAATTGCTTATTATGGTAATGAACATTCAGTGTGATAATGGGTACACTACAAAACAAGTACATGATTCAGCTGCTGGAAGGTAAGCAACACATGGCTGCGAAAGTTAATGTGAGGATTGTGTTTCTTTTAGTCAAGTGTTTGTCCGTCTCACAGCTTATGTTGGTGTGTTTTTGTGTTTACAGATACTCAAAGTTGTCCGACCCAGCTAACTGGCTGAAGATCAACAGAACGAATGGTCAGATCACCACCATGGCCATGCTCGACAGGGAGTCCATGTACGTCAAAAACAACGTGTATGAGGCCACGTTCCTGGCTTTCGACAATGGTAAGTCTGGTAAGTCTGACAGAATGTGCATGTTATAATTATGTGATAAACAGAAGAACAAACACAGGGGCACAATCCCCCCACATTATAAGATGCTGGACTTGGCAGTGTTGTTCACACCACCATTTTGGTTCTGACAAAAATGTTTCAAAAACTAAGGAAGCTCAGCGCTGACTCTGAGGAGATGAATCTAACAAAACACAGCTAACTGAATAGCAATCAGTAGCATTGTTCAATCACTACACAATGTTTACGGGCTTTTCTGAGCCTCTTAGCTCAGTACAAGTACAAGACTCCTACAAGACAAGTCTCAAGACTCTTGTATCCCTTTATTCGGCTCCAGGATTCCCAACTTTTTTTTGCTATGAGCCCCCCCTTACTTGTATCGTAGAGGAGCTGAAGACCACCAGGACCCACACAAAAAAGGTGTTACATAGATGTCAAAAATTAACATCAAAGTTTTCATTGTTCAGATCTATATAAAATAACCACACAAACGTTTTCTTCTGAAGAGAACTTTGCATAAACTTTTCATTAGTGTTTTATCATGATTTTAGTTAGTATAAGTGAATCTAATTTTGGCAACCTCAAAGCAGACAGAGCCTCACACCCCCCTGAAATGTCTGGCATCCAGTTAGAAAAGCATTAATGAAATGAGAATGCAGAGAGATAGAGAGGGAGAGGACAGAAGAAGAGAGCGCTCAGTGCATCCTGCCAGTCAAAAGTGAGGGCATATAGCAAAATAACTACAGCAAGTGTTGGTTCAAGGCTTACCTCAGATAACCTTACCCATAATCCACAGTAAAAAAAGCAAGTTCTGAACCTTTTCTTAATTGTAAGAAATTTCACTTCTTCTTTTGGTCTCTGGTTTATGCCCCAATACCTTTAAAACTAATAACATTCTCATAAGCCTTACTGCTGACTGGCCTCCCAGCACCAAGCAGAGATGAAAATGTAAACGTGTCAAATGTCCACATGTTAGCATTGTCACTGTTATCAGTCTGATGCCAGCAGTTTGCTTAAACTAGCGTTTTGACATCCTGCTATAAAATTTTGGACATTTCTGATATTTTCTACTCTGAAATATTTGCATGAACAATATGTCAATCATTATTTGACTATAAAGGGAGCTGTCTATTATTATTTTTTTATCGGCATCAGAACAAAGGTACTGCTGCTCAAACAGAGGATGAGTGTTGTATTTGCCACAGTGTGTCATCACATCATAATGGGCGAAACCTGGTATCAGAAACTAAAACTATTATCACTTTGTGAATGCGGGTGCACTTTGTTTTAGGGTATAACCATATAAGAGGCCCTCCAGTAATACAGTTCTGGACCTGCTGGTCAAGAGCAGAATCTTTTATAGTTAGTCTATTATGATTTTATTAACATTAAGAAACCCTCACGTACTGGCATGATAAAGGCTATGGCTGATAATATGACATGTGTATTGTAGCATTCTGCCAGGATGCTCAAGGCCAGCCTCAATCTCACCTCTTTACTTTTTACACTACCCTCATCTTCAGGCTTTGCTTTAGAGAACAGGTGACATCACCCTGGGCTTGGTTAATTTTTATTGTCTGTCAAACACACTGAGTCCAAAACCTTTCTTCCATCATCATTGTTGTGGGAAGTGGTTCAGTCGTTTTAATTTTTTTGCATCCACACAAGTCATTGTTTTATTTGGTCAAGGTGGTGACTGACAGCCCTAGATTGAATAGGAGTTTTTGTGTCATGCTACTAGCACCTAACCTTGCAAAGCAGATGGATTCGCTCATTTCCGTGTTTCTCACCGGCGAATCCATCTTGCAAAGCTCTCGTCTGAACTGTTTGGGCCCAGTTAGAAAGTGACAGGACCAATCAGTAACGAGGGGCAGTACTTTCAGGCATGGTGGAGTCGTGACGTAAGCAAGCAGCAACAAGAGGCCGGTGCAATTACGGTAGAAGAGATTAGCGTAAAACTGTAATGGAAACGTAGCTAGACACTACAGTTTTCTTTACACTCAATGTTGTGATTTTTTTCACCCAATTTCCGTGAGTAATGACAGTCCCTCCAACATCCTGATGCACTCGTTCTCTCTCTTTCAAAAGAATGATCAAAATAAAACAAATAAATATTAGAGACACATCTGTCTATGCTGATCCTGCTTTGTTTGACAGTAGGATTCGATATCTAGGACTGTTTTAGTGCTGAAAACAGAAACAGCTCAATATGCCAATCACGCACTGTCATGCTCTCAATCTGCTCTAAAGTTTGACCTTATAATGTAAAATATCATAAGCCATTTCATACTCACTGCTGCTCCTCAGATATTTCATCTCGCAGGGTATTCTAAACAAAATAATATTGCTTTCTGATGATGGACATAGCAGCAGAGGAAGATATATATTTCAATAATTACTGATTTCATTTTTAAACATTTTTTTATTCTAAAGTGGCTCATGATGAGGTCCTACCAGTTCCACAGCACGTTTTTGATGATTATAAATGTATCTTAGGATACACAGTAATGACTGACTGAGGTGATAATAGGAGAAATGACAAGGAGAGATGGGGAGAGAGAGATAGTGCCAGGTTAATACCTGGTTTCATTTGGTGTTAAATTGCCCCACTTTCACTGCCTGTGGCAGTTAGCATGGGCCTATATGGATTAGGTGCAAATTTTAATGAGGCTGATTTGCATCTGAGTGGAGCAATTTTGCACTGAGTTTTGAATATTTGTGCCCCTCATTTACATACATGTAAATGGGACAGGATGCAGTTTGCTCAGCTGATCAGTTTGAGTACATTTTGTGTGCAGTTAGTGGGGATTTCTCTTTTGCACATGCTCCATGGATAATACCCAATCTTTTAGCCAGTTCACAGCTTAAAGATGTGCGAGAACTTGTCACTAATCTTAACCCAAGTTGTGTCCTCTCTGAGGATTTCAAACATGGAACCATGTAAGAAATCAAGGCCAAAATTTTTACTTGCAACCATGAAAATGAAGGAAGACATCTTAACATGGCTTTTTAATACTTTGCACAGCGCTGTGATGTGCAAACTTGTGTAAGTAACCTAAACACTGCATACAAAGGGCTCTGTAAGGACTGGATGGAAATCATCTTCACATTGTTTCGTTTCAAACATTCTTTTCTGTTAATGAAAAATGAATGCCTTCTATCCAAAAGGCATGATTAATAAAGCAGCTCAGTACAATATGGAGATATACAGTCATGGAAAAAATTATTAGACCACCCCTGTTTTCTTCAATTTCTTGTTCATTTTAATGCCTGATACCACTAAAGGTATATTACCTGAAGAATACAATGAACATGACAAAAAATGCAGCTGATTCCATAATACTTTATGTCCTATTTGACATGCTTAAGCTTAATTGTATTCCCAGGGTATATAAGAGGCCATTTCATGTCATAAGCAGCACTGCACATGCAAAGGCCTAGAGTGGTTTACTGCTTACATTCAAGCCGTAGCACAACTCAGAAGTTGTCAGCTCTAACATAATGCCTAAAACAAAAGAATTATGTGAAGCCACAAAGGCAGCCATCTTGGCACTGCTGGAAATTGGCATGAGTAAGAGACAGGTAGCCAAAAAACTGAAGATCTCCAAGACAGCCGTTCATTACACCAAGAAAATGCAAGCCGAACATGGTACTACCAAATTCCTAGCTGCTCGAGGCAGGAAACGTCTTTCTACCCCACAAGAGGACTGTGCACTCATCCGTTCCTGTGTCAGGAATCGTCGTCAGACCTCCAGGGACCTTAAAATGAGTGGGCACTGTCGAGACATGTGACTTGTTCAGCAAGGACAGTTCGAAACCGACTTCTTGAAGCTGGTCTGAAGTCACACGGGGCACGGAAGAAGCCCTTCATCAACGAAAGGCAGAGGAAGGCCCAGTTACTCTTTGCTAGGGATCACAAGGATTGGACTGTTGATGATTGGGCTAAGGTTCTCCTCAGTGATGAATCCAATTTTGACTTAATGCCCACTCCAGCCAACTTAATGGTTAGGAGGAGGCCTGGAGAAGCCTACAAACCAGACTGTCTCGCCCCTACAGTAAAACATGGGGGTGGATCGGTGATGATCTGGGGTTGTTTCAGTATGGGTGAAACAGGGCAAATGCAATTGTGTGAAGGGTGAATGAACCAGGTCACGTACAGGGCTACTCTTGAAAACAGTCTTCTTCCATCAGCTGATAAACTCTTTCCTGCCTCGAATGGCTGGATTTTCCAACAAGACAATGCCCCTTGCCACATGGCAAGGTCAGTTAAAGCCTGGATGGAGAACCAGAACATTCAAACCATGCCTTGTCCTGCTCAATCACCAGATCTAAATCCAATTGAAAACCTGTGGAACATCATCAAACTCAAAATGGAGAACCACAAGCCCAAAAACAAAGCAAATTTGGTTGAATTTTTGCAACAGGAATGGGCTGCTGTGACAGCAGAACGATGTCAGAAGCTGGTAGAGAGCATGCCAAGACGCATGGCTGCAGTCATCAAAAACAATGATTATGCAATCAAGTACTAACTCCTGTGTGTATCATGTGACTAACAGACAGAAAAGAAAACATGGAATGCCTAAAAGCACTGTTTTTGGCAGTACAATGCCATAGCTATTGATGTAAGAACTTAAGTGATTTTGGTTATTATGAAGAAAACCATGGAAAATGGCTAGATATCAGCTCTTAAATTAAACTCTTATGAGCTATTTTTTGTTGTTGTCATTATATTTGCCCAAACAAATGTACCTTTAGTTGTACCAGGCATTAAAATGAACAAGAAATTGAAGAAAACAAGGGTGGTCCAATAATTTTCTCCATGACTGTATTTTTAGGGCTAACAGATGGTAGGAGTTAGCTCCACTAAACCCATTATTACTCGGAGGATAAGGACTTTCCTTTTTACACAAAATTATTTCATAAACATTGGAAACAGATTTTTTTAAAGAATGGAAACTATGTTGCTACTTTTCCTCCAGATGTCATATGATGTTGTAGCAGGGTTGTGAATGAGTAGGATGGTCTGTTGGGTGCTGTACTCTATACTTTATAATATATTCTCTGACCTTCATTTCCAGGTCCCTGCCAGAAGAAAAAGAATAAAAATACCTGTCGATGAAGGTCTCAAGTATCAGCCTGAGGTGCTGCTACAATATACAAAGCTAAAGAACTAAAGCAGTACAAGCAGGGGTGCTTGCTCTCTGTGTATAGTAGGAGGGATCCAGGTGTTGGTGCTCTGGTGAGAGATGAGAGATGTGTTGCCCCCAAGCACACCAACTTGAGCTCAAAGTGTTGACTGTGTATTGATTTGAAAACCCAGTGTCAACAAGGGGATATATTCCACTTTGATTGAAATTCTCTTTACTTATTCCACCCAAGCCAAGCGTAAGAAGCAACAAATCACCAAGCCAATCATAACTGACAAGATGGTCGATGGGCCTTTGGGCTTCAGGCACCAGACCTTTACATAGTTAATGCATCAAGTTACTGTCTCAGGGGGAAACGCGTTCAAATACAGCAACGATGAGCAGTAGGTTAAGCTCTTCTACACTGAGTCAGTGTGTAGTGTGTTTACAGCTGCACATCAAGGCCACATTAGTTAACCGCAGGGCATTTTACCCAGCAGTGCATATACTTAGTTCATCCATAACTGGAGGTTGTAATGTTCTGATCATTGTGAGGATCACTGAATGTTGTCAATAAGCATCTAGGAGCAGATGTTACATCTGCAACCTTTGAGAGTGAAGGACTTGACAGTGCAGAGTTAGCAAACTTGTTCACAAATTTGAACACAAGCTATTTCATCGTGCAAGCAAATACTTAATGTCAAAAAGAGAGAGAAATTTCTCTACAACATAACGCTGGTGTAAGGTTTCAGGTTCGCTTCCCGGTCAGACTTTAATCTCAAAATTCTGACTTTTTTCTCTGGCTTTTTCTGGCTTATCTATGGATTTTACCTTTAAGCTTTGTAATAATTTGGGGGAATAATTTGGTGGAGCTATGAAAGTTGGATGAAGGAGCAGTGTAATAATGTCTTGTTTAACTGGGATTAAAGGGCTTCAGGCCCAGCACTTCTTCTGAGTATATTTGCTATCAAAAGCTTCACAAACTTGCTCTTTTAGTGCTTTATTAACATGTTTTTATTCACAGATATTATTATATTAATAAAACATTTTTATGGCACTTTTCAGAACACTCAAGGTCACCTTATAAACACAGCAGTAATAGGAACAACATCAGAGTCCGAGTGAACTATTTACAATAAAAGGGGAATAATTTGCAGTAAAAAGCAGAATAGAAAATGGTTACAATCCAAAAAACTTGAATTTTCAGGCAGGACTCAAAAGTCTGTGCTATGGATAGCTTATTGGGGAGGTTTCCAGAGACCAGGGGCTGCACAGCTGACTCCTCAAGACCTCATGGAGCAGGGGTGTATAACTCAAGGCCCAGGGGCCAAATCCGGCCCATGATACAGTTATACTTGGCCCACAAGATCATATCATATTCTGATCATGGCTGGCCCACCAGTATGAGGTCTGCAGATTTCCTAAAATTGGAAACTTAACCTCTATGATTTAAAATATCCCTGTTACATCATAAAAAATGAAAACGTAAAGAGTTAAACAATAAGAAATTGTATTTTTTTCCCCATAATTCATTTCTTGTAATGAATAAGGTTAAGAAATAAATAAGGTTGACAGTTTATGGTTAAATTTTGACCCTGTTAGGCCCTCAGGTTAGACCTGAATTCAGATTTCAGCCCCTGCTGTAATTGAGTTTAATGCCTCTGTCATAGAAATTCAGCAGGCCAGAGATACAATGACAAGAGTGAAGGTGAAAGATCAGAGAATAGATGTAGGTGTGAGGGAGGTCAGACAGGTACAGAGCCTTGAATATAAGGAGGAGAATCTTATAGTCAGTATGTTGTATGACAGCCAGTGAAGCTGTTGGAGGACTGGGTTGACATGTTCAGTGAAGGATTCTGGGGATGACAGCACAAGCTAAAGAAAGGCATTAATGTTTGGCATATAATGGACAGATGGAGACAATAGGAAGTCATATAAGTGAAAATCTAAAGAGCAGTTTACATTGTTGATACTTATGGGACACAATGCATGGAAATTGATAATTCTTGTATTATGGTGTATATATTTCAGGAGGAAAACACTCAAAGACATCATGATGCTGATTAAATGTCTTATTCTAAGTCAACATTAGTAAAGTAACTTTGGCTATAAAGTCACATAGAAATAGTGAAGCTAAAAGTTTATTATGATAAAAGACAAACTGGGAAAAATACAGCCCATATTTCTCACATGTGCTCAGTGCTCTAAAGGATTCATCTGGGATTGAAAATAATTATCTGATCACTTTCCCTGCTTTAGTTTGAATCCTGTCACTGAAGTATTCATGACTGCAGAAAAACAAAATAAACTCACACCATGTTCTTTCTTTTAAAGCACCACTTTGAATGTTTTTTTTTAAATTACTTTGAACCACATCCCAGTGAAAATAAACTCTGAAATGAGACATTATGAGTTGTGAAATTTCTGAAAACAGAACATCTCTAACAGTTTCTCTGTGATATTTAAACATTTATGAGTTAACAAACATGAGTTTGAGTTTAAGTGCAGGAGAAAACATTACTCTGTAATATTTATCATAAGAGTTAAAGACTCATGATCTCAGCTGCTTCACTGGGACCGTCTGGAAGAAGGTTTGATTGAATTTGATCGACAGTTGCCTGGAAACAAAAATATGAAGCTCTAACATGTCATGTTTTGATAAAGCATAAAAAGCAGACGGAGAAGAGTCACAACCAGAGGTTAGACACTTTTAGAGCGTACAAAGACAAACAGTACTACACCGTCTTCACAGGATTTCTTCCACCTCCCTTTTGTCATTGAAAATGCTGACCTCTCTAAACTAGAGATAAATTCTTAATAATGCTTCAGGACTGAAACATTGCTCACAAGCTCCTAAGACAAATTTAAGGTACGTTTTCCTCCCCTGAATAAATGAGAAAAATATTTCCTTTTGATTTAAAATACAAATAACAGAAAATATGCTACTTAGTTATTTAAAATGAGGCCTGCATGCTAAGACATGTGGACTTCACTGGAGAAAGGGGGGCTGTTTTTCAGGCCACATTTTCTCCAGTGAAGGCCAGTCTTAATGCTCAAAACATTTTGGACAATGCTATGCTTCCAACTTTGTGGCAACAGTTTGGGGGAGGCCCTATCCTATTCCAGCATGACTGTGCCCCAGCGCACAAAGCATGGACTATAAAGACATGGTTTGATGAGTTCAGTGTGGAAGATCTTGATGGCCCCGCTCAGAGTCCTGACCTCAGCCACATCGAGTACCACTGGGATGAATTGAAACAGAAATGGCGAGTCAGGCCTTCTTGCCAACATCAGAGCCTGACCTCATGAATACATAAATTCTCCACAGAGTGAATGGGCACAAATTCCCTCAGAAACACTCCAAAATCTTGTGGGAAGCCTGCCAAGAAGAGTGGAAGCTTTTACAGCTAAAGACATGTCCAACTATGTTTTTAGTTATGTTTTTAGTCCCAGAGTTAAATATTTAACCTTAGACAAGAGTTCAGTCTCATTACAAATGTTCTCACTGCTTTTGTGTTGCACTGACTTGAATCAGACCAACAAAACTACTCCAAGTTCACTCCACTCGTTGGGAAGCAAGCAGCGCACTTAAAAAACAATGAGGCGCTTATTCCCAGCACCATGTTGAACAGCATCAACAGCAGCGGGAACAGTGTGGCGGCAAAACAACATTTCTCAGTCGGTTAAGGTGCAGTCGAGTCAATGTGCTCACTGTAATCAGAACACATTAGAGGATTTGCTGTTAATGCATAAAACATCAAACATGTGCCTCCCAGCCTGATGGCTCTGTTCTGGTCTGACAGTCATGGGAAAAGCCTGAATAAGTTATGATGAGCTTGTGTTGCTGGATGCAGTGTAGGGTTAGCGTTTGAGTCATTTCCCAGGGGGCTTTGCAGAGTGCAGATAGCGGCAATCTTTATATGAGTGTTGTCCCTTTGCCTCAGCGTGTTCAGAAGCAGATGCCTCTAAACACAAGGACTGAAAAATGTATGTGTCTTTTTATTTGTTTTGGCTGTTTTGTTTGGTTGCCCCTGCGTAAATGTACACAGTGTTGTCCTCCACAGTAATCAAACCTGCTCTTCTCAATAGCGTCTTTTCTGTACACCTCATTTTCTCACCTCTACACTTGAATCAGCTGGAAAACAGTAATTGAAGTGGAAAGATTGTTTTCCCTTTTTTCTCTAGCTCCTTTCATCAA
Source organism: Cheilinus undulatus (assembly GCF_018320785.1). Classification (NCBI taxonomy): domain Eukaryota; kingdom Metazoa; phylum Chordata; class Actinopteri; order Labriformes; family Labridae; genus Cheilinus; species Cheilinus undulatus. Next base: position 17,370,284 of record NC_054867.1, read on the forward strand.
CTGTCTGCCAACTCTGCTTTTCTGCTTTTTTGCTCCAATCATTTCATCTCCAATCCTCTCCTTCACCTCCATACTTCTCTCTCTCTTTTTATCTCACCATCTTCTCTGTACGTCTCCCCTCAGGCTCGCCTCAAGCCAGCGGGACTGGAACCCTCCAGATCTACCTGATCGATGTGAACGACAATGCACCGGTGCTGGTTCCCCGTGAGGCCCAGGTGTGTGAGCGAGCGCGCCCAAACTCTCGGATCAACATCACAGCCTCTGATGCCGACGCTGATCCAAACGTGGGGCCCTTTGTCTTTGAGCTGCCTTCTTTTCCTGCCAGCGTTCGCCGCAACTGGACAATTTCCAGACTCAGCGGTAATTAAATACTGCATGTTGTGTTTACTGCAGCTACAGTCCTTCTTAGAAATGCTATCCTTGTGATGTAACATTTAGGAGGCGTGTGGGTATGATGTATAACCATTCGGCATCCCCAGTTGAATTAAACCATAAACTTAACAGATGGGATGCAAAAGCCCCTCTGCAGAGTAACTGGTGACATCAATCAGGTGAGCAGGGATTGCTGTAAGCTGTGAGAGAAGTCCAAGTTTAACAAAACGTCTCACAAAGCTCACAGTGAGAGACGCGGGTGCCATCCAGCGCTGACGTACGATCTATCCTTTGTGACAAATGAGATCCATTCATCTCTCTGTCCCCTGAGCGCCCGATCTGTCACCTAATCCACTCAGATGGATGTATCACAGTAGTTGTCTTGAGGACAAATCTGATCTCATACCTGGATTCTTCTCCCTCTGAGGCTCTAGTCTCGGCTTGACTGAGCGCTTGAAGACGCATATACGTTCTTGAGTTTATATATCTCTAATGTGTCCTTGCATGCATATATGTCAAGACGATTGCTTTGGTTTGGCTTGTTTGGTGTCTTTTATTTGGTGTGTCACTCAGTCAAAGTTGTGTGCATGATGACATGATATCCTGCAGAAAGCACAATGTAATTTCTCTGCAGTACACTGTCTAATCTTATTTCCTCTCCCTTCTTTTTACTGTTTTCTCACCATCCGACACAATTTCTATCCGCCTCACCAGGAGACTACGCCCAGCTGAGGTTAAGGATTCCTTACCTGGAGGCCAATGTGTACGATATCCCAATCATTGTGTCTGATTCAGGGAACCCTCCTCTGTCCAACCGCTCTCTCATCAGAGTCAAAGTTTGTCCCTGCGATGATAGCGGGGATTGCAGCGCCACAGGGGCCGTGGCAGCTGCTGGACTGGGCACCGGGGCCATCATTGCCATACTCATCTGCATCATCATACTGCTCAGTGAGTACAACACAGCAGAAATCCCCAAAACTATGCACTGTGCTCATCAAGAAGAACAAATCTACAGCTTCTGTGTGTTACTGATGGTGTTTTGTGTGTTTTTTCAGGCATGGTTCTGCTGTTTGTGGTGTGGATGAAGCGCAGAGAGAAGGAGCGGCAAGCGAAGCCTCTTCTGATCGACCCTGAGGACGATGTGAGAGACAACATCCTCAAGTACGATGAAGAGGGAGGAGGAGAGGAGGACCAGGTAATATAACAAAGACACAAGTGAGAAAAATCATAAACACATGCAATTAAAAGCACACTGAAAAAACAGACCCTACTAACTAGTCAGCAAGTAAAGACACAAATATATGCATGAAGACAGTTTAGTTTTGCTACAGCTGGAGATTGACGATGTTTTTTACTGATAACATTGTTGCTTTTAATCATTTTATATTTTGTCCACAAGATACCAAAAGTATTTTTCCAGATCAAGATAATTAATTTGAAGCGTTTATTAGTGTTGTAGTATTGGTGAACGGTCGTGGACCCATCTCAAGAGCATTTTTACTCGGTCTTGTCTCTGTCTGGGACTGGCTGGACTTGGGATTTTCCATTAAGACCAGTCAAGACCAGCACTGGTCTGCTATTCTTCCACTTCATGAATGTGATAATAAGGAGCAGCACTTGCTAAAACAACAAATAGCTACACCTGAAAAAACCCGGACATCAGTCCATCTTATTTCTAGTCAGAAATACCTCTGAACACTTCCTTTGGGTCTCATTCACCTGACAAATAGAGACACACATCTCATTTTCAGATATTCAGAATAACTACGACTTTTCAGTGCCTTTTGAAATACATGGACTACAAGGATTTTTTTTATTTTACAAGAAGTTAAACAAACGTGTTAAGATTTGAGATTTTTCCATGTTGTGCTTTAAAAGAGTTGCAGACACCTTGTTTAAATCTGTCAGATTTATTTAAAAGAAAACTGAAATTATAGAGAGAATGCTCTTTAAATGTTCCATCTTGCCATGTTTTTTTAAATTGATTTTTATGGTCTTGGTCTTGTCTTAACTTCTCTCTGTCTTGACTCGGTCTCAGCTCCCAAAAGTCTTGATCTTGTCTTGGTCTCGGTGCACTCTGGTCTCAGGCAAGTCTTGGTCTCAGATAGTGTAGTTTTGAGTACAACACTAGTATTTATCCATTGAACAAACAGCCATCATCAATGTCAAAATAACCCTGTACATGACAGAGACAGGCCAGGGATGATGTTTTCTTCTCAGAAAATAAAGACGACTGTTGTCAAAACTGTTACAGTCACTAGTTCATGTCCTGAATGTTTTTGCTCAGCCTTTCTCAACCAGGGTGTTGTGGCACCCTGGGATGCCTTATGGCATTGGCAGGGGTGCCCCCAATAATATTATAAAAGTTTAACAGAGAATTACCACAAATATCCAGATTATTTGTTCCCTAGCATGTATAAAATAGGTAGAATTGTCTCAAATGCAATTTTCTTGAAATCATATCAGCATCTGGCTCAGTGAATGAGTAGTCTTGTGTAAATACGCACTGCGCAAGAATTTCAAATGTCTTTGTATTTCATTTTGTTCATTTTTTCAGCTTTCAGCCAATTGCCCATTCTGGAAAAATAAAGGCATTTTAATGGTTTTATTAAAGTGCTTTACAGGTCATCTTGTTAATTCTTTTACTGTGTACATCTCTCAGTAGTCATAGGCATGTAGAATGCTGTTTTTATCAATACGTTTTGTCTGGGATGAGACTGTTTTAAATCTTAAAGGATGCCTTGACAGAAAACATGCTTGATAAACGCTGTTTTAGCTCTCCATCTCTCTGCTAATCATTAGAATGTGACTGTAAGTGGTGCGTAAGTGTCAAATTTGAGGGGATTTTTCTCACACTTAGGAGGGTACAGGACATTTTTTTGCTCATTTGGCATGTAGTTGTTTTTGTTTACTGTGTGTCGCACAAAAGTTGCATTTTCATTTAGTTTTTTTCTTTTCTTTTGTCTTTATTGTCCCATAACTTTTTTAGCTTTTTAAACTTAGTGACATTGCCGCAGCACATAAACTTAAAGCCCAGGTTGTCCTAATAGAAAAGGATGTTTAGAGCTTGACTGCACCACAGGGTTGCTGTCTTACAAGCTTTTTTAGACAAAAAGTCCAGGTGAGACAAAATGATTAAAAATAGCGTAGAGCTCAGAGGGTTATGTATAAGAATTTATAATTGGTGCTTGAAAGAATATAAAAGAGAAATGTGTTTACTCAGATTGTGATTTATTTACTACAGAACAAGGTCAATTCCAGTACAGTGTTAATTAGTACTCTTTACTATGCAGTATCTAAATGTTAAAAGTGATATTTTTCTCTAAAAAATGGTTGTTTATTTTGTATAATTGGTGGCCAGAATAAAATTTTATGTTATGACCAGCAGGATCCATTTTTGTTGTTGCTGTTGTTGTTTTTCATCTTTTTCTATTTCCAGTCATCCTTTATAACGCTCAGCAGAAAACCCCTTTTTACCAACTTGAAAGACTGAAGGTTTATCAGACAGAACATTTGGGGCTTTAGCCCTGTAAGCCACCCCCTGACTCCACCTCTGCAGGGTGTAAAACCATGTATGAATGAAAGGTAAGATGCAACCAAAAAAATTTTGGGAGGAAAAAAAACCTTGAAAATGTTTGTCAAAAATAGAGCTCATCTCTTAGAATAGGTGCATTTCCCTGTCATGAAAGATTTAATGACATTGGCTTAAAACACTTTAAGTCAGTGCAATGCTGTTTTCTTCAAAAAGTGCTTCTTTTTCTGATTTACAGCTTTAAGATTTTCTGACCAGACCCCTTCATAACAATATGACCCCTTGGGTGTCTGGTGCATTGATGGCAATCATAGGCAATTTTGTGCTCTCTTGACCACACATGCTAGCACTTACCATTTACTCTCTATTCCATAAGAGGTTACTGTGTAAAGCTCCAAACTGCCAGTCAGTTCTAATTTTATCACACCATATCAAGTTCAGACATGTTGGCAGTGCTGCCAGATCTTCTGAGAAAAACAAGCGACCAAGTCTATGGAGGCCCAAAAGAAGTGACTTAACTCCAGGCCTGAAAGATAAACTTACACAGTGACTGCTTCCTTCTACCATATACATTGTGGTTCTTTTAAATTAAAAAGAAAATGTAACAGATAAACACAGTGATTTTTTATATATAATTTTATTTTGAGTCAAACAGCTCTACTTTTTCTGGTTGAGTCTATAAGCAGACTTCTGAGTTCAAATCTAGATCCCACACTGTGTCAGCCTCAAACTAAAAAGTCTTACAAATTCTTCAGTTGAACTTTTAAGAATTAAGGCTGTAAAAAGTTTTAAATCTGCCTGTTAGAGGTCTTAAATCTTAGAAAGCACACTGCCTAAGATGTGTTTTTTTCCAGTCTTTGTTTTCTAGCTAATTTTTTTATTATTCTGCCTTGTGTGTGTTTGCCCACGTTGCAGTTACTGTGTGTGTCAGCCCGGCCCCTCAGTGTGAGCACGGCCAGAGAGAAACCTTCAGTATTATTTATTATTAAATATTTAACAAAATGAAGGAAATTAAGTGTTGGATGCCCAAAATGTCCTGGGCAGGACCCCCAGACCCCCCTCTTCTTCTACTTTTTACTGCTGTGCAACACTAGTCCAAGTCTTTAAACCTGCTGAAAAATGTCAACAGAGAGCTGGAGAGAAACGGGACAGGCTCAAACAGAGACTCTAGATACAAGCCCCATAAAACATAACTCTTACAATATTTGTAAGCAACCTTCCAGAAAAACAAACCCAAAGTCACCTATAACAAGCAGACTTGGCAACGCTGCAGGTTGGCTCAGCTGTCTGCAGCAATATGGTGCTCAATGTCTTGTCCAAGGACATGTCAATATTTGGGCTGCAGGCGCCGTGGACCAAACTGACAATCCAATGATTAGAGCAGCAACAGCTGCCCTGAATTAACTAAATACACCACTGATAGACATAACTGAATAAATAAGCTCCACTGGTTTCAAAGTAAGAGTGGGTGATGCAGTCTCTCTCATTTTTAAAACTCGTTGATTCGCAGGAGGAATTTAATGTCAGTGACAGAACATAGAAATGGGAATGCTTTGTTCTGATGTTCTGCAGAAAGAGTCTGCACAGATCAAAATGTCCTTTTCAGATTCTGAGTGAAACTTTCAAAAACAGTTTCAGGCTACCTCCTGCCCTCTGCCTTCTAAAAAGTCCTCAGTCCAACAAGGCAGCTTGGCTTTAACTCTAACTTTAACTTGGAGTGAAACTCTGTCCATTAGATGAGTCAGAAATCATCAGTTACACACCTACAGTAAATACTGAACACCACCTCTTTATATTTACTCTCCACATAAATAAAAACCTTCAATGATTCTAACCTCCAACAGCTTTGATTAATTTAGAAGTGTATTATTAATTTTGCCATTTCTGACACAACACCCACACTCAGCAGGGATCTAGAGAATAAACACACGCCAGCGTTTGATGATTGCAGCCTTCATTTGGCACATTTTCACTTTTTCAGCACCAAAATAACAATGAGCTGCAGGCAGGAGGAAAGACGCCTCAGCAACCTGCTCTGTTTACAGCAAGTGGTCAAACAACTGGAAGAATTTTTAAGAATACTGTTAAGCTTGTTTGTTTTATCCACTGACTATTATTAAGTGTTTACTGTAGACTCACAGATATTGATTAAACAGCAAGCACATGGTGCAGTAGGAATAATTTATGCATAATTACCAGCAGACTGTCTGAGTGTTTAAATAGAGCAGACCAGAGGCATGCTGGGATGCACAAGAACCACAAACATGCTTTGCATAGAGGAACGCAGTAGTAAGGTAGAAAGATCATATTCAAATGTTTGTTATCAATTAAAGCTCCTGTGAGGAATTTAAAGTTTGTGCTGATTTGGTGCCGCCTGTGGACAAGCAGTAACATATTTCTTTACTGATCTTGTCCTTTTTTGTGACATTTTCCAATTAAAGGTCACATATTTTACCCTTTTAAAGCAAGTTTATATTAATCTCAGAGGTCCCCACGAAATGCCTGTGAAGTCTGTTGTCAAAGAAATACCTCCAGTTTAGGATTTTTGTATGTCTAAAAAACCCTCTGTTTCAGCCCTGCTCAGAACAAGCTGTTTCTGTGTCCATGGCTGTAAATGTTAATGAGCTGTCTGACTGACTGGGCAGACACTTGGAGCAGCAGCCCTCCTAACAGAAAACAATAACAAACTGGAAATTATAAAAGACTACAAAGATGCCCTGGACACTTTAATATTGTTGGTTTGACATCTAATGAAATAACAGCTGATCCATGACCCATTAAGATCACCGCTCCAGCTCCCACCCTGTCCTCCGTGTGCATTACTTGGGGCTGCACATGACCCACCAATGCATACTAAGTTCATCATAACGGTCCGGTCACTCTGCTCCACTTCGCCCTTCTGTTTGACCTACTGTCACATCCACCCTGACACCGAGGCGCTTTTGTCACCACGATACCGCGGTATTAACAACAGTGCTACATCTCTGTTATGTGTTGGATAATAGTTCTCTATAGTGTAGTTACATGTTACCACAGACATGTAAAAAATGAAAGAGTGATCCAGTGGTCAATTTTACCAGTTTATATATATTTTCAACAAATAATTATTAAAATGGGTGATTTTTCAGTATTCTGAAGCCTGTCACATCTTGCCTCCAAAAACAATCCAAATGTAAAGACAACCTCACCAGCTCTGATGTCATCTCAGATGACTCCATGTGATTTGACCTGTTGCCGTTTCATGTCCTAAGTTTTATGGAAAAGCAGCATGCTGATTCATCTTTGAATTGTCATTATGTTCCTAAAAATAATTATGCATATACAATGAATATTTACATATTTTATATGTTAGTTAATATTCATTTGACTTTGTATGAGTTTATTTTTCCGTAAATCACATCTTTATTTGCATACTCTCTATGGAAACTTTTTAAATAGACATGACCTATAAAAAAGAGGCAAAAGTAAAACAGTCATGGGATGTCCACCAATAATATTCTAGGGCTTGAACATTGAATTTAAAAATATTTCAGTGAGTGCACTATAAAGAGATAACCAGTAGAAATTTATGAAAATAATTCTTCAAACTTAATGAATATAAATGAAGCTCAGCGTTAGTTCATGCAGGACAGGGTGTAGTCATACGCCCAGTCTTGATCAGCTGACAGCCAGCTGATCCCAATTATCGTCTCCCAGCTCCCACAGCCAATCACAGCTCTGTCTGTCAACACAGCAGTGAATTTAAACATGACATCCCTCTCACTAATCCCTGTTTGCATTAACGCTGATGCATCACACTGCTTAACCCCCTCCACCCCAGCCTCCTCCTTTACAGGAGGAGCTCCTCCATAGTCATGCTGCTATGGATTAATTGCTTTTGAAATAATAACATTGTATTCAGTACACATTGTCATAAATGTATCTATCCATATGGAGATTCCTAGTCATGCACTCCCTGGAAAGTCAAAACATGCTGCTTAGCTAATCCAGGGAGTATCTTTTGAGCAGAGCTTTCTCCAGCAAGTAAAACTGTATTGTAATAAAATGGTCAAATGTATGATAAGAGTGGTCCTAAGTGAAATCATGAGAATAAGGAAAGCAAGAAAGTGTGTCACTTCAAAGCTAGATTTAACCATAAGACCAGTTTAAATAATATTTGTAGAAATCAAAGAAGAAATAAAGAAGAAGCTAAAGCGACAGTAGTAGATACAGATGTTTAAAGTCCTGGTGCCAACAGAGCTATCAGACGTATAAATCCACAGGTTTTACGGTGGTTTTGTTCCCACAAATGAGGAGCATAGAAACTCAATGCTTTTATACCAAGCTTGGTTCTGGTTCTGGGAACAGCTTGTAAACCTGTCCCAGAGGGTCTCTGCAGGGTCTGGATTCCTCCTAAGGGACTCAAAGAGCTGATAGGCATTTTGCCCCTAGACCATTCCGCCCTTTACACACAAGGAATCAGAATCGATCTTCTGACTCACAGGAAGCCGGTGTAGAGATCTGAGGCGTGGTGTGATGTGCTCCACTTTCATGGTGTCAGTGAAGAATCTGACGGCTGGATTTTTCACTCAGACCAACGGAAACTCCTTCACAACACAACAGCATTAATTTATGGATTCTTTGGACTGAAATAATTTCATTCTTGTTATATTTAAGACGGTAATAGGCAGAAATTGTAACTGTCTTTATGTGTCCAAGAACTGAGTCCATGATTGCACCAAAATTCCTGGTTTGCTCGGTAGATTTTAGTGTCATGGAGTCAGGGAATCACTTGCTTTTGCCCGCTCTTATTTTGGACCAAAGACAAGTATTTAAGTTTTTTCTTTAGATAGTTGCAGGAAAATCTGGCACATCAACTCATTTATTTCTTCAACACCAATGAGAGGAAGGGACTGTAGTCGTGTGATGACACTGAGGTGTACAGATAGGTGTCATCTGCATAGTAAGAGATGGTATGAGGAGCTAAGCAAGTGGCACATAGATTGTAAAAAGAATGGGACACAGAATTGATCACTGGGGAATGCCACATTTACACTCAGCTTCATAACTAGTAAAAGATACGTTTTCTCTTTCTTTAAGTATATTTGGACCAATGTAGTACAGTACACTATAGAAAGACATAAAGTCAGTGTGGTGAGTCGCTGCTATATTGTCAGTCAAAAGTGGCTCTGAGATGGAGTAAAACTAAAACCGTGACTTTAGGGGCATGGAAGAAGTATTTTTGCAGGGTACTGATATTTGGTGTGACAACTATCCATCTCAGCTTCATCTATGGTTTGCAGGCATGTCAGACAAGTTTATAGAAATATTCAGTCTTGTTGCCGATGGTCTGGTTTGCTTTAATTGGTCATATAGAGGCACCACTGTAAATTCTAGTCTGTTTTATCACCACTTAAAACTTTTCACAGGAGCTCTGAGTAAAAGATCAAATATAATATGTTAATATCCTACATAAACATGTTCCTCTGAGTGTTTTATCACTTTTTATCATCTTAGACTTCCTATAACATTTTTGTTTATAACTTTAGAGGACTAAGAGTTGTGGGTAATTCCCTCCAGCAAAGTCTGCAGGAGATTTATAAAAGGCTCAGAAGTCTGTTAGAAAGCACAGATTTGTAGCAGCGATTTCTCTGCAAGTCCGCCCTGAGCCGTGAGACTTTACAGAAAACTACATCAAAGTGTGGGAGTCTGTGAGGGCGGACAACAGGACCAGGTCAAAGTACATGAACGACTTTCAAACAGAGCTTAAGTCAGAAACATGCCGTGCGTCTCAATACTCTCTCTTTTCGCCTCCATCCAGGACTATGACCTGAGCCAGCTGCAGCAGCCCGAGTCCTTAGACCACATCATTAACAAGCCCTCGGGGGTGCGCAGGGTGGACGAGAGACCTGTGATCGCCGAGTCCCAGTACCCCGTCAGACCCAGTCTGCCCCACCCTGGAGACATAGGAGACTTCATTAATGATGTAAGTTCAACAATGGAAGAAAAGTGTTTGAAGAGAAAATGCTTCCAGAACTTTTTCTGTTCATAGTCTGGACAGTGGAGCTGTGTTCACAGTCTCTTAATGCTACCTGACTGATGTGTCTCACACTGAGGCTTACGCAACTTCACTCTTACAGACTGAAAGATTTGCCCTCACTTACTGTGAAAACTCAAAGCTTGGCAAGCCTATTTGTCTGACTTCAGGTCAAAAATATCCTATTACTTATTTTAAATGAGCCACATTCACCTGAAATGTCCAGCTAAACATCTTATTTCAAGGTATTATGCAAAAAAATAAGGTCTGAATTGCCCAAAGCAAGTAAAAATATCTACCAATGCAGTAAGGACATTTTAAAATTATTTTGAAGTGAACTTTTTTTGCGTTTATCTTTTTAAATCTCTTATCTTACTGGAGAATATACATACTGTGCCTTTATAAATTAATTGATTCAGTGATATTTTAAACATAATTAATCGTAAAAGAAATTCTAACTTGCTTGTAATGATTAAAAATAGTGGTGCTAATATTGCTGATAAATATTATGGAAGTGTCTTGAAAAAAGATATACAAACTAAATAAGGTGTTTAAATCAGCTTAAATTCTAAGTTTAGATGATTAAATTAAACATTGCTATTTGTATTTGCATGATGAAAGCTATACATTTGTTGCTTTTGTTAAATTTAAAGTCTTTAGTCGTTAGACTAAGAGAACAGCATAATGTGTGGGCCCTCTGGCTTTGAGAATAACACTTATGTGGTCCTCTCAGTACCTAAAGTTGCCCATCCCTGAAGCAGGCATGCTCCTGAAAGTATTCTGTTGTTTTACACAATCTGGTGTCTGCCTCTGGAACATCATTCAGACCATGATGGTGCAATAAAAGGGTAAATGGGTGTGTGAGCAAGATGAGACACGGTTTATTGCAACTTTTACAGAGCAGCCATCTGAACCTGACACTGTGTGAAACACCATCGCCTCAGGTGAACAACAATTAGCCTTTGGGTTAGTCGAGTTTTGCTACAAAACCACACAGAATAGAACAGAGCAGAGTGTTAAGCGTGAAACTTTTGCAGATCTTTCACATTCTCTGTATCCATCTTTTTTTTCTCCAGGGTCTGAGGGCAGCAGACAACGACCCCACCGCTCCTCCCTATGACTCTCTGCTGGTTTTCGACTACGAGGGCAGCGGCTCGACCGCCGGCTCCGTCAGCTCGCTCAACTCCATCAGCTCAGGGGACCAGGACTACGACTACCTCAACGACTGGGGCCCTCGCTTCAAGAAGCTGGCCGACCTTTACGGAGGAGGGGACGATGACTGAGAGCGGAGATGGGGGACTGGGCGGGGCTGCGGCAGGGGTCAGGAGAGGTGGGGTCGAACGGATGGGCGCTCCTAGAAACCATGTGAAGGAGCAGCGATCGTGGTGCAGGCTTAATGTGAGGAACAGACCCTTCAATGGGCTCACAGCAGCCGAGCCTACAAACATGAATCCTGCTGCAACGCAATTGTATTCTGGCTTTATACTTTTTAGTGGCGAGTTTGTAGTGTGATTTTCTTTCTCTCTTTTGTCGTTCTCTCACCGTGCTGGACCCGGAGGTCTCTGGGGATGAATCAAGGCGGTTGTGAGAGACAGGATAGTGAATTTGTGCTTTGATTGATTGTTAAAACAAAACCATCTCTTGCTTTAGTCTCACATTGAAGAGAATGTTTTTGGGACTCTGACTCTCTCTTTCACTCTGTCAACTTGAATTTCCTTAGAACAGAAGCACTGTCTTTTTTATAAAGTGCCTTTTGTGGTGTGTTTTTGTATCAGACTCCTGCTAACTCAGGATCGGTTGCCATTCGTGCAGTACAGCGGAGGCGCTTTCTCTCGTCGCCCCCCTGCGCTCCTCAAACCAGCCCTGCCTGTCTCTCTCCTCTGCTATCAGAGCGGTGCAGATCAACAACCCCAGCAGACAGTCCCATGAGGAAAGGACACAACCAGGGCAGACTATCAGATACCATAACCCAGTGAATTATGGCCTAAAAAAGCCAACAGGAGTTGACGTGGGGGAAGACAACCCTCCTTTTCAAGGACCTGCTCAGTTTGACTTTCACAAGCATCACCTGTCGACACGCTGACATTGTGTGAGACCATTTTTTATACATGTGGGGGTTTTCTAATTTAGCGGAGAATGCCTGCCTTTCCTCTCTGGACTCATAACGTTAGGAGCCTTTCTGTTGAGACGCTTGCCTGCCCTGTATGGTTTTGTGTTGCTTTCTCCACAGTGTAAAGCTTATGTTGGCATGATCTGATTAGTCAGACAGTGTAAGAAAGTGGAACCTTGAAATGACCTGGAACAAAGGCATCTGAGGAAGATTTTCTTTTTTGTCGCCTTGAACATTCCTGTTTTTTATAGGCCAACAAAACTATTAAAAGGTGCATGATTTTTTTTTTCTAAATGATTTACTTAAAGCACTTGTTACTATGTGGTGAGAATGTGAAAATAGTCAGCAGAAACTATATGAATATACTCTGTATAAAGACACTGAGAAAATAAAATACTGTAAGATACCTATTTTTGAAGTATTGATGACATTAAAGTTGCTGCTCTTTCTCCGGCTCTTCATTGGGCTCAGGGGGATTTTTGGCCCGTTCATTTTAATATCCGGAATTATTTTTTGTCTTCTGTTAATTCATTTTTAAGATGCCTGCTTCTACATTTCTTGCTTCTTTTCTTTGTTTTATAGACATGCTTTCTATACTCCTTTTATATGTGAGAACACCTCCCTCCTCTACCTGTTTTCACTCGTAATTGTCTCAGACAGACGTGTTCCTCCTGGTGGCCCCCGGTGTTGGGAATGGCGGAGGGTTCATTGGCAATGCCTGCTGATAGTTGTTCTATAACTCAGTGTGTCCTGGAATTCTTTTACCCATTCATCTAGATACTGGATGTGTGCTTCAGAAAATAAAAGAGACATGTTTTGAAAGTGTGACATCTTTTTTGTTATATTCCCAACATGCATCATGTGAAAGTATGTGTTTTAACCTCCTGAGACCTTGCAGATACTGTATATATGAGGACAACACACTTTGGCAGTCTGTACAACACTATCATAGATTCAGCTATTTTTGAAATTTTTACTTCAATGAAATCTGAGGAATTTATCTGGATTTTTTTTTTATCTGATGTGGGGTTTTCTCCAAATTTTTCCATGAAATTTTAGGAAATTTTCCTTACTTTTCCATTGAATTTATTTATTTAATATTTGATTGTGAAATTCAGGTGGGTGTGCTTTATTTGGGTGGATATGTTTATGTTTGTATATTTCAGTGTCTAATTGGGCTTTTTTTTGGGGGGGGGGGGGGGGGGGGGGTTTTTTTGTGTTTTTTATGAATTTGATTAAAGTTAGGGTGTGATTTTCTCTTAAATTTTGGGGAATTTGCTCAAAGCTTTTAAGGATTTTTCCCAAAAAAAAATTGGGGGGAATGATCGAGGATTTTTTTTATGGCATTTTAAAACATGTTTTTTGGTAATATCTTGGAAATTTGAGGGGATTTTTTTGTGTTTTGAAAATATCGAATAATTTTAAAGGAAAATTTCTTAAGTCCTTCCAGGAAGAATTTCTGTGGTAAAACTTAATCAAAATTACTTATTCCAAGTAAAGAAATAATTTTGTTTGTAATGTGCAGTAAGATAGGTCTATTGACCTCATATGTAAGCAGGATTTTTTTTTTTTTTTTTTACAAAAACTTTTTCCTGGGATAAGATTTATATTTATCAGGTCCAACTTATCACTGATAAGTGGGAGAAACTAAAAATGCATATCAAACAAAAGCTAAGGTCTCAGGAGGATAATGACACAGCCATGTGTGACAAATAGAATTTGAATTCAAAGTTTATAAAAGAAAACTGAAACACTGTGATACAGCTTCATATCAAGCAGGACTGGAGAAACGTTTTATTTCTGAACCTGAACAAAATCAAGACAGTAGAAATCAAGCCTGACCGGAAAGCAGAGTAATTGTTACCCTGTTATTAAAGCCTGCTTGACACACTCCAATCAGACAGAAACACTCCAGTCAGCTGAAAGTAAAGTGGTTGGGATAAGGGTCAGCACCTGCAAGTCTGAGGGCATGGTTCTCTGCAGGAAAACAGTGGATCACTTCCTCCATATGAGGAGTTTTGATCCAACAGTCAACTCTGGGTAATGACCAAAAGGAGGGGATGGCAGATACAAGCTGCTGGGCTGGGCTGGGCTCAACCTAAGAGATAGGGTGAGAAGTTCAAACAACTGGAGGGAGTCGCAGTAGAGCTGCTGCTTCTTTGCATCAAAAGGAGCCAGTTAAGGTGGTTTTTGCATCTGATCAGGAAGCATCCTGGGCGCCGCCCTGTGGAGGTCTTCCAGGCACGTCAAACTGGAAAGAGACTCAGGGGAAGACCCAAAATTGGGCTGGAGGGATTCTATATCCTGTCTGGTCTGAGAATGCCTCAGAAGGAGTTGGAAAGTGTCTGGGGTAGAGGGATGTCTGGGCTGCCTACTGCCACCACGACCCAGCCCGGATAAGTGCAAGAAGATGGATGGATAGACATTTAAAATTAAAGACCTTTAGGAGCAGACAGGGACCATCGCAGTTTTGATTTGATAGTTATATGTAAAATTAATGGAAAACAGTGCAAATGACCGCCATGGTGTTTCCAGTTTTAAACCATGAAGGGTCTCTTGGGACTATGTGCTCCTGTTTCTGTGGTCATTTATAACAGCTTTCTCCAGACTCAAAGACACCATCTATTGGATTGGAGTGTTTCTGATGCAAGCACCCTACAGTGGTCATATCAAAGCAGATAGTTTGGCAGACAGCAGAGCATGCCTCTGGGCCCCTCCCACCCACATGGATCAGCCGGGGAAGAGTAATGATGAATGAGCTGGAAGCAGCACAGACTGCATCAGCTTTCACTGGGATCATCTACTCATTATACTGACACATCATGGAGGCATTTTAAATATGCTTTAATGTAATTAAAACGATCTACATTGTTGCTTAAAATATCTCTCTCTTCCACCTTTATTCTTCCATGAGATGTTTTGTTTTTTATTTGCACACCAAATGATTACCAAGTCTTTTTTATACACAGTGGAATCATGTATTTTAAGTGTAGGAGAGAGAAATGAAGCAGAACAGACTCCCTTTGGAACTACACAGTTAATCTTTGACCTCACTGTTTGGATATGGCTACAATTTCTAATAAAACTCCCACTTTTTGTCCTTTTATTGCTCCTCAGAAGAAAGGCTTCCAGAGCAGCGTACAGGGTCAGGAAGTATATTTGTGTCCATTCCCGTGATTTCAATTAGTCAGCCGAAGCGCCAAAAAAACCCGCTAGGGACTTAAAGGGATTTAATCCTCTCCGGCTGTGTGTCTATCAATTAGCCACACCATTAATCCCCACGGCGTAATCTCATTAGATAGAGCGCCTTTAATGAGACACCCAGAGAGAAGGCATAGAGGCAGGAAGAGAGGGAGGGAGAAATATGAGGTAGAGGGAGGATGCAGGTAGGCCGTGTGGAGAGGTGATTAGTAGGATGGAAGAGAGGGTCAGCACGAGGAAGAGGGAGGGGCAGAGGAAGAGAGATTCCAGCACGGCAGGGACAACAGATAACATTTAGAAAAGGCTTTGAAAAAGAGGTTAAAAGAGGATAAAGGAAACTTAATTCTAGCTTGTCCTCTATGACCGCAAATGAGAGGGGTGGGCAATGAAGAAGTGATCAGAGCTAAAGGTGCAGAATGGAGTAGTTAATAAAGGCTGCTTTGATTCTTCATCTTCCTCTGAGTGCCTCAGAAATGAGTAATGAGAGCATTCAGTAATAAACCCAAGTTAACCTTTACTGTACTGCAATGGCGAGTTCTGCCGTGGACCTGTGTTAATAAAAGAACCATCAGAGGTGGGCCGCACTGCTCGGAAATAATAATCAGGTTGGGAAAAGGTCATCTTTGTCATAGCTAGTCAGCAGCTAAAGAGATTAACTTCAGGGATGGTTTCTTTGATGAGCTTAGCCGAAGTTCACTTGGTTTCTCTGTGGCAGAAAGGCAGAGTGAGAGACGAAAGCAAACCGGAGTTGCTCCCTTGATAAATGGCGCATATAGACTGAAAGCTTTGCTGCTGGCGTGCAGCCAGTGCCTTGTGTGTTGTAAATAAAGTTCTCCTCTTCAAACATGTCCAAGCCTGGCTCTTCTCATTTCCTCTCCATAAAGCTAGTGGGTCTCTTGGGTTTGTGCTGGGAACAGTCCAATCGCAGAAAACAGCAGCGGATGTTGGTTCTGATGCCGGCTTCCCTGTTTAGTGTCGATGGAGCTGTTCAGTGAAGGCACCGCCCAGGCTGGCCTGCCTCTGCTGGCTGCGTTTCTGCTGACACCACTCCGAGCCTCCTGCTATTTCAGGACTCGGTCTAAAATGAGATCAAAGCAGCAGAATAAATTTGATGTTCCTGCGGCAAGTGGGAAAGAGAATATCTACTGTTTAACAACCAGCCATTTATGATATGGATGACTGGTCCAGTACAGGCTCTCTGCTATTACTGAGAGTGCTCCCACCAGTCAGGGCTGAAACACTGCCTGTTTCACCATCCAACAAGGTCTGAAAAGAGCCTTTCTGCTAATTATGATTGCTTTTTAGAGTGCAGTCGGATCAATAAATAATTTACTACTCTGTTATTCAACAGCCTTTGTTCATTCTGTACATGTGTACTCATAATAGGACACATTCATTTACATCCAATTATCAAAAAAGACTTAACTAGTGAAGGACTTTAGCAAAGCAGTGATGTTGTGACTTAGAATACCAATCAGGAAAAGGCTTTGACCTAGAAATATGTGCACTCATTTTTTTGCATCAAGAGTTGACTTAGAAATATGATTATCATATCTTTATCAATTTTCATTACTCTGTTATATCATGCAAGCTGAGTTTGACACACACAAAAATTATAATGCAGCCTCTGTGTGGAGATGAAGTGATGAGTCATGCTTGTAGTGGTAGAGGAATGTTTCCTTTTCTACCATTTTTACCAGTAGCAGACACTTCTTCACAAAAATTATCACAAGAAACAAAGCACCAGGCAGAGTAAAGATGCCAAGTCTTTGTCTGTATAAGGAGAAAAAAAATGCAAGCATCCCAGGGTCCCCAAACTCTGAGGTCTCAAAAACTCCAGTATGCAAGTTAGTTAACCATATTTGTTCACTGGTAATAGTGGGACTGAAGTTGACAAAAACTGACTCAACCAAACTGTGCAGTGGTCGATGGATGGCCCATGGCTGTCATCAGGCAGGTCCATCTTGCAGCTTCAAGCTGAAACATGTGTGTCCAGTCTGAGGATGAATGAACCAATCAGCAACATTTGAGGAAAATGAGGTGGTAGTTATGAGAAGGTTAACTGCAACCCAGCAAACAATGACAAGTGGTGCAGCTATTAGCTTGGATGTAGCTATAGAGGCAGTTTTTTTCAGAACTGGACAACATAACTCTATAAAAAACAGCAAAAAACACACCAAAAACTTTTATTGGCAGGGGAGATGCTTTTGCTCTTCTTCCAACCGGCTCTGGCAAGAGTTTGATTTCCCAAATGGTTCCACTGATAGAGAACAGCAATAATGGCTGTCTATGGAGCTCACACTATGGAGTTCACTCCCCAGGGCAGCATATGCCCAATTAGTCTGTTTAGTTTCTATGACTGACCGGTAATGACAGACAGAACATTGATCCAATCATCCTCCAAGATTTGTTTTTAATGTTCTGCCCTTTCAAATGCATGGCTGCCCAGATGGAGATGGAATATATTTACTCCAATGTAAATGAGAAATGTTCAGTCTAGATTGTCAGGTTTCTTTCAACCACTATTCATCTAACCTGACACGCCAGATGGATTTGTTTCACACAACCATCTGGCAAACCTTCAATACTAAATGTTTGAGAAAAGGCAGAGGCTTTGAAAAAAAACTTTTGTTGATTGGATGAAGGTTCTGTCTGTCACATCTCTGTCCTTAGAATCAATAAGAGCAACAAAACATGTAGCAGCTATCAAATAACACGAAACATGGCTATTATAGACATGTAAGTACTCGACTTTTAGCATTTTTGAAAAGAAAACAACTCACTGCTGTTCTTTGTTTTTCTTTTAACGAAGAAATGTTGTCAAGTTCTGATAAGACTTAGGCTTTAGAAGCATCCACGCTAAGCTCTTCCACCATAATTGCACTGGCCTCTTGCTGCTGCTTGCTTACGTCACGACTCTGCCGCCCTGAAAGTACTGCCCCTCGTCGCTGATTGGTCCTGTCACTTTCTAACTGGGCCCAGACAGTTCAGATGGGAGCTTAACAAGATAGATATGCCAGTGAAAAACATGGAAATGGGCATATCCATCTGCTTTGCAAGGTTACATCCATGAGATGATCTGACAGAGAGGGAAAAAATGTTAAATCTGAACATTTATTTAATTCCAAAGCTTTGGAAACCATTTCAAAATAAACTTTGAGAAAATTTGTGATTGGTAGATTATTTCTTTGTTGTAACAATGCATCTGGCAGTAAATCTTATACTGTTGGAAAGCCTGTTTACTTCCCTACATTTGTGAAAGCTGTGCTTGTATAAATCATAATTTATGATGTGCAAACACTAGTAATAATAAATAATAGATTAATAAATGGTGCCACATTTTTAAGGAACATACTGTTGTGGGTTGAGCATCAGATCTCAGTATGCAGACTGTGCCCATGAAAAAATGTTCAGATCTTCTCTGCTGATGCAAAACTGCTTATTTTGCTACTGACCCTTGTCTTGAGCACCTGGTACCCCAGGAACCCATGTGAGCATTGGCCCTGCTACAGTCATCACTAGGCGTCTTCTGCAAGAATTAGCATGCCACGTTTGTCTGACATGGATAGGGCTTGTGCAATAGGGCAACTTCTAGCTGGTGTTCTGCAAAATCAAGTTGCAGCATTATTTGGAATGAGCCTGAGTAGTACCAACTCCAAACTAAAGGCCAAGTTCCATCTGAGAGTAGTGTCAGAGATAAATGACAAATGTTAAATTTAAATATTGTTAAATTGCCTTTATGGCTTGTTTCTTCCAACTTCAATCATCCAATCCACCAAACAAGTAAATGGCAGAATGAGCTGATTGGCACTGGCAGAGAAGATTTGGCAAATTTTTCATGGGTGCATCCCACATACTCAGCTCTGCTGCTCATCCCACAAATGCATGATCCTTACAAATGTAGCACCATTTAAAGGGAAATAAACAGGCTTTAACTTCTTTCTCCCACATTTTCCTCTGACTTTTTTCTTTTACTCATGGACAGATCATGTGGAATAATTGCTCTCAAGTTTTCTCAGGTGACTTCCATGAGCTCCACAGGAAGAATGCATGTAACACTTAACAAAGCAAGTTCAACCTGTTAGATGGGGCCAGTTCAGGTGGTTCCTGACTGTCATTGTAAAATATGCACATTCTTAACTGCTGCCGTGGTTTAAACTGTGGATGCTTTTCAACCAAAAGTACCAGGAATTTCAAGTTCCAAATACTTTTCTTGAAGAAACCAAATGGTTCCTGTGGCTCAGTGTTGTCTGTATTTCCACTGGGGTCCAGATCCAGTAAGCTTTAGCAATGTGAGCTTTAGAAAATGTAGCTAAAGATAGCTATGTAAGTCATAGATAATGAAGATACATAGCTTATGTAGCTTATGTTGGCTTTGTAGCTTCATTAGAAAATCCATGAGCTTTGTGCACTTTAGCTACATTGGCTATGTTAGCAGCATTAGTTACATTAGCTAAAAATGGAAGCTACTTTGGTTATTATGTTTTCATGGAGGATGAACTATATTGCCTTTTGCAGACTGTTTACTCGGCTTTATAAAACATTTTGAAATCCGGTTCTGCAGGTCAGGTTCATAACATTAGGCTCTTAGAATCCTAACACTCCTAACACCTTGCCCTAACCTGACTGAAAGTTCAATCTGTCTGACAGATGTGGTGTCCCACAGTAACCACCTGCAGCTACTTTTGCCTGATTCTGGTTCCTGTGGTCAAAAAGTATAGGTTCTTAAAAGGTTCCTAGTCCTGGGGAAAGTTTCTGCTGTTGATAAGTACTTTAAGTCAGCCTGACAGGGCCCTCCACTGGGCTGAGGTTCCAAGCAATTGCCTGTCTTGCCTGTTAAAAGTAGATCCTCTGGTAGCGACATAAGCTGAGGGAACATTAATTCTATCATTTTTAGTTGTGCTGAGCCACAGGAGAAGAATCCTAATGCTGTCAGTGAACTCTAGACTGTGCCACTTAAACGAACATAACTTCAGTTAGGAGAGAAAGTAAATAAAGAGAAGAAGAATCATTGAAAAAATGATATAATCAGGCAGGGATATTTTGTGACTGACTGCATGAGCAGTAGAGAGATCCTCCCATGGAGACTGGACTGTGGTGTTGTTTATGGCTGATGAGCCCGGTCGGATGATGAATTGATGGATGATGATACTGTGAACCTGTGGGGAGATGGAGGGGTGCGTGTTACAGCAGCATGAAGGAACTTAACACTTGGAGAGAATCATATCTAAACAGGGAGCAGAAAGATGATTGGCTAACACTGAAGGTGAGATGCCACATGTCTGGATCGATGGACTCAGCTGATGAAACAGCCAGTGACAGCAGGAAGTGTGAGTTAGCAAGCAAGAAAGGGATAAGGGAGAGGTAAATAACTCTGACTACGGCCTTATTTTTGTCTTTGAGTGGAATGTGTTGACAGCTTTTAAACATTCTTTCTTTAATTTTTGATTCAGGGAGAGTTTCACTGAGGCTCCATGCAAGATCAAACATGAAGACTGTTTTGTATTCTTTTCTTCAGACATTAATTCATCATTTATTCAGAACTCTCTGCACCTCTCTCCTCCATCTCTTCCTGCTTCTCAAATCAGCTGATTTTGGATGGCTACTCTTTTAAGTTCTAACCAACCAGATACTGCCACGATCTTAAAAAACGAGTCACCCTAATGCTTATATTTTAGCATTTATCCATCCATTCCTTTGTAGCCTTATTTACAAGTCTAGGAAACCCTGGTGGAAAAAATCCAAACAAAAATGAAATGTATTTTTTTGACATATAACAAAGCTGTCAAGAAACATCTCCTTCTCATTAGCTGTAATAAGAGGAGCACTTCAACTTTAGAGACGCAATCAAAAGTCCAAAAGAACTTTAAAAGTGGAAACGCGGTACAACTGGCAGGAAAAGAACGTATACCCCCCAGAGATGAAAATTTATCATCAGAGAGGGGAAATCTGTCCCATCCCCCCAGCAATTCACACCCTAATGTAACTACATAACTGGTAATGAATATTATTACTGCGTAATGACCTTCCAAACACAATCACACGTCTATTCTTGGCTCATTCTCTTTTCTATCTGTCCGTCTCTCCCTATTGCTCTTCCTGCTAGAGAGCCACCTGGAGGCTGGGTACTTTTTGAAGTTTTAGGTTTTTGATTCTTGGAGAGTGTTTTGTCAGTTGTATCGCGTTTTCCTGTATGAAGGTTGCTTGGACTTTTGGCTTTGTCTCTAAAGTTGAAGTGTTCCTCTTGTTGAAGCTATTTTGTTTCATTTGGAATGCGTCTGGCTTTTGCAGGATGTTTGCCCTTACCAGCCACTGTAGTATCCCTCCTGCAGTCCTTAAATTATGCACAACTGTTATCGAAAAGGTGAGAAATTATTGACTACTAAACCTTTACTTCACAAAGATACAAAGACTGTCAAACTGTGTTCATTTTGAGGACACTAAAAAAGGTACTTTGTCAAATTGTAATCATTCTGGGGGCAGTTAATTGGGATCTTGATCAAACTTTGTTCATTTTGAGGGCACTTGTCAAACTGCTCATTCTGAGGGCACTTTACAGGGCATTGGTCCAACTTTGTTCATTTTAAGGGCACTAAAAAGGCCACTTAGCCAAACTGCTCATTCTGAGGTCTCTTTAAAGGGCATTTGTCAAACTTTGGGCATTTTGAGGGCACTTAATAGGGCACTTGTCAAACTGTGTTTATTTTGAGGTCACTAAAGAGGTACTTTGTCAAATTGTAATCATTCTGAGGGCAATTAATTGGGATCTTGATCAAATTTTGTTCCTTTTCGAGGGCACTACAGAGGGCACTTGACAAACTTGTTCATTCTTAGTTCACTAAAGAGGCACTTAGTCAAACTGTGCTCATTCTGATTTTTCTTAATAGGGCACTTGCCAAACTGTTAATTTTGAGGTCACTAAAGAGGGCACTTGTCAATTTTTTTTTCATTTTGAGGACATTAAAGATTTAACTTTGTCAAATTGTGTTAATTTTTAGGTCACTGAAAAGGGCGCTTGTCAAACTTTGTTCATTTTGAGGTAACTAAAAAGGGCACTTAGTCAAACTGTGCTTATTCTGAGGACACTTTATAGGGCACTTGTCAAATTTTGTTCATTTTGAGGTCAATAAAGAGGGCATTTGGTCAAACTGTGCTCATTCTGAGGGCACTAAAGAGGGCACTTGCACAATTATGCTCATTCTGAGGGCTCTACAGAGGGCACTTTGTCAAACTGTTCATTCTGAGGGCACTTAGTAGGGCATTTGTCATATTGTGTTAATTTGGAGGGCACTTAAGAGGGCACTTGTCAAACCATGTTCATTTTGAGGAAACTTAGTCAAACTGCTCAATCTGAAGGCACTTTATAGGGCACTTGTCCAACTTTGTTCATTTTGAGGGCACTTAATGGGGCACTTGTCAAATTTTGCTTTTTTTGAGGGCAATTAATAGGAAACTTTGTCAAACTATGTTCATTCTGAGGGCACTTAACAGAGCACTTGTCAAACTATTCATCTTGAGGGCACTAAAGAGGGAACTTTGTCAAATTTTGTTCATTTTAAGGGCATTAAAAGGGCACTTTATGAATCTTTTGTACTTACATGGTGATATCTCAGAATTGCAAAGCCAGTGCAATTTTGCTGAATTTATTTCAATATTAGGGCACCAGAGGGGCAACTGACCACTCTGAGACCACCAGTGATTGACAGGTCATTTTAGCATGTCTTTATGCAAACTTTCCTCACACAAATGTCACCTCCAATAGTCTCATCAGTGAGACTCCAATGAGGGGTCATCCTATCCTGCTGTCAGTCTCACTACCGCTCAGGAATAATGAAGACATCATGATTGTATCTAATTGCCTAGAGATATAAGATTTAATGAGTCTGCACTGCACTTTTACAGCTGACTTGCCAAACAGGACGGACAGTTAACATTATATTATGCCATTGTGAGCATGCATCTCAAAGTAAAGCCAGTGTAGCATCACAGAGCTACTTATGTAGCTGCATAATCCATGAGCTCATAAATATTGATAATCCAACATAAACTTTATCCAGGGTTATTTTAGGATAAAAACCTTTGGGGCACTCAACTCCTAAAAGTATTGGGACATGTAGACATTGAAGCTCAAAAAGGCTCTAAAATCCCTTCATCTTTGAAATAAACACTAGATAAATGTGCCCTCTGAAAGCATAGTGCTCCGTTCAGTACACGCCCCCTCTCAGGGCCCTCAATCCAACTGTGCAGACTGATGGGCAGCCAGAGCATCTCAGGGGTTATCGAGTGGGAACCTCCCTTAGTGTTTTATCCTGCCATTCCCAAAAACACCTTCAGAAGGCCAGTCAGTGAACTCTAGAGTCCCACAGCCACTCTAATCCATACTAGCTCTCATCGCCCACCATACCAATACAAAGATCTTAATCTTATCTTAATGCAAACTCCAGATAGTGATAATGCTGGCCTACATTAGCCCATGGTCCCTAAAGGCCACCACAGACAAACTACTGTTCCAGGCATCAACATTGCACATGAAAACTAACTGTAAAGAGAACCAAGGAGAACACAGAACAACAGAAGAGAGAGCTTTGCAGGTAGAGTGATGTGCCCTGATCTAAGCTAGCACTCACCCTTGGATAGCATGATACAATGAAATCACCACACAGTCAGTGACACACAATAAAAAAAAGGAAGGTAGTTTTATTCCAGCACAGGAGGACTGGTTGATTTCTGGATCCCTAGGAAATAACTGAGCTGCCTTACAGTTAATGCATCAATAATTTAAAACACTCTGAGAGGATTTATGAAGGCTTTTACTTGTAATACCTAAGTACATTTTGCTGCTAATACTTAAGCAGAATTCTTAAAGGGGTACTCCAGCTGTTTTACACGTGAAGTTCAGTGTACCTGTCACAAGGCATTCTGCTCAGCATGCAAAAAAACATGGTTTCTCTTTGGCTTGTGGCAGCCGTCTGTGGAGGAGTCTGGAATAAAACACAAGAGGAAATATTGGAAATGCGGTATGAAGTGTTTTTGGAGATGGAGCTATTAAAAAGAAGAAATATGAGGCTAATGTGTGTGTTTTTCTTTTTCTTTATTATGTGTTTTGTGATTGGACCAGCTTTATAGACCATGGGTACATCAGTGG
Organism: Cheilinus undulatus; assembly: GCF_018320785.1. NCBI lineage: Eukaryota > Metazoa > Chordata > Actinopteri > Labriformes > Labridae > Cheilinus > Cheilinus undulatus. The sequence continues at coordinate 17,394,660 of NC_054867.1, forward strand.
AGTCTCCTTAAAATGAAAAACCTTCAAACATTTTTCAGTTTGAACAGGAAATATTCTGTCTTTTGTGGAGATTCAGTCAAAAATTTACTATATGGACAAAAGTATTTGGATCATTTGACCATTTCACTGTAATGACATTGTATTCAAATACATGTACTTTAATATGAAGACATTCCACAAGATTTTGTGTGTCTGTGGGAATTTGAGTCCATTCATTCTGTTCCAGTTCATCCCAAAGGTGCTTTTTGGGGTTCAGGTTAGGGCTCTGTGCAGGCCAGTCAAGTTCTTTCACACTAAGCTCATCAAAGCATGTTTTGCTTTGTGCACTGGGGTAAACTGTTGCCACAAAGTTGGAAGCATAGCATTGTCCAATATGTGGTGGTATGGTGAAGCAATAAGCTTGGCCTTCACTGGAGAAAAGGGTCCTAGCCCAAACTGTGTAAATAGTCCCATATCATTATCCCTCCACAGAACCACTGCTCCACAGTCCGGTCTCAGTGTGCTCTACACCACTCCATGAGACCTGGTATTGTAAGGCTTGCATGCAGCTGCTCAGCCATTGAAATTCCATGAAGAGCCTGCTGTACAGTTTTGAGCCTTGTGTTTGAAAAGGATGTAATTTTCACCTAAAAATGATGTCTGCATACAAGGACAACAGGCTTCTCTTACTGTACATCACACAAAAAAATGTTGATTTTTTTTTTTTTTAAATGTGTTTTAGTTCTTATACATTTTGAATGTCTTTCGACGAGTCGGTAGGGGGCAGTTAGGTCAGATAGAAATGGTGTCAGTCATTGAAAGATGTACAGCGTAGTCCCTTTTCTGATGATGGACAACTTGTGTAGGTCATGTATGAACGAAATTTCCTCTAAAAGTTCTCGAGATCCTGGAAAATTCCCTTTAAAATAATGTGAGATTTCAAAAAAGAATTAAAAAATCTAAAAGTTCTAAGACATTACTAAGACAATCTGTGAAAATCTAAAAGTCCCTAAATAAAAATACCCCTAAATGTCCTCAAATATTCCCAAAACATTTCAGTAACTTTTTCTGAAAAAGCCTAAAGATTTACATACAATTTTCCCCAAAACTTCTGATAAAATTCCTGAAAATTTCCAAGGAAATTCCTCAAACTTTCAAAGCTAATTCCATCCAACATTTCTGATCATTTTCTCCATAATTTACAGATAGATTACCCCAGATTTCCATGGAAAATTGTGGAAAATTTCCAAACAAATTCCCTATAAATTCAATAAAAATTCAAGACTAATTGAAGTGAATTTCCCACTCAAATTTCAAATCAAATGTACAAAGATTTAATATCAGTTCCTCAAAAATTTTGTAAAATTCCCTAAAATTTCAAAGCACAAAAGCACCATTAAATCAAACTGTACAAAATGTGCAAAGAAAAATTTTTAAGAAACTCAAGAAATTTTGAAACAAATTCCCCAGACATTCCAAGCATATTACTTACATTTTTATGGCCATTCTGGACAATTCTTTATAAAATTCTAATAGAAGAATTGGTTGTAATGTTGTAGGAAAGTCAAAATGTAAAACCCTCATATGTGCATGCAGGGTCTCAGGAGGTTAATGCCAGTGGAAGTTCAGAACTCCTCCGCTAGCAGGAATGGAATTTTCCCAAACTGTCTTACTGATAAGGTGGCATCCATCACAGTACCAGTCACTGAGCTCTTCACCGAATCAATGGAGACTGCACGGCTAAGTGTTTGTTTTTATAGACTTACTGCATTGGGTCTGATTGAAATACCTGATTTCAATAATTAACAGGTGTGGCCAAATACTTTTGTCCATATAATGTTGGTTGAAAGGGATTTGCAGAACACTGTGCTCCTTTTTAATTCACATTTTCCATAACGTCTAAACTTTTTTGGAATCAGGGCTTGTATGTTAACACTATCACACAACTGCCCAAACAGGCCACTTGTCATATTTAGTAGCACTTTTGATATAATCAGCATAAATGACGCACTGCTGGATGGCTCTTGTATTATTTGTTGACAGTCCTCCACACAAGTACATGAAATCTATGCTGCTGCTGCTACTGCTGAGCATCTCTGACTCCAGGATGTGATTATATGCTAGACTGCAGTTGGAAATTCAAGCTGCATCCTCAGGCAGAGTGGCTGCTCTAATCAACTGCATGTAATTCCTTACCTTAGCCACAGGTTAAGTGCCTTCCCCGGGACACAAGCTACCCCTCTAAACGGTAGGAGATGACTCCTTCACAGCCGAGTCGGTCTCTGGTGTCCTTAAGGGCAAGATCAAGCTTCCATTCCCATCTGCCCTCCTGATTCACACTGTCAGCATTACTGCAGGAAGACACAGCAACTCTTACCATGAATAATGGATGTATAGCACACTCATTAGTATAAATAAATAAATGACCACCAACAGTGTGTAACAGAACTGGCCGTGTAAATGTAATGATGATTTTATAGTTACAAGACGGGAGGGGGGACAGCCTATCTGGCTATGTGCCCCATGTAAGCGGATTAGACTCCGTTTGATGACTCTGTTCTTAAATGTGTGACTTATGTATATAAATATTTCAAGAGTAGAATTTACATAAGTTTCATGGAGATTCTCAGCTTAATAGGTGACACTTTTTTATACATTATTCATTTTTTTTCCCCCAACTTCAAAAGTGCTCCAAGGTGAGGTGAATATCTTGTGTAAACGTGGTTTATTTTTTAGGTAAATCGAAGCATTTTTAAGCCAAGTTCTGCGTCATGAATAGCAATGTCAATGTGTCCATCAGTAAGACTGACAAATCTTAAAATGGACTGTCATGAAATGTTATACCAGCATTAATACATGTCTCTGAATTTACCCCTGATGCCATCCCATGTTAAAATGTTTGGTTTTAGTGTCACGTCTGACAGGGTTCTCATGAAAGTTGGTTTACATATACATTGTATCAACTGGATGAAACTTGACAAAAGGATTTGTTTATTTCAAGCAGAAAGTCTGATATATTTCGATTAAGTTGCTCACTCTTTTTATTACTCTGTGTCCATTTAGAAGGCAATAGAAAGCACTTAATCAAATTCTCTCCCCTGAAATGAGGACCTTGAGGACCCTTTATAATCTCATTTTGTATGTTGGAAAACATCCTGGAAGGCACTGTATAGCATTTCATCCATGTAGAGGGCATTTTTTTGTGTCTTTCTGCTGTAAGGGCAACCTTTCAGGCACTTTATCACATTTTGTTTACTTAAAAGGCACCCTAGAAAGCACATTATCTTAATTGTCTGAAGGATGGGTACCCTGTAAGGCACTTTATCACGCCTTGCTTACTAACAGTGTGCCCCTCATTGTAAGGGCACTCTGGAGGGAACTTGAAACCAGGCAGGCAATTTTTCACATTTAGCACTTATAGGGCACCTTGGAGAGTGCTTGTGTCCTGTTTTGACTGCTGAAGAACCCTAAAGGGCAACCTTTCAGGCACTCTAAAAAGCAATTTATTGTATCTTGTCCACTGAGAGGCATCCTTGAGGGCACTTAATTTGTCTGTTGGATGGGTACCCTGTAAGGCACTTTATCACGCCTTGCTTACTAACAGTGTGCCCCTCATTGTAAGGGCACTCTGGAGGGAACTTGAAACCAGGCAGGCAATTTTTCACATTTAGCACTTATAGGGCACCTTGGAGAGTGCTTTATCCTGTTTTGACTGCTGAAAGAGAACCCCTAAAGGGCACTTAACAAGCAAGTGTCCTCTAAAAAGCAATTTATTGTATCTTGTCCACTGAGAGGCATCCTTGAGGGCACTTAATTTGTCTGTTGGATGGGTACCCTGTAAGGCACTTTATCACACCTTTCTTACATAAAGGGCACTATACTTTATCTTGTTTTAACCCCTTAAAGAGCACCCTTAAGCGCAGTTTACCACCAAATGTCCACTAGGAAGACAATTTATTGGATTTTTTTCCTCTAAAATGGGAACCTTAAAGACCGTTAATCATATTTTGTCCTCTAAAGGGGCACCTTGGAGGGCACTTTCTCATATTTTGTCAACTTAAAAGGCTTTCTGGAGGGCATTTTATCACATTGTTCCTGCTTGAAAAGCAACCTAGAGGGCACTTTTTTGCATGTTGTCCACTTAAGAAGCACTCAGAGGGCACTTTACCATGTTTTTTATGCTAGAATGGCACTCAGGTGGGTACTTTTTTACATTTTGTCCTCTGAAAAGGGAACATGGATGGCAGTTTTTCCTTTTTCTGACTTCTATGACGCCCTGGAAGGCACTTTACCCTTTGTCCTGTGAAAGGGAACCCTTGGGGGCACCTTATCATGATATGTCCCATAAAAAGTCAATCTATTGTGCCACCCAGAGGTTTTTCCAGTACATAAAATGTGATAGGGCATCCTGGAGGGCACCTTATCATATTCTATCCCCTCAAAAAAAAAACTCTGGATGGCACTTTATGACATTCCACCCTTTTAGAGAGCATCCTGAAAGGCACTTTATCATGTCTTCTCTTGTCTACTAGAATGGGAACCTGGAGAAAACTTATTCCTATCTTGTCCACTTAAGGGACACTTAAAAGGCACTTTACCATGGTTCATCTGCTAGAAAAGCACTCTGAAAGGCTCTTTACTACATTATGCTCATTTAGAGGGCACCCTGGAGGGCATTTTATCATATTTTGTCTGCTGGAAAACACCCTGGGTGGTATTTTACAACATTTCATCTACTTAGAGGGTATAATGAAGAGCACTTTATCATGTCTTGCCAACTGGAAGGGCAGCTGGAGGGCACTTTATCTTTTGAGGGCACCTTATTAGATGTTGCATTGAGAGGGCACCCTGAAGGGCACTTTACCACAATGTTTCTGCTTTACAAGCACCCTAGAGGGCACTTTATCATCTTTATCTTATTTGGGTACCCAAAGGGTTTCAAACAGTTCCTCCTCTCAAGTCACTTCCTGTCCAGATCATCACGTTCAGCTCTTGAGGTGACCACCCCACATCACATCCTCTGTCTTTCTTTTCCAGCACCTACAGTGTCTAGACTCTGTATGGGTTTTTTTTTTTTTTTTTTTTTGCTTTTTTGCTGTCAGTCTCACAACCTTTTGGTTTCATAAAATAAAAATGTAATCTCTTCTGAGTTTGCCTTTTTTGTTAATCCATCAGCTTCTCTTTAGAAGTGTCAGCATGTCACTCTTTTCACTTAAACAGCAAATATTTCCTCTTTTTCTGAATGTTCTTCACACAATAATGTGCCTCTCATTACACAAGTGTTTATAACCAAATACTTCCAGAACATTCCCAGCTCCTTTGGCGAATATGAATGTTTTAAAAGGCTTAACTCAAACTGTGAATATGATGGGGAAAAACACTTTCACATCAGCATTTGAGCATTGTGACTGGTGGAAACGCTGCACTGCTAGAGTTAGCATTTAGCACAGACCCCTGCTGTGAGTAGGCAGAACCTCACAGAGCATTTCCTTAGGTTCTTATTTTTCATTGTCTGTTTCCCACTGTTATAGTGAACGCTTCATTTTTACAATACTATACAAATCCTCATCTAGGTGGAGAATAAAAGAACGGAGCTTTGAAATTCAATCCATTTGCTTTTCATGTCAGACTTTGACAAATAAAGACCGGTGCGTTAGCTTGTTGTCCATCAGAGTTCATGTTAAAGTGCATGTCACACATTCCTCCATGTGAACCACAGGTGTATAACACATTTTGGGGCCTGTATGACTTCATATAAGCGCTGACTTCGTAAATGAAGATGTTCCTCTCCTGTGGGCTGACACTGCCTGCTGCTTGACCTGATTCAGCTCCATTAAAGAGGCCAACAGGGCTATTAACCCCCGCATCAATACCTCACCAGTTCAGCCGCGCTTACAAACCCATTTCAGCACCGGGTCATAAACACTGGTCTTATTATAGTATCTCCAGGCCAAAGCAAAGTGCCCCAGCTGACCCTATAACAAAAGACTCCTAAAGTCAGCATTAACCTGTGTAGAGCAAGGGCACGGACGCTGAGGAAATAGACTTTTGAAGGGGTGTAAACTAATGAACTGGTGTTGCATGTTATGTCTCTGGCTCGGATTCCTCGAGAAACCATTATGTTTTATTTCAGGATAAAAGCGGTTATAGGCTGCTGGATTTGCACATCTTAATAGATGATAAAGAGCAGCCAGTGGATCACAGTTTACCACATCAGTTCATCCAAATCACATTTTCATGTCCCTCCTTTGAGAGTTTTATTTATATGCTCAGAGCTTAATCAACAATATGCAAGGAGGCGTTGAAAAGGATCATATTAATTAACAGACTTTAGTGTGGCATTTGTCTCAGCGTGAATAAGGCAGGATTATGAGTGGATTTTTAATTTATTGGTTTACAAAGCAATGTCAGTGAGACAGATATCATAACCTTCTTAGCAATAGAGGTGTTACCTCAAAGTCCCTGTAAAGTGATAAAATAAAATCTTTATTTCAGGTTTGTTGTATGACAAGCCACTGTGTAATAAACCACCAGGCAAAATTTCAGTCACAAAAAACATCTTTTAGTTGAAAAAATTAAGACTTAAAATAGTGAATAATGGGGCTGTACAATCTGCCACAGGATGGTGTGGGTGTGTCAGTTGACTGAGCCGAAGCCACACCCACTTACAAGAAATACAACCTGATAGGAGGAATCATCCATCTGCTCTATTGGACCAGTCATCTCTGTCAGCCACGAGAGAAACAATCACATTTCAGTCATGACAGATAGACAGTTTAGAGCAGGGATGTCCAAACTTTTTCCATTTGTGATTTTGGGGAGGACAATCAGATTTCAGTGGGCCCTTGTCAGCTCTGGCTACCACTGGCTCCACCCCGGGACATCATTGGTGCTGATATTTGCTGCTATAATCCATAAGGGTGTTATAAATCAAGATATCTTTATTATTTTGGTTATCAATATCTTTACTATTTATAGTGTTGTCTCAATTTAGCCCTGAAAAAACTGCATAAAAACTTGTCAAAATGTTTGTTTACAGTATTGACATGGTACCACTGTTTTGTGCTGAAACTAAGAGTAATAATACAGTCAAGCACAGGCTTCATGCTCTGTTGAGGGCCATATTTCATTTAACTGAAAGAGTTTTTGTAGGGCCGATCAAAAATTGGCTGCAGGCCACATTTGGCCCCCAGGCCATAGATTGGACACAACTGGTTTAGAGCTAAAAAGTCTCAGTTTCATTTTCTTATCCTGTATTCAACTCTTCTGGAGTTCTTATACCTCATATTCTGAGTTGTGTAAAGTTTTGTTTCCCTGTTTGTGAAACATCTTTGTTGGTTTGCTGAAAACATTCCATTTCTTGACATTTCTCTTCAAAATGAAAGTCTTCAATGATGATTTGAATTGGAGGCTTTTACTGTGACAGACTTGGCAGGTATATACCGTGTCCATCATCAAATACTTCAGTAAACTTTAGTAAATGCTAACATAGGCAGCTGCAACCTGCTTCTTTTTAATCATCCAGGACTAAAAACAAGGGAAGTATGGATTAAAACAGCAGGTAAGGTGTTTGTTCCTGCTGCTTCTGGTTCAAGTGAAAAATAGACAAGTACTCCAGCATCAGCCTGCCCCCTGATCTTACAGTGAACACTGATCAGAGCACAGCTGCCTGGCTCTGCCTGAAGAGAGACAGAAGTTGGGCATTAAATTTACTGTTTTCTGGCACAAATCACTCTGTTATGACACTTTTAATGACCCGTAGACCACCATGGCTGATAGATTTGGGATATTTACCTCACAGTGACCAAAAACACAGCATGTAGCTGGCTGTTAACTTTCAGTGGAGTCAGTGACATCAGCAAACAATAGAGTAATGCAGTGATGACGTAATTTTGTAGGCAAAACCCATCACATAGGATCCCTCAGTGGCAAGCCTATGGGAGTTTTCAGTGGGTTTTTGGATCATTGCTGAAAATAAGACCTCTGTCCAATTAAGTTTATGAAACCTACATATTTTGTTTAAAAAGAAAATCTTCATAGATTAATTATATATGCATCATTTTTTTGGTAAATATAATTGATGAAAGTAAAAAGCTATAGTCACACTGAACTGAACTACAACACGGCTAACTGAATTTAATGTCATCACCTGTGAGTCTAATGCAAGGACACGAGTGAGAGGCTCGGCGCGATGCCATATAATAGTACTGACAAACGCTGTAGTCCTAGTTAGCTGCCCTTTAGCATCCACTTTTTTAAGCAGTGAAAAGATATAAAAATCAAAGTGCAGCACTTTTCAGATGTTTTTTATGTTGTAGAAAAAAATGTTAAACTCTCTCTGGATGTCTATGAGATTCTTGACTGATGAGGGAACCAGAAGTGGTAAAATGCTATCTCTTTTCTGCTTTTTAGGACTCATTCCTGCACCACTCTTTTGATGTGAACTGCTAGGGGGTGGGGTTATTCCCTAAAGGGACCAGTGATGTCATGGGCTCCTGTATTTACCCTGCTCAAACTAAACCAAACCAGGAAAGAGGTAAACAACTTTTTAACAGTCTAAATCCAAAATTCAGTTACATATAGATCTCAGGGTTTTCACATGTTTACGGCAGCCTTATTCCAACATATCTAGTGTGAAAAAAACACAAAGTTTGGATTTCACTTCACTGGGACTTTAATAAAGATTATCATAACAATCATATTCATGTCAGAAATGGGGGCAGGGGGAGCTTTCATGAGCCTCTAACTATCATCAAATCTGATCCCATGTGTGAACACAAACAAGCAAAGAATTTCAGAGCGGAGACTTTTTATGAAAGTATGAGAGGAACCCCCTGCTGAGAAGAACTATCAGAGCTGTCAATTCCCATCTAGGAATCAGACAAAAGCATGAGAGAACAGAGGAACAGTCAAAGATGTGAGTGTGAGCATGCCTACAAACACACAAATAGTCTTACTTTAGATATTATATAATCTCACCCTGAGGTGAAGCCAAAATGACAACACTGAATGTAACAAATTAATTGCAGCCCTCTTTTATAAATGTCATGGAAGGAAGTGATGCTACTACTTCTCTCTTCTCCCCTCTGGCAGGCTCAGGGTGTTTACCCAACACCCTCAGGTGCAGTGACTGAAACGTCGCTAGGCAACCACACCATCCCTGTTGTTGCTCTGTCTGTGGCACTCAAGTGGAAGCTTATGTGGACTTAACTCTGAAAGAGCAGCAGTGTTGAGGAGTGGAAGCGGGATTACCAAGAAAAATATTGGATTGGGCCGTGGCACAAGGGGCAAGGCGTACCTGACTCAACGCCAGGCAGGGAAGCCATGATGGACTAGTCAGACCATGCCGGTTCTGTACTCAAAGATTGGCTTTATTTGGCTCAGTTTCCTCACTGAAGCAGCATGCTTCAATGTTATTAAACAATCCAGCACCCCATGGGCTGGCCCACATTGACAGAGAGTCAACTAAATGTTAGCAGCTGATATTAGCTTTAAAGTTGAACCTGAGAGTGCAGCTCAGTCCATGTCAGCAACACAAGTATGCTGTAATGTAGTAAAATGAGCTACTGCCACCTAGTGGCCAACACATGTACTTTCATTGAAAAAATGTGATTGTGGTTCATAACCACCCCATTGCTCCAAATCTGCACTTATTGTTCCCCTTTGGTCGACGCAGATACAAAAGCTGCTCCCAATCATTGTAACATCAGGCTGCGGTCCCAGAGGCAGAACGGCCTAATCATTTCCAGCCTGTGGTCGTGGTGAATGTAAGCAGCTGATGTTGCAGCTGTTGCCAAAGCACTGTGTGTTGGCTGATAATGGAGACGGACTCACACAAGACGGCCCAACAAAGAAGAGCACAGACGGCTAGCAGACTGTGTGAGTGTGATTTCATTCTGGGAGCTGTGTGCTGCGCTCATGGGAGTTGTGTTCAATGGCTGCCTATAGACCCAGGGGACACTCTGTGTACTACGTGTGGCTTTACAGATGTTTGGGGATTAGCTGGAATTATCTGTGGGCAGGTAGAGTAAGGAGGAATTAAAGACATTTGGCTTATTCATGGACAAAGCTTCCTCAAGCACGAGAGTTGCAGATGTACTAATGCTGCAATGCTGCCCTCTGGTGGAAGGATGACAGACAAAACAGCTCCAGTTTCTGTAAAATCCTTATTTATTCAAAGTTGTAATAGAGAAAACGTGTCTCTTCTTTATGCTATATTGATAAATTCTCAATTCTATACAAAACTGTGTGTAAAACTTTAGGTGTAACATTTACAAATATACAGGAAGAAACTCCAGTTTCTCATTTCCAAGGACAACGTCAGTCACTATTAAAAGAGTAAAAATGTGTCGGTGGGAAGCTACAAAAATAGAAATCAGTATCCAGTAGGTGTATGTTTGGTATAGCAATAAAGGTTAAAAGCTTTCTGAAGTTGAAATCAATACATGTCAAACTAAAAAAGAACAATAAACAGATTGTTTAAAAAAAGTGCACACCTCTTTTCATGCACTGAAAACTATATACCCAACAGATTATCTTAAACATGATATAAGCAAAAAAAAAAATGCACATTTGTTTTGAATTTAAGCAACACAAAAAAATGAGGAGTCACAAGTAATTAAATAAATAACTGAACATTCATTTGAGCTTGAGTTTAGTAAATAAATATGCAGAAAAAATCAAATATAGTGATGATGATGATGACAGAGAGGGAGCTACTGCCTCAGGAGTACAGAAGGGTTAATTGCTTCAGGATGGCTATATGGCTTCTTCATTAGAAAGGCAACTCAGTAGGTTACACAGTATGAAGCTTAAACTAAATTAAGTTGACCAAACAAAAAAATTAAATCATTAGTCTGTTAAATAGGTCGGTGGTTTAAATCAAATTAAAACATTCTTGTTGATTTTCATTGCTTTAAAAACCTAATGCACACAAAGAAATGACCAGAAAATAAACTGTACTGTGTGACAGTGCATAATTGTACAACAGGTCATTTGTTTATACAAAAAAATCACCCTCAGAAAAACATGTCATGTGTTTATGCACTTTCTTGAAAAAGAAGGGGCAGATAAAGGGGAATCAGTCCATGACTGCTCTGAAAGAAAGACTGAGGGGAGAGGTAGAGAGGCCATCCAATATGGCTACTACAGTATTTCAGGTTATCATCTATATCCCAAAGACCTTGAAATGTGCCAAGCCGCAGCCTTCTTCCTCTTTATTTGTAAGAGTCTCTGAAGCTCTCTGTGCGGTGGGAGCTGCTGGTCTCTCCACACACTTTATTCCCACCCCTCCTCCTCCTCTCCTCTCTGACATCAGACCTATTTGAGGAAGCCCTTGTAGAGGAAATGGGAGCGACTGGTAAATCTCTCGTTCTCCAAACAGAAGAGCAGGTCCCTGAGATTGACACGCGTGATGCGCTGCCGTGTGGGTCTGGAGCCTGATGAACCGGCCCCGCCAGACAGAGAGGGACCTGATCCTGATCCCTGCAGGATGAGACAGATGGGATGGGGAAAGAGATGGTCAAGTAGAAGTATCTATGCAGGGATTTTAAAGTTCTGTTAAATATAAAATCCTACATTTAAAACACCGTTACTGAAATTTACTTAAGTTTTCCAGCTAAATGGACCAAAAGGAACTTTCCCACAAAAACTGCTCCTGTCCAATACCGGTTAAATTTTACTTTAATTAGCATTAAACTTTTTGTAGGAGCTATTCACTTGTTCTAAGGTTTTTTTTTTTTTAATTAAGTGTACTTATAATAATAGTGTTTTTTTTGTTAGATTATTCTGGACCCTTTCTTGATTTAGAACAGATATCATAGTATTTTCTTCTGCTTATTATCCTTAGCCTGTCTAGTCAACATTGTGTTTAGTTATGCTGAATGGCTGACACTGTAGGCTCCTGAGCTAATTATGGGTACAGTCATGGACCAAAGTATTGGCATCCCTGGAATTTTTCTAGAAAATACACCATTTCTCCCAGAAATTGTTGCAATTACAAATGTTTTTGGTATACATGTGTTTTTTTCATTTCTGTGCATTGGAGCAACACAAAAAATCAGAAGAAAAAAGACAAAATAGACATAATTTTACACAAAACTCAAAATATGGGTGCCAATATTTTCGTCCATGACTGTAGGTACAGTAGATAGAGGACCAGTGTGACCCCTGCCTGGCTTTGTTTTTTTCTTTACCAGGGCAAGAGAGGCAACAGGAGCCTGCTTCCTTGCTTTTCAGAAAAAAATCTGTCAAAAACACTGACCTTTTACAAGGAGGAAAAAATCAGAAAATCTTGTTTGATTTTCTCAGCATGACATGGATATTATAGGTGTAACGATTCATCGATCTGGATCGATATATTGATTTTTTGAGCAATGATTTAAGTAAAATCGATTAAAAGTATAAACATCGAGATTAATCGCCATTTTTACCTTACACTTTTATTCTGAAAGTTCCCCCACGTGCTTGGTTATGATAGTTTCTGCCCATCCACTAGTCACAACACTGCTAGGCACGGATAGCAGGTAATGGCTAGCAGCCAAGAGAGTATCAATACTGTGTTTTTTTTCCATTATGTGAAAAGTAACAGATTGTGGTAAATGGGTTCACAATATCGTCTGAAATCCATCACAGGCCTTTAAATCGAATCAAATTGAAATTGTATGGTGGCAGACTTTGTGGTATCAGCAAATATCAAATCATTGTTCTGAGAATCAATATTGTATCATATCGTGATGAAACTGGTGATTTACACCCCTAATGGATATTAGCAGATTTAGCTTGCAAATGTAATTATAAGATATAAAATAGCTGCAGATATGAAAATTTCTGCCAATATTTACAACCAATATATTAGCCTTAATTGTCTCCCTATTTTAACTGCAAATATTAGCCAATGTATGAATACATGTGTGCAGTCTTAAGCTGGACCAAAAGAACCATGCCTTCTGAAGTCTTCTTCTTTGTTCATCCTTATTTTTAAACCATTAAGCATGTTTCAAGTACTGAAATTTGTTTCTTTTCTTATTCTTTTTAAGTGTGTCTTAAGGACTGATGTTTTAGTTCTGAACTTGAAAAATTCAGGACCAATGCACATACAGATGTTTAGAAGAACAATTCAGCCGATGGCTGATGCCAATGTTTATATTTCATTACTTCTTAGGGTGTAACGCACCCATGATACCCCCATTTTCTCTGATTTTTTAACTAGAAATAGATCAATTTATCCAAAAGGTCACATCTTCTGCCCAATAATTAATTTTATTTCTGAATTAGCTGTAATGTGTGCTAAAAACAAACACTGAATTAACAGGACACAACAGTAAAAACATCAGCTGCTGACAACAGCTAATGCTCACATTTTCTACCTGTGGCTGATGTTTGTAAAAAGGGTCGATATTGGTCACTGCTAATGTCAAACTGATGCATCCATGAAACCCTTTTCTGAACTACAGTGCAATCAGAAAGTATTCAGACCCCCTTCACTTCTTTAAAGTTTTGTTTTTGTTTCAGCACAATGCTACAGTAAAAAAAAGATGTATTCTGATTAATCTACACTCAGTACTCCATGATAAAAATGTCCCCTGAAATATCATATTGACATAAGTATTCAGCCTCCATAATTCTTAAATTGAAGAAGTTTGGCACATCCAGGACTCTTCCAAGAGCTCAAGCCCAGCCAAACTGAGCAATCAGGAGAGAAGGGTCTTAGTAAGAGAGGTGACCAAAAACCAGATCGTCATTCTGACTGAGTTCCAGGGATCTTGTGTGGAGGTGGGACAAAGTTCTGGAAGGACAACCATCGCTGCAGCCCTCCACTGATCTGGGCTTTATGGCAGAGTAGCTAGACAGAAGCCTCTCAGTGAAAAATACATGACAGACCACTTGGCTTTCATGTGGAGTTTTTTGGGGTTTTTTGCTAACTCCAAGTATGAGGCCTTCTGTAGAGAAATTGGGCACCAATATGAAATGGTTCTGCAAAGAGGCTGAATACTTAAGTCAATGTGATATTTCAGTTTTTGATTAAAAAAAAAATGCCAAAGAAAGTCCATAATTCTGTTTTCACTTTTGTCATCAGGAGGCATTGATTGTAGATTAATAAGAGAAAAAAATCAACTAAATGATTTTAGCATCAGGCTGCAACATAACAAAACTGAAAAAAAGTGAAGGAGGTCTAAATACTTTCTGAATGCACTGTAATTAGCTATCTGAATATTTTTTACCAAAAGGAGCAGAAGATTGACTGAGTGTAAGTGCTCCCTTCCTGTGCAGAGCCTGCATGTTCTCCTGTTTGAGTTTCTCCTGCATGCCCTGCATTCCTCACACAGTCAAAAGCTGATTACATCAGTGATTGACAAACAAGGAGACTAACCACAAGAGGTAAGCACTGGATTAAAGCTCTAACTAGCATGAAGTATTGGATAAAAGGTTGAAACAGAACCACTAGTTGAAGCAGACAGTTGGCAGGAACAAGAGGGAGTGATGTTTATGTTTTCTGTACATTGGAAGTTTAACAGAGCTCTAACCTGAAAAGCACCCTCCTCCCCCTCTTTGTCCTGTGCTTGATGGGATAGACTTTAGCCCCTCAGACCCTGAACAGCATCAAGCTGTCAAGATAACAAAGGGATGGATGTTTGTTTGCTAGTTAACTGTTTTCTCTATTAGGGTCAAATAAGAAAGTAGAGCTGTCCTCGAGTAAAACTGCTGTGCCAGAGATGCCCTTTAGAAAGTGATGAAGACTTTTGTTTTTAGTCTTTTAAGGATATTCATTTCTTGACTCTGTCTTTGAATATAGCTACTCTTTATAAGATAAATTCACACATACAATTTTAGTAGACGAAAATTAACCTTTGAAAAACCTGTGAAGAAAATGTTTGGAGAGTGTTATTCAATAGTCACTGCTATGTTAGAAAGAACTGAATACAACTCAAATTAATTAACTTTTTCAACATGTTTTAACCCATTTAGACTGGATGAGATGCAGGAATGCCTTCATCTCTAAAGCATGGTGCAATGCCAGCATGCACTGGATGATCTTGTTGTGTTTAAGATGTGACAGACATGTCATAATAATACAGTTCGCTCAAATGCATGCTGGGAAGTGCATGAGATAAAAGTTTTGGACTTGGCTCTTTAGCTGCCATTTGTAAAAACTGCAGGCTGAAGTTTTAAAGTTTTAAAGCAGTGAGAAAGATGATGGCTGAAAACCTGAGGCAGGGAGACAACATAGAGGATGAGCACAGCTGTATTTAGTTGATGAAAGCTAGATAACAGTGTGACTGGGGACCTGCTGGTGCTCAGTGGATAAGGGAAATGTTTGGAGAGGAGGATGTTTGTGACTTAAAAAATGTTATCAAATTTTATAAAAAACTTTATTTTCACAGTTAAATGCAGGGGCTTAAGCCCTCAAAGGTGTTTTTTTTCTTGTCCCTATCTGCTACCAAGGCTGAGACATAAAGATTTTAGTAAACGTTGATATGCAGTGCAGTTTTTCTGAAAGCCTCAGGTTTTCAAACAATAATTAGTTTTTTTTCCCCTGAAAGATTATTTTTTGGGTTTCATGCCTTAATTTAGATAGGAGAGCTGAAGAGAGGCAGGAAACATGGGGAGAGAGAGTGGGGGAAGACATAGACTAATCAGTGCCAGGCTCCAGAAACAATCATGTGACCAGTGGATCAAGGACTCTAGCCTCTGTATATGGGCACCTGCTCTGCCAGCTGAGCTAAACTGGTGTCCTAGAGGGTGTTTTTCAAGGTGTATTTAGGTCTAAACGGGTTAAGGGGCAGCACAAATGAGTCTTTAGCTAGACCATATAAAATAAAAGTAGTAGGGATGCACAATATTATATTTTTGCAGGGATCTGATATTCCGATATTTATCAATTAAATGTAGCCGACACTGAAATTGAAACCTACAGATGTAGCTCAAACCTAAAACTTTAGTCCTTAAAATCAGGCCTGCTCAGAGTTGGCTGGGCCCCTGAGAAACCCAGTGAATGTGAATTTACATTTATTTGATGTTCAAATTGCTTATTTCTGCCTATTTTGCCACTGTAAACCTTTTTCAGCAACTTATTAACCCTCTCTTGCCACTTTTTAACCCCTTTTCACCATTTTTTCTATCCAGTTTGGCTACTCTCAACCAGCATTTAAACAGTTTTGCCACTTTTCATTGTTTCTCTCCTTCAACCAATTTTGCCACTTTAAAACCCCTTTTCACCACTTTTTCCATCCATTTTTGCCACTTTTTAACTACTTTTCACCCTATTTGTCAATTCTCACTACTATTTAACCCCTTGTCACACCTATTTCTATCCATTCTTGCAGCTTTGAACCCACAATTAACCAGTTTTGCCTCTTTTTTTTACTTCTTTGAACCATTACTTCTCTTTAACCCCTTTCCCCCCATTTCTGTCCAATTTCAACCCCTATTTAACCAAATTTCCCCTTTTTAAATTATTCTTGCCTCTTTTTACCAATTTTTGACACTTTTAACCTCACCACTTTCACCACTATTTCTTACAATTTGTTACACTTTCAAACCACATTTAACCATTTTTTCCACTTTTCCCCCTTTTAATCACATTTACCACTTACAACCCATTTTTGCAACTTTTTAACCCCTTTTTATCCCATTTGTCAATTTTTGCTACTTTTTAACCCCTTTCCACCCCTACTTCTGTCCATATTTCTGTGTGAAGAAAATAGGTTAACACTTAAAAAAAGGCTTTATTGTATTACAGCATAAATACCTAAATAAATTCTACTTGCTTTGATAAGAGTGGTTTCAATCAGGAAAAAATGGCTATCACAGTTTAACATGATCCTGCAGATCTCTATGGGTTCTTATTTGACAGAGTCCGCGAAAGCCCTTCCCTTCATCCCCCCTTATGGGTGGCTTTGAATACATTTAAAGTTTAGAGATTGAGAAGGAACTAGGAAAAGACTTCAGCTGGCATAGGTCTGTTGGTCATAGCTAAAACCCCATAAGCTCCATGTTGCTGAAGCACACAGTTGATATATTGGTTGTCAGTATCCACAGAAATGTTCATGATACCAATATCATGCTGATAATATCGTGCCTCCCTAAAAAGCAGTAGTGCTCAATCAATGCAGACTTTGTCAAATTAAGTAAATAAAAGAATGGAGAAAACAAACTGTTCCCAGACAAAGTCTACATGCCAGTTCCTGTCAGTGATAGATAAAGAATATAGAACCATTTCCTGCAGCCAACTGTCAGACATTTATTTGAAAGAACAGACGCTGCTGGTAGATGCTCCCCAGCGATTCAATACCGCACAGAGACTCAGCAGGGAATCAAACACACCGCCAAACATTCTCACTTAACAGAGCAGAACCCAACACATGCTTCATATACTGTACATAAAGGAAAAGAACATCATTACTTAAAGATCAAAAACTACAAGATACACAGATTTATGATCAAAGGGGAGATCAGTTCACTCAATAAATATGTGATGTGAACCAGGTGAAACAAAGCATAGGCAGTAGCTGAGAAAAGATTTGTCACCTTGTCTCACAGCATTGATTGAATATGGCAGGTGTCTTTTTTCATGTGATCTCTAATTACAACTGTCAGCTGACAATGAGCAGGAATGAAGTGCTCTGCCGGAACTAATGACCTGCTTCATTATGTTCCTTTTCTGCAGGTATGTGAACAGTACAGATGACTGACAGCAGGTTTCTGTCACAGCGCTGTGTGCTGGCAGTGACAGCTCGTCGCCAGATCGATTTAGTCTGACTGATTCAGTCAGGAGAGAAAAAAGGGAGAGACTGTTAGTGTATTCATATTCTGTACTCGCTTCTCTTGGGTGACTGAGAAAAGATGCTACTAGGTGTCATTGTTTCCTACATTTGGCAACTGTGGCAGAGTTGGCCCTCTCTCAAACTGAGGATAAGGGGTTTGATCCCCAGCTCCTGCAGTCACATGTCAGTGTGTTTGGATAGGATTATTTTATACTTGATGGATATTTTTCAAAGCCTCCCTCACCATCAGTGTGTGAATGGGTAAGTGTGATCTGTGGTGTTAAAGCACTTTAAGTTGTTTGGTGACTAAAAAGAACTTTACCAGCACAAGTCCATTCCCTTTTTTCAGTTTGGGACAGTTCTGTCTCTGTGCACTTGCTTGTTGAATAACGTGAGTCAAAAGATTGAAAACTGCAAAGTGACCCAATGATACTTACTTGTGTGTTGTCTAATGCTAAAATTTTCAAAACCTTGATACTTTTTTGATATAATTTGCTTTGAATCGTACAATATCCATTTTTTTTTTACGTTTCGTTCCCGAAAGTACAGTTTTTTGAAGAGAAAAACTAATATACATTCATATTTAAACCTAAAGATAACATGAGAGGAATGAGAGAGAGCATGCAGCAATTGGTGATCAAATGAGTGCCAGTGCCAGCTGTTTTGCTTAAACAGAGCAGTGATACAGAGAGATGATATTTCCTGATTTTTTCACAGTGCTTCATCTTCAAAGAAATTACAAACACCAAAACCTCACAGTCATGGCAGCACATTTAACAATTTTGTTTGATTGATGCAGAAGGCATGCTTCAAGTTCAAGTTTATGTCTGTTAAACACCGCTGGAGAACAGAGGGCAGAGACAGCGATGTCTCCTGGTCCCTACAAGTTTTCTTAACATCTCCACCTGTGGACTGATGACAGCTTTATAACCCTGCCCAAACACTGACGCCCATAACATGACCTAAATAAGAACAGATCCTAAATTACAGAGAGCAGAGACACTGCACACACTTCTTCTGGTTTAATAATGATAATTCAGTGGAAATACTTAATTTTAAGTAGGCCCTAAACTATTTTCAGGAAAATCTTATTGATTTTTTTTTATTACTATTAGCAGTTTACCAAATTTGGTATGTGTTCACTGTTAAGTAAACTTTTCTTTTGGTTTGAAATTAAAAAACAAATGAATATCAAAAGAAATAAATAAGCTTAGCAGTTTCCGGTATCCAGATTATCATTTCTGTTGTCACACCACCAAAACAGGTATCAATAGGGGACCTATTTCACTCATGTCTTCCCATGGTTTTTCTTAAATTTGTTATAAAGAAAATTTCTAAGACAAACCAGTCTGGGATTCATGACACATGAATTTTGATTTTTTTTTTTCATGGTTTGACTAACACCTACAGTACTTTTATTCTACAACCTGACACTTTAAAATGACGGAACACCATTTCAACACATTAAACCTTGTGTGTGAACATAGTTTTTAATTGTTTCAAATAAGTGTCAAATACTAAAACTCCTAAACCTGCAAAAATTCTTATTAAGGATTCATCATTTTGCTGTTAAGATCAAACATTGCATGTTTAAAGAAGCATTTGACCATATTTAAGCAATCTTTTAGTGGATATTAGTTACCTACAAAAAATGTAAAACTAATTTTAAAAAATGCTTTAATGTTTTATTGCTCATATTTGAGTGCTGATAAGAAAGAGGGTTTTAAGAACTGATGTCTTCTGTAGAACGATTGGGGATTAGTGCCCATTGTTTGCTTTTACCTAGGAACGTATTGAAATACACAATTCTTATTGTGTCAGCTTTTCTGCTCTACTATATTACAACTGCAACCTTTTTGGTGTTTTATAGTGTTGATGCATTTTGTTGGTGAGGCCAAGCTGGTGGCATGAAGTTAGCTCTCTGCATGTCTTTTCCAGTCATTTTCAGTGTTTGACAGTGGAAGAAAAGTTACCAAAGATTGAAAAGCTAACCCTTAGCAATGGGTTTCCTGACCTGTAATCGCTGTTGGCTCTGTGGGTCAAGGATCCAGGTAAATGGCCATTCTAAAGTCAATGCATAAAACTGAGATCTTACCTTTGCCGTCAGGGCTTTAGAAAGGCAGAGTTATGTAGATAAGGCCAAAAGAATCAAAGATTTATTTGGAATCACTTCTTAAAACTCACATTTATAAATTCTATGTGACTTTTGTCTTCTCACTGCATCATTTCACTATCATCTCTTTTCATTTTACTCTTCTAATTTCTTATGTTTTCAGGCTTAATTGTTCTTTCTTTTACTTTTTATCATATCTTTTTTTTGCTTTTTCACTCTTTGACTGATTTTATCTGTTATTTTTTCATTTATAGTTCTTTCTTAATCTTTTTTCCTGTTCCGTCTTACAGCCTGTATTGTTTTATCTCTTAATATTGTTCTAATTTTACATTTTTTTCCATCTCCTTAAGTCTTTTGTCTCCCTGATATAATCCTGACATCTAGTCCTCATAGGTCTATACTTGGGTGGGATACTGTGATGGGTCACCTCAGCTGCAGCAGACGATGACGGAGAGTCCACAATTTTCCTCTTCTTCCTCGGGCCGATGGCTGCCAGTGCCGTCAGGTTGGCCTCCCTCTGTCTCATCTGAGCCAGCTCCTGCTGCTGCATCTGGACAGAGCACACATACCAACATGAAGTATACGGCACACAGACCTATAGAAACAAAGACTAAATGACTGCACTGATCTGCTCAACTTACCTCCTTTGCCTTCTGTTTCAGACGCAGCTGCTCTGGGTCCTCTTGCCGAGCTCGAGACTGCAAGACCAAAAGCAAGACACATTAATAACTGATGTCAGCTGAAGAAGCACTCAACTCTTACTCTTGGAAGTCTAGAGGTACGGTCGAATTTGCAGGTGTTTGAAAATTAATAAACTTTATTCTTCTTACATTCACAATTTCATGAGAACTTGGGTTTAAAAAACAGATTAAATGTTCTTGTTTTGCCTTCGGAAAACCCGAAAAGGTCAGTAGAAATCAATAATAATTCATTCTGAAGTTCGAATAAAAACCTACTCTCTATTAAACAATGCACTCTGTTTACCTTCATTATTATAGTTTAACTTAGAGATAGTGGAGAGTTATAGGTTTTTTTCCATTACTGGCGCGGCATGGAACAGCTCGACTTCGTTTGACTCAGCACAGCAGCCCAGCGCGGCAGGGGATTTACTCATGAGCAGGGCCATTTGAGCGTGGCGTGGCTCAACCAAACTGGTGTTGGAAAAGCAAATCAGCATGGCTTGGTTTGGCTCGGCACAGCCAAAAGCCAAAGTAGAAAAGCCCCCTTAGAGGAAACATAACATGTAGCCAAGAGCCTGCGTCACTGACAGTACACAGCTGTAATAGTAAACATCATATATCTGCAAACTAAGATCTTCCTATTCATTTCTCAGCCTATTTTGTGCCTTTTAATGTATCTCAAAAACATTTGTAACCCGAACAACCACCTTATGGATACATGCCTCCACAGGGTAACAATTGCTGGGCAGAAAAAGTATACTGATGGGTCAAGACAAGATACAATACAGTACAAGGTCACTGCAGTCACAGTATCCCTAATGCCACAGTGACCTTTGGCCTCCAAAATGTAATTAGTCAGCCTTAAGTCGAGGTGTAGTTTTGTGACAAATTCATCAAAAATCCCATGATGCTTACTTCAAATATTGTCCTCATATGATTTAAGGTACCAGTGACTAGAGGCGGGCAGTAAACTGGCATTAATACCGTCACTGGTAAAGTTTTTGCCACGGTATGGATTTCTGCAACACCGTCATCACCGGTTTGAATGCCTACATTGTGCTGTGATGCATGCACGAGGCACATCCGCTCCCACAGCTGGAGGAGCAAATGATTTGTGACGGAAAGCTCAGGCTGACTCCAGTCAACGGCACGTTTAGCTCTAGTATTATGTGTGGCCAGGTAACTAACCGAATGTCACTCGCTCTTGCCATTGAAACTAAGCATGGTTTGCAGGCAAAAACACGTTCTTTTCTCTCAAACTTTGATGGCTGTACAGCAACGAAGTCAGTGTACAGTCTCCGTCCGCTTGCCTGGGGCTTTAACATAAGCTAAGTGTTGCTTTGGCTGGTCTCAGTTTGTGTAGAGCCCAGTGCTGCAGGTCTTCATCTTAAAACAGCTTAAACAATCGTTTAAAGGTAGGGATGCACTGAAATGGCCCAAAAGTGCATTTTCGGCCAAAAGACTTTTATCACCGAAACAACAAGGTCGAAACATGACGTTGTGATGATGCAAGCAAAACCACGGCCAGCACACACTTGGATCAGTGGTTCTCAAATAGGGGTACGTATATGTGAAGGCACTCCAGGGGGTACGCAAGATTTTAAAATACATGCTGACTATTTAAGAAAAATAGCGCCTTTCTTTGAACGTCAGGAGCGACACAATTTTGCGAGTATATTACATACATTCTAAAATCACATTTTTCTGCGGTGAGTTTTCTCTGTCCTCTGATAAACAGTGATATTTACTGAAGCAGAAGATAAAAGGAGGTTTGTCCCTCTCTGTCCTTCACTCCGTGCATAACGCGGCAGGACGTCAGTGCCATTTTGTTTCACGGTTTCATTCACTGTGCCAGCCAAGTTTGTTAGAGGAGGGACTGACTTTTCATTCATTCTAAATATCCACAGCAATGTCGCGCTGCAAAATGATGTTGCAGGTGTGGAAGCTTGCTTTGACTCACTACAGATTCTAAATTTAAATATTTGAAATATTTTAAAATTTTGTAGGCTCTTTAATTAAATCACCCTAAAACCCCCTGAGTCTCCCCCATGGCAGGATGGTTTGACCCACACTGGCACATGCCTGTCAATCACTGTATTCAGAGTTTTGCACACTTCTGGGTTTAAAGCCTTTCCAGTCACTGTTTTCAATAGCTACATTAATTTGAATTCCCACATTTAGAGATGAGAAGATGTGCCATGACTTTAGTCATGCATTTTTAACATTTAAAATGTATGAAAAAAAAATCAAATATTTGTAATTTGAAAGTGTTTTTCAGTTACAATGTTTGATAAATCAGACGGCTGTTACAGCACTCTTCAATGTCTTTCTTTTTGGCCAAAAATCTTTGTGCTGTTTAGGGGGTACTTGGCTGAAAAAAATACTTCACAGGGGGTATATGACTGATAAAAGTTTTAGAACCACTGATTTAATTTATACATGAGTGAGGTCAAGTTAAACATTTTATTTTGTATTTTATTTTATTTTATATTGTGCATTGTTAGAATAAAGTGCTTACTAAATATTTCCATAATTTTGTAATTAATTTATTCTTTGAAGCATTAATATTAATTTTTGCAATTTCAATTCATTTTAGTGAAGTTAGTACACAGTCATAGCCATGAATGCAATGGTACTAATAATGGGCATAATAATTTCTTTCGGTGTTTTGGTTTTCGGTTTTCGGCCTTGGTTTCCTCATTTTCGGTTTTCGGTTTCGGCCAAGTATTTTCATTTCGGTGCATCCCTATTTAAAGGTCTATTTTAACTTTTTCTTTCTTTTCTAAGTCCACAGTGAGTCAAAGGTCCAGGCTACAATGTCAAATGAGGTCAAATAGGCTGCTGTAAACTAACTGCAAAAACTCTCCGGTACGACAGCTAAAGCTAAGCTAACTCAATGCTAAACCATCTACCTTGTCAAGCTCTTCACAATAAAAGTCCAAGGCTGTTATTTTTCTGAAACACTTTTATTGTGGACACCTTCAACATATCCAAGTCATTAGTAGCTTAACACATCTCATCAGGATAGAGATAAAATTTAAAACTTGGAGTGTAGTTAGACGGAAGTAAACCTAGAGAGACTAAAAAAAAAACAAACATTTTTTTTCTTTGTTCCTATGCTTAGACATAAATTGAGTATGCCATCAAAGGCTTGTTTTCAGGGGAGAAGGGGTTAATAACACTTGAATTTGGATTGAAAAGCATTATCTCTTTTTAATTTTGTAATTTGCGATATAATACCGTTACAGTCAAAGGCAAGAAAAATACCATGATATGATTTTTAGGCCATATCACCCAGGCCTACCAGTGACCTTGACCTTTAACAACCAGAATCTATCTACTTAGTTTACCCTTAAGTCAGAGTAGATATTTGTGTAAAGCTCAAAAGAATTTTGCTAGACTTTGCTAATATTTCCCAGTTTAACATGACTTGACTTAATATAACACAACAGACATACCTGACTGCCCATTAACATCTTACAGAGCACATACAGTATATACAGTCCCATGTTGTAACATCTTCTTACTCACGTACGCCTTCTACTGCACGAAATAGTGCCATTACATTATATTACACTAATGTGGGAATATGTAAGGTTTAGCATTTTATTTTCACTGGCAATGAAGTTACAGAAGATGTCATGTGACGAATAATGCAAAAGTAAAGTGCCTGGTAGTGTAAATAGCAAATTTTAGTCTTGAGTAACTTAGTAATGTAACACTACTTTTTCAGAGAGTAACTATAATGGATTAAATTTTTGAGTAACTACCCCAACACTGCGTAGTAGTCACATGGCTGCAAAGACCTACACAAACACCCTGAATGTAGGCCAAACAAATCAACACATTTTACATACCTGCTGATATCAATTGAATCTAGAAAGTTATAGATGTTGTTATAGCCTTAAAATAGTAACATGTTTAAAACTGCAGCTGTGTTGTTTAAAGCAGCAAGATCTTCAGTGACAGGTGTGTGAATGCATGTATCAAGACCCTGAATCATTGTTAGAAAAACTTAATCAACCCCTGATGGGAAATTCTGAAAGAAAACAAAGCATGTGTTGTAATGGCGTGAAAATTTCTGCTTTAGTCTCTCAAAGAATGTTGATCTTGCTATTCATTACTGAAAGGCCTTTACATTCAAGTCATGACAACATATCTAAAGTATCCAAAGGATCAATAGAAATGTCAACACCAGCGGTACCTTAGCTGCCTTAAGAAGGATCTCTCGCTCCTGCTCCTCCTTCCGCTGTTTCTCCAAGTGGTCCAGCTGTTCAAAGAACTTGAGCTGTGCACGGACATCACTGCTCTGCTCATAATTGTCATCCTCCTGCTGACAGACAGATATGTCGCAGTGTAATCCATGAAAAGAACAAATGATTGCACGACAGATAAATACCTCCTTTAAGAATTTGGTTACTGCTATATTTAACTACCATAAAAGGCTGCAAACATTCTAGCAATCTTTTATTTAGTTATAAATAAACCTTAAAATTGATGTTTCTCTGCTGGGCCACTTGGGAAACTTTTTCCAGCAGGTTCTGGAGCCGCTGCTGAGTAGCGTGGGAAACAAAGTTCACCACCTCTGCACCAAGATCTGTCACACCATACCTCCTGCCTGGAAGAGAAACAGCAAGTCACCTTGGGCTGTGAAGGTGTACAGATGGATGTCATAAAGTCAATAACATTGTCACCATCTTACCGATCTCCAGGATTCTCCTCTGCAGCACAG
Source organism: Cheilinus undulatus (assembly GCF_018320785.1). NCBI lineage: Eukaryota > Metazoa > Chordata > Actinopteri > Labriformes > Labridae > Cheilinus > Cheilinus undulatus. The sequence continues at coordinate 17,419,929 of NC_054867.1, forward strand.
CACAGGAGAGAAAAGCCTCGTCTTTACAGGAATGTGTCACAGCGCCCACTAGTCCAGAACTGGTTGCAAGGATATTAGCGCTTTCCTCTGATAGGTTCACTCCAGCCATGGAGGCCACGTCATTTATGTCATCATCGTCTCTGTAAACAGATGTGTGGTCAGGCAAATACAATCTTCAGGCTCCAGCATGATGCATGTCGAACATAACGCCAAACTTCTAATACAAGTCAATCCCACTTAAAGGGTTGTTTTTTTTTTACTAGCCTGGTGTTGCTGCATATTCTAATAAAACAAGGAAGGTCTCAGTTAGAGGCCACTTTACAATGAGTGTTGAAATACACTGTGGATCAAAAATAAATAAAAATATTATAAGGCATTTTCAGCATTAAGTTTGTTATAGATGTCCTTATCTACAAAATCAGTTTGGAAATACCAGAATATCAAATATCAGCAAAATCTAATGTTTTGCATTCTTAGAAAATAAAGGTTGAAAGTATATAAAAACAAATGTTATTGTCCTTACATTTTAAAACCTCATATCTCCATTTATTATTATTCTAATTTTTTCATAAATCAGGGCTATTGGTCACCCTACATCTGTCACTAGATTTTACACATTTTAAACCAATAAAAAAAGTCAAAAGGATGCCAACAATCACCATTCACTGTTAAAATTAAATACAAAAAAAAAAAAAACAGTGTTGTTTTCATGCCATTAAAAGTGGTGATTTTGGAGATAGAAGGTTTTGTCATGATGGTAGCGATATTTACTAAAAAACTGAAGACATTTTGATACATTTACACAGCATTCATGATAGTAACGGAGGTCTTTCCCTCCCTCCCCATGGAGAAGCAGGTTAGCTTTGATTAGCTGGGTTGCAAAATAGGACTCCATCAGCAACTAAAATTTAATCTGTTACAATTTTGTTTGTTATGATTTTACTATAATTTTTAAAGTCTAGGAATGCACAACATTGTCTTTTTTGTCACCACCAAATATTTGGACATTTCCAAACTCATTCTGACTGATGCTGATATTGATTAAGATATGTACACACTTTGTTGGGGGGAACACCAAGTACTAGAATTGAAGCATTCCTTTAACTGTGGCAGCCTTTATTTTTCAGAATTAATTAGCTGACAAGAGAAACAAAATCTGACCCTTCAACAAATGAAAGATGTATTCTTTTTTAAATATAGATATTTAGAAATCAAAACATTGAAGTCATCTCATTGCACCGCATGTATATTTTACATAAAGTGTATTATGAACAGTTATAGTGAAAATAAAGCTTTATCTGCCTTCTGAGAGCTTCAAACAGCACTGTAACGACCTGACGACAGACAGTGAGCTCTGCAGAGTACTAGGTAAAAGTTGACTGCATTTGTATGGAGCGTAAACTTTCAAATTAAAATCAATTCACATTGGGGCGTGGATGGCCGTGCATTTAGGTACCTACCCCATGTACACAGACAGCCCAGGGTCAAGTCCAGCCTGCAGCTCCTTTCCTGCATGTCTCCCCCCACTTTCTCACCCCCATTTCTGCTTCTATCCACTGTCCTCCTCTCTGAATAAAGGCATAAAAAGCCTTTAAACATATCTTTAAAAAAATTCTCTTTAAAAAAGACAGATCATTTTCTGTAGTAAAAACAATAAAATACCTGTAGACCAGACCTCAAACTTCAGTCCTTAGAACACACTTGTAAGTTTAAGGAGTAAGGATTAATTGTTTTGTACATTGTTTTGTAAACTGCTTTGGCAGTAACAGATTTGCTCATGGCAATGAAGAAAAACTGAAAAAAATTGAAATTGATAAAGAAAGAAAAAAATGTGGGTCTATTGGTGTGTTTAAAATTCAAAAATTCCACTCCAAACTCTACTTAAAAATTATTTTTGTATCAAAAAGTACTTAAAAGGTTTACAAAAATGTCTATAGAAAGGCCTTTAAGATTACAACAGTGCCACTATTGCACTTTGAAGAAGTATCTTTATTTTCAATAAAGGAAAAACGTTCTTTTTTGTAAAATATTACATTGTTTTTAAAGCAGTACAGTAAAAACTTAAAGTTTTGTATTCTTTACGCTAGGAAAAATTGCAAGTGTCTCCCTTTGAAGCACTGACTTTATGGGGGGGTTGACAGCCCCTGTATAGTCTGTTTGTGTGGCTTGCAAGTGTCTTTCTTTCTTAGGTACTGTAAAGCTGTCTGGTGTGGATCACCTGGGTCCATCTGCTCCACCCAGTCTATAAAAGCTGGCTTCTGGCTGATCTCTCTCCCAGTCAGCCTGCCCCAAGCCTGACCCATCCTTTTGATTTAGCTTATGTTCATTCATTCATTCAGTTGTACATTTATAATTTACTTGTTTTTGTAATAAATCTTTATTCAACTGTTGCACATCCCTACTCTTTTCGTTTATGTCACTTACCACAAGCCAGGGGTTGACATAAATGCTTCAAAACCATCATTATCCTCTGCATTTTCCTTGATAACTGAGCAAGTCGGCTAATGATACCTTTTATGTATTATATCATAATAACAATCGAAAATTGTCCTGTTTAATTGCACTCGAAATTGCACATTATTACCAGATCGTGCAATACTAGACTAAAAGTAAAGGTTATAAACAGGAGTTTTATGGTACAAATATAAACACATAAGGTATAAAGACATATATAAATGTATTTGAACAATGAGCTCAAATAAGCCTTCTGTTTTACTTCTGTCACACCAAGGCATAACAATTACAACATCTGACATTAAACATCATTCCAGGTAAAACTGGTTAAAATTCAATTGTCTTTGTTCTTACTTGAAAGTGCCCCCGGCTTCTTTCAGTTTGTTCTTTTGAGCTGGGGTCAACGCTGCTGCACAGACTTGTTTACCAATAGTTGGCCCCTCTGGTCTCACATGAACTGGCAGAGAAACAAAGCCAGAATAAACACACACGGTCACACATTAAAACAGCACTCTCACATTCTCAGACAGAGGTGCTGCAGACTGATTTCCTCACCTGGCTGCAGCTCTTTGAGCTGGACCTGTTGCTGTCCCACTATGAGGCGTCCAGGGGCCTGATTCCTGAGTGTCACCATGGGGGTTGTTACCGGTAAGGTTACCTGAGGCCTCAGTATCGCTCTCTGCTGCTGAGGTTGGAGAACCTGCAGGATCAATGTAGACAGAATATGTGAATGTTTGTTCTGTATAGCAGGGTAGTTCACAGTTGATTATTTTTGATATAAAGGACATTTTAAGTTACAAATTTGGGGTACAGATATGGGCTATTAATGACTAAGTTTACCAGTGAGGGGGTCTGTCCTGGTTTGCTGACCCCTGATTGGAGCTGGGGCCTGCTGACTGGGGTAACGAGGCGGGGGGCTGGGCTGCCCAGGACCACAGTGGTAGGGGTGGCAGAGGTGGAAGAGGCTGGAGCTGAGGCAGGCTGGGGGGACTGACTCTGCTGGATAAAGGCTGCTGAATCTGGAGTGAGCTGCCTCAGTGCTGGAAGGCTTCTCTATAAGACAACAGAGGAACAAACATTACTGAGATCCCAAGAAAATATATATCACATGATCTAAACCAGTGGTTCTCAACTAGTCAGACACCACAAAAAGATGATTAAACAAAGAGACAGGACAAAGCAAACAATGCTTATAGAGCACATAAATACAGAACGACATGCCTGCGTACATTTTTTACTCTATTTTTCCCAAAATACCATAGAAATTTGGTCATTTCTTGAGGAATTCCCTTATCAACTTGGTAAAACCAGCTTTGTTATGAGAGAGAAAGTAGATAATTAAGTTAAAATCTTGAGGAAAAACATATAAATGTACCCATCATCACAGGAAAACATAAAAAAAAATGTATGGATGTACTGTATATTCTCTGAGGGCTTCCATACATCATTGACTTTTTGCCACTTTTAATCCTGGCACACATCAGCAACCCAATGGGAACAGCTTGGCAACTCAACTCAACTTTATTTATTTGTATAGCACCTTTCATACATAGACATGCAGCCCAAAGTGCTTTACAAAGGAATAGACAGACAGCAATGATCAATAAAAACCAAAGAGAGCAAGAGACAGCAAGGAATAGAATAAGACAATTTGAAGAAATAGAGAAAAGAAAAACTAGAAAAAAAAAAAAACAGTCTTAGGTCCTGACCCACCAGTAGAGAACCACTGATGTAAACAATCTTTGCTCAGAGTTATGTCATGAATATGAAAATGATATTTTTTCAGCTTTCTTACCTTTAGGAAAGGCACAAGGTACGGTTGGGGTGAAGAGTTTAGCTCTTTGTATAATCTGCTGGTGAATTCTTCAGCTTCTAGTTTGCCCTCCTGTAGGTAACATGAAGATTTGGGAGTGAAATCTGTCTTATTCACAGGAACAGGTAATACTTCTGCAAGCTGAATGTTTTCCACTTTTAAAGGATTAAAAATTTTAGAAGCTTTTATCTGTCAGCATCCCAATCAAATATATAAAACTAAAAAGGCACTCAGAGAGCACAGACCTCCGCCATTAGCCTTATCTCCCAATAGTAAAGAATCCTTTAAAAAAATTCCTTGGTCCAGACAGTGATCTGGATCACTCCCAAAATCTAATCAGTTTTTCCTTATGCCATTTCTGACATTTCCTGAAAATTTCATCAAAATCCGTCCATAACTTTTTGAGTTATGTTGCTAATAAAATAATAAACAAACTAACTAACAAACCCTGCCAATCACATAACCTCCTTGGCGGAGGTAATAAAACATGCACATGCTATAGCAGATGGCAAGCTTTTCTGTGATTCCTGCATAAAGTGCTCACTCACCAGCAGGTCCTTGACCAGCTCTCTCACACTGGCTGCAGTCTCTACTGAATGCTTCCCCGTGGATGCCAGCTTGATCAGTGTGGACAAAAAGTTCTTACATTTCTTCACATTCTCCATTGTCTCCTGCAAAATAAACAGACACCATTCTGATCAAGTCTCGTTTATAAATAACAACATTAATGATGCTTCACACCACAGCAAGCTTTGGCTTCTTTGCACAGATATTTACGCCCAGTAAAGTATGAATGATGGGCTTATTAGGAGTGGACAGTGCATGAGCATCAGCTCTATGTGAGTCCTTTGGTTAAGCACGACTCACTTTGCTCACTGTTACCGAGGTAACCGTGGGCCCAGCTGTTTGGCTCACAGTCCTGGGGGTCATTCCTGGAACTGCAGCCCCAACTGAGCTCTGGAAACACAAACATCACAATAACAGTGACTTATTAAGATTTTGGATTGATTTGAAACACTACTTTGTCAAGTCATCATGGGAATGTGAGGGCATGAGAAAGGTTTCAAAATGCAATAACTGCGTAAAATTTCATTTTAAACAGGAAACAGGTGTGCTTCTGTAGTGGTGAATTTCAGTTAAGTGCTCTTCCTTTAAAAAGAACCTGGTGGGTTTTCTTTTTCTTAAGAGACCATGAGAGAATTTAGCTCTCTAGAACTGTGACTTCTGAAAATGTTTAAACTACAACAGATCTAACTCCAAGATCTACAGATGTATTTAAATGTGTAACAAATAAAGCTTTATCAACTTGTAAGAGGGAAAAGTCTGCATGAGCCAAAAACAAATGACATGTTTCAACACATATGTCTCATTACCATGTGCAAATGTGAGCTGCGAACGTTTACATTTATACGGCTGGCTGAGTGAAAGTTCAATATACTGAAGCTGTAAATGAGTTAAAATGCTCAACAGCTGACAGTGATTTTTGTTCCTTTTAGCAAACTGGTTACTGTTTTGAAAAGGGCTATGGTTTCAGACTTCTGCTGCAGCTGCCTGCTTTTCCTCATTTTTAATTGATTCTCCTACCTCTATCAAAGAAAATCATTTAAGGTTATTGTTGTCTAAAATATGAAGTAATGTTAATGCTACAGTCTGACCATTTATGAGTCATGTCAAGCTCTATAGTCTGTGTTTTTGTCATTTTGATAACGAACACATCTGGTTCTGCACATTATATTGCTGTCTTGAATTACTTTTCTGTTATTGTTTTGCTATTTACATATATTTTGATTGTTTTGTGGAGGAGTTTAATGGGACTATGGACTTTATAAACCCTGTCAATTAGGAGGAGCAGCTCTAGCCTTTGTCTTAGCTAGCGATGCAAGATATTATCGGCAGTATGTCGTATCGGCCGATAATAGCTTATAAAGTTAATTAACGGTGTCGGTCGATAATAAAATGTATGCGGATCTGTACGGCCAATAATGTGACATCATAATCACATGCACGCGATGACGCTGGACATGCGCAAACAACAAACTCAACATGTCGGCTGTGTGTGTGAAGTTTAAGGTGTGGGAACAAGACAGCAAAGTAGCTGTTTGCATCGCTTTTAAAGTACGTGTGATGCAAGGAGGACTCGACAACCACCCTGAAAACATGTTGTTTATTTATTACATCTGCAGCGAAATCAGTCTAATAATCCGCATTTCAAATACCTACTTTTTCAACTAAAAATTCGTCTGCAGCTTATATACCAGTATAAAGTGCTGAGAAATGAAAAGTCATAGCCGCAAGTGCATGCAGCTGCCCCCGTCACATGCTGCGCAAGACCTCCTACCATCGCAAGTCCACCCCAGCCACTATGCATTGCAAACAGTTGCTTTACTGCTGAGAACACACTGGAATACAAAACAACACAGACCAGGCCTGCAAGATTCATCACCACTTCTAAAAACTTGTGTTCCTTGTTCAGTCATAATCACTATCATTACATATGTTATTATATATTAAAAATAAATAGGAAGCAAATTGTTGGTGTTACCATTACTGTTGAGTAATGTTTTGACCGGAGAGACTCCTAAGTAAGGAAAACAAGCAACAAGAGCGACTCAGTCGCCGAGGCTGTGAGCTCAACTACCATACTGTAAGCTAGCAGATGCAAAACCGTATACAACAAAAGCAGATGATACTAAAAGAGTGACACAGCTGCACGCAAAGCACACATTGTGGACTCTGCAGAGTGAAATAGAAACTGTCACACAGGAGGATGGTTTAAACCATTGATTCTAAACTGGTGGGTCATGGAGACCTTCTCAGTGGGTCATGAAGGTATGCCTGAGAAAAAAAACACTTTGGCAAAAAGTCTGTGAAGCTTGTTTTTATCTGGTCTCTTTGGGGATTTTTTTAACATGTTTTGTACTGACTGAGGGCCAAAGTATACTTTTTCACTTAGTAATCTAAATGGTTGTTACAGTGTTGTCTGATGAAGATGAAGTTTTGTTTTCTTGCTTACTGTTAAAAATACACTTTGCATATAATGTGCATGTAATCTAAAGAAATTACTTTTCATTTTCTTTTTACTAAATGTCTGTATTTAAAAAAGAATGCATCTATCATTTATTTTAGAATGAAATGTTATCTTGTTTTATGTCTGTTTCCTTAAATAAATAGGTAATAAATAAATGAGAGTAAGAGCTCAATACATGTACAGGACAGACTTGCGTGCTCTTTACAATAAAAAGGTGCATACATCCATATCAGTACTGCTAAAATGAGTTTGGAAATATTGGCATATCAGATATCAGGAAAAATTAAATACTGCACATGCTGAATATTGAATAAAATTAGATTAAATAATTATGACTTAAGAATTTCTTCCTTAACCATCAACAAGCCATGTTAAAAATAAGCTGAGAATAGATAATAAATCTATCATACATAAGCTCCCTTTATTACAATGAGGAATAACCCATAAGATCCTACAAGTGCTGTTATGATACATAAGCTGGTCAGCTGTAGAGCAGTGTAAAATATCCTGATGACCTAATTCAAATGACTTAATGTAACACTGTATCATCATCATCTGTGGCTTGTGCAAGCAATCAACACTTCATAAAATAAACATAAAATATCTTGACATCAACAGACTGGGTTACCTGAAGAATCTGAGGTCTGTGAAGAGTGGTGGTCGCAGCAAGTGATGTAGGAGTTGGACAGCCCTGACGGATGATGGTGCTGGGAGCCACCTGTCTGTTAATAATGGTGCTGCCAGGAGCCTAAGAGAAGGCAAAGAGCATGATATGATGTGCATCACCTGGTTTCATCAATCCAGAGACTGTAGTTATTACAACTTAGGGCATTAGTAAAAAGCTTGTTTTGTTTTTTCTATATACAGTGGAAATAAAGATAAGTAATACATGATAATAACATAAAACAACCTTATTTCCATGCACATATATTAACAGGTCTGCATCACCATGGTTATCAATCAAGGCATGCTGAAAGAAAATATGATGCTGTTATCAGGGCTGACATTGTGGTCTTACCTGGCCAGGGGGCATACTCGTTGGAGTAGCAGTCCGAGGTGCCATGCCCCCTTGTGCCTGGGCCTGGGCTTGGGCCTGGGCCTGCATCTGTGCCAGAGCCTGCTGAGGAATCATCAATAGCTGTCCACTCTCACTACGCACAAGCATCATTCCTAAAACAAGTTAGAAAGCATAAGAGAGACATCTATGAGAGAAATCACATTAAATCACACAGGAGTTTTTTTTAAATGGATGATTTTCTATTAAACATAAACCACAATGCAGAGTAAACATGATCAGTTCCTGTTGTAGGTCTCAAAACAGTGTACATAGCTTAAAACAGATAAGTGGACATCGAAGTGATCCAAACAAGACGCCCATTTAATAATGGATAACATTCTTTAAACAAATATTAATCAGAGGCAAATGAACATGAAACCAACTGTGTGTATATCTAAAGTTGAGAGATGTTACTGAAAGTGTACTTAAGGTAAAAAGTCGTGACTTCACTCACCAGGGGGGAGCTGGATGTTGTGTAGGCCTATACTGGGCTGTCCTGGTGAGCTTTGAGGGACCCTTGGGGCCAGCATCTGAGGTGAAAGTGCTCGGATCCCACCTGGAGCACCAGCTACCGTCGCCGGAGCCCGGGGAGCCCCGACTGTTTCAGGAGTGACAGCCGGCTGCGGTGCTGACTGTATTATAGAAGTGGGGGGCTCTGCTTTGATTATGTGCGACCCAGCACTGACAGACACCGGGTTTGGCGGCTGACTATTGTTTACAAGCGGGGTTTGTATGTTGATACCTGTCTGACCTGTTGCATTGACAACCACAGCAGGGCTCGTATTATTGTTTCCATTCATAGTCCCCGGCCCCGCGGTTTGCATAGGCGGCCTGACGAGTGCCACAGTGGCTCCTGTTGCCTGGCTCACAGGCTGAGGTGAAGCGACAACATTCTGCGAGTTCACGAGGGGCGTCTGAATTACACTGTTTGATGAAGGGGGCATCAACGCAGCGGTCAGCCCTTTTGACATCACTGGTCCACTGTTGACAGCTGTGGCAGATATCGCAGTAACAGTGCTGCTGCTGCCACCAGTGCCACCCGTCACTGTCGCCCCCCTCAGAGAGGCAGCGCTTCCTGAATTGTGAGAGTTCATAGTTTGGCTCCCATTGAAAGTCTGAACAGAGTATAAGCCTACTTTCCCCTGTGCATTGGGAAGAGAAGTTACACTGCCACTAACAACAAGTGGTTTGCCAGGGTCGTGTCCAGTGTTGTGGTCCGTGCTGGCCGTCGATGCATCCATAGTTGAACCATGGGGACCTCGTTATGATTAGACCCCCTGCACTTCAACTTGTTTAGAAGCACCACAAACAATCTTGAATGTGATGGGGCAAGACTAGTTTACACAAACTACCGTTCGCTGTCAGCTGCCTGTTTTTGTGTTTACTCATAGAGACAAAGAGGAAAACAATATTAGTAGTTACAGCGTACCTGCTTCAGCAACCGTCTTGACCAAGTCCCAGCTGGACATTAGCTCGCGCTACCCCCTTGTCCCGGAACTATAGCCATGTAATTACCGGCTGTCTCGTGCCTATTCAAGTGGTTGTTTTGACACAAGAACGACAGCTGTGACTCTACAAGCTGCACAGGATGGTAAATTGTCGCTTTATTCACCTCTGTATGCACTAAAGGATCATCCAGCGGGCCGGAGCCAACCGCCATCTTCACACTCCTGCGAGCTTATGAGAAGTGAGGTACTTACCAACTGACATGCGCTTGCGCACAACGGCTAAACGTCTCCGTGCAGGGATTTCAGCGAGCTCTGATTGGCTGTTCGGCATTGTAAAAGGCGGTACCAATGGCTTCAGCTGTCATTCCATGGGATGCCTGAGAAGGAACAACATCGTACCGGAGACGAAATGTTTTTACCAAATACTAGCTTGTTGCCGGAGTGTTTGTGCTGTCACGATAACTTTTCAGTTTCAGAATCGTACCGTCTGACAGTAGGTCAAATAATACCCTGGTTTACAATGAGCTAACAAACCTAATTTCAGAGTTTAATCACTCCCGTTTCGCTGTGCAAGATGGCTGCAGTGTTTTTGGCCAGCGAGTGAAGTTGCTGTTGTAATGAGTCGTTTGAGGGCGCCCCACCCTCTTTTAGAGAGGAAATAATGTGTTGTACTGTCAGCAGTCACTGGTTATAGTGCCATTAAATTCCCATATACGCTGACTTAGAGATAAACATAAAATAAAAACACAACTGAACTTACTTCATTCAAGTATAAAATGAATACAAATACTTTATTTTTCTAAATGTTACAAACTTAAAGTTGATGAACAGGAGTCATTAAGGCACCCTGTAGTCTTTTTAAAATACAGTGATCACAGAAAAGATTATTTTTTCACTTTTTCATTTCGGTTATAATTATCCTAAAGCTATAAAAGCTCATCCGACTGTCTTATAATAACAGCCTAAATTACGTAAATATGCCAAAGCTGCGGGCGAGACAGAAATCCTTCCGTGATTCTTGCGGTGCACGCCGGCTGATAAAAGAAACTACCTTTCTTGCCACACAGGTGCCTAGCGACGACGCGTCATTGCATCTTATAAAGCACACAGGTGCACGGTGATTAAGGGCGTTAATTAGTTTATGCGTGTATTTGATGGTGTGTGGTTCAGACGCCGCTTTTGCGAACGCATTTTGTTGCAAAAATGAGTGGTGGAGGAGGAACCCCTTACATTGGCAGTAAGATAAGTTTAATATCAAAGGCACAGATTCGCTATGAGGGTATATTGTCCTCTGTCGACACGGAGAGGTCGACGGTTGCCTTAGCCAAAGGTAGGTTTACTAGTCCAGACTCATTTGCTTTTCTCTTGAAGTCAGTACTTGTGACATAAGAAGGCCTAACCAAAGCATGCAGGTATGTAATTTTTTCCCTTTTTAACTCTGTCCCAACAGTTAAATCCTATGGCACAGAGGACCGGCACACAGACAGACCAGTGCCACCCAAAGATGAAATTTATGAGTACATAATCTTCAGAGGCAGCGACATTAAAGACATCACAGTGTCAGAACCACCAAAACCACATCATGGGCTGCCTCGTGACCCAGCTATTGTACAGGTGTGTGGCTCAGAGAGGGTGGGTTTTTTTTTTAGATGGACCATTTTATTGAAATTTCTTAACTGACAGTTGACAAAAGTTTTTAATTCATTCTTTGTCATTTCAGTCATCTATTGGCAACCCCTCTGCTGCTTATCACCCACGCTGGAGTCCATACAGAGACATGATGCCCACCTACAACCAGCTGGCTGCTAGTTCTCTACTGAACCAGCAGTACAACGCAGCCCTGGGTCTAGGTAATGTTGAAATGTGTAACACAGACCTTACAGCAAACGTTTTTCTTGCATCTGCAGTAGGTAAAGCCTCACCTAATTTTTGTATCATTCAGGACTCCACGGCATCCCTGCCAGAAGAGCTCCCATGGTGGAGCAGGCTGTCCAGACTGTACCACAGACCAGCACTGCCCAGAAAAGAGGGAAGACTGTAACCCAGCCACAAGGCAAACAGCCTACACGTCCCAGCCAGCGATCCACCCGGGCTGGTTCCCAGGCTCAGAAAGAGAATTTACCCACCAGTGAGCAAACTATAATTTGCCAGTAACATGTAAAAAAATAACGACTCTATATTTGCATATCTTGTTTTGCAAATCAAGGGGGGAAAAAACATTTTTAACATCTTTGTTTCTGTTCAGGTCGGGCCCTATCTCAGCCAAGTGTCACCAAGACTCAAGGTCAAGGAACAGAGATTCCAAAACAAAGGCAAAAACAAGGTATAAAATGAGAATAGCTCCTTTATGCTGCCTTATACATAACAGTACATTCACACCTAAGCATCTGCAAAGTACAAAAATACATAGAACTAAACTAATTTTGTCAGAATGTGTAAAAGTAAACCCAAGGCTTGATGAATCTATTAGAAGTTGTTACTGAACCAGTCCTCCTGTATGGATTCTCATGTTTTCTCTTGCTGATGTGTAGGCAGTCGCAGGCCTAGAAATCGAAGCAGAGGCCAACTTCTTGTGAAAAACTCGAAGGCTTCAACCTTGCAGTTTGAGTCTGATTTTGATTTTGAAACTGCAAATGCTCAGTTTAAAGATGACCTTACAAAGGAGGTTGTAGGTATGTTTACATCAATGTGTCTGCCTGATTACCCTGAATGCAATATAAAGCAATGTTTGTAAGTTTATATGCATGTTTTATTTAAATTATAACAGTTGAAAATGTGGATTCCGGGGAGGTCCAGGAAGGCCAGGTCATGCTAGAGGAGGAAACACTGGGTGACAAGTACTACGACAAAGCAAAATGCTTCTTTGACAACATCTCATCAGACCTCAAACCCAGGTGATGAATACTGAGTGTTTATCTGTGTTATCTCAGGGGTTTGTGGTGCCCCTAACGAGGTTGTTTTTTTAATTTATTAGGGTTTTTCACTTTTTTTTTTTTTTTAAGTTTATGTTGGTTTATTGGTTTTTACTGCTGGTTTGTTAGATTAGGTAAGTTTTTATTTGGCAAGAGTGCCTTATTTAAGTTCTTAGTTTTAGTGAAAATTAAGTGCCATTTATAATTTTAAAATACAGTCAAACAGGCTTCTCTTTACTCATTTTATTTATTCAAATTTGACATGGACATCGAATTACAATTTTAAGTATTGACCAATTAGTGGCTTGGAGGATTAGAAATGTCAAACATGTAAATGCATGCTGTTCATGAATCTGCACACAAACGTAATGCCACTAATGCATAGGTTGATAAATCGGTGCCCCAGTGTCTTTTTTCCAACAAAACATTAAAATATTTAAGAAAAGAATCAGTTCTAACTTCTGCTATAAACAAACAATTCAAAATGTTGAAATCTGAGCCTAAGATCAATCATAAGGTGCATCAGTTTGTCAAAGACTAGACCAAAGGATGTTTTGTCTTTTAAACAATTACAGAGGAGGATTAGGGCCAGAAGTGAAAAAAATAATCCTGTGCACTTTAATACAATCTTGCCTATAAAATGCAATGGGCACATTGCTGTGTTTTTGTATGAAATTTAGAAATTTAAAAAAAAAAATCATGTTTCATTGCAGCTTTCATGTAGCACCATTATGCTTCCCTTCAGAAATGTCAGTAAATTTGTTTACATTGAGTTTGTTTACCTCATGCAAATGTACCGCACTGACGTCACACGATGATTCATAATACTAATCCCTTGCGAACAGTGCTGAAGACTATATAAGGAACAGCGAATCTTGACTGTCTCTACAAAACACCTTGCATGGATGAATATGTGAAACTTTACTTTGGATTTAACAATGAGATTCTTTCAGTCTCATAAACACAGGGTCTAAGATCAGCTGATTGACATAGTTATAAGCTTTGACTTTATTCACAATTTTAACTTTTTTCATGAAATTGTAATTCAGTTTTATTCTCGTCATTTAGACTTTTTCTTAACATTTCAGCTTTAATCTTGAAATTGTATTTTAACCTCATTCTCAATTTTAGGCTCTCTTCATTATTGACTTTTTCTTGTCATTTTGACTTTAATTCTGAAGTGCACAGCATTTTTCCCCTCACCTCTGGCCCTACATCCCCTTCTGTATACAATACAGTTTTAGTTGGTTGTAATTTTTTTTTGTGAAGCCTTGTTTTCTTTTAATTTCTCTTAACTAAAATGATTTTTACACCTTTGTTTTAGTTGTTTGAGAAAACTATAACCTTGTTTTCTAAATTTACTTTACTTGTGTCCGCAGGAGAACCACCTGGGCCGAGGAGAAAAAGCTTAACATGGAAACCTTTGGAGTCCCAGGTCGCTTCCTTAGAGGCAGAGGATTCAGGGGCCGAGGCCGTAGCGGGCAGAGCACAACTGACCAACGGACCCTCCCAAAAATAGGCAGTGGGAGGGTGTGAAGTCATTTTTCTTATTTTTTCTGTAAATATTGTAGTTTTCTACTTATTTAAAAAAAAATACTCCCTTCTCCCCATTTGAAGATTTCAAGGATAATATGATTTTGTTTTGTTTCAGAGATTTAAATTAAGATAATTCTGAACTTTAAAGAAGTGTTCTATGAATTGGGAGAGCCATTTGTTAAAAATAACAGCTGTATGCTGGAATCATATTCACTGGTAATGATTTGGTTAAATCCAATATAAATTTATCCCTTTAATAGGCCACTAGGCACACTATTTAGTTTTGTTGGTTATTGTATTTATTTCTTGACTGTCAAATGTAACTCCAAATAGTTTTTGGAGGACAGCAGTTTATTTTTTTTCCCCAAAACGTAAATCAAGAAACTGTGTTGGACTCTTAACAGTTGCTATTAAATGATTAACAGAGTGAGTCTCTTCTTTGGTTTGACGTGGTATATCCCACAAACATCCAATATTACAATCTTAAGTACAGTTAGAAAATATTTCCTGCTTCGACATGTTGGCTGCAGGAAACATTAATTTTTAACCCTTTGACTTCCTGCAAATGGAAGCCAGTTGGTTGAACTTTGGCCCCAAGTCTCTTAATGTTTTCTGGATTGAGTCCTGGTCAGGAATGACTATGTCGTCCAGCTCTGAGAGTCTGTCCATGTCTCCCTCGTCTGCGTAGAGGTGAGGCTGATAGTCAACGCGTTCTCCCTCCCTCTCCCGTACAGTCGAGAGCCTCTGTAAGAGGAGATCAAACTCTAGTAAATGGTGTGTATTCTGCTCTGATGGGTGTACTTTGCTGTCCCTGCTGCAGCAGAGTAAAATGATATAAGTGCAAAACCAACCCAGTGAAGCAGATCTGAGATGGCTCTGTCTGATGCATAGCTTGAGTTTCTTTTGTTGAAAATTTTAGAGCCCATTTTTTCAATCTGAACACAAGAGAAAGTTGATTTAAATATGAACTTTGCAGCAATTTCCTCCCAAAGCAATATAAAATTAATGTTTGAAAGTCGACAGTTCTAAGTGATCCCGAATCTCCTGAGGACATACCTGGTTCATGTCTCTTCTTAGATAAAGATTTTCCTTCCTTTGATAACTGTTGAATATATTTTGCTGCTGAAGACAAAGACGAAAGGAACTGTGAGAATGGCTGTGTCCATGCACACATCTTTGGATCACACATTCAGGGTGGTAATCTTTAGCGATGTCTCCATCAAAGTATGTGGCTGAACTTGTAAAAGACTGTTATTTTAAAGCATCTGAAGAATGGTGGACACATCTACTTCAGGTTCTTCAAGTTTAGCAATCAAAACAGTAAAAGTTTGCCCTTTTATTTTCTGTCAGTCCCCACCTGCACTTCTACCTGTGTGAGCTGCAGTCCATCTGGCAGACTTCGCGTGATGTCCTGATCCTTTATGTTAGTGGGCACAGCCAAGAAATTCTCAGGAACCTTGAAAGATAAAGAACACAGTCACTGATATTTGCATAGTGAGTATGTAAACATTGGTTTGTTGGCAAATGCTTCTGAGCTGTGACCTTGCAATCCGTCCCTGGTATCTCAGTGTTTGAGGTGAGGAGGGTTTCTCCAGAGGACTCCCCGGTCTGCAGAGGGGTGAACTTCTTTTTGCAGGAAATGGCAACTGCCATCAGTAGGAGAACTGTCAGAGACGAGGAGAGAGAGAGGAGAGCTTTTGATTGCAATCAAATATCAGTTTAACACTTAAAGTATAGCTTAAAAGGGGAATGATGTGTCTCACTCAAGAGTAAAAACAACGAGGCAAACATTATCCCGATAGCACTCAAGGCAGGGATTGCGGTGGTGTTTCGACGGATCCGGCAGTTGGGCGTCACAGAGCAGTCACACACGGTCACACTGAGACTGTAAACACCAAACTCTCCCTGCATGTCAGAGACCTTCACATCAACTGTGTGTAAACCAGCATATACACCGGGCTCCTTTACCAAGTGGGCTGTGTACCCTGTGAGAAATAATCACATTATATGTATACTTCTGAATTTCATACTTTGAAACATTTAGCTACTATGAACGGCTGGCTCTACCATGGGAGGGGTTTAGGTTCCATTTTCCTTCCACGTCCCCCAGCAGTTCAAATGTGAAAGGTCCTCCTAAGGGATCTTCATCCAGGTCAAAGGCTGTGATGTTGGCAGTGTCTTTAGATAAACATATATGCAGCATGTTGTCTGTCAACTGAGGCACATGGTCATTTTGATCAATCACATGGATGATCAATGTTGTGGTGCCCGTCATTGGTGGACTACCTGTCCAAAATAATAAACAAAACAGTTGAGAATAGCAATCAAATTTGATTAAAATGTTCAAAGATATCAACCTTATAGAACAAATATTGTACATTTGCCTATCATTGAGAGATTCATGGAGCCAAATTTCAGCAGAAAGATTCATGATTTTGATCTTTTCTCAGTTTTCATGTGGTCTATTGTTAGTGGTTAAGTTTGAGTAGTATTGTTAAAAAGTTCTATGCACCTTTTCAAGTGCAAAGCAGAGTACCAGGATTACAACTGGGCAGCGCCACCCATAAGGTAGTAAAAAGGTGGAGCTTTTTGGGGCCCAGCCAAGTGGGGGGCCCAAGGAGGTCAGCAAACTCCAAATCCATTATAAAGTTAAGCTGTGATACCTATATTTTATTTTCAACCTGAATAATAACCACTCTTATCAAAGGAACAAAAGTTATTTGTTTATTTATGATGTAGTAGAATATAACCTTTATAGCCAAAAAAGGGTGGCTAAAAAAGTGAGTAGGGGTTAAAAATGGCAAAAATAGGTTAGAAGTAGCAAGAAATGATAAAAAATTTTAAAAAGAAGGCAAAATGTGGAACAAATATGGCAAAAAGGATGGAGACAGTGTTCAATGAGGTTACAAAGTGGTAAAAATTGGATACAGGCATGAGTTAGGAAATGCTAAAAGGCGACAGAAAAATGGTGAAAAGCAGTTAAAAGGGCAACATTGGTTTACAGAAGCATGAGAGGGCATAGTGAAAGGGGGTTAAAAGTGGTAAATATGGGAGACAAGTGGCAAAAGTTGGTTAAGAATGGGATCTTTGACTCTGCACTGAACCTGGATGTGACACTGGAAGTGTTGGTTATCACACCCTCTGTGATAAATACTGTATATGTTAACAAACATGGCATCTTTATTTCAGTTATATTTACATTTTTTTAGCAACTGATTCCATAAATATTTACATCTCACTATGTTAACGTGAGGATAACATTTAAATAGCTGATAATGATCTACTAAGGGGTGCATTTCAAACACTACAAACAAGTGTTGAGCTACCTAGCTGAAGTTTTGGTATTTCAGTGTTGAACATTTCAGAGTTGATTTGAACTCCCAAAGTGTAATGTTAACTACATTCTGAGTTCAAAAGCCTACAGCGTTGGAGTTTTCTGAGTGTTGATCCATCATTGTTAGTCAAACAATTTATCAAAGCTCTGCTCACTGCCATTTCAATTTTTTTGGATATTTAGGTGGAGTTTTCCCACCATGCCCTTGAGCAGAGTGTCTGGACTTGTTTTAGGAAGTATGTATGTTTACACCTGCGATGTTGTCTGTTGCACAGTGATCACTGCTGGGATTCCTTTGCTCATCTTTGTTGATTTTGATGTTTGATGCTTTTGCAAAAGCTTATCTGATTAACTTTACTTCATCAAGGGCATAGCCTGGCTGAGAGTTTGTCACTTCATGTTATCTGTGTCACAGGTTACTCCTCTGTGCCATGGAGATTCACCATGAGGCGGCAATCTCAGGAAAATACAAAAACTGTGAAGAGTTGATGAGCAAGATATTGTAAATTTACACCCATTATTATGTTAAAAGTAGACTTTAATGTGTGACAGAATAATATGGTGGGTGTTAGAAATTAACATCACAAGAAAGTTGAGATATTAACACTTTCCAAAGTGTTTATTTATGTTTATTCGACACTGTGAAAGTGTCAGTGTTCACTCTGAGATTGTTAATTTGACTACACTGATTTTGCTGTGTACTTAACTATCAGTAAGTCTCATTTTTGTAGTAGTGTTTAAAATATGAATGGATATTACTTACTTACTGAAACATTGGTTTTAAGGGTGTTTTTTATAGAGTAAAATTAACTCGATCTCCAGACATGTGTAGCCTGGCCTTATTCCATTTATTCTTATTTATTTATTTATTTATGGTAAACAGAACTCTGAGCCAGCCTCACATAAGCGAAGAAGATGGATGGCTGGACGGAGTACTCTGACTTTACTACACGATTGACAAGGTCCTGTCAACAAAAGAAAGGCAAGACCAGACTCCATCTGCAGAGGAGGCTCAGGTTCTCAATGCAGGGAGCAGACCTGAGGACCTCTAATGACTGCTATGGTATCAGGCATACTCTATGACGTGGTCTGATGGGGCAGCCGCATTACGGCTATAGACAGGAACAGACTAAACAAACTTGTAAAGAAGGCCAGTTCTGTTCTGGGTTTCCACCTCGGGCCTGCAGAGGTGGTGGGAGTCAGGAGGATGATGGCAAAGCTATCATCTTTGATGGAGAACACTTCCCACTCCGTGCATGGCACAGTAACAGCTCTGGCAGCTCATTCAGCAACAGACTGCTTCACATGCCATGTGTGAAGGAAAAATAGCACAGATCCTTCCCTCCTGCTGCAGTCTTTAAGCAAGCCTTCTCAGTAGATTACAACACTGGTGCAATCTTCTCCTATCATAATAATTTATCATCACATACTGTCTTCTAGTAGCGATGTGCAGTAATATTTGTATAATGCTGTGTTTTTATAGTGTAATAGTTTTTTAATCTGTTTTAAATTCTAGTTTTCATACGCATTTTTTTAACTGACTTTCTTTCTTCAGTCTTTTGGCTGAAATTTAGCTCCATGAACAGGGTTTTACCATCATCCACAGCATGCAGTATGACAGTGTAGACATCATCGACGACTTGAGGAGATTCTCTGTCTGGTATATTGACTGTTGTGATGTCTCCATTCTGAGGATCCACTGTCACCCAGCCAGCAGGATCATGCCCGACTTTGTACCTGTGGAAAACCCACTTTACTTTAGCCCAAGAGATTCAAAATAAGAGGCTAAACCTACTGGAATAAAAGTCCTACTTACACAAAGTCTCTTGCGTGACTGGAGTCTGGGTCTACAGCTGTCACTCTCTCTACCCAGGTTCCTGCGGGAGAGTTCTCCTCCAGCATGACCTCTTTGACGGTCTCACTGAACACCGGGGGGTCGTTGACGTCCTCGATTTCAATCACAACTTTCACAGAATGAGGTTGAGCTCCGTCGGTTTTAGTCACATCAACTTTCCACGGGCCTGAGGACGGTTTCTCCTTCACTTTACAGGAAAAATAAGGCAACTCGTTTTCCACAGAAATGAGCAGCTCCTTCTGTGCTCCATCCTCAAAGTCCAAAGGCTGGAAGAAGAGAGTGGTTTCAGATGAATTGTTCATTTAATAGTTATTTGTTCAGCACTGAAGAGTGACATTAAGGTAAAATATGTAGGACAGACATACTGTGTGTGTTAATTACATGTCAGAGTGTCACAGTAATGTAAAGCATGCAGTCAAACAGCACTCACTTTTACTACAGTCAGCACTCCATCGTTGGTGTGTGGGTCTGTCTCTATCTTAAAGCTGTCTGTCTCGTCGCCTTGAATGCTGAATCTGGCTGTCTGTGCCTGGCTGTTTGGACTGTCGTTGTCTGTCACATGCAGACGCAGAGGAGATGTCCCAGTCTCATGCTCTTTGACTTTACCAGAGCCCTGGATGAATCCACAGTGCAAAAGTCAGGGGAGAAGATGCAGACATGTGATTAGTGTATGCATCATCTAGGTTTATTCAAAGATGATAAGAATTTATCACTAAGTTGTTCATATAGCTGTGTTTTGA
Organism: Cheilinus undulatus; assembly: GCF_018320785.1. Classification (NCBI taxonomy): domain Eukaryota; kingdom Metazoa; phylum Chordata; class Actinopteri; order Labriformes; family Labridae; genus Cheilinus; species Cheilinus undulatus. The sequence continues at coordinate 17,440,106 of NC_054867.1, forward strand.
AAGTGTGAAATTAACAGAGTAAATACTGGCATAGTGCTGTTGTTAAAGAACTTTTAAACTGAAATATGTTGTTAATATTTATAAAAACATGTAAAATATCATTTTTATTTAAAGCTCCTGTGAGGACTTTTTAGCTGGTTATTATGATACAAATTAAAATGATACTGATGCTTCTATGTGGCCTGTAAAGCAAACAAAGCCATCAGTTATTAGACATTTTTATGTAGGTATCTTTTTACTGCTTACTGCTGCAGGGTAGGTGTCGAAGTGAGATACAGCACACTACAAAAGAAGACTTTTTACATTTTTCGTGGAGTAAGTGATGCATAAAACTGTTGAAAAATGTAGAATCTAACAATTTAAAACATGAGTGAATGAATGGTGTCAGTAAAACACTCCAGCACAGAGGCACTAATCATGGCTGCACAAAAACAGGTCCTAAGCATAAGATTTTAAGATTTTAACCCTTTCTGACCCATTTTCCTGTATGTTTTTATACACGCTTGTCCATTTAGCCACTTTTCTTCTATTTTTGCCACTTTCTAACCACTTTTCATTAAATTTTTTCAGCAATTTTTGCAACTTTAAATTCAAATTTTGCAACTTTTAAACAATTTCTGATACTTTTTGCCTCTTTGACACATTTATTGCCATTCGAAACCCATTTGAACCACTTTTCCTGCATGCTTTATCCCCTTTGTGCCACTCTTTTGTCTATTTTTGCCACTTTTTTCTATTTTGCCAGTTTTTAACCCTTTTCATCACTTTTTTACACTATTTTTTTCTCATTTTTAACCAGTATTTGATACTTTTTGCTCCCTTTTACCTCTTCCAATTTTTTCCACATTTTAACCTTCTTTTACAACTTTTTCTGCCAATTTTTGTCCCTTTGTGCCACTCCACAACCCATTTTGCCACTTACCACCCATTTTTGCCACGCTTTAGCCCCTTTTCACCACTTTATCTGGTCATTTTTGCAGCACTTCTGCCAACCTGAACCCCTTTTTTAAATATCCACTAATTCTGAATTTCTGTAAAAACAGATCAAATGTTAAGTCATTCTGAAACCATTTTAATATTAGTTTTTTGGAGTGGATTTAACAGCTGCATATATTTAAAGTCAAGGGATATTCTTAAAACCACAACATCATCCTTTCCTCCTTTTCTGAATTTAATGATCTTTTGGGGGCCAGACAGGAAGCTTTGGAGGGCCTGATGTGGCCCCCGGGCCGCCAGTTGATTATCGGTGCTGTAAAAGGTTTACCGTCTTCAGCATCATATAGCTAACATAGCTTCATTAGCTTTAGTCTTAGCTACATTAGTTGTTTAGTTGGCTTTATTAAATGTTTCCTAACTAGTAGGGCTGTCAAAAGATTAAAATATTTGATAATGTTTAATCCAACCCTTAATCGCACTCTTTTTATCACAATTTAATTTTAAACTATTTTGCTTTTAAATTCATTTTTTTATTTTTTTGTCACTTTGGATTTGTCCACCATCTTAAAGTAAAGCTAACTGACTTTCTGTTTGGATACAGACCTGCTTTTATAGGTAGATAGAAGATTTTGACATCAACTTAACCATGGAAAAAAGGAACATGTTATGGACTAAAAAAGATATGAAGCAACAGTTAAGATAACACAATGGCCAGATGACTTTTGACTTGTCAACTGAGCTGTTTGAGAGTTTTTTTTTTTTTTAAGTAAAATGCAGGTCATGTTTTTAACTTTTCACCTTTATATCCTAACCCTTACCTTAACCTTTACCCTAACCCTAAGTTTAATCCAATTTTATTTTGAAAGTTTCAGCATGTATTTTGTCCTAGTCTCACAGTAGTGGTCTGGAAGAGGGGGCAGTCTACAGCCAGACTGCCTTGAAGGTGGTTAATAATACACAAGCCAATGTCCTGTGGGACTGCAAGATCCAAACTGACAAACAGGTGGTGGCTTATTTACCAGACAAAGTAAAATTTGATAACCAGCTGAAGGTGGCAGTGTTGATAGGTTCAGCAATCCCAAATGGCAGCAACATCAACACAACAGAAGAAGGCAGCTGTGGCACCGGGGCACTCAGGGCCAAATACTCCAAACTGGGAGGGTCCAGAAATAACATCTGAGATCTCTGTTTGGAAGGGCTAAAGCATGAATATAGTCTAACTGGACAGTCGCAGGGATTTAGGACCTCGAAAATCAGATATTTCATCCTACTGTGGCAAAATGTATAATAATATCTTACTAGTCTTAATATCTAATCTATCGGGTTCCCAGGTTGCTGATAGTTTTGTCGTAATTTTTTGCAACAGCAACTTGTCAGTTAAATGCATTGCACATAATTAAATTACAGAGTTGAGGTCAAGTGTACATGTATGTAAAAGCATGAAGAACTGTGTGATCTGCAGATGTGAAGAGAAGTTATAGAGAATTAGCCTACTGTATGTCCACTGATAGTTGGCAGGTGGTTGTTTCCATCCTGGACATGAATGAGAACGGTGGTTGAACTTGACAGACTGACGACCTCACCATGATCCTTTGCCTCAATCATGACTGTGAACATTTCTGCAGCCTGAATGCATGCAAAGAAAGACAGACATATTCATAGTTTTGTTTCCACACTATTTAATTCTCACATTTCCAGTGAAGAACCTTAAAGATTGTTATAAACACTTCATTTTTGTTGGAGTTTTTTTTTCCAGTTAAAAATACATCCATTTGTAATAGTAAAAATTCACTGCAATTTCTGGATGTCAAGCATTAAATGAACAAAAAACAGAGTGCTAACTCTCAGTTACAGCTGTTTGATTCACTATACAGCTGACAGACAAAGTGTGTCCTTGCCTCATAATTCAAACATCCTTGAAATGAGATTTCCCCAGACTTATCGATGAAAAACTCAGTGTCTGGAATATCTGGAGACACAGATTTGATCTCATAGTGAAATGTTGAGTTTGCTGTTCCTCTCTGGTCTCTGTCACTGGCCAAAACCCTCAGGAGACTTGAGCCTGTTGGGATACAACCAAACCTTTAGGGCTGCTGTTAGAACAAAGAAGCCTCTTGTTAAGAGATATAGGAAACATTGTATTGGTCACCTTGTTCTTTCTCCTCACTGACGCTGATTTCATATAGATCGTTCTGAAAGCGTGGAGGGTTGTCATTTATGTCCACTATGGAAATATAAACCCCTAATTCAGTGTTGATGGAAAAATCTTCTTTCTTTGCCTTCAGTTTCAGCTACAGATTGAGAGAGAGAACTCAAAGTTAGTCACAGATGAAAGAAATAATGTTTGGTTAAGGTTTTCCATAGAATGGTTTCAGTCTGTCTATAAAGGCACTAGCATGTTCTAATCTTTGTGTTGTTGTCTCATCAGCTACTTTTACTTAGTCTAATTATATACATCTTACTATCCTAATGTGATTCCAGTGTGGAGATATACCAACAGTATCATTCTGTGCACAGACTTTAAGCTCAGCTGATGTAAATATGAGCCTTCAGCTTTTTAAGATAGATGTAGAAAACTGAAATTCTTGAAGAGTAATGAATATTTCTATTAAAACACGGTAAGGGGCTTCCAGGCTCTGTTGAATTTGGGGACTCCTGTAACCCAACAGGCCATATGGACTGTTTCACAGAACTATTGCATGCAGAAGAAATGTTTTCCTGTTCAGATGAAACTGCAGCTGTAGTGTTTAATGTCAAATACAACAACAATTCTCCAGAAACATGAGCAGTTGAATCCCAGCAGGGATCTCTTGCAACATAAGCGGAGCAAGTGGGTGGTTTATGGGGCTTAAGCCCCGAATGTTTTCTTAAAAGCCCCAAATCTGTACGGTTTATTAAAAGTAAGTTGCCTATATATGCTATGATAGGCCGATTTAAAAAGAAATAAGTGATAAACAGTTGGGCCTAACTGATCACAACATGGAAATGTGATAATAATTTAAAACATTACAATAATTTTTGAAAAACCCAATCCTTTTTACCCTTAACAACAAACATTGTTCTAAAAAAAATTCAATTTTCAGCATTTTTGTGAATAAATCAATATTTGCAACCCTAAATGTTGCTTTTAACTGTTTCTCCTTTATTTGAAACACATTGTTCCTTTCATAAACTTTAACACAAGATTCCTACCCTACCTATGCAAAGAAAGCAAAGGAAGAAATGGCACACATTATTAAGCGGCAAAGTTGGAAATTATTGAACATGACCATTTTAGTGCATTCAGATTGAGAAAAAAATTATGTAAGCACTGAGGATTTCTTTTTCATGTTGGACTGCATCATTTTTGCCCAAATGATGATGTTTCAGCATTTTAATTCTAATTTTTTGTTTCAAATTTCATAAAAATATGTATACAACTGCCTGCTAAGCAAAACATCTCTGTGAAATGCTCGTTTGAGCTCAGCCCCAGATATTTAACACATCTGGCTCCGCACCAGGCTGGCAAAATCTGAACTCATTAAAACACATTTAAACACATCTAAACACTCGGCTCAAGGGCATCATGGGAAAAATCTACCTACATATGGCCACATTTAAGATGGCAGAGAGTTCTAACCTTGCAAAGCAGTGGGATACACCAGTTTCCGTGTTTCTCACCGGCGAATCCATCTTGCAAAGCTCCCGTCTGAACCGTTTGGGCCCGGTTAGAAAGTGACAGGACCAATCAGCGATGAGGGGCAGTACTTGCGGGCGCATAAGCAAACAGCAACAAGAGTCTGGTGCAATTTTGGCGGAAGAGATTAGCATGGATGCTGCTAAAGCGCCAGTTTTATCAGAACTTGATAACATTTCTTAATTAAAAGAAGAACAAAGAACAGCAGTGAGTTGTTTTCTTTACAAAAACAACCAAAGTCGTGTACTGACATATCTACAGTCGCCATGGTTTGTGTTATGCAGTTCTCTATGTAGTTTACTCCTTGGAAGCAGTGACATCGCGTATTTTGTTGCTCTGATTGGCTCGTAAAGATGTGACAGACAGAACATTCATCCAATTACCCCCCAAGTTTTTTTTCAAAGGCTCTGCCCTTTCCCAGACCCTGTCTATGAGTGGTTTGCCAGATGGATGTGTGAAACACATCCATCTGGCGTGCCAGGTTAAGAGAATTCAAATCAACTCTGAAATGTGTAACACTGAAATATCTCCATTCTTTGCTCTGTATACTCCAGTCTTTGCTCTGCAGTCTGTTCAGACTTCCATCCATCCATTTTCTATGGGGTTGGTGCCTTTCCCAAACGTGATTGGTACACGCTGGACCAGTTGCCAGTCAATCCAATCACAGGTCTAACATATAGAGACAAACAGTCTCCCTCGCACACTGATTTAGAGTCACCATTGAACCTAACAAGCATGTCTTTGGTGGTGGGAGGAAGCTGGAATACCAGGAGAACCCATGCATGCACGGGGAGAGCACACTTCCTGACACTCCCTGACCAGGAAGCAAACCAGGAACCTTCTTGCTGTGAAGCATCAGTGCTAACCTCTGCACCACCATGCAGCCCTCTGTCAAGATTTGTTCCTGGAAACATGCCCAGAATGCACTGCAAGGGGACCCTGACTGTTCATGGGTACTGAACAGATCAGGTTTTGTTATCTGAATGAATAATGCCTTGATTTTGTAGCAAATAAAAACTTCAAAACTAGACGCATGTAAAACTAGAAACTTGTACCTTTACTGTCACAGAGTGAATTGAGTTAAATTTACTTTTGCTCAGATTAATTTCTCCCGGCATAAAAGGACGCTGTGGTTATGTTTATAAGTAGTCCAAGATGACAACAGGCACAAATACCAACAATGATATGAACATTTTATCCATCCATGTCAGCTGTGTGTGTTATCCAGTGCATCCAGAATATCAGCTAATGAGGTACTGATCAGCAGAAAGAGCATGGAGTAACTTCACTGCATGTAAGAGAATTTTTTCAAAATATTTTTCATCCAAGGGAAAACAGTTTGCATTCACACACGCAGCTCAATCTGAAAATTTGAGGAACATTTGCAGGAGTTTTGTGGAAAGTGGAAATACGGTGTTAGAAGTATTTTCTTAAAGAAATAAAAAACATTATTCATTTCAGTTGTCTCACACTGCAAAACCAAAGTAGCTGAAAATAATCAAAAACGTTTTTAACTGATTAAGTTGATTCAGTTTTTGAATAGTGGAAAAAATTTATGAGTAATCCTCACTGAGTGAATAAAACTCAAAACATTAGAAGCAACTGATTACCTAAAATTTACTCAACTGAAAAAAATGCATACATATATATATACACACATATACATATATATATATATATATATATATATCCTTACTTGGACATTTATTTTATGTGAACTTTACTTTTTTGAGTTAAACTAAACTGTGGAAACTCTACTACACTTTAATATTTTGGTTGAATCAAACTCAAAACAACATGTTTTTTTAGTACTTTTTGTAATGCTGCATTATCTTCATCCACTAAAATTTTCCCTTATTTCTATCACATACGTTAATCTAAACATTCAACCAAGGTAGGCCAACTTAAACAGCTATAACTGGAAGGACACACAGGCTTCTCCTCACAGGTGAGACTTGTCTAACTAAGTCAGTAACTTCACTCACTGTGCAAAAGTGTCTAATGCCAAAAGGCATTCTGGAAAAACTTCAGATTAAGCAATGATTGTCAAATAATTTAAGTACAATGACAAAAAATACTGTGATTGAGTACTATCCATCCATTTTCTATAACGCTTCTCCCATCTGTCATTGGGTGGGGGGGGGTACAACATGGACTGGTCGCCAGTCAATCACAGGCTCACAGAAACAGACAACCAGGCACGCTCACATTCACACCTACGGGCAATTTAGAGTCACCAGTTAACCTAATAAGCATGTTTTCGGCGGTGGGAGGAAGCCGGAGTGCCCAGAGAGAACCCACACATGCGCAGGGAGAACATGCAAACTCTGCACAGACAGGCCCTGACCGAGAGGCAAACCAGGGACCTTCTTGCTGTTGGGCAACAGCGCTAACCCCTGCGCCACCATGCAGCCCCAGTTGAGTATTACTTAAAACAGTAAAGGGTTGTATTTACTAAGGGAAATAGAGCTGAAATAGCTGTTTTGAATTAAGTTAACAACTCTTTTTTTAACAACTTTCTTCTGTTCAGCCTTACAGTGAAAGTATGAAAGATGCACTTGATCCAGAAAGTGCATTTCCTCAGAACTCAGTACATCTTCCTTACAACTCAGATGAGGGACTCGCTTGACTGAGTCAGTGACTGTCTAATGCCTGAAGGCATTCTGGGAAAAATATGCAAATTAAGGGTCGATTGTCAAACAATTTGAGTACAATGACAAACAATACTTAGAATCAGTATTCTTCAAAACTAAAAATTTGTTCTATTGACTCAGGAAATGGAGCTGATAAAGCTGTTTTGGATTTTCAAGTTAATGCAACTGACTTTTTTTAAACAACCCTTAAGTTCAGCCTTACAGTGCACCTGCAGGTCAAAATATGTTTGGTGTTGAATAATGCTTTATGCTGGAATTGCTTGACATTACAGCTACCCCACAGCAGTGTTGACAGCTGGATTAAAACAGAAACTCTCTGAACTAAGTGTGCTGTCCTAAGGTCTCATGTGCCTTTATGGATGAGAAACAGATGTCAGTATTAATTTCAATCTGTTTTTACTATTTAAACAATCTTCACAGGAGCTGTGAATGTTTGTAAAGTCTTTCTGATTTGTAATTGTGTTTGGATCGTAACACAGAGAGGAAGTTCTCTTCCAAAGAATCAGATAGGTGTTTAACTAGTACAGCAGAAGGCTGATAGTATCTTTTGCAGTATTTATTATCTTTACAGAAGCCAGCCACAAAAACAAACTGTCTAAGCCAAGAGCTTCCTCTCGTTTCTATAGAGCACCAGTTATAAAACAATGAGTCAAAGCTTTCTGAAGCATGGAAATCACAGAAACCATCACCACACAGCAGTAGATTTTAGTGTGACCTTTAATTCAGTCTTCTCCTCGTGGTCCACAGGCTTGTTGACATACACGATACCAGATTTCTTATCAATGGACAGGACTCCTTTTGGCTCCTCATCCACTCCCTCCCCTAACAGATCAAAGTAGATCCCATTATCCCGAACTACTTGGATCTACAACACAACACCAAACACAACCGTCAGCTTTCACAGGAAGAGATTTGTGACTTTTCATTTTAAAATGAGGCTCTTTACTTGGATTAAAGGATAAAGATTATAGAGCTTGTAAATGTCCACAAAGCTTTTACAGACAAAGAAAACTGAATGGAAAAGTGATTTTCTTTTATGAACATTGCACAGGAATGCATGTTGTCGTATTAGTCAAAAAAGACAATGGGTACCTACAGAGAAATCAGAAAGTATCCACCTCCTTCACTTTTTCAGTTTTGTTGTGTTGAAGCCAGATGCTACAGTTGTTTCTTTCATTGTTTCTCTCATTAATCTACACACTCAGTACTCCATCATGGCAAAGTCAAAACAGAATTTTAGAAACTTTTTAAATTTATCAAAAAGAATAAACTGAAAGATCACTTTGACACGAGCATTCAGACCCTTTACTCAGTTCTTAGCTGATGCACTTTTGGCAGCAATTATACCCTCAGTGTTTAAGAATATAATGCAAGAAGCTCAACACACCTGGACTGGGAGATTTTCTTTTTCATTTTTCTTTAGAAATCCTCTCATGCTCAGTCTGTGGACTGCCATTTTCAGGCCTCTCTGGGGATAACTGAAAGGGTTCAAGTGAAGGCTCTGGCTGGGCCACTCTAGGACATTAATGGTGGTCTCTAAGCCACCCCTCTGTAATTAGGGTCACTGTCAAGAGAAAGCTTTGCCCAGTCTGAGGTCCTGAGCATTGAAGAACTGGTTTTTATTGAGAAATATCTCTGTTCTTTGCTTCAGTGTGTTTTCCCTCAACCCTGACCAAACGCCCCCACAGCATGACGCTGCCACCATCATGCTTTACTGTTGGATGATTTTAGGCAAGTGATAAGCGGCTCCTGGTTTCCTTTCAGACATAATGCTCAGAATTGAGGACAAACACTTCAGTTTTGGTTTCATCGGACTGGAGAATCTTTTTTCTCACAATCTGAAAGTCCTTCAGGAGCTATATTGCAAATTCGAAGCAGGGCTTCCGTGTTTTGCACTGAGACGAGGCTCCCATCTAGCCATAAAGCCTAGATTAGTGGAGGGCTGCAGTGATGGTTATCCTTCTGGGACTTTGTCCCATCTCTACACAGGAACTCTGGAGCTCAGTCAGAGTGACCATCAAGTTCTTGGTCATCTTGCACAGTTTGGCCAGAGGACCAGCTCTAAACTTCTTCCATTTTGGAATTTGGAGGCCCCTGTGCTCTTGGGTACCTTCAGTGCAGCAGATTTTTTTGTAGCCTTCCCCACATCGGTGCCTTGCAACGATCCTGTCTCTGAGCTCTGTTGGCAGTTCTTTGACCTCATGGCTTGGTCATTGTTTTGATGTGCATTGTCAGCTGTGAGACCTTCTATAGAGTGTCCAATCAGTTTCCTTTACCACAGGTGGACTCTCATGTCGATGTGATTTTTCAGTTTTTCAGTTTTCATACATTTGCAAATATTTCTAAAATTATATTTTTTTAATCAGTCATTCTGGCATACTGTTTAGTTGAGAAAAAACAAATTCAAACAACTGAACATCAGGCTATAACATTATAAAACTAAAAAGTGAAGGGGGTCTGAATACTTTCTGATTGTCCGCTGTGCTTTGTATTTAAAAATGAGGTCATAGCCTTTTCTTTTTAAATAGCTGGTGTTAACTGTAAGTTTTAGGATTTCTCACCGTGCCAAGTTTATAGGGAAAGGGTCCTGGATGTCCCTCCTCGATGGTGAAGGACTCGATGATCCAGGCTCTTCTGTGGCGGCTTAGCTGCTCTGAGCACGATGCGCTCAGAACATAAAACACCTGAAGATGGACAACCAACCAAACCTGAGTCTCAGTTTTTTCACCCAGACAAAGCGTGCAACGTTTTACATTTTATGTTATCTTGAGATCTGGGAATAAGTCTTAGAGCTGCAGACTCGGTGAACCAGTTTGTTTGAAGAGTACACAGAGGCATGTCCGGAGAAACAAAAGCATCACAGTGGGAGAGTGAACTTTGCACCTAGCCTCTCCTCTGTGTGTATTCATCAAGGTGAATAATAATACTAATAAATGCTGACCCGTGACATGTCGATTAATTTACACACCAGGAGAGTGATGGAGAATTCATATTGACTAAAAAACAAGCATCTGATCGACTAAATCTTATTTGATGACTATAAAACCACCTGCAATCTTTATACAGAATCTAAGGTTGTATGATGTCACATCTTAAAACTTTTTCACATTCACTAACATGGGATTAAATCAGACATTGAATTAAATTAAATCAGAATTAATCTCAAATTAAAGGTGCATCATATAATCGTAAATTCTGTGTTTGTACGTACCAGGAGGGAGAAGAAGAGCATTATGCTTGATTGGGTCATCCAGCTCACTCTGCAAGTTCTCTTCTGACTTCTGAGCAAATAAAGACCCAGCAGAGATCCTGCCCTCTCTGCTTTACACACCCACACACATGAATATGATAATCAGGTTACAGCGTGTATGCGATGCTATGTGTTCATTCAAAAATATTCAGTCTTACACACGCCACTGTTTGCTCCTGATGTTTTCCTGAGAATTAACAAAGCGTGCTGGAATCAGGCCTTTTGAAATACAACCTTGCAGCTATTGGTCTAATGTGCTATAACTTTAACAATCACCCCTTCTGCAAAAATACTAAGGGGAAAACAATGCATTGTTCAAACACTATTTTTATGGCCTTTGCATTCTTCAAACTTGACTTTGACATGAGGCCTTTTATGAGGCTGTCCAGCTGGTTTCTGACTGTAGTATCCTCAGGTTTCCCCTGAAGCATCAGGACATGTCTGAGAACAACAGTTTTACAAAAGCATCAATTCCTAGAAGCGCAACAAAAATTGTTTCTTTGACTTTATTGTTTAAACAAAGAAATCCTGTGAGACAGTCATTAAAAATGAGAACTTGAAATCAGAGGATCAAAATGCATGTACAGGACAATGTTGTGATTTTAACATCATTTGTGGTTTGGTTTTAATTTATGGCTCTAAAACAAATAATACTTTGAAAAATGGCTGTTTTTATTAGATGGAGAGGTGAAAACTAAACTAAAAGTTGGATTTCTATTTGTGTGCGATTTCACCTCTCATACAACTATTCTGTAACCTGACACGCCAGATTGATGTGTTTCACACATCCATCTGGGAAAGCTTCAATACGAAATGTTTGAGAAAAGGCAGAGGATTTGTAAAAAACTCAGAGTGTGACTGGATGAATGTTCTCTACAGGCCAATAAGAGCAACAAAACACGTGACGTAGCTGCTATCGAGCTCCGCGTGCTCAGCTAGTGAGGAACAACGCAAAACATGGTGACTATAGACATTTAAGTACTCGACTTTTGTCGTTTCTGAAAAGAAAACAACTCACTGCTGTTCTTTGTTCTTCTTTCAACGAAGAAATGTCCTCATGTTCTGATAAAAAAAAAAAAAATTTCTGCCTCCATAACTGCACTAGCTCCTGCTGCTGTTTGTTTATGTCACGACACTGCTGTGCCTGAAAGTACTGCCCCTTGACACTGATTGGTCCTGTCACTGTCTAACCAGGCCCAAACGGTTCAGACGGGAGCTTTGAAAGATGGATTCGCCAGTGAAAAACAAGGAAACGGGCGTATCCATCTGCTTTGCAAGGTTAACTATTCTGCTGATGACACACAATCATACTTGTCATATAGGTTAGATAACACAACCCAAGATAACATCAGCCATCTGCACAGTTCAGTGGTGCTTTGCCACCAGTAAGAAATGGATAAACTATAATTTCCTGCAGATGAATACAGGCAAGACTCAGTGGTTTTCTCTGGCCCCAATCACACAGAGAGCAAACTGAAGTCATTCTCTAGACCACTAGCACCACATATATATCCTACAAGTAGTTTAAATGTCAAGACAGTCTGGCTGTAGATCGCAGATCTCCGCACACTTTGGCTAAGCCACTGCAACATACCACTACTGTGAGATGCATGTCAGAATGGCAATGCACCCAAAACTTTAAGGGTTAAAGATAAGGGAAGTTAAAACTCAAAAATCTGACTTTCAAAACCTAACTTCAACAAGTTTAATAAAGCTGAGTGAACAGTATGCATGTAGGAAAAATCTTATTCTCCATTAAAAAAAACATGCAAACGCAGATAATATAGCTTAGGCTAAAGCTAACGAAGCTTGTTAGCTTATGCTAGGTTTGCTAAAACATATGTAGCTACGTTGCTTGCATTAACTTCTTAGCTACATATGCTTTACATAAGCTGCATAGCTACATCAACTATACAGCTGACAAAACTACTAAAGCCCACCTTGCTAAAGCTAAATCTAACATAGCAACATCGTTTACAACAAGAGGTGGTCGCTGTGTCTCAAATGGCATATTTCTGTAAGTATACTGTAAGACAGTACAGTCAAATGCAGTACAGAGCACTTTATTACAGAGGGTCAGAATTGTCTCAAACTGTGCACTAATATTTTTTCACTGAAAAGAGTTGACAGCGGTTTACTGCTTCTGTTTTCTTCTTCTACTTCTTTTTCAACAGGAAGTAATGGTTGTTTTAACTCTCTTGAATTCATATAATGTGTATGTCATGCTTAAATTTGTTCCATAAGGAAAATAAAATTGAAATGTGCTGCTAATGCTAATGACATGTTAGCTAGCCAGCAAATGCTAACATTGACTGTGTCCGAAACCACACATTCATTCCCTAATCCCTACCCACTATATATTGAGCAGCATAGTGGACTTAATAGTGGACTCATCTGCCAAAACACAAATTATTTCAAACACTACTCCGGCCGCGGACAATGACATCATCACTGTCTCACAGTTAAAACGTTGAGTACCAATGGCTCATAGATATCAATGACAACAGCTTGGGATCAAAATTAAAGGTAGAATTACACTGAAAACTGATACTAAATGATACAGATTTTGACAAAAATTAAAAAATACTTATATTTAAAACGTTTTGTGACTTTTGTGGTAAAATAGTTATAAATATTTTTTGTGTTTTGTCACTTACTTTTGTATAAGGATGATGGTCTCATTATGTCTTGTAATCATCATGGGGGTAAAGAAGTAACTTGTCTTTGAATCCCTAACACTTTCTTACAGATTAAATACTTTGATTAAAACCAAACAAACAAAAAAAGCCTTTAAAAAATGTGCTGATCTGTGTTCTTGTGCTCCTCTCATTTGTCCGTCATATTTGAGAGCAGCAATCAAGATGCATGTATTGCTGAATATTGCTGGACTAGTGACCATAAGTTGTTCACTACTTTCACAATGCATTGTGGGAGAGAATGAGTGCACTAGATAGTGTATACCCATCGTCGCTCAGAATTTGGACACCACTACAAAATGGTGTAATACAGAGTGATTTCAGACACCATTAGTTAGCACGTTAGCATGCTAACAGTACAAAATGAGCTACGTGCCCATTATCCCACACTCAATTTTCAGCTATTTTGAGTGTCGGGGTAGTATTCTGGATTTGAGTAGCCAAAACTTCTCAGCGTGAACACACTCTGCATACTTATGCACTAATGTGATTTGGAACACACTATATAGCTAGCCTAGCTATGTTAGCTAGCTAGCTAAAGCTAACAAAGCTAAAGTGAGCCACAGAACCTGTAACCACTTCTAAACCAGGTCTATAATCTAATCCCAGATTATATGAATATTGCTTAGTCTGAAATGTTAGCAATATGGGTATTTTATGAATGTAACTGCCAGCCTTGTTCATGAATGAAGCTGAATCAAAAAAATAAAAATAAAACTGGAAATGCATTGTCCCAGCCAATTATGTCTATGTTCTGATAGAGGTGGCGTCTCACAGTAGCTAAGTGGTCTGGTGTGTCTGAGACCTGTGGTGTTTTGAAATTCCAGTTGTGTTTCTGTTTCATTTTTGATATGTTTTTTTTAATCTAAGGATAATGAATTTCCTGTGTGGCTACAGACCAACTTTTATTTACAAAAAAAGGAACTGGTAGATTGAAAGTTATGACACAATGTGACCACAGAAAAATGAACTTGTGATAGATTAATAAGAAAATAAAGGAAGTCTGAAAAGGTAAATGTTTGATGACAAGTGCAAATGACTTTTGACTTACCCGCTGAGCTGTTTTTTTAAATATGAAATGAGAAATCAAAGTGTAGTGGTGTATCTATTTACATCACTATGGCTGTAGGGAGATGTTGCAGTGGCTTAACAAGTGTGCTGGAAGGGACAATAAAGTATGTGATTAATTACAAAAAAAAAAGATAGGCCTTATTCAGTTGTGATTAATGCAATAACACCGATCACCCTTATTTGAGGTCATGCCTGTGTCCACCAGATGAATATGAGCTCAATCCACTTATAGCTCAGTTTTTGGTCTCCACCAATTTTTGAAGAAAACAAAAACACTTTAGGTCTTTATCATCCAAAGACTAAGCTAAGTTTCATGACTGTTACATAGTCAATTTGGCTCTTTTCTCTTCCAAATTCCAAAAGTGAACCTTAATCAATTTAAAATGCCTACTTCAATTGTTTTTTTTTTCTTTTTTAAAACAAAATGTAAACAACCATGTTTCCATATTTGTTTCAGATGCATAAACAACAACCAAAAAAGACTCCGATCCTTCTCTTACCATTTCATCCTAAAAAACTACGATCACTTTATTTCTAGTCCCTCGTTCACTGTTCTCAGTTGTGTTAATACTGTACAAAAATCAGCGGTCATCAACTACAAGTCATGTGAGGTCAAAAACAGAGGAGCAAGTCCATCAACACATGCTGAAACAAATTTGAAAACGCAGGAGTTATTCAAAAATCTTTGTATTTACAGTTCATGGCTCTTATCTCCAGAAGATGCACAGACTCCAGCCGACAACTCACAAATCAAAGGAAAGGTTAAGAGCCATGTGTGAAGACAGTCTTTAATGTGGTCTCCTATGAAGATGACGGAGTCTGACTCTTCTCTCTTCGTTTGAGAGTGCCTGTGTGCGTTTCCTCATCATCAGACCGGACCACAGGAGTGTTTCCTCCGGTGGCGTCAGGGGTCTGACTGTCGCAGGAAGAGGTTGAAGATGTGGAGGACGAGCGAGGCTTGGCGTCGAGGCCCTCAAGAACGTGCCGAAAGAGTCCGTTACTGATGACGTTGTTGTTAGCTTGGACTGTGAATCAGAAGAGAATACTGTCAGGGATTACAGTGTGTGGTGTGTTTTATAATTTATGTCCATTTGAATACCTGGCAGTGGGGAGGTCATTGCCCCCTCATCTCCGCCAGAGCTGAAGAAGACGTCCAGCGCATCCTGATCTGAGATGTCAATCAGCTCCATCTGGTCCAGTAAGTCCACATTCACCTCCATGGAGGAGATGCTGCCAATTGGAGCTGGAGGGAAGATAAAAGTGATGAAATGATGTCCATATGGATGTGTTTTAATCTGTTAGCATTCTTATCAAACTTACGTCTCTTGTAGTCTCGTATACAAAGGTGTGCTGAGGACAGGTAGACGTCCACATCATGCTGGAAGACCTCTTCAAAGAACCGCTGTCTCTCTCTCATCTTGAGCTGCTGTGTTGCGTCCACATCTGGAAGCCTTTGACCGTGCTCTGTCTCAGCTAAAAATCACAGCATAAGAACAGGAAGTTAGATAAAAAGTGTCTTTATAAAGTTTTCACCCCTTTTAATGATTTTAGAAATCAGTCATGGCCAATTTAATTTGGCTTTATGACAAAAAAACAAAACAGAACAAAGAAAACTCTTTCATGTCAAAGTGAAAGAACATTTCTACAAAATAATGTCAATTAAAAAGAATTTAATTTAAAATAAGTGGCTGCATGAATACTCAGCCTCTTTTTAAAGAAACAGCCAGTTGCTTCAAGTAGTCTCACAAACTGTGAATTTCTAGTGAATGTTTCTCAAGTGGTCAATAGTTCTCGGGATGAACACCCAAAATGGTGCTTTTTGACCATCAGACAAGACAGTTTGTTTGCTGGACACCAACACTGCACATCACCACAAACAAACCATCCCCACTGTGCAGTATGGTGGTAGCAGCATCATGCTGTGGGGATGTTTCTCGGCAGCCAGCCCTGGAAGGCTTGTAAAGGTAGAGGGTAAAATGAATACAACAAAATATAGGGAAATCCTGGAGGACAATCTCATTACTATGACATGGGAGATGGGTTATTTTCCAGCAAGAAAAAGCAGGCAGTGACAGCTGCACAGAAGAGGTTTAACAACAGCAAGGTGAATGTTCTGGAGTGGCTGAGTCAAAGCCCAGACCTCAATCCAATAAAGAATTTGTGGCTGGACTTGAAAATGGCGGTTCATGCCTGATCCCTGTGTAGCCTGATAGAGGTTGAGCAATTTTGCAAAGAAGAATGGAGCAAAATTGCGGTGTCCAGATGTGCAAGCCTGATTGAGACCTATCCACACAGACTCAGTGCTGTGATTGCAGCCAAAGGTGCATCTACTGACTTGAGGGGGGTGAATATTTATGCACTTGTCTTATATCTCATTTTTTCATTTAGCTGAAATTACTTTGTAGAAATCTGTTTTTGCTTTGAATTTAAATGGGTTTTTTTGTCAAATATTGACAAATATATTGACCATAATTGATTTAAATAATTGCTAAGATGGTACAACATCCAAGGGGGTGAATACTTTTTTTAATTGCACCATAGCTTCAGCTACGATGTGAAGTTTGATTCCAAACAACATTGAAGAGAATTCTCCTATCGTTCCAATATAGCATTAGATATTCTAGGCAGGGCTGTCACTTGTATAATACACAGTTTGAAGCCCATTTTGCGGACACTAGGGGGACGAATGTCACCAGCCAGGAGAGGGAGACATTTAGCTGTGAGTGAGAGACATGCAAAGAACAGATCTCCTCTCTAAGCGCTCTGTTATGATTGAAATTTAACACAGCCAGGAGACATAAGTCAATCATGTGACGTGAATGATTTAGAATCCATTCCATCATCATTCCTCTATTAAAACACATAATTTTTCCAAGCACATGTACCTTCACACAAAAGCAACTAGTCAGGTATTTACTAAGTCAGTCGTGTTTAAGGTACCACACAATTCCATTTCCCCCTACACCAACCCCCACACCCAAATATGGCCCCCTTGGTAATCCAACTACAACTGGTCTTTAAAGTGCATCTAACATGTTAGTCTGACTGAGACAATGCTAAATCGTATTTAAGTTGAACTAGTACACCTAGATGATATAGTTGGAGATAAACTTAGTTTTGTTTGTATAAATCTTAATCAACCCTAACCTGACTGGCATTCTGCACATGCTCCACAGTTTCTGCACTGAAAAGTCACCAAATTTATGTTTAGCATACATCATGTATGTGGTAGGTGTTGGTCATCACCTTAAACTGGAGGGATAGCATGCATTGCATATGTGCAAAAAGTTCAGAAGTCTCATTTATGTATAAAACAGTGCATAGAATCCAGCCTGAAAGCGTACATGAGCCCACATTTTGGAAACGGCGTGCACCAAGAATAATTCAGATTTAAAAACTATGGCCTTCCACATCTTTACACAATTCTCTTTATAAATCCCAACCCACCTGGAAATGTATGCATGTAGATCAATCTGCGCACAAACTTTTTTTTTTCTAAAAGAAAGATATAGCTCGCATTTTCCTCATTTTGAACAAGCAAAAGTCTATTATTAAGTGTAAGTGACCTGTTTTTGCTGCTCAGAATCCAAATGTTGCACACTTTAGAGTGATGTCTCCCTTTACCATAAGTATGACAACCTGCAGGGAGGGTTAAGAGTAATTAGATAAGGTCTTGAAGCCCTGACTAAACTTGGAATAATATGAAGATTATCTGGTGTGTTGAGAGCAGCAGCTCCATAAATAGACCACTGTGGAACAGAAAGACATTTAACTCCGGATGTTGACAATACCAGGAAAGACAGAGACACAGGGGACTTTCTGTTTGTCACTGGTGATTTCAAAGGTCCCCATTTAAAACCACCTTCAAGGATCTACAGATATAATTCATTAACAGCTCAACTCTGGAAAGCTGCAAGCCCTGTAGATAAAAAAATGCAGAGCAGCTACAGGTTGTCGTCCTCAGATTGCAGCATCAGCGCAGTTTCGCCTCACGAGTTTAAAGCAGGCACATGTCTGTGTGGACAGAAGGACACACGCCAGTCACTTCGGCTCTGCTCTGGCCTGTGTGACAGCCTGCCTCCTGGGTACTCTGACCTCGCTGGCTCTGGGTTCAGATTGGCAGACAGCTTTAGAGGGAAGAGAAGAGTAGGACAACTCAAAGCCCGGAGCTGGAGTTACTGACAGCACCAATGGGCTTTCATCATGTGTGCATGGACAGAGATCAAGACTTCTGTACATCTAAAACACATGAAACATGAGACTATCTGCCCAGCCCCATAAACCTGAAGCAAGACCACTGTTTCTGTAAGAGTGTATGAACGATCTGTTCTGTTTCATCTGAATCAAGTCCAAAACAAAAAGTGTTCTCTCCTGGCCCATGCTCAATGCTGAGGCCTAGTTTTAATAAAATAATGCCAGTAATTAATCTCTAATTATACTGTTGACAAAATATTAAAGATTCACTTAACTGCCTTGGCAGCTATAATAATCTAATTAACTGATTCATACGGCTCCAGTTGTAGTCTGACAACACTTTTAATGCTCCTCTCAACCTCATTCATCCTCCTCCTTACAACTGCAACTCTGTAAAAATATCCTGAGGCATCTGCACATTACTTTATTTTCTCATTGAAACAATAATTTAATCAATAGTTCACTTTATAATGCCTCTGCAGCAGCAACGGTCAGGGCTGAGTGCATCTGCAGGTTGTCCATCCATTCGTACATCTGTGCCTTTTGAATGCTTTGAGGGATTTTCTTCAAACTTTGCACAAATTTCTAATTTGACTCAAGTATGATCTCAGGAGAATTTGGGTGTCAAAGGTATGCGGTCAAGGTCATTGGGCCTCATTTTTATCCCTTGTTTTTAAACAAAACCTCTCAAAAATGTTTCAAAATTTGCTTCTAAATTTGAACAAAAGTCCACTCTGACCAACAGATGAACTACTTAGGTCATGGAGGTCAAATATAAAAGTCAACGTCAGTGGGTCTCATGCTCATATCTTGCTTCCAAACATAGAATCTTGTGAATGCTTTGAATGATTGTTTTTCAGACTTTGCACAAATTTCTGCTCTGACTCAAAGATAAGCTGATTACATTTAGAGGTCATGAGTCAAGGTCTGCAACCTCTAATTTTGTAAACATTTAAAAAATGTTTTGATGGATTTTTGTCACAAACCTCATTAGGACTTGTGGATGAACATATTACATTATGGAGTGTAAACGTCAGTGGGACAGGCCCGACCAAAGAAATGGTGGGGCCCTTGAAAGGTCCAGTAGATAGGCCCTCCATGGATGCAATGTAAAAGCATCTATGCATGCATTAGCTTCAATTTAGCATTATTGCATTTATTCAAACATTAAATCTACACCAGCTAATCTGTTATTTAATGTCATTTCAACCATTTTTAATCCATTTTCAATTGTCTCTGCTGCTATGGACTAATTCTAAACGCTATTTTGTATCCCTTAACGCTTTGTGACGAGCTGTGACAACCATTGGCAAGCTGTTCTGTCATCGCATCATGCTTTGTCAATCTGAAGGTGTCTTTATACTTGGCTCATGCCAGAAACGGTCTAATGGCTCAAAACGGAGAGAAAGAGAGACAGAGATGCGATGTGGCCCTCTGTGTCACTGCAGACAGGAACTGCCCTGAGTAAAGGCACAAACAGAGCCAATTTAAAGAAGTGCAAGGACTCTTTTTTTAATGGTTTAAACTTTTTGTTACAGAATTATTTTTTCACTTTTCAGTCCCAAAGAGATGGTGAAACAAGTTTGAGCAAAAAATATGTTGTAGTCATTGTTGTTAACCTTGTGTCACACTTAAAAATCTTTCAGTTTTTATTTTCATTTAGTTTTTTTGGGGTTTTTTTGTAATCTTCATAGGCCCAAAATCTTTTTTTTTTTTTTTTTTTAATTCAAGTGACATCACTGCAGCTCACATATTCGTAAAGCCCAGGTGTCCTGATCAAAGGATGTTTAGAGCTTGACTTTGCACTGCAGGGTTGGTGTTTTACAAGTGTTTTAAGACAATAAGTCCAGGTGAGACAAAATGGTTAAAAATAGCTTAGGACTCCAAGAGTTGGCATTCATTTCTTGGCCCGTCTCCAATCAGCTTTGCAGCAGAGTGGAACACAATTGTTGCAGGTCTTGACTTGGTTAAATTGACATAAGCATGTTTGTCTATGGGTGCACCCAACATGTTAACATTAAAAAAAAAAAAAAAAGCTCATACGATCTTAAGAAGAAATGCTTTACATTTTGAAACAGGCAACACTTAAATGTGCAGTTTTTGTTGCTTTAAGTAATGGTGACTTTATTGTTGTACAATAAACCATAATTATTGCATAAATGTAGGATTGATTATGTCTTTGCTAACCTCCACAGGCCCCTCCATGACTCTGGGCCCCAGAAAGGTTTACCTTTTTCCCTCTTTATGAGCAGCCTTATCATGTTGTGAGGGACAACAGTGACCTTGTACCATATTATAGCTTGGCCCAGCACTGTACTTTCACTGTCTGGAAAATGCATACTTTATAGAGGCTTAAACCGCCAGGTGGTAGTTTTAGTTTTATATATTAACTATTTTAATACATTTCCTTCTATTTATGCTTCAACAATAAGTTCAGTATTAAGTAAAGTTAGCAGTTCATGTCTCTGAAGGGACACACAGAGGGCTCATCCTTTGTGGCTCCTTTCTATCTGATCAGCCTATGGGAAGAGTTACACGTCTATATGATTAAAACTCCACAGCTGTAGTTTACAACGCAGCCTTTGTTCCAGGAAGTCTCTGAAAACCAGAGCTGTTATTGACCTGATGAGTAATTTTAACTGAGACCTTTTAAAGATCAACTGAGGGGTTTTTACCATCTCAATGAATCATTTTTTTTAATCTGCAAAAGTAAAAAGTTCAGCAGTTTATTATTGCACATCAGATCAGAGGTAAGGGATATATTGTTTTAACTTTTATCAGCCAGGGCATTTGTCATTGCAGCATTTCTGTCTTTGTGAAGACGTTTCAGGTTGCGAGTCTGTGACGCTCTCTGCTTTTTGCAATGTTACACAATCAGACACACGAAGGGGCCAGCGCTGACAAAGCTGGATGTCAGTAACTATCAGAGCGGCCTGTTTGACATGTGAGTGTGCGGATAAAAAGAGCTCCTTGTTACATGTGACCAGGCGAGGACATCATGTCGAACAAAACGCTGGATTTGTACCAGATGACTGACTTTCTTTTCTTTCCTTTCTAAAGGATTGTAGATTCAAAACCCCAAAAGGCTTGTTTAGACCATCTCCTGAAATTATGTCTTTTTATTACAGGCTACAGGTTTAAACAAATTGCCTCTCGTGGAGTTTTCCCCACTCAGTGTAACAGTGATTGATCACAGCATTGATTGTTTCTACTTTAAGGCTGAGGCCTGTGCAGAGCAGCTAAAGGTTAGCTACTGATGTATATCCTTGCATTGATTTTGCCTCCCTATCCAGTTCTTTTTTCCTCTGAATCACCTTTATCGATTTGACATCCCTGGCCGTGGATGACCCCTGTAACCTCTGATTAGCAAAGCCGCTCACACGGGAAAATCCTCTGTCACAAGAAACGCCTGAACACAGTGTCCAAGACTGGTGAGGTCACATGTCTGGTCTGCTGCAGCCCCGCCACAAACCTAAGTGTTTAGTTTCATAGCACCAGATGAGTGAAGGGCCTGTGGCAGCTCCACAGCTTGGCCTGGTATTCTTTCTTTCTTTCTTTCTTTCTTTCTTTCTTTCTTTCTTTCTTTCTTTCTCTTTTTTCTTTCTTTCTTTCTTTCTTTCTTTCTTTCTTTCTCTCTTTCTTTCTTTCTTTCTTTCCTTCTTGTGGTCATGCTGTCTTTCTTTCTGTCTCTCTTTCATTTATTTATCTTCCTGGCTCTCTCTTTCTGAACTTGATTTGTTATTTTTCACAGAATTTGGTCTATTATCTCTTTTTGTTTTCTTTTGCCCTCATTATGTCTCCATTTTAAACTGCCCGTTCCTGTCTTGCCCTCTTTTCTTTGTGTCTTGTTCATTTTATCCCAATCTTTCCTTTTTATGATACATCAGCCTTGTGTTCCTTCTTGTTTTCTCTTGCTCTGTTTCTATATCCATCAGGGTTTTTACTGTCTTTCTAGTCTGGACTCTGAGCATATTATTAACCTATGATTTTATAGTAATAAGTATAATTATCTAATACTTTTTTACAAATTTAGTGGCAAATACATAGTAATAAATTGGCATTTCACAAGTAATAACTCAGTAATATCACTAATTCTTTTTGGGCCTTCTCTTTTTATGGTTGTCTTCCTTTCTGCCTGTCTCCTTTCTTTCTCTCTCGCTTTCCTTCCTTCTTCTAAATGCTCACAGACTTGAGGGAGAAAAGGTGATAGGTCAGGGCTCTGAACCAGCTGGACGTGCAGAATGACTGAAACAGATCGACAGAGTGGACCGGACGTGTGTGCGTGCCACTCTTCCTCCCCACATAAAGACAAACCCAGACCCTCTGCTCAAGGGGAGGGAGGAGGGAGAAAGAGCCCATTCAGAGAGGGACAAAGGCAGAGATGGATGGGAACGGGACCGGCCTGCACTCCTCTGACATGATGCCATTAACAGGAAATCATTTCAGGAGTAGCACAAAGTGAGTTCACCTCAACTCAGCCTATTAAATTGTTCAGTGGGATTGTGTCATTGTCCCATTAAAATTCTTCTTTTCCTCTATTCTCCTTTCGCTATAATTTCTATGAAAACTATGTCATGATGAGTCAGACTTCCTAGCAGATCCCTGCACAGCTGCCAGCAGATCCCCATTCCTTCATAATGACAGAGTTTTTCACTGCTCTGCTATCTTCATTGTGACTGCATCCATCAAGGCTGATCACATTTGAGGCTCAGTAGGTAGAGGCAGTCATTGCTCAACCAGAAGGTCAGAGGTTCAGTCCCTAACTCCTGCAGTGACATACTGATATGTTTAAAGAATCTACTCTATATGGACAAAAATATTCAGCTGTCTGACAGTTACACCAACAGGGACTGTTATGGCTTTGTATTCAAATTCATGTACTTTAGTAATGAAATTGGCCCTCCTTTGTCCCTATAAATGCCTCCACTCTTCTTGGAAGGCTTTTCATGAGATTTTGGAGTGTTTCTGGGAATTTGTGCCCATTCATTCTGTAGAGCATTTATGAGTGTTAGGCACTGATGTTGGACAAGAAGGCCTGGCTTGCAATCTCCATTCCAGTTTATCCCAAATATGCTTGATAGGGTTGAGGCCAGGGGCCAGTCATGTTCTTCAGCACATCAAACCATGTCTTTATAGTCCTTGCTTTGTATACTGGAGCACAGTCATGTTGGAATAGAAAAGGGCCTTCCCCAAACTGTTGCCATGAAGTTGGAAGCATAGCATTGTCCAAAATGTGACTGAAGCCAGATAAAGGTCCTGCAAGTCAGCATTCCGGTGGTTGAGAAAAATGAATACAAAGTCATTTTCTTCAAAATGATCATTTTTTGTTTTTTCTCATTTTATGCAAGTCCGACATTTAAACTACTCATTTCATGAAAAAAGTAACACAAATGTGATATTTAAAAGCGTTGATTTTGTGTCTAAAAATGCCCTCTTTTCGTAGTCTCTGTGGGGGGATTAAGGGGAGGGGAAAGCAAAACTGCTGGGTGATAATTGGCCACTCAGCCTGGCATTGTTCCCAGTTTCACCCATTGAGATGGACAATAATTAACACCGCATGGCTCAAACGCCAGCCCCCTCGGCACGTAACTACAGCTGTTTCTAGTTATCACCTTTATCAACAAGCCTCAAGATGAGGCCTGCAGCGAAGAAAAGTAGAAGACACGATGACGAAGCAGCAAGAATTATCAACAGGCTTGGGAAAACTTCAAGATCACTCGACAGTTAAAGTTTGATGAAGGCGGATTTCCTATGGGAATATTTTGATGAGCGTCACCAGTCCGATTCAGAAGCTTGGTTTGGGTGGACTTTATGTAAATATGGCCCTGTTGTTCACACCCATTACCTGGCCTGCGTGAAGGTATGTAAAGTCCTGAAACTTTGAGCCTGGTTTTCTCAGAAAAAACAGGAACTAGAAGTTAACATTCAGATTAGCATATCTTTGTAAAATACGCTCAGATTAGGGTGTATGATACACCATTTGAAAGCTTGGAATCTATGCTTTCATAATGTGTAAAAAAAACTCAAAAATGACCTCGGACGACTTGCAGGAGTTTTTACCAGCTTTGGTCACAAATGTCTTGGTATGCTGAATCATTAAGAGTGCACTTGATGATAAGGGGCCTAGCCCAAACCCTGAAAAGGCTTGCATGCAGCTGCTTAGTCATAAAAACCCATTCCATGAAGCTCCAGTCACACAGTTTTTGGGCTTACATTAATGCTAGTGGAAGTTCAGAACTTTTGGAATCCTAACCTTTATAGTTGGGTTAATGTTGATCCAAAATGCTTCCACTTTCTAATAGTATCACTTTGACTGGGCAATATCCAGCAGGGATCAAATTTAATGAACTGTCTTACTGTAAAGGTAGCATCCATTCACAGTACCATGCTTGAAGTCACTGAGCTCTTTAGAATGATCCATTTTGTGTTGGAGACTGCATGGCTAGGTGTTTGATTTTATACACCTGTGGAAATACCTGACATTGATTAAGCTAATTAATTATTTTGTTCTCTTTCTATTATTATTATTTTTTGCTAAAAGGGTAAAGGCTGCATATTGATCTTTGCCTGGGCCTCCAAATGATTAAAACCACACCTGCTGGATGGGGCAACTCGAAAGCATGAACTTAACCATCTGGATTTCACCCATATTTTTGTCCTTTTTTTTCATTTTGTGTTGACTATACACCAGGACAGTCAGCTGATGGAGTCGATAGTACTATTAGTTTTTTTCTAAAGTAACATTTGATCACATATTTCTGTGAGATCTCTTGATCTCATTGTTTGGGCTTTTTATGCCATCATTTATTGAGGAGGTAAGTGTAGAGAGATAGAAACAGTTGTGAGAGGGTGGGTATTGATGTGCATAAAAGGAGCTACAGGTCGGACTGAACTGCTTGATTGTCTGCACCCTTGTTTAAAGAATTTAATTTTAAAAATTAGTTGAAACTGTCCTGACATCTGAGGTCTCCCACTTTTTTAAAATCAGCCAAAATCTGGAGTGTGCAACCAGCCCAACATAGAAGATTTTAGATTGAACATGGAAAAGCAACAACAGGTAATTTAAATGTCATGAACCTCTTTCTTTTGCCACATTTCAAAGACAGAACCCTAAATTTCAGGTTAAGAAGCTCAAACCTCACAAATAGCAGAGGCTCCACATTGATCTGGAGGCTAAATGCAGAGATGGGAGGGCTCGGTGTCACCCACAGGCTGCCATTAGCCCCTCACTGCTCTGACTGAAAATGTGAGCTCACAAACTCCCCTGGGACAACAAAGGGAAGGTCAGGAACAGAGCAGAGAAGAGTGCCTCTCCTGTTGATCCAGTTGTTTTTACACTTGTTTTAGAGCAGCAGCTCTGTCTGCAGCTCCTTCAGAAACAGAAACCTCAGTGGTAACCATCATTTCCTCTTCTGCGTTATTACAGTGGTCTGCCACATGTTCAGTTTGAGAGCATCTTTCTGTGCCAAGAGCGAGGTTTTCTGAGAAGTGGTTTCCTTAAACAAACAGATGAGCTCAGTGCTGTAAAAAAATCTGTATTACAGGAAGGTACATCTTTGTGTGGCCTCAGCACTCTGACCATTAAATACCAGACTGCCAAGAAAAAAATAATACTGCAGTCAGCTGTCTTCTGTGAAAGTAAAAATAAGATTGTGACAAAATGTTTTTCCTTTCTTGTTCCCCACAATCCTCAGCATGAAATCCATATAAAACTTATCCAGCCATTTACAGGAAAATATTTATGCCAATACACAAGAACCAGATATGTCAAGTGTTCAGAACCTTTGCAATAACACTTGAAATTTAGCTCAGGCTCCTCCAATTTCTCTGGATCTTTGCTGAGATGTTTCTACACCTGTAAAATAAACTGATTCAACTTGATTTGTAAAGGCTCACACCTCACAGCTGACAGTTCATATCAGAGCAAAAACCAAGCCATGAGTCAAAGGAACTACCTACAGAGCTCAGAGGCAGGGTTGCTGCAAGACACAGATGTGGAAAGGCTACAAAAAACTTTTCTGCTCTGGAGTTCCCAAAATCACAGTGACCTCTATATTTCTCAAATGGAAGAAGTTTGGCACAAGTAGACTCTTCCAAGAGCTGGTCTTCTGGCCAAACTGAGCAACCACGGGAGAAGGGCCTTAGGAAGAGAGGTGACCAAGAACCCGATGGTCACTAGGCTTTGTGGCAGACTGGCTAGACGGGAGCTTCTCCTCAGTGCGAAACACATGAAAGCCCCACTTTTAGTAAGCAAAATAAGCTCCTGAAGGACTCTTAGAGTGTGAGAAACAAGATTCTCTGGTCTGATGAAACCAAGACTGAACTGTTTGGCCTAATTCTAAATGTTATGTCTGGAGGAAACTAGGCACCGCTCATCAGCTGCCCAGTGCCATTCAACAGTAAAGCATGGTGGTGGCAGCATCATGTTGTGCGGGTG
The DNA here is from genome assembly GCF_018320785.1 of Cheilinus undulatus. Lineage (NCBI taxonomy): Eukaryota > Metazoa > Chordata > Actinopteri > Labriformes > Labridae > Cheilinus > Cheilinus undulatus. Next base: position 17,467,020 of record NC_054867.1, read on the forward strand.
TTTATCAGCAGCAGGGACTGGGAGATTGATCAGGGTTACTGGAAAACTGAGAACAGGGATCTCTTCAATGAAAACCTGTTCTGCAGTGCTCAAATCCATCTGGTGTGTCAGGTTAGCATCAGGCTGAACAAAACTGAAAAAGTGAAGGTGGTCTGAATACTTTCCAAATGACCTGCATGTATGTGAAAAGCACTATATAAAGAAATGTTACTTCTCTTTCTTAACATGTAACCAGACATTTATGAAAACAGTCATAATGACTATCTGCATACAGATAGGCCCATGTATAAAAGGTGGCATAAGTATGCACAAAGTCTGAATTAAAGGCAAAACACAAAATGTTCATGTGATACACGGAGTATATTTAATAGCATTCTTGCACTTTCACACATGTAAAATTGATGCAGTGACACACTGATGAAACAGGATGCTGTGTATCTGTCTATCAGTATTGACTAATCCCATTTTTTAGGGGCCTGTTTTAGTCATTTTAAGGCCCCAGACAAAGATCAATGAGGTGCTCCCCCATTTAGCCAAATGCAGTCACAGCAAGTGAACAACATTTTTGAAAAAGCTCTCCTTTTTTCTGGAAAAAAAGCCAGAGAGTAAGAATAGGCCAAAAATAACCAAATACTTAAACGTACTGTTTCATCACCTCATAGAAGTGCATGATAACTCAAACTCACCACAACTTAATATTTAGCCTCTCTGGCAGAGGTTACTTAAAATTAAAAGAATTAAATTATGGTCATTTTTCCACCAAACAATTAAACGTTACTATAAACTGCTTGCCATTTCACCTAACAGTAATCCACAGATTCTGTCAAATATGTCTGTAAGGCTGTACTTGGCCATAATTTGCTTGATATGAAGACATTATGGGGCTTTTTGGGGAGACTGGAAGTTGCTGCTGGGGCCTGGGGTCTCCTCCAAATTCTGTGTTGATGCAGATTGTTCTTCTTGCCTGTTTTTAGAAGTTTTAGACGTACTACTTACCATTTGATGCAGCATGGTGGCTCTATCTTGAGGTCCCCTGGAGCACAAGGCTGAGGCTATTGCATACCTTTGTCTAACGGTAAAACCACCTATGCAAACAGACTGATATAGTTACCTCTCAGGAGCACTAAAAGCACAAGTGCCTTGCCCCAGGACACTTGAACTTGCAGACTGCAGGAGATGGATTTGAACCGCCATCATTCAGGCTGAGAAAGAACCAGCTCAACCACCCACTCTGCCCGTCGGTTATACTGCATGTTATTTCACCAATTCATGCACATTATGTCCTTAAACAAAAGTTTGTAATCCACAAAAAGCAGAAATCTAGAGAGAAATAAATCTTTCAAAGCTTTCAAAGTGAAAAAGGAAAATAAATGTAATTTCTTTTCCTGATGAATTAATAATCCTTTGTCCTATTTCAAAAGCACAGCCCCTCTCCTTCTCTGTTTTTCTTTTAAACTCATTCTGATAACATGCAGAACACTTCCTAACACCAGGAGAGACCAGGAGATCTGAAGTGTAGATTGTTTAGACCCTTTTGTGACACTTTATGTCAGCAGAGAGACATTTTTATTTCACATTGAGGGTTTCCTGACTGCCTAACTGGAGAGTAAGAGAGAGCACTAGCAGGAGTGAGTCGATGTAAACACAGAAGAGCTGCTAAAGGAATGAGGGAGGAAAGGTCAGGGAGGACAGGAACACTTGCAGAAAGGCTAAAAATGAAGAGGAGGATGTCTTCAAAGAAGCGCCATGCAGAAAGAGGCCTGCCAAAAGTGAGCTCACATAAGGGTGTAGGTAGAGATGGAGCAAGCAGAGAGAAATATCCTGCACAGGATAATGAGCCAAAGAGGATGTCTTGTTATTCTTTCTGAGTGTCTCTTTCATGCCTTCCAGCTAAACATTGACCCAAGCAGCAGCAGCCAGCTGTTAACACGCTCCAGCTGGTCATTAGTGGATCAGTCTCTTCACTTTGCCTGTTACACTAATTAACGCTGTCTCTCTACTTGGCTACAGGTAGCAGTTTGATCCTGATGTAGCAGCATGAGCTGCTCCTCCTAGCGTGTAATGTTCTGTTTTTAGAGTCTGCTGTCTGAGAACACTCACACTTCTTGCTTGTATCTTTGGAAATACTTTTAGCTAAAGTAAACCAGGCAGGTGGACACAAGCCAAGCTTGTAAAGTGGACCGTTCTCTCCGTCTCACACTTTTATTTTTGGTTTCCCTCTCTCCCCATGTTCTGTCCAAAAAGCCTCCATTTACAGGGCTCTGGTTGCAGGGACGGTGAATAATTCATGGCAGCTGTTGATGTGTGTGTGCGTCTGCCTGCTCCACATTTCAGTGCATGCATTTGTGTGTTTTTATTTGCATATTAGATCTTTCTGTTTATCACTAACATAGCTGTGTCCAGCACCATCAGGCCAGTCTGACTGACAACAATGACATCAGTGTTAACCCCTTCTTTTCTTCCCGTCTGACAATAGGACAGCTTGTGTTTCAGTGTCCTGTCCCACTGACCTCCATTCACCCACAGAAACTCAGTCATGATCAATGCCTCAAGCTTTATCAGCTGATTTAGTCACATTCACATGATTCTGATGAAAAAATCCTCGAGAGTTACTGCTAATAATCTGTAATATTATCTATATATTACCGATTACCTATATATATATAAAATCTAAGTTAAGTTTTTAGTTAAGTCAAGTTGTGTTAATAGTCACCAAATGATAGTCACTGCTTCCTGATAATTCTGCATAAAACTACAATTAGCACAAATCCTTATTCTAACAAGGAGGAAAGACACAAGATCTCTCCTTTCTGCTCTTTAATATGAAGGTACAATACAAAGAAAAAGATGCCAAGAACAAGTCCCCAGTTGGTAACCTTTCTCCACATATTCTGCCAAAAGCCTTTTTCCTCAGCTTTTGAGGTCGCATGTGGCTGCTGTTGAAAATGGAGCTTTGTCTGCTTGGTAGGTGTCAGCATCATGCAGTTGTCTACCCTCACTCACACCTGTGGGGGTCTCCTAGTGTTAGCATGCAGCCTTTGCAGGTGTAAAGAGTTGGAGCAGACATGAGCACAGTTTACAAATCACCGTCACATTCACCGTCCTGTTGCACAACAAAAAAACAAAGTAGTTTCCCTCTCCTTGCTCCATGATCTCCAGCTGATGTCAGCCACCTGGATCAGTGAGTGTTGCATGAGCTCATATTTAAAGGGACGCTTGATTTGTTTACTCCCTGCCCCCGTTTTACAGGAAGTTGGAGAATTTATATTAATGAAGAAATGAGATAATCATTTTACAGTACATTTAATGTGATTACTAACAGCAACAGTCCCGTGTTACACCACTGCGTTAGAAACAAATGTGATGTGATTACAGTAATGAGTTACACTCCACACTGCTCTACACAAGCGACAGTCGGGAAAACAGCAAGGAAAAACATAGTACCACAGTGTATTCATTTGCTTGCAGGCTGTCAGGATACTACAACAGGAATCGATGTAATGAGGCTTATTATTTACCTGATGATTGCTTGCGTCATAAGTAGTGAGGACACGGTTTTAGAAAAATAACTAACTGGGACTACAGACTTTGTCAAGGACATTAAACATCCTCACCACTAATATGACCACACATCTGGCCTGCCTTTTACCTGGTGTGTCATTTGTAGCAAAACTACACAGAATCAAACTCTGCAGGTTATCGTTGACACTGAAAATAAAGTTTTTTAGATAAGAAGTAAGAGCACAAGAAACATTAGAAGCTTAGCAGTAATGATGCTGAGGGTAGTTGACCTTGGTGTACTTCCTTTTAGCCTAACATCATTTGTACCGTCACCGATTATGCTTCAAAACAACAAAAGCAGTATTCATTTGTGAAGGTTATATTTATGGACAAAATATGTTTTATAAGAGCTTATTTTCAGCAATAATCCAAACATCCTCGGGGAAAAAAATCCCTCGTCTTTTCGTCAATGAAATCTGTGTGATGCTCACTTTGCGGTCGGCCATGCACAGTCACTTAATCTGTGTAGTTTCATATTAATAAAAGTAAGCCATATTAATAGCTTCGGTCCAGTGGATAACAGAACGTTATTAATAACAGATAAGCGTCACTTGTAAAGCTGACACAGTATTCTCTCTGTTAAAGGACGCTTTACCAAGAGGACGAGTTAAACAGAGACGCTGGTCTTCCACCATTAAATTGTCACATGCTGACTTCTCTCATGGTAACCATTTCAACATTCACACAGCTCCCTGGGAAAGCTGCACAGTCTCTCCACATATTTGCTTCAATCTATCTTCACCTCAGCACAGAGAGCTGCAGGAATGTTTGGTTAAACCCAACATGGTCTGTTCTTTTCTCCTCTGTTTGTTCAGACTGAAACATGATTTTTGTAGCTCTAAGTGGTCTGAGAGATTAAATATTCATGTTGGGATCACGACTGACCACAGTATTTACATTTGAGGCCTCCTGGATTCTTTTGTTTCCCTTTTGGTCAGTACCGCACTGTAGTGGCCCATAAATGGATTTCTTGCCATTTAATTCTCAAATATGTGTATAATTTCTACCTGGCTGGATTTATTTTCCTCTATATAGTTCAAGCACTGACATTAAAAATTAGAACTTTTCATTTTATAAAGATGTTTTTTTGTTGTTTTTTTTTACTTATACTATGCCTTAGATGCTAACGGTAGGTTTCAAAGCCAGAAAACTCTTCATTTTTATTGTTTCAATAGTCTGTCTCTGTCACAGAGCTGCTGAGACAGAAAAGATATGTTTGTTTATATGTTTTTAGATATGTTTATGGTCACTGTTACATCAAGGACTGCTACATTAGGGAGTGAACTTCTGCTGGAAGCTGGCCGTTCTGTTGCTGTATCTCATTCATTTTTGTGCTGCTTATTTGTGATGGATGCATCACACTGTGCATGACGTCCTGGACATTTTCAGCTGACTGCTTACTTTGTGTTTTGAATCGAGGACTGTTCAAATAAAAACTGCACTGCATAAGGTGTATTTACACAATGAGGGCCTAAGGGCAACACTGGCACTCCAGTTCAAGAGTGTCAGTCAGCTACTCACAGAGTATTCATGCTTGCAATGTTACCTGGGAAAGCCATTTTAACAGCTTTTCACTAAAGTTGTGAGAGAGGGTAGGATGGAGCTTAACTTTTACATGGGTGCTTTTTATTTTAATGACATTCATGAGCCAATGCCAGCAAAGAGGTCTTATAAGAGAGGGGCCTGTCTGCTCTCAGACACCCCCTCGTGCAGACTGTTATGGTGAGACCCCATATCTGTCAGAATGGAAATACAAGCTAAAACTTTCCAAATAAAATCAGATTCAGCTTCTATTATGTTAGGGTTGGGGTTAAGGTAAGGGTTAGGATACCAAAAGTTAAAGGTTAAATTCAAATCCTGCTAAACCTAATTACAAAATGTTTAATAAAGCCCAGCAAAATATCTGCCTACAGGAAAAGCTCATCATCCATGAACCAATCCAGCAAATGTAGCTAAGACTAAAGCTAAAAAAGCTAAATTAGTCATGTAGCCGGGGTATGTATACCTTTCTGAGTTTTTCATATCTCAAACCCATGTTTTGAGTAAAATGGCTATGTAGCTAATGTAGCTAAAACTTCAGCAAGTTAGCTACTGTAGTTATGTGAGTTAATGCTACATTTGCTAAAGCTAACTTAGCTAAGCAGCTAATGTTAGCTCTGTTAGTTTACAGCTTCACTAGCCTTGTAGCTACATTAGCTTTAGCTACATTAGCTATCTAGCTACATTAGCTAGATAGCTAATGTTAGAATTAGCTGTTTTTGCTAAAGCTTATGTAAAGCTAAAGTTAGCATAGCTAAAATGGCTTTATGGTTATGTTAACTATGTAGCAGGCATAGCTAAATTAGCTTTAGCTAAAGCTCACAGAAATTAAATTAAATTGAACTGATTTGAATGTTTTTGCATGGTATAATCTCATTTTTCTTTGCCGCAAGAGTCCCACATGGCAGAAAGGACACAACTGAAGTATTATCTTCTGAAAAGCTACACAAAAGTTTTAAGCTGCAAAGCATTCCTAAAAAAACTCTTGCAAACAGATCATTTGAGTCAAATATTATTTTAGCTCTGTTTTTGGTCTTAACGAACTCCTGATGGAAATATCTGTCTCTTTAGCGAATTAATGCTCCATCTTTATATCCCACTGTTCCTCTCTTGGCCTTCAGAAGGCATTTGGTGCTGCAGGTTTCAGACAGTAAGTTATTTACATGGCATTAGAACAGTGTAGGTGAGTAAAGACTGCAAAGTTTTAGTCTGCTCTACCAGAACAATAAGATTAATTACATAGCATGCCATATCTAGCTTGAGAGCAATGCAATGTGGATAACAATATAAAGAGTTAGTACATTATAAATATAGAAGCAGCAGCTTTCATTTCCCCCCTTTTTGGTATTGGAGTGATATGTTTCCTCATCCCAGTAACAGAGTTAGAGATTAAACTTCATGTTTTAATTTTGGGCTGCATGTGGGATCATATGATCATAGCTGCTGTGTTTCTGTGAACTCTCAGTGTTTGCCTGGAGGCATTTTCTCTGTCCACACACTGAGGAATCTGGATGGATTTGTTAGAGAACTAATGAGAAGAGAAGAGCAGCTCGGGTCCCAGGGGCTCACAGCTCAGACTGCTGAACTGATGGAAATCTTATTCAGCCCTCCATGAGAGGCTGTTTAGTTTAATCACACACTAATAATCAACTTAAAGTGCTGACTGGCCAAAGGGCAGAAAAATCTGTGTATTTGCAACATGTGAACTTTTCTCACATTTTGAGGCAGTGATCCTCTTAGCATTCCTGCTCTGACTGAGAGTGTTAACACTTCTTACAAAAACAGTGGGGTAGGATCACTGAGCATTTACCATGGTCAGCCCTTATAATTCAGTCACTATTCACAGTCTCAGTCTCAGAGTGATAGTCTTTATCAGCCCCATAGATCACAAGAAGAGCACACATCCTGGTAGAAGAGCAAACGTATCAAAACAATTCATTATGATCAATTTTGGAACACTATGATACAAATCAATACATAAGCTTAGGATTACAAACCCTACAGCCGGGGTCATCGACTACATTTGTACAAGAGTCAGATTTTGTCTTGACAGGTGCTTTGGGGGCCAGGCTTTCAAATTCACTAAAATAAAATAATATTTTGGTCCATTAACATATTGTATTCCTATTTTCTTTCAAAATGCATTTTTTATGTATTAACAGTGAGATCAGTCCCTACTGCCTATGGGCAATCAAAATATTTTAGCTTCATATTTCTAGGACTGCTGATTGCCATCACTAGGTCACTAGGACGCTAATATGCTGCGTGCTGATTGGTGGAAAAAAATGGAGGGAAATGGTCTATTGTTTTGATTCTCAGGCAGGAAAATCACATTCTCCAAGAGCCTGAAGTTGAAAAAGACTACTGCAGACTGATCACGCAACATAATTATTTATAGTTGGCGGGTGGATTTCTGTAAAAACTGGATCAAACATTTAGTCATTCCTGCAAAAATGCTGAAATCTTGATATGATAACTATAGGGATTTAAAGACAAAAGACACCCTAAAAACATCTTATTTTTTTCCATCTCACATTTTCTGAATTTAATCATCTCTGTGGGGCTGGATTTGGCCCCCGGGCCTCCAGTTGATGATCAGTGCCCTACAGGGCAATCCAGTATGACAGGATACGTTATGATACAATATCATACCATGCCATACACTTGATATGATATGGCACAATATGATAAAATTCCTTAACATGCATTATGCTAGATATGATACAATATGACACAACAAAATATGATATGATACGATAAAAACTGACGTGTCACAGTGAAAAAAAAAGTATGATAAAGAATGGCACAAAACAATAATAGGATATGGTGAGATAAGATACAATATGATATGATGCAGTATGATCCAATCCATCAAATACAGTACAATACAATACCGTGATAAGGAAAAGATATGATACCATAGGATGATACGATAAGATAAACATTATGTTAAGATTAAAAGCCATGAAGTACAATCCAATATGACAGGATATGGCTGTGTTCAGCTAGGCTGCAACCACCTTCAGTCAGTGTTAATTTCATTGGCTAAAACTATGACTAAAAATGATTGTGGACACCCTTTCTTCCATGGCAAAAACTAGATGAAGACTAGCCAAAAATAGATCTGTTATGACTAAAACTGACAAATGTAAGTTTAGTTTTCATCAAGATGATTAAAACTAGACTAAAATGAAATTTAGTTTTCGTCCGACATGACAATGTTATTTCTCCACCGTGGGGAAATGTGTTGAAAAACAGTGCATCTGTATCTCTTTTGCCTCTTAGCAGTAGAAAGCAGGGACCCCAGGTTTGGCAGGGTGCATACAACACACTGCCATGACTTGGTACCAGATTTAGGCAAGTGAATAAATGCTTGAGCTAAAAGTAAAGACTAAAATGTGAGGACTTTTTATGGACTAAAACTGCAGTAAAATTTTGGGGACTTTTCGTCGACTAAAACTAGGCTAAAACTAAAAAGGGTAAAAATGACTAAAATGTGACTTAAATTAAAATACATGTAATCAAAAGACTAAGACTGATAGGTGTCAAAATTAACATTGCCTACAGGTACAGTGGGGGTCCAGGTCTCAGGCACTTTTATTTTGGGAGTCAAAAGTTTAGGAACCCCTGTGATACATTACCATGAGATAAATTAGGCTTAATATGGTATATGATACATCATGATATAACTTGATAGAATATGTTGCGATACAATATGATACAAAGTGTCACAATGAGATAGGATATGAGACAATGCACTACATTAAGATAAAGTATGTTACAATAGGTGTTGTGATGTGAGACGATGAAATAGGGTGTTATTTGTTAGAATGATAAGCTGTACCATGGTAAAATAAAGTACATCACAAAGTGATATAATGCAGTAAATGCAATATAAAACATGAAGATATGATACATGTTACGATGTGGCACAATGAGATATGACACAATACGCTGTGCCATGATGAGATAAAGTATGATACAGTGTTATATATTGAAATACAATAAGATACGATACAATATGATAGGATACGATACAACAAACTTTATTTTGCTTTTGAGATATCATTCTTATATGGTTATGCTTTGCCAGTATAGAATGAAATATGATTCAATGTATTATGATGCAATACAATACGGTACGATATGATGCGATATGATAAAAGATACGATGCGATAAACTTTAGTTTTCCTCTAGGGAATTTCCCTGAAAGTATTTTTTCTATCATTAAAATAAAATCATTTGCAACAACCCATCCAACAGCTAGCAAAGTTTGTAGAGACAAAAACATAGATGTAGTTTAGTTAATGTTGAAGTTAATGCTATTGTCCGATGTTACAAACACTTGTTCCACTATGATATTAATGCAGATTTAACACCCTTTTAGGACCATATGTTGTGTTTACAGCAGGTGACTGCTGCCATTAAGGCAGGAAAAAATTTGTATTGCAGAAGAATGTAAAATAGGCCTGTTAATAAAACAATACTTTGATCAATAAGTAAAATATCTACCAAGTCCTTTCATAGAGCTCACAAGAAAAATAAAGTTTTAATACATCAAAACAGTAAACTTGAGATTTGCAAAAGGAAGAACAAAATATTGTGCTTTTGATCATTTCCAGTGTGTTCAGTTTTGTCCTTGTGTATCCTCTCTAAAGCTTGCAGACAAAAGCAGAACAGCACAGAGAAATTCCTCAGAGTGCAATCAATTAAAGATACATAGCATACAGGATACAATGATATGGATCTGAACTCCTCTAATTTGCTCATTAAAGGTATCGTCTCCTCAGTCCTATCTGGGTCATGTCCGAGGGGATTGAGCCGAGAATACTTGGAGAATAGAAACAATTCTTCAACACCCTCCTGTTAGTAACCAGCTCTCCACAGCTGGCCAGCCCATCACTCCACAGCGGGGCCAATGTGCCTCTCTCTGCCACTTTCTCACTTTAACCACAGTGTGAAAGCCTGCACCGCTGAGCCACAGAGGCTGCAGGCAGAGCAACAGATGGGAGACGTCTTCTCCAGAGCCCCAGCCCTGATCCTTTTTAGCCTCCTAAAATCACACACTGATCTCAGTGGGACAAAATCACTTTGTGTGCTGCATGTCCAATCGTGGATCTGGGTCTGTGTGTTTGTGGAACAAGCTTGCAGACCCCGCTGCAGTCAGCAGATAGACCCAAATCAGATCTGCAGCCACAATCCCATTAGAAATAAGAGATCTTTGTCTGAGGCTTGGCCCCAATCCAGGCCTGCTTAGTGTGCATGTGCGCGTGAGCATGTGTGTTCAGAGCGATGAGTATATGACCTGTTGGCTTGGTATTAGCGAGCATTACTCAGGGTGATGATTCAACATTCCTGCCTGATTTTTTTTTTTGGCTGGCACAGCACTTGGACCAGTCACTTCAAGCAACATCAACAGAACAGCAGCTATTTAATGCACTAGCCGAGCTGTCACAGCACTGTTTATATTGTACCATTACCAGAAACAAACACTCAAAGTGATGCAGAATACATTAAAAGTTTATCATAAACACAGAAAACCCTCAAGAAAGCATCAAAAGACTGTTTTTATGCCCTTTTTCTTTGTGACTTGAAAGTATTTGACATCTTTCTAATTTTATTAACACGTTATTAGAAAGAAAAGTAACTTTGACATCAAAAAGATGATGTTTTAAATGGTTAAATTGAATAATAGTTTGAGAAGAAGTTAGCCGTACAGGTAAATCAAAAGTAAAGTATCATTCTCTTCTAATAAAAGTTTGAAGAGAGGACTCACAGGGCAGGAGTTTGCTGTGAAGGTTGGCAGACGAGGAGCTCATGTTGCCAGAGAGTTGTAACAGGAAACAGAGATAATGAAGCAGAGCTGATGGGTGTGTGATAGCAGGTCAGCGGAGAGGCTGCCGATCATCTCCCTCCTCCTCTAGAGCTCCTCTGTGACTGATGCTGAGGGTCTCCCTGCTGCTCTCCTTACAACACTCCCCTCCTTCTTCTCCTCAGCGGTGCTCTGAGACGCTCAGCGGAGGAGAGAATAAGTTTGAGGCTCCGTGGAGTCGACCAGCTGACCAATGACAGGGGGGAGGGAGGAGCTGAGGGAGGAAGGGATTGGGAAGAAGGAAGGGGGGATGAAGGGATTTTATGTAACAGAGTGGAAAATACCAAGGAGAGTCAGACACATGCCTTTGTTATTTTTGTCTTCTTACACCCACTCCACCCTCCCTTCCTCCTTTTATGTCTCTTGTTCCCATGTCCTTTTTGTTTTGTTGCCTTTGTTTAAAAAAAAGCTCTTTTCTGTGTCAGGAGATGACAGCATTTAAGTATCTTCCTGTCATATCTAAGCACATTTAGTAATGCTGAATGATTTTCATTATTCTTTTGAAGGAGAGTATATCCTGCTTGAGTGAAACTGTATCAGACACAGGCACGTTTCCTGGGGCTTCAAGGGGCAACTCAAAAAAATTGTAATATCATGAAAAAGTTTGTTTTTGTCTGTTTTAATTCATGAAGTTAAAACTCCATATAATCTAGATTTATCATTTAAAGGAAAATATTTCAAGTCTTTTTTGTTTGAATGTTGACGATTACACTTACAGCTCACAAAAAAAATCCACTATCCTAAAATATTTGAATATCACAAAACATCAGTCAAAAAAGGATTTATAATACAGAAATGTTGACATTATGGAAAATTATGATGATTTATGCACTCAGTAATTGTTGGAGCTCCTTTTGCACAAACTACTGCATCTATGTGACATGGCATGGAGGCATGTCTGTTGAGATTCTCTCCAGCTGCGGTTTCCAAAGTGGACCACAATGGCAGAGAAATGATCCAGTTGTTTTTGTCCTTGGCCCAGTTGAGATGCTTATAACATCTGTGGTTCAGGAGTGGAATGACGCTACGAACATGACTCTTGTAGCTCATTTCCTGGCCCCGTCTGTATGTAGGGGCTCGTGATCTACTGACTCCAGCCTCGGCCCACTCCTTGCAAAGCTCCCGTAAGTTCTTGGATCTGCTTTGTTTGACAATCCTCTGAAGGCTGAGCTACGGTTGAGCTAATCTCTGTTGCTTCAGCACCTTTTCTTACCACAATCTTCCCTTCCAGTCAAATCTCCATGAATATGCTTTGATACAGCCTCAGAGAACAGCCTGCCCTTTCAGCAGTGAGCCTCAGTGGCTTACCCTTCTTGTGGGGATGACAATGATTGTCTTCTGAACATTTGCTAAGTCAGCAGTCTTCCCCATGATTGTGGTTGTGTGTGTTTGATATTTAGAGATTGTCTATTTTTGTTAGCTAAAGCCGCATTAATCAAGATTAAAACAAAAGAGTCATTGAATGTTTCCCTTTGTTTGAGATGAATCTAGAATACATGGAAATGTAACTTTAAATTAATCACAGGGGAAAAAAATGAACTTTAACATATCATATTTTTACAGGATACACCAGTCTTAAATTACTAATAAGGGACCATGAGGGAGTAAAAAAGCATCAAAATATTTTGATAACTCAAAAAAACATCCCTGGGTAGGACCCCTTGCACCAACAGCAACCTCTAAGCCTCTGAAAAGACCCTTAAAATACATTTATATCAAGCAGATTAGTTTGGTAAATTCCTTTAGATGTGTTTAAAGAAATAACTACTGTATTAAAGTGTGTTCAAATGGCATGCAGTAAATTAACTGTTTGATTGATGGTAGGAAAATGGATATTGCACCAATAGCTAGCATTTCTATCTCATTTTTATAAGTTAGACCTGGTCACATGTTTAGACATTTAGATGTGGGGCATTGGGCCTCTTTATATTTCGTGTATGGGGGTTTCTAGCTATGTATGTGCTCCCTGGAAAGTCAAAGCATGCTGCCTGACTAACCCAGGGAGCATCTTTTGAGCAGAGCCTTCTCTGCCAAGTAAAACTGTAGATCTATTTTGCACTGAAATAGTAAAATGTATCACAAGAGTGTTCCTGACTGAATTATATTTTGGCTCAGTTTTGGTAATTTTTCAATTTTTCATGATACATACTTGGATCTTACCATATGGGAAGACATAATGCTGTTTTTTTTCAATGCAGTGTTAGACTTATGTATGAATCCAATTTTTTTCCTTTCCTTTCTCCCATGTCCTGAAATGTAGTAATTTTGGAGAGAGAAGGTTTGCACCCAACGGTGTCAACACAAAACATCCAACTGGTGCAGGTCAACAGTGACAGATCAACAAGTGGAGGTTGGACAGCCGAACCAGTTCAATAACATTAAATCTACACTGTGTGTTTTCAGGATTTTGTGTTTATATTGTTGTGTTGGAGAGGAGGCGCTTTGTGTTTTCACTTCCACTGCAGGCTGATTGGTGAGGGAAGGAGCGCTGGGCAGTCACAGCTGCAGTTCAGCAGCCATCTAAACTGCAGCCAATCATTGGGCAACAAAGATCTTCTCTTTACCACCTCGTGTTTAGCCTTCAGATGCCAGAATATCTCCTTAGCTCCATGAGTGGTACCCAGCTCTCTAAACCCCACATCCAATGTGCTTTACAAGTGATCTTTTTCTGTGATTTTTTTAAGTTTATTACACTGTTTTCCCTTTTTTCTTGCAGAGCCTCCTACACCCTGCCAGTGCTTCTGGCTGCCACCAGCCAGCTAATTCACCTTTGTTTGCGCTATTATTACTTGTAAATAAACTCCTTCCATCTGCAACCTTGGCTCAGGCTCTGCTTCAGCAATGTGTCACAAAATAGGCCTCAATGGCTAAAAAAAATGTTTAGCCATTAGGCAAAAGAAGGCAGTTGCTCAGGGCCTGATGCTACAAGGGGCTATAGGCAAGGGTCTGCATTCAGCTGTGAGGGCTACAACAAAAAAATTCCAATATTTAAGAACAGTATTTAGAATTGATTTGTGCATAATGTATAGTATGACAATGATGTTTTAGACTATCTAAAACATCATAATTTGCTCCACTTCTATCAGACTTATCAAGCAAGTCACACTTTTCCTGCAGACTAATTCATTGAGTTGTAGAGACTTTGAGTTTTATTGTTACTCATGCAAGAGGTGACAATATCTTCTTAACTTGCAATGACTGCTTTAAGCAAACTGAAGAAAGGCCAAATATTGCACTTTGCCTGGGGCGTAACTATCCCTGAGTTCAGGGCAGAAGAGATAGCTGATTTTAAGTAGTTCTACTCAGAGGTGCTAATGATGACCTAAAGGTATCACTGCAAACTCACAAGCCAAAATGTGATGATAAGGCTGACCCATAATGTTCTTGCCTCCTTTTCCCCAGAGGAAAATTAAGTCTCTTTAACTGATTCCAGTGAACCTGGAGCAGACCATAACAATGCTATGAAGGCTATTCTTGTCCCTAATGGAAAATCCATTACACCATGACACAAAAGATGTTACAAGGCTGTAAATAAACAGACTTTAAGTCACTTTAAATCCTACTGAAGGGGTTCAGCTTCATCATGAAGGAATTGTGTCCTCATTTGAAATTAGCTGTAGTGTTAATATCCAACTTCAGTGGCCAAACACAGTTCCATATATTTGTGACATTCTCTCTGTGAAAGACTCTAGCTTAATGTTTCAAAAAAATGGGTTAAACTTTAGGTTAGTATTTAGGGTAGCTAAGGGTTAAGGTAAGGGTCAGACTACGAAAAGTTAAGTCAGAAACCTGACTGGCCAGAAGTATTTACAACATGTTTAATAAAGCCAAGAAAACAGTCTGCTTACAAGAAAAACAACGCAGGAAACATAGCTAAGGCTAAAGCTAATGAAGCTGTGCTAGCTAAGTAAACTACTTGGTTGGGGGGGGTGGGGGGGCAGATTTTTAAAGACATTTGTCCCTCAAATCTTAATATTATAATTATTACTTATTCTGTCTACTATGTACTAACAGTCAATATTTTAATTTGGCGGAATTCTCCCTTTGGTTCTATAATTCTAGCTCAAACACGAGCTAGCCTCCTCGCCTCCTTCCTGTAGTTGCACGCGCTCAGCTCCAGCAGCGGATGCACGGACTCACTGAGATGCTACTGAGAGACTACAGAGCATGAAGCTTTTCTTTCAAACATGTAAATATGAAATACAACAACTTACACATCTTTATGCACCTGCTTAAAACATTTACTGTCACTAATTGGGTTGGCTAAGCCCTCTGCTTCCCTGGTTTGTAACTTGTTTAAACAGCTTTCTGTGCTGTATTGATAAAGCGAGGTAAGCACTGAGTAAATCATGAGAGCATTCAGAGGAATAGCAGTTAATTTTCTCAACACTAAACCAGAGGAAACAGGTAGAGTTGTGTTATAGTTTCAGGTCAGGATCAGTGAAATATCTTCATCTGTAAAACTTCACAAAGCACCAGATTTAAAGAATGAAAACTCAGGACGATGTGGGCTATTTTAAGTGAGATATATACCCCTACCCTTTATGTCTTAATGTGACAATAATGTGGTTTAAGTCGCAGAAAAGGACCCAGATAATTTGCTCCAAGTAAAAGCCATGCATTGAAAATTTGATTGATAAAATAGTTACCTGGAATAACCAAAGAGATAAATTACTCATGCAGATTGTCTTATACCAGAGCAAAATGGCTTTAATTTCTTATTGTTTGTTTTTATATTTTGCATTATTAATGTGAATCTGAAAAGTATGTACTCCAGATATGTCAGTGCCTGAAAACTGTTCTTTATTTCTGTTGAAGTGCATGTTTCACTTGCAGCAGGTCCTAAATAAAGTGTTATTTCCTCTTTTCTTCAACCATTTTAGACCAATCAGAGGTGGATACGGGGGTGATGTCATCAGCGAGGTAAAGGTGCTGATCTGGGTGAGGCAGGTGAACATGGAGGCCTGACAATGACAACATGATGACGATGTGAGCTAAAAGCTGTTGCTTCAGCTAAAACTTTACCGGCTGTTGTGTGTGATTAATTCATTATGACTTTGGTGATGGATCAGGTGGAATTGATCTTCTCAGTGAAAACTATAAAAAATGGGGATAAGCAGAAGGGATTCATCATTATTTAACTCAGGTTTTCTTAAAACATTAACAACCCTCAGAATATCTGTGGAGGCACAGAAATATCAGAGAGGCACAGAAATAAAATTTCCTGAAATATGATACCGCTTATGCTGTTGAAAACATAAGTTTCAATATTCTTTCTTTTTCCAAGGACCCTCTAGACCAGGGCTTTTCAGTTAGTTTGGAAAGTGGCCAGTTTCTGAGAAAGGATTCATATGAAGGACCTGAGAGATATTTCATATCACACAATCTATGTAATAACTGTCATAGACTCAGTTAATTTAAACTGTTATATTTCTCATCCATAACAACCTTCTCAGTTGATTCAAACACATGTCTTCATGGTCTTTGTAGCTGTAAACAGCTCTTTCTTTTGGCCTAAAATCCACACTTGATGTGATGCTGGTTTAGCTCTCTCATTTTTCTGTACAAGCCCCAGAAGAGGGTCATGTCTTTACTCTTAATTGTTGTCCTAAAATGTCTTCTCAAGTTGTATTATTCGCACATTAATGCACAGACACAGACCCACACAGACCCAAACAACTGACCACAGTTCTCCATCCTTTGTTCTCTTTATCTGCTTTTTGTTTCGTTTAAAGCAGAAGAGACATCTTTTTTGGCTTATAAAAAATGTGTGTGGATCATCCTGAAGGAAAATAGTCCACTTAAAATGGCATTGGGGGTGTAACCTGGCCCCAGGACCTTCATATGAATAGCCTGGCTCTAGACCCCAACTCTAACTTATTCTGTTGAGCTGCTGCTTCAATAAACCCAAGTCCTAAAAAAGAAGGTACATTTTTCCTCAGTGAGGAAGTGTGATTTTACATGACATTTTCTTCCTGTCAGAGATGTCTTTATAGACTCATATTACCCCAGATGAGGTTTTAGAAGGTCCTCAAAGTCTCTGAAAAATCTGAAATCAAACAATGCAAAAACAATGCAAAACAATGCTCCTTTTCCAAAAGCAAATTCCCACAAAACAGTCTCTTGAATTAGAAGATAAAGTTCATCATCAGACAGTCTATAGGCCCTGGACTCCACCTAGTGGACAAAAGACAAAACTTGCACCTCTTCCAAGCTGGACCTGCTGATTACACAAGATTTGCATGCAGAGGCTTCACAAAGCAGCATTACATCATCCCCACCTTCTTCCAAAACACTACATCGACATTTTGAACTGGGTTTTTAGCGTGTGATGCTTCAGTCACAGGAAGTTTAGGTTGGTGGTGTGAGTCATTTCAAGAGATTTTGAGTGAGCAACAACAAAGACAGAAACTTGTTCATCAGTGTTAATAACTTTTTTGACTCAACTGTAAATATTTTTTAATCTTTAGGACATTTTCAGTCATCTTTATGAAAATGACTCCATGATATTCTTCAAACGCAGACCCAAATGTATGAAAAACTGCCAGTGCTTACATTTCAAAGCTCATAAGCAAAGAAACTTTCACTACTGAAACTCACACTTTGTGTCTGTGCCAAGCTGAAAGGTGAAACTTCAAATACAGGCTGTCAAGTAGCAGTTGGGAAGTGGTGGGAGTAAGTGGTGATTTCTATCAATAAAAACACACTCTGTAAATGTCAGTGGTTGTTGTGGTTTCGCCTTAATGTGCCGCTCGAAACAAAGATGCAGCATCTTGCCGTGCTGTGAGCTTTGTGCAGCATGTATGTTTGTGTGTACATCAGAGGACAGAAACGAGAGAGAAAACAGAGAGTTGGATAAAGAGAGAGAAAGAGTGGGCAGAGGAAGCCTGGTGTGACTCAAAGTGAGAAATCCTCTTCACCTCAAACTAAATTCTGCGTGGGTTGCTTCATGACTGGGGGTTCACCTGCTGAGGCCCTGCAGAATCAATAGCACAGACCTGGGCAGTTGTGCTGCTGAGACGGCCGTGAAGCAAGAAGCCAAGTCTTCCTTTTCTTGTGCATTTAAAACAAGATGAAAGGAGGCAAGAAAGCAAAGCAGGAGAGAGACGTATAGAAATGGAGCAGGCAGGCAGCATGGCGTGGGTGAAGGGACAGTGTTTATGTTGTCTGCAAGATTATGAAAGGGCTTCCTTTTTTTGATGATTGGCTGGAGTACTTAAAGCTGACCTTTAAACACTTTGAAATAAGCAATTACAGGATGTTTCAAAGCATTCATGCTGTTTGCCATCTCACTTGTTCAGGATGAAACATTATTAGTCCATGTCTGCCCACTGAGGTGAGAAAAGCAGGAAGTGAGATTAGCTAGGTGTGTAGATTGCACATATGATAGTGAGATTTCTGTGCTGCAGTTTTTTTTCCCTCATGTGTGTCTAGGCTGCATGGTCTAAAGCAACGGTTTCCCGCCCTCACTACACCAGGCAGAGCGCCAGAGCCATCAGGCGGTCATACGCCTACCATCAGCTGAGGAGTTGCACAGCAGTCTCATTTCTAATTATACACCCAACAACAGAGAGCGATGGAGAGAGGGGTGGAAATATGGAGGGAGAGAGAGAGGAAGAGGAGTGTGATTACAAATGGAAGAGAGGCTGAGAGTGCTACTCAGCAGCAAACACAGGGTGAACAAGTTCAGATGCACGCGAGAGAAAGAAAGTAAGAGAGGATGAGGGAGAGACATGAAATGTGTCTGAGAAAGGTTAACAGGACTGACTGACTAAGTAGAGTGGGAGTGTAAAATGTAAAAAGCGAGTAGGAGGGAAAAGAGAGAGAGAGAGAGAGAGGGGAAGAGGAGAAGAGAAAAAGGAGGAGAGCGTGTCTGATAGACAGTCTGTCTGGATGCTTCTGATCACTCTGCTCTGTTGTTGCCATTTGCACCTGCAGACTGGAAGCCAGACAGGTGTGAGAGAGTCTGTGAACATGGAGGGACGAGCTTTGTGAAGGTGGATGCACAGAGAAACAGATCCATGGACAGATGGATGGAGGAGCATGTACAGTAAGTAAGTCTGAAGCTTCTCTCTTGATTTCTCTAGCATGCTCCAGTAATGATTTATGCATTAGTCTGACTGTAAATGCATGTCTGAGGAACTCTTTGCTTTCTGTGGGAATCTGCACCGCAGCCTAAATTTGCTTGTATTGCGCTAAAGCTCCACAGATAGAAACATCAAGCTGACTAAGTGCAATATTGTCACTACTGATATGCAAATAATCCCATCCTCTGAGCAGATTACCATAATCATGATGACACCAAGCACACCAAACACTGCTGTGCATTCATGACATACTTCCTGTCGTGAACTCATCACCTCATATGGCTGTTGAGGCTGTGCAGCATGACAGCGTGGGGCCTGTGTGGGTCATGATCTGATTGTACCTGTGTGTAAGTAAGACGCTCATCCATCCAGGCCATTTGGATGAATTTGCATTTACACTGCAGGCATTTAGCAGACAAACACTTGTCTATTTATGTCTCATGGTATAATGCTGCACAGGAATGTCAGTGTGCAGCATTATAGGAAGCTGCTCATATCAGAGACATGCCTGTCAGGCACAGAGGTTCATTCAGCGGCGGTGCTCGGCTGTGATGATGACATAATATAGGGCATTGACATGAGCTTTGCATTGACAGGCTGTAAAAGTCTTCCCGTCCCTGCATGACTTTGTGTGAATAATGTGTGCATAGTCTTTGAATAATAAGAGACACTCTTGTTTGTGTGTGTGTGGCCTCAAGGTGCTTATATTTAGCCCTGTCTATGAACTGACTCACTACTGTGCGTGCATTTAAGGTGGATGATTATTTTCAACAGCTCGAGGTGATGGGTGTTTGACACCTGCACCCATGAACTCACAGAATGAACACTTTTCCTGGTGGAAAAAACTTGACTATAAATGATTTCAGCTCTGTGATAAAAACCTAACATCTAACTTTACACCCACCCCCAACCATTTACTTTGCATTGTCCTCACTACTCTCAGTGCAGTACTTTGTTACCATAGTAACTTTTTTAACAAAGAAATAGCGAGATGTCCATCAAATATGGCAATTTGTGGTTGGAATGCGATCATTTGAAGGAAGTGGGGAAGTTGTTATTGATGTGCGGAGGGGATGTTTGCAGGCAATGATCTCAGTGGGTGGCACAGTCAGAGAGAGAAAAAGTTCTGTCATCTATCAAGAAATACATGACAGACTGTGAAAGAGTTTGATTTTTCTTTGTAAACATAAAAAATGCCCTTATAGGGAGAGTGAGGTAAGATGAGCCAGTTTGAGCTTGTTGTCCTCAAGGTCAGGAAAAACACGACAAAAATAGAATGTAAACAAGACCCCTTATTTCAAGATCTCTGCTATCAAATGAAATCTTGAAGCATGAATCTACCACAAAGCTGTCTGAAAATATGAGTCAGTGGGTAAGTTGAGACATTATAGGGTAAACTGAACACCCGAGTTGTAAGTTCAAACCTTAGCGATAAAAGTATTAAGAAATAGTTTCACAGTTATGAACCTGTCAGAACCACCCACCAGTTAGTTTCAAGACCAGTGAACAATCAAAACAGTCAATGACCAGTCATTGAGGTCAGGGGCAATGAAGTGTTTCTCCCTCTCTGCAGTTTCTCCAGCCTTTTGTACAGTGTACATTTTAGAACATCCTCAGGCCTCAGAGTGAGGTGTCAGGTGTCAAATGAAACAGCATCAGGTCTCAGGAAAAAAGGTGTCAGGAAATTAGGTGTCAGGTCTCAGGAAAAAAAGTGTCAGGAAAAAAGGCGTCAAGATAAAAGGCGTCAGGTCTCATCAAAAAGGTGTCAGGAAAAAAGGTGTTAGGTCTCAGGGAAAAAAGGCATCAGGAAAAAAGGCGTCAGGTCTCAGGAAAAAAGGTGTCGAAAAAAGGCATCTGATAAAAAAGCTGTCAGGAAAAAAGCCGTCAGGTCTCAGGAAGAAAAGGCGTCCAAATAAAAAGGCCTAGGGAAAAAGGGCATAAAGTCTCAGGAAAAAAGCCATCAGAAAAAAAGGCGTCTAGTCCCAGAAAAATAAGCCGTCAGACAAAAGGCATCAGGTCTCAGGAAAAAAGGTGTCAGAAAACCGGGAAATAAAATAAGATAGAATTTACACATTAGTTCTAGGGAATAAAAGGGGGTCAGAAGTGGTCAATCTTGTAAAGTGATGATGCAAAGATAAGGAGCAAATGCCCTCCTATTGGTAGACGTCAGGATTCACGTTCAGGGTTCATGGGTCAGGGTGTCAAACTAGACAACGATGTGAAAGAAATTCTGTCATACTAGTCCTGTTGAATTGTGGCCATGGGGCGTCTTGGACGCGTCATTAATTATGTCAAACCACAAGATCGTTTGTTGTTCCTGACTCTCTAAATTGGGCCCGAGAATTGATGTTGAGCTGCGACTTTGTAATCGGGCTTAAATCTGGCTGAATTCGTGTAGTCTGTGCTGGCCTTAAGATAACAATAATAATTTAGAGTTAAAAGTGCACTTTGGAGACGCAGATGGCCTAGCGGATAGGTTGCACCCCATGTTAGTGGAATGGCCGGGTTTAGGTCATTAGGTCAGGCTCCTATCCCATGTCTCTCCCCCACTCTCTAATCCCTGTTTATAACCCTGTACATTGTCCTCCTCTCTAAATAAAGGCATGACAAGCCCACAAATATCTATATATTTTTAAGTACACTTTAAAATGTCACAAAATAACACTGAATCAAACACTTTAAGAGAACCCGGAATCCTTCATAAATGTACAAACTCAGGAAACTTGTTAAATTGAACACTGGGAGATCACTTACCACTGAAGATTTTTTTGTGTAGAGTTAACTTGTTTTCACAGAAGGGTAAAATTTCCACGCAATTGAGAGCAATTTTGAAACTGATCAGGGTTTATTAACCTGAAGTGTTAAATGTATACAGTGTAAGTGTGTGGTTTATAGTATTTAGAGATAATTTAACTTAAGATTTTTACAAAGTAGGGAAGAGTAAATTTAACAACAATTCCAATTGGGACCAAATACACTCCAGTGAAGTATTAAATTTGACTCTTTGACTGTTGTTGTAACACTGCAAAAATTATTTTATAACAAGTACAAAAATAGCTACAAATGTAGCAACGAAGATTTACTTGTTAAGTGTATTAAAATTAGTGATGTTCCTCTGTGAATCATTTCCAGTCTCATTAATAACTTTTCACACTTCAGAGACTTAAACGCTCTTAAATTCCTTGTGGTGTTGACTTAACTTACCCCATGGCCTTTGGCTTATTTTTCCTTACAGCTACCATTTTGGAAAATAAGGGCCAGCTTAGTGATTCAGCCCAATCTGTAGCTAAGTGATTATATGGATTTATATGTTATTAATTAATCTGACATGCCAAATAGTGTTCCAGATATCCATTGCATGGCATATATTGAACATTCATCTGAGAAACCTTCCAGACAAAGCCTTCAGGAAGGGCCGGACTTTGCAAAAAAAATTATTCATTCATTACGAGCCAATCAGAGCAACAGAACAAAATGTGGTAGTAGGCATGTGTGGATCCAGTTGTAACATGAGCTACCAGGCAGGCACTGCCATAGTTCACGTACAGTGAAGCTTGTTGGTGGATAAAACTCATGCTGAGGCCTGGTCGGGAGGAGTGCAAAGACATCTTCTCTGCCAAGAAAGGCTTTCAGTGGGACCTTGCTCTTGTTTAGATAAAGAAATGTGGTCAAGTTCTAATAAAACTGCTTCTATAGCTACATTCAAGCTAATCTTAACACCGACAGCAGCCATTGCTATCAGCTTCCAGGACAACTAAACCACACCAATAGCTACTGCCTTGTTCTCCTTAGTTGTCACTGATTGGCCAGGCTGATTTTCAGACCTGGCACAGTCGTTTCAGATTGGAGCTCTGCAGGATGGATTTGCCTGATGACAGACATGGAATCTGGCCAATCCTTCAGTTTTACAAAGTTAAATTCACAAACGTATATTTTTTAAGGCCTGGATAAATTTGCTTTGATATAACTGTCATTTTTCCTGACACTTAGAAAATTTACTTTAAAAGGTGAAAAGCAGTTTTTGTGTTAAAAAGTACTTACCACACCTCACATGTGCTTCTCTCCAACACAGCAAGATAGAAATGATGGATACTTCCTGAATTCATGGTCACATGATCAAACCTATGCACAGTTGCCTAGACCAGTTCTCAGCTGGTGTGATGTGCCTTGAGGGAAGTCTAAGTATGCTGTGAGAACTAGATACTGGGGATGGGTTAACTAACCCACTGGCTCATCTTACTCCACTCTGCTCTATTTGTTTGTTCTCCTTTCAGATCATGACCTGAAACCACCTCTTCAGCTTCTGCAGTAGGACATGCAGTGCCAGTTTGAGTGAAAGCCAGCGTGAGCCAATGAGCTTCATTAAAAACCCAGCTTTAGTCCCAGGCAGGGACAGCCTCCCACTCAAGAAGAGGGACCAAAGACCAAGCCCCCCACCTTTGCTCCAGCAGCAGCAGCAGTGTGATGCTGCAACATTCAAAGCCCCCTTCCCCTACAGGGGCCATGGTGACTTTAAGACCAAACACACCAGCCCCTTCCAGCCCATACCAAGGCGGGTTCCTGCTCTGTACCAGCCCTGGATGCACACGTCGCCCAGGTCCAAACCTCACGTCATCTCTGTGTTCAGGCAGCATCACGGCTGGGCAGAGTGGAGAGATTTTAACCCTCTGCAGCCAAGATGGGATTTTCCTCACCATTATGAGCACCAAAGCCACCTGTCGCCCACACCTGCACTACACCCACACCACATCACTAGATTCAACCCAGTTAATGATGGTTTCCAGAGGGTGGGTGGAGGATACGGCTGGGAGCAGCTGAAGACAATCAGAGACAAGAGTTTTAACACAGAGAGGCAGAGTAACGGTAGGAATAAAGGACCGTATCTGAGGAGGAAAAAGGTTGCATATTTTCCCAGGGTTGAGAAAGTGAATTCTCCATTCTTAAGCACACGTTTACCTCAGCAGTCTACCTCTGAGGAAGTTCCCCTGCAACAGGATGGGTTGCACAAATCAACAAAAGCTGTCAAACATCCTGGAAATTCCTCTACAGGAGATTCCCCCAACACCGACTCAAACAACGCATTCACTTCCATGAAGGAGGATGAATCCAGATCCTCTGAGCAGCCCTCCGTGTCCTCGTCCTCCTCTTCTAATCAATTTCCGTGGCTGCTCCCTCACTTTGCAGCTGGATCTCTGATCGAGCTCAGAGACGGGCGGTTGAGGAAGGTGGAACACCTGCAAACAGAGGACTTCCTGCTGGGATCACTGGCCTGTCCAGACCTGTGTTTAAGCTGCTGCACCGTGCAGAGCATCTCTCCTTCATCCGCCTCCACCTCCATCTCACGTCTGCTCATTCTGCTTCATAACCAGCAGTCACAGGTGAGGAACAATGACTGGGTGGTAGTCATAAATGGCTGTCATTATTCCTGAAATAATATAGTGTTGTATTCATGTTATAGGGGAATATATATACATAAACACATATATTCTTTAAACTTGATATTCTAGCTGTTTGAAGCAGAGCCACCATAAAGTGGTGAAAAAAGGAAAAGCTTTCCATGGCCCAGTAGAATGAAGGATGCCATGGAAAATAGAAACAGGATTCATCCGTTTCAGTGTCATTCCAAAACCTAAATATTCATTTTAACTTGCAAAAGCAATAAAATAAACATGTTATTCAATGTTAGCTGTTTCAAAAGCAAAAACCTTCACTTCCTTTTTAAGTGGTGCAAGCTTTTATTTCTTCATTGACATAATGGGCTTCCAGTCTGGTCCAGTAATGTCACAGTGTTAGCTATGTCATGACTTGCGCAGAAGTTGGGAGGACATTAAATGCTAACACCAGTTGCAATTTTGCAGTAAAACTAAATGCCACTCTTAGGGGCCTTGTTCTCTTCAGCTGACACTTATTGGTCCATCAAACATATGAGATTGGAGCTTTGCCAGATGAATCTGCCTGATGACAAACATGGAATCTGGTCAGTCCATCAGCTTTGCAAGGTTTGCTAACATAAATGGTGTTTATAAATCATAAAATCAGTAATAAGGCATCTGTGGCACCAAATGATTTGTGACATTGAAACTCAAAGTACTGTCTTGCTCTTTATGTTGTAAATATTCAGTCTTTAATTCTGTGAAGCTTAAATTGCTTCACATTGAAATAAACTTGCCTTTAATTTTCTACCATGACACTGGCAGAAAGACATTATAAATTGAGTCAAACAGGACTAAACTATGTAAAATGCCATCAGAAAACTGTAAATGTGAAAATGCATTGTACAAGTCTTATGGAGCAAATTAGAAATGGGTTGCTGAAAAATTAAGCTAACGCAGAAGTGCAAAAAAGTGCAATTCCCTAAATGGCCATACCAATTAAAAAAGAAATATGGCCCACATTAAAAGGACTGCATTGATGGTACTGTTGCACCAGATGGAGTTTTTAGCTCTATCTGGTGCTACATTGCTAATAGTGTAGACAAACATTTTGACAATAAAAATGTATTGGTGTTTTTTTGATGAACAAAAATATTTGACAGCACTGTAAAGGGGAAATGAATTAACAGACAAAATCATAATGATATCTTGATGTATAACACCCTGATGGATTACAGGAGAAAATGGAGTTCCTTTGCTTCACCTCAAAGTCCGATTTACAAAGCATAACACGGTAATCATCTTCAAGAATTAACACTCCTATAAAGTTTGGCAGCTTCATGCAGTTTGCTCTTGTTTTTTGTCTGAATGTGGAGATGAGCTGTCAGTGCCTCACCTCTCTCTCAGGGATACCTAAAATCTGGCTGGCCTCCCCAAAAATCATTTAAATGATTGGCTATTTGTCTTCCCAGCCTTTTAAGCATATCCAGTCACGAAGCATATCATAACAGACATTGCATTGGTTTTACTTACTTGAATATCCTAAAAGTGAAGTGAAAGAAAGTGGTCCCACCATCCTGTATGTGGCCCATCATGAAAAAGGTTTGGACACCTCTGCTCTATGCCTTCAGTGGGACACACTGTACATCTGTTTTGATTTTATGGAGGAGAAAATGAATGAATGAAAGCCCACTTAAGCTCTGGATTTGACATAAGATTGACCAAAAGTTAGTTTGGGCAGTGTTTTTATCATACAGATTGCCACAGACTTTTTTCTCTTTTTTATCGCAGAACCAAATACCTTCACCCCACATGTCCTCTTCCCTGGATATCAGAATTTGAAGAATTTGTATTGCAGCGATTGACCATTGAAAGAGCTCTGTCTTTCCCTCAAGTGGGCATGGTTCTGGCTCAATAAACAAACACACAAAATTCCAGAGCAGCTTTTTTAAGATTTATTGTTTTTAATTGCTTTTATGTGGCATAGTTTTGGAAAGTGGGACAGAAAGAGTGAGAAATGACATGCAGGAAAGGAGACATAGCCTGGATATGAAGCTGGGTGGCCATCTTCCAGGACTGCAGCCTCCATACGCAGTGTACAGAGTTTCATGTCTGCTGTTTGCATTGACTCAGACTTTGTTGTCCCAGAGGGTGATTTCAATATTCACACAGATAACCCCACGGATGCAATGCAAAAGAACTTTCACATATCATGGGCAATTTGGGACATCCTCAGCATGTAACAGGGTTAACACACAATAAGAGACTTATATTAGATGTAATTATCCTAAAAAGACTACACATTTCTGATGTAGAAGTGAGCAATATAGCTTTGTCCGATCATTTCTGCCCTTCCTTTAAAATGAGCATTCTCACTGACTCAGGCAACGTAAAAACGGAGCTAATTAGAAAAAGTTTTATTAAAAGAAAACATTTTTGCTTTATTCAGCCAGGCTTTTACACCCACACCAGCTCTGCATTCAGTTTCTGTCAATGACCTTGTTAATTCCTTCAGTTCCAGAGTTTTGAGTGTTATTGATAATATCGCCCCCATGAAAACCAAAGCTGTGTCTGGTAAGATAAAGGCCCACTGGAGAAGTGCCACACTGGTTAAAGCTCAGGAAAGAGCATGTAGACAGGCAGAACGCAGGTGGCATAAAGCAAAACTCCAAGGTTATTATGATATTTATTAATAGAGACTCTGCATCTATTACTGAGAGTTAGAACATGCACGGCAGTTCTCTAATTCTCTGAAATTATTAACCAATATAAGAATAGTGCACGTTGCTTTTTTCAACATTGCTGACAGACTGAAACTCATCAGCATTAGTACCTCATAAACATTTAATTCATGTTAAAATATCAAGAGAAAATAACATTGCCACCTGTGTCTCCATAAACTCCTGACAGATTTGAACAGTTCCACCTCCTAGATCAGCTACTGCTCATCACCTCAGGCAAGCTACCTGCAGCCTCAACACTCTGCCAGATACCTTTAAAAAACAGCTTAGCATTAGATTAGATGCATTTTTATTATTAGCTGAATTACAGCTGTCTTCAGCAGGGGTGTAGCTAGGGATTTGGGGCTCCCAGAAAGAATATTATACAGGGCCCCTCTTAACCAGCTAGCCAAGCAACAAATGTTCCGTCATTTTTACAACTATCAGTGCATTTAAATGTATTTTTGAACCGTTATTTCCAGATTTATGAGCAATATTTCTACAGTGGTTAAATTAAATTTATTTGCATTATTTTACAGCTCTGGACTTTACCATTTGGACATTATTGAGGAAGGAGCAGGGGACCCCCAGTATTTTATTTCACTCTGTCTGATACAAATTTCAGTTTGTGACCAATTCATTTAGTTGCTTTTGATTCAATAATGACACTAATTACTAGGAAAAAAAATTCAGTCAGGTGTCATTCCATCTGCAGTAATTACCACTGTTATTAAACCTATTAAACCACTTTTAAAGGAGACCAACCTGGATGCCTCAGTCATAACTGTAGGCCAATAATGTGTCAAAACAGTCTTTTTAACGTCTTTCAGTCTTGCTTTTATCCACACCCTAGTACTAAGAAAGCCCCTCTAAAGGGGGTTGAATGACATTCATCTGAGCAGTGATGCATCAAAAGTCACAGTTTTAGTTTTACTCAATTTTAGTGCTGCATTTGATTCAGATGATCACAGCAGTTCGATAGTCAGGAATGGTGGGCGGGACCTTCTAGTGCTGTACTGAATTCAAAGTTTAAAGCATATCTACCACACAGGGACTATTTTGTGTCACGTGATAGCTATGAATCTGACTGAAGAGACATAATATGGCATTACCCAAGGATCAGTTCTTGGTCCTATTCTCTTTCATGCTGCTTGCTCAGTTTCTTTAATATTACATCTCTTACCATGCTTAGCAGATGACACACAACTGTGAATGTCAGTGCCATCACATGACTACAGCCCCTTACATTCACTGAGCAGATGTATTAAAGAAATCAGTGAGCTTATGTCCCAAAATTTCCTACAGTTGATGAAGTAAAGACTGAAATAGTTATCTCTGGTCCAAAGGAAGAGATGTTAAAAGTCAGTGCTTGCCTTGACTTAATGGCACTAAAGTGTAAAAACAAAAACAAGCCTGCTTTAAATTGCTTTGTGTGTGAATGGGTTTCAATAACTACTCTTGCCTTGCCATGCCTTACAATGCCAATTCCAATGCTAACTTAAAAAGACATAAAACGTCTTTGCAGTCATTTCAAATTCCAATAGACAGGTTTCTATAGCTGTATAAATTGGCATGAGTTCAGCACTTGTAGAACATTACCGCCCCCTTGTGACCAAGTTTGGGAGTTAGATTGTAGGATCTTATTCTGTACCTATGTAACCTCCTCCTGCAGGAGATGGTGGACGTCTACGTGGAGTACCCGTTCTTTGTGCGTGGTCGGGGCTGGTCCTCCTGCAGCCCCCAGAGGACCGCGCGTCTCTGTGGCCTGCAGTGCCGCCAGCTCAGTGTGGGGGACGTCTGCCTCGCTCTCACCCCCGTCTCAGCCCCCAAGCCTCCACCATCAGCCAAGCTGGAGCCAGAAGCCTCCCCCAGGAAATCAGAGACAAGGTGTGAGTCTCTAAAGGCACAGGTTTCTTTACAGCCAAGGCAACCATCAGGGGGACGGAGGATGGAAGCAGAGGCAGGTCGGAGAAGACACTATTCTGCCCCTGAGCTGAGAGGTCCCAGGACTAAGTGTCTGTAGTGAGGAGTCTGTTTTATCATCAGGAAACAAGTCTGTCACTTTTAAGCTTTGCTTTCTTCAGCCCACATTTGCTGTATTTCTACCTCCTCACTCATTTTTTATATGCCTGACTGTCATTTCTAATCAAAGGGGGCAGATCTAAGAGGGGTGGTAAGATTAAACCCTCAGGATCCCCCAAAGTGTAGTTGTCAAATTGAGCTAGGCATGACTTTTTCTTTAGAGCTTATCAAAGTCTGTGACAAAATGGGATTCAGATCATTTAGTACATGCAAGATTTCTCATTTTATCTGGTAATCTTTAAGCAGGAAACCAAAGTCTACATCTGTATAGCCACAGGGAGCTACTTATTTAAAAAAGATCTTGTAGTTTCAGAGAATAATGTTTGGATGTTTAAACAGAGCTTTCAAATCATTACAGCGCTGACAAAATCAGCCCACGTTCCTCTAAAAGTGAAGAAAGAAACTCCCTCAGGTCCTCCCATGCTGATCAAAGTTTATCCATCTTCCTCCTTTTTATTATGTAAGACTGCTTTATGATCATAAATGAGTAGTTTGGTCTTAAAATGAACTCCTGTCTTTGATGCTAAAAGCTCCTGATATTGCATTGCTGGGGATGAGTTTCATAATGACAATCAACACCAATTCTGACTGAATCAGTGACATTTAATTTACGCTGCTACCTCTGTTTTCTATTTATGGTGACAGATATGCATAATTTGTGTATGAACAGTGTGGGCTGTATTTTAATATGGAGGCTTTGTGAGTGTCAGTGTGAATGCTTTGATTTGCCTGGTAGTGCAACAGTTGCTTTGTTTTTGTCCTTACGATTCTTCTGAAATGTCTGCCCCATTTTTCCAGAGTGGAGATTTTTGTTTCTTTCTCTAAAAGCACAATGTGATTGGTGTATGGTGCCATGTATCAGCAGAAATGTCCTCCATGGTGTTCACCACTGACTGTGTAAAAAGATGGATGATATGACAGGGCCCCAAAAGTGAAGTCAAAGCATCCGGAGCTCCCCCTACTGGCCGTCTGCAGCACAGGCCTTAAGCTCTATCCTGCCCAACAGATACATCAAAATACATGCCATTTTTTAGGACATGGTTTATATGATCATAGTTAGCTCTTATGGCGCTAATAGATGTTTTAGTGTTGATATTGACCACTTGAAGATGCATGAATACACATGACCAAGCTTACAGACATGACAGAAGTACAGGTGTTGACATTAAGCCTCGTGCTTTCTTAGGGTGTAGGTGTATTTTGGAGCCATAAAAGTAACAGAGAGTAGCATAACAGAATTTAAGTCACCTTGAGGGTGACAAACATGACATCAATACATTTCTTAAATTTTTCACACAATGAAACAATGTAAAATTATATTTGATTGTTGTTGTAAATTTCAAATCTTTTTTGAAAGAAACTACAAACATTGAACTGAAAAAGTTGAAGGGCCACTTAGCACTACCTCGAGTAGACTTGTTAGACTTGAGCCTTAGCCCACTTGAATAATCATTTCCCATTATTACTTTAAATATGTTAGCAGGGAAGGTTTTATGTCAAAGCCACTGCACAGTTTTCTAATAAACGGCCTAAAATAATGTCATCACTACAGTATGAAAACACCTGTTGTGTGGGGGGATATTTCAGCTTTACTTTTGCACATCAAGGGGGAAGGCATGCTGTCCATCTTTATATGTGTACACAGAAACAAGTGATAAATAAAACATGAAGACAAGAATATGATGTCACAGTAAGACCAGATATGGTGCTCTATAAACAGACTGGGTCTATGATTTGTAAAATAGCTTTGTTGCTGTTGAATAAATATGTCTTGTGTAAAGTTTCTTTATTTATATTGAATGCTCTTGAAACATTTATTTACAAGCAATTTCAACAGTCAGTGAGGGGAACCTTTACAAGGACAGATGATGTCTGTTAGTCTCCACATATTTAACTTCTTCACTCTAACAAAATAAAGTTACTTTTTCCCTCTGCAGCTCTGATACATCATGCAGCTGCAGTTTGAGGTGATGGTGCACATCCTGATGTCCGTCTCACTGAATGAATCACTGACATTTTGCATGCTGTATTCCTCTCACAGACCATGTCTGCATCCAGAGAGCAGGCCCACCAGGAGGCCTCTCAGTCACATATTCCATCAGGAGCTGTCTCTCCTGTCAATCTTCTTTGAGCTTCTCTTCATTACGGACTTGAGCTGCCAGATGTTTTACACCTGACCCAGTCCTGTTGAACAATCTGTTCAACACAAGTTTGTCTGAGAAAAAAATAGTGTTTTTCCCCCCTCAGTGGGACAGAAGTTCATCCAGCTGTTCCAAAAGACAAAGTGCAGCAGTTCAACACACAGATGGAGCTTTTCAAGTTTTATGAGCAGTGAAATCAGTTTCTAAATGCACAGGTTTTTATATTCCGATACCTGATGGAGTGAGGAAAACTTAAATGCAGGTGCATGTGTGCTTCACATCTTTATGTTTCTGCAATGACTTCACTGAGTGAAAAGACTCCATAGTGCTCAGGGTCCTTGCTGTGTACTTCTGCAAGTCACATTTGAAGGAAAACAAAGAAACCCCTTTGTTCAATCTTTCTCTGTGACAAATAGCTCTAATTGGTTCATGGTAGTATTTAATTCTGCGTGGGAAGCTCTGAACATCTCAACAGATTAAAGCTTGGAGCTCCCCGGAGGCCAAACAATCAATCATGTATCGTCTCTTGTTCCATCGCTTTGCCTTTTATTAAGAGTCTGCTGATTTAAAGCGCTCACAGGAGGGGGTATGAGTGGTTAGTGACAACCACAGGCTCTGACCACCATGTTGCGATACTTCTTGAGGATGACGTTGGAGCTGTCATCAAAGTAAAGAACAGAGATGCCATGGAGCTGAGTGGGGGCACAGCAGGGTTTAGGCACAGTCTCCGGGTTGATAAAGTGCACCTGTGGTTAGAAGAAGTATAAATCAGTCATAGCGTTTGGAGGTTACTGTAGTGAAAGTTCCTGTCAGCAGGGAGAGTTAAGGGCTTACCAGAGTCTGCACAATAGCGTGATTAGTGGCATTCATGTAGGAGTTTAGAGGGAAGGCGCACTCTCCCTCGCAGTAGTATGCTGCATAGCCCTCTGGTGCTATGATCCAGTCCTAATCAGAGGAAAATAGCAGTTAAATGACAGTCTGTTGTCACATTTTGATGTAAGTACAATAAAATGGGATAAAATGGATATTCTGAAGTATACCTGCCATCCCAAATCCCTGAAGCTGACATACAGCTCATGCTTTTTACATCCTTCTTTTGTGATGCCAAGGTTATCTGAAACTGAAAACATGAAAAGATGAGGGCACCAGTTGGTCAAATTCATCAAAATATTTCATGCATTTAGAGCAGGCCAATTATTGTGTAAAGCCGAGGACAGACTGCTTGCTTTCAGCACGATTACAGCCCAATGAAAAACCTGTTGCTTCATCTCCTGCAGTTTGTCATAGTGAACAATAATTAAGGACACATCTAAGACACCTCATGACCCCGCTGGCAGAAGGTCTAGCCTGTTTTATTTCTGTTGTCTGTGACATCAGTGACGCTGACCAGTGAGAGCACGGAGTGCTCTGCACACACAGCTGTCACAAATGTAAACAAACCAAACAGCAAGGCAAAAAAAGAGTGATGATGTTTGTGCTGTGAGATGGAACTATGAGACAAAGGAAAAGTTTGTTGATCAACATTCCTGCCTTTAGGATGTGTTATAGAGGAACTAGCACATCAGACTGAAAAAGACAGAAATGTTGGCAAGAAATAGAACTATAGCCCCAAGCTAACGTATCATTTATTATAGTCTTTGGATAGACAAAGTTTAGTACAGTACAGTATCACAATGGTTCCAATGAATGATTATGAAACTACATGTCCATCTTGTATGTCAGATAAGTCATGGCAAAAATGTATGGCTGTGTGATTGCCTAGTCTGACATAGCAACCAACGTAACAAAAAAAATATGTAGTCTGACTTTGGCTTTAGTCTAAGTGGACTTTTAGCAATACAAAGGTCCAAAAACAGAGCACACTAGGGAGATTCTCAAGACAAGACTGCAGACTGTACATCTCTGATGGCCACTCTCAGAGCATTCGTCTAAGACAGAATGTATCTCAGAACAGAAATACACACTAAAAATTTCAAAATAAAACTGAATTAAACTATCAAGTTAGGATACCAAAAGTTAAAAGCCAAAAACCTGACCTGAGAAACCTGATTACAAAACATTTAATGAACCTGAATAAACAGTCTGTTTACAGAAAAAAAAAACTTGTCTTCAATGAAAAAAAAAAATTCCAATGCAGCCAGTGTAGTCTACATAGTTCAGTTAGCTGCATAAGCTACTTAACTAACAGAGCTACAGAGCTACAGGTACATTAACTATGTAGGTACGTTGGCTTTAGCTACTTTTGCTAAAGCTAACTTAGCTAAACTGGTTTATGTAGTATCATTAATTAAGTAGCTACAATGTTATACTTTCATTTAGCAGATGCTTTTATCCAAAGCGACAAACATCTGGCAGGTAGACAGGTGTTCCAGGAGTTGAGGACCTTGCCCAAGGGATATTGATTATGTATTGACTGGGATTTGAACCATGAGTCGAATCACACCAAAGTCAGGGGTGAAACCCAACCGAGCTATTCAGCCCCCAACTAGCATACCTTTGTTAGCTTAAGCTAAAGCTAACAAAGCTAAAGCAAGCCACTGTTTGTGTGGCAGTGTTAATTTTGTCGAATAAAACTATGACTAAAACTAAAAAGAATAGAAATGACCAAATGTGACAAAAACTACAAGAAATTTCATCTAAAGACTAAGATTAAAATTAAAATAGCTGCCCAAATTAACACTTTTGTGTAGTTACCTCTAAAATCAATCTATATGTAATTTAATCTTTGATAGACCTCTTATCGTGGGTTGCACTGGCAAATTATAGCCCTTCCTCTCTGAGATATACAGTGTCTCAGATGATGGTTTTAGGTAGACAGCTCAGAAAAATTCAGATTTTAAGACCTCAGTGACCTCAGTGGTTATCATCATTAGCTAAGAATATGGCGTTCATCTCATTTGTACTAAACGGAATGCATAGAGTGTCTCTGAAATGTGCAGGGCTTTTAAATTGTTCGTGTTTCACCACTTGTATTGAATCTGGTTAGCTGCCTGCTAGTACTATATTAGCAAGATCAACGGGGAGGTCCACAGTAATACTGAAAGGGGGTTGTATCCCCACCCAGGGTAGGGGGGGTGTGCTCCCATCAATTAATCCATTTTCCTGTTGAGACAAGGACAGTAGTCCTGTTACACTGACTAACTGAGCTAACTGCAGTTCAACCTAACTACCGCTATGCATGTAAACGTACTGACTGACTCGATTTGAGGGGGTTCATTTGGGTTGAGGTACCTGTTGCAGCCTCTACTGCTTTCATTGCATCCTGAACAGTCCTCTGGGGTTTGGAGCGGTTTGAATGGCGCCCCCTGTGGCCGTGAGCAGAGCGGATGCTGCGTAAGCGCACTTCATCTGCTCTGAAGAAGGCGACCATGAATGGCTGCCTGTCCTGAGGTCCACCGCCCGTCACCAAGCCAGCTAACCGGGGGTTCCTTCTTTGGCCTACAGAGGGAGACAGAGAGCAAAAGTATGAGTGTCTCGTGTTATTCAGCCTGAGTTTCCAATAAAGAATGATTTCTTCATCCTTTTGTGCTTCACAGGTTTGGAGCTATGTCTTTAAAAAGTGTCAAAACATGTGCAGAAAGGAAAGACACACACTTAAAGAAAAAAGAAGTCCTGACTGATAAGATTCTTAGCGAATCAAAAAAGGACTGAACAGCAAAACATTATTAATGCAGATGTTCCAGACCCTCTTGGACTTTATATGTGAGTCAGAAGTTGAAGACTCAAACACATTTGTTCAACATGTGGTGGTCTAACACTTAAAAGATTATAAATCATCCGGA
The DNA here is from genome assembly GCF_018320785.1 of Cheilinus undulatus. Lineage (NCBI taxonomy): Eukaryota > Metazoa > Chordata > Actinopteri > Labriformes > Labridae > Cheilinus > Cheilinus undulatus. The sequence continues at coordinate 17,502,177 of NC_054867.1, forward strand.
CAAAGACATCATCTTAATCTGTCATTGACTCCTCTCCATGCTAGTGAGTGTATCAGTGACTGACCGTGGCTGTCCACCACTAGATGCAGGCCCAGGTTGTGCTCAGGGTCCGACAGCCACAGGTTACTGGTGGTGGTGAGGTCAAAGATGAGCCAGCCCTCCTCTACAGCCCACACATCTCGCTGGTCCAGCAGCAGGAGCTCCACTTCACTGAGGAGAGAAGGTGTGTCATTAAATTTATAGCTACACTTCAAACATGCTGTGTCAGAATCTCATAAGGAGTATCGCTGTTTGGATCTTTTCCTGGATTAAACCTCAAAGACTTCAGTGTGCACTAGTTGCACATTTGTTTTCTAAAAATGAAACAAAAGAGTGACAAAAAGTTATTGTCTTGCATGATTTAACTCTGTTTCAAGTTTCAAACTAGAGCTTTTGAATCTTTCCCTCTAATATTAAAGCAATGCAATAGAAATTAAAGGCAGGCGGAAAAGAGGTTTTATAGTAATGGTGGTATGTTGTTTATAAGCCCAAGTGAGTCACCTCCATCCAACTGTGTCAAAAGCAAAAATAGGGGGAAAATAATAGTAAAAGATGGCCAAATTCTACAACTGCCAAGCAACAAAATACAAAACACACATAAACATGAATACAAAACACAATAGCATGAACACTTGTATCTACTGTAAGATACTTTTTGTCATCAAAAGTTCCCCATGTGGTCTGGAGAAAGGCTACAGTTATGCTTTTTAAAGTCTTCCCAAATAATAACTTTCTGATCAAATACACTATATGTACAAAAGTATAATTACCACACGTGATAATCATTGAATTCAGGTGTTTCAATCAGACCTGTTGCCACAGGTGTGTAAAATTAAGCAGCTCACCATGCAGTCTCCATTTGCAAACGTGGTTTGTGATTGATGCCATTTTTGCAATAACATGGTTTGTGAAATATCAGGATGTTCCACAGCCAACTGTAAAGCCAGGTGTACACTGTACATTTAACACGAATTTTGAGTGGGGGTATGACGGCCGACCACAGCCCGACTATGACCTGACGACCAGCTCCCGACTAGTTGGGAGGATTTCTGACATGTTTGATATTTTGGTCGTACACTTCACAGTGAGAGCAGAAACGCGAGCAGAATAAACAACTTTGGGGGATTGTTTTCCTTTGTAAACAGTCAGACAACGTCCTAAATTACCATGACAACAGCTGGAATGACTTTCTGATGCACCCCGCTATAATAAAGGAAATAAAAGAGCAGGAAATATTCCGCTGACCTGCAGTGGCACAGGGGTGATACTGTTTGTGTGTTTGGAACAGAGAGAGATAGCGGGAGAGGGAGAGGGAGAGGGAGACAGAGCAAGAGAGCAGGAAAGATAGAGGGGGGAGAGAGAGAGAGAATATGACTGGAGACACTTCATCCTGAGTGTGTGAGACTTTTTAAAAATGAAACTCCGCTGGTTTCTGTCACGGTCCATCCCGACTTCAGTCGCCCAGTGTGAGCACACAACTCGTGCGCAATGATTGTGCGTCGTAAGCGATTCCGTCACACAGTATGAGATGACATTCTGCCACGACTGTCGTATGATTGACTTGAAATCGCACAGTGTATACCTGGCTTAAGTGATATTATTAGGAAGTGGAAGCATTTAGGAACAACAGCAACTCAGGTATGAAACCGAAGACCACCTCTATCAGAGTGGTGTCAATGACTGCTAAGGTGCATGGTGTATAAAAATCACTATACTTGATACCATAGCTGGAGAGTTCTGAACTTCCACTGGCATTAATGTAAGCATAAAATTTTTGCCAAGCAGTGGCATTCAAGGGATAATTGTATGGCTTGGTCCAAACTCTCCCTGTATAGCTGTGTTAAATGGACATCATGGAACTATTTTTACACAGCTTTATTACATAATTAATTGTCCTTAGAGGCCTTGTGGATATCTTTTTACCGTATGGTTAATCTGCAAAAATTCAAGGTCTTAATAGTCTTTTGAGGTAAAAAGAAGGAGAATGGAGTGGAGTTTAGCTTATATTCATCCCTAACTGAATGTTTGTGGTAGATATCATAATAGCATGGCTTCATCCTGTGGCATTATTGTTGTATTATCATGACTCCAAACATTTCTATAACATATTCCATCAGCTGGGGATCTGTGCTAACTGCAGTGAACCTCATCAAGATGTAGATATTAAAATTCTAGAAGAAGTCTGAATTTAGAGCAAGTAACAGTGTCAATAATAGTATATCTCCTCACAGCAATCACCTGTAACTACCTGAGCATGCTGTTTGTATCTCACTGATAAACTGATGTGCTGATATGAGTTGATTTAAGGCCAGATATCACAGACAATAGCTTACAGACAGTGTCAGACCCTGAGGCAGACGCCTGCCTGCAGTCCTGCCGTCTGCTCGTCTGTGAATGACAATGGTGTCGTCTCCAACACCATCGTCAGCCGCCGATTAAATCTCCTGCCTGAACATGATTCTTCCTGCTCTCTTACACCTCCCTGACAGGCAGACTCAGCTCCGTCTGCGGGAAGGAGTGATGATATACTGTGGGCAGGAGAAGCGCATTATAAAGGCCAGAGGTGACTGAGACAGAAGGGGGATGTGTGAAGTTTTATTTTCCATCATCTGATGATCTGTTTCCCTTTATATGAGTGTAACACAGAAGCTGACAGTCTTGTAGAATGAAGATACACTGTGAGTCAGACAGGAACATGGAGGGATAACCTCCAGTGTGAGGGAGGTAGTCGGTAAACTGACGTATTGAGGGTTGAAAGTGGTATTTGTGGTTGGAGCTGTGTGTTATAAATGCAGGTCTCCTGAGGTCTGTCCTGCTCTGACTGCGTGAGAGTTAACTGAACCACCATGCTTCTGTAATTGACACTAATGTCTGTGTAAACAGCTTCAGTGCCGACACTTACATGAGCTGGAATAACCTGTGAGGAAATGTAGGCAGGGCCAACCAAAGCAGACAGATGTGTGCGCTTATAGAAAGGTTGACGTTTTCACAGAAAACACGTAGAGGCCCGCAGTTTTCTGACCATTTGCCCCCATCAGAAGAGGATCATCAGAGAAACCAGGCCAAATTTAAGATGTTCCTTGTCTTGGGGAACTGCTTCCACCTAGAAAATCTTGGAGTATTGCTGAACTCTGGGCTCCACATTCAGGATTTCTCATGGATGTCAATGGTTTCTCTAACAGTGTGTTTCCACCATGCAGCCTGGTTTGGTTTAGTACAGTTGGTAGGGTAAACTCTGATCCTGCATGTATTTCCTAATTACTGTGCCACATCGTCTACATAATAGTTGGCATCAGAGCAGCCTGCTGACAAATTCAATGAGGAAAAAATATGGCACAGTAAGGAAGAGACAGTAATGAAGGCACCCAGCAGTCTGCTCTTTCCTCTCAGTGGTACATGTTACAGTGCCTATAAAACGTATTTACCCCCTTGGATGCTTTCCCCGTTATTCATTTTATACATCAATGATGGTCAATATAATTCAGCTGTCAAAGTGAAAACAGATTTCTACAAAGTAATATCAATTAAACAAAAACTATGCAATGCCAAATAAGTGACTGCATAAATATTCTAGGCCTTTAAAGTGACTGACCCAATTCAACAGAGGTCCAGCCAATTGGTGCTGGAATGAGGATCACCTGAGTGCAGTGAATGTGTCTCAAGTGATTGTAGTATAAAGACAACTGTGTCTGGAAGGTCTAGTCATTAGTTTATCGGTATCCCTGGCTACCATAACACCAAGAAGACAAAAGAACACTCCAAGCAACTCAGAAAAAAACAGATTGAAAAGAACAAGTCAGTAACCTGACTGTGTTTGGGAAAGGGCAGAGACTTTGAAAAAAACTTGGAGGGTGACTGGATGTTTCTGTCTGTCACATCTTTATGGGCCAATCAGAGCAACAACACATGTAGGTGTGTGGTGCTAACGAGGAGTAAACTCTATATAGAACTGCATAACGTGAACTATGGCGACTGTAGACATGTCAGTACACGACTTTTGTCGTTTTTGAAAAGAAAACTTTGTTCTTTGATAAAACTGGCGCTTTAGCAGCATCCATGCTAATCTCTTCTGCCATATCTGCACCAGCCTCTTGTTGCTGCTTGCTTATATATTAGACTCTGCCGCGCCCAAAAGTGCTGCCTCTTACTCCTGACTGGTCCTGTCACTTTCTCACAGGGCCCAATCTGTTCAGATGGGAGCTTTGCAAGATGGATTTGCCAGTGAGAAACACGGAAACAGGCGACTACATCTTCTTTGCAAGGTGAACAAGTCAGGAGAAGGATACAAAAACAAATCCAAGGCACTGAACATGGAGGGAATATGGCACATGTCTAAATCTGCCTAGATCAGGCCATCCTCACAGGCGGAGTGACTTTGAAACAAAGAGACTTGTGAGAGAGGCAACTAAAGCAGGAAGGAGTCACAAGCTTCAGCAGCTGAGATGGAGGGACTCTGTATGCAACAACTGTTGCCAGTCAAAGGTTTATGGGTGTCAAAGAGAAAGCCACTGTTGAAGAAAACTCAGATTAAATCTGGACTAGAGTTCATGTGGTAGACTCCATGGTCAAGTGGAAGAAAGTTCTTTGGTCTGATGAGACTAAAATAGAGCTTTTTGGCCATCAGACAAGACACTATGTTTGGCAGAGGCTAAACACTGCACATCACCACAAACACACCATTCGTACTGTTGAGCATAGTGGTGGCAGCATCATGCTGTGGGGATGCTGCTCAGCAGCCAGCCCTGGAAGGCGTGTAGAGGGTCAGATGAATAGAGCAGTAATGTAGGAAATACCTTAAGGACAGTCTTACTCGGTCTGCAAGAGAACTAAAGCTTTGGATAAGATTTATTTTCCAACAAGAAAAGCATACAGAGAAAGCTTAACAGAAATGGTTTAAAGACAACAAGGTGAACATTCGGGAGTGGCTGAGTCAAAGCCCAGACCTCAATCCAATAGAGAATTAATGGCTGGGCTTGAAAGGGGATGTTCACTCCTGATCCCTGTACAATCTGACAGAGCTTGAGCAGTTTTGCAAAGAAGAATGGAGTAAAATTGCAGTGTCCAGATGTGCAAGCCTGATTGAGACCTATCCACACAGACTCAGGGCTGTGATTGAAGCCAAAGCTGCATCTACAATATACTGACTTGATGGGGCTGAATATTTGTCTGGTCACTTATTTTACTTTGCATAGTTTTGTTTGATTGACATTGCTTTGTAGAAATCATCCAAGGGGATGAACTCTTTAGGCACTGTATATCTTTGCAGACTTTGAATTGGGATTGAAACTTCATCTTGGAGTTGTTGCAGAGCTGCAATCTGTGAAGGGCTTCTGAGTTGCTGTGTCTGAAAAGAAGGCTCTTATTTACCTGTTTGGAGGCTCCTCCAGGACTTGGTACAGGCTGACTCTGAATGTGTCATTCTCGTAGCGTTCCTGGATGAATCCTTTATAAATCCTGAACTCTACGGCTGTGACAGCCTCTCCCTCTGGGATGCGGGAAAGGTCAAAGCGAAACTCTCGTCTGTGCTGCTGGAACAGAAGATCCTGATCCTGATCAACTACCAGGGAAAGAAAAAGAAAACAATTATGTTTAATGTGCTTAAATGCTTCATTTATAATGAAGCAGATTATTTTCCCTCCATGATGCATGGTTTGTTGTCGTCTGCTGTGAGACAGAGGAAAGTAATACTTGTGACATTTAAAGGGGAAAGTTTATACAGCTGAGGAAAAGTCAAACGTCTGTGAGTAAAATCAGATGGTAAACTAGTCAGTGGTTACATTTCTGTCAAAACTGTTGGTGATTTAAACGCTGCTCTGATGCGTGTCGCTGTGCCCACATCTCTGAACACCAGGGTCAGAAATAGGAAAAATCCAGCTTCCGCAAGTGAAGTGATTGATCTAAACATCACTTAAGTCAAGTCTGCCATACATGCCGATGTAGGGGGAGAAAAACACACTTGAGCTCAGTTTGGCTAAATGTTTAAATTACACACATGTGCCGACCACAAGAAAAGGCCCGTTAAGGCTCTGCCCGGAAAACCACAGCAGCCAGCGTGCTTTTATAAACACACTCACATAAAGTCAGAGAAACGCACACAAAAGTAGCAGAGCGTGTACCACCCACACCTCCCTGATCATTTTGCCATGCAGCTCTGTGTGCTCATTTCATCCTGATGCAGAGAATGAAGTAAAGCAGAAGTATCCTGATGGCACAGCAGGGTTTCCGACCCGCCCTGAGCCAGCTGAAGCTCCTCCACACTCAGACTTTCCAGAGGAGTGGTGGTCATGGAGACCCCGAAAGCTTCCTGAAGCTTTCCAGTGTTGTGTTTTTACAGCGTCTCTTGATGTGTTTGTCCTTGGAGAGAGCTGTGGAGGTCTCTGCTGAAGGTGAGGGGAGGCGATTAGCCACCTTAAACACATCCTGCCCACTGTTATACACCCTGACATCATTATGACATCACCCTGCCATCCTACTGATGGCCCACTATTGTTTCAGTGCAACAGTGCAGCCAGAAAACAGAACCAGAACCCACACAGACACGGACTGACTCACAGCCCTCTCACAACATTTGTAACGATCAGAAATACGCACACCGCAGGTCCTTAAGAGCAGAGCATTCTGAACGCTGTGAGGCATTCGTTTGACCGCAATTAAACGCTGGAAGGGAACAAGGGGTGTTTTTATGAAAGCAATAATTGCTTGTAAGGACTCAGTGTGTTTACGTTAGGGACCATTAGCTGCAGAGATCAGACCTCAGATATGCAAACTTCCCTCTGGGAGGCACTTCAACACTTCAGATCACTCCTCATGCTGCGGGGCCACACAGCCACAGAGCTATCGTTAACCTATAGCACATTTCAGTAGACTAACTAGGCTTTTTTCTATAAATCAGGGAGGCTGGTATAAATATGTTTTAGAATAGAAAGTATTGGACAGAGACTGGGTGACTGAAGGGGCTTTGGGAGCACTGGCTGCCATATTGAAAATGACATCTCTAATGGTGTAGTGGCATGTGCTAAAGTTGGTACCCCTAATTCTTATACTCTTAATTTAGAAGTGGGAATACTATAAGGCAGTCTTTCCCAAACTTCAGTATGCTGCGGCACAATTTCTAACCTGAAAATCTTCTGTGGCCCATCAAAAATACTCACGTAACCATAACATGAGAACACAGAATGTAAATGCACACGCTTGGTTTTCAGAGATACCAATGCTATTCAGAAAGTGTCTGTGGGTTCTCAATGAGCAACTTTAAATGTATTTTCCTTCTTCTTATATTCAATCGATATTCATCTTTGTGGATCAGAAAATTTTTCTTGAGCCAATAAAGCTCCAAAGGCACTGATAAATTCTTAAAACCATGAAGCAAGCTGCACTGCACAATAATTAAAAGTGTAACCAATTAATCTGACACCAGTTAAACTGTGACACCAGCCTCATACATCAAACAAAATAAATGACAAAAATAAGCCATGAGTTAAAACTTCTGGTTCTGTTTTGTTACTTCTGAGACTTAAAGGGGCATTTCTGCATTTTTTTGAAGTTGGGCTGTATTAGGTTATTTGGCAACAGTAGTGCCTTTAGCCTCCAGAGATTCAGTCAAATTCACTCATTGTAGTTTTGTTTTAGTTTAGTTACGTGTTTCCTCTGATGAAGCCTGCAGACCAAAACAGCTGTTCAGATATGTTTGGGTGGAAAAAACGTGAAGCCAAAGCATGCATAAAATTTTTTAATGCAGCGTTCCATTGAACCAGCATTGTTTTTTTTTTTTGGCACATTTTTCACTTAAAATCACTAAATAATGCCAAGATACTACACCCATATCACCTAGCCTCTCCAAGCATGTCCTGTTTGAAGGGTCAGCGCTCTCTGATATCACTTGAGGCTAATGCCATGACTATAGCCAATTACCTAATACAAACCAGCTTCAAAAATACCAAATATCCCTTTTAGACTATATTATCAAATATTTTATTCAATTAGATTTTTTTTAAAAGGATTTGTGTAGTTTTTAGCTATTGTTAACAACTTATTGCAGCCCATTTTGAGTACCTCTGGGGCCAACAAGTGAGACCTGGCCCACGCTCTGAGAAGCACTGCTCTATGGAGACTAAAAAATAGGTGCATACACAAACAAGCAGCTGTACTGTGCAGGCATGCAGTCATATCAGCCATGCCATGAATTATGTAACACTTGCACTTTTACATCAGTCTGTCAGAAATGATAGCACTGTGCCTGTTATCTGATAAAACAGCATAGTTTCAACTACACTGAACTCTCAATCTGAACAAAGTCTTGATCACAAACATGGATCTGAAGTGCCTCATTCAGGGGTTCTTTTATGCAATTACTAATCAGACTCAAATGAGAAGATTTATTCTGCACATGAATGCATTATTATGAGAGCTTAATAAGATTTTCCGGTTGACAAAAGAGATTCTTAGCATGATCTCCTTACGCCTCTGTCAGATCAGCTTAGCAGGTCAAATGCATTTTAGATGCTTGTTTTCAAAAGCACAATGCGTTCACTGTTCTTCAGCGGCATGGTCATGTGTTTAATGGTAAGTAGAGTATATTGCAGTCATTTCTGGAATAAAAGGTGACAGTTTTGTGAATTTGCACAGCACATGTCAAGGCAGACTATAAGGGGGTATAAAGGGGAGAGCTTTCTGGGGCCCAGCCAAACTAAGAGTCCATGGAGGTCAGCAAAATCACGATCTATAGCAAGTTAAGCTGTGAGAACCATGTTTTATTTGTAACCTGAGTAATAACCAATCTTATCAAAGCAACAAAAAATGTATTTCATTACTTACTGCAGTACTGAAAACACCTTTTCTTAAAAAGGTATTACCTTTTTATTTTCAACAATGTGGATGGGCATACTGAAATATACCGTTTGGAAAGTAATGTTAGAATTCATGGTTAAGCCGTGGTGTGCACAGACATCAGGATGTCGGAGAATAAAGCAGAAAAAAACTAAGGCAACTTTAATGGAAAAGATTTACATAATTAAGAAAAAAGGGGGAAAAAATGGTAAAAGATAAACAGCAAAAAATGGTTAAAATTGGCAAAAAGAAAAAAGAAATTAGTTTAAGGTGGCAAAAATAAGACAAAAAATTGGGAATAAAGTGGAACAATTGTTTAAAAGTGGGGGAAAAAGCAGTCAACACAGTGTATTTGGAAGCAGAGTGTCAAAACTGGCTAAAAGTGGCAATACAGTGGCCACAAATGGCAACTGACTCTTAACTGGCAAAATTGACCAAATCAACATTTATTTTAAAAAAAAAAAAAAAAAAAAAAACAGGGCATAAAAACAGCAAATTTGGACATAAAGTGGCAAAAATGGGTTAAAAGTGGATAAAAACTTTGGTATAATTTGGTTAAAAGTGCCATAAATAGGTTAAAAAATGCAATATAGCAGCAAAACAATGGTATAAATGGGTTTAAAGGGGAAATGCAATTGGAAAATCATTAAAAAAAAACAGCAAAAAGGGTTATAATAGAAAAAAGTGACATTTAGTGGTAAAAACAAACCAAAAATAGAAGCAAATGTGGCAATAAAAGCAAAACAGCAACATAAAATGTTGTTTAGTAGCAAAATTGGTTAAAAGTGGCAAAACAGTATAAATTTGTTAAAAATTGCAAACCAGTGGTATAAATAGATTTTTAAAAAAGCCTAAATTGGTAAAAAAAAAAAAAAAAAAGGGCAACAAAGCAGCATTAATCGGTTTAATGTGGCAGAATAGTGGTATAAATGGGTTAATAGTGGCAATACAGTGGCAATAAGGGTGGGAAAACAGCAAAAATGGGCTACAAATGGCAACAATTGGTAAAGAAGCTGGCAAAAAATAAGGACAAAATCAACATTTAATGGTAAAAACAAGACAAGAAAACAGCTAATCTGGACATAAAGTAGCAAATTAGGTAAAAGTGGCAAATGAAATGATAAAAGGGTGCAAAACAGCAAAACATGGTTGAAAGTGGCAAATATGGGCAATGGTGGGAAAAAATTGATTGAAAATGGCAAAAAGTGACATTATTGGTCAAAAGTGGCAATACACTGGCATGAATTGGTTACAATATGGTGGTATTAATTGGTTTAAAGGTACAGTATGTAAAACTGGGACTATCAACATCTAACAGTCAATTCTGGAGTGTAATGCTCATTTCTCTGGTGATAACTGTGGGACCTTGGAGGGGACCCTCCCTATGTATGAATAAAAGGCTTATTCTGAGTTAATTTAAAACATAAATTTAAAAAATGTGTTATCAGATGTCAACACTAATTTAGATCAAACTACTTGTAAATGTTATGTTTCATTTTAACCAAGCTTGTTTTGCTAAATGCTAATAGGCTAAATATTACACACTGCACCTTTAAAGTGGCAGAACAGTTGCTACAAATGGAAAAAAATAGTTAAAATGCAGTAAAAAGCTAAAATGGCATTTAATGGTTTAAAACAAGACAAAAAACAAATTTGGACATAAAGTCGCAAAAATTGATTTAAAGTGGCAGAAATTTGGTAAAAGAGATAGATTCAAAATGGGTTTAAACCAGCAAAAAAGTGGCAAAGTTGACATTTAGTGGTTAAAACAAGCAAAATCAAGTGACATAAAATAGTGTTAAGAAGCTAAATTTGTTAAAAGTGGCAGAAATTGGTTAAAAAAAACATGGCATAAATTGGTTTGTAATGGCAATATAGTGGTATTTATTGGTTTTAAGTGAAACAACAGTGGCATAAATCTGTCAAAAGTGGCATAAATAGGCTAAAGGGGGCAATACTGTGGCAAAAGCCTGGGTTTTCAGGGTCCCAGACAATTCTGTGGGCAGCCCTGGCACGTGTGTTATGGTCAGTGCAAAAAAGCTCCTCATGTGTACAAGTCCCCAGTCAAAAATGTAGAACTGTGATTCAAAACAGTTACCAGCCACAAAAACTACAACTGAAGTCAGCCCTCTACATGAAATTCAAGCTGTGTCTCAGTAAACAAATGAAAGTACAGGAGCAGGTCAGTAGCAGCTGCTTTGTGTGATGTTACATGGTGAATGTTTTTTGCTGATACACTGTCTAAATATGTATAAAAGACTGGTACAATACGTTTGCTGACTTATAATGTGAAGACAAATCTTCAAACACTGACAGTAATTGACAAACTGGGGTTGTATTGACCTTTTTGAAATTTTGAGTTGCTTTACTCATCACTGTCAACATAAGACGATTTCTCTAAAATATCAGTGAAGTTGAATAAAAGTCCACCCTTGTGTGCCAGAGTAACAGAGTCTGTGTGGCTTTGAGCAGTGCTCCGTCACACTGGAAGCTGTGGTCCCTGAAAGGGAAATACCATAATCCAGTTTGGTCTTGAAGCGATCATCCAGGGACCACCAGGATAGAGCCGCTGCAGCTCAAAGTGGGAGCCCCCACTTAAAACTCTGCCAATCATCAGCACAGAAAGCTGTGGTGGGCTTTAGTAAAAATAATACACACTCTCTGTGGCCCTTTATTTTCCTTCTTCCTCTTTTTAATCAAATGCTTGTGATGTGAAACCACAGAAATCGGGAGAGTTTTTAGAGACGATGCTTCAAGAGATCATTAGCTGGAGACTGCTGGTTGAAAGTTTGTGGCTAAGAGCATTAATGTGGGGTTTCTTTATTAGCTCAACTGTTCTGTATTAACTCTCTGGTTGCAGGCAGATCTGAAAATAATTCTTAACGCTCTTTGTTTAAAGTCTTCTGTTTGGACTCAATCATTAAATAAAGGACTTAAAAGTGCAAACTCTTCACATTGATCCATAACTCTCCTTTGAGCCCTGAGGAAGGAGGAGGGCAGAAGAAGACAAGAACTGAGATGTCACCCAGTTGGATAAGAATCATGGGCACCCAGAGCGATATCAGAGCTGCCGGAGGATCTCCAAGAGAAACAAAGGCAGGATTTACCTTTCATAAATTCAATAATGTCCTGACTCTCACCTTTGACCCCTGTGATTAACACCTTCCAAACAAGCATATCAGCTCGCACACACACAAACCTCTTCTCAGACACACACACCTGAGGCAACATGATGTTTGGATGCAGTTTTTTATCATCATAGTCAACCTGTTGCTCACTTACTCCCTGTGGGGATTTGGAGGTGACCGCTAAACTCCCAGTCATGTGAAACAAAACCCAGTAAAGCCGCTCCCCCATGGCTTTGAAAGCATTCTGGGGAAATCAGATACAAGCTTGTTGTCATAACATTTACAGCTCGGAATGCATAATTCTGGATTACAATGGAAGAAAGTGACCCAAAAGCCTCACTGTGACATGCAAAAACACACACGCACGCTTCCACACTTAAATGACTAATGCAGCATGGTGAAGTGACTCTTACAGGATGTGAAAACAGAGTGGAAAGCACTGGAAAAACTGATTCATACAAACCTTTCATTAAATTTGGGATGTAGTGTAACATGCATAAACTAACCCAGAAATGAATTGTGAGATGTTCCACCAGGGTAGTTAACTGTCCCAACTATTTTGAAAATGTGTTCTGGGTATCAGATTTAATATCAGTAGATATTTTTCCAAAAACAATGAAATTTCTCAGTTTTATTATCTGATAAATGTGGTATTTTACATTAAATATGGGCCTCTTAAGATTTGCAAATTGTGTTTCATACAATGTCCCAGCTATTTAGGAAAAGGAGTTGTAAGCTCAGTCAGAAATCTTCTGAGGAGCATGATATAATGGTACTAGCTGATGACACTTAGAGAAGAATACCTGCTTTCAGACTCATCAGTTTCGCCCCTTTGCTTTATTATGGCTGTCAGCATTAATGCATTAATTATGATTAATTAAGGTCCATCAATCAATCAAAACTGCACTTAATTGCATGCTTCATTGCTGCTTTCAGCATGTTTTGGTTTAGCCACTTCCACTCTTCCTGCAGCCAGACAGCTCTAAAATAAGTCCACCACACTGTTGTATCTTAGCCCAGAGACTGTATGGGCCATTTTGCAGCTTTTGGGTGATTTTTCACTCTTTTCTTGATTATTTTGACTTCTAACAACATACATTTTGGAGGGTTGCTTTTTTCAGTCAAATTTTTGAAATCTTAATATCGGAACCTGTGCACTTTTTGTATACTCTCAGCATGTTTATAACCAAAAATGTCCCATTGAAACCCATTACAAACACAATTCTGGACCATCACAGGGAAAAAAAACATCCATTTTATATTAGGCTTTCATTCAGGAGTCATTGCTTCAAATTTGCAGTTTCTTCCTGTTGTCTTAATGTCAGTCATTTTCCCATAGCTACCATGAGGGGAAAGGTGTATGATTTTTCTTTGTTTCCTGTAAGATTACAGTCGTAACCTTAGAGATAAATCTATTCAAATCTTTAAAGAAAAAACCTAAAAATCAAAGTTGTAGCTCATTATTAACATATTCAAGGCTGTGATAATCCCCTCTGAGGAAATCCAATTTACATGTGTAAAACATTTCATTTTAAACATATTTCTAAATATTTTTAAATGACAAAAAGGCCAGTTTTGTTGCACTTAAACTGGCATTTAAATGGTTAAATTCCCAAAAATATATGATCAGATCTGATATTGATTAAAAATTAATGCATAAGAAATTAAAAAGAAAAATTAATGTAAATTATTTCTGTTGTTATTTATGTAGTGTAACAATTTATTATCCACCAACCGAGGGTTAAAGATCTGATTTCAGTTTTAAAACACTCACAGCTCAGTGGAAACGTCAAAACTCATCTGTGACTTGTGTTATCACACTTCTCCTTTTAACTATTCCCTTATTTCCTATCTATCCATTACAAGCTCCTTTTGCCGTGGTTAAGTTCATGTCATAGTCCTCAATCTACACTGGTTTTTATTTTCTTTCAAAATGAAAGCACCTCTGTATTCAAACAGAAAACCAGCTGCACTCAGATTGAGACAGTACGAAGTTCCAAAATAAAACTTAAAAAGATTTGAAATGCAAAATATTTCAAAATTAAATCCCCCCTTTCCAAAAAATATTCAAGCAACCAGCAAAGAATAAACTTTCTGTTTTATAAACAATGCTTTATAAGGCTCTTCTTGCATATTAGTTCACCTTAAATGTGCATTTAGTATTTGCACATTTTCACTAAGCTTCTGCTGGTTCAGGGAGTAAGGATCATTTTTAAATTAACAGAAAAAAGGTTGTATGATCACCGCTGGCCCATTAAATATGAGCTTAGACAATTATGATAGGTTAACGCTGTGTTACACAACCCTGCTTGACTGAAGAGCCTTGCAAGAGCTACAGTCCAAACCTGGGGGGGGGGGGGGTCCTAGAAGTACTACGAAAGAAATATCAATCAGAGCATGCAGAGGGTTTGGTTTCATTTTTATTCGTTTATATTTTATTTCTAGTCAATTAAGGTGAAAGGCTAGTTTAATCCACTACTCTTTATCCCCATCATCATCTCTATCAGATGTTCATCAGCTCCATCTGATGATGTTTGTTTCACAAAAGATGCATTATTCTTAGTTCATTTTATTCTGCTCATTTGTTGGAATACCAGCTGAAAACTTAACATTTATCTTGAAATAATAAAATAAAAATTAAATCCACCTTAGTGTGTCTGACAACATTGAAAAAAAAAATCAAGATATGATGGAAAAAAGGTCATATTTAGGGAAAAGAATGTTACATTAGAATCTGTTCCTTCACACCACTGCTGAGACCTCAACCTGCACAAATACCTACTTCAGATTTTGGTTGTAAAACACAAATACAAAGTCAAGTTGTGAAGATGTTTGTCCCTTTCTCAAGAATCAGTGATATCTATGTTGCATGTTTTTCTTCCACACATCTGATGGAAATAAACAGACGAAACAGTAAGCGTTGGAAAATAAACTGGTGTGGATCGTTTCTGAGGTCAAAATTCACCTTTTTTAAGCTTTTCTGGGGATTTTTTTATAATAAGACTCAAAGGAGCCACGCGTTGAGTCTCACTTGGCCAGTGCACTGAGTGAGCAAGTCCACATTTCTCTGTTGGAGTAAATCAGTGAACTAGTATTCTCATATTTGTAGCCTTTACCATCCTAGGAGAAGATTTCAGAGTTGACTCTATGGAGGCTAAAAAATAGTTGGTATAGTCTTCACTACATCACTGATATAGCCCAACTTTTCTCATTTCAGCTGTGAGAAGGGAATCCATGAAATCAGACTGAACTCACCGAGGTTAACAAAGCTCATCACCGTGTCTGCGTCATCCAGGAAGCGGCTGTCCTGCGGGGTCACCATGGGGGAAACCTGGGTCGGTAGAGCGGGCTTGTAGTAGGAATACCCCGGCAGCTGTGCGTCCGTGGAGATGGTGTTGTACAAGTCCAGCATGAACATGGGCGCAGCGTTATGTTTGCTGTGGACGTGGGGCCGTGGACGGTGCGGCAGCCCGAGGATGGAGAGGATCTCCCGCTGCATCTCTCTGCGCTCCTGGCTCCGCAGCCGCCGCTGGATGAAGCTGGAGCGCACGTCGTTGTCCACGGAGAAGTTGGAGAAGGAGACCTGCGTGGCCAAAACGCAGTAACTCCACGCCAACAGAAGTGTAAGCTTCTCAAAGGCGCCTGGGAGCATTTTGTCCGAGACTTTGTGTTCTTCTAACTTGTTGAATGATAAAAGGATTTTCACGTGCAGTTATCCCCGTTCATCAGTTCAACGTTTCAGTCACCCATAATGTGCTCGTGCGCAAAGTCCTAGCGCCGCGCGGGAATGGGTTTTATTGAGGCGCTGTGTCAGAGGAGGGGCAGGAGGGGTTTAGAATGGGACACACCAAGACTGGAAAGATTAGGAGGGACTGTTGTGTGAGGAAGGGGTGAATGAAAAGTAAGGGAGGACGGATCACTGTCCTATCATTGCGCGCGCATCTCTATTTTCTGTTGATATCTGTAACCGAAGTGCCTCATCCATGCGTGTTTAGTTCCAACATGTCTCATCTGTCACTGCTTCAAGTTGACGCTAATTATTGACATGTCAGCTCATCTTTTAGGCCTGAATATGTTTATTTATTGCAAGATTTTACAGCCACGTTCTTCCCTTAAAATAACATCAGTAACTCTAGTTTAGTTCTCCTATTTAAACGAGGAGCCTTCAGACACCACTAAAAGGTGAGTCCAAAGGTAAAGAGGGAAAATCCCCTAATCCCCTCTTCCAAGCAGACACCTTTGAACTCAAACAATAAACTCAGGCCCACCCTAATTGTTGAGTGATCATGAAGAGACATGCCAACAGCCCCCATGCACATGTAAAGCACTTCTCTGAGGGCTTTAATAGAGTTATTGAGGGTGGGGGTGGGGGATGAATGACAAAGCAAGAATCAAACCTGAAGTTGATTATTCATGTTCCTTACTCAGGTTTGGGGGCAGCAGAGGCTGGACCAGGTCATGGACTCAACAATGGAGTCATGGCTGCAAACTGACATCACCTTGTTCTGGTGTATTTTTTGTGTTTCTCTTCGGAAAAAAAGTCAAAGATGAGTTAAAACCACACAGCTCACTCTTTCTACTGTAGAGGGTTTCCCAGCAGAGGTCACTCTATTGGTCATCAGTGCATGTACGCATCACAAGAGTCCTCCTCTCCTCTACAAACATTTGTAAACTTCCCCAACGCTTTAATACTAACTGTTTAAGACTGTAAAAATCTGTTATGCTTGAGGACTCTTTAGCTGTGGAGGAATGCCAACAGTTCCCATTACTCTGCCCATCAACCCACTTTTCTTTAGGGCTAAAGGATTTAACCGTTATAACTAATGAGCTAATGACATGTCCCTACTCCAGTAATGTTTTTATATCACTCAGAACTCAGCCTTATGTTTTGTGAGTTTAATAATAAATTAACTCTTCAGAAGATAAATCTGTATGTTGAGTAAAAGTGAAGCAAAGTAACATTCAGTGATGAAAAATGGCCTGTTTGGTATCCGTGATCAGCACCAGGATGAAATCTTATATGTTTAGGGACATTTTCTACCACCATATTTTGCCCACCCATCAAATGAACCATCCTGACTTATAAACAATGACAAACATGTCTTATAAACCTGTATTTCATTTACATTAGGAAGAAAAAACTACAGGTCAGATCTTGAAGCTGAGAAATTTTATCAATTCATTAAAAATGGCTTATGATAAATGTGATGACAGAAATATATCCCAAAAAAAGCTGGGACAGAGCAACATAAGGCTTGAAAAGTAAGTGGTACTAATGAAAAGCAGCAGGAGATATCACACTAAACCACTATAAACCATAATAATAACCCCCGAAAAACATAAAACAAGGATCTACTGCCACTGGATCGATAAAGTCACAGTCATTGATGGCTAGTAAAAAATAAATGCATTGTTCAAGACCAGACAGCCACCGAGGGCCCAAGGGGTCAAGCAAGCCAAGAAAGTCTATGTGACAGAGGTGAAGGCTTCCTCTTCAGTCTTGTCAAACAGCAAGGTCAGGACTAGACTGAGTCCAGAATCAACATTATCCCAGCCAGTCTGACCAACTAGCCGAGGATAGCACAAAAGGCAGAAATGATCAGCAGTAACATACGGAAACCAAAGTTGTTGGGTCGCAATGGCTTGTAACCGTGTAAAAAGTGGGTCACCAGATATAAAGTCTGGGAAACACTGAACCAATGTATATAATATCATTAAAGATGCAGAGATCTGGACAACTCTCTGAGCACAAGAAACAAGGCCAAAACTCAGTATAAGATGTAAGAGATCTTTGGGCCCTTAAGTAGCACTGCATGAAAAACAGGCATGAATTTGTAATGGAAATCCCTGCATGCGCTCAGGAACACTTCCACAAATCAGTGTCTGTCAGCACAGCTCCCGTAACATCCACAAATGCATGTTTAAGCTGTATAATGCAAAGAAGAAGCTATATCTGGGCCAAAGCTCATTTAAAATGGCCTGAGGCAAACTGGAAAACTGTTCTGTGGTCAGATGAATCAAAATGTAAAACCACAGATGCTGTGTCCTGCAGATTGAATAGGAGAGGGACCATCCAGCTTGTTATCAGGGCACAGATTTTATGATAAGCGCAAGCCCAGGATAAATTTGTATTATATAAACCTCACCCACTTTTGATCAGCTATTTTTTTATTATTCCTGCAGGCTGCTCTTTGAAAGCAAAGTCTATATTACACATACTGTAATGCACTAGGTCTCAGTTCACAACGCTGCTCATGTTTAGTTATTTTTACATTTTCAAGCAAGGTTTTGCACCTATAAACACAAAGCAAATCAGAAATCCTTAAGCATATGGGTAATAAGTATCAAATTAAATGCATCCTGTGTTGCAAATATTCCCCATTTTTTTCCAGTGAAACATCATCATAAATCCAAATCATTCAAAAGAAATATTAGAAATTCTATGTAAATTCCTGAAAAAAATCAAGCAGAAAAATACAGATCCATGCCTTACAAGTCAATGAAAATTTGCCTAAACACCCAATCAAATTCCCAGAAAATACTTGGAAAAAAAAATATCCATGAAAATGCAAAAAAAAAGAGAAAAAAGAAAAGAAAGAAAAAAAAAGAAGAAATTTTCCTCTAAACTCACATCCCCAAGTTTTCATGAAAATTTTAGAGCAAATTCCAACATTGAACAAAACATTCTGAAAAAGCCTGAAGATTCAAATATAATCTTCTTCAATATAGCTATTAACATTTTGGAATATTTTCAAGCAAATTCCCCACATTGTCATAACAAATTGCACCAAATAAAAAAGTTAAAAGTTACCCAAAACACCCAAACAAATTCGCCCTGATTTCCGCTCAAATTCCCAAATATTCACAGATAAATTCCCTAAATTCAAGTTAAACCTTTCATAAATTCCCCCAACATCTTAAGCAAATCACTCATACTTCAAAAGACATTCTGGAAATTTATCTGAAAAATGTAATGGCAGAAATTATTGCTACGCTGTAGGAAAGCCAAAATGTAATGTCCTCATAATGCTGGGTCTAAAGGTAAATAGAAAAATGTAGTTCCACAACAGTGGACTGACTTGTCATGCAACGCCCTCTAGCGTTCACTCTTCATGTTGCATCATTGTACCGCGGGTCATACGTCACCAAACTGCGACACACCGAGGCAACAAGCGCCACATTCCTACTGCGCCAAAATATATTGGCAATTCTGTCGTTACCAGGTTAAAGCCGCATTACAGCAGAGGTTAGGGGTATGTATATCAACGAAGTTAAGAGACAGTGTTCCCAGTGTGCAGTGTTTGAACATGCTGTTTGGAAATGTTGCCGTTATGGAAAGTTTTCAGCCTAATGTCGGTAACGTTAGCAACCGGCTATGGTGGTGTATTACCTGGTTGAAATGCTAAGCTAGTTCACGTTAAGTAGCGCTGTTATCAATGTCCTTCTACAATCACGCGCTAATTATTGTTAACTCATTTATTTAATACGATCAAACGCATTTTGAACAAGAGTAACTATTCTGTATATGAACACACATTAGAAGGGACGATAAACTGTAGAAGCTAATAGCTAATTTACGTAGTTAGCTTAATCCTCAGTTCTTCAGCTGAGATCTGTCAGCTGGGTGTGCGTACATGGACAAATTAACCCTTAGACATATGTGACTTCAATCTAAAGCATTAAACTCCAAACAGAGTGCTTCTGTTCAAACTTTCGTCCGGTTTTGTGTTCGCTTTTTCGCCCAATCTTGACGTTACCTGTGTGTTTCGTGCCCTGCTTCACTCACGCCTGACCCATTGGTCTTATAGTCTAGAAAGATATTATTTCCTCGGTATATCGTTTGAAAATGTTGAAATCACTTAAAGCAATAACCCAAGCCCTCGCCCCCCCCCCCAGGGTCTTCACTGTGATAAACTTGAATGCACTATGAGTTTATTCGGCACAAACACTGGGTTTGGGACAGGAGGGACAGGGGTCTTTGGGAACGCCACAACAGACAGCCACAATCCCATGAAGGTAAGCTATCAAATTACAAAAACAAACTACTGATATGATTTTGAAATGCACCTCTGATGATCATGTTAAACCCCTTAAATCCTCACTGATGGATTCTTTCTTTTTACTTTGCGGCCCTGACTTGTCCCATAGGATGTTGAGGTGACTTCCCCTCCAGATGACAGTATTAGCTGCCTGGCTTTCAGCCCACCCACCATGCCGGGGAACTTCCTCATTGGAGGATCCTGGGCAAATGATGTGAGCAAAACACTTTACAGTGATTTAATATACATTAGTACATTATTACTGAATCAATTATGATAGTAATGATAACTATGATTAGAGAAATAAATTCACCACAGTTGTTTCCTTGACGTTTTATTGGTCATTATGTTGTTTGCAGATGACATCATACCACAGCAAAAACTCAAGATGGGGAGACAGAAAAAATCATAATCAAAAATGTTCTGGGCTGGGAACAGCCTAACTGTTTGAATTGGGATTAAGAAGAAATGGTTAGCCAGTCTTAGAGATCTAGAGTTGGGAAACATGATACTTTTTTTTCCTCGATATCAAATGTCTGATATTTACGCACTAATTGAAGCCTTTACCAATATCAGTACCATTCTTTAGATAGGTATTTCAGACCTCCACCTTTAGTCCTTAAAACACACTTTGTCTTTTGTTAGGGTTCTGCAGCTTTGTTCTTTTATGTGTCAGAGCAAGTTAGAAACCTTTGTTTTTAAAAAGTGCTGTACAGATAAAGTTATCATTATTGTTATTATTAGTAGTAGTAGTAGAAATCATAGTAGAAGAAAATTTCAGTCCCTAAAACACACTGAAACTTCAATGAATGAGGATGGACAAAGAAGAAATCCACTAACTCGTTCATACATACTGCTGATATTTTTAACTATTTTATCAGTTGAATAGATCTGCAACAATTTAAAATCTGATTCTGTACAGATTAAGGATCATACATGATAAATTCCGATGATAACTGCCATGTGCAGGTCCACAAAAAGCTTAAATGTATTAACTTCCCTCTATTCTTGTTAATTCCAAGCCAGCGTTTTTCATTTCCTGCTCCCCATCTGACTTTTGTGCATCATTGAGATCATGTGACAACAAACTAGGGCTGCGCAATTAATCGCAAATTAGATTAAATCACAATATTGCCTGCTGCAATTTTCGAATGGCAGAAGGTGCACTATTTCTTTAACCTGAAGTTTGTGTCAAAATACCAGTTTGAAACCTTTTTACAGCAGAGATGTTATACATTACATATCATGCAATCATTCTAGTGGCATATCTTTAGAATAGTGTACAAAACAATCCATATTTTCTTCATTTTTGTATGTTTTTCTTGTTAAATATGAGAATTATAACAAACTTATCGTTCCCTTTAATACAACTGTTCACATCCAATTTGCAAAGACAAAATCATCACAACCTGATATCTTTACACAGTTGTTGAGCCATAGTTTAATATGTCATATATTGTGTTGGTTATAGTATAAAATGAATTATTGCTTGTTTGTGTTGGAAAACACATGAGATGAGGAACTTAAGAAATAATTGCATATTAAATCGCAATCGCAATATAGGGTAAAAAAAAAAAAAAAAAATCACAGTTAGATTATTTTCCCAAATCGTTTAGTCTTACTACAAACATCCAGTCGTAACACATTTCTGTGATATTGTGATATTCACCACAGGTGCGGTGCTGGGAGGTGCAAGACAATGGACAGACTGTCCCTAAAGCCCAACAGATGCACACTGGTCCAGTGCTGGATGCGTGCTGGAGTGATGTAGGTCTCATGAACAAAGTAATTTAAGCCCAGTAACAAATGCTGCTTGCTTGGCTACAGAATAATTTATGATGTACTACTCCCTTTGACCAGGATGGGAGTAAAGTCTTCACCGCTTCCTGTGACAAAACAGCCAAGATGTGGGATCTTAACAGCAACCAAGCAATGCAGATTGCACAGGTTTGATGGAATCTCCCAGATACAATTTGTAGGTGCAACAGTAAACCAGCAAAACTTAAATGTCTTGCTTTTTTTCACAGCATGAAGGTCCAATCAAATCTATCCACTGGATAAAAGCACCAAACTACAGCTGTATTATGACTGGTAGCTGGGACAAAACTCTTAAGGTATATCAGCCATTTAAATACATCTAGTTGTCCTTTTAATTACTGTCATTTAACTTTTTCTTGATTAAGGCAGAGAAGAAAACAGGACAAGACTGTCTGATCATTCAAATTTAATCTGTGATATTTCATGAGTGAAAGTTTATCAGATTCCACTACTCAGAAAACCATATAATAATGCTTTTAGATAGATGTATACAGCTCCAGAGTGTTGAAGGTCATAATTCAGTTTGGTTTCTTTTTTTTTTTTTGGCTGTGATTGTGTGATAGATTATTCAACATGCCCTGCTGATAGTGTTTGCTCTCATGTTATTGTACTATGCAGCAGCTTGGTACTCATGTTTTTTTTTTCCAGGGAAAGCTTTTTTTTTTTTTCATAGTGCTGTTGTCTGTGTGAGAGGGGTCAAATGTTCAAGATTATACTTTCAACAAGCTTGTCCACTGAAAATTTTCAATAACCTTTGAACCCTGCCTTTGGTTTAGTTTAAGATACATAGGGATACATTGATTTAGAATTGATAATATAAAAGAGCAGGGAGAAGACCAGAATATCAAACCTGGTTGTTTTCTAATGTTTGTCTAAGAAAAAAAACAGTTTTTCTGTGTTTTTCTTCAGTTCTGGGACACCCGCTCTCCCAATCCCATGATGTCTCTGCAGATGCCAGAGAGATGCTACTGTGCAGATGTTGTAAGTTGGATCACATCAGTTTAGGATTCTTGTACAGTGGATTTTATTTAGTTTTTTTAACCTCACTGACTAACATTCAGGTTTACCCCATGGCTGTGGTTGCTACAGCTGAGAGAGGCCTGATAGTGTACCAGCTGGAGAACCAGCCCTCGGAGTTTCGCAGAATAGACTCTCCTCTCAAACATCAGGTAACTTTTTTATCCTTTTTATTTATTTGGCTAAGCGTAAACTCACATCAGTCAGTGTGCTCTTATGTGCTCTCCTGCTCTGTTCCTGCAGCACCGATGTGTTGCCATATTCAAGGACAAGCAGAACAAGCCAACAGGCTTTGCTCTGGGAAGCATTGAAGGCAGAGTTGCCATCCACTATATCAACCCTCCAAACCCGTGAGTGTCTGCAACAGCTATTTCTTTAAAGGAATGAATGCATGATTACAGTAAATTCTAAAACATTTTCAAATAAATTAAAAAACAAGTTAAAAGACAGTGCTTTTAATGTCAAATATGACGCTAATTTGTTCTCTGATCACTTTCAGAGCCAAAGACAACTTCACCTTCAAGTGCCACAGGTCTAACGGAACAAATACAACCACTCCACAGGACATCTATGCTGTGAGTTTTTGTGCTTTTAAAATGTGTTTTCTTGACATTTTGTAATGGGGAGATAGAAAATTATACTACTTAGTGAAGTTAATTGTCAAGAGCTGTGATTGAAAGGCTTTTAATGGACTGCTTTTGTAGACAGCATTCCAGCAGTCAGAGGAAGAAAAGGTGGATCCATTAATCTTTAACTTATTGTCTTAAAACTCTTTAATGCAATCGTTGCACCATTATTACTGCTATGCCACTGCTTTTCTTTAAACACTATTAGTGAGGATGCTGAGTAAGCATCCACACTATTCTTATTTACCTTAAGCAACAGGTCTGTTAATGGTGTGTGATTGCAGTACAAAGTTCATCATCCTTAATCATTCTTATCTTATGTAAGCATTATTGAACAGGTAGTCCTTTCAGATCAAGGTCCATTTTTTGAGGGAGACCTGGCCAAGATAGCAAACCAGTTACAACAAGAGGAACATTAAAACACAACAAACATACAAACTTGAGAGACAAAGAAAAGGATAAAACCAGCTAAATGAAGCTATCATATTTTCAGTTAAACTTATAAATGTTGAAATTATTTTAATGTTGATATCAAAGCTGTGTATCTTCACCGGTCTCACCATTCAGTTCAAATCTGATCATCATGCCCACAATGTTATTTGGTTAATATCCCAATGCATCACTGTTGATAATAAGTTGCGTCCTCAGTTACCAACAAGGGCTTATCAACTAAATTATATTAAAAAATAGTAAAAAGAAAAATATTACAAGAAAAATAATCTTGCTTCAAGTTCAAGGTGTATATTTAAAAATATGTAATGGACAACTTAAAAAGAATATCAAAATAATTACACTTTAGTTTTGAGAAATAAAGGGAAAGATGTAGTTAGATTTTCCCTTTTTTTTTTTTTTTGGTAAAGAATATTACAAAACTACAAAGTCACCTCAAACAAAAATGTGTTGATAAAACTAACATTCAACATTCCTATGGCAGTCATTCAGTAAAATTATTCAAAAGATAAATCCTTTAAACAGTCTCTTTGCCTATATTTGTATAGAATGGTGGTGTAGACCTTTAAAACACATTTCCGAACACCAACTGAACTACCGTAAGCCTTTAGGTCAGAAAATTAAATTAAAATGCCTACATTTGGGCCCCATACATTTTCTGACCACAAGCTGATGTGGTTGCAGGAAAAGGGCATATAAGGCAATTTTGAATGATCAAGCCTGGATACTTAATAATCTGCACATTCATGGCAATTCTTGGTTAATTTAAAGCATTTTGAAGGCACCCCTAACAATGCCAGAAGGCAACCTAAGGTGCCGTGGCACCCCGGTTGAGAACAGCTGTTCTTGTCTTCAAAAACATCTTACATATTGAAATTTAACAGCTTCATCAACTGCTTCTCTCTTTGCATCCCTCACTCTCACACACCTCTTGTTTAATGAGGGAAATGGCCTCAGATCACCCTCTTAGGATTTTAAATCCAAGCTGAAGACATGACAGGTGTGATTGAAATTGTTATTTACATGTTGTTAGTTAGTGTTTGATTGTGTGAGGATTCTGTTATAGATCTAAGTTCATATTCTACTGTGTCACCATATGGTAGTTTAACCCTCTGGTGTGTGTTTTGTCTTGTAGTGATGTTTGATATTACTGCGTTTAATGATCACAGTGGTACTGAAACAGAGAGTTAAATTGGTTTTCAGTTGTCAGGGGAACAATGGTCATATAAAAGAGCCTGATTTCAGAAAAGCATTAAAATCAAAGCTCTGTTTGAAAGAGAAACTGGTTAACATTTGATTATTGAAGGTAAGCTCAGCAGGGTGGGCTCCTCATAATACATCAGTATGCATCGATTATGTTCTGCCTCTGCGTCCATGCAGAATCATCCACACCCGCATCATGTGAGAGATTGTTTTCAACACATTTAGTGTATGACTTCAGATTAATTCATTTGGTTTGCTGACACCATCACAGTATTTGTAACTGTATCCTGTGAGTAGTGCTTCAAGTCTTTTACTTTTGGATCTGGTATAGCAAATGATTGTGACAGATTTTCTGTACCGTCCTTTTATCTTCCTGGGGGCTTTTTTGCCTTTACTGAGGAAAGTGGACAGTGGATAGAGCCGGAAATGTTAAACGAGAGGTTAAGGAATGACGTGCACTGAAAGAGCCACATGCGGCCCGGAGCATGACTGAACTACTAGGCCCTGTGCCCCCCCCCCTTTTGTCTTTTTACTAACTCATCCATTACACTGTAAGCACTCTAAAATAATAATCAGTCTTTTTATCGTGTTTCCCCTGAATAGCCTTATGTTTTCCATTTTCTCCTCAGGTGAATGCAATCTCCTTCCATCCTGTTCATGGCACTTTGGCCACTGTTGGCTCAGACGGGCGCTTCAGCTTCTGGGACAAAGACGCCCGCACCAAGTTGAAGACCTCAGAGCAGCTGGACCAGCCCATCACAGCCTGCTGCTTCAACCATAACGGCAACATCTTCGCTTATGCTTCTAGTTACGACTGGTCGAAGGTAGGAGCTGTCCAGTTTTTCATAAGATCTTCACGTGACAGATTATCACTCATGTTTTTGTAATATTTGCTCTCCTCAGGGCCACGAGTACTACAATCCCCAGAAGAAGAACTACATCTTCCTGAGGAACGCTGCGGAGGAGCTGAAGCCTCGGAACAAGAAATGGTGAGAGAAGGGCAGCCACCGTCTGTAAACCTGGAGACCACGGTCACCGGATGGGGGCTGCCCTACTTCCTCGGTGTTCTTGTGACTCGCAGCCCCCCTGGTATACATGGATGGGGGCGGTGACGTCAAATATGATTGAGATTTCAGTTCTGCTGTTTACTGCAATGAGTAGCCACTTTGTAAGGCAATGGTTCTGTACTAACCAAAGTATCCTTTCAAAGACTTGTGTGGTTTCTGCTGTGAAAGTGTAAATGAGCAACCTTTGCAACCTGAAATTTGAAACTTAGGAAGAAGTGTGTTGACTTTCTTACAGCTTTTAGCTCCGAAGTATTTCAACTGAAGAGTGTATTCATTGACATAGGAATGCATTTAAGGAGTGTTACTTCTGATTTTATGGACATAACCATGAAAAGAATGAGGAAATGTTAAACATTTGTTTGCAATGATTAAGAGTAAATCAACTGTGATCTCTTAGGATTTATTTTTGTATTGTTTCTGTTTTAGAGTGGCACTGTACTGTTTCTCCTGTGTTTCTCCTGAAGGAGCCACACTAAACTCCTTTTCAGAAATAAATCAAACAGACTCTGAAAATGTTCCTTGTGACTGACTGCTTCCTCCTGTCTGTAGATTCGTCGTGCCAAGTCGCATCTCTTTGGGGGAAATGCGGAAGACCTGCTGCTTTAGTGTGTGTATATGCTCGAGACAGACTCCTTCCTTTCGGCAAACACCTGGACCAATGCCGCGCTGCTGCATACTGTGCATGGACCAATCAGAGGGGCCTACCAAACCTGGCGTTGATGACAGCTGCGTGACAATTGGTCGTAGAGGTCATCATAGGAAGGGAGGGCTTTCTTTTTCATTCATCTTGTTGTTTTTGTTGTTTTTTATGTGTCCAGATCTTTTTTTTTTTACAGCTTTCCAAAGACTTTTGATTCTCTTATGATGCTGTCACTCCGTGGTTTAGGTCATTAAACAAAACTGGGATGTAAAATACATAAGTAATGCATACTGTTAGATTCCAACATGGTAATTCCAACATTAGGGGATAAGAAGGTTAAGAGATAAGCTGTTGTGTTTGCTGTATAGTTGTTAAGGATTTATTGGACTGTATTTTGCATGCAAACAATGAACTTTCCACTCTAATATCTCAGCTGTAAAACTCACTATACGAATCTCTGGCATCACAAAATCAAAACTATAAACTTGAGTCAACATCTGCATCACAATGATCCCTTCCGTCTGCTTGTTTTACTGCAAGTCAACCAGCAGATGGAGTATTCTCTCCTTCTGTTTCAGCAACGACCTGTAGATTGATCCTGAAGCTGAAGTCAGGGAGCAGACTAAGATCAAAGCAGGACAGTGAGGAGCTTCATCAAGTACTTTTGACAGGGACATACAGCTGGAAATGAGGGAGGGGGATGGGGGTTTATCAAGAGGATATGAATGAGGTGACATGGCCAGCTACAAAGGCCATGTGTGAAAGGTGAACCAGTTCATAGAGGGAAAGGTGTGAATTAAAAGCCTTTTTTATTGAGGTCATTAGAGTATCACCTCACTGTTAGCCGGACCCTTGATACTTAGCAGTGGAACTCCAAGGCACCGGGGCGGGAAGGTAACGCCGCAGCCACAGCTCAGCGGCTCCTCTCAGCTTTCATGGGGGTGACACAGGTACCAGTCCTTGAGACCAGTGGCTCCTGTGCTTCTGTGTCAAAGTGTAAAAGCTTCTTCACATTACTTACATTGTCCTTTAGGTGAACTTCACCAGTTATTGTTGGGGGGTTAGACCCTGATTGGCAAATAGAAAAACGTTTTTGTTGGAATTGATTTGTTTCTTTAGACTAATTTTTCTCTGCCTATAGAGAGGTGGTTCTTGGTGGCATGTTGCAAGCATATTTGTGGCATTGAACATAATCAAATACACACTTAACTTTTGCTCTACATACTTACATTTTCTGCCAAATTTGCCAATCATTTGCTTTTATGATGGGGCAATAAGAAGTGGTTTTCGTCATGCTGGGGGGAATTTTTCACATTGTACTTTAACCAGGAAAAGGCGCAGTCACATAAAACTCTGATATTGAATCTACTGAGGTAGTTGAAATAATAAAATGGTTATAATTTTGGCTTGATCCAACTCCACAATGTCTGAACATTATAAAATCATATTCTTCAATCATTGATGTGGTAACAATAGAGGTCTAAAGTAATAGGAAATGTTATGAGACTTGCACAAAAAGATCACATATTAAGGCTTTAGATTCAATTTGGTTTGAAGTTAAAAAAGATGTTCACATTCCTATATTTACATAGGTAGTTTTATTATTAGACAAAAGAAGGCGGTTGTCTTGGGCATCATGCTTCAGGAGGCCTCAAGGCTTATGCAAAGGTGTGCATCAAAAATGAGGAATACATTAAAAAATATTGCCCTAATTAAAATGAGTGCTCAGAATGTAAAGGAGGTTCAAAGAGTACTTGACATATCACCAAAGCAAAGTTGTTGTTAGTATTTTATTAAAGTTTATTTTGGGGGTGTTTTGCCTTATCAGAGAGAGGTAGGACAGTGGACAGAGCTGAAAATAGGGACGGGAGGGTTGGGAATGACATGTAGTGTAAGGGCTACAGGCAGGGTCCTGTACACAAGGCTACCCACAAGGAGGCATAAAGGGGAGAGCTCTCTGGGGCCCAGCCAAAGGACGGGCCTATGGAGGTGAGGAAAATCATGGTCCATAGTAAAGCTAAGATGGGATAACCATATTTCATTTTTGACCAGATTAATAACCACTCATCAAAGAAACAAAAATGAGATTTATTTATGCTATAGTACAATACAGTCTTTAAAAAAATGTAAACCTCTTTTTCACTTAAATATAAAACTACCTTTTAATTGGTAATGTTAATGTGGATGGGCACACTGAATCAAATCATTAGGAAGCCCTGAAAGATAAACCCTGAGATTCCAAAAAAAGGCCGGATGCCAGAAAAAAATGTTAAAAGAAAAGAAACACGAAATTGTGAAATGTACAAAAAAAAAACAAAAAACTGTGGGCTAGAAGTGGCAAACGTGGGTTAAAATCGGTGAAAAGAAACAAAAAAGGTAAGAACTGGCAGAAATTGGCAACAAGTGGCAAGAAAATGGTAGATAAGTGGCTAAAAGTGGAGAAAATAAGTGGCAAAAAAAATGGGTTACAGGCAGCAAATACTTGTTTAAATTGGCAAAATAGGCTATGTGGGAAAAATGGGCCAAAACAGTGGGAAGTGGCAAAAAGAGAAAAAACAAGTGGCAAAAACAGTGTCACAAATGGGTGAAAAGCTGCAAAAATGGGTTGAAGGTCTCAAAATGTAAGTGACAAAATGGTTCGAAGAGTGGGGGTTAGAAAATAATTGCACAAATAATTTCAAAATCAGAATCCAATAATGGACTCACACACTTTTAATCCCCAATGAAATTATTGTTAGCCAGGAAGCTTTTACCAGTGCGACTGGTCCAACACACATGCATTGACATCAGTAAATCACAGCTGGAGAGGGCCCATTCTCTGGGTTTTTCAGGGGCCCAGTTAATTCTGTGGGCAGGCCTGTCTACAGCTATGACTGCTTTAAGCAAAATGGAGAAAAGTATAATATCGCTCTTTGCCTGGAGACTCCAGATAACTAATGCCGTCCCAAAATCTTCAACTTTTTGACTGAACGTGAGTATTTGCTTCAGTTAAATGTGCAATGTGAAGCTAGGTCAAACTCATCCCTCTTTAACTTTTTAACATTAATGCTTGACAGTGTGATTTATCGCCATGCTATTTACTTCCTCGTTACAGTAGCACTCAGCACCATGTGGCAGTCAGAGCCGCGCTTTCTGCCGTACAGTAGGCTTTTCTTTGTGCTGTAAAGGACAAAAGCAGGTGCAGCGCAGCGCCGGAGAAGGCGGACCAATGGGAGGTGCTGCTGCCCAAGTAGGCACCCAGCGGACAACCTGATTGGTCAGGAGTTATGCGTGGGCGGGCACTCAGCCGTGGCATATAAAACCTCCCGGCACATTTGCTTTCAGCGTCAGAGAAGCAACCGGTGTGGAGGAGTTTCAGCGGAGAGAACCTCACTGTCAACTGGTTGCTAAGACTACAAGTTAAGGATAACACAAGAAGGAGACTTCAGTGTGATATTGTGAGATATTTAGTAGTGTTTTACTAATGCTGGGACGTTGTTGAACGCTTAGAAACATTTCAGCGTGCCTCTGGTCTCCTCTCCGGCTGCCTAATGCTTCTTCATCAGTTCATGAACGGAGCTCTTGAAGTCATGCATCCAACCTCGCTGCAGAAAGACACAACTTTTACCAAAATCTTTGTCGGCGGGCTGCCGTACCACACGAACGATGCCTCTCTCAGAAAATACTTCGAGGCCTTCGGGGACATTGACGAGGCGGTGGTGATAACGGACAGACAGACCGGTAAATCCAGAGGATACGGCTTTGTGAGTACATAGGACAGCCATGCAACATCATATCAACAACACATACACTAAGATCTCATTTACATCTTTTCAACAATATAGAGCCCAACAGGAACCTTATATTCCTTGTAATTGTGCGTTATTTCTTTAATTCCCGGCATTTGCTAGTAAAACATAACTTGTATCATGTCTAGAGTTGACTTGCTTTATGTGTCAGCGTCTCCCTCGTTTCTTCATTTGACTAAACGTCCATGCTAGTCATTTATAACATCTAATATGTGTCAAAGGTAAGCCCCACCATTGAAACTGACATGCATAATTGCACAGCATCTCCCTTTTTCGCCTGGCTGCCTGTTATTTTAGCTTAATGAGGATGAAGGATCACACAAGTTGATGGGTAACTAAGAAGATTATATTTCAGCATATGTCCATGATGTCCAACCCCCCTAGGAAGTCCCCCCACCCCCTTTACTCACCCCTGAGCAGCCCCAGCTTATGGCTTTGTAAGTGTGTGTGTTTATGTGTGTGTATGAGAGAGAGAGTCTGCACTCCTTGCTTGCTTTATATGGTTATTTTTTAGCAGTGGGGAGGTTGACCTTGCACACCCTGCCCTCCATTGTCAAGGACCGGAGCATTCGGCTGTAGCACATGATTTGCATCACATCTTGGCTGCTTAGAGAGAAATTCCAGCATCAACCAACAGGCTTTCTCATACTGCAAGTTTATGTTGAATTTCCCTGTTGATTGTTTCATTTTGAGACTTTTGGAGAGGCTGATCCTTAAATACACTTTGAAGGTCATGAATTAGGAATCAAGCCTACTTAGGCTGGGTGAAAAGGTGCTGTTTATTGGTGCGTGGATCACAACATGATCTTGGTCATGGTTTCCTCAAGAAAATATCAAAGCACAAATCGGATGCCCCATTAAAGTCTACGTTTATTGGTGCCTCTTGCCATTTTAAGAGGATAAAGATTCATTCTCTCTTTGACACAAAGAACAGAAGCAGAACAAGAAATGCAAATATTTACAAGAATCTTCGGAGGACATATCAGCACAAATGTACTTCCAGGCCAAAGAAGGAATGGAAAACTGTTATGTGTGCATGTTTACTTCCAAAGCCAGAATTTGAAGACAATTGCTCTCTGTGTTTACACATTGGCTCCTTAACTCTGAGGAAAGTGGTCCTGTGAGTCGAGCTGGAATCAAACGGCTGCTTATTGAGTCTTGTGTTTCAGGTTAAACAGGCTCAGGCCGATGCGGGTGCTGCCCGGGAGAAAAAGACACACTTTTTCGGTGCGGTGGGAGGCAACCGTATAATTCTGTTCTCTGAGCGTTCCAGTTGGAGAGGTAGCTGGCTGCAGGATTGGAGGGAGGCACCCCAAAGCTTAGCGCACCTTTTTTTTTTAAACACACTTCAGAGGTGGATTAGTAGAGCCCCCCACAGCAAGGCTCTTTCCAGTGTAAACACAGTCTCGCTCCTTCCTGTGTGTTCACAACACAGGCCCTGGAGTGGGCTTTGTTCCGGATCCTTCCACTATGGAGAGGCACACTGCTTTTAAAAACGTCCTCTTAAACAATGCAAGCCGTGGCCTACATTCACGACTCAGTCCACACACCGAGGTGGCTGAACCCTCTGAGTTGGCAGAATGTGGCAATCAAAACAGAAGGGCTTGTCTAATGCCAGGAGGGAGAGAGGAGGGGTGAACTAATACCAATCTCCTTAATATTTTGTCCCTAATTGGATAAGCTCCTTGTTGCTCTTCCCAGATCCATATTTCAGCACTGAGCAGAGCTGAGTGGCAGTCAAGTGGCCGGCTGCTGCTGCTGCTGTGGGCAGTTTTCAAAGCTTATCATTGTGCTTTGTTTGTAGTTTCCCGTCTTATTCAGATACACAATCTTAACAGCAGAAAGCCTGTAGGGGGGATTTTATGATGAGTCTAAGTCCTTTTTATGCATTTCAAGTGTTTTGATTTCTTCTTGCTTGAATAGTTTATTTATAACCAGCTGGGAATGCCATGCTGCATCGGTTTGTTTACTTCACAGAATATGATTAATTTTCTGTGAGGCCTTGTTGACGATTCTGATTGTTGTCATCAGGTGACTATGACAGACAGAGGAGCAGCAGAGAGAGCCTGCAAGGATCCCAACCCCATAATCGATGGCAGGAAGGCCAACGTGAACCTGGCCTACCTGGGTGCTAAACCACGCAGCATACAGACAGGTGAGGTACACTGTGTATGCTACAGCTTCAGTTTAAACGGTGGTTCTCAGATGGTGGGCCAGGACCAAACAGTGGGACAGAAAGCTATTTCAGTGGGTCACGAATGGAATAAGACACCAGCCTAATTATGTTTAGCAGACTAGTCTAAAGAGGAGAAAATACTAAGAAAACAGTCCGATTCATCACAGGGTCATTGTGTTAGGGAGTACAATGTGAGCCTGATATACTTTGTAGAGCGTGGCTAAAGTTAGCAGCTAGCTCTACCAGCGTTCATTCTTCTTTGCAGATTAATATCTGCTTTGATATGTGGCCTCTTTTTACTTCGATTTAGCTGTTATCTGTGAGTACAACCCTCAACAGTCTACATACCACTTTATTTCCATTTTCTTCTTAAAAAACAGTCATACAGCACTGTTCCCCTACACGCTAACTGCTAAGCTTCTCAAATTATAATCCAGCAAAAAACAGGGGGAATGCTCTGACAGCAAAGCAGCGACTATTACCTGAAACTAGAGCGGCCTCTACTGGCTGGAGGCTTCATTAAAGTTTAAATGAGCATTAGAGCAGGATTTCAAGCCAGTGTTTATAAAAAAAATATAGGTAATTAGGTTAACTGAATTTAAATGCACCAGCTAATTTGATCCACAAATTTAACAGTATAAGCACGCAGATCCCTAGTCTATAATGTATGGCCCTAAGTGGACATGCATCCATATGTTAAATGACTCCTTTGTGTTGTGATGAGTACATTTTCAAAGTTCACCTTATTATCCATGTGAAGAGCAATTTGTTTTGCAGTCAGCAAATATACGTCCAAACTGTTTATAGTTACTGCATAAGTCACAATAGATAAAAGCTCAGTGGTCAATAAAGTAAAATGCAACGGTACAAATGAGGGTGGTGAAGATTAATCAAGTTAATTGCAGTTAATTAAGGTCCACAAAAAGTGCACTCATTTTTTAATCGCGATTAATTGCAGTGCAACAGTAAGAACTAGGGCTGTCAAGATTAATCAAGTTAATTGCGGTTAATTAATGTCCACAATAGGTGTGCTATTTTTTTTTTTACAGTGATTAATTGCAGTGCAACAGTAAGAATAATGGCTGTCAAGATGAAACGAGTCAATCGCAATTACATAAGGTCCACAATAAGTGCACTAATTTCTTTTAGCATGATTAATCGCATGATTTATTGTCGCTTTTAACATTTAGTGAGCCCCATCAGCATCTCCCTGCAGCTACAGTGACATAGAATAATCCACCACTGCTCCTTAATGTCTGATTTCACTTTAAAATCTCACAGAAAGTTCAGTGGACAAGTCAGAAGTCATCTGCACCTTGTGTTATCAAACATTTACCTTTTTACTGTTCTGTACTTTTCAGTAATTCATAACATGATTTCTGATCTACCTAAAATGCAAAGTAGTGGAATTTTAAAACTTGACAAAAGTGTGCGATCAACAACAGAAAGAAACTAATTGCAATTTAAAAATGTGAATCTTTTGACAGCCCAGTGAAAAAATAACACAGTCACAGCATTTCTCATCTTAAAGCCAATGGCAGCGGAGACAAATGAGTTTTTTAGCCTTTTCGTCTTGCATGCTGGAAATCTGACTCTGCAGCCGGACGGTAGCAGCTTATATTTTAGTTGTTTTCTCAAGACCTTTAACCATTAATCTAATGATCTTGGATCAACAAAGCTTGTTTTCCCACAAAAATGTGTTCATTTCTCAAAATCTATTGAAAACAAACAAAATTTACATGCTGTCATGGGAAGGAGAGTAAAATAAAATGTGTTCATATAATGATGTGCTTTTTGAACATGTTGCTTTTGTTCCATCTAAGATCCAAACTGCGCCATTTTGCGTTAGATAAAGTTAAACGGTAGAACAAATGTGGAAATGTGGGTCTTGATTTCTCATTTAGGAAGTCATGGTGGGTCCTGAGGCTGAATTAGTGTAGAACCACTGGGTTAAATAATTCATAAAAGCTTACAAATAATGTGCCTACATCCTATCCAGCTGATAGTGATAAGACCTCACAGATGATAGAACTAAAGATCACATGATCTACGATGTCCAGCAACACATAAAGGCATAAAATTAGATAATGACAAGCAAGAACAAGTGAAACTACCAAGTATGCAGAGATTCAAGCACCCTTAACTTGATATTGAAGGCATTGTTATTTGAATTAAACAGAGGGCATCAATGAATGAGGTCTACTTGATCTCTTTATACCTATTAAGTTTTAGCTTGTGGTTAATCTGCTCCATCATCTGATGTGTGTTACAGTCAATTTGACCATACTTTTTATACCGATCAGCATGTTTCATTTTAAATGTAAATAACCTTAAGTTTATATAAAAACTACATATTTTATTGTGTCTTTTTGTTCATGTGTAGCTGTCCTTCCATCCATGGTAGGTCTGAAACAGACCCTGCCTCTGTCTCTTGGTGCTCTCTGTGTATTGTTCTCTGGTCCTCCTCTGTAAATGCTAATGTGTGCGTCTGACAGCCGGCCTCCTATCTTCCAGGCATATCCATCGGAGTGCAGCCCATTCACCCAGCACTCATCCAGAGGCAGTATGGGTAAGTGAGCGGGAGTGGGCGCTTGTTGTATTCTCTTGTATTTCTCTCTGTGGGATGCCACCAGGCTACTATTCCTTTGACAAACAAGGCCTCTGGAAAGTACATGTCAGTTTCTGTGTCCACATGTAACTCCAGGAGTAGTCCATTAGCATATCTGAGCTCTGTAGGGCTGGGAGATGGTTCACATATCTGTGGTAATAGAGGAGCATTCCAGAGGTGATTGTGTGACTCACTTTTTTGGCCTCTGTCAAAAGCCTCTCGTGTTGTTTACCTGCCTGAGTGGGCTCTGTCACTGAGAAATCTTCCTAGAAGTGGCTGTGTTGTAGAAACAGCCTAGATAGCGTCTAGGAGCCATGGTCTGCCGAGCAGCTAATGAGCGTTTCACTGCAGTAATGACTCTCCTTGCCCCCTGCAGCTCCCTCAGATCATCCCCCGGCAACATTCAAGTTTCTACCCATTGAATCCTTAGATCTGTCTGCAAGTTTAACTACAAATTGAGCTCATGTTAAGTAAAAAATATGTTTTGTCTGTGGGGACTGTGACCAAGTGCTGACACATCTATGCTAACATATGACTAGTATGTGTTGAAAACGCCTCATTATTCAAACGTCAGAAACCCAGAAATCAGCTATTTTGGTGATCAAATTCTTGTTGAAGTCATTTCCTGTGAGTGATATAAGCTTGCTCTGAAGAAACTGGCAGCTCCGTTAACTTAAAGATCAATGAATGAATTCTAACATATCTGTCTGGTATAATATTTAATGTTTTACCCCCCAGTGGTAGCCCCATACTGTTAAAGACATCAGAGTATGTGAGTATTTTGAGCTACATGGAAATCCCAGCACTGTCCACAGGGACGTGGGTAAAATAAGAAGCATTCGGTGTTTTTGGATGCCTTAAAATGTATGCATCTGTCATACCCCCCTGTAACATCTCCCTTAGTCTAAATGAGAATCCACAGGGTCCACTCGGGACATGTCCCATCATGTTCCAAGACCTTAAGCGGACCCTGGAAAGTCCCTCCCTGTTCTGCGCTCCTTCTACCACACTGAGCATGGATGGCACAGAAACCCTGAGGGTCTCAAATGTGGAACACAGTGCTGCTTTGAGGCTTTTGCCTGACAGGTGCTGGCTCAAATTGCAGCTTTATACACCCCCTTAATCTCCCATGACCACCACCCCAGAGACGTAGAGAGGCGCACGGAGCACCTGTCCGCCTGCCTCTGAGTTTCTTCTGTATGCTGTGTGACAGACGCAGGCCTCCCTAAGATGCAGAGCGCACAAGTGGCTTTTCTTTCAGCTCCCCCCAGACCCCTCCACAACATATGGTGTGAGTACGGGGTCTGAAGTAGGATTTTGAGCAGTGCTGGGGTGTAGCATGTAGCTGTGGTGCTCTGGTTTGGGGCTTACTGCAGTGTCTGTGTGTAAAGCTGTGGTCAGCAGATGCTGTAAGAGCTGGAAGGGGTCACTGAGGCCAGGACAATGTTTTGATTGGGCGAACGGGGGGGGGGGGGGGGGGGGTCAGTGAGCTCACAATTTTGTCTCCTCTCATGCATCACTCTCTATAATCCATCCACTTCCCACTTCCTACTCCACATGGATCCCTTTTATGGCTTTATCACTCGTTCCCACTTCAATTTCTCCCAATAACACCAGAAAGGCCAGACCCAAACCTACTAGAAAGACTACAAGATTCCAACCAGGAATGATTTATTGTGTAGGAATGTCCTTTTTTTACAACAAACTTTATATTTTAATTAACTTTAATTAACTGTAGACGTTTTTAATGTTATTTGTCATCACATACAGCAAACCATATTCACTCTGAATAAAACAAACATGATTTTTAGTAGATAATTCATTTTACACTCTCAGGACAAGAAAATAACAACTGGCTTAGTCTGATTTGATGGAGAACACTCCATTTTGATTCCCTTATATGGTAAAATAACATCCAATATTATAAAATAACTGTTTATAGAAAAAATATTTGGTAGTAGTACTTGTTTTCTTGATCACCGGAGAGTTTGGGCATGACTTTTCTGATAAATACTGTAGTGCTGTCACTACCTACTGTCATCAGTTTCACTCGAACAGGACAGAGCCTTTGCTCAGATTTTGTTCTTCTCCAATCTTCATTTTCTAGACAACTTTATACACTTTCAAACATCTTCCCCTACAAATGTTTTGCATAAGTATTCTCCATTATTTAGGCAATTCAGTGCTGGATGTTCTGAATTTCCAGGGGTAGTACCCCAGACCCCTCTCTGATTTTTTTTTTTTTTTTTTTTATGGCTCACTTTAAATAAATGCAGTCTGTGCTTTTGTAAAACACTAGTCTAGTTGCTAATATCTGGGCTACCAGGTTTCCCGCTTAAAAATCAGCAAAGCCCACCCTTTTTTAGATTAACACATTAAGATAAATATCACCATATGGCATATATATTATTAGAATAGAGGAGTTAAATGTGCCAGAAATCATCAAATTTGAGTGTTTATGACTTAAAAATTTCTTTGCCCTATACTATTTGAATTCTTTATCAACTGTTCATTAAATCAGAAAATTCCACCCTGGTTTGCTTTGCTGAGAAATCTCATGCCTTCATTTTATTGTCATTTACTGTTCAAAAAGTGCTATTTCTTTTTTCACAGTTCAGGTCTTAAAAAGTCTTAAATCAGATTTTTTTTAAAAAAGCGTATAGTAACCCTGTAATGCGGAAAAGTAAGTTTGACTACATTAAAGCTTCACCCAGGAGAAATGGTACAAGCTGAGCTAAAGCAACACAGCAAAATAAACTTACTTCATTCATTTATTGCTAATATTACGTTTGATGTTTGTAAAATTATGTAATTTTTTTGTCAAACCAGTTTTTTTAATTGCTAAGTTTGTTAATGAGCCTTCATTTGTAAATTATGATGTACATTTGGTTTATGAATTCATGAAGAAATGTCAAAACAGTGTTTCCTGATATGCCTTTCCAGAAAAGCTATATAGATGTGATTTCTTCATATGATGCCCCTGAAATTGTCATCCAAACCAGCCCTTGATCAGCACCACAGAGCAGGACATTTATCCTAACTGACAGCTTAAAACATCCCAGACGGATTTAATTTAACTAATAAATATCTAAAACTGCTCTAATAGGCAGCTCACTCGGTGAGAAACAATGAATGCTATCAAGCAACCAAGAAGCTGCCTCTGCAGGAAAAAACAGCAATTTAAGTGCAGCAGAATCCGTGCAGTCAAAGGGACTTCCTGCTGTCCTACTAGTTAGAAGTAATCTTTGCCATTTTAAATTCAAATACAGGCACTTGTAGGAAAAGTTAAGGACAAGCAGCATTTTAGCTTTTAATTCAGCAAAGTGATGCATATTACAAATGGGAAAACGGTCAAAATGACTGCCTTGTGTTAAAGTGGTGCCCAACTAGACGCTGAAAACTGACACCTCTGTGAGACTGTGGAGGGGGGTTAAAGAGGAGATTGCAGGGGGAGGGTATCTGGAGGTGTATTCTGGGACTAATGCTTAATGAGGCTGTGTGCTCCCAAGGAAACACACCTCTACAGGTGCCAAACAAAACACCCTTTTCCCTCCTGCTATCAAAGACTTTTCTAACAAAGAAGAAAGGGAGGAAAATTAAGCCCCTCTAACAAGTTATTGTGAGCCGTTGTTTGATTCCCCCCACCCAGTTCATTCCCATCTGTTTTCACACTTTGTGTTGTTGTGAGTCATGCGCTGAAGGTCATTCGTGTTATCGTGTAGAAATATTTAGCTGCTCAGTGTGATATCGCCTGGGCTTTTCACATTAGCTCATTAAGTGGCCTTCATGTCTATGATTACTTCGCTCTGTTTTTGTCGTGTTTATGTGCATCAAATCTTTCTCTGGTGAGCATGTCTTTCTAGTCTGGGCCTGCCATCCGCAGAGTGGCACTATGTCAAACACACAGACTGGCCGTCAGCACAAAACCAGCTGACCTATGATCTTCTGGCCGTCATCCACATTCCCCCTGCCACTGTCCCACAATCCACTTGGCATCTCTGTGCCCCTCGGGAGCTCGCTAGCTACCATCCCTAACTTCCCTTGGTCTCTTTCTTTTCAACTAGAAGCTAAATCTTCAGCTAACATCTCCATCTCTGCTCACGCCAAAGATAAAAACAGCAGTGCTTTGTCTCTCTGTCTTCTCCCTTTAGGCTTTTATTATTTTACACTGTTTTCTATTCCACTTTACCTACATAAGGTCAGTAGATTTTAAGCTGAGATTACAGTAAACTGCCCACGGCGATACGCTGCCAAGGCCGAGGAGAAGGCAGGCTCATTATACGGGATGCGAGTGAGAGCACATATGCCCCACAGCATTAATGTATGGTCATGTTTGAAAGCTGTGTGTGAAAGTGAATGCTTCTTTGTGAGTAGCTCAATAGCGCTGTGAGGGCAGAGTGTAGATTGCGCCCATGGGTGGGGGTTACATTCATTTGCTTATGCTTACTCGTTACATGCTGCTGTTGTCTGGTTTTATGGCTATCGCTTTTTTCCCTTCAGTCACTGGATGCCTCAGCGAGCCTCTGTATCTTACTTCAACTACAAATATGATCCCTGTAGTAAAATAAAAGTAGCAGAGCTACTTCTCATAATAACATAAGCTTAAAACTCCTCCTGGAGTTTTTATATGATGATGAAACTGGCTGAAATAAATATTGTTCCTAATTATGAGCTACAAAAGCACACAAGGCCATCAGCATTAAATTTGAATACTTCTATTTAGCAATTTATTGGCTGTAAATACTGCCAAGGAGTAGGTAGCAGATAAAGTGATTGATGCATGGCGTCAAAACTGACTTTGTTTTGGACATTTTTTGTCAGGATGCCTCAATTTATTGGGAGCTGATTTCATTGAAAAAAATGTGTAATCAGCAGATGTGAAGGATGTTTCCAGTCACTAATTACCAAAACAGATCAAACCTAGTTTAAGATCAGGTCAGTAAAATGACTATCAGGCAAGACTTATTCAAATTAAAAATTGATGAGATTAGATTTTTGCTGATATCCTGGATCCTCAATATCCTTCCGATATCTGATACTGATATTAATAACATGTTTTAATAACTGAAGTTTCCAGTCTGAACTACACTAGTAGAAGGACATTTCTTTGCTCATCTTTAAAGTCTAAGGAATGAGAATGAACAAAGAAAAATACCTCAGATGTTGTAGGTGTGTTTGTACAGCTTAAAACATTCTTACACGCGGTTGATATTTATAGCAGTTATATCAGTCATAAATATCAGCAGAAATGTTCTTATCTGCTGATATGATAATCAACCATTGAACCTAATACTGTGTCTGCCAACAGTCTTAGCTCCAGCTACAGTCTGGCACAACTGTCATTCAAGTGTGTGGCAGCTGGGTGTGAAATAAAGGCTTTAATTGTTGGCTAATTCATAACTCCTCTCTTCAAAATTACATTGCTAGCTATGAAACTTGTTTATTTATCAGAATCCTCATTCTTCCTATACATTGGGAAGTCTTCCAGCTTTGCAGGGCTCTAGCTAACTAAACACAGGCTACTGTGGGCCAGAGGTAACACCAAAAATAACAAAATTTGTGGTCTATCTGCATCCCAAAGTTTACTTTTCTTACAGACACACATGCAATCATATAAACACTCACAGCTTGACGTGCACACCCATATGTTATGCACGCTCCCAAGCTCTAACCCAATCACAAACAAGATTCCCACTGAACTCTCTGAGCTCCTGGGGGTGACTGACAGCCTGCGCTGCTGTCAGTTTGACACATTCACCGACATCAAGGAGATCTCCACTAGTGTCATAACTGTCATTTTACTTAACTCAAGATAACAAGGAAGCATGTAATCCAGCCTGGTAAGATCCAGTTATGACCCACCTAACTCATGGAAAACCAGCCCAAGCCAATTTTAGCCCACACAATCCGTATAAAACCGCCCAATCTGGCAACGCTGTCTGCCGATATCATGCCGATAATATTGTGCATCTCCAGTTAAGATAGTTCTCAAGATAAGGCAGTTTATGCTTTGGCAAGAAACTTGACTAGATACAGCTGTTTGGAGGCCCATTTTCTCCCAAGCAATATAAAATAATAGCATCAGCTGAACAGAAGCTGAGTTAATGTTCTGAGACTTATTGCCTCTTCCCTTAAATGAACACTTGTAATGAATGAATCATCACATTGGGTAATTCAGGCTTCCTTACTGTAGGATACTTGTTGCATTGCTTTTGGGAGGTTTTTGTACTGCTGTGTCAAAGTAAAGCATGCTGTGGCCTGAATAAGAGTGGCTTTGGTGCTCAGTTTATCAGGCAATGCAGTCACTGGTAGAGGTCTGAGCACACTACAGAGTTAGTCTGACCTGCAGTAAAACCAGATTTATCAAATTATTATTTGTATCCACCAGTCTTACTCAAAGATGATTTATGTGGGCACCAAAAAAGTGAGACTGGGGTATCCCAACTTTAAAAGGTGGGTTTTTTATTGAGTGACTGTATGAGAGAAGCCTGAGAATAGGCAAACGGATGAGATGTTCTGCTTTTTCCATCGGGACATGAAATTTATCACAAACTTTAAAGTTCCTCTCAGGAGCTTTAATGCCCTTTATCTTTGCTTTAATGTATTAAAAGTTGAATTTTTCTTTTTCTATCTTTACATTGATGGATTTATAGCCAAACTAATTTTAGTTTTAGATGACACATTTCTGACCTCTCCTCGATCACACCCCTGTATTGACTAATTGATACCATAGGACCTTTTGTAATGCCATTGTTGAAAATAATCATTGCCTCCTTGTTCAACCTTCTGTCATGGTTGCTCTGTGCTGCCAGCTGACCGTGGTACCAGCAGAGGATCAGAAGATGCCAACAGTACAGGACTAGTCCAGGTCCAGAGGAGGGGTGACAGACATATCTGCCCACTCCCCCTTCCTCCCTCACTCAGCCAGACCCTCTCCAAGGTGCCAGTGATGGCTTGAGAGTGCAGTGCAGTGTGTTGTGATGGATTGAAGTGCCTTTTTATCTTTCCTTTTTGTGTGATATGAACTGAAGAGGTTATGCTGATTGCGGTGTGACTCTTTTCCTATTATGGCATGGTTTGGGGTTTGCAGTGGTAACTGGTGTGTGGGTGGGTTGGATGGGCAAGGGGGAGGGGAGAGGAGAGGGGGATATCAGAGGGTGTGCATTTAAGAGTGTGAGGACATCCCTATCCATGCATGCTTCCATCTTTTGTTGTGTTGACCTTATGACTGCATCTCATTACTGATTGCCTTTTTCTCCTGGATTATAAATCGTCCCCCTTGGGATTATGAGGTTCTATCTGCATTCTGAGCAGTTTTGCGATATCGAG
This sequence comes from Cheilinus undulatus, assembly GCF_018320785.1. Lineage (NCBI taxonomy): Eukaryota > Metazoa > Chordata > Actinopteri > Labriformes > Labridae > Cheilinus > Cheilinus undulatus. The sequence goes on from NC_054867.1 coordinate 17,544,931, forward strand.
CTTCAAATATTAGTATCTAAAAAAGAAAAAACTGGTGGTTGTTACCAGTTTCTGTCATACATGAAGTTGACAGATGTCCTAATTTAATTCTAAATGGGCAACACTGAAAGTCTTGTACATTTAAGACTGTGTTTTTTTAGGAATACATTAAATGCAGATAGAGCCTTGTAATTCTAAAATCTCACTTTCTGCTTGGAATAATAAGGTTCTATCGCTGACAATTTCATGACATTTTCCTTTTATTTTAGGACACTAATCCTCAAAGCTCATCCTCCTTCAAAACATTCTATTTGCAGCAAGTGTAGCTTACTTCAGCAGCATAAGCTACATAGATGGTGTAGCTACGTTGCTAACAAAGCAAAATAAGTACATAATCTACAGAGATGAAGCTAAGCTCTTAAATAGCTAATGGAGCTATGTGGCTACATTAGCTATGTAGCTCCAATAGCTGTGTAAGCTACATAGCTTAGAAAAGCTACATAGTTAACATAGCTTAAGCTTGGCTCACAAAGTAGTTATGTAGCCTCTTTTTCAATAGCTCGATTAGCTTCAGCTGTGTTTGCTAAAGCTGAATTGGCTGCATTGGCTTATGTAGTGACATTAATTATGTAGCCAGCATAGCTATTTTATCTCTAAAGCTAGCTCACTGCTAGTAACTGCTCATGTAACTACTTCTAGAAACAAATCTATACATAATTTAATCAAAGATTAGATCTCGGATCTTTGTCTGATTTTCAGACTTTGTTTATGTGTAAAGTTAGATTAAAAAAAACTCTAAAACTGGAAAAATGTTGCACTGGCAAATTATAGCATTTGCATTCTGACAGGGACAGTCTGCAGCCTGACTGTATTGAAAAAAGGTGGTCAAAATATCCAGAAATGCAAACCTTAAAAAAAGTACCTTAAATAATGTTTTTTAGTTATCAGAAAATAAAAAAATTTAACAACACAGTTATGACAAACATGGCAGATTTTACCCTGTAATCCCAAGGGGACAGAAGGTAAAGAGAAGCAAAAATTGAAAAGAATAAAATAAAAAGATTTAAATGAGCACTGAGATGCATCCTAAGTACTAAGTGACGTGTATTTTGACTTTCTTGTCTTTGTCTCCGGGTGTTTCTTTACATTTTTTTGCAAAAGACCACAGTAACAATGGCAAGACACTCTACAGAAGACATCACCCTTTAATAGAACAAACCACAGTCATCCCTCTCTGTAGACAACAAACCCAGGAGAGATATTTCAAGTACAGACTCAAAATAGACTCCTACTACTCTCTCTGTTCTCTCCTCCATGGATAAAATGGCAAAGTAAAGACAGAAAGAGAGAGACAATATAGTCCCCAGAGCCCAGCAGCTCTAATCAGCTGCATGAGAGTGCCGGCCTCGTGAGCTCTGCTGGGGCCCGGCACTCTGCCCTGATGAGCTCCCTCGCCACCGTTGACTCCCCCAGCTAGCATCATCACCTGCGATAGTCTGTGTGAGATTTACACACCGAGTGAGAAGTAGCAGACTGCAACTTCTGCACAGCCTTCATGCACTTCCCTTTTTTTTGTCTGATTGTGTGTCTGTGTTTGACTGTGTGTAGCAAGTGAAGAGCAGCAGCTGTTAAAACACTCTGCTGATGCCTGAGCTTGAAAACCTGCCAGTAACGGCTGACTCTGTCAAACCCCCCCCTCCCCATTCAACTCCTCCCCGCCCGTCTACCTTAGCAGGGCCAACCTAACAGGTTTTGTAGGTTTTTACTAACTGAAACAGGCAGAGGTTGAGTCACCTTCGCCTCCTAACCTCCTCTTCCTTGTGTCTTTTTGGTGTTTAATAACGGTGGATACCTGTGGAAGTGCTCTCCTAGGAAACTCCCTTAAGATCAGAACGCCCACAGAGAGTTTATTCTCTGACAGGTTCACCCTTTGGGAGAACTGTAAACAATAGAAGCCAGGCTCTTGGTAGGGCTCAACGATTTGGGAAAATAGTCTTTTTTTTCCAAATATTGAGATTGTAATTATCTCATAAGTTCTTCATCTTTTGTGTTTTCAATTAACATAAGCAATAAACCATTTTATATTATAATCAACACTATATTTGATTTTAAATTTGATTATTTTGACTCATGTTGCAAATTTAATATGAATTGTTGTTTTTCTTTGTAAGCCATATAAAAATAATGACACTTCAATGTTTGCATTAAGTGCAAAAAAATAAAAGCAATAAACTGGTATTTTGGCACACATTTCAGGTTAAAGAAGTATTGCACCTTCTAAGATCTGAAAATCCCAGTAGGTCATATTTGAGTTGCCCAGCCTTAACTCTTGGTTTTCTCTCTAATAACCCTGTTTGGTCTTTGTCTCTGTTCCCAGGATGGCCCAACCATATGTCTACCCACAAGCCTTTGTGCAGCCCAGCTTGGTGCTGCCCACTCAGGTCTCCACCTCCATCAGCACCAGTCCCTACCTGGACTACAGCGCAGCCTACTCTCAGTACGCCCAGGCAGCCTTTGAGCAGCAGTACCCCTACGCCGCATCCCCGGCCGGCTTCCTGGGCTACAGCTACGCCACCAGCCCCACAGCCACCGCCAGCCAAGCCTCTGCCGCCACAGCTCCAGCCACTGTCCACCCCAGCCTCTCCTCCACAGCTGGAGCAGGACAAGCTTTCCTGCACTACGCCCCGCAGCAGCACATCCAACCGGACCGCATGCAGTGATCTGAAGACAGAAGAAGAGGCACGGGTGGGGAAGGAGAAGGAGGAGGGGGCTGTGGTTGTGGACCTTTTGGATGGCAAACACCCTACAGGGTCTCCCAGCTTTACTCAGCAGGGGCTTTCAGGAAGATGGGTGGGACTATTGCACTATACGATCTGGATGAGCCGTTTGCTCATTGGTTAAAGGGTAACGAGGCAGGGAGGGGCTAGAGGATTGTCAAGGTTCAGGTGGGGAAGCTGATCAGCAAAAAGTTTGTGGTCACTTCCAAGGGCTTCCAGAAGCTGACACTTCATTTTTTATTGTTATTTTTATTATTCTATTGTCCTTATTATTGTATTAATGTCATTGTTTGTTTGTATGCCATTATTATCAATGTTACCATGTTGTTGGCTCAATCAGGGGGTGTGTCTAAGGTACATAGTGGTGAGGTGTGTGGGACATGTAACCCTCTTTTCTCCCGCCACCATAGTCAGAGTTGAAGGGCTTTGCTGCTTTAGGAAAGTGGGAGGAGTTATAGATGAGTGCAGGGTGAAGACAGGTTGGTGATAAGGGGAGGCAGGAAGCCTCTCGGCCTCCCTGTGGTCCCATCCTGCTGCCATCTGCAGAGAGCGATCAAACCTCCAGCGCTGAGTTCTGCACCGAAGGACAACGAAAGATTTCACCTCAAGGACAAGAGACTGTGGTTTCAGGACTATTTTTTTTAGAATTCTTTTTAATTAAAGAGGCCTTAATAAAAAAGAAACTTCTTTTTGAATATCCTGTTTTTTAAGTGCTCTCCCCACCACGGAACCAAGTGCAGAGAGCCCAACATAACTGACCTTCAGCTGTCAGTGACTTTATCTGGCTTACTTGGGTCTTGATAATTTCAAATGGATGTAGATAATCACATGCAGTATGTGGGCCATGGGGACCAGGAGCGCTGAGTATATACATACATGATGAAAGGTAGCTGACACTGAGCTCAAACACCAGTGTATTTTATTTTCTCTTTTTCTCACTGAGATTTTCACAAACTGTTGCGCCTGAAAGGACATTCATGTACAGCAAATGTTTTATGTCATCAAGTACATTTACAATATTTATATGTAGGTATTTATATGAGGTACTAAGTTAAAAATAGCTTTTTGTTACTATGACTCTAGTTGTGTAACTGATGTCATTTAACCTGCAGAGGCATTCCTGCAAATCCAGGTGTCGTCTTCATTTTGTTGCTATGTCCATTGATTTGGTGCATGGCAGCGACAGTAGATGCTTGTTTATAGATCCCTGACAGATCGGATCAGAAATTCTCTAGATTTTTTTTTTTTCAATAAAAATGTCTTTTACAGTCCCTTCAAAGAAGCCATACATTAAAAAAATAAAGACTTTTTAATTAAAGATGCCTCCAGACTTTGTGTTTGATTTACAGAAACATGCAGACAAGAGGACATCTTTGTCTTTCCACCCACAGAGCTGGAATGCCACCATGTAAATTATGTAGTTGTGTCCTTGCTGTATTTACAGCAGATCTGACTGGCAGATCCTGCTGTGATGATATTGTGGGGTCAGAGGGTTTAGTTATGTGTGCACATTGTTATCAAAGCTGCTTGTGCGGTTAGATCCTGTACAGGAGTGGGGCCCAGACTTTATCAAGCCACAACACCACCACCTGCCAGGGGTGCAGGGTGTTCCCTCAGGCTAATGCTCACTATCAGTCTTTCTCAACTTTTGTGGAAGAAAATAAACAGAGATTTTTAGAAAGTGCATTTGAAGCCTTTGAACAAGACCAGCAAGTAACAGTTTTTTTTCTTTCTGCTAAACAAGCTCAGCTAGTTCTGTTTCCCAGCAGCGTCTCTACATGTTCGTGCTTACATCAGCTACTTTACAAGATGTGTCACTTCTAAACCCCCTTAAGGCCTCGAGACAGAAAGCAGGCAAGGTTGTTTAAACAAAAACACATCCATTATCTTTTTGCACTCACCCAAGATGTAATTTAACCACTCAGTAATGATCTATAATGTCGCCTTGACTTCAATATATGTCTTTGCAGTTACTTTCCTGATTGAAATCCAATTAGACCTTCTTCTCTAGTGAAACCCAGTGCTTAATAACAGACACCCAGCCCTTTTACCTGTTATAAAGTGATAATCATTCCCCATTATTGTTTTTCACTGACATCCATAACAGCTAGACTTTCAAGTTTTGAGACACTGACAAACCAAAAACAAGTCATGCCTGCAGCTCTGTGAATCATGCTCAGGCACTGCAATATTTTAGCTGATCACAGCATGCTTACAACATGCTAATGTTTCAGTTCTTACAATCTCCCCCCTCTTATTTAAGTGTGTAAGTATTCTCACATTTGCTAAAAACCACCAGGAAGAATGCCAGCTGAAGTTGGTGGCTATATTAGTTTGGAAAGTAAAACAGAGTTCTGTGCCATCATCCTGTAGTGCCATTGTGAGCATAGCTTATCAGAAAATCTGGCACAGATGCCTGAATATTTTAATACAAAGGAATGTTTATATTTTTGTTCAAAACCTACATTTGGAAGAGTGTTGAACATTTAAAATCCAAATGTTGAGAGAGAAATCATTCTCTACAAAGAGCAAATATTCTAGTGCATTTTCAATAAAGTAACTTAAAGCTCCTATGTGGAGGTATATCTGATTATGAAACAGCCTAAAATCAACAATAAAGTCTCTTTATGACCTGCACAAGCAAAGAAGACCATCAGCCACAGGGTTGAGTGATTCTATATACAATGTAATGTTCAGTGCCAGAAACTGCAGCCAGGGGGGTAGCTGTAAGCACGTCACTGCATGATGCTAATCAGTCTTTTTTAATGCTACCATACATTTACTGTCCATACGTCTGCAAGCCATTTTTATGGGCCTAATACCTCAGGAACACTTTTAAGGATTTTCTTCAAACTTTGTCCACTCTGACTCAAGGATGAACTGAATACAGTTTGGAGGAACAAGGTCAAAGGTTGCTGTGCCCTCAGATCCTTTGAGCTCAACATTTCAAGAATACATCTGGATATATTTTTGTAAAATTTGACACAAACCTAAACTTGACTTGAGGGTGAACTCACTGTAGTCTGGAGCTCAAAGGTCTCATCACAGTGAACTTTTACCATATTGTAGCTTTATAAGAGCTATTCTTCCTTTGAAACGTTGTCTTTCGTATGAATAGGTTACTGTCCAAAACTAGCTTTTTTAAGTATGTGAACACTTACAAGCAATGTAGCTTTGACGCTAATATAGCTAAAGCTAAGCTCAAAAAGCAGCAATGTATGCTACATATCTATCTCATCTACCTAGCTCAGATAGCTTTGGCTACGTTTGCTAAAACTCATGTTGCTCAGGCTAACTTAGCAATAGATAGCTGAGCCAGTGTAAGTACAGAGCTGATGTAGCTAAAGCCATGCTCACAAGCAAGTATATGTAAGCTGCTTGATACATTATCTAGGTAGCTACATTAGCTTCAGCTATGTTTGCTAAAGCTCATGTTGCTCAAGCTAACTTAGCTGTAGATAACAGAGTTAACGTAGTCACACAGCTAAAGCTAAGCCCCAAAAGCAGCTGTTTAAGCTATGTATCTATGTAGCTTCATTAGCTTTAGCTACATTTGCTAAAACTCATGTTGCTCAGGCTTACTTAGCAATAGATTATGGAGGTAATGTGAGTATGGAGCTCTGTAGCTAAAGCCATGCTCACAAAGAAGATACATTATCTTTAGCTTTATTAGCTTCAGCTGTATTTGCTAAAGCTCATGTTGCTAAAGCTAATTTAGCTAAATTGGCTTACGTAGAAAGGTAAATTGCATAGCTAGCATAGCTGTAGCTAAAGCTAACAAAGCTAAAGCGAGCCGCAGTTCAACTCCTTCTAAAACAGGTCGATAACCCCAGATTAGACCTCTGACCTTTTCCTCTGAACTACTTATGAAATGTTGATTAGTCTGTAAAGTTTTCAATGCGTTTTTTTTTTTTTCATGAATGTAGCTGCCAGACTTTAATTATGAAAAAAGTTGAATTATTTAAAAATAAACTAAACTGGGAAAACGCTTTACTGGCAAATTATGGCACTTCCTTTCTGTGATAAACAGAATCTCAGATGAACAGTCTGTGAAAGTTACCATCAGAGATGCCCGGTCTGCAGCCTGACCTCAATCTGCCCTTTCAGCAAATTCACTGACAGCATTTTGGTGTGTAAAATATTTCATCTTTTTGTTTTTCACCAGTGACAGCGGATCAGGTTTCTGTTCAGGGTTTGTGTGCAAACAATAGATGGCTCTGAAGAAAGCCAGTGTTTAAAACTAAAAGTCTGGTTGAAGTCATACCATTGTGTTAGGACATACTTTAAAAGATGACAACACAGAGGACATGAGTGTTTTTACAGCTGAATCATGTCAGATTTTTAAACATGGCTGCCTTCAACAGAACCAATGTCCTTGCTGTTGCTGTGTTTACTGGTTGTTACTGAAGCGCAGCGGCTCTGGTCCCTCTCTCCTCTCATCACTCTGTCACTGTTTATCTTTCTCTATCTCACCTCCCTGTTCTCTGTTCGTGATCATGCTCACACATTCATTCACTCCACTTTTCTGCTTGCCATGTTTTTTCTCCCCCTAACATCTTTTCTTGTTGCCATTTCAGGGCTTGTACTTCTGTTTCTACACATATGTCATGGTTTCTCTTTCTTCTTCCTCGTCTTGCCTGTCATTTTCTTATCTCCTCCTCTTATTCGCATTCTTCTTGTGAGTCACTCCAGAGAGGAGCAAAAACAGAGCCGGGTGTCAGCTTGATGAACGAGGTCACACAGGCCCAGCAGACCTTGTTATGCTGAGTCACCATTAGGCCTCTCTCTCTTGGTCTCTTTTTCACATGCACGTACAAAGTGAGGCAGTCAAATCTCACACTCTGCACGCTTCTCGCTCTGTCGTGCAGCTCTGACGTCAAGGGATTCCTCAGAACTGTCATAAAAACAGGCCCACCTTATCAGACCCCAGCTCAACTCTAATCACATCCAGGCAAAGACACCTCTTGTTTTTATGGCCTAAAAGACGTCTGATTTGTCCCCAGTTACCCTCATACATACATTTGTTATGTCTTCCAAATTCTACTTATCTGTCTTGCATTTCCCTAAAAAGCTGCTCAGAGCAAACATAGCATCACCTATTTAACCCAAGCCAATCCTCCTACACCCTCCTGACCCTGTCACTTGGCCGGTGTCTGTTTCCAGGCCCACGTGGCTCTATCTATGTCCAGGGAGTGTTGGTATTGTAACGTCAGATAGGCCTTAGATACAAGCTATATTTACCCAGACTCTTAGCAGACCCCAGACACCCATCACATGCTCTTTCCCGTGGGTACTCTCATTCCAATAACCCATTCAGATAACACGGTCTGGTCTGGGGAGAGACATGTTTTGACGAGAGGCAGAGACAGACAGTAGGAAGCTTAGGGGGGAATGCAGAAATGTGCATTAAAGCTTAAAACCAGTGCATCAGCCAAGCTTATCAACCACTGAGTCAACTTTCAGGAGCTCAGTTATAAACTTTAGTTGAAGTTATGGTGAGATTTTGATGCATGCTCTTTTGATGTTATTCGGGGAGTTTTAGCTCGGTGCATAGAGTAAAGGTTGGCAATTTAATTTACGGCTTTATTTAATATACTCAAAGCCCATTTTATTAGGTACACCTGTGCAACTGCTTATAAAAGCAAATATCTTATCAGCTTAATGATCTGTTAAAATTCAAACTGAGCATCAGGGTGAGGAAGGAAGGGGAATTTAAGAGTCTTTGAACATGCTATGGTAGTTGATGCCAGGCTGTTTCAGAGACTGCTGAGCTACTGGGATTTTCACGTCATCAAAACAATCTCTAGGGTTTACAGAGAATAGTCCAAAAAAGAGAAAATATCCAGTAGGCTTCAGTTTCTTTGGTCCAAAATGCCTCATTGAGGGATGAGGTCAGAGGACAATGACCTGGCTGGGTTGAGCTTTTAGAAAGGCAGCAATAACTCCAAGAATCAATCTCTTGTGGATTAATCTCATATTGTCCAACAGATGCATGTGAGAAACTGTGCAGTGATTTTAGTATCATTTATAAAACACTGATCTATTTTCGTACGAAAAAGCAGCATGAATGAGCCTCAAGGTTTGCCTCAGCTCCAGCTCTTTGCTTGCATTAGTTGACCAAAATTTAGCGACAAAAAAATAGCAACCACCATGGGTGGGCATCAAAACTCCAATAAACCAATGGGTGATGTCACAGAGACTACGTCTCCATGTTTAAACATGGCTGCCTTCAACAGACCATGTTTAATACAGTCCATACAACAAAAAAAACATATGTCACTGCTGCAGTCCTGTAATACATCCATTTCTATGTAATTATTGGAAGATTTACCTTACTATATGCTCAATTATGCCCACTTTCTCCATGTATCGTTTATTATGATTTGATCCAAAGCTTAAAGGTTGCTTTACAGTGGTTTCTGTTGGATTGCTCAAGCTCATGAGCAAAAGTAGAATGAAAGAATTTAATGAGAGCAAGGAGAACTTTAGCACACACCAATCAACAATAGCCAATTGAGTCACAACAACTACATATATGGATGTATGTGTTGCAATGATAAAACATAATCCTTGTCCATGATACTGCCACAGAACAAGGAAGCAAACTATCAGCAGGTATGGCTTACTTTGATGACATGTCTGAAAGTTACCCATATAACAATAAGTGTAGGAGGAGGGGGACTGTTGAAATATAAGAACCTCCAACAGCAACGTCTTTGTTTAACAGAGACTCAAAGCTTGGCAGAGATATATGTTTGCCAACGTTTAACAAGCCGAGCAACTTTATCATTCAAATGAGCGCTGAAGAATTCAACCGGATCAGCCAGAAAGACTGGACTCATAGCAAAGTCCCTAAAACAACATCACTTCCCTCTCCTCAGAAACATGTCCATTTGTCCCAAAGACATATCTGTTTATGATGGCAGAGGGATCCGGGGCCAAGTCTGGGATCCAGACTGTTGATAAAATGGATGACTTTAGGACAAAAGTACAGCTGAAATATTTAATAATAATTTCATACTTGACAGAAATTATGCTAAGCACCAGTCACTTCTGACAGTATTATGGTTAAAGCAAATCATAAACCAGGCTGCACCATAGAATATAGATCACTAAAATAGATGACAGAAACCACTAACTGTACCAAACTGGCTAAGGGTGCGACTTATTTCCTCTGAGTTACAATTTAGACAGAGATGTAGTGTGTCTTTAGATGCCAGAAATTTCTTGCCATCAAAATGATATGACTGTACTTTTTATAATATCCCAGTTTTTCAGGAGAATTAAAATTAATGCTGATTAAAATGGTATGATACTGTATATACATACCAGATCATATATATCTTTATTATAGACATTTTTTGAGACATTTTCTCTCAGATTCAGGCATGGGGTTGGTAGTTTTGGTCAAGTCTGAAAAAAATACAACCACAAACAAGAGCAGCTTGAACTGGGGGAGTTTTGGTGTGATGTCGACCAGATATTTCTGGATCAGTTTGAGTTTTCTGGGCTCTGGCAGAAACGGCTGCTTATCTAACAGCCAGCCTGTATCCTATCAGCTGCTCTGATGGCCATAGATGCCACTCGCACACCTCTGATAGATAAGCCCATGTAGGTCTGAAACTTGTGGCAGAGTCTATCAAAGTTAACAGGAGGTAAGAGGCTGTAATTAGCAGAAAGACTAACAGCAGCTGAACAGGTTAATCTGAGAGAAGTGACACGGTTTTGTTTCTCTATAAATAAATCAGTTTTATTTAGATATTTGGTCTGTAGTTCATGTAGCGATTTAAATTCCAGAAAAGATGGGACAGCATGCATGAATTGAATACAACACAGAGACATGATATTTTATGTGATAAACTTTCATTTTGTGGAAATATATACACATGCTGAATTTGAAGCATGAAGCATTTTCCCAGAAAAGATGGGACAGGAGCATGTTTACCTTTTTTCCCCACTGTAAGCGTCTAGACACTGACGACACTAATTGTTGAAGTGTTGATAGCAGAATGCTTCCCAATTTTTGCTTGATGCATGTCTTCATTTGAGGTTGGGGTTTCTGTTGTCTTCATATTTCATAATGTGCAATACACTTTAAATGAAAGGTATGGACTGCATGCATTCTTTAATTGTGAAGCCATGCTGTTGTAACTCATGCAGAATGTGGTTTGGCGCAGTCTTTCTGAAATAAGCAGGAATGTTACTGGAAAAAGAAACAGTGTAGATCAGTGGTTCTCAACTGGTGGGTCAGGATGAAAAGTGGGTCATGTAGATGATTTCAGCAGGCCATGAACTGGTAGGAATGCATCTAGGATGTACAGAAATCCTAGATTGACATGTAATCATATATTTTATTTTACTCATTTTCTGGACAAGGGGCACATTCTGGTTGTTTTCTTTAGATTTATATTGTTATTTTGAATAGAAATGTCTTGAAGAAAACTTTCCCATGACAGTGTCTTCATTTCTCAAGCTCTTAAAAAATGCCAAATTTTACAATATCAAGGCAAAACAGTGAAATAACACAGCACAGCACTGAGACTGCGTGGATAGGTCTCAATCAGGCTTGCACATCTGGACACTGCAACTAGATTCTTCTTTGAAAAACTGCTCAAGCTCTGTCAGGTTGCACTGGGATCAGGCATGAACAGTCCTTTTCAGGTCCACCCATAAATTCTCTATTGCATTGAGGTCTGGGATTGTCTGATGACCAAAAATCACCATTTTGGTCTCATAAGACCAAAGATCTTTCTTCCACTTGTCCATAGAGTCTCCCACATGCCTTGTGGTAAACTCTAGTGTTGAGATTTAAGTTTTTTTCAACAGTGGCTTTCTCTTTGCCACTCTCCCATAAAGCTTTGACTGCTGTATGCAGAGTCTCTCCCATCTCAGCCGCTGAAGCTTGTTGAATTAGGTCAGTCACTTTAAAGGGGGTGAATTTCATGCAGTCACTTATTTGAAATTACAGAATTTTGTTTAATTGGCATTACTTTGTAGAAATCTGTTTTAATTTTTACATTAAAGACGCTTTTTTTGTGTCAAAACAGCCAAATTATATTGACCATGATTGATTTATAAAATCAATGAAAGGGTTCAACATTCATTGGGGTGAATACTTTTTATAGGCACTGTGCTGAATTAAGTTTTTTAAAGAAACTAAGAGAATATTGAATGTATGGGAATGCAGGTAAATGAAAATGATTTAAGACCTGTTTTAGAGGAGTTAATCGATGTAGAAAGCCTCAGGTACTCTAGTATGCCAGATTATGAGTCCAGCCTTGTGTAGCTTTGATATAACTCAAAAACTCTCATCAAAGCATCAGATTCTGCCACTCATTCACCTTCTTGGCACATCTCTTTTCCATCATGGCTTACCTCCTTAAACCCTTTCCCATCTGACAGGAACATAAACAACATCAGAGCCTTTCAGAAGCAGGCAGTCTGAGATTTTCTACAAAATTTCAGGAGTGCACATGTGAAAACAGCTTCAGCGTGTCTTTTTCTGCTTTGTGATCTGAGTTTGTCTCACATAAGCAGAACCTGGGGAGCTCCGTCAGAACTATGCTGTAATCACAAGCCCCAACATCCCCGAACACTCCTTTAGAGCAGGCCCTAACCCACCCCCACACAACCCATCGGCAAGCACAGACGCTTTCAGCCTCACATCCTCTCCTCTCGTCTATTTCACACCATGCCATAACAGTCTGGCAGAGCTGGCAAGCTCACACCAAAGTAGTGTAGAAAAAGCAAAAAGAGGCTGCAGGGTGAGACAGAGCTCTGCATGGATGGGGGAGAGGACTAGGGAAGAAGTGTTAAATCCAGGGGTGACACGAGGTCAAAGTTTAGAACATCGACGCCACATACCGGGGATAAATGCCTTGACCTTTTGGCCACAATATTCTAGACATTTCTCCGCTGTGTTTGTGTTTCAGTGTGTTATACGTTCAGCCCAGTGGGAGTTGTTGGTCCCTGGCCACATTTCCTTATCTCTGGCCAACACACTTGTACAAACGAGCGTCTCCACCTCGACCTCTGCTGTTGGGGGGCAGAAAAAAGTTAGAGGGGAGAAAATAAAAGAGGGAGGGCGAGCAAGGTTAACTAGAACAGGATCAGCAAAGAAAGAGAGAGAGGGAGGCCCACGCCTGACAACTACTGACAGCTGAGCTTCCTCTCTCAGCGGGGCTTTCACGACCACAAACTGACACAGGCAAACACAAACGAACGCGCACAAATCGATCCACCTCAGCTCTGCACACAACAACCAACGTAGCCATGCACGAATTATCCCCATTTTCTCTCTCATGCAGAGTTTGACATTGACTCTGTCAGACTGTGCAGTGGAGTTGTCTGTGTGGAAGAGGAGCTCTTATGTAACAAGTGCTGATGTTCACTGTGTGCCATGATTCAGGTTTTCTGTGCTTGCCTTTAGAGCAATGTCTCAGCTATGACTTCTATAATTTTATGTTTGTGTGCTGTTTGAGTTTGTCCACAAATGGTTCTGTGTGTGGTCACACCACAGGGGTCGGTTAGGAACAGGTGTAAACGAGGATTTTAAGCACACAGTTAACCTTTTTCCCCTGTTTGACTTCTGAACTTTTGCTTTCAACACAGGAGTACAACGACAGCTGTGAAATGACCTCCTGTTTGCTTCACACAGGGCGTAACAAACATCATATCTGTGCCTGGTGAGAGAATATAGTGCTACTCTGACCTACACAGAACGTACAATGTTATTAAATGGTAGAAAGCAACTTTATTTACAGACAACACACAGAACTGCCACTGATATCTGCACTTCAGATGGACGAACTGTATAAGCATGAGTTAGTCACTTATCTTAATGACGCAGCTGTTGGATTCAGGAAAATGTAATGAGATGGGAAAATCTGTGAAGATGCAACAGTCCTGTTTCAGAGCCTGCAAAAAACTACTAATTAGCTCTTTAGCAGTCCTGGTGAAATTAGAATAATTTCACTACAGTGCTTAAAAACATTTGGAGTACAAGGTACACTATATACAGTGCTTAACAAATTTATTAGACCACCCTAACCCTAACCAAAGTAAGGTTTATGCCACAGCTGCCCTAAATTAACAGCATTGGTAATTACCAAAATCATTTTTTATGTTTCTGCAATGATTAATACACCAATATGTTGAAGCTCTTTAACCCAAATGATATTTTTAATGCTAAAATATAATTATTATTGTTATCCATGAATTTTCAAATTTACTGATTTACAAAACACCTGAAAAAATAGTAAAGCACATTCATATTTCTTGATTAATATGTCAAATTATAGTTATTTACTTGCATTCCTGAACAGAAAAATTAGTTTTAGTGGTTGAATGTTATGCTTAATTCATTTCTGACTTCTGAGAGAAGCCCAGTGAGCTGGCTCAAATTTGGGGAAACTCAGTTTGAAATTCCTCATTCCTGTTCAAAATGGTAAAACATGGAGAGCTCACTGAAAATTAAAGAGTCCGCATTAAAGCACTTCATGATGCTGGATGGTCTCTGAGACAAATATGACAGGTGGTCTAATAAATTTGTTAAGCACTGTATATAGACAAAAGTATTTGGTCGCCCACTCATTACACCCCCAAGGACTGTCATAATGTATTCAAATGTACTTTAATATTGAGTTGGCCCCTCTTTTACTGCTATAACAGCCTCCACTCTTTTTGAAAGGCTTCCCACAAGATGTTTGAGTGTTTTTGTGTGAATTTGTGCCTGGCTCACAATCTCCTACCAAGTTCATCCCAAAGGTGTTTGATGAGGTTGATGTCAGGACTCTGTGCGGGCCAGTCAAGTTCTTCCACACCAAACTCATCAAACCATGTCTTTATAGTCCTTGCTTTGTGCACTGGGGCACAGTCATGTTGGAAAAGAAAAGAGCTTTCTTCAAGCTATTGCCACAAAGTTGGAAGCATAGCATTGTCCAAAATGTCTTGGTATCCTGAAGCATTAAGATTGCCTCACACTGGAGATAAGGAGCCTAGCTCAAATCCTAGAAAACAGCCCCATATCATTATCCCTTCTCTACCAAACTCGCAAACAGCTCGCAAAATGCAGTCAGGCAGGTAAAGTTCTCCCCACATCTGTCAAACCCAGACTCGCCCATTTGACTGCAAAACAGAAAAGCCACTCCATCCAACACTTGGCAGTGAACTTGTTGGTGTGAGTCTTGCCTGCAGTCACTCAGTAATGGAAACCCTGTCAATGAAGCTCTCACCACACAGCTTTTTGTGCTTACATTAAAACCACTGGAAGCTAAAACTTTCAACAATGCAATCAGTAGAGCCTTAGGACTTTTACCCACCATGTGCCTTAGCAGTTGTTGACCCCACTCTGTGATTTTTATGTGGTCTTCTGCTTCGTGACTGTGTTGCTGTTGTTCCTAAATGCTTCCACTCTCTAATAATGTTGCTTACAGTTCACTGTAAAATATCCAGCTGCGATGAAAATTCATGAGCCATCTTATTGCAAAGGTGAGATCCATCACAGTACCCCGTTTGAAGTCACTGAGCTCTTCAGAATGACTCTTTTTGTACCACAAATGTTTGTAAATGGAGACTGCATGACTACGTCTTTGATTTTTATATACCTGAAGCAACAGGTCTGATTGAAACACCTGAATTCAATAATCAACAGGTGTGGCCAGATACTGTTGTCTGTATGGTGTATTTTTTTAAAAGTGCCGGATTAACTGGTGCTAGGGTCTGTGTCCACAGCCAGCACTTTTTGCACAAAGCACCCTGAATAGATAAAAAGGTGTTGGCTGTTTTTGTCGCAGCTGTCTCAGTCAGCTGAAAACAGCTCAACTTTTGGAACAGCACCACATTTTTCAAAGTCACTGCTCCATCACTGGCCAATCAAAACCAAGAGGGGATGGGACAAAGGAAGAAGGGAAAGCAATCCAACTCGTCTTTTCGAGGGTAAAGTTTCCAAAGCTTACAGCTGAGGTCAGGACAGGATTCCTGTACTTTTTTCATGTCTTCTTCATGATATATTCTCAGAAAACAAGGAAATATGAAGCCATTAGCAACAATAAACAATGGTAAGAAGTGCTCTGAATCTGAGGTCAAGCACTGTCAGCACAAAAGAAGACTTGTGTTTTTTCTTTATTTGTGTTTAATTGTATGAAACTGTGAGTAAAAAAGCTGGATAGAAGCGCATTAACATTATATTTGCTGAATATATTATATAAGTGTTAGAATATGACTGTTTTAATGGAAATGTCATTCTGAGAGCGCGCCATGCTGCAGGCTTTTATTTTAAAAAGAAAAACTCACAACTAAAAAGTGCTGTTCATTAAATTATGCATTTTTGATTAGTCATGTCTTAAGTTTACAACTTATACTTTATTCTTATGCAACTGAAGATGATTGCAGTATCACCGCAATGTGGTATATTATTGATAAGCATTGACCATAACAGTGGTTCTCATCTGGTGGGGCAGGACCCAAAAGTGGGTCGAGGCGCAATTTTTCTAGTGGGTCGTGATTAGCCGACTAAAAAAAAAAATGGTGACAAAAGTCCTGAAGTCCTCATTGGACATGCAATAATACCTTTTGTCTTACCCTTTTTTTACTGTGAAATTGGTTGAATTCAAATGTTTGATCAATATTTCAACTGTCTCTCTTCTTCTTGCAATAACTGTCTACTTTTCCCATGAGTTCTCTGGAAAACTGGCAGAAATTGACACATAATGATGGGGAAAGAGGGTATAAAATGTGTCCGTTTTGTCCCTTTTCTCTTTTATATCAGGTGTTTTGGTCCAATCATGCTCAAAACTGCAACATATTCCCCCGTAACTGTCCATGGTAATTAGACAAAGCCTGAATTTTGGTGTAAGACTGCAGAAACTGCACACAAAACAAAATTCTAGTGAGTCTGACACTCATAATGCAGGAAAATGCCCATGAATTGACAGTGCCTCCAAAGGTAGCACAGCAAATGTTTGCAAGATTGAATTCAGGACAAACTAGTTGAAAACAAGGTTTTAAATGAGCACTCCTCTGGATCATTTATGCACCAATTCTCTCATAAAATTGCCTGTAACTTGAATAGACACATTTTGGTAGCTTTTTAAATGCCACAGTGACAGGTAAACAAAATATTTAAATTCCAACCCTGCTAGGCTATTAAACTGGCTGATTTCTGCTCTAATACTAGGCATTTTTAACATGGGTGTTAATGACGTGTTGGGCTTTTGCAGCTAGCCTCAAGTGGACATTTGAGGAACTGCAGTTTTTTTTGTTTTTTTTTTTTTGGTTTGTTTTGTTCATCACAACAGCTTCATAAGTCAACACCAGAGAGTGCTATGGAAACGATGCAACACATGGAGTTAGCTTTAGCAGACCTTATTGTTATGCTTAGGAGCATCAGTCTTAAGAGACCAAGAATCACAATGCTGGGGGTTTTCACATCAAACAGGAGACTTCTGGTGCATGTTATTTCTCTTCAGCCATGTCCCTTCTATCCCGTCCTTAACTCTTTTATTTATTTACTTTGTAACAGAGTAAAACTGTGAACATGCCCCAAGTTATTTATTCTAAAAAGTGAGCTAGGCACAGTGGTTTTGCTAACAGGCTTTTTATTTTTACTTCCCATGTAAAGTTTGCGAATCGAGCCAAGTTTTAAAGAAAGATTAAAGTTCTTTCCTAATGTCCTCTCAGACCAGGAACCTCCCCCTATCATTCACATCTCCCATCATTTCTTTGGAAGTCTCCTCAAACCTCTCCTAATTTAGTATGTTCCACCAAACATGATTTTCCCTCTCATGTAAAGAAAAAACTCACTGAGCTGCCTGTCCTCTGTCTCATAAAGCACTGTATTTGTGTGTTTCCACGCACCAACAGTTATGTTCCTGATCCTAAAGGGAGAGATCAACTCTCTGAACAGCGAGGAGGATAGTCCAGGATTCACCAGCAGCTCTTTATAAGGACAAGGGGAAAAGGCCTCTGTGTCTCTATATTTAGATGGACTTTATTGGGCCTCTTGTCTTCGCTTTTCTCCCCCCCACCCCTCCTGCTCCTGAGCTGCCGCTGTTAAAAATCTCTCACCAAAGCTATGTGGGCGGCAGGCCCTCCTCTCCATCACAGTGAGGGGAGAGTGAGCCTGATAATGATCTGGATGGTAATAACAGAGCAGAGGAAACGGCAGAGAGATGGGGAGAGGATAGAGAGGGGGGATGACAGAGAAGGGGTGGGAGTTGTGAGATGTATTTTATAATGTGTCTCATTCTCTCCTCAGTAACTTTTACCCACACATTCACCGATGTCCTCTTTCTGCTCAATCATCACAATACCCAGAGGGAGTCCCAGGAAAGGAGTTAGCCATATAGCCCCATTTGGAGGAGGCCAGGGACTTCTGATGTCCCCAAACCACCAGTGGGATCTCTAGTCACACAGTTACAGTTTACTCACAACAAACCACATGAACATAGGCAGTAGTTTCCTCTGACATCTATACAGGCTGGGCAACTTAAAGGACGTTATCTTTTTCTTGTTTTCCTATATTATTTTCATGCAGCTCTAGTGGAGTATAGCTTAAATGCAAATAATATTAAATTTGGTTTACACTGGTATGTGCCTCTGTCCTGACATGTGGATTGTTGTGGATGTTAAATCTCCTGTCCAGGTTAAGTTTTCTCAAGGGGACAATAGAGAGAATCAACGCATTGTGTTGTATCGTATCATATCGCTTTATTCCACATCATATCTTATCTGATATTTTATCAAATACTTTCAGATATCAGGATGACAGTGTTGTGTCAGATATTGCATCATATTTTATCAGACACAATTGTATCCATAATTCCCTAGGGGGCCAAAGAGTGCATCATCATGTCGTATCACATTGTATCATATCGTATCGTATCCTATTGCATCTCATCATATTTTATCCCATTGTATACCTTCTAGGGCTGTCAAAGTTAATGTGTTAATATCTGGTTAACTCAGACTACTTTAAACGCCACTAATTTTTTTTGTCGTACTATTAATACGCACGCGTTCTGTGTGACCCTCAATCAAGTTTGCAAGATCAGGAAGCATGCCGTTGTGATGCCTTGCAAGCGAGCAGAAATGGATAAAGGACAAAGACTTTTGAAGGTTCAGCTTTCAGATCATGCCAGATGAGACTGAAGTTATTTGATCCTACTGTGGACATGAACTGAGTTACCAGGAGTTCGCAGAGTCTTAACTCGCTGGCCAAGCACACCGCTAATGTAGAGAGCCAGAGGCAGGCCATGCTGGATTGTTTACAACGGAGACACTCAGGCAACTCTGCAAGCAGGGGTGGACTCGTAATCTCGCATACTGGGCATTTCCCAATGGGTCCACGCACTTTTGGCCCAGTATGATTCATTCATTTATTTATTTCCGTTATGTACCGGCTCCATAGCGGCGCTGCCCCCTTATAATGGCTGCTGACTTGTCAGATCACGTCCCCTAAAGGTCTGTTTTACCCCTAATCAACGTCAAATGAAAAAAAAAAAAGACAGTCATTTAAGATGCTGCAGAAGTGTCAAAGACTGTTTAGTCCCTATAGGAGACGGTCTGACGCTGGTAAATAAACAGCTACGTCATGTTGCGGGAGCAGAGGTGTTACAGGTGAGCATGAGAGTGAAGCAGTAAATGAGCTCTGTATAGCATCATAACATAAGCTAAAAAGCATTATTAGACTGTGGGTTCCCATTTATTTATGAAGAAAATGTTTGAGATTAAATCTCGTGCTCTTCTATGATCTGAAGAAAGAAGAGATGGTTAAGTCCTCTTACTACACCTTAAAAGTTCTCCACTAAGACTTCTTTTCTTTGTGTTCATGAGTTTTGAAAAGAAGCTTCAAATGTGTTATTGGCATCATTCCAGTAAATCTACTGGACTGATGACAGTAATTTCTTACTGTTCTTAAAAAAACAAAAAAGATAAATAACAGCAGACAAGTAATCACTTGCTTTTGCTCTTGAGTAGGGCGGATGTGTCCACCTTACTCACCTCTGACCACATCAGAACAGTGAAACACCATTAGATGTGTCTGTGCCTTACTGCTGAGCTCTCAGCAGAGACTTGACTTCTCCCAGTAATCTGTAATACTCTAACTTTATTTAGTCTCTTTTTGAATCATCCTGTTGTGAGTCTTCTTGGTGTTCAGGGATGATTCTGTGAGCCTTCATTTCTCCCATGTGAGGCTGAAATTCTCTGCTTTAGTGTGAAGGATCAGGAATGATCTTTGAGTGATACAAACTTCACTGACTTTGTACTTATGTACATGTGTGATGATGAGATCTGTTGTTCTGTGTTAAGCTGCTGAGAACAACAGAGGAGTAAACTTCCAGAGGTCTGAAGTTGGACACTACTGTGATATTATTCAGTAATGTTACATTAAGGTCAGTATCTCCATCTGTTGTCCTTGTTGGGCTTGAGTTTACCATGTTATGCTCTCAGCATATTTTTGGAGCATTCAGTATCTTTGAGCTTAGTCTAGAGATTTTTTTGGACATTATCTGTCGTCGTTTTGTGTTGTTGACACGAACAAACATTTGCATGAAGAAAGCTTTTTTGTCCACGTGTGTTGATAAAGATGTTTAAATCATGAGAAATATTCATCTATGGCATATCTAGAACAGATAAAAAAGTGTAATTAATTTGGGATTAATTTCAAGTGAACTATAACATTTGTGAGATTGATTGCGATTAAAATTTTTCATCTATTGACAGCCCTAATACTTCCATATCTTATCCTGTCACGTGCCATCATACAGATTCATATCTCATCAGACATTAGGATGGTTGTATTTTATCAGATATCAAATTACACTAAGTATTAGATCTTGCCAGATGTTGTATCAGTTGTATCAAATTATAGTGTATCATATTGTTTCCCATCGTATCATGTCTTATCTTATCCTATCCTATCGCATTGTTTTATATCATATCTTATCACATCATATCACATCACATCGCATTGCATCGTAGCTTATCAAATATTGTAACGTACCAGATATTACATAGTTTCATTTATCAGGACGATCATATTATATCAGATATTGTATCATATCTTATCAGATACATTTGTACCCATTACTTTAATTTATCGATTCTCCTGTCCAGAGGAAGTTTCCCTAAGAGGACAAAAGAGTGTATCACAGCATATAGTGTTATATTGAATCATATTTTATAGTATCCTATCTTATTGTATGGTATCTTGTATCGCAATTGTATCATATCATATAGCACTGTATTATATCATCTTGTCTCGTGTTATATCACATCACATCGCATTGCATCACATCATATCATATCAAATATAGTCTTTCTCCAGATATCGTATTGTATCGTCTCGTCTGATGTCGTAACATAACGTACCGCATCACATCGTATCATATCGTATCATATTGCACCGTATCACATCGTATTGTATCGTATCATATCCTTTCATATCTATGGTATGGTATAATATGGTATTGTATCGTATCCTTTCGTATCTTGCCATAACTTATCGCATCGTATCCTATCCTATCGTACTGTCATATAACATCATCTCCACTCATATCGCACTCCACCACACTCGACTATATTTTTAGATGTGGTACCTTATCTGATATCGTTCCTTAAAAGATATCAATTCTTATACAATTCACCATTGGCTTTGCCAGTTAAGCAACTGGCTAATAAGTCCCACAACCGGGGAAGAAAATGAACCAAGGTTCAAATCTTTCTACAAACTGTTCCACTATTAAATTCAATTCAACAGTACAAAAATGCTTATATTAGATGTTGTGAGCTACCTGACAGTAGGTAAAAGTTCAAATGTGGCAAGATGTTACATTGGATTTTTACAAATGTTTATATCTTTTTTTAATTGCAGAACAGTCAAAAAGCTATGATTACTACTTTAAATGGTGTAGAATTGTAACTGTGAATGCTGTTTTTATCAAAATAACCTTTACTTTTTGCATTTTAGCTTTCTTTGAGTGTAAAGTCAGAGGAAAAATTATGACATATGCACGTGGTATCTGAAGAGAGTGAGGTGGCCTTCATTGCTGATTTGATTCTGCTTAAAAAAGCATTCTCCTCCTCTCTGCCCTTCTACATACCTCTACAGTGTGGTCTTATTTCTAAAGGAAAGCATATTTCTCAAGAGCCCTGACCTCTTCTGTCCATAATTACAGTGACAAACAGTACTCTTACATGGCACACTCTTATCCACCCACCTCTCTCCTTCTTATCTTGCATATTGCCAGGTAATTCTAACAAAGAAGCCAAACACTAATGGCACTGAGCCTGTGTGTGTTTTTGCTTCTGAGCAAGAGGTGAAAAAGAGAAAAAACTCTGGCACTCAGATGGGGGTTGTTTGTGGAGCTGGCATGACTTAAGCCTTTAAAAAAGGACTCACAAAACCTTAAGCAAACATGGGCTGAGACCTGCACATCTTAGTATTAACGACTCATTATCTGAACTTGTGTTGTAGGGATTTGGTGGGACAGCAAACATCGTGTTTTTCTTAGAGCCCCTAATCATGAATTGGTCTAGTTATGCTCACATCCTGAAATACCATGAGCATTATAGCTAAGATAAACAAACTTAGCTTCTCTGATAACAAGAGCTAATGGAATGATAATCATTAACAGTGGTTGAGACTGGGCATAAAGACGCACGGTTATTAGTTCTAACATGGAAACATGCACATAATAACAAAGCTAACATGATGATGCTTTTAAGCTCTAAATTACATTTTATAGGTGAGACTTTACTACAGATTGAAAGATCAATAATTCATTTAGATCTCTTGATGTTTGTAAGGTTAACACTTCCACTGCCATTTTCAATTCTTATTATTAAAACAAATGCAAAATCTGCGGTGACATCTGTACAGCTGTAAAGCTTGATGAGGTACAGAGAGGACAAATGATAATTGGAAAAAAAATTAGATAAAATGAAACAAGGATTAAGAAAAAGCTATAGATGAACTACCAAGTTACATGAGTCACATCAAAGAGTCAAATAATATTATATTATATTATATTATATTATATTATATTATATTATATTATATTATATTATATTATATTATAGTAGACTGAACAAAAAAAGGAAGTTAAAGGAAGATTAGATTAGATTAGATTTTTTTGATAGAATTTTCCCATTTTAATGGGTAATTTTTTCATCTGGTGTTCTATCAATGCTTGATTATAGAATATATGAATGAAGTTGTTTTTTGATGTGCTGCTTGTTGAAATATTATGTAATTTTTAACAAACTGCTTGTTGGCTTTATTTTGTGTAAACCATGGTGTTTTGATGCCTTTGTTGCACATTGTTGCCCGGAGACAACAAACCAAAATCTGGAGTGTGGGTGATGGGGTTGCAATTTTTTTTGGTTGATCTCTCAGTAAGGACCCCCAAGCTACCAGAAAGTAGGGTGAAATATTTTTTTCTCAAAAAATGTATGCAATAGAGGGTTAAGACATATTTCAATCTGGACCAGTCTGGGCCAACTAATGGCTAAATCTTGTTCCTGGCTCTGTAGGCCTTCTAGTACGGTAGCTAATAACCTTACAATGCACTGACAACACTGGTCTGACTAGGTTTGTTTCCTCTAATACTAAACAAAACCAAAGGCCCTGGAGACGTGTTAGGCTTAAAAGCAGATCCAAGAATCTTTATCTCTATCTCTCGGGCGAGCAAAGTCAGGGCAGGTGGGGCTGAATGAGGCAGACAGATTTGCATATGAGCTGCCGATTTCTGGAGCAGCACAAGAAGTGCATCAACTGCCATGCAAATGAGAAGCAAATAAGATTCAAACCAAACCAAGGTGGAGGAGGGCCGAAAAGCTGCCCGATCAGGAGTGTTTCAAAGTACGTCACAATGGTGTTTGTGCCTCTAACTGGGGGCTAAAAGGTCTGCCTAGTCTTACCACAGCAGTAACAGCAGCCCTTTGGGGAAGGACAAACCATGACATCATAATAGGGGAAGCAGAGCTGGAGACAATAGTTCTCTGTGAGGGACAAGAGGCGAGGCGTGGCCTGGCTGGACAGAGGGTCTTCTCAGTGGACCAGCCGGCCTCAACAGCTGTCACAACCTCTGTCTGTATCTCTGTCACACACATGATTTCAATAAAGCATGAAAGCTGACCAAAGATCAGCTCAGTTATGTTAAATCCCTTCACCCCCAAGTGTGTGTTTGTGAGTTGGCCTCGTTCAGTCCATACTAAGTGCCAGCTCAGGAACGCAGGGCTGGAGGTGGAGTAGGAGGAGAGTCCCAGAGAAAAAAAGCATACAAACGGGTAAAAACAAAGAGCCAATGGACAGAAATTCCCTGTCTAGGAGATGAGGACTGATAGTAGCATGGATGACTGAGTCTGTGTATGTAATGTGAATACATAACACGCAGCCTAAACCACATGACAGCACTATTTACTCTCTATTTGTCTTCATCTTATTGCCTGAGGAGATGTAGACAAAGCTTGCAGACTTTCAGCCTCTGTCCATGTTGAAGTTCAAGTTATTTACCTAAAGCGCCCAGATGAGAGCGATCTTCTTCAACAGCTGTAAAGGTTTACAGGCTATAACAGAGAGGAGTGAAGAAGCTCACCACTTAGCTGAATTTCACATGGGTAGAGGAGAGAGAGAGAGTTTCATGAACAAGTGTGGCTGTGGATGAAGGTAGAGTCGCACAGATCCCTCAGGGACACACCACCTGGTTAATAAAAAAAAAAGGAGTCCGGTTTTCAGAAACAGCTTAATGCGGGATGTGCAAACAGCAGACGGGCATCATTGAACGTGTATGAGCATTGTATCAACAAAACCCACCTGCCCTTCAGTTAAGGTCTAATGACAACAAATGCAACAAAAGCGGTATGTGAGTGTGATACGCCCTGCCTCGAGGGGCCGCCACAGCTTTATTCAACCACTCATTCACCTGTGAGGACGATTCAATGGGGCTGCATGTTATTAAAAGCTTTCATACACGTGGGCTGACGGCATTGTGAATCTATATGGAGGACAACAGACTCGGTAAGGAGGTTTTACACCATGACTGGGCCACTGTTGCAAAGATGGTCTGGCTCTGTTATTGCAAATGAACTCAGTTCAGCTTAGGATATTTATATTATTATGTATATCTATATTTATAAATGTATCAGATGTGGGATTTTTAAAAGATTTGCTTTTAGGCTACTATGCATTTACTGCTGACAAGACAGTAAGTAGAGTCAGAAAACTGGAGAGTGTGGGGAATGAAGTACAAGAAGGGGCCACAGGCCAGATTTAAACCGAGGCTGCCTGGTTGAGGAGAACTACCCCTGTATGGGACATGTGGACTTGAGCACTAAAAGGCTTTCGCAGACCTAGTGGAAAAAGGGAATCCTCTCACCAATAAGGCAAAAAACTTTGTTCCACTTGACCATGGAGTCTCCCACATGCCTTTTGGTGCACTCTAGTCCAGATTTACTCTGAATTTTCTTCAACATTGGCTTTCTCTTTAACACTCTCCCATAAAGATTTAAGGTGAAGAACCCGGGCAACAGCTGTTGTATGCAGAGTCTCATCCATCTCAACTGCTGAAGCTTGTAACTCCTTCAGAGTAGTCATATGTCTTGGTGTCCTCTCTCACTAGTCTCCTTCTTGCACAGTCATTCAGTTTGTGAGGACGGCCTGATCCAGGCAGATTTACACATGTGCCATATTCCTTCCATTTCTTGATGATGGATCTAACTGACTTGAATGTTTCAGTAATAATTTCTCTGAGTTGCTTGGAGTGTTCTTTTATCTCCATGGTGTAATGGTAGCCAGGAATTTGTCCAAAAACCAAATTATATCAACTGTGATAGATTTATAGAATCAATAAAAGGGTAACACATCCAAGGGGGTGAATACTTTTTATAGGCACTGTATTTTTACAAGAACGCTCATGACACATATGTGAATGCAAGGTGAAACAGAAAATGTTTCTGGCCATAGAGGGCTGCATTGGCATCTCGGAGTTGTCAGTCAAAAACATTACAGCAGGTCTCAGATAGTCACAGCTAATGCTTATTACACTGGGCTTGATAAAAGAAAGATGAATGTTGGTTTTTAAGCACACAGCAAGGCAACTGAGAAACTATTGACAACAACATAAATGAAACTTTCTATTATTTTCTTTTTTGCAACAAATGTGAAAAGTGATATACAACAGATGTGTTCTTGTCTGCTGTGTGGGGGATGAGACAAAGCACATGCTCCACTGTCACTGATAAAGAAAGTTTTCCTTCAATAAAGTAACTCCCTCTGCATTAATCAAACAACACACAGCTGAGAAACGTGTTACACACACTGTTAGAGACATTCAATGAGACAGAGCGGTTAAAATGATATCCCTATTTGTCATGATAGGCGCAGCTGTTGTGCCTTTATCTTTGGATGAGTGTCTGTCAACAAAGGCAGACATTTATTGCGTGAATCAGTCCATTTATTTAAAAAACAACACCAACACTGACTTAAATTCTGGCTACACATAGGTATCAGCAGCCACATAGGGCATCATAAAACATTCAAGTCTGGCAGATTAAACATGGCCTAATTGTAACGGTAACTGGAATCCTTGGTGCGTCCTTATATCATTGTAATAAAAGTAAGTGTTTACAGTACATCACTCAATAAATGTTTTATTGAAAATTCCTACCACTTCTATAACGACATGAATTATACATTTTTTTAGAAAGGGGGGTAAAAAAAAAAGGGTTACAGGAAAATAACACCATAGATGTAAAGATATGGCACTACCATCAAAACATTTTTATAGATGTCCTTTAAACTCTCATAGTTTTTCTACGTTTTTCTAAATCCAGTATTGTCATTATGACTCCAAACATGTAGACCAGTGCTTCCCAAAGTGTGGGCCAGGGCCCACAGGTGGGACCTGGAGGTACTGCAGGGAGGGCGCATGATTAAATAATAACAATAAATAAAACCTATAAGCAGAGATTTAATTTGATTTAATTGTGTTTTAAATTGTCATGAAAGACTTGATTACACCCTAATCCCAAAAGCTCCAGGACTAATAAAACACTGACACATGATTTAACTAACATCTCACCTGTTATATTTTATTTTGTATGAACTACAGAAGTGGTGTCACAGTTCATCTGGTGTTTAATCAGCTGAGAACACTGTTAAACATTCTAACACTTCCTGATTATAACAATTTAGGCTATGATTTTCTTTCAGGACACTAAGGTTCCAATGAAAGACGTTTACGAAACATATTTAAAGAGATAAATAGTAGAAAATATAGGCAACTGGTTGGAATAAACAATGGCGGTAACATTAATCTTGCTGCATTCACATTGAAATCTCTGTTTATTTAATAAAAAGATGGAGCTAAATAATCTGAGTCTCCTGTTACAGTTGTATGAAGGTTTTGTTGGGCCCCAGAGGATTTTAAGCTTTCAAACTGGGCCGTGGCATACTGAGGTTTGGAAAAGGCTGATGTAGACGATGATTTGAGAGTGTCTCTCGGTTGTAATGTGAACTGAGTGACCCCCTCAAAAACAGCTGCACACGTTCTTTAAACTGGCATGAAGATCAGAGAGGAAGATATCTTCAAGTTAACACAGGACCATGCTGACCATTTTGGGTTAATGCCGATCACAGGCCCTCTGTTGTCTAAATCCAGCAGGCCATGTAAGTCAGAAAGAAAAGGCTGCCATCTAGTGGTGGCTCAACTAAGAGGAAACCTTTTTAGTATGCTGGATAACAGTAAAAATGTTTTCACTGAAATGGAAATTAACACCTTTACGCGTCTTAGAGTGTTACTGTAAATAAAAAAAATTGATTCCTGGAACCTTAAATTGATATTTTTGGCCTTTTTGGCTTCTCTGATGCCTGGTAGACTTAAAGAAAAAGATATAGATTACAGGTACAACTGGTTTAAACCATGTTAGCAGAACCAAACTAAACAGGAAGCAGAGATGTAGATGATAAATAGAAATGTAGCTGAGGGCAGTTACCTGTGAGAAGCCTCTTTAAACACCCCTACTGCTGTAAGAAAACTAGATTTAAAACTGTGTTTTCTGTTCTTTGTCTGCCTTTTTCCCATATTCTTGGCCTTTCTACACAACAGATCACTGTTTCCTGAGGAGTTCAAGTTCTGGTTGAGTTTGTGAACCATAAAACAAAAACATAAGATGCACCGAGTGTCATGAGAAAGCTTTGGTTGTACTTTTATTGTATTATGATAAAAAAAGGTTGCTTTCTTTATTATTCAGATTATTCCAACAGTAAATAAAAAGTGGAGCAGTTTGCAGCCCCAGGTGATCCAACTCTACCGGCAGCTTTTTGAAACTGTCATTGTGCTTGTTTTGAGTTTTAGTTAAATATATAAAGGATATGAAGACCAATATTTACTGGACATAGTTTAAGCCAACATGGACACAGGATAAAAATACATTTTGATATTCCATTAGCGGGGTTATCATTCATATCTAGAGATCATTTTCCAGGACTTTCCAGGACACTCTGCATTTTCTCCAATTTTCCATGATTTTCCAAATTGGTCAACGGTTTTCCAGGATTTTTAAGATGCACAGACACACTTACATTGGCTGACGCATAGATTTAAAATCAAACTTAATTTAATATTTAAATGACATACTTATACAGCTAAATTATAGTTCATTTTTTACCTGCTGACTTGACACATGTCCAGAAGACAATCATTGTTACCCTCCACAAGCAGTGTACGCCACAGAAGGTCACTGCTGAAAGGGTGGGCTGTTCTCTGTTTGATGGTATAGGAAAGTTGGAAAGTTGACTGGAAGGGAAACATGGTGAGAAAAGGAGCACAACCAACAGGGATGAGGTGGTGGACTGAGGCTGGAGTCAGTGGATCAAGAGCCACCACACATAGATGGGTGCAGGAAATGGGCTAAAAGTGTTGTGTTCTTAGTGTCAAGCCAATCCTGAACCACAGACGTTATAAGTGTCTCACCTGGGCTAAGGAGAAAAAGAACAAGACTGTTGCTGAGTGGTCCAGTCCTATTTTACTTATTTGAAAGTCAAGGTCCCAAAGTCTGGAGGAAGATCAGAGAGGCACAGAATCCAAGGTGCTTGAAGTCCATTGTGTTCAGTTTTCACAGTCAGTGATGGTTTAAGGTGCCATGTCATCTGCTGCTGTTGGTCTACTGTGCTTTATCAAGTCCAGAGTCAGCACTGTCAGCCGTCTACCAGGAGATTTTAGAGCACTTCATGCTTGCATCTGCTGAGAAGTTGAATAGAGATACTGATTTCCTTGTACAGCAGGACTTGAAACCTGTCCACAGTGTACCCAGAACTATCAGAAACTGGTTTGCCGACTATGGTAGAACCCTGTAAAGAATCTCTGGGGAAATGCCAAGAGGAAGATGTGAGACACCAGACTCAAAAATCGAGATGAGCTGAAGGCTGCTATCAGAGTGACCTGGGCTTCATAACACTCCAGCAGTGCCACAGACTGGTTGGCTCCATGCCACGTCACACAAATTCAGTAATTTGTGCAAAAGGAGTTCCAATCAATTACTGAATGCAAAAATAGGCAGAATTTTCCAGAGGGTTAATATTTCTGTTTTATAATTCCTTTTTTGGACTGATGTTTTGTGATATTCTTATATGTTGAAACAGCGGATTTTTCATTTTTGTGAGAAAAACAAGAAAAGTCTCAAAATATTTCACTTTGTAATGATGAATATAGGATATGGGAAGTTTCACTTTTGAATTAAATTATAGGAAGCAAAATAACTTTTTAATGATATTCTGTTTTAAAGATGCATTTGTACTCGAAGTGAGATTTAAATTGCAAACTGAAAACTTGGTTTAAAAAAAGTCAAATACTGAGTGTCAAAAGGCAAAAAAATGTAAATTAGTGACACTGTTTTATTAATTCATGTGTACGGTTTTGTTACATTACAATGTTAAACAAATAAAAAAAGATAAAAAAAATAAAAAGAATAATCCACAAAGAAAAGAAGTCTCTGATGAGTCATGAGTACTATACTACACTATATCAAATGAGCATCCTGCTGTACACAACATGAAGTACAAAAAGAAATGTCACTACTCCAATCACACAGAGCTGCTTTAAACGCTATCATACATTATCACAGATACAGCTGCTCATGAAACAGCTGTCACAACTGTCCCGATCTGCATCAATTTGTCTCTCTTCAAGTGTTTCTTCGGGAAATAAACATGACAAAAACTGTTTTTTCCCCCCTATCCATCAAGCAGCTTGAGGATGCTCTCCCTCTCCTTCAAAGCTTTCCAGGCCTGATCCTTCTCCTTCTTTGTCGGTGTGCGTTTCTTCTGCCTGGCGGCCATGATTCGTCGAAACCCCTCCATGACCTCATTGTCGGACACCCTGACTCTCTGCCTCAGCTCCTGCTTACGCATCTCCTCTTTGGCCAACCTGTGAGACGACAGCAAAGTCATCAGCTGACTTCATTTAGAGTATAGTTTACCTCATATTCAAAAAACACTTCTTCTCTTGGTCCTCACCTGAGCAGCTCCTGTTTACGGGCTCTGTTGTGAGCACTCAGGGCTTTGAGCTCTGCTTGTCTCTTCTGCAGCTCTGCCAAAACCTCGTCCTCTGAGTCTCCTCCTGGTCCAGGTCGCTCCTCAGAGTCTAGCAACCCCTGAGCCACCAGCTCCTCTTTGATCCTCGCCTCCAGAGAGCGTGTATGAGGGACACTACAGATGTGTAAAACAAATTAGAAGATCCAAGGTATTTGGCACAGACAGTAAAATGATGGCAACTTCTTTACTAAAAAAAAAAAACCCAAAACCAATAGGGTTGCTGATGAGGACACAAAAGAACAAAATTATTGAAAGTTGCAACAAAACTGTGGCCAGACAGCCTGTCCATTGGTAGCCAGGGCCAATTAGCTGGACAAGCAAACTTATATTGCCACCCTAAAATCCTCAATTATTGACTACTTGTCTTGTTAGCCATCAATAGACACTATATGGACAAGCATTGTCATAAGCTTGGAGTGTTTTGTGGACATTTGTGACCACTCATTCTGCAGAGCCTCAAGGTCAGGCACTGATGTTTGACTAGAAGGCCTGGCTCACAATCTCTGATCCAGTTCATCCCAGAGGTGCTTGATGGGGATGAAGTCAGGGCTCTGTGTGGGCCAGTCCAGTTCTTACACACTGAACATATCAAACCATGTCTTTATAGTTCTTGCTTTGTGCACTGGGGAACGGTCTTGATGAAATAGAAATAGGCCTTCCCCAAACTGTTGC
Organism: Cheilinus undulatus; assembly: GCF_018320785.1. NCBI lineage: Eukaryota > Metazoa > Chordata > Actinopteri > Labriformes > Labridae > Cheilinus > Cheilinus undulatus. The sequence continues at coordinate 17,575,954 of NC_054867.1, forward strand.
CACAAAGTTGGAAGCATAGCATTGTCCAAAAAGTCTTGGTATGCTGAAGCATTAAGACTGCCCTTCACTAGAGATAAGGAGCCTAGGTCAAATCCTGAAAAACAGCCCAAAACTATTACTTCTTCACAGTAGGCACAGGGCCGTCAGGGAGTTAACGTTCTCCCAGCACCTGTCAAACCCAGACCCTCCCATCTGACTGCCAAACAGACATGAGGATTCATCTCCACAGAACATGTTTCCACTGCTCCACGGTCCAGTGTGGAGTGCTTCTCACCACTCCATCCAATACTTTAGCATTGGACTTGGAGACATGAGGCTTATATGCAGCTGCTCAGCCATGGAATCACATTCCATGAACCTCCCACTGCACAGTTTTTTTGCTTACATTAATGCCAGTGGATGTTCAGAAATCTTCAGCTATGGAATCAGCAGAGCGTTGGCGTCATTTACGCACCATGTGCCTCAAGGCAACCTTACATCTAACAACTTTTCATGTGATTTTAAAGTCACAGACAAAATTCCAAAGTAAGTAAGTAAGAGTAAAATTATGTGAGTCTAGCTAAAGTTACAGCACCCTCCTGTGATCTCAGTTAGGTGTAAGGTGGTCATAAGACTAGATCCGATATCAAACATGTTTGATATTGTCTTAAGTCTTTACTCTGGTCTCATGCAAATTGTGTTTTCAATAACGCAAACATCAACAACCAATGGGAGCCAGTACTGTGCAGAAGCATGTTAAAACAGTTAACTTTTCAAAGCATGAACGTGAGCTTAGTTCAGTCTAAAGCCACTGAATTTCCACTCAAGAGACTGAAAAACTTTTCTGACCAGAGCTGCAGTCAGATCTCTACACCACTGTCTACGTATCTTGTCTGTCAATTCATTCCAGACTGGCATGACAGGTACGGTAAACTTCCACTGAGTTTTTCAAAGTAAAATTCTTGATCAGTTTGTATCTGTGGAGAGACAACCTTCATTTTCATAAGGTACTTCTGCTCTGAAGTACCGTGTGATATTTTTTTGGTTGTTGCAGTAACTTGCAAAGTTGCTTTCTTTTTGTTTCTACTCTACTCCTTCACCATCTTGTTCTCTGCCCAATAGTTGTTGTTGTGATTTCCACCAGATGCATGATGGGAAATAATCTCAAAAGGAATTGTATTCTGGTCTTGTAGCTAGTGAGCCTCAGTTACGGTTGGGTATCAACTGTGTTTTTTTTCTGATACTGGTGCTAAATCAGTACATTTATACGGTGCCGGCGCCTAAAGCGATATTTTTGAGGGGAACAACCTTGTGTTGAAAGTCAGCAGGAGGATAAGATCATAAATTATTAGCAGAAATATCTTTATAAGGTGTCAGTCAAACATGGGGTATAAAAGGAAACCTTTCTAACTTAAAACAAAAATCACACAAATTTCATAATGTATTTTTTGCCTTTCATTGGGTGGCAGGGTATCAAAATGAAGTATCTGTGTTGTAATCCGGTCTGGTAGGTATCAGATGTGTCGATACTCATCCCTACCCACAGTTTTTGCAAAATCTTAGTCTGAGAGTTAAAACTCAGCGACTTGTAGACAAATTGTCTTTAGATGTGAGAGGGTCTCAGGCGTCAGTCTCTTTACAGTCTTTTAAATGTTTTAGCAATGTCCTCTGGCATAAGGCCAATCTTAGCAATTGTTGACCCTGCTCTGTGATTTTACATGGTCTTCAGTTTGGTGGCTGAGTTGCTGTTGTTCCTAAAGTTTTCCACTTTCCAATAAAATCCCTTGTTGACGGTGTAATATTGAGCAGGAATGAAATTCCACAAACCATTTAACTGCAAAGGTGACATCCATCACAGTACCATGTCAATGAGATCTTCAGAGTGACCATTTAGTATCACAAATGTTTGCAATTGGAGACTGTCTGGCTAGGTGCTTGATTTTATGCAACTAGTCTGAGTGGAACACCTGAATTCAATAATCAACAGATGTGGTTGAATAATTTTGTCCATATAGTGGACATATTTTGATCCACACTGAATAATTTTAGGAAGTTTATTACAATAAAGATAAAGAATATTAAAGGGGCCCAATAAAACTTGGATTTTTCTCTACGTGGCCCTCAATAAAAGAAGTTATAGCACTCTTGATCTACATAAGTGATCTTAGATGACACTTGAGTCACTTTGAGAAAGCAACTTCAGTGTGAAAAAGAGTTTAAATAGTCAAAGTGATCAAATGTAAAGGATTAGCTTTGATATTTTACACATTTAATATGTTTTAATCAAATACCTAAAAGCTTTTCCTTGGCTTCGAGGAGAAGTACCAGCACCATCGTTTGCATCTTTCCCTGAAATATCGGGGATAGGAGAATCCTCCATGGGGGATATAATGTTCTCCTAGAAGACAAGAGATTTTTAAAAATGTTAGTATGGCAATTTTATGATGTTTAGACTTGAAAGTTATGCTTTAACAACATACTGACCTCAACAAGGGCCTGGAGCAGACGCTGTGTGAGGGGTCCAAAGGGACACCCATCCTCTGGAGACTCATGTTGCGACTCTGACTTCTTCAACAGGGAGTCAACGTCTAAATTAGTAAAATATGAACATGTTTTAAAGATGTTTACAGTCAGTACAGTTTGGCATGGTAATGCCATATGCAAACCAGCGTGTGCAGTCCAGCAAAACACTTAGGTGCATCCCTACCTTTAGCGTCTAGTTCAGAAAGAGGCCCCCCCATCAGACTCTTTTTCTTGTCGTTTGCTCGTGCTCCTTCCCTCTGCTCCTCCAGCAGATCCTCCTGAGCCCACCGCTGAGAGTAGTGTTTACCCAGGGCTGGTATCTACAGTTAAAACACACATTTGACGTTACATTTCATATAAAGCATTCAAAATGAGGCCCTGACCTGGGTGAATTTACACATAAAAAATTGATTTCATGGTCTTTCATGTCGTACTTTGTAATACTCTGCTTCATCCTCTGGAGGTTTCAGAAGCTCTTCCAGCAATCGAATCTCTTCATTTGTGATGTCAGCGCAATATGGCTCGACTGATGCCCAAAATCTGGAAAAAAAAAAAAAAAAAAAGATACACATCATACATACATCTTCATTTTACCATCTCCACTGATAAGCTAAGCAGATAAGGTCATTAGAGGACGAAGCAGTGAAAGAAAACATAAAGGGCTGTATGCCGACCTGTTGGGTGCATCATTTTTAGGAGTGCGAGGAATGTCCTGTGGATCATCTGTAAACTCATATTCTTGAACTTTAGGCTGCAGATTTTTCGATTTGGGTCTGCCAGGACCTGGACCTGGCCCGTGACTGCCTTTGCCATCTAACTTCTGCTTCTTTGGTTTGTGGCGAGAGGTGGCAGCTGGGTCTGGGTCTTTTCCTAACTTCAGGAAGCGCTTATCTCCCTTCTTGTCCTGCCAGTCTGTGAGGATCTAAGATACAAAACAGGAGAGCGGTTACAAAGGAACCAAAAAGAAAGCACTGGATAATTATTGAATGTATAGTATTTACAGTGGTAGACTCGGCGAAAGATCCTCACACCCCATGCATATGTGAAATTAAGAGAGCGTAGGGGGGTCCAGGCTCTGTCCTACCTGTCTCTGCTCCTCCAAGGCTCGAAGGCGGCGGCTGGCTGAGGACAGAAGCGTCTCCAGCTCCAGCTGCAGAGTGTCAAGCTCCTCGATGCCGATGCCATCGTCCTCTGAGCGGCCGAGGACAGCAGTGTAGCGGGGACACACCTTCACATGCTCCACAGGTTTGAAGTCGTAGTATTTTAGAGGGGGGCAGTCCTTTAACTCACTCATTATGATGTGGTGCAGACGCTTTCTCTGTATAGTTAAGATATACGGATTAGATAGTAAGAAAAATACAAGCTCCGTGTAAAGAAGTGTCTCAAATTATCGTTTTTGTCTGTCTCTTATTTAAATAGATATATTAAACACACAGCAGTGAACGCACGCACCGATACAACACAGAACCACTCGGCCCAAACCGCACAACTCATTAAACCTTTTTTGAATATGCTAGCAGTGAAATTACCGTTTTATACCAAACAGATTTATATCAATTTTATTTATTACCACTTATGTCGAACGGCATAAACCGAAATACCAATTAAATATTTTACATTTTCAGAGCAGCGATATTTACCGTCACTGAATGGTAGCCATGATGGAAGAAACCAAATTCATTTAACAGGGGTGTGAAAGATAGCTAAATAGATACGGTCTTTTTGTGACGAAATAAAAATTCTGCACACACTATCATAATCATTAAACATTGAAACTATGATGGACGTATTAAACACAGACACCATTCTACTATAAAAATGGTGGGGTTGTAAGTAAACGTTAGCCAAATGTTATAATGGTATCATCGGAACAAACCATTTTTTGCCGATGCACAAGTACGTTATTACCACAATACATTGGTCACATAAAAAACACGTTTATGTTAAAGTGAAGTTTCCCGTTTATTTTGTTTAAAAATTATAAAATAGAGGTTAAAAATAGCTCCCCATTAAGCGGTCACTTGGCAACGAGTCTCCTAGTCAAAACGCTGAATGGATGCATCCTAGTGTGTGTTCGTTTTATAAACCACTCACCCCAACTAGGCGGGGCACACTGTACAGACGGTAGAATTTCAGTTGTGTGGTGACATCCTTATATTTAAGCGAAGAGCTAAAGGAAACAAACGCACCCTGTCTGTTCTCGGCGATGTAGGATTTACGGAAGAGGAGTCCCAGGCGTGGCAGAGGAACTTCCGTCTTTTACAGCGTAAAAATGGTAAGTCTCTCCCTCTAAATGTGTCATTATTTTCAATTATTTTGTCTTTTAACTCCGCTAACCATGGCGTGATTCGAGGCAAGCGCAGCTAGCAGGTTCGGTGCTCTTTAAAGGCTCGGTTTCTGGTTGGCTGCGGTGAAATTAGAGGACGGGCATCCTTGACACCGTTTGCAAAAACTAAAGTGAGCTGAGCTGTCTGCTTTTTACACGGCCCCCTTTATCCTCGTTATTATGTCTGCTAGCTTTACAGAAAATCTATGTTTACAAAAGAAAAAGCAGAGTACGTACTTTGCATAGGTACAGTGATGTTAATTGGTATAAATTATTTGGATGAGCTGCAATCTCGGTCACACGAAAGCATCTCATCTATTAACATTAACGAAGCAAAACTATAACAATGATAATAATGTGGCTTTTTATTGCTTATAATTAATATCTCCAGATCATGTTTTCGGTTGTAAACGTATACATAATGACCTGATTACTCGTTTGAACGGTAAGTAGACACTGCAGCTCATTTTGGTTCCTGATCAAACCTGACCTCATAGGCTGACCCTGCTGATTGAGTCAGCCTCACTGGACTGGGAGGTTCAGTTTGCTCATGGACTCTGATTTAACACCAAATACATCAGCCCCTCTCTGCAGCGGGACTCATCCAGATACTGATTTTATTCCGTCTATCCCCAGACAGCGACTCTGCGCCCCTACTTAAACGCTGTGAGGGCCACCCTGCAGGCGGCCCTCTGTCTGGAGAACTTCTCCTCTCAGGTGGTGGAGCGTCACAACAAGCCAGAGGTGGAAGTCAGGTAGGTTTAATGTCGTATGTTTGGAGTTGGTGGTCTCGCTGGTTGTCCCCCTGCCCTGCACTATTCAGTTTTTGAGCCCTTAAGCAGTTTGCAGATCTTCCATAGCTGTCACACAAGTTTGGACATGTGCAAACCTGCAAAGAAAAATCTTAGCAGAGAGAAAAATGACACAAGCATGGGCAGGGCCATAATATTAGCTTGTGGGGACTTGCAGCAGCTTCTGCAGGTGGATTCCTAGTACAGTGTGGAGGGTTTGCCTTCAAAGGAACCCTGCATATTAAGATAAATTGGCTTAGAGTGACACAAGTGTTTAATATGCATGTTTTACTGAGAAACACACTAGGTTCATACATTATGAGTAATTTTAACAATAGATTCACACGTGGACTGTCATTGTTTTCAGTCCACTCTTGGTAGTGATGATAAATTCTTAATAATATTAAACAGAGTGCACTTTACCAGTGTTTACAAATGTTTATATAATAAGGTCAATACATCTTAGTAAGCATGGCTCCCTTCTAGCCCTTTATGGGTCAAGAAACCATATATGGTCACTTCAGTTGACTTCCTTTCTGCCCCCCTCACTCTCTCTCTCTGTGATACAGAAGAACAAGAATGATTTTTCTTAGCCAATCAGTGGAGATCAGTGGAAAGACCAATCATCAATGGCCCAGAGCATCTCAAATTTCCTGTTTCCTCTAGGACTCACAAAATACAGTTTTATGCCCCTTTTGGTCCCCAACAGATCCCTTTAAAATCACAACTAACCATGATAATTTGATGAAACTCACACATTATGAAGTTGAACAGTAGTGCTAAATGTCATGATGGTTTTGCTAGTGTAGGATTTCAAGCAATTATTGAAAATGGAGGAACCAATTTGGGCATACAAGCGATCAGGGGTGTCTATGTTAAAACATAGGGCCAATTTATCTAGCAAGCCATACTATGGCTATTTTCTTGACGGATAACTCATAATAATGTAGGATGATAGTACGCTGTAGTACAGGTAGATGTTGCCACAGGTTTGTGGAAAAAATTAAGATTTACCCAGTGATCATTTATGTAAATTTATCCTAATTTTTAAGGTGTAATTATGAAAAGTGGTATAAACCTGAATGGCATAAACCTGGTTTTAATTTAAGATCTTATCACTGTTTAAATTCTAAACTATTACATTTTTGTGATTATTATGTGTGCCCTTGTTGGAATCATAAGATAAAACACCATTACTGATAGAGTATTTTGAAGCCAGTCATGTCTTGCCTCTAAAAGAGGTCAGAATCTAAAGGAAACCTCACCTTGTCTTTTTAAATAAATAATTTATATTTAATAACTTCTTTATGTGCAAGTAAATACTCAATAGACTCTATGTGATCATTGTCCATTATTAACATTTTTACATGCATACATTTAATGGATTTTTTTTTTCACCATAAACAGTCAAGGAACAATGTATGGTCACTTGGTTGACTTTGTTTTTCACCATTATACTGTAAAATAAATAGAAAAGTGACAAAAATTTTAAAAAAAAGTAATGGGATGTCTTTCTGTAATTTTCTAGAGCTTAAATTTTGAACTTCCGAGTATTTTAATGAGTGCCCTGTAACAGGTTAAATTCTAAGGTTTTATGTCAGGCTGTACAGGATCCTAAGAAGGTTACTGATGTATTAAAAAAGTAAAAATGGTCTCAGTAATCAGGCCTGATTCATCGGTAATGGATGTGTTTTCATTGTGGTTACAGGAGCAGTAAGGAGCTGCTACTTCAGCCTGTTGTCATCAGCCGTAATGACAAGGAGAAGGTTCTCATCGAGGGATCCATCAACTCTGTCAGAGTCAGCATTGCTGTCAAACAGGTGATTTAAACAGCATGGTCTTTGCTAACTCTGTTACAGAGCTATTTATAATTTAATTAACCATCTATCGTATTTTAAAAACTGATTCAATGCAGGCTGATGAGATTGAGAAGATCCTTTGCCATAAGTTTATGCGCTTCATGATGATGAGAGCAGAGAACTTCTTCATTCTGAGGAGGAAACCAGTAGAGGTAAGTGGTGAACGGCTAATTAAGGTTGTGAAAACAGGATTTAATGTGCAGTTAGAAAATGTTACAAATAAAATGAGGAAGAGAGAGCTTGTAATAAGACTTTATATGCACAGATACCCTTGCATGTGAACTTAATGCTTGTTTCTTTTTTCCATGAACACATTTAGACAAGTGATGTATTTATTAAGTGTGTTTAACAACCTTTACTTCCTAATTTCCCCTCTTGCTCTGTGATTTCAGGGATATGACATTAGCTTCTTGATTACCAACTTCCATACGGAGCAGATGTACAAACACAAGCTGGTGGACTTTGTGATCCACTTTATGGAGGAGATTGACAAGGAGATCAGCGAGATGAAACTTTCCGTAAATGCAAGGGCCCGTATTGTTGCAGAGGAATTCCTAAAAAATGTGAGAAACCTCTCAGCTGTCTGGTTTCACAGAAGATGTGCTTCATTATATATTGGAAAATAATTGAACTTCTTCTCTCCACAGTTCTGAGGACATTGTTGGCCCTGATTCCCCACATGCTGGGAAACGGCTCCATGGTCCAATCAGCACAGGAGTGGAGGACAGAAGGAGTAAACAGCCAATCAGAGAGAAGATGAGAGAGGAACATGACCAATCTGATGATACCACTTGCACCCATCTCAAGCATTTCCCTGTACTCATGAATATCAATGACTGTATATAATGAAATATTTACCAGTTTCATTTTCAGCCACTTAGAACAAATCCCCAAACAAAGGCGGGTCCTTAAAGTATTAATCATGTTGATAGCCATGAATACAGGGGTACTGAGATCGCGATGATGCAAACAGAGCGGCCAGGTGTATGTATTTTTCTGTATGTGAGTTTGTATGTTCTGTCACTTTTGTTTCAAATTTGTCTCCAAAAATTTCTCTGTCCAAACCCATATTTGAGGAAAGTAGTCAGTTTGGGGTTTAATCAAGGACACAGAGCAAGAGCTGTCTGTAAGAAAAACCACCAAATCCCATGTAGAAAAGGACAAAAGATAATAAAACTTTTGTTTTATAGCTTTGGTGTTCTTATTTAGATACAGTTCTGCCTTATTCTGAGTGAACTCTTGATGCTGGTGCTGCTGTTCCTATAAATGGAAATGGTTTGCTACTCAGGAAGTTGATTTTAGTCAGCACTTACACGCTTCGCTGTTATTTCATCTGTGAGAAGGAGGAAGTAATACATGCTCACTGATGAGAGTGTGTGAACTGCAGTTTTACAGTGATTACTCACATTCATATGAAAGCATATTGCAGTGACAAATGACAGTTATGACATAATGAATTTGTGTCATAACCTTATTGATTGGAAAGATTTAAATGTTTTGTCTTAGTTTTAGGATAACGGCCATATAAATTTATAGAAAGTGAATGCAGTATGCACATTCTCAGCTATAACCAAACTATTTACCTTTACCTGTAACTTTAATATCCATGTAGGAAAATTTGTCTGCAGGTACAAAATTAGATTTCAAAAATAGAGATCATAAGTTACACATTACCTTACTTCCTGTAACAGCAGCAAATCCATGTGATAATCTTCCACACATAAACACTCCAGTCATACTGCATGACCCCTTTGCTCATCCTACATATTCTGATATTGGTAAAAATTAACAGACATGGGCACAGATGAATGTTTAAATATCAGAAGTAAAATTACTGCTCTGTAAAATGTGCTTACGTAGAAGCAGTTAATTCAATATTTTCTCAAAGTTCTGAGTTGTTATTTTTGATACCTGAGGGGGTCAAAAAGTAAAATATGATCAATGCTTTATTTGAAAAAACAGAGAATATGAGGGGGTAAGAGTTTGTGGTAAGGGGTGGAGTGGGGCTGAGCCTTTCTCTCAATAGATGCCTCTGAGCGCCACGTGGTATCCGTAAAACAAACAACCGGCCAGTTTCACATTGTTGATGGAGAGCTTGGACCTGATCTTTTTGTGATTTACTGTTTGTATTGACTCAGTAGTAGATGCTATCAAAAGTATAGTCAAGTACAATACTCCCAAAGTACAAATACACAAAAAAAACTACTCAGTTAAAGTATTATGAGTCGATGTCATGAGTTACTTTCCACTCCTGATAGCAGTTCATTCTAGTCTGAGGGATCCCAAATCCTTTTTCAGAAGGTAAAATCTAAAGACTCAACAGAGAACAGACTTCTCTTACAGTCTTTGGAGACACTCCAGTTAAATCAAATGTCCTTTAGAACTTTGGTTTGAATTATCAATTAGTTCTACTCAAGGTACTGAGGTAATAATTGTTACCAAAGTATTTTTCACTCAGTTACTTTTACTCTAATCTTGGGAAGTTAGAAGAGGGGCTTAACATAAACATTTTGAATCATGGAAATAATACACATATGGGGACAAAATGAGAATCCCCCCATGAAATTTTGATTTTTAAAAAGTATTTCTTAAGGCATTTTAACTCAGCTTTTCAAAACCACCTAGTTTTCGTGTGGATGCTTACATTATTTTACTGTACACACAGAAACAAAATTATTTCACAATAACTACCAAGGTCTGAATTATTAGTACCCATGATGTTTATAGTCATTAGTGCTGGATAACAGCCTGGAGTCATTTGTTTTGTTTTCAACATGTCTCCTGAGGAATCCCAGCCCATTCTTTGGCCAATCTCTCAAGCTCCTCCAGATTTGATGGTCCTCTGGCATGGGCCTTGGTCTTCAGTTCACCCCACAGATTTTTAATGGGATATAAGTCAGGGCTTTGTGCAGCAATAACGCTTACGTTGGTCTTCTGTAGGTTGTTCTTCATCGGGAGCGGCGTATGTTTTGGGTTGTGTGACGACCCAGACCCAGTTTTGCTGCTAACTGCTCCAGGTTTTCTTCGAAAAATCTCCACATATCCTTCTTTCTTCATGATTCCTTCCGCCTTTACAAGATTCCCAGCTCCAGACGCACTGAAGCATCTCCACAGCATAATACTCCCACTGCTTAGTTTGGTCTCATCTGAGCAATGGACATGCTTCCAGTATGTATAATCTTTCTCCAGATGGTCCTTAGCAGACTTCAATCTGGATGTCCTCTCTCTTTTTCTTGGTCTGCAACCTCTTAGTCTATTCCTGTGCATAGCTCTAGTGATGGTCTTCTTTAAGACTACATTTCGTGACTTGGCTAGATCATTCACTAGTGTCTTGGCAGTTGTTCTGAGTTCTCTAGACACATCTTTCACTATTTTTTTTCCAGAGTCTTTAAAATCTTTCTCCTCCTACCTCTGCCAGGCTTGCTCTCTACTGTGTGGCTGTTTGGATTTTTTGATATTTGTTACTCTAGTTCTTGACACTTGGAAACGCTTTTATAACTTTAAACATCCCTCTCCCTCTTTGTGAGCATCAACAATTCATTCTCTTACGTCTAAACTGATTTCTTTTGTTTTTTGCCATGATGCTTTCTCAAGTGAGAACAGCTTACTGAAGTTTTGATACTGAAATACTACTATAAATTGAGAGATAACCCTCAGCTAAACTTGATTTTTACAAGCTTTGAGCATTACAAAGTTAGAACACATCACTGCACAACAGTGATTTGTGTTATGGTTCAACAAAGAGGACAGTTCTAAAGGAGCATAATAACTTTGACTCTGGTAGTTTTTGTGATTTTTTTTCTGTGTGCCAAACTAAATGTTAGCATCCAAAATAAAACTAGGATGTCTGGAAAGTCAGTGTTAAAATGCCTTGTTCTGTGTAAGAGCATTGGGAAATAAAAGAAATGAAATTATCATAGGGGGGTTGATAATTTTGTCCTCACCTGCTAGTTCTCCCTTGCAGGAGTACTGCTGATTTAAGGGATACCAGAAGCACTCCTGCTCTTTTTCCCTTTTTTAAATACTTGCAAGTTCAACAAATAGATGCAAGAGATTAAGAGAAGTTGTTTTATAAAAATATCAATTTTTATTATAGTTGAGTCAGGATGTACATTTTATCTTTGAGCTCATATTGCACTTTATAATTTCCAATCATGCTCAGTTATGTTCTTCACAAAAAGTATTGTTTCATTTATATTCAAGGTTTGTTGATAAAATCAATTTAACAAGTTTTTAAAAATCCGTTAGTATAAAATTGGCATTTCTCCCTTTTTATTAAAAATCTTCAATGAATTCATTGAAGTCCTTCATCATTTAAGTAGAAATAATTAGAGCATTTTCTTCTTGATAAAACCTTCGTATTGCACGGATTCACTGAAGACACTTTCACATTAAACAATGATTGCACAATATAATACCACGGCACACGTAGCAGACAGTCATAAAATCATTTGATGGCACCACATGGTTAATACTTCAAAATCTTACAGTAATATTTAGTGCCAGGTTGCACAAATTAACACACCACAGTGAATACAGAAACAAAAACACAGGATTCCCCTTAGTGCAAGACAACTGTTTGATAAATAAAGTGGACCTGCTGTGCCAAGTGCATCACAGAGTAGCTTCACAAACACTGAGGCTCTAAAACCCAACAAGTGTTCAGGTTAAGCTCCTTCAAATTCCTTGAAAAGATGGACGTGAGGACAAGTGTGGCAGAGGGAGGAGGCACATCACCCAGACAGTCACCACTGGAGCAGGCTGTGCAGGAACCTGGAAGTGAGTGGGCATGAGTCCGCCCAAAAGAGTGAGAGGAAAGATCAGCCTGCAGCAGCCTGTCAGAGGTGAGGAGGGACGGTCTGCAGGGCGTCTTCAGTCGTGCGATGAATGTTCACATTCTGCAAAGACAAACATCAGTGTCAGGTGAACTTTGAGTAAATATATGGCATGTGCACCAACTAGTTCATAAGTGTAACAAACATCGTTTAACTGGAAATATTTACCAAAAAAATCATTAAAATATAAAGTTATGCACAACGGTCAAGGGTTTTCTGTTTTTCCTAATGTGCTTGAACTTGTCTGTGTATCGTAGAAGTTTGAAGACACTTTGCCATATTAGTGAGGTCATTTTTTATTCATATATAGATACATTTTCACTACAGATGTGTTCTCGTATGCGTCCTGAATGCTTCAGATTCCTCGGAGCACTTGCTAAAATGCCCACCAGCAGTCAACATGCTTGTAATTGAAGCATTTCCATCATTTATTTCTACCACACCATAACTACATGTTAATAAACTTCGATATTACAAATAATCCTTCTTTGCCTTTGGGCAAAATGATATTATTGTAAAATGTGAATACCAAGCATAGATTTTGTTTTAACTCTTTCTCTAGCCAGAGGAAATGTGTGTTTGTCACACAGTAAGAGTTTTGTTCAAGCTGATGAATGGAGGCACTTTCTTATGCATCCCAGCAGAGCCTTTGCATATGAATGAATGGAGAAATGTCTCCAGTCTCCACAGCAGAGTGTGCAGGAAGGGCACAGAACACAGTATCTGATCTGTAGATAGTACAAATAGGAAGGAAATACTCCTCTTTTGATCTGCATGTAATGTGAGTAAGAAATGTACCAGGCAAGACCTATTTAAGCCTGAGACTTTCCTTCAAAGTAAAAGCCCACAACCCCAGCTTTGACTTGCTAAAATGAAGCACAAGATTTTGTTAAGGATGCATGATTTAGATGAGTGTTTATTGAGAAACAAAACAGAAATATATCCTTCTCTTGATTCTGACAGGGATAAATTACGGTGAGAGGATTCACATTGCTGAATAAAAACAGTGAAACAGACTATGTCTGCACTTCAGGATTAGTAAGTGTTTGACATCTTTAAACCCGAGACATACAGTATATATAGACATGTTATAATGAAATAAACATTTAATCTTGAGTGCAAAATACAAAAAATGCACAATCTGCTTTTATTTTGTGCATTTTTGTAAATCTGAGCTTATAGTGTCCTGATTTCTACCCACAGATATAAACAAATAAAGACACTGGTTTAAGTTAAAATAGTTCAGTTTATGAGATAGATTCAGAGAGAAAATAAACTACACATAATCACTGCTGCAACAAAAGAAGATGGCTCTAGTTTCATTGCTTCACAGTTCAGGTGATACTTCAGTTAAAACAACAAAAATTCTGCTTCATATGCAGTCTCCAAAAATGGGAGAACATGTACGACACTCGTGTCACATGAGGATTAATAATCAAAATTGTAAACTGGATTCCAGTCAGTTATCACTTTCATCACTTCTTTATATAGGATTTAAAAACAAACAGAAGACAAGAGCGATGAAAAGTGAGTCAATGAAGGGGGTGGAGAAGAAAGAGCTTGCAGAGTTTGGTGCAGTTTTACAGTGGTACATTGTGCGTAAAGAAGGGGAAGGGGGGTGGAGGTTGGGGTTGGGGTTGGGGTGAGGGGGCACTGCCTCATTGGTGAGCTGGCACTGTAAGCAAAGCCTCCTCTGGCATCCGCGACACTTCTACGTTCTGTTTAATGGAAAAAAAACACAAAGAGGGGTAGGGAATCAAAACACATGGGAGATATGAAATCCACTGAAAACACACTCGACAGCTGGGGAAGGAAGATTCAGTTTAGAGTTTCTTTGTTTACATGGATGAGCTCTGAGTCTGCCTGGACCTGTTGTGTGTGCTCAGTCCAAGTCAGAGAGAAAATTAAACCACACCATGCAAGCATTGCTTATGCTTATCTGCACAAACAGATGAACTCTACATTACAACACATGGAATACCCTGAGATCCAACATAGGGTTCCTAAAAGCTTTTAAAAATCAAATTTAAGGGCTTTTTAAGAATTCAACTGAGAAAAATCAATACCACCTCCTGCCCAGAAAACTGTCAAAAATGAAAAGCATGAGATTTTTTGGTACACCCTGCATTGAATTTTCTGGTTTAATGAACTATTAACAAATGTCAAATGGTAAAAGAGGAAAATTTTATTTAGTCATAAATGCCCAAATTTGATGATTTGTGGTACATTAATGCCTCTAATCTATCAGTAACAGTATATTTATATTTATCAGAACACATTTTGGTGCTAAGCTGATTCTGAACAGTTTAACCTTCAAAAATCAGAATGATATTTTTTGTCAGGGAAGACCTGTTGCAATAAGGGAGGGCTACAAGATTTTTAATGTGGGCAACCTGGTAGCCCAGATGTTAGAGCACTGGGCTAGTGTTTCACAACAGTACAGAGTCTATTTATTCACAGTGAGTCTGACAAAATCAGAAATGGGTTTGGGGTACTCCTCTAGGAAATTTAGAACATCCAACACTGAATTCCCTGAATTATGGAGAATATTTATGCAGGAGGGTGATTAAAACTGTATAAGGTTGGGTAAAAAACAAAGATTGGACAAGGACATGTCTTACTCAAAGTGCCTGCTAAAATTCAAGACTACTCACTTTTTAGACTTAAAGGCTTTTTAAGGCCTTAGATTTTAAATGTGAAATTCAGGAATATTTAAGACTTTTCAAGGATCTACAGGAACCTTGCCAAAGAGAGGTTGCATGAGCATGGGAATGAATAATCCAAAGGCTTTTTCATATTAGGCCCAATTATTTCAAACCCTTTCTTAGTGTAATCGCTTCCCCCCCTCTTTTCCCTCACTGGCCTGCTTTAAGGTTAGTAACATTATTCTGTGCACAAGCCTGCTTGTGTATGTGCACAGTCCAATACAGCTGGTGGAGATATACCCTAATTGTTTGCAAATCTGCCAATACAGAGAAAGAGGCTACAATGGCAACTACTAGCGTCGACATTTGTTCATGCCCGGTGCAGACAATGGGGTCCATTCTGCAGGCAACTATGGATGTTTTTATTGATTTTAAGATGCCAACAACTCTTGTCCTACTAGCATATCTACTGTGGTGCTCAGGATGAAATAAGCTGCTGTGTGAAAATGACATTTTATGAAGAGAGAAGAGACATTAGTGACAAGTACTCTGTGCTCAGGCAGGTTGTATCAACACCTATGCAATGAGCTACACCTATGCTTGACTACACATAAATCATACCCTAGACCAGCCTTTCTCAACTGGGATACCGCAGCACCCTGAGGTACCTTCAATACACTATGTATGTATGTACATACATAAAAGCATGCATGTGTGTATATAATTTATTTATATGCATTAATTATATGTGTATGCATGATTACAGGTATTTAAATGTGTATAGTTTCTGTACCCATGAAATATGCCAGTGTAATATGCTTACATGAGTGCAACTTTTTTCCCCAGTTCAGCAGGTGATCGTGGAGTGAGAAATGCATCTAAGTGTGTTTTTAAGGTCTACACAACTACTCTGTGAAGTTTTAAGCATGTAGTGTGTTTTTTGAATAACAGATTTTGACAGCAGTGACATGAGATTTTAACAAATTTTAAAGGGTGCTTTGGTAGAAAAAGGGTGATAAATGCCATCCTAGGCCACCTCCTTAAGCAGACTTGAACATAGTGGCACAGTGGCAGTGTTCACAGTGATCACATCATCCTAACTTTGGGGTCAAGTGTACTTGGATCCAGGTCTGGATCTCAATGTAAAACCACCATAAAAATTCTAAACTTCACGTTAGCTTGATCATTTTGTTTTAGTTGAAGGTCTGCTAAGTTAAGGCAGAAGTCACTGATAAAATTTTCTTCATTTAATCATGATTTCCCCATCAAATCAAAGCCAAGCTAAACATGCCACAGTAAGGCTTAATTTGACGATTCCTTCAGATAATTTTGAGCAGGCAAACTGAATATCATTTAGTGGAAAAGAGCAGCAAGCTGAACAAGGTTTAATTTTGCTGTCCTCTACAACAGACCATCATCAGATCTTATTTACCTATAGTAAAAGTAGAAAAAAGCAGAGATTGGCCTGGGCAACAAGAAGCTAATAATGTTCATTTTTCACTACCATAATCTGCTTTACCAGTGCCTTTCTGTTTGCTTACCCCGTCTTAAAGATCTGGGCTTTAAAGGAGAGTATGCTTTTGTAAATGGATGAACTGGACTTTATGACACAAGACAAACTGTGGCTCTGTGATTGCTTCATCTTGACCGAGTCAAAGGGTTGGGAGCCAAAAGAAATTTAGCACAAAACAGTACACTTTAATCACAATACTTGGCAAAAGTTGCATTGGAGATATTGGAACATTATTTACTCAGAAGCAGGTCTATGTGTAGTTCAGCTCTGTTTTTTAAAGCTCTGATTACATGTAATCCTCCCATAATCCATAACAGAAACCTGCTCTAATCTCGCTGCTTTTCACAAAACTGGTCATGAAAAACTGATCAGGATGAAGTGCTGGTAAATCTGTGTGCCTGGGGAACACAGTAGTGAAATACGTGACTTTCACAAACACACAATCCTGAAATAGAACCATTTTACCTTGCAAAAATCAGGCCAGTTTGATTGTTTATATGTTGTCATATGTGTATATGTTGTTATACCAACCTCTGGTCTTTCTCGGTGTGTGTTGACAGCCTCCACATTTAAGCAGATAGACTCCACCTTACAGCCTGAGGAGCAAAGAGTTGTTATAAATATTCAGACTACAATCTATACTTTTATTCAATGCATTTATGTAAACAGGAGAGCCAACCTACCATAGGCCACTGGCGTTAGCTTCAGCACAGTGTGCAGCGGGCACTTCAGGTATGGCAGCTCTTCTGTGTGAAGGCAAATATAGCATGCAGCTCATTAAATTAACTTTGAAAACTAAGAACTTGATTTCCAGAAACCTGATCAAGTTTTTCTTTGGGAAGTTTAATCTTTCAATAACCAGAGGAACTATTAATTAAGGGATCTGCTTCCACTGATGCTCTGGAGCAGCAGATCTCAACTGGTCTGGTGTCAGGACCCATGATTACCTCCTAAATAACAAATCGCAACCTAAAAGTTCTTATATTTTTCAATGTCTTTAATGAAAAACTGGCACATTTGGACTTGATATAGAACAAAACATGTGATGAAACAAAGAGATGGAGACGTGCCCTTCAAAATAGGACTTATCGGCACATTTTTTCTAGACACATCTCTGTAATCCACTACAAATGGCTTCACGACCCACCAGCTGAGAACCAATAATCTAGAGAAAGCCAACTACTAAACAAAATGCCTAAATCCTGAATTTACAAAGTCATCTATCAGCTGTGTTCCATTCCCCATTGATGTGTTATGACTACAGAGATGATAGACTAATGTCCTTCAATGTTTTCATTTTCTACTCATAGTTTTGATGAAGAGAAAATTGTTTGATGAATGTATTTGTGTCCAAGGAGCCCAAGGATTTATTAGTTCACACAATATAGCCCTAAAACATAAGTTATGTAATACGAATGTACTTAAACTTAAAGAAGGGATGAGAGAAAATGTGATAGTTGTCAACATGACAATCTTTTAACTGTTCTCTACTCTTCATCGCCAATATCAGGTCAGTAAGCCAGGAGTGAAATGCATTTCTCATGCATTACTCTTAACTAAATTTATCTACATGGTGACAAAAGGATCTTTCTATATTTCTCATAATTCTGTTAAACAAGTTATAAAGAAGTAGGGCTGAACGATACAGTCTACATATCATAACTGTGATATGTGCATATATGATAGTTACATAGCAATATATGTAGTGTCAGTCACATGGCCAAATCTGTTGTTTGATGGAACCAAAACTGCAGAATTTTTCATTTCGTTATCTAATATACAACAACAGCTGTCCTACATCACCTTCAGTAGTCAAAGAGCTGACCACTGTGCATGTAGAGTTTGTCTGTTGCCTGCATGTAAAAACGTACAAACGATGCAGCTGCAATCACATATACACCAGTGTTATGGTTCAAAGACAGATCAAGTTTACTGGACACTTTCAGCCAAATACCTCTAGTTGTCTTAAGCCAGGCATACACTTTGCAAATTTCACCCAAATGAGACACAAACTTTAAGTCTAACGACTGGCTTGGAAGTCACGCTAACTTTCAGTCAGATCCTGCATCGCTTGTCGTGCAGGGTGCAATATTGGCTGACCACGACCCAACTACAGCCTGATGGATTTCTTGCATATTTAGAGCAGAGCCCTGAGCAGAATCTTTGAGGCATCTTGCAAATTATCAAACATCCTAAATAACGATGAAACAGCAGGAATAACTTTCTAATGCCCCCCAATAAAACGGAAATAGAAAAGCAGGAATTATGCTGACCCACGGACCTGGGAATTGATTTGGACACTTTCTATCTTTAAAAAACTGGATTAATTGCAACAACCACAGGCACTGAAAGTCATCTGTTAACTCAGTCACTTGTAATAATCTACCACCAGCACGATGCTCAAGACAGATGCTGAGTTGCAGATATGAAAGTAGAGAATTCTCATTATCAGCAGCACCTTGCCCCAGTGCTCATAACACCATGGCTACATACAAGAACTTAACTTTTAACAGCCATATCAGGATGTCACACTGAAGTGTGGTGTGAGCTCCAGACTGCTCAAGACAGCAAGATTTCTTTTGATTAGAAGTTATAATCACAGGTTGATCACGTAGATTTAATGTAACTTCGAACTTTGTTTGAAACAGTCGATGACGAAGGTCACAAGTCATGCAATCTAAAGCCACGCGATTTTTGTAAAGTCACTTCGTCTGCTCTCCCTTGGCTGTTATTTCTATGCCTCCATGTGTGTCATTTTTCCTTTAAAAAATTGCACCAATAAATCCTGCAATATTGTTCAGTCCAATAAAAGAGTTGATTTTACAGCATTAAGGGACTTGCCTGCCGTCTTGTCCAAGAAATAAGCCAACAAGCAGCGCATGACAGCCTGATGACAGATGACCAGCACGTTCTCCTGTCGCTCCAGCTCCATAATGACAGGCTCCAACCTCTGCACCAGATCCTCATAGGACTGATTTAGGAAAGAAGAAATAGGGACAGATGAGACCGATGGAGAACAGACTGGACTGTGAAAACAAACACCTTTTGCTGCAAAGGACTGAAGAGCTTGTCCTTAATCAAGCAGCATCTTAAGGTGGAATAAAAAAGAGCAAGAGTTTCAATTATGTTAGATAAAACCTCCGTTCTATCAATTTTATTAACACATGGTGAATATTCAACCTAAGGTAATATCCATTAACATTTTAGCAGGTGAAGAAAAATCTATTTAGGCCGTCTAGACAAACATTAGCTTCACCATAATTCCCCAAAGCCTAGCATCAACAGCGCTGTCTGCCTGTGCAGCTAACTAATGCCCATATCCATCTTCCTGTGTTAAGATTAATGGAGTGCTAATGGGATGGACTTAAGGTGGGAACACACCAGAGGGCATTCAGGCTCATAGTAAACAAACTGGCAGCACATTTTGGCACACAGACAGACAGACTTATCTTTGTTTACTGGGATCTGCTTTTTGGCAGAGTCTGTCTTAAGAGACTGCTTGTACATTTTGAGATTCATTAGCAGAGTTATTGGCCAGTGGCCACCTGGATGAAATTTAATTGTGTTTGTGGTCACGTCTCCTTTTGTTCTCAAAAAAGGGCCTTCAGTAAATTGGAAAATTCCAAAATTCAAAGAGAAGCTCACAGTACAAATTGTGCCACAATAGTATTAACAGAAAGGGACACCATATTATTTACATAACCAAACTGACTGACCTCTCCTTTCGGGTAACGATAGCGGTATTTGTCTTGGTCCCTTAGAGCAAACTCCAGAGGATAGTGGTCCTGGATTTCTTCGTACATCATCTCCTCACACACGCCCTAAAATTACATCACCCATGGATTAAACGTTGTCATTTTCCCCACACATTACAGTGAAACGCCATGCTGAGCAGTAAAACATGCTGCACTCACTGCATCAATCTCGTTCAGGACCTTCCACTGCTCATAGGGCACACTCAGAGCCTCGGCTGTCTGGATGGTTCTCTTCATCTGACTGGTCCACACTTTCAGGTCACTGATGCCCTGTGACTGGATGAAGTGGCTCAGCTTCTTAGCAAACTGCAGTGAGAAAAAATGGCAACCTAAATATTTTATTTAGCTTGGGGAAAAAGCTCCAAAGATAGATCTCTCTCTGTTATGAAAGATTTGGATGTACCTCTTTGCCTCTCGGTGTGAGGCCTGAGTCTCCTCCGATTCGACCCTTGACGTTTAGTTCACTCTCACCGTGGCGACACAGGTAGATAGAGCGTGGTGTGATGTGAATATTCATGAGGTAGTAAACAATCCGGCTCTGGATGTGGTCCAACACTCTGTTTACCAAGTACCGCTGACCCACGTCAATTATTTTAATGTAAGAGAGATCCCTGTGGAGGTGCCAAAGAGAATTGAACCATTCTGTTTAGCAGTATACAACACCACAGAGATAGACAGTGAACAGAAAGGGGTGCTTGTATGACAAAAGGTGGTGCTAATTAAATTACAAAACTAATAGGACATACATATGGCATATATTAAAGCCCGCCAGCTTCTCCTTACCTGTCCAAGACTTCATCCAGTGTCTCATAGGAGTTTTCATAACATTTAATCCTCTTCATAAAGTCCTCCACTGCCTCTTCTGTGTTACAGTTGGTGTAGTCAGGGCTCCCCAGCTTCACTTGCTGAACACAGAAAACAGCAGAGGAATGAGGAGAAACAGGATAAGGAGTCTCTTTAGATAAAGAAAAATACAAATAAACCCCAGACACTCACCACAATGTTCTCCTGTATTACATCTGGGTCTTCACACACAGACTCAACAAAGAACACCTAAGGGAGAAGCAAAATGAGGGAAGCAATCTAAGTGGGAATAATCGACTAATGCAGTTTGTGCCCCTCCTTGATTTGTCACCCAGCGAGTTACCTTAAAGCCATTCTGCTCTGCAAACTGGATGATGGTTTCCCTCCTTTCTCTTGTTGTGTTTGTTGCATCAAAAACCTTTAAATGGCAGAGCAAATGTGAGTAAGACTCAAAGAGTTATTCACTGCATTTAAAGTACAATCAGTGTTAGGATTTGGGTATTAGAATTGGGATTCCTGGGTATTTGAAAAAGCCACTGATGCATCCAAGACGACTCCACTAGACTAACATGTCAGAATTGTTCTTACGTCATCCTCTAGTTTGAGGCCCTAACCTTACGTTAATGGCATGAATCCTAATGCCTACCAATAGGACAGCATTTGCTCCATATCTCTGCACCGTCATTCACCAGAGTGAGTCCATACTTTTTCTCCCTTCGGAGATCTTATGTGTACATACAGTGAAACTGTTAGGTTAATTGGGCTTTTTTTCTTTACATTATCACATTAATACCTCAAGCTCTATCTGAAGGAGAGCCAGTTTTTGTCATACTCTAGATACAATGGGACAAGTCTGTTATAATCACATGGAGCTCTCTGTTGAAGCTATGATTAACATTCTTTGACACGCCTCCCCCACAACCTATGAATTCACGCAAAGTCAAGATACTGTTGTGACGTCAGCATTCCATAAGCTGTTTGGATGACACATGTGGTGTGGCCAGGCTGTCATCCAAGAAGGAACAAGATTTTCATTGCGTAGTCAACTGGTGCAGTTGTGAACAACAAAAGAAAATCAAGTCATCTGAGCCTTTAGTGTAACAATAAATTTTTTACAGGTGGCAGTGGATGCATTTACTTAAATAACTGAATGAAACACATGGGAAGGTTTTAAATAACATGGCAGTGATACGAATACCATAGGAGAAAAAAAATTAGTGGAGGACTTGATAATATTTTAAAAAAACTGATACCACCTAATCCTATCCAGCACCTAAAAGCATTCCACTTACTGCAACCTGGCCTCCTTCTTCTGTGAGGTACTGTCGCACATCGTTTAACGCCGCTGAAGCACACTGTCTGTAAACACAATACAGATATAAATGTCACACAGCTGGTGGAAAATAAATCAATAACAACCAAGACCAGTTACCACTCTTACCTCCTGATCTTTAAACCCTCCTCATTGTCTGGACGGAAAAACTCAAAAGACTTGTAGATCTTCACAAACTCTCGCCTGTACTGCCCAACATTGAACTCTGTTGAGAAATGAAAGCACAGACCTTTAGGATCATTTCAGGACAAAAATAAAACTAGTAAAGGTACATCTTGGACTCTTATGTGGACCACACATTACACGATAATCATTCAGATTGTCAGGCTGAATCCCTCCTTCTGACTAAAGTCAGCAAGTCAGTGCTGTATTGATCCTCTTGTTTTACACCACGCAAACAAAACTGTGAGTTCTCTGTGATTATTTGTCACCATGCGTGGGGTCTCACATTAAAAAGATCCATTAAGATTTTAAAAATCTTCATGTGTGTTGCCAGGGATAGGAAGTGATAAGATTTTATCAATACTGATGTCATTATCAAGTCTGCTACTGGATTCAACTTTTATCGATTAATTCCTGTGAATTGTATTTTTGGTAAAAGTAGACTATAGGGTTTTCACTGTTAACAACTCATATTTTATTGAGTCTCCTTCACTCTGAACACTGAATAAGACATATGCCACTTTCATGGAGAATCAATGAAAGAAAATGTCTCAGTTAAATAAAAAATCTCCTTGGATCTTCAATCTCTGAACTGGAATTAGAATACAATACTGCAGCTCATTTTCTTTAAAAGATAAAACCAGTCTCTGGATCCTAAATCTCTGGGCATATAAAAATACAAGCCTTGCATGAAATCACTGTTCGACAGACATTGCATGTTATTTTTTTGAGAAATGAAGCCATATTTTTGTTGCCTTGGCCTGTTTTTGTAACTGTCCATTACGTTTGCTTCCTGACTTCTCTGTTCTTGTTTGCCCTAACTGCCACTCGCAAGACTGTTTTTTTCACACAGAATAGTTAAGATTTTATGTAAATGATGTTGATGGATTTAAACAATTGGAACCGGTTCTTAACTGGAACCTGTTCTTGATTCCCATCCCTATGAATGGCAAGCTTGACACAAAACTTGACCTCTACAGCTGTCTAGTTGTTTATGAAACACTGAAAAGGCGTACCTCTGGTGGGAACTCCAATCCAGTTAAGATAGCGGGTCAGCTTCTTGGAGATGTAGGTCTTCCCTCTGGCAGGAAGGCCCACTGTCACAATCAGGGTAGGACAGTTTGTCATGCATACTGCAATGAAAGAAAGAGAGGGAAGAACAGCTTAAGTCTCATGAACTCATTTCACACATGGCATGAGGAAGGTGTGGCTGATTTCAGTGTTAATATGCAACTAAACCAGAAAGTTCATTTCTCTCTCTGAATTTCTTGCTTTTGGCTCAATCTCTTTCAAAATCTGCCTGGAACTATCTTGCATATTACATAATACAATAATGATATTAAAGTTTTGTATTAACTCTACATTGTCCTTATCGCTGTGTGTATCTGGTGTCATGGGGCATGAAGACAACCACTTAGCTATGAATATGTTGTCACCAGGAGCAGAGGCCATGGTGGCATATGTGAGGATTTGTGAAACCACCAACATTGAGTTTCAACACTCAGTCACAGTGGATGCACAGATGTCTGGGTTAGAGACCACAACTATGACAGAGCTCTTCCTTCGCCCTGCCCATGTTTAACAAAGTGGTGGTTGCTGATTTTACCAAGAAACTTATGCACAGTACCAGCCACCATGAACTCAACATATCTAATTGTTCAAGTCTCATGGTTCAAATTCCCTTCACAGCCAGGCCACTGTGAGGAGACACTGGCTGCACACAGAAGTGACCTATGTGAGCACGGATAAAATGCAAAAGCTCATCCATAGTGCAAATCACTCACATGACTGAAGAGACACAATTCCTATTTACCAACAGCTGGTGCTTGACTTGGCACATAGTAACAATGTGATGAACATCCCCAGCACCAGTCTTTTCTCCTCGATACGAGCTGCCTTCATCTGCGTGAGCATTCAGAGTGCTTACATAACGTTGTGAACCAGATGGCTGCAGCACAGCAAGACTACTGAACTCTGCGAACTGAGCTCCACGCGCCCATTAACGGTAACGTTAGCATGGGGCATGAAAGCAGGTTGTGAAATAACGCTAAATGCTGGGGACGGATTATCGTTAATTATTCAGTTCACCGCATAGGGTTTGGCCGTGTGCTCGCAAACGTGAACAACAAACCTCTCATGGAGAAAATGAGAAATATCTGCTGGTAGACATCAAATAACGGGAGAAATAGCGGTACATAAAGATGCTAACATTTGCCGCCACGTTGTCATACGCACCCTTTCTTTGAGAAATGTGTTTTTCGGGAAGGCCATTTTTACACGGCATCCAGATCTTCTTGAGCGGATTTTGGGTGAGTTCCCGCGGGTTTGTCGGGGTTTTTTCCTCCATTCCGTCTTGAGGTGAGTTGGAGGCAGCCGCGGCGGGAACACGGGGCCTTTTCCCGTGATGCTGCTCTGAAGGTGACCGGTGTTTCATCCGCTCTGCTCTGCGGGGATGGAGGAGATGTTCACGTACCCCGGTCTCTCTCGCTGTGCTGCTGTCACGTGCTCCAGTCTGGCCACAGTTTAACGGTTGGCCGTAATGACTGCAGTACGGACGCAGCACATTTCTGCTAACCGTAAGTAATATGAACTGCGCTGCTGTTTGAGCATTACAGCGTCAAAGATGTTGTCTCTTGAAGCCTCCAACAGGTACTAGCTATAAGAAAATCCCGATTTGTGAATGTGAAAAGGCCTATTGTTACACCGTTAAATTATGTAACAAACTCACAAAAATGTTATTTCGAAATTTAAAAAGAAATGGCATATAAGGACTTCATTTAAAAATGGCATACAGTGTGTGTTGTTATGACCTTATCTGTATGAAGAAAATTTAGTATTTTAAAAACAACACAATGTTAGCTTACCATAAAAAATGAGAGCTTGTCCTATTTCAGACTTTCAGAAAAAATCAAAGAAATGCTTGTTAACTCTTTACTGGCTGCATTTCTTTAACAGTTTGAATTCTTCCTGATTTTATTTTATCTTACACTCTTGCTTTGGACTGTTGTTTTGAGAAAAAAATGAAGACATACAGTACTTTTTTCCAATTTGATCTTTGTCCAATACTATTTAGTGTATTTATTACAGCCCAAGCAAAAAAGAGGATATAATGACACTAAAAACAGAGAAATTATATCAAACATTGTAGTTTTCATTTAAGATAGTTCTTAGATCATTACTATATCTGTTTGGGAAAAATAAAAGTGGCACTGATGGCCTAGAGGTTATGTCGCACCCCATGTATGGGGGCAGCTGCAATTCAAGTCCAGCCTGTGGCTCCTTTCCAGCATGTCTCTCCCCCACTCTCTCATCCCTGTTTCTGACTTTATCCTTCTCTCTAAATGAAGGCAAAAATATATTGTACTGTGCAGAACTTTTGGGTGTTTGGGCAAAAAACTGAGGCATAAGTAAGGCATAGATTAAGCCACCTGAGGGCAGAAAGGAGGATTGACACAACCTAGGCTGTGCTCCGGATGCTCTTAGCATATTACCAGGAGCACGTAATAATAATAATAATAATAATAATAATAATAATAAAATATACATAATAATATACATAATAATGTTGGAAAAAACACATCCTTACGGCACAGTAAGCGGTGGATGTGGTGGGTAAGCATGGCCTAGGGTACCATCTGGGCAAGTAAAATAAATTTAAAAAAAGCTTTATTTAAGACTGCAGTTTTTTCCATTCAAGATGTTTTTAAACTTTGCATGATTAAATCTGTTAAAGAAAAGAAGGCTTGTTGGTGCAACCTAGGAGGGCAGGAATGCAGAATGGCATTTGTGAAAATGTATATGCCTACATTGTTTTAGGATGAAATGTTAAGTTGATCTAAGAACTTTAGCATTAAAACAATGGGTATGGTATCATTACTCTGTTAAAATGTTGCCACATGTTTGAGAAAGTAAACTTATTATCTACTTGAACCATTCTCAACAAAAAACTTTTACGACAGAATTTTATCTGAAATACTTCATGTGGCAAAACTGTGTCACCATTGATGATTGGTACAGTTGCAACAAATGTTACTCAATTTAGCAGCTGAGCTTACCAAAAGGAAGGAAATAAAAAACACTGAATGAAGGAGAATTTAAGTCATTTTTCTAACAGATGCATTTGGAGCTGGTTGAACAGTTTTGCCCTTCTTAAGCCTGAACAGAGGTCTAATCAGCTTGAATTCCTCCAAACACGTGTGTGGTTGTACTTTCACCATGTGTTTAACATTGCTGAGAGATTGCATTATGTTCCATCTTATCCTAATAGTTACTAAATCTTGACCCTCAGTTAAGTTTGACGATTTCACAGGACTGCTTTCAAAATGTTTGCCTTCAAAACAATTCATGCAGTTTACTTTGAGGAAAAATTAGCCAAAAGCTGAATAGTTTGGTGCCCAACAATACGTGCCCAACTCTGACTTGTCAAGTTATCTCCAATAAAAGAGGTCCAAAGAGAAAATTCTGCTATCTACACCATATCTTGGAAATGCATGTTCTCAGTTAACATTTTTTTCTATTTTTCCTGTTGATAGCACTAATAGTAGCACTTTGTATACCAGTTGATACCACACAAAGTGCATAAAACAGAGGACCAAATGCTATCTGCATCAGCACACATCGTCCATGAGGTGGCAGTCTAATCCACTGTTTCTCTGAGCTGACCCAGCCATACAAACACCTGTAATGTCATCCAGCTCAACCTCCTGCAGCAGCTTCTGTAATTCAACAGGATGTTATTCTAATAATGCTTATAGATTAAGGAAGAGGAAGTGTAATTTAAAATATATATTTTGTATACTCTGCTCATCTCCAATAAATACAGTCTGCTCTATTAATGCAGTCAACAGCAACCACACTGGCCACTGTCACTTTATTAGGTACACCCAATCAACTGCTCATAACTGCATATATAAACCAATGCAATTAGGCATGTAGACATGGTCACAATGATCTTCTCAAGTTAAAACTGGGCATCAGAAAGAGGAAGAAATGTGATTTAAGTGACCTTGAATGTGCCATGGTTTTTGGTGCCAGACTGGCCAGTCTGAGTATTTCACAAACTACAAATCTGCAGGCATTTTCACTCATCTCTAGAGTTTGCAGTGAATGGTCTAAAAAGCAGAAAACATCCAGTGAGTGACAGTTCTCTGGGCCAGAGTACCTTGTTGTTATCAGAGTTTAGAGGAGAGTGGCCAAACTGGTTTAAGCTAGAAAGGTAACTATAACTTAAATGATCACTAATTACAATAGCAGAGGAGCACTTCTGAATGCACAGTATTGTCAGACCTTAGCAGATGTACCACAGCAGCAGAGGATCACACCATTTGTCATTCTAGTCACAGGTTGGGTATTGATTGGGTTTCTTTCAATACTGGTGCAAAATTGATACTTTTTAAAAGGTGGCAATGCCTACTGGGTGCCTGAACTGATACTTTAAGGAGAAAGTCTGCAGCTGAATAAAAGCTGTCTCAGTGATTCAGATACAAGATGCCAATAGAACATATAAGTAAAGGAAGCAGGTGTAACTTCTTAACATAACGTATTTAATGCCTGTCCTTTGAAGTACCAAAATGAGGAACTGAAATCAGTCTTGTAATTTGGTACAGTAGGCATTAAATGTGTTGGCACTGGTACTATGTTGGTACTGGATTTTTAATACTCATCCCTTCTCCTGTCAGTGAAGAACAGGAAAATGAGACTACAATTCACACAGGCTCACCAAATTAGAAAACAAAAGATTGGAAAAACATTGCCTGATCTGATGAGTCTTCATTTCTGCTGTAACATTTAAATGTTATTGTCAGATTTGGCAGAAACAATAAGAATGTTCACCAGACCATCAACAACCATGGCACTCTCCAAGTCACTTAAATGATCTTTTCTCCAAATTCTGATGTTCAAGTTGAACTCCATCAAATCATCTTTACCGTGTCTTCACGCATGAATACATTGGTTGCTGCAATGTCTGCAATGGCTGATTAGTTATATTAATGAAAAGTTGAGCAGGTGTACCTAATGAAGTGGCAGGTGAGTGATCACATAACCTGGATAAATCAAGTCTCAACAGAACTCAAGTATGATCTTTATAAGGTTTACGTTTTAAACTAGATCTACAACATACACTATATGAAGCTCCATGTGCGGTCTTTGCCGGTGGATTAACAGGCCTGCGACCTAAATATGGTGAGATGAAGGATTTCTAATTAAAAACCTCTTTCTCTCACAAATTCCCTAAATGCTTGCCGACTATAATACATGTCAGGTTCATCAGGTCCACATATAAATGGCACGGCCACTCATGCTAGGCTGTATTTTGAGCCTTTCCATTTGTTTGAAAGAAACATTTGGGTGCTTTAAAACACCCACACAAAGTGAGCTACTTGCTGTAAAAGTTGTTTAGGTCACTTGTGTGGGCTTTTTATAGAAGCATATCTAATCTGTATAAAACCACAGCAGTTTGTGTAAATTCAACAGAAGATAGGCATTCATTCCAGCCCTGTATGGACTGTGTCTGATAGTTTCCACTGAGGGTAAATGAGGTTTCTTGCACACAGTAGCACACAAGGAAACGAACAGGAAACAGATGAGTGCTCCTCCTCCTCTCAGTATACAGTATAGCTATCAGGCTCTGATTGCAGCTAGCAGCATTTAGCCTGTCCTATAGCAGACAAGTCATTGTACAGTACAGTATGTACACATTACATTCAGCAGAAAACAGCCTGCAGGCACACAGCTAAAGCCCAGGACCCAACATCTATATGTGAATAAAACTGAAATGTTAAGCATTGCATCGCAGCAGCCCAGTATGAACAACAACAGCCAAAAACACAACCAGAAAACGCGAAGCATCTTCATCTACATCATTTACATTTCTATGTGTGTGGGATATGAATTTATCAATAATAGAGACTATCTGCCTGGAGAGGTTGTGTTTCAAAATTTCTGCACCCCGTAAAACACCCTTCTGTCTCTTCATCCTCTGTGTGACTGACAGCAGCACTGTTGCTGGAAGCGATACGGCGGGTAAGTTAATATAAAACAATGATAATCGCATGTAGTTGTGATGTAGGGGAAAGGTCTCGGTGACAGCGCCAACACCGCGTCAGGCAGCACGTCGACTACTCTTGTTTACGTCTTGGAGGGCTGCTCGACCTGCCTCTAACTGCTCTCCCTCCCTCCTTCCTACGAATAAAAATGCATACAAAACTGCACAGTGTATTTAAGCCTCCAAAGCGAGCTGTCTTACCCGCTCTCCCCTGGTTCTGAGGGGGCTTGGACCGGTTGGAGCAGCCTCTCATCATGGGCGTCTGTCTGATGGAGCGCGGAGCAGCCTGGCGGTGTACGTGCAGCTCTCACTGATGCACACTGTTACACACTCCCTCTGTATGTGGGTGTTTGTGGACGTGAGTGAGCTCTAAGGCTGTATACAAAACTGGATGGAGGTAGGTACAGCCTACCTGCCCCAAACACCCTCCTCCATCCAATGATAGTGGAAACTGGAGACAGCACCCCCTTTACTGGAAGGGGTTGAGCAATTCTCTTTCAGAAATGTTTCAGGATCTATTACAGAATATAGTCATGCAGCTTCACTTAGGGCTGAGCAGTATGGACCTAAAATCATTTCAGTATTTTTTCAGAGAACCGATATTTACCTCAGTATTTTTAGACGGGTCTGGCTGCGGACCATTCATCTCGCTGAATATCTCAAAACAGGCATACACACTAAAACTTTAAAAAAAAAAATCAGATTAAACTTCCGTTTAGGCTAAGGGTTGGGGTAATGGTTTGGATATCAAAAGTTCAAAACCTGACCAGTAAAACCGAATGACAAAATATTTGACAAAGCTGAGTAAACAGCCTGCTTGAAGGGAAAATGCACATCTTACGTAGCTCCTTTAGCTGCGTAAGATACGTAGATAACAGAGCTACGTAAGCTAAAGCTAAGCTCACAAAGCAGCCATGAAAGATACATAGGTACGCAATCTATGTGGCGAAGTAAGTTCAAGCTACATTTGTTAAAGCTTAAGTTGTTTAAGCTAACTTAGCTGCATTGGCTTATGTAGTAACATAAATTATAAAGCTAGCATTTCTATGTTAGCTTTAGCCAAAGTTGTTTAAGATAACATAGCTATATTGGCTTATGTAGTAACGTTAATTATGTAGCTAGCATATCTATGTTAGCTTTAGCTAAAGCTAAAAAAGCCACCTCTAAACTTTTGAAAGGTGGTCTGGCTGCAGACCACAGCTGTCAGACATCCCATGTTGCAGAAAAGTATTGTGAGATGCCGCTTCTCTGAGAATGGAGTGGATGTAATTTGTACAAAGTATTTCCTGGTATGTTTATTCAACGTTATTTATTTAAAAAGTCTGGCTGTTACATTTATGAAATAACCACATTGCAAACAGTACAGACTAAGTAACATGTCATACTTTTAACTAAAACTAGGTTAGAGAACTAATCTGAGATTGAGTCATGTGACTAGTTTTAGAAGTAATTACACCAGCAGTAGCTCACTTTATTTTCAATAGCTGTGGCTGAAGTTAATGGTTAGCTACGTAGTTCTTACTATGTAAGACACTGTAGAGCTACAGTGTCTAAATCTAACGTATCTAACGTAATCTAAATCTAAGGTAGATCTACATTAGATTTAGCTTTAGCAAATATAGCTAATGCAAATGTAGCTACATAACCTAAGTAGCTACATAGCATAGTTAGTTTAAGCAAAGGTATCATATGTAGCTAACACATTTTTTGTTTGCTTAAGATACATTAGCTAGGTAGCTATTTTACATGAATAAAATATGGCTTTTTGAGATTTTGAAAAACTGTAAAAGGTGAACAGATTTCAGCTACATTACCAACATAGCTTATGTAGCTAACATAGCTTTGTTAGCTTAAGCCTTAGCTACATTAGCTGTCTTAGAATGTTTTCCTTGTAAGCAGACTGTTTTGTTGGCCTTCTTAAATGTTTTATGATCAGGTTTTGCAGGTCAGATTTTTTTTGAAAGTTTTCGTGTGTGTTTCTGTTTTGACAGAGGTGGCGTCTCACCGTATTGGCCTGTGAGAGGGGGCATCTAAGAGCTGCGGTCTGAAGCCAGACTGTCTTGAAAAAGTTGCCAAAAGCCCTATGAAACTCCTTTAAAAAATTGTTTTGTCCTGTCTCTTTGACTTGTCGTATGTTTTGTATCATCTGCATTTCTTTAAAAAAATCTGGGTCACAAATTGTCATTAAAGAATTTTAGGGCCGTATGAAATTCATTTTTACTTTTTCTAGATTTCGTTTAGTGTATTCCCTTTAACACTACGTTTATCACCAGGCATAGTTATTTGAATGTAAATGATTGAAATGTCCTCATTTAATATACGGTGCTTAACAAATTTATTAGACCACCACCCAAAGTAAGGTTTATGCTACAGCTGCCCTAAATTAACAGCACTGGTCAAAATAGTAAAACCAAAATGATTTTTTATGTTTCTGCAATGGTTAATACACCAATATGTAGAATCTCTTTAACCCATATGATATTTTTAATGCTAAAATATAAATATTACTGTTATCCGTGAATTTTCAAATGTACTGATTTACAAAAAAATTGAAAAAATAGTAAAGCACAGTAATACTTCTTGATTAATATGTCAAATTATAGTTATTTACTTGCATTCCTGAACAGAAAAATGAGTTTTAGTGGTTGAATGTTATGCTTGATTCATTTCTGACTTCTCAGAGAAGCCCAGTGAGCCGGCTCAAATTTAGGTATAAAAAGGTGAATTCAGTTTGAAATCCCTCATTCCTGTTCAAAATGGTAAAACGTGGAGAGCTCACTGAAATTGAAAGAGTCTGCATTAAAACACTTCATGATGCTGGATGGTCTCTGAGACAGGTGGTCTAATAAATTTGTTAAGCACTGTATAATCTTAAATTTAGTGATGCAACACAACATTGCTCAATATTTCTCTGTATTTCAAGTCAAAACAATTAGCTACTACATAATGATTCAGCATAACATTTCACTAACAGGTGCAAGTACAGACAAATACTGCTTATACGTAAGCTTTAGCTAAACAGTTTCTGGTAAAAGCAAATTACTTGACTGTAAGCAAAAGTCCATTTCAGATTTGTTGTTTCCTGAATCAACAGACTAGTATAAAGAATTCATTCTTGTCAGTAGTAGTATGGTGGCCTGGCTAGTATTAGCAGCACAGTGTTATTCCTTGTTTTTCACATGGCTTTTGAACAAAACATAGTCATTACAGGTAGTTTTACATTTTGAATCAACAGTATGTTGATAGGATTTAAAATACAGCATATCACCAGACAAAGAAAAGTCCTGTGGGAACTGTTGTATTTTGGGTAAGTGTTGAGTTACGCAGGTAATTTGCCAACTCAAAAACAATTTCAGGCAGCTGCTTGTATCATTTGGGAGGAGCGGTTGAGTGTTTGTGAAGGGACACAAGGACTGTGTCACATATTAGTTTCTTCTGTCTTCTCACGAAAAGAAGCAAACAAATTATGCATTTAATAGTAACATTTAATAGTACATCCCGTATTTATTGCCCGTTTCTGAGTTTCCGTTTGTTATTCTGTGATTGTAGTCATCATAGGGCTTTACAGTTTACAGTTGGTCATCAGTCTCAACTAGTTGAGAACCACCGGTCCAAATTGTACAAAAACACAAGAAACATTGACATTCTATATCTGTTTGATTTAAATGATCATTGGTTACAGAAACATATTGATTCTTTGTCATATTTTAATATAAACTTCATATAACCCATATTATGGTAGCCTATCTATTTGAGATGTTGTAGTATGTCTTGAAATCTTGATGGATTTCCCAGCCCTAGTTTACTAAAGCAGACAATTCTAGAAAAAAATACTCCAATATCATACATTCAAATGACAGATAATCCATTTAAAAAGAAATGTTCTGTATTTTTGTGCACTTTTTATGCAAAAAAAAGAAACATAATTACCTATTCACATATTTATGTATGTATGTGATGTTCATTGCAGTACAAAGCTGGGGTCAATCCAGGAATATAACAGGAAGAACCTTCCAGGAATATTATACTCGTTCAACTTGTTTTTCTCTCACTGTTTGTAAAAACATTCTCTACATGTTGGCTTTTCGTTGTCTGATCAACAACTCAGTGTTGATTTAGTTAAACACAAGTAATGGGAACTGTCTCTTTCACATCAGATTAACACAGATTTCAACTTTATCTGATCTAAAGCAAGTCCCTCACAATACAAACTGATTGCATAATTGTGCACTGGATTACAGTGACACACCTAAAGCATTCTTAATGCAGTCGATTGTTTTCAATATGCCAGACAGATCATCTGTGTAATCAAGGTGTGATTATGAAACACTCACAAAAAAATCTCGCCACGATGACTGTATTAATTACACTACGGGTTTCAGAAACCAAAACAAGGCCTAGATTCAAAGCAGTCAGTGAGTCAAAGAAGATTTAAAAGAAAATTCTACTTAGCCTATAAATGTTCAACAAAAACAGATGTGGACAGTTGGCTGAATGAGAAACACTGTTCAGGGCACAGTGTTTCCTTTTTGTTCAAATTCTTGCTGCAGAATTATGACTGAGCTGGAGTTTGTTAAACACGTTCTTGATCAAACCAGGAAAAAGTGCATTACAGTAATCCAGATAACAAGCAGTAAATGCATGAACCAGAATCTTACTGTGAAAGGAAGTATCTTGCATGTAAATATTTTATAAAGCTGTTTGAGGTTGACTGGTGGTATTTTACTGAAGATTAAGATCATTGCCCACACTTACATGCTACAACAGAAAGTACAAGCTTTAAAATCCAGTCGATCATGGTTACTTCTAGTCATTTTAATAAAAAAATGTTATGATAGCTTGACATTTTGTGTGCTCTTAACTAGTACAAATGTTTTACTGATACAATTCAGCCACCTTTTACAAATCATTACATAGAGTGCATTCAGAAAGTCTTCAGACCCCCTTTACGTTTTTTTGTTTTTCTTGCAAATCATTTACAAACCCTTTGCAAAAACTATTGAAATTTAGCTTAGGTTCCTCCCATTTCTCTCAATCTTCACTGAGATGTTTCTACACCTTGATTAGAGTCCACCTGTGGTAAATTAAATTGATTGGACATGATTTGCAAAGGCACACACCTATCTATAGAAGACCTCACAGCTGACAATGCATAACAGAGCAAAACCCAAGCCATGAGGTCAAATGATCCTGTCTTTGAGCTCAGAGACATGAGTTTTGTGAAGCACAGATCTGGGGAAGGCTACAAAAAAAATCTATGGCACTGAAGGTTCCCCAGAGCACAGTTGCCTCCATAGTTCTTATATGGAAGAAGTTTGTCACAACCAGGACTCTTTCAAGAACTGGTCACCCGACCAAATTTAGCAGTCAGGATAGAAGAGCCTTTTAACCAAAAACCTGATGGTTACTTTGACTGACCTCCAAAGATCCAGTGTGGGGATGGGACAAGGATCCAGAAACGACAAACATCACTGCCATTCTCCTTGGATCTGCACTTCATGGCAGAGTGGCTAGACGGACCTTTCTCCTCACTGAAAAACACACAAGAGCCCACTTGGAGTTCACAAGAAAGTACCTGAAGAACCCAAGTATGAGAAACAAGGTCCTCTGGTTCGATGAAACCAAGATTGAACTGTTTGGCCTCAGTTCCAAATGTTATTTCTGGAGGAAACCAGGCACTGCTCGCCATCTGCCCAATGCCATCCAAACAGTGAAGCGTGATGGTGGCAGCATCATGCTGTGGGGGTTTTTATCAGTAGCAGGGACTGGAAGACTGGTCAGGGATTAGGGAAAGCTGAACGGAGCAAAGTACAGAGCTATCCTCAATGAAAACCTGTTCCGCACAAGCGCAAAGCCAAGACAATACAGGAGTGGCTTAGGGACAACTATGTGAATGTCCTAGTGGCCCAGCCAGAGCCCTGACTTGAACCCTATCAAACATCTCTGGAGAGACCTGAAAATGGAAGTGAAATGAGACTTTAAGGAGTAGTGGTGAATTTATTTCACATCATGGAATTTTTTTTTTTTTTTTTTTTTTTTGCTACTACTAAAGCTGAACATACCCCCATCATGTCTACGATGAAGATGACTGAGGTAACCATGGAGCCTAATAGGATCCATATGTGTATAAATGAGACAGTCACATACACAGACACATGACAGATGGAGGGAAAAAGACACCAGGAATTTGTTTTGATCAACACATCATAAAGGCCATAAAACATAGGGGACAGTCTGAGCTCACAAAGATTCATTTGAAGGTCACACAGCTCTAGACGGTCCTTTAATACATTCCTCCCTAAAGGGCAGAGTTAAGTACCCTCCACCCCCACCCCACCCATCCCCTCCTATGCCTCAGTCCCACATACTGGCCAAACCAGTCCCAGTGTACTTTATCACTGAGCCTATAGCAGGAGACATACATTTAAAAATAGAACAGCTCCAGGCTTTATTGCAACTTTTTCCTGGTAGGTAGTAGCAAACGTGATGTAATGTGGGGCTTTCACTAAATTCATTGTAAAATTATCCTTTTACATGCAAATGACCAATCAAAAGGAGCCCTTCCTGACCCTGTAAATAACCAATGATTGTGGCTCATTTTGCTTCAAACACAATGCTTTTTCACACCAGCTGTCGCAGAGACATCTTTAGTCAAGACTCACTGTTTGTATATTGCTGATAATGAAGAAACAGTAGACGTGATGAGTCACTAATGACCTACTCCACAGGCCGAGACTTGCTTTAAAGTTTCCCAGGCAAGAGCGAGAGACACACTGATGATATCTGGAAAAGAAAAACAAGCTTTTAAAGCATCCCATGTCTCCTGCTGGAATAACTGACCTATCAGTGAACCCTGCATCTGACCCTTAATCTTGTGTTGGCTGCTGCTTTTCACATGCTCTCTTGATGTCAGTGTGAAGGACTCTGGTTTTCGTCAGCCTCCGGTGGAAGTAGGATCAGTGACTTTTTTGGAAGAACACAAGCAGGAAGTGTACCAAAACACTGCTATGTCAACATCTTGTTGGTGTTACAGATGCATGTTGTAATCATGACCGCACTCATCTGCGTAATGGCTGACTAACAAAGGAAAAATACTTAACACTGCTTCCTTGTGAGGAAACATGTCATTTGCAATATGCTGTAAAATTCCACCTACAAATACTCTGTGCAGAGTTTGAATGTGGAAACAAAAGCTGAGAGGTTAGGTTTATTTGGGCCACATCTTATCATGGCTGACATCCCATATTTACATCAGGGAATCCATGCACTTCTTATGATTTGTTTCCCCTAACCTCTTCCCTAAATACTGCAGGGGGCCATGTGATCAAAGTGGGGGAAAGGTACTTACCGTATAATCTAAGCACAATAATGTTGACCTTTTCCAGCTGAACACTAAGTCAGATGGCTGTGTCCCAAATAGCTACTTCACTGTTGCTATTTAAAGCAGCCCAATAAAGCCTGAGAGGCATAGTCACAAAAACAATGGACCAAAAAAGATACATCGTGCACAAGAGAGCTCTACTTTTACTTTTTAAACGTTTATCTATGTATCATATAGTCATACAGACAAATGCACAGATTGTGCTGACAAATAATGGTGTGCATTACTAACCCTTTATGGGACAAGGAACCATATGTGGTCACTTTGGTGGCCTTCCTTCATGGCCTCTGCCAACTTTCTGCAATACAGTTGAACAAGAATGACTTTTCCCAGCCAATCAGTGGAGACCAGTCAATGTCACAGAAAGTGACATCACAGCATTTGACCAATGAGCAGTGGCCCAGAGTGTCTCAAACTTCCTGTTTCCTCCAGAACTAACCATGCTAAACTGTTGAAACTCACACACGATAAAGGTGGATAGTAGTTCTAAATGTCATGATAGGTTTTGTTTTTGCAGGATTTTCAAATACAGTCTGACTGCAGAACATTCATCTCTGATGGCCACTCTCACAGACTGTTCATCTGAGATGTTGTATGTCTAAAAACAGAAATACACTGTAAAACTTTCAAAATAAAATCGGATTAAACTTTCCTTTTGGGTTTAGGTTAAGGTTAGGATACAAAAAAGTTAAAATTCAAAAACCTGACCTGCAAAATCTACTTACAAAACATTCATAAAGCTAAGTAAACACTCTGCTGACAGGAAAAATGCTCATCCTCCATGAAAGCATTCTAACACAGCTATAGCGTAGCTTACATAGCTCTGTTAGCTGCGTAAGCTACATAGATAATGTGGCTAAAACTAAGATCACAGAGCAGCTACATAAGCTATTTACATAGCTAGGTTAGCTTTGGCTATGTATGCTATGGCAAATGTTCCTAAAGCACAAAATTAAGGCTAAGCTAACAAAGTTGCTATGTAAGATATTTGGTATGTTTTTGATGTAGCTATGTTAGTTTTAGCTATGCCTGCTAAAGCACATGTTGCTAAAGTTGGCATAGCTACATGGGCTTATGTAGTAACATTAAATACGTAGCTAGTGCAGCTAAGTTAGCTGTATTCAGCTAACAAAGCTAAGGTGAGCCATCATTCTTTTATTTATTTCTTAACAGGTCTATACATAATTTAATCCCAGATTGGACCTCTGAAATTTTTTTCAGTTTTATTTATGAAATGTTTCTTAGTCCGTCATGTTTGCAGTGTGGTTATTTTATTAATGGAACTGCTAGATTTTGAATAAAAAAAAAAAAAATCAAAAACTGGAAATATGTTGCACTGGCATATTACAGTATTTTCTTCAAGATATATGGGTGAATGGTCCGTGAGAGTGGCCATTAGAAATGTATGGTCAGCAATCGCACCCTTCTCGGATTTCTAGTGATTACTGAAATTTTAGAGTGAAAAATAGAGAAACCATATTTGGACACACACCTGTTTAGCTGTGTAAAATGGTGTCAATATATAAACATATGGTCATTTCATCTAGCAACCGTACTAGGGGTATCCTATTAAAAAATAACTCTTTAAATAGGATACAGTATTCTGTGGTGTAGTTAGATGTTGTCACAGGTTTGAAAAAAAAGAGTGATCCATTGGTGACGTTTACTAATTTATAGAAATTTCAGTGAATCGTTATTAAAATATGACTGATCCTCTGTCATTTTTATAACCTTTTTTTCACTATGAGCCTTATTTCTGCTGAAATTATTTTTTAAAATCAATTTTTGGGGTTCTAAGGTTTTCTGATGGAGTTATAAGCAAAAACGATGGTATAAATATGTCTTTTTGTTTTTATTATGATTCGCATCCCTTCTAGAATTTACTTAATATTTCGATATTTGCATCATACAGTATTCTGACCAACTTTATTTGAGGGGTATGCATAAGACTGACATGACACTGGTCATTCACATGCAGTAGGTTTTATGAACATTTATGCATGCTGTCTTACGTCACTTATCGGTCACTTATTTCACCTTTAATGCAAAGTTGTCATTGTTTGGGAAGACATTGTCATGACAACTTGACTTTAACCTTATAAAAATCTGAGGACCTATTATTAGCAATCTGGCAGATTTTTTTTTGCAACTATTCAGTTATTTACAAAATGTTATATTGTGTTATGTTATACCATGTTGTTATGGTAAATAGTGTTGTTGTTGTTGTTGTTATGTTAAATGTTATAACATGTTATACACAAGCAGAAAGTTCATATTCTCAGGATTCTGACCATGTAAACATATCAGAATTAAACCACCACAGCAGCCACAATTAATGCAAAAACAAATGATTAAAGTGATACAGCTCATCATTAGATGCTCTCCTGTTATCTCTCATTCCATCAAAAACAGTCCTACTGAATCAGAAAGAATCCACACGATCTAAATCCTGTCAAATATTTGATCAAAAAACTGGATTTTATCAATAAAGATCCATGGACTGGTGTGGTATAAGTTTACTGTCGTTGTTCTAAATAGTCCACTGTATTTGCTGTAATAATGTCTTTTTCCAGGCAACTATTAGTAATGCTATGTAAAAAAAAAAAAAAAAAATATCTGCCAACCTCGAGTCTCCAGTTTGAAAATGCCTGGACTTTTTCCTCATAAAAACAGGTTTAAAATAGTAATTTTCTGTTCTATTGTTTTCAGCTTTGAACCTGAACTAAGCCTTCATACTTTGGTCCAGTTGATTTTTCCAACTAAAAACCTCCCAGCTACAGTCATCTACAGGCCTCTGTTTCACAATACAAATTTAGACGAGACCAAAACTAGCTTGTATATATATTTTTTTTTTTTTGTCATATTACTCAATACCTGTACCAGCTACAGTGAATCTGACCGTTTGGGAATAAACTTTAGAGTTTCGCCTTTCTAAAGACACCTTGCTTGTGTTTGTACTCCAAATGATTTCAACACAGCATTCAGTTTAATTTGGGTATACCTGGGTAGGAATTTTTGACTAATTTCACCCAGATTTCAAAGTGCATAATTAAGACAAAATGACCTAATAATGTCTTTATTATGTCAGCTTGCTAATTACAATACCAGACCTGATCATCAAACTTAAAAAAAAAAACTATTAAACTTTATCTATTAACTTTACAAAACCTGTCATATGTGACATTGGTTGTCACTGGAACATTTTAAAAGTGTAATGAATAATTTCCTTGACCTCAAGTAAAGTGAGACACTTTGGATTAGGGATCAAGGGAGTCCAAAGCAACTATTGACTCCTTGATCCCTGACAATGTCTTCCCAAACAATGAGAACTTCGCATTAAAGGTGAAATAACTGACTGAATGACAACTAATGGCAACATTCATAAATTTTCATACAGCCTCCTTCATATGAATGACAGGTGTCACGTCATGATTATGACAGGTGTCATGTCAGTCTTATGTATACCTCTTCAAATAGTGTCACCGACAACCTCACCAACTCTGATGTCGCCCTAACAGTGGGTACTGCAGCTATCTCAGATCACCCTGCGTGGTTTGACCTGTCTGTCCATGTCCCAAGTTTTATAGAAAAGAGGCATGTTCAACCTTGAAGTATGATATGTTCCTCGAAAATAATCATGTGTATGAAATAAATATTTTGTGTTTAAATATTTTTGAATGTGTAAAACTCTGTTGAGTTCTTTTTATGCACACTAAGGATGTTTTTTAACCATACATGGGCAAGGATTCTTGGGCTGCATTTCTAATGTTTAATTGTGAATTGAAACTGCAGCCCGTATTTATAGGAAGCATTTCACCCAACCACCATAAACACACATGGCCATTTTCAAGAGAAGTGTCACAACTCATGCACGTAGCAAAACCAACAATTACCCCACTACTGCATATGTGAAGCAGTGTCTTCACTCTGACAGGAAGCAGACATTTCTGCTCTATTTACAAGACAGAGAAGGACTGCTTGGTAGACTGTCTGAGGTGATTTTATTGTTGTATCAATGTAAAACACTCCTTTCAGTTGAACTGTAGGTCGCTATATTGGCTACATTTCATTGACAAGACAGTCAGTGTCATACTTTGCTTCCATTCCTGAAAAGGAAGGCAGCAAAAGACCGAAAACATTAAGACAATGCAGGTAAAAGTGAGTGTTTT
This sequence comes from Cheilinus undulatus, assembly GCF_018320785.1. Lineage (NCBI taxonomy): Eukaryota > Metazoa > Chordata > Actinopteri > Labriformes > Labridae > Cheilinus > Cheilinus undulatus. The sequence continues at coordinate 17,617,074 of NC_054867.1, forward strand.
AGTTCACAGTCTGACCACAGTTGGTTTGTCTGTCTCTGAGTGTGTTGTCCACTAGTGCATAGTTACACAGGTGTCCTAAAAAAAGGCAACCCAACATCCTAAAACAACCTTCATCACAACAAATACTTCATGTCTGCAAACAGGCAAGATCTAAATATTACGTACATACATGAAAATAATTAAAAAGAGCTGCTGATTTCTACACTGATGCAGGAAGATGGTGCTATCATGTGTTGATATGTTTCATAAATGTCCAGCTCCGACTGCTGTCCCTTTATTTAAAGAACATTTCCTCAACATTCAGTCTGTTGAGAGTTCAGCACAGGTCTCTGATAATCTTAAAAACTGCTTTTCTTCATCTTTGGCAGTTGTGCCCTGGATTTCCATGAACAGTCCTCTGTGTCTCACTGACTCTGGCACACCGTGGATCCACTCTTGCCTCCTGCAGCGGCCTTCTTGCGTCTTTTGTTGAGTAGTGGGTTTCTAGAAATATCCAGGTCTTTGATCTTTACCTGGTCATAATCCACGCGCATGGTTGCCAAAGCGCTGGTCATCTCTTCCTGTAACAGACAGAGGAGAGGATCAGGTGAGTTGGTTCACAGAGAACAGGTCCAGTTCTTTCTGACAAAGAAAGCAGGGTGGTGATACTTGGTCCGAAATAACAGTTTTAAGGGGGACTTAAAAGGGAACCCTATGTGTCAGGATATAGGGACCTTATGGATTTACATTAGTGTCTTTTGTACAAAGAAACTGGCTTGATCTTTCACAGGAGAATTCAGAAGGGGGCAGAGAGGGCAATTTCCCCCGGTTCCCTAATGTTTGAACAACAAAAAAAAAAAAACACTGCAAAAGTGCCCTCTTGGATGCCCCCATGGTAGATAAAACTAGATAAAGTACCCTCAAAGGTGCCCCTCCAGGGTGTTCTTTCAATGTACAAAATTTTGTTTCTAACTACACTATGTGGACAAAAGTATTTGGCCACACCTGTTGCCTATTGAATTCAGGTGTTTCATTCAGACCTGTTGCTGCATGTGTATAAAATTAAGCACCTAGCCATGCATGTAGTCTCCATACCAAAAATGTGTGTTTTGTTCTGAGGAGCTTAGTGACCTCGAGTGATGGATGCCACCTTTGCAATAAGACAGTTCATGAAAGTTAGATACTGCTGGATATTCCACAGTCAACTGTAAGTGATATTATTAGAAAGTGGAAGCGTTTAGGAACAACAGCAACTCAGCCATGAAGACCATGTGAAATGACAGAGTGGGATCAATGACTGCTAAGACGCATGGTGCATTAAAGTCGCCAACGCTTTCAACAGTTTGGGGAAGGCCCGTTTCTATTTCAAAACGACTGTACCCCAGTGCACAAAGCAAAGACTATAAAGACATGGTTTGATGAGTTTACTGTGAAAGAACTTAACTGGCCTGCACAGAGTCCTGACCTCAACCCCACTGAGCACCTTTGGGATGAACTGGGATGGAGCTTGAGGGCAAGAGGCAGTACAGTCCCTGTTGGTGTAATGGTCAGGTGGCCAAAGTCCATGCATTCTTCTTTTTTCATTACTTACACTCCTTCCCCTCAAAATCCCAAGTCTGCCAATGAGATATTTACATTTTGAGAATATTTAAAAAATAAAAAAGGTTTGCTATGCACTCTGGGTAGTGTTGCCAAATGTTTCTGTTTTATTCTTCCAACATTCACCCAATTACACTCACTCACTCTACACTACAGCAACTTCTTTATTGTCCTCTTCACTGAAACTGCACTCAAATGGAAATGATAAGGCCTTAAGGATGATACTCCATAGGAAAAGGACAATGCAACCATTTGATGTCACTACTATATATATCACATATATATATATATATATGTATATATATATATAGAGAGAGAGAGAGAGAGAGAGAGACTGTATATATACAGTGCCTAACAAATTTATTAGACCACCTGTCATATTTGTCTCAAAGACCATCCAGCATCATGAAGTGTTTTAATGCGGACTCTTTCATTTTCAGTGAGCTCTCCATGTTTTACCATTTTGAACAGGAATGAGGAATTTCAAACTGAATTCACCCAAATCTGAGCCAGCTCACTGGGCTTCTCTGAGAAGTCAGAAATGAATCAAGCATAACATTCAACCACTAAAACTCATTTTTCTGTTCAGGAATGCAAGTAAATAACTATAATTTGACATATTAATCAAGAAATATTAATGTGCTTTACTATTTTTTCAATTTTTTTTGTAAATCAGTAAATTTGAAAATTCATGGATAACAATAACAATTATATTTTATCATTAAAAATGTCATTTCGGTTAAAGAGCTTCTACATATTGGTGTATTAACCATTACAGAAACATAAAAAATGATTTTGGTAATTACCAATGCTGTTAATTTAGGGCAGCTTTGGCATAAACCTTACTTTGGTTAGGGTTAGGGTGGTCTAATAAATTTGTTAAGCACTGTATATTCATATTTGTCTTGTTTTTTGCCTTTATTTTATATTCAAGCTGATAAGACAAATTCAATATGGCTTGTAGCTTCTCTACATGAGACACCTTCTCTACAGACTGAGCCAAACCAGTACAATACAAGACACTTTATTGTCCCCTTAGGGAAATTTGTCTGACTCCAAGTGTTGCACCCAATAAGCTGCCAGATAATAACTTAGAAGTAGTAAATTACAACAATAGCAACAATAATCCACATACAGAGTTGCACATATCAATAAAAGAAGCAACCCAGTACCCTGTCACACTGAAAAGATTTAGACAATCAGTTGCACACTTTTGAAGTAATAGCTTGACTTTTAAAGAAATTCAAACATGGTTTGATTACAGAGGAGACAATAAACATGGATGCTGATCTCCTTCCTGTTCTGTAAGTATGTAAATGGAGCCAGGTGTCTGTTAGTGTAGGCTAGTTTGGAGATTAGGAGCAGCAGGGGGGGAACAGCTAGACTGGCCATGTTTAAAGGTAACAACATCTGCCTGGCTTTGTCTCAGTAATTCAGTTATTTATATCTTATTTGTTGAATCTGTACAAAAACAATAGTCAAGTAACCAGAGGTATCATCTTATTGCAGAGAGTAGGTTTTCAGAGAGTTAAAGAAGGGTCTGCTTAAAGCCAAAACTAAATAAACATAGCCCCCAGTATCAACATCATTTGAGGATTTATTTAATGACATGACAGGTTACATGTGAATTGTTGAGCTGGAAGTGATAGTGGGTAGATTTAGTCACCTTATTAGTATCTTTACTATGTGTATTTGTAAAGCAAAAAACAAAAAAAAGGTGTATTTGGTTAGAAACAAAAAGTTTCCAGTAACATATTATGAGTCATTTGAAGGTCAAATCAAGCAAAGAAAAGTAGAAATTGGAGCAAATATGCAGGTTTAGCAATAAATTACAACAGTCCTTGAAATATTAACCCTAGACTGTTCCTCTTGTATGTTTCATGACTTTAGGCCATGGTTGTAATCTACTCTACCTATGAGGAAAGAATATAATGTCCTGTTTTTGTGCTTTCAGGGAAGCCTTTCGTGAGGAGAGCATTGTGAAATTTTTACACAATGTAGCACTGCACATTGCAGAAGTGAAAACAGTGGCACATTGTGTGTGTATCACTTTGGAGAAATGTGCTTTTCATACCTTATCACTACAGACCTGCTCATTCAGCTGTAGTGAAGGAATTTTATTCTACTCATTACTTTTGCTCAGGTTTGCAGCCACTGGATGAAACTGTGATGGCACCTTGCATTGGACACATTTTATACAGAAGTAGGAATTAACCCCCCCGTGACCTTACAAGAGCAAGCAGCCTCGTCCCTTAGCACTTTTCTTTATCTATTACAAGAGCTGAAGAGTAACACACAAGATAGCTCAGCTCCTCTGTGTTTGAATAAGTGGGAATTTTATGTTACACTTGGATGTTGGAATGACTGATTTTCACAGACTAGCACCTGATCTCTGCTTCCCCCTAGTGGCTAACTGAAGACTATCAATATGATAGTTGGCGTTTATTACATGTAGATGGATGAACATCCAGGGATTGGACATTAGAGGGTGGAGACGTACAAATATCTGGGTGTTCACTTCAACAAAAAACTGGACTGGTCAACAAGCACAGACGTCCTCTACAAAAGAGCAGAGTTGTCTGCACCTGCTGAGGAGACTGAGGTTCTTTGGAGGGTGTGTGACTCTGGACTTTCTGTGGTAGTGTCAGCTTTCCTTTATGCAGTGGTCTGCTGGGGAGGAGGGTGCACAGGGAAGGACAAAAAACAACTGAATAAACTGGTCAGGAGGGCCAGTTCTGTCCCAGACTGGACTCTGTGGAAGAAGGATGTTTGCCAAGCTGACATCCATCATGAACACCTGCATTTACTACCACAGTCCCAAGGAAGGTCACCGCCACCTACCTCACAGGGGAATCAATAGAGGTTTATCTTATCTTATCTTATCTTATCTTTACTTATATCATCTTATCTTATCTTTACATACCTCTCATAGCAGCAAAAAAGGAAAATTAATATTGATCTCTCTTAAATAGCACCCACAACCTATGAGGTTGTGATAAAGTTAAAATTTGGGAAAGACAGAGGGAGGGATTAAATGCAGGAAAGGAGTAATAGGTCATCTCCAGTCAAAGACTGCAAAATGCACAATTCTCAGAGAAGGATGATTACCATGGCAACACGTGATGAGGGATGCAAAGACCTAGGCAGGGAGGAGAGCTGTGGTGCTGAGTTATAGCAAGGATAACGCACTGGGATGGATGAGAAGACAAAATTGGGACTGTAGAAACTGATGAAATACTGGGATGAAATCGTCTTATATCATGGGAGATGTTTGTGCCATTTTTGCCTGTTTTTTCATTGACAGTTTTTCTTTTGGTTGTTGTTTCTTTTTAAAGATTTATTTTTTGGGGCATTTTTGTGCCTTTATTTGATAGAGGAGGACAGCGGATAGAGTTGGAAACAGAGACAACAGCAGGGGAGAAACATGCGGTAAAGGGCCTCCACAGATGAACTACACGTTCATGTCTCAGAAATGGACTTTTTTTGCTCTGTGATGCCCTGACCTGACAACCTGTTGACTGTACCACACTATGAGACGTGATATTGATATAATGAAGCTTAGCATTAACTCATGCAGGACACAAAAGTAATATACCCACCCGTGCTCAGCTGATGACCAGCTAATATCAATTATCACCTCCAAACTCCCACATCCAATCACAGCTCTTTCCCTCAAAACAGCAGTGTTTTTAAATATTACGTCCTTCTCACTAATCCCTGCTTGCATTAATGCTGCTGCTGAAGGCAAAGCTTCATCTCCTCCACCCCAGCCTCCTCCTTTACAGCATTAAGCTTGAGGCACCATCATATTCAGATTCTAGAAACTATGAATTTATTGCTTTTGAACTCATTTTATTGAATTCAATATGCATTGTCATAAATGTATATCTATTTGGGTGTTTCTAGTTTCTATGTGCTTCCTGGAAAGTCAAAGCATGCTGCTTGACTAACCCGGGAGCATCTTTAGAGCAGAGCCTTCTCCACTATGTTAAAGTGTATATCCATTTTGCAATACGGCAAGAACGATCCTAACTGAAGTGATGATTTACGATAGGGAGTCTTTGCATTGTGTCATTTTTCAGGCAACAAGTACACAAAAAACCCTCAATTACAGTAGTTTGACCAAATGTAATCAGTCACTTTCCACCCCTGCTATGGACACAGTGAAGCTTGGGAGCATTTTAAGACACATGCTTTGTCTCTGCTTTAGAATTTTACAGAAACAAAGCAATCTAGAAGTTGAGGGGTCATGTTTTAAAGACAGAAGTATTTACCAAGCACAAAAGTTCTGATAAAAGATGTTAATGAGCTGCATTCTGGGAAATGTAGGATAAAGCATTTCAGGAGCTTTCCAGATTATAGAAACTTGCCATTAGGATTTCTCAGTAGCTGTATTGATTTTAACATCACTATTTACTCTGCACTGTATTGTTTTAATTAAGTGGATGGAACATTAACTGCTGCAGTGCAGAGACCAACCTGAAGTCTGACAGCTCAGTTACAGGTTGTAATGTGAAGGACTGTCCAGAGGGGGTCAGTGCTGCATTTTACTGACCTTAACATCCTCCCACATCTCTCTGTCTTCAGTCAGAACTCTGGTTGTGTGGAGTGGAGTGGAGGGAACCACCATAGACTGCTGCAGTAGAAAACAAACACATAAGCAGAAGAATTAATGAGCACAGAGATACTCAGACTAACAGGAAGTGACACAGGAAGTGTACAGCGTCTATCTGTGTACAACACATGCTTACATTAATCCACGGGTGGTTCATAAACTGAGTGATGGTCATTCTCTCGTTAGGGTCCGTCTTCAGCAGCTGATGGATCAGATCCTTTGCTGGGAGAGAAAAGGCAAATTAAATAAAACGACAATATAGCAATATTCAAACACATGCAAATGCTGTGTCTCATGAAGCTTTTCCTGCTCACAGGGACAGCCCGGCTTGTGTAACAAGTCTCAGTGTAGTTTAGGTATGATTGTAGGTCTGTAAAACTCCACAGGAAAACAGTCGGAAATACTGTCAGTGAGCGCGGGTGATGAACCAGATTGACCTGCACTTACAGAAAAGGCAGACCATAGTTTATCTTAATCATAGTGGAAATATTCTGTTTGTATGCAGAGAGTGCACTCAGCAAAGACACGTGGACTTTAAAAGAATGATACAGCACTAAAAGTAAACTGTGTGGGTCTAAAAGCTTAGAGTTTGACAAACAGGATGTTACATCTGCTGCTGATGATATTTTGAGATTTTGTCTTTGATATCTGCTTTGACTGGGTCATCCTCTAAACCCTCACCGGGGGAGTCAGATTTTTCTGTTTGATTTATGTTCTTTCATAGGGTGCTGATTTTTCAACTATAACAAATCAAACACTCAATTAGAAGTGAAAAACACTGGTAAATAACAACATTTAAATAACCAGCTGTCTCTGATAAATAGATTACATAGACTTAGTTGTTCCCACACTGATGATTCTAAATATGGCACACTTTGTTTGAGTTACACTGAGCAGAAACTTCAAATTAAAAAATAGTCCATTTGCAGGAAAAGTTCATTTAATGCCTGAATATAACATACAACTCACATGCAGCTGACCACATGCATAGGCAGTTTTACCTTAAGCAAAGGCAGGTAATTGCTTGAGGCCTTGTGCTTAATGGGGAGTCAAAGTAAAATGCATTCAGATTTTAGACCCCCGTCACTTTTTCCAGTCTTGTTATGTTGCAGCCTGATGCTCACTTGTTTAAATTAATTTTTATTCTCATTCATCTGAAGTCAGGATTTTTTTACCTATTGATGAAAGAGAAAAAAATGAAATTTCACACTGACATAAGTATTTAGACCCCTTGCCAAACACTTGAAATTTAGCTCAGGATCTTCTGATTTCTCTGGATTGTTGCTGAGATGTTTCTACACCTTGACTGGAGTCCACCTGTGGTAAAAGAAACTGATTTGACATGGTTTTGCCCACACCTCTCTATTGAAGGCTGACAATTATATCGGAGCAAAAACCAAGCCATGAGGTCAAAGGAACTTCCTGCAGATCTCAGAGACAGGATTGCTGCAAGGCACAGATCTGGGGAAGGAAACAAAATATTCTGCAGCACTGAAAGGTCCCAAGAGCACAGTAGCCTCGATAATTCTCAAATGGAAGAAGTTTGGAACAACCAGGATACTCCTAAGAGCTGGTTGCTAGGCCAAACTTAGCAATCAAGGGAGAAGGGCCTTAATAAAAATGGAGACCAAGAACCTGATGGTAACTCTGACAGAGCTCCAGAGATCCTGTGTGGAGATGGGACAAAGTTTCAGAAGGACAACCATCATCTTCTGACTTTGGGGCAGAGTGGCTAGATGAAAGACTCTCCTCAGTGCAAAACACATGAAATCTACTTGGCTTTTATGTGGACTTTTTTGCACACTGACAGTGTGTGTTTTGTACTGAGGACAGGCTTCCGTCTAACAACAATCCTGTCCCTGAGCTCTGCAGGCAGCTCTTTTGACCTCATGGCTTGGTTTTTGTTCTGATCTTTATAGTCCAGATTTGGGTATGTGCTGTAGTTCTCTGGCTTTGTCACCAGATTCTAAATATTCTGTTCCCATGCTATGATTGATTTTATTTCTCATAACTGAAGCCTCCAAATTACTAGTACCACTCCTGCACACATGACTATTGTTTTAATATTTTAGAAACTACAGATTAGGTTGTTGTTGAAAGTAAATTTTCCCTCTGCATATAGAAATTTAGCATAGCCTTTTTTTCGGGTGGCATTCTCACCTTCCTGTGAAACCTCTGACCACTCCGGGTTGGGGAATTCATACTGGCCCATCCTGATCCTCCTCTTCATCCCTGGAGAGATGGCCTGGCCTGTGTTGGAGTAAAACGGAGGGAAGCCACACAACCTGCAGAGACAAACATGGGTTCACTCTTGAAACACTCAGCTACAATTAATCACAAGGTATCCTTTTATAGATACACTATACGGATATATTTGCAGTGTAATTTTGGTGCAATCCCTCCCAACTGACACTGAGTACTTACAGGATGTACATGATGACACCCAGAGACCACATGTCACAAGACTTGTCATATTTCTCCGGACCCAAAACCTCAGGAGCTTGTCATCAAAACAGAAACCCATAGAAAGAGATTAAATCATAAATGAGGACCAGTTAGGGTAGAAGAAAAGACATGACAATGATGATTCAGACCTCTGTAAATGAGAATAATAAAGTAAATTGACTTACCCACATAATACGGTGTATAACAGGGGGTCTGTAAGGGGTTGTGTAGCGTTGTCTCCTTGGCAAAACCAAAATCTGTTAACTTGAGGACCCCGTTTCTTTCTTTACTTGTGTACAGCAGGTTCTCTGGCTGGTTGGGAAGCAGAGAAGGAGCAAAAACATGACCCAGGCCCTAAATACACCGCATAAGCAGCATAAAATAGACTGCGATTCTTAATGAATCATGAGTTCATTATTCACCTTGATGTCTCTGTGTGCAATGTTAATCTTGTGGAGAAAGTCGATGGCCGTGCCGATGTCTCTCATGATTTCAGAAGCCTCTGGGAAGAAGAGAAGGAAAACACCCTCAAACCAAAACCAGTCTCTGTATCAAACTGCAGAAGTCATGAAGGGAAGCAAAGAAAATGTTAATCTGCCCCATCAATTTTTATGTTAGAGCTACCAAGTCCCTCCATGTACACACAAGGACATTACATTTTAGCTTTCCTAAAACATAATACTTTGAGCTATTAGGATTTTTGAGATAATTATCCAGAACATCCATTGAAATTGAAGTAATTTGCTCAAATATTGGGAGAATATGATATCAAATTTTCATTGATATTTATAAATATTTTCATGGAAATTTTGGGAATATGTTTTTTTTTTTGTTTGTTTTGTTTTTTTTGGGGAGTATCATTGAATGTTTATGGGAAAATTTGCTTTGAAAATTTTTGGGGGGGTTTTAATGTAAAAGTAGGACATTTATTTGGATGTCCAGGGGAATTAGTTTGAAATTTTTCTGGCATTTTTATGTAAATTTGGGAAATGTAGTTGTATTTTGGGGGATTTAGATTTCAATTTTTTAGGCATTTTTATGGAAGTTTGGGAAATGTATTTGCACATTTTTGGGAATTTGATTGGTAATTGGGCAGGGGTGTCATTAGACATTTTCAAAAATTTTCACGGAAATTAAAAGGAATTTGTTTGGATGTTTGCTTTCAAATTTTGAGGGTTTGGAAAATTCTCCAGAATTTAAAAAGAATTTTTGGTGGGTTTTTTTAATGCTAAAATTTAGGCCTTATGATAATGTTTGGGGAATATTTGAAGAATTTGGGGCTGCATGGCAGTGCAGATGTTAGCACTGTTGCCTCACAGCAAGAAGGTTCCTGGTTCGCTTTCCTGGCCTTTCTATGTGGAGTCTGCATGTTCTCCCTGTGCATGCGTGGGTTCTCTCCAGGTACTGTGGCTTCCTACCACCACCAAAAACCTGCTCATGGGGTTAACTGGTGACTCTAAGTTTGTTAAATTGTCTATCTCTATATGTCACCCCTGTGAATGACTTGCAACCAGTCCAGGGTGTACCCCGCCTCTCGCCCAATGAAAGCTGGGATAGGCTCCAACCTATGACAGTATATCAGTATGCGGTTTCAAACACAGCCTTGGTCTAACACCCACCCTAACACCCAAGCAGACATAAAAATAATAATTTACACCCAAGCAGACATAAAAATAATAATTTACAGACACTGTTTATCTTTTTCCTGATTGCCTCGCTCCCATAGAGGCATTAGAACTCATTTCAGTCTGATTCATAACCAGCTTAAACCTCCCCAAAGGAGCTTTAACATGCCTGCCTTTTACTGCTCTTTCCAGGAAATAATGGTTCATTCCTTCTCTTTGACATCCTGTCGTGTGTTTTTATTTCACCCATCCCTCCATCAGTCCTCACCTTTCTCAGTGAAGGCCTGGTCTCCTCTGGCTTGGATGCGATTAAACAGCTCTCCACCTTCCATACTGGGGACACACAGAAACAGTTCACAAATATTACTCACACATGCATCCAATCATCCATGTATTACATCAATGTACTTTCAGTTTTTTATTTCTAAAGCATTTCTTTGACCTTGTGTCAGCCATTGAGCTTTACCAGGTATTTTTTTTTTGCCTGTTACAACAATTTCAACTTTCAATCTTCTGCAGAACAAACAGAAATCACATCTTTAAATATCAAAATAAATGCATGTACTTCCACTCCAAGTAATAGCTTCTCGTTTTTATTCAGCTCAGTGAAGAAAATGTAAAAATATGTATAACTGGACTAAAATCAGGGTAGAAACTCTTAAATAATGTATTTTCAAATATTTTAATCTAAACAAGCATCACAGAAAAGGTACAACAGGTGAGCTCAGCATTGGTTTTTCAGAGCCGACACCAACAACAGTAATCAGTAGTTCACAAGACAGATAACCCATTATTGGAACCAATATGTGTTTATTATGATGTACTTAATGAGGCAAAAGTTAAATTGCATCATCTAAAGACTACTGAGGGTGTAAATAAGGCCACAGGGGAAGACACACCTTGCAATGAAGCAGAAGTAGCAGACTTTTTGGTTTATTAATTTCATAGATTAAAATAAAATGCTGACACAGATAAACAACCAAACATCTTTGTCGATAATCAGCCAGGCTGATAATAGGTTGATCCCTAGTTAAAGTTTACTTACAGATATAGACTGATCCAACCAAATAAATGTGCATGCAAATTTACAACTTACAATAATGAATTTAGTAGCAGCAATTACATTTTCATTTATCACAACAATAATCCATTTATTCATTACCACTATAAGTCAGACTGACTTAAGGACTGACGTTAGAAACTTGTTCTCTGCTGTAAAAAAATAACAGAAAATTAAGTGTGTTCATCATAATCGGAATTAGTTTGTGGCTGATTAGTAGCCTGAATTTTTAAAGCAAAGAAAACATTTTTTTACACTGTTTTATCCACAGACCTTCGAACAACTGTCCAATAATGACTTAGCTGATAAATCCCCTTTGCTCAGACTCAATAAATACTTAATACCCAGCCATCCGTTCCTCAGCAACTGCACTTTCTTTTGTAGAAAATATACCAGTTTCTCTCACATTCTTCTTTATCCTCTTTCTGTAGAACTATTTATTCTAATAGCAGCACCATACATAAAATATACAGAGTTTCCAACAGAATGACACTATACTTTGGCCGTACAGATGACCATCCTGCCCCTCCCCATTCTGTAGATTTCCTTTTGGGTTCCTGCTTCTGTACGTGTAAAAATAACATCACTCCCTTTCAAAATATTTCACTTGATAGTCCATATTCATAGCAGGGGAGCTGCATGTCTGGATGTTTATCATTGATGTGGTAGGGCACAGTTGAAGACTTGGACATTTTTGGGTCCAGGGCAAACCCAGGCTTGGGGCTCTCCAAATCCAATGTTCTCCCCCTGTGTTAACCCTCAAATATCTAAGAAAGTCTAAAAACACTGAAACATATAAACAGTTAATGCTGTAAAAAATGATCTCTGTGTAAAAATGCACTTTGGTGTTAGGGTGCTCAATAGGGCGATCTCAGAACATGAAGAAATGTATCGACGATCTGCTAAATCTGATTTAACATAAAGTCAGCTCTAGGACTTCTACATCTATGCTTACTCACCCAGTTCCTCGTGCAGAAAATAAACAAATTTGTACCATAAACCCAATCAGAATGCAGGAAAATAAATGAGTGGTGCTTATATATTCTGGAGAAGACCTCCTGACCCCTTTACCTAATAAAAATGCACTGACCAACAGGTTGTAGAAGAAGAAAAGAAGAAATTTGAAAGAACTTGTAAACACAGTCTTTGTGTATTTCAAAAATATATAGAGAGAATAAGTTTGATTTCTGGTCTGGATTTATCTTAAAAATTGGATGGAAAAAACTTGATATAATGGAGATCATGATCCTGCCATAAAAAAAAATCATGATGTGATATTTTCTCCATATCACCCATCCTTACTGTCATGTGCTTTCATAAGTTAACATAATTTTCTGGTAGGATCTCTTACAGGCTACAATGCTCAGACACGAGTTATTCATCATTCACAGGTTTTCTGAATGCATTTTAGTGTATATGGATTTTTATAATGACCCCTTAAAGCCTCATTACTGAAATAATAGGCACAAAATTATTATTTTTTTTTTTATTGAGATGTACGGAAATCCAAAAATAAGAAAAATTGATCTAAAATTTCACATCTATTTTTTTGTATATTTGATATAGTTTTGGCAGCTGATAATCCACTGGAGAGAATTTTTATCATTTATCAGATTGTTTTCTAAGGTTTTTAAGTAATTCAATGATCATATTGATTGGATAGAGGTCTCATAAAAGTGTGTATGAAATATGATACAATAGCCTTTAAAGGGTTGAATAATGTCAACATAATAACAAGCTCAACATTAAGTTTAATAGATGACCCTGAGGCCTCTTGTAGTCTGAGGGCCCCAGGCAGCTGCCTAACTTTCCCTAATAGTAAAGTCCACCTCTGCTAGGGTAATGCAGATATCATTCTACATTTCATGTTTAACATAAGCAGAAAAAGCAGATAAAAACATGATGAAAGAAAGCATACAAAGCCTCATTTTCAACATGTAATATGACACCTTAATCACTGCATTTAAGGGAGAGAAATACTCTTGGATGACCTCGAGTGTGTACAGATGTCAAATTTTAAAAAAGAAAGACAAATATTTTGACAATATGCTTGGTGGCTGTAAATATACCTGGGTGACCCACCCAAGCATTGTGTATGTGTGGGAAACACTGGTACTGGGTGGTAATACATTGTATAAGCACTGTCAGATCAACTGCTTTATACTCTACCTCTGCCATTTTATATGTCAACCTCTTAAATCTTGGCTTTACTCCACCTGAGTCCTACTGATTTGATAAATATAAGCAGATCAATTTTTGACACCCTCAGACTAGACAGGCAGAGACTCACACCATCTCTGAGATCTTTGATTCCCCAGGGGGGGCCTGGACTGAAGCAAATAAAGTACACACAATTTATTTTTTCCATTTTTATTGTAATAATTTTCTTAAATTCAAACTTTGAACGACTAAGGTGAATGCACTGAAGATCTGTTCAGTTATTTTGCAGCCATCTTAGGCCTTCAAAAAAATGGATCAGGGACAGCAGGAGAGAAGCTCAACAAGCACCTAAAAGAATGTGAAAAATTAGACTCTTTTTTATTATTCATAACACAAACTCTCATGTTTCCCTACCTGAGCCCTTTGACCTATTTCTCTCAAAGTTCAGACACTCTAATCTCCCTCATATTTCAGAATCGTCCCACTCACTCTCCAAACTACACATAAAGGAGCCCTTACGGCTGTGTGAAACCCTCCCTCTGCTCCCTGTATGAATATGTTTGTGTTTTTTTAGTAGGAGTGTACTTTTTCTGTGATTATGTGATGCAGTGGGCTGTTTTTCCTTCCTCATTGCACCTTTACTCATACAGGAAGGACACACCACAAGAGCTCAGCACCACACAAACAGTAGCTGTGTCAATAACTGTGATAATGAGAAGTACAGTAGTAGTCACTGTTGAAAATTCCCATGAACAGAGGAAAGAGTGACTATCCTCTGTGACCTTTCCTCTGTATTACAGCTCCTTTCTGCTCAAGTGAAAGAGAGGGCAATAAAAAAGCACAAAGATCAACTACCTACACTAGCATTGTGTTAGCATTGTCACTGAAGTCACTCCGACTATTACTGAGGGCACTCTGTCATTACACATGTAGCCCAAGTGAGACCGTGTCCTTCTAGCTGTCCTTTAGCACCGATGTTTTCTCTTTGTCTCCTTTCAGCGCCAGCGCTTATAGCTGACCTTTAATGTGTGTTCATGTTCTTTCCTCAGCAACACAAAGCTAAGCTTTTTCAGAGCAGCTGCACACAAAATACACACACAAAGCTCATGTTTGAATGTAAACATTCACTGACCACTTTATTAGGTACACCTGTTCAACTGCTCATCGATACTTGTCTAATCACTGTCACATTGCACTGATGACCAAGATGATCTGATAAAGTTCAAATGAGGAAGAAAGGTGATTTAAGTAACTTTTAACATGCCATGGTGGTTTGTGGTCTGGCAGGTTTTAGTGTTGTTTAAATTCTAACCCTCTGATTCAAATGTGAAACCATGACTTACTAAACTAGGCAACATTTTTTTACGGTCTTATACTTGTGCAATTTTTGTGAGTTCCTGGGATTTGTACACTCATTGTCTTGTTTTTAGCTGACAGGAACGTCACCCAGTGTGGTTTTCTGCTGCTGTAGTCCAGCTGTTTCAAGGTTCAGCATGTTGTTCATTCACAGAAATGGTCCTCTGCCTACCTTGGTTATAATGAGTGAGTCTTTGAGCAGTGTATTTTAATATGACATACTTCTCACTAATCCCTGTTTGCTAATGATCAAGCACCATGCTGTAGCAGCTGCTGCTGCTGGCAAAGCTTAACCTCCACCACCCCAGCCCCCTCCTTTATAGCATAAAGCTTGTTGCATCCTCATATTGAGATTCATGCTACTGTGTATTAATTGCTTTTGAACTAATTTTATTGCACTCAGTATGCATTGTCATTAATGCATCCATGCAGTGGGTGGTTTCTAGTCATGTTGTTCCCTGGAAAGTCAAAACTGTAGATCAATTTTGCAATAAAATTGTTAAAATGTATGACAAGAGTGTTCCTGAACTGCTGCTCTCTGTTTTTTTTGTGAAACAATGGTATATGCTTCTGTAAAGGATTAAAGTTTGTAAGATTCTAACCTCTGTTTAAATACTACAGAACCCACAATCCTAGCGTGTGACAGTCTCTGATTGATGGAGTCTCTGGTAACATGGAAACTAAGTCACAATGGATTAGTGGACATGTAGTTCCTTATGCCTCATACAGAAACATGTAGATTCATGTACACTGTAAGCCTGGATGAGTTAAATTTACTTAAAAAAAATTGAGGAAACCGGTTGCCCTAAAAAATGTAAGTAATGTATAATGAAAACTTAAGTGAATTTAACTTAAGTTTTTAAACACAACAAACTAGATGCCAAGTTGATTTAACTTGCGTAATTATTAAACTTAATATTTTATGTCCATTGCACTAAATTACAAGTTGATTTAATTGAAAATAATCTGGAAAATTAAATTAAGTCAACTTAATATTTTCAAAATGTGTACACTGTAAATGTCTGCTAGTGACCCACTGAGCCAGGAGTTGATATTACTGTCAGTGTGCTATTCAACATTCATAGACTTTAATAACATTAACATTGCCCTCTATGTAACTGAGACAGCAAATTCACGCATGGTGCGTTTCATTTATTTATTTTATTTAACCTTTTTTTTAAACCAGGAGAAAGCCTCTTTGAGAGTAAAAATCTCTTTTTCAAAAGTGTTCTGGCCAAGACAGCAGAGCAAACAGAGTGCTTAAAGGTTCAAAGTGAAGCGAGGGAGGAACCGGTCCTCTTAGCTTCTGTCTAAGATGCTTGAACAAGGAAATTGCGCAATTTTGTTCCAAACAAGCCAAGACAGGTTTGAATTTAACCAGCTAATCAGAATTCAACACCTTGAAGCATTTGATATTATACGTGAGTCCAAAGTTTAAGTTAAAGAAACAGAAATTTAAGTTTATTCAACTCAAAAAAACAAGTGCACTCTACAGTCACACTATAATAGTAGAATACACCAAAATGACTTAAGTAATGCAAAAAAACACAGTTTTTTTTTTAAGTAATATTTACTTAAATTATTTGATCAGAAACAACTTTCGGGTTAACAGTGTAGATACACTGAATACAAAAGTATTCATTCACTCATCCAAATAATTGAAATCAGGTGTTCCAATCACTTCCATGGCCACAGGTGTATAAAATCAAGCACCTAGGCATGCAGAGTTTTTTCTACAAACATTTGTGAAAGAATGGGTCACTCTCAGGAGCTCAGTGAATTCCAGAGTGGTACTGTGATAGGATGCCACATGTGCAACAAGTCCAGTCGTGAAATTTCCTTGCTCCTAAATATTCCACAGTCAACTGTCAGTGGTATTATAACAAAGCGGAAGCGACTGGGAATGACAGCAACTCAGCCACAAAGTGTTGGCCACGTAAAATGACGGAGCAAGGTCAGCGGATGCTGAGGCGCATAGTGCGCAGAGGTCGCCAACTTTCTGCAGAGTCAATCGCTACAGACATCCAAACTTCATGAGGCCTTCAGATTAGCTCAAGAACAGTGCTTAGAGAGCTTCATGGAATGGGTTTCCATGGCTGAGCAGCTGCATCCAAACCATACATCACCAAGTGCATTGCAAAGCATCAGATGCAGTGGTGCAAAGCACGCCACCACTGGACTCTAGAGCAGTGGAGACATGTTCTCTGGAGTGACGAATCGCGCTTCTCCATCTGGCAATCTGATGGACGGGTCTGGGTTTGGCGGTTGCCTGGAGAACAGTACTTGTCTGACTGCACTGCACCAAGTGTAAAGTTTGGTGGAGGGGGATTATGGTGTGGGGTTGTTTTCAGGAGCTGGGCTTGGCCCCTTAGTTTCAGTCAAAGGAACTCTGAATGCTTCAGCATACCAAGAGATTTTGGACAATTCCATGCTCCCAACTTTGTGGGAACAGTTTGGGGATGGCCCCTTCCTGTTCCAACATGACTGTGCAACAGTGCACAAAGCAAGGTCCATGAAGACATGGATGAGAGAGTTTGGTGTGGATGAACTTGGCTGGCCTGCACAGAGTCCTGACCTCAACCCGATAGAACACCTTTGGGATGAATTAGAGCGGAGACTGAGAGCCAGGTCTTCTCATTCAACATCAGCGTGTGCCCTCACAAATGTGCTTCTGGAAGAATGGTCAAAAATTCCCATAAACACTCTCCTAAACCTTGTGGAAAGCCTTCCCAGAAAAGTTGAAGCTGTTATAGCAAAGGGTAGATCAACATCATATTAAAACCTATGGATTAAAAAGGGGATGTCACTCAAGTTCATGTGCAAGTCAAGGGAGGTGAGCGAATACTTTTGGCAATATAGTGTATTTCAGTGCAGGAATTCGACGTACTGTTTCTTTAACACCAGTATGTCATGAATGTCTGTGCAGAAGCTTTAAGATGTAGTCACAGTATTTTAAAGGAAACACGTGGTGTGGCGATTTTTCCCCCTACACCCTGTGAGTGTAAATTTATCATAACTGACAATAACAAGAAACGGTAACTTCCCATTTTGTGGTCAGCTGTAACATGAGCATAAAAGAGGCACGCTATGAATTAGTATCACTATTTTTAGGATTGGAACACCTACGCAGGTATGTTACTAATGGAACCTGATCACACCTGCCTCTGTTGGTAGATTTGGGCCCAGTCTGACCAAAGAAAGAGCTTGTCACTGTTTGTTGGAAATCATCAAGGAACATTTAAAATAGCTGTTTTAAGTGTCGGAAAAGCAATTTTTAATTTTCAATGTTTAATTTTCAGTTAAAGGAGAATTTGATCAGTCTGTTTTCTGATTGCTCTACATGTTTAAACTAGAAAAGCACTAGGAGAGCGCAGACCTCCACCATTAGCCCTATCTCCCAATAGTACAGAATCCTTCAAAAAATTCCTGGATCTAGACGGTGAACTGGATCTTTCCCAAAATCTAATCAGTTCTCCCTTATGCCATTTCTGACATTTCCTGAAAATTAAAAAAACTGCATTCACATAGGTGAAGGTGTGCTGATTGAAGCCTACCACTCCATGATGATTAGCAGGCACTTCTTCCCATGATGCATGTTCTCATACAGGCTGAGGATTCGAACTATGTACGGTCCCGCTGATACTCTCCAGTGGAGCTCCACTTCTCGTCTGGCTTTAGGACTGTCGTAGAGAATCTGTGAGACAGAGCGAGAGAGAGATAGAGACAGTTACATAAAGAAAGTCACAAAAGGATGCAGAAATACAGCTGAATACCAATGTGCAGTCCTTTTATTCTGGAACAAATAACCTTTAGACCTGATGTTTATCACAACTGTCACCACTTTGAAACTCAAACCCCATCTGTTGTCACAACACACGATTCCTCTTTGTGAGAGTGAATGATAATTTGTGTGGTTACTTTATGTGCACTCTCTCACTTTCTCTGTGTGCATTCATATTTTTTTTCTATGTCTTTAAGTAAATCTTCAGGTATCATTTAAATCTCTAATAATGCATCTACCTAGTAGTTCCTAAACTCCAATGTCTCCTAACCTTGCATAGCAGATGGATTCTCCTGTTTCCATGTTTCTCACTGGTGAATCCATCTTGCAAAGCTCCTGTCTGAACTGTTTGGTCCCGGTTAGAAAGTGACAGGACCAATCAGCATCGAGGGGCAGTACTTTCAGGCGTGGCGGGGTTGTGACGTATGCAAGCAGCAACAAGAGGCCAGTGCAATTATGCCAGAGGACATCAGCATGGATGCTGCTAAAGTGCCAACTTGAAGACATTTCTTTGGTAAAGAAGAACAAGAACAGCACTTTGTCTTTTTTTTTTTTTTTAAACGACAAAAGTCATGTACTGAAATGTCTGCAGTCGCCATGGTTTGCATTAGGCAGTTCCCTATGGAGTTTAGTCCTCGTTAGCAGCTACGTCACATGTTTTGTTGCTCTGACTGGCTCGTAAAGGTGTTACAGACAGAATGTTCATCCAATCGCCCTCCAAGTTTTTTTTCAAAGGCACTGCCCTTTCCCAAAACGCTCTGTATGAGTGGGTTACCAGATGGATGTGTGAAACACATCCATCTGGCATGCAGTTGCAGTTACTTTTATTTATGTAAAAAGTCAAATTATGAAAAAGTGTATCTCATGATCTTATTTTTTTTCTATGTAAATACGACTTAATTTTTCAGAATTCATTTCTTATAAATATGACTTAAATTCTCAGAATTTTGACTTCAGATTTTTTTCCCCAGCATGACTTGACTTTTTAACTTCTTTTTTCTTTTAAGTGGCAGAAATGTCAAGATTTAGAGGCTTTACTGTTTCTCCTTTTCTACTTTTAGATGTTAGTTTTGGGAAGTCGGCTTGTCAAGCATGTTTATAAATGAGTCATGGATTGATCAAGAAAAGAATAGCTACGACAGCTGTAATGTTTCTAACAGTCACAAAGCTAAATGTTGGCTGTCTTCATGCTAACACCTTAAAGATGTAATGTTTGTACATACTGGCCTGAAGCTGCAGCATGGTCACAAGACAGGATGTGTGTTTAGCAGATAAACATACACAAACACAAGTGCACACACAAACGCACACATGCAGCAGGTGGGAGACGTTAGCATAGCACACATCTTCAGTCAGGGGGTATTTTTGGATGTGACACTGACGGAGTGGACTCCAGGCCGGTCAGACCGAGTCTGGTGTACAAAACACAGAGAGGCTGACTCACTGACGTAGGACAGACACACAAAACCTGCCCTTCAACAGGCGACTCTCAACGTTTGAGCTGAATATTTGTAAAGCATCTGATTAAAGAGGGATCTGAAAAACGCTACAATTCTTGGGAACTCTAAATGTGAAAACAGCTCACAAAGCTGTGTCTGCTCGCTATTGTCAAAGAGGAAGTAAGGGCTGAACATTTCAGAGCAGCAGGGTGTTGAAAGTAGAAGTTGAGGGTTTACAGGAACTTATTTGTCTCTTTGCTTATCTAGCCTATTTTTGGTCAAGCAAAGTGTGCTGTAGGTTTGATCATTCATATTTTTATGACTTTAATTGTAGCAGACAGTATGTGAGGTGGTTTCCTTAATTTCCTGAACTAGAATAAGCTGCAATAAAATAGGACAGAGTGGATTAAAAACAAACAGAAAACACAGAGAGAAGAGAGACAGGATGACACAGACGCTCAATCTTTCCTACTATGAGACTGAATACAGTCTAATGCAGACAAAAGGCTAATCCTGAGGCTATAAACCAATCAACCGCAACCTTTCACACCTCTTAGCCAATCAGATGCGGAGTCTTTAAAGCACTGGAACAAACATATTAATCTTATAATGTCAGCTGAGTTTAATAACAGAGCAACGCTGCCTCTCTCCTTCCTCACTCTCACAGCTGTAACATGTTTACTCTTGATTTAATATTAGCGTCTGCCAGAGAGCTGCTCTGTATCTTCATAAAAGCTGCTTTATCTTTACAACTTTGAGCAATAAAGCTAAGCTCATAAAGGCTGAAATAAGGTGGTTTAGGAGTGTAATGATTGTCTAAGTCTCTTTCTGTGTAGCATTAGCAGAGAAGACCTAGCATGTGGAAGCTAACACTACTGTACCATCAAATTTAATGCCAACATGCTGATGTTTAAAATGTCACTAGCTCAGTTTAGCATGCTAATGTTTGCTACTAGCATTAACTTAAGAGTACATCTTAGGCCTGTGGTAATAGGGCTGGGTGATAGAGACCAAAATCCCAGATTTTTTTAGCTGAATTGCTAACACAATACACAGTGCTCTCAAAAAGTATTCAGACCCCTTCATTTTTTTCAACTGTGTGATGTTGCAGCCTGAACAGCTGTTTACATTCTCTTTTTTTCTGGATTTAGGCTAACTTAAATTACACGGCCAAAGTTAGGGGGTGAAATGGTCAAAATAGGAGGAAAAATGAGTTTAAAAGGGTTACAACAGGACTTAAAATTTAAAACTGTGAATCTGAAAGGTCAAAATATGAACCAAAAAGTAAACATCATGAATTGAAGAGGTCAAAGTATGGAATAAAAAGTCACAATCATAAGTTTGAGTCTTAATTTTAAGAAACTTGCAATGAAAACACAAATTTTCTTTCCCAACATTCCTGTTTTTTTTATCTCTTGATTTTCGTTCTTTACTTTTTCAGATCTTAATGACTTTAACAAGGATATTTTAACTCATCAAGGTTACATTTACATTTTGATACGGGAAAAAATCTGCAGACCTCATACTAGAGGGCCAGTTATAACGGAAATATGCTATCATCTTGCGGGCCAGATATTTCTGCACCACAGGCCAGATTTGGCCCCCGGGCCTCGAGTTTGACACCCCTGCTGTAGAACATCTCTGCAGGGACCTGAAAGTGACTGTCCACTTAGTCCCCATCTGACATGATACAGCTTGAGAGAATTTGCAAAGAAGAACGGCAAAAAATTCTTCAAGTCTGGCTTGCAAAGCTTGTTGCGACATTTTTAAAAAAGAAGCTTTAATTGCTTCCAAAGGTGCTTCAACTAAGTACTGACTAAATGATCTGAGCTGTGTCAATGTGATATTTCCATTCTTTAAATAAATTTGCAAAAAAAAAAAACAATTCTGTTTAAGAGTACTGAGTGTAGATCAATGAGAGAAATAATGAATCTAATCAACTGTAGCATCAGGCTACAACATAACAAATCAAGACAAGTGAAAGAGGTCTGAATACTCTCTAAATGCACTTTATAATGCTAATGTTATTTGTAAAGAAATATTAAAAACAAAGCCACTTCTGAGTCAAATCCATATGGGCCAAACGTCATAGCAGCACTATTGTTAACTGCCTGCTTCACAATGTCCTTAAGGATATAAAATCAACACATATTTGTAAATTTAAAAATAATATTAAATTAAAAAAAAAAGCATCTCAATAAATGAAATAAACAAAACTATTATTCCCTATTGAGCCCTAAGCATACTTCTACATCTGAATGCTCAAAACACTTTACAGACCGCGGGTTAAACTAACCCATTCATGCCACATTCACACACTGATGGTGAAGGCTGCAAGTATGTAGAGCTGCCAACAATATGAACAAATCCTATCCATGCACATTCATGATGCAGCAGTGAGAGAAATTCAGGGTCTTTTGCAGCCAGTGTGGCTGCAGGGGCTTTGGGTTCAATCCTTTGACCTTCTAATTGAGAGACAACTGAATCTGCCAACTGAGCCACAGCCACCTGATAAACATGGCCCCACCATAGTGGGAATATTTAAAGGAGATATAGTTGAAACTAAAGTCTTATACCTACAATTTTAGGCCTGACTTAATGACGGTAATAGATAGGATTTAGAAAAATAAAAAGTAAGACCTTTCAGTGTTGTAGTCAAGACCATACTATCCAAGGCAAGACCTAGATTTTGGGGGGTTAAGACAGAAACGAGACCAAGACCATAAAAATCAATAAAAATAGTATCTGCAATTCTGTTTTGAAACCACCACAATGAAATTGCATGTGAATTGAAACTATTTGTCATTTTAGCAAGAGCCAGTGCAGCCATGCTAAGAGTGAGACAAGACCGAGTAAAAATACTCTCAATTCCAAGACAAGACCAAGACATTCAAAACATAGTCTTGAGACCAGTCTTTAAACCAAGACTGTTGTTGAGTACTACAACACTAGGACCCTTAACAGGGACAGTGATTGATCCCCTGGTCTAGATTATCTCTCCAAACAGTCCCTCCATATCATTTCAGTCTGAAACAAAATACACAATTCAAAAGGCACTCTTCTAAACATTCACAGGTATTTTTTTGTCAGGACACAGTCATACAGACTCTAAAACAAACTCACTAGTGATTCAGTACCATGCCTTCATCAGGTAGTAAAAAAAATTCTGTTATGTACCTATACCTATCCAAAACACCCCAAACAAAGGCCACGAAGCAGTCCAGACTGTTTTTTTTTTTAATAAATTTGCCTTTTAGTTTAACTCTGAATCAAAGTTAAAGACTGATATACTGACAGACTGAAGAGCTATTATGAATGACTTAAATGATAAGAAATAATTTAAACCTTTTCCATCTGACAGTTTACCTACTTTAAAAAAACATCTATAAACCCACATGAAAACTTAGTGCACTACAAACTTGAATTTAAAGTAAAATACTTAAAAAATAACTCTTTACACAACATCAGAGGTAACCCTTTCAGAAAAATCCCCTGACCTTAACAGCACCAGACAACTGGTGTGTTTAAAAATAAAACAACATACAGGCAAGGCCGGACATAAGGGGGATAGAGGAGAGAGCCAAATTGGAGGCCCACAGAGGTCTGTCTTTAATTTTTAACATGAATAATAACTACTCTTACCAATGCAACAAAAAAGGAATTTTATTCATTTATTTACTTATTTTTGCCGTGGTACAATACAGCCTTTATAAAAATGTAGACCCCTTTTCCATACACAGAAAAATATTTTTGGTCATGTCAACAATGTGAATGGGCATGCTGAACCAAATAACTTGGAGAGTAATGCCAGACTTCAGAGTTTAACCAGGATGTCAGAGAATGAAGCAAAAGAAGCAGTGACAACTTTAATAGAAAAATCATAAAATAATTGTGAAAAGTGGCCAAAATTGAGGTAAAAATGGTAGAAATGGGCAGAAAAAGTGGTGAAAATGAGCCAATAAATGGTGAGAATGGGATGACAGTTGAAAAAACAGATTGAAAGAGGTAAAAAAAAAGATGAAATTGACCAAAATTGGTTAAAAATGGTAAAAAGAGCATAAAAGAGGCAAATACGGGCAGAAAAAAAGTGAAAATTGGTTAAATGTGGTAGAAATTGTTTCAAAATGGCAAAATATACATTACAAGAGGTAAAAAAAGGGTATTGATCTCAATGAGGTTTTCCTGGCTAAATAAAATTGAATAAATAAATAAAAAATGGGTGAAAAGTGGCAAAAAATGGTTAAAAGTTGCTTAAAATATGGTGAAAAGGGGTTAAAATGTGTCAAATACGTGTAACAAGAGGCTAAAAAGGGCAAAGAGTGTCAAAAATTGGGTAAAAGAGGAAAAAGATGGTAGATAAGTTGTGAAATTGGCCAGAAATATTAGTGAAAAGTGGTTAAAATTGAGCACCAATAAATATTTTAACATTAAAATCCCAAAACAGCTTGACACATTTTTCAGATCCAAAATAAGGGAAGTGTTAGAAAAGATGTCAGCACCATTGCTACTGATCCAGCATACTGATATCGTCTTTAAACACAACTTAGACGGGCCTTTTTAATGAGTGATTCAGGGGCCCAGCAAATTCTGTGGGCAGGCTTTCACACAGGGGCACTAAACACCACAGTAATCCTCAGACTTTAGTATTCTTTTAAGAAAAACGGCCAGAGCTCAAGTTTGTTCTGCACAAACTGAGCTTCAAGTGAACAAGCAGCTGAAACATGAGAGTCACTGGGGATGTATGAGCCCAAAACTCTGATTAACTCATTTAACGGCTCTGACTGCCTGCAGAGAGACAGCGCAACATCAGAGAGAAATTTTCATCAACATCAGACCAACTACAAAAATCTCACCGCAGTTTGGTCTCTGCAGCTCAGACAGGAAACACAGATGTGCTACCAGCATGCCAAGTGGCTAAGTCCAGAGATGAACACACGCAAACTAGTTTAAGGGGAGACTCAGCCTGTGTTCAAGCACTAAATCCAACAACCATGGGTCAAATAAGTGCTTCCAGCGAAATTATGGCTGTCAAATGGACTGCTGTACAATTCAGGGCTCTCTGAGGTCCCTTCCCCTCCCAGGAGTCACAAAAGTTAAAAGAATCCTGATGACTTTAACTGCATTACATTAAAAGGATGGCTCCCCTCCAGCTCTGCTGCAAAGTGGATTAAACCTATCCCCATCCATTACGTTTAGCGCTCAGAGCAACACTTCATTAAAAAGCAAGTGAGCGGGTCAACTCTCCTCAGCCCCTCCACTTCAGTGCCTCTCCATTATTTCCTTTTGCCTTGAGATTAAAAAACACACAAGGGAAGTCATAAATGAGCTTAAATAGCAATAAAGCAGAATAAAATCCCTATCAGGTGCACTACACTTAAGCAGAACTACACACATGCCTGTAAGAGCTTCACTGGAGAGTAGATTATAAAAATATGATGTTGTTTTCTAAGCTGGGGTCATCTCGACCTGCTGTCAGCTGAGCTAGATGAAGTCAGTCAAGCACCAGGTGAACTGTTTTTGATGTATATGGTTGAACAGAGAAAACACTCCACACAGCATCACACTATTTTCCTGCCTCCACTTATATTACAGCACAGTAATTAGATGCTAATGATGGAGTAACAGTATGATTACAAAGAGGCAATATATTAGTCAGCTTTTCCAAACTTGAGTAAAATTGTGGCCCCGTTTGAAACCTTAAAATCATGTGGGGCTCATCAAACCCCTCATAACATGACACTCAAAGTATCTCCCACCAAATTTTCATTAGTTTCAGAGAAATTAATTTATCATGGAAAGTGTCTGAGGAGCTGCAAAATTAACAAGAAACTGCAGTTTAGTTTGTTATGATCAGGCATTTAGTTTTTACCTCCACCAAGGAGGTTATGTGATCAGGAGGGTTTGTTCATTTGTTGGTTAGTTTGTTAGCAACATAACTCAAAAAGTTGTGAACGGATTTTGATGAAATTTTCAGGAAATGTCAGAAATGGCATAAGGGAGAACAGATTAGATTTGGGGAGTGATCTGGATCACCGTCTGGTTTCAGGAATTTTTTGAAGGATTGTGCACTACTGGGAAATAGGGCTAATGGCGGAGGTCTGCGCTCTCCGAGTGCTTTTCTAGTTTAATATGACATGTGACTTTGCCGACTCTTTCCTTAGTTATGTCCCCAAAGGCACTGGTAAATTCTTATATTAACCTAAAGGAAGAGACACAGAATGACACCAGTTCAAATCAAACAGAATAAATGATTAAAAGGTGAAATATCCTAGACAGTCTGGCTGCAGATCTTAAACTTTGATGGCGACGGAGAGGTTAGCGCTGTTGCCTCAAAGCAAAGAGGACACTGGTTCGCATCCCGGTCAGGGCCAGGGCCTTTCTGTGCAGAGTTTGCATGTTCTCCCCGTGCACGCGTGGTTTCCTCCCACCACCAAAAACATACTCAATAGGTTAACTGGTGAATGAGCATTACCATAGGTGTGAATGTGAGTGTGCCTGGTTGTCTGTCTCTATATGTCAGCCCTGCGATTGACTGGCGACCAGTCCAGGGTGTACCCCGCCTCTCGCCCGATGACAGCTGGGACAGGCTCCAGGCCCCCCCACGCAACCCAGAACGGAATAAGCGGTGTAGAAAAATGGATGGATGGATATTTATTTATTTGCATTATTTTGCAGTGCTGGTCTATACCATTTAGATGTTTTTTAAGAGAGGAGCACCGTGCAGCTGCTGAACCACACACATATGCAGTATGTGAGGACGCTTTCAATGGAGTACCTGCAGAAGAACACCAGCAGTCTCTGGGTGATGTTGTTTTTCCTGAGCACTCTCAGAAAGTGCAGTCTCTGCTGGGCCTTTTTCTGCAGCTCAGAGGTGTTTGTGTTCCAAGTCAAGTCCTCCCCGATGTAGACTCCCAGAAAGCAGAAGTCTGCCACCCTCTCTACACAGTCCCTGCCAATGAACAGTGGTGTAATGTCGGTTTTTTTCCTCCTGTAGTCGATGACCAGCTCCTTGGTCTTGGATGTGTTCAGGAGCCGGTTGTTTTCACTGCACCTCACTGTCAGCTGCTCCACCTCATCCCTGTAGGCAGACTCATCCCCCAAGAGATGAGCCCCACCACTGTGGTGTCATCAGCAAACTTGATGATGGTGTTGCTGTGGAGGGCAGAGGTGCAGCCGTGGGTGTAGAGCACAGGACTCAGCACACAGTCCTCTGGAGAGCCAATGCTGTGTGCAATGCGGTTTCTTGCTCTTTTTTGAATAAACGTCCAGTTCTAAGAAAAACTGCTGCTATAGCTACATCTGAGCTAATCCCATCAGCGGCAGCTATTGTTTACAAGCTTGCAGTGCAACTAAACCCCGTCCCTAGCTGCCTACCTACCGCCTCTTTCTCCTGGAATTATACTGATTGGTCCATCTGTTCTCAGACCGTGTACAATTGTTTCAGATTTGGGCTTTGCAAGCTAGATCTGGCTGATGACAGACATGTAATCTGGACAATCCATCAGCGTCGCAAGATTAAAAGGCACAACATATAATTACCACTGTAATAAATAAATTTATTAATAATGTATATATCTGGTTAAGACTTCCGTGAACTACATTTTCTTAACAGAAAACAGGTAGAGGATGTTTTTGAGGCATATTTTAGAGTGGACATTTCATAGATTACCTATTGAACAGCAGATACATTTAAGTTTTAAGCTTAAAGAAAAAAGATATTTTCTGTGTCATCTTTGCACATAAATGACTACTCAAATGTGCCCTTCAAACAAATAAACAAAAGAAAATGTTAATTTTCTACTCTGTCCATTATAGTGTGTTTTGCGTTCTTGCAAGGTTCATTCTGCCATTAAACCATGGACAATGCAAATACAATAGTTGTGTTAAATACTGACCTTAAACCTGATTTACGTGACAAAATATATAATGGATCTGTCTCTAGATCCTTTTAAAAAGCTTGCTATGTATCTTAAAAGAAGAACATAAAACTATGCTGTTTTAGATAAATCTCTAATATATCCATGCTGGCTTTTATATTGAACTTGAATCAATTCAACAAGTAGCTTCAAGGTTTTTCAGCTATATACTATTGTCCCTCTGCTGCTGTTTCTCTGCACTTAATGTGTTCTCTCTCCCTGTCTGACATGGAGCTTTCAAGCATCCAACCCTTTGGGTTTTTGTCTTTTTGTTCGACTCCCTATTTTCTGCGGCAGTTTATCTCTCTTTCTCATCCTCTATCACAGAGACGGGAGCCCACAGCTCTGCCTGCCTGTGACACCGCTGCTGCCTGTTTAGGCGGCTCAGATGCAGATAGATTACCCTAAGCCTGTAAATCTCTCTGAGTCTGTGGCCCAGTGCTGACAGGTGACAGCCCAGTGACCCGTGCTTCTGTGTACTCCACTACCGCTGGTGTATGTTGTCACTGTCAAAATCCATGTGCCTTTCTGATGCAGAGTAACATTTCTTAGCATGTGGCGGAGTGACTGTGCGTTCCACAACCCGCAATGGATCCAGAGATAGACCGATTCCACGAAACACAGCACCATGCTCACATTCAGCCTGCACACATGTAGAGCATGTGAGCTCAGTGGGAAGTATGTTTATGACAGGTATCCACACCAACACTCTCTGTTATAAGTCTCAGTGTCAGTCTGAGTCCTGTACGTCTGTTATGCAATTATGACTTCAATAAAGGTCAAACTTTTTGAGTTTTGGCTGCAGGCTTAATGTGAACTTTCATACTCTAAGGCAGTGAAACTCACAGACCATACATGGTTCCTCATCAAGACAGCATTTATCATACCAAACAAACACATGCTGACATGATTTAAGACTTAAAATATTTTAAAGGAATAATTTTATTTCTTTAATGAAAATGTTTAAATACACTAATAAAGATCATTTCTAACCCATTAATAAGTAGATAAACCAGACAACAACTGAGACTAATTCACAAACCATTAAACATTGCTAGACTCAGGTGGGTGCAGATGCCCTAACATTGGAAAACACTGCAATAATACAGTGACAAAGTGTCCACTTTAGTGCATCTGAACGCAAAAAGTCTGACCAAGGTGGCCTCTGAAGTGCCCTATGAGTGGACAACATGTGACAGTGTGCCCGCCAAGGGACTCTCCGAAAGGACAAAATCTGACAAAGAGCCTTCTTAAATACACTTTATTTAAAAAAAAAAAAAAGGCCAGCATCCACTTTAGTGCCCTTTAAGGGGACAAAATTTGACATTGTCCAATTGAGTGCATCTGACTGGACAACATGTGACAGTGTGGCTGCCAAGGGCCCCTCTGAAGGAGTAAATTTGACAAAGTGCCCTCATTAGTGTCCTTAGTTGGACAAAATTTGACAAAGCGCCCTCTTAAGTGTCCTTTAAGGAGATGAAATTTGACAAAGCACACTTTAGTGCCCTTTGAGTGGACAAAATTGGACAAAATGTCAAATTTAGAGCATCTAAATGGACACAACATGTGACAAGGTTCCCGCCAATGAGCCCTCCGAAAGGACTGAATTTGACAGAGTGACCTCTTAAGTACCCTAAGGCGGACAAAAATGCCAGCATCTACTTAGTGCCCTAGGTGGACAAAATTTGACAAAGCACCCTCTTTAGTGCCCTTTAAGTGGACAAAATTTGACAAAGTGTCAAATTGAGTGCATCTGATTGGACAATTGGACATTTTGACAAAGCGCCCTTTTTAGTGCCCTAAGATGTACACAATATGCCAAAGCACCGTTTTTAGTGTCCTTTGAGTTGACAAGATTTGACAAAGTGCCCTCTTTAGTTCCCTTGGGTGGACAAAATTTGACAAAGTGCTCACTTTGGTGCCCTTTAAGCAGACAAAATTTGACAAAGTGTCCAATTGAGTGCATCTGAGTGGACAACACGTGACAGTGTGCCCACCAAGGGGCACTCAGAAAGGAGTAAATTTGATAAAGCCCCCTCTTTAGTTCCCTAAGGTGGACAAAATTTGATAGTGCCCACTAAGGGCATGAAATTTTACAAAGTGCCCACTTTAGTGCACTTTGAGTGGACAAAACTTGATTAAGTGTCCAATTGAGTGCATCTGAGTGGACAAGTGTGACAGTGTGCCCACCAAGGGACACTCAGAAAGGAGTAAATTTGCTACAGCGCCCTCTTTAGTTCCCTAAGGGGGACACATTTTGACCAAGTGCCTGCTATAGTGCCTTTTAAGTTGACAAAATTTGACAA